>NC_136072.1:1133404518-1134607018 GCF_964261635.1 Lissotriton helveticus | reverse complement strand
TAGAGATAGAAAAATTGCTCGCAACTCCAGGCTGTTGATATGCCGTTGTCTGTACTCGAGACCACTTGCCTTGTATATGTAAATCCTGGAGATGCCCTCCACATCCTTCCATGGAGGTGTCTGTTAGAACAAAATCGGGGACCTCTTGTATGAAAGCGAGGCCTTCTGCTAGATTGGCCATCTGTGACCACCAATGTAGGGCGTTTACCATGCGGGGAGTGACCTTGATGGCGGCGTTGAAGGAACCTGCAGCTTGATGCCACTGAAGGTGAAGTTCTTCCTGTAGTCACCTCATTCTGAGGCGTGCCAACGGAATGAGATTTATGGTTGAAGAGCACATCCCCAGAAGCGAAGCGAACATGCGAACAGGAACTGACTTTCTTCTTGAAATCAGAATAGCTAGCTTCTGAAGATGAAGCAGTCGTTCGTGAGATGAGAATGCCTTGCATTGGACAGAGTCCAGAAGAGCTCCAAGGAACGAAAGGACCAGCATCGGACGTAATTGGGATTTGCTTCTGTTCACTGTGAGCCCCAGAGAGTCTAAAAGGCGAAGAGACATCACAGTAGCAGTCCTGACTGCTTGCTACGAAGGACCCTTGATTAACTAATCGTCTAAATACAGGAAGACTTGGGTTCCCCGGGATCTTAATGTTGCTGCTAAAGGAGCTAGGCATTTTGTGAAGATCCTTGGAGCGGACTTTAGACCAAACGGGAGTACTTTGAACTGATAATGGGCGCCAGCCACAGTGAAGCGGAGATATTTGCGATGTTTGGGATGGATTGGGATGTGGAAATAAGAGCCTTCCATGTCCAGAGAAGCCATAAAATCTCCCTCATCAGGCAACCTAGAACCTCTGAAAGGGTGACCATGCGAAATCCTTGTTTTTTGAGGAATCTGTTCAGGTTGTGAAGGTCTAGGATCAGTCGCCATTCCCCCGATTTCTTTTTGATCAGGAAAAAACGAGAATAAAAACCTGTCAGTTTCTGATGTGCTGGGACCTTCTCTATAGCATTCTTGAGGAGCATTGTTACAGCTTCTTTGAATAATAAGTGAAGATGAGGGGGAGGGGGTCCCCTGGGCTGAGTGGTAGGTGGCTTGGTGACAAATTCTAGGATATGGCCGTTCTTCACCAGGTCCAGAACCCATAGATCGGAGGTAATTTCTCGCCATTTGTCCACAAATGTTGAAATCTTCGCGCCCACGGGAAGGGGAATAGGTGTCATAGGCCCCCTGCGGAGATCACTGCTTTCTCTTAGATTCACGTCCTTGATTTTGGGATAGTTTGACATCCCTGGCGGGAGAAACCAGCCGTATTATTTTGGCGGTATGATGATTGGTAATTTTGTCGATATTGGGGCTGGTATTGTCTGTTCTGCTGTGTTTGATATCCTCCTCTAGAGGAATAACCACGCCCCTTAGCACCTCTGAATATCCCACATTTGTATTGCAAAGAGCTCAAGGATCTTGCAGTGTCTGTATCGGTCTTTAGTGCCTGTAGGGCTTCATCGATGTGTGTTTCCTAACGATTCGCCATCGTAAGCCATGTCCAATATTTTTGTCTGGACTTCTGGTCTGAAAGTGGTGGCTTTAAGCCAACCCTCACGTCCAAGTACTGCCGCCCCAGCTAGCTGTCTGAAATTCGTATTGACAATGTCCAGTGCGCAATCGATTGTTTCTGATCCTGCATGCTCACCCTCTAGTAAAATCTTTCATGCTTCACGTCTTTTCTCCTCTGGGATGTGGTCAATCAGCCCAGCCATATCCGACCACATATGGCGATCGTAACGCCCTATGATCGCTAATGAGTTAGCTGCCCTGATGTAAGCAGCGACCATGGTGGAAAACTTCTTTCCAATCAGATCAAGACGACGTCCCTCCTTGTCCGGCGGTGTAGTAATAGGCGTCGCCGGGTTCTTGGACCTTTGCTGAGCAGCCTGGGAAATGACGGAATCTTGCCTGGGGTGTCCAATGAGACAGGATGGACTATTGGCCGGTGCACAATACTTTTTATCTATCCGTGGAAGCACAGCAGGCACCGACGCAGGGTTTTTCATGATCTTGACACCCTCGTTCCATATATAATCAATTATTGGAACTGCCCTGGTAACTTTTCTTGACTCCTCAAAATCATGAAGGAAATATTTGGTCTGTTCCGCCGTGACAGGAAGTTGAAATCTAACAGAAGCCCGCTGCATGAGGTTGTGAAACCCACCTATATCCTCTGGTGGTTAATCAGATGGCAGAGGAGTCTGTGGCCACGGCATAGGGATAATGTACGAATCCCATGGATCCACATGAGGGTTTTCTGGCAATTCACCTTCAACTTCCTCATCAGAGGAAGTGTCCTCATCCTGAGGAAGTTGAGCGGGTTGGTGATCTTGAGGAGGCTCTGTACTTTGAGGCATTGGTGTCTGAGCCTGAGGTGGAGGTGAAGGATCTGGAACCGCCACAGGTGGAGGTGGTGGAATACCTGCTGCGGGGGAAACCACTGCCTATAATCTGCGAGCATGGCTTGCAAGTCCTGGATAAGATTTGGTGGCAGATGGCTGTATCAGACTGCCGAGATTGCCTATGATACATTGTGTGATGAGGAACGACAATGTCCTCTTGTCGACGGGTTCATCGTCGACAGAATTGGGATCTTCGTCGACAGCACAGTAGATACTTGCGTCTTCATCGATGGTGGAAGCTTAGTCGACGGTACCTTCGTCGATGTATGTTTCGATGATTCTTTGACGACAGTCTTCTTGGAAGTTATAGTAATCCTAGTCTACAGTATAGGAGATGTAATAGAAGTAGTAGAGATAGTCGCTGTCGACGAAGGAGCAGAAGACGTGACAGAAATCATCGACGATAGAGGGAAAGCCTAAGATTTTGAGAGGCTTTTACTCACCGTTTTAGAAGATTGTTTCTTAGAGTCCTTGAGAGCAGAAGTCTGTGGAGACTGTGTAGGCCCAGAGGCGATAGAGGGAGACCTCTGAGAAGGGCCAGAAGTAGAGTGGAAGGATTTAAGGACTCACTTAACTGTTTCTCCCCTCATTTGAAGAACTATCCTGTGTTCTAGCTCTCTTGCTGGAAGTTGAGGCTCTATCATCCACTTCAGCCGAAGTAGATTTAAGCCACAACAGGACTCTTGCCCCCCTATCCCTGAGAGTCTTAAGAGGGAAGGTACGGCAGATTTCATGGTTAGGGTAGAGGCAGTAGATACAGTCCTTATGTTGATCATCACCATCGACTCTTCTTGTCGAAGGTTCTGCAGGGCTTGAACAAGGCCTTCTTGTCAGACATTCTGAAGAAATACTGAGGGGCACTCAGGGAGACTCCCTTCCACACGACGTGCGGTGAAAATCTGAGGAGAACTGGCTCTGCTGAGAGTGTTCTAGAGGATGCAGATAGCTGATTGGTTGGGAATTTTTGGTCCTTTTAGCATAATGATGTAGATAGGCTACTAGGATCTAGGCCTCATGCCTTTTCTTTAGGGCCTACTACTATTTACCTTTGGCACTGCTTTTTTATTTACCGTGGGACTACTGCCTCGGTGACTGGGAATGATTCAGGCAATGGAATCTAAGAAAGATACCCCAATACTGGATAAAGATGTATTATTCACTAGAACCTGAGGAGGGCATACAAGGGAAGTAGGATGAGCAAATGAAAACCAAAAGCTTCAACCTCTATAGCTATGTTTTGAAGTCAGGAATTGTTCACAAGTGTCTAGTGCACAAATGGACTGACAGCAAATGGTGATTGTACACATTTTAAAAGGTGACCAGCAGCATTTTATCCAGTGCCATACCCCCGAGAAATCAGTCTTATTTGAGGATTAGTTTGAACCAAGGCCGATTCAAGATGCAAACTGTGGACTTTGATAATTGCGCCTCAAGCACAAATCAGATGTCCCAATAACAATATCTAAAGGTGCATTATTGCAGCATCTGTAACACATTTACCAGTGTGCTACTGTGGCGGAAGAAAGGGTAAAGGCAAGAATTCTCATAGGCTAGGTAGAACAGGGTCATTGGTTTACTGCTAGAGAACTTCACACACTTACCAAGGGGAGGGGCTACTAAAGGATGTTACTTTTTACTTCTGTGGCAAGCGGTGTACTCCTGCATTTCTGAATAGCTAAATGAATATCCCTCCCCCCAATATGATAATGATCAGTGGACACTCAATATCTCTCAAAAGTAATTTTGTTCAAGGACTCACTTAACTGTTTTGTTCTTATAATGGATGCCTTACTGGATAACTCGAATGTACATTGTAAGAAAGTGCCCTATTTTTGCCCTGTTGCACCCCCTTCTGCTAAATTGCTGATGTACTTTGAATGTGCCCTGGGCTCCTACCAAACAGTTACCCAGGGCCTATGTTCTTTCCCTAAATCGGCATTGAGACAAAACCAAATTGGCACTCTTTGGCCACAGGTCAGTACCTTGTAAATGGTACCAAGGGCACTGTGGCCAGGGAAGGTCTCTAGGGGCTGCAGAACTTATTGTGGCACCCTAGAGGTCCTTTAACTTTACACACACTGCCTTTGCAGGCTGCTTAACAATGAAGAGTCGACATGGCACACATCCCTGTGTGCCATGCCTACAACGAACTCCCTCACATTGGTCATCCACCCCTTTTAGCTGGGTGCATGTCAGGGGGTCCCTACCGCCACGAGTCAGATACTGACCAATGTCCCTCTTCCTTTCCGCCTCCGCGAGTGCAGGACGGCCACGCTCCCTTTAAGGCAGCCTGGGCTTACCCAGAAGACCGAGCACCATCAGTGACGTCATCCCCATCTGTCTAATCAGAGACATCGACGGCGCTGATAACGCGACAGCTGGAGGGGAACGGCACGAACGCAGGAACAGAGGAGGAAGCGTCTGACGAGTTCGCCATTGCACGGGAGGATACCGGAGCTGGATTGCCGTCCTCGGAGACCGGAGTAGGACCAGCCACCAGGTCGCCGCAGGATAAGCCGGGAGGCCAACGGAACCACGCTCCGCCCAGCCACACTTCAACAGGAGAAGTGTGGCTCCGCAAGGTACGGGCACGTCTACGGGGAGTGTTTTTCACGGAATGAGGGAGCGGGTAGAGGGCAGCTGGGTGGTCACGGGACGGGAGTGACTCTGCAAGCGCCAGCACTTTCACGGGTAGAAAGAGCACTGAACGGTTGTGGTCCCTGGTGATCCCCTTCACACCTTTTCCCCCCCCTCATGCCAATACTTGTTATCGGTCACGCCAGTAACCCGGCGTATTCTTTCTTTCTTTCTGTTTTGGGGAGCGTCTACGAAATAAGACCTTCCGCTGGATCCAACCCGGGGACTTCTGTAAAGGAAGAAGAAAAGGAACCCACAGATAGACTTTCTTTTGTTATCAATCCTACGAGACTTGTACCTCTTGTTTGCCCTAGGACTTCTACAAATAAATCCCAACGATTGCACAGCAAATTCGTTTTGACTGTACCTCATTCCTCTTAAGACGCATAACCCCCTACCCCACGACAAACTTTACAGTGCACTATACAGGTGCAGGGGTACAAGTGCATGAGCCCTGTATAACTACAGTGTCTGAGCCAATTCTTAGATATTGTAGGTGCAGTAATGCCATCAAGAGCATATGGTGCTAGGGAGTTTGTCATTTGGCCGGAGATGCTTGAATCGTCGTACTTGTCCCATGGTCAATTACGGAAGGAATTTTAGAGCACAAATGGCTTTTTCCTTTGTGCGTATGCCTAACTAGCTCGGCACGTTCATGCCCCGTCAATAATTTGGATTTGGCCTCTTAGTTACGGACTTCTTTCAGTCATAATTCGGGCTGAGTCTCTATTCCCCGCAGAAACCCTAAGACGGTTTTCTGGTTAGTTCTGGACCTCCACTCTGCTGAAGACGTGTCCTTTGATTCCAGACCTGGAATCTGTTTCACTAATTGAAAGAAAACAGGACTACACCTATGTAACCATTGTCCTAATGAAGACCTCAAGTCATAGAGGTTGAAACACCGTCGACCCTGCAAACGCCATTTGCGGCTTCTCTTCTTGGTCATATTGCAAATGATAAAAATGTTTTGTATATAGCTGTAAATATTGTATCTTGACCTTTACATTGGAATTGTCCATTTTGCGCCGCCTCACGTTGTCACAATCATTTGTGTCACTGCGCCGTCCATTCACTTTCACCTTGCCAGTACTCTTTTGATTGCTTTTGGTTACTACAATTTATTTGTTACTGTGTCTTTCTATATGCAAATAATAACTGCTAACTATTCTTTGGTCTCCCTTGTTCTCCTTGCCTGGTGCTTTGTGATTGACTCACTTTTTATGTGTCTGTTTGTATAATATCTCTGTTGAGACACTGTATTATTATTATTATTACAAACTCCACAGCATCATAATGGCTTTACTGAAAACTGGGAAGTTTGGGATCTAACTTCTCAGCACATTAAATCCACACTGATGCCAGTGTGGAATTTAATGAAAAATGCACTCAGAGAGCATCTTGGAGATGCCTCCTGAAAAACAACCTAACACCAGTGTCCAAGCTGCTCACCAGCTGCCACCACCAGGCAGGTTTCTGGACCCCTGGGTCAAGAGCCTGCTGCTCTCGGGGTTCTGAAACAATGCAAATCCTAGGACGAGGTGTATATACAGAGCCAGCTTCCTACATAACTGTGTCCACTCATAGCCATTGGTCTGCCAAGGAAATTATCTGTGCATCAGCATTCATGAATGTAATGCAATTTGGTTGGTCTGGCTTTAATACCACACATCAACAGGATCTTAGACTAAATAAGACACTGCGACTGATGAAGAAATTAGTTACTTACCTGTAACTGTAGTCCTTCTTATTGTTTGGTCCAAAACTCAGCCAATCAGCAGAAGGCCCTGACATCACACTCCCCAGCAGAGCTCTCCTACCTCAGATTTTCAGCCCCAAGGGAGAGACATGGATATACCCAGAGGTAAAAGGTTCTACCTGAAAACAGTGAGGTGGGCGGGCGCATGTGAATCTTTGAAAGATAATACTGGAGAACCATAGTGTACAGGTAACTAGTTTCTTCTCCAGTATTGAATCTTTCATAGATTCACATGCTCTTATCAGAGTAGCAAGTAGTACCAAAAATGTCTTCGCGTTTCCAGGGTAGAACCCCAGAACTCTCGGCTCTGCTCCTAAATTTTGTGATATATTATCCATTGTACACCAACCACAATAAATAAATAATTTCTATAAACTACGAATTTGAGATGCATTCCACATAGAACGATACTAACAGTGCATAATTTAAACATTTGTTCATATGTCATTATATTTGTCTATATATAAATATATATTCACGACAAAAGATGGCAAATCAAACAATTTTTAACTTGCAGCTCTACCTATGTGATTTATGTTTTGGAATGCCCGTGTCATAAAAAGTATGTGGGTAGTACATCTTGCACTGCAAAGAAAAGGGTTCAAGAGCATTTGAGGGCCATCACCAATAAAGATCCCAAGTACCCCATTGCCAGACACTTTCAGAGCCAACATCAATCTAATAATGATCTATTGAGATACTATGTGATTGAACAGGTTAATGTAGGCAGAAGGGGAGGTAATCGAGAACTTGCTCTAAGGAAAAAAGAATCTAAATGGATATTAGAATTGGAAACTAAATTCCCCGGGGGACATAACTGGGATGAAGAACTTGCAACCCATCTACATATAGATTAAAAGTGTCTGTTTTGTTCTCATGCCAACTGTACTAGTGCTTAATCTGTAACTTAAGGTCCACCTTGTGGGTTACACAAGGAGAAATGATAATTGAGGTAACCTTGCAATGTGTTATGTTTCTAGAATGTTTTTAAACCATTTTAATAATTTTTTGTACTCTCTGTAATTTCCCTTCCAGGAGCAAGTTGAGGGACGTCACTTATTAATTGAGCACTGCACTGACCCCCCAAGGCTCCCAGCTTATGAAGAGAGACACTTTACCACGTTAAGATAAGATACTCACCTTCACTTTTTTTGATAATTATCTATTGGGACTCAAAAAACTCTTTCTTGTATTGCACCCTGCACTCTTTTTTCTGTGTAGGAACAACTTATGACAGACCTAGAATCTTTTATTTCTACTTCACCTGTTTTTGTAGAGACTGGTTTTTTCACCCTAAGACTTATTATGGGTGGGTCATCGCTGTCGGGCACTAGACCGAGTAAATAATTTTGAAATTCCCTGTGGGAATTTGTAGCAAGAAAAATCATTGTTACATGTATTTTCATCCCGGTTTTCCACTTGTGGCCATTTATGTATTGGATCACTGGTGGGTCTATTCCTTACGTGGAAGTGATCGTGATACCCTGTTCCAAAATGGCGGACACAAATGAGCAAAGAGGTTTACTGCTCATTAATTTTTACAATTATTGCTTAAAATTACTGTGGTTTTCTTTTCATTTACTTATGTTTAGAGATTAGAACCAATAGACCAGTCTGTCTACGATAGGTACATACAGTTTCCATGGACTACACTGTGTTTATATTGAGACACACGGAAGTATTGACATTTATCAATGGCCGCCAATGTAACATGACTTGTATGTACTTCTTTTATGTTTACCATTTACTTTCAAGGAAGTCTGTATTTAAATGTGTTCCTCACGAATTGTGGTTAACGTGTGAGCAAGGCACTTCGGTGTTGAAACGCGTAGCGTTATTTTGGAAAATAAACGCAACTAGCTGTACGTCTTCTGAGTGCGTGTGGTGCTTAATCCGTAAAACTTGGCTAAATTGAAATTTCTCGGCGGCGGGGGGGCCGAGACTTACACGCCACCTGACCACGGGAACCAGATCCCAGCAACCTACCCCGGTTCTGAACTTATATAAATATATACACATGTATACTTAGAAAAATAATATAGAGCTTGAACAGAAAAATACCTTATTGAAATAGACGCCGAAGAACTGCTTGTCCCAGTGCTGTGTCCTCCTTCGACGCAGTATCTAGACCGTAGTGTCTAGTAGTGTCTAGTAAAAGAGTGCATGCTCTTCCAGGTCACTGCTCTGCATATGTCTGGCAGTGACACTCCTGCAAACAAGGCCGTTGAGGTCGCCATCTTTCTGGAGGAATGTGCTTGTACCTTGGCGGGCAGGGGTTTCCCGGCCTTTTTGTGACATTTGATAATAGCCGATGTAATCCATCTTGAAATACTTGATCTGGATAACGCCTGACTTTTCCTCTGTCCAGCAAAGGCTATAAACAACTGTTTTGTCTTTCTGAACGATTTGTTCTGTTGATATAGAACTTTAAACCTCTTGTTGTCTAGAGAGTGTAAGGCTCTCTCCGCGTCTGTTGAGGGATTCCCAAAAAAAGTAGGTAACACTACCGGTTCATTGAGATGAAATATTGTAGGAACCTTAGGAATGAACCTTGGGTTTGTCCTTAGTATCATCTCGTCTTGCTGAAACTGTAGAAAGGGTTCTGCGATTGAGAAAGCTTGGATTTCGCTAACTCTCCTAGCAGACGTGAAAGCCAACAGCGATGCGGTCTTCCACGATATGAACTGCAGGTCTGCGTTATGTATCGGTTCGAATGGAGGCTTCATGAGTTGTGATAGTACCATATTAAGATGCCAAGAGATCGGAGGGTGCTGAATCGGAAGGAACACTCTGAAAAGTCCTTTGATGAATTCCTTGACCAACCTTTGTGACCAGAGTGAAGGTTGATTTGGAACTCTTTTATATCTTGAAATTGCTGCTAAGTGTACTTTCAAGGAGGCATGCGAAAGACCTGCTTTAGACAAATGAAGTTATGCCAGAATTTGGTCCGGAGAAGCTGTGAAAAGATGCAACGCCTGAGATGCACACCATTGGCAATATCTCTTCCATTTTGCCATATATGTTTTGTTTGTTGAAACTGCCCGAGACTGAGACAGTATGTCCCTGCACTCTTGAGGGATGTTTAGGAATCGGAATTCATGTTCATGAGGTTCCATGCTGATAAGTTCAGCGATGTCAAATTTGGGTGGAGAATTTGTCCCTTGTTCATAGAAATCAGATCCTGTGTTAACAGAAACTGGATCCTGGGGTCTATTGAAAGCTGGAGAAGCTCTGAGAACCATGCTTGCCTCAGCCAAGCTGGAGCTACCAAGATCAAGTGGCATGGCTCCGATCTCATTTTGCGAAGTACCCTTGATATCAGAGGGAATGGAGGAAACGCATAAGCGAACATTCCTGTCCAACGTAGGTGTAGCGCATTCCCCCATGATCCCACCTGTGGGAATCTGCTTGCGAACCGTTTGAATTTTGAGTTGTCCTGGGTTGCGAACAAATCTAATGTTGGCGTGCACCACTGCCGAAACACTATTAACAGTTGGAGTTGGTCTAGTTCCCACTCATGGGACACACTGGTTGTCCTGCTCAGAACATCCGTCCTTGTGTTGTTTATCCCTTGAATATGTTGGACCCAAATGGAGATGTTGTGAAGTATGAGCCATCTCCAAATTTCCTGTGCTTGTGTCGAGAGCAGCTTCGATCTTGTACCTCCTTGTTTCAAGAGGTAGAACATTGTTGTTGTACTGTCTGTTCTTATTACGGTAAAATCGTATATCCTGGGGAGAAAAGCTGTTAGACCCAAGAAAACCGCTTACAGTTCTAGCATGTTGATGTGTAATTGAGCCTCTTGTTTGGACCAGTGACCTTGAATCTGGTGGTCCTGGAGATGTGCCCCCCCATCCTTGTAGCGAGGCATCCGATGCCATTACATAACTGACGTTGGGGTTCGAATGTCAGACCTTGTACTTTTCTCTTTCTGATCTTCTACCATGACAGAGGTTGACACATTTGAGGCGATATGGAGATCCGATCCTCGAAGGACCACTGGGATTGTATCCACTGTTTGTCAAGGAGTTCTCATCTGCAGACGGCAGTTTGGTACCAATGGGATACAGGAAGACATCATCCCCAACAAGGACTTTAATATTCTCACTGAAGTGTACTTTGACTCCAGAGCTGAAGCCAGAGTTGAACATTTTCGAATCCGCTCCTCTGATGGATAGGCATCTGCTTCTTTTGTGTGAAGCATGGCCCCTAGAAATTGAAGGGATTGTGAAGGCACGATGGACGACTTTTCCAGATTGATTCGCAGGCCCAGGCGATGATATAGATCCATGCAGCATTGTAGAGAGATTTGGACTTTCCTGTAAGATGATCCTTTTATAAGCCAGTCGTCCAGATATGGGAAGATTTGATGCCCTTGTAATCTTAGGTGAGCCGCGACTGGAGCCATGCATTTTGTAAAGACCCTTGGGCCCGATTTTAGACCCAAGGGCAACACCTTGAATTGGTAGTGGCGCCCCTCGGAAGCCATGAAATCTTTTTTGCGTAGAAGCAAGAGAATCTTTTGAAGTTGGAGCACACAGAACGGGATTTTCTTGATGAACTGGTTCAGATCCCTCAGATCCACCAGTTCCACCACCTGTCTCCATTTTGAGGTTTGCTTTTTCTTTATCAGAAATAAATGTGAGTAAAATACTCTTCCTCTCCGAGGACAAGGAACTTGTTCTATAGCCCCCTTCTGTATCAGAGATAGAACTCTGAGAGCTGGAAGATGTTGCTGTTGGAGGACATGAGGTTGATTTGGGGGTATCTATACAAATTCCAGGATATGGACTTGATGAATTATATCCAATACCCATCTGTCTGTTATTGACAGACAATGTTTCGAGAAGAGAGAGAATGGTCATTGACAGGATCTGAACGGGTGGAGGGAGCCTTGATGAGGTCACTGCAGTCTATTAGACTGCTGTTTTTCCTCTAGCAGTGCTCTTCCCTCTAGATTGCGGATGGAAAGAGGTATTTGAGGAACGGTATTGTTGGTTAGAGGGGTATTGGCGATAACCTTGTTGGCTGTATGTCTGGTACCTGTCGGACTGGTACGAAGATCTTTGTCCGAATTGTCCTCTAGCTCCTCTCTTCCAAAAGGACTGAAATCAGACCTGTTAAAGCAAACCCAACGCCCGCGCTGTGTCCGTATCTGCCTTGATTCCCTGGAGAGCATTGTCTATATTTTTACCAAATAGATTCTCCCCGTCGAAAGGCATGTCAACTATTTTTGCCTGTACCTCCGTTCTAAAAGAGGTAGCTTTCAGCCAACCTTGCCTTCTTAGGGCTACTGCTCCTGCTATTTGACGAAACACCACTGAAGAGATGTCCGTGGGAATATCAATAGATTCAGAGGCTGCCTTAGCCCAGTCCTGCAAAATAGCTGCTGCTTCCTCTTGTTTATCCTGTGGCAGGTGAGCCAAAAGTGGCGCTAAATCAGACCACATCTGTCTGTTATAACGGCTGATGAGAGCCATATTGTTTGCCGCCTTGATGGTAGAAGCTGCCATTACTGCAAACTGCTTCCCTGCTCCGTCCATTCGTCTTCCTGCCTTATCAGGAGGAGCTACAGATGTGGATTTTTAGAGTGTCTCTGTGCTGCCTGCATCACCACCGATTCTGGGCATGGGTGTCCAATCAAACACACAGGTGAAGATTCCGGTGCCCGGTATTTCTTTTCGATCCTAGGAACCGAGGCCGCCACGGATGCTGGTGTTTTCAGGATTTTCAGACCTTCATCCCAAATATGTTGGATGATTGGGACTGATCTAGCCGACTTCCTTGAATCTTCTTACGAGTCATAAAGGAAATATTCAGTTTCCTGTACTGGCATCAGGAGCTCAAATTTTTTGCTGCTTTCTCCAGGATATGAAACCCTACGATGACTCTTGGAGGAGAGTTCGCTGGAGAAGGTGTTGGCGAAGGTGTTGTTGGCAAAACGTATTCGTCCCATTAGACACCTACTGGTGCGTCCTGAGGAAGTTCTCCTTCCTGTGGCTGCTCTTCCCCATCACTCCCTGTAAAGTCATCCCATATTGTGACAACCGAAGATCACAATTTTTGCACTGCAGGTGTAGGCTGTGCTACTGGCACTTGTGCAGGTGTGACTGGAGCGTGTGCAGCAGGGGCATTAGCTTCTGGAAAACGCCGGTAGTAGTCAATCATGTGGCGTAGGTCCGTCACCAGTGATATAGGCCTCAAGATGTATTCTTCCCTCTCACCCGCTTGGTGTTTCTCCTCTTCATCGTAGTCATATGACTCTTGGAATGACTCATATCTTGATTTTACTTGAGGACGATCCTTTAAGGAATAGACCTCTTGTGCCTCCTGTTCTCCTTCCTCATCAGTGTCCTGGTTCTTAATTTGCAGATGAGGGGGACTGTAAGCCATTCCTGAAGACTCCTCATCGTCAGAGTCCTGCATTTCTAGCAAATTTGACGGAGGCAGCGGAGACATTTTTGTCCATGCCGTAAAATCAGCTGATTTCTTCACTGTCGACGAGCCCGTCGGAGTGGAACGATCTGATGGATATCATCGTTTTCGATTTTGGTGATTTGAAGTCAGTCTTCGACGGAGTCACTGTCGCCGAAGCTCCTGTCGTCGAGATTCGAATGCTAGTCAACAAAGTAGTCAACAGAACTGACATTGACTGAGTGGTCGTCGACGGGGATGTAACCCGTCCACGGAGTCGTCGACGGTGTAGACTTGATCACTGCCATCGCCGCCGCAGTCGTCGACGAGATTGTCGTTGACTATGTTGTCGTCGACGTCTTCACAGGAATTGTAGCTGGAGACACTACAGTCTTCGATGGAGGAGCAGAAGACACTCCCCTTGAAACGGAGGATTTCTTCAGAGGGGTCTGAGGGAGAGATGATGAAGAGGTCTCCTTTCCCTTAGTTTTCGATTTCTTAGAATCCACAGATTTTTCTGAAGTGGAAGACTTCCTCTTTTTAGAAGACTGGCTCGTGAATTCCTCCTCTGAATCTGAGGTAGCCTTCACCTGAAGCCACAACAGAAGACGTGCCTCTATCCCTCAAAGTTTTAGCTGAAAAGGTTCTGCAGTATTTGCAGTCCTTAGCTACATGTTTGGGGTGAAGGCAGTACAGGCAGTCCTTATGTGGATCTTCATAAAAAAGCCTCTTTTCCACAGGATCTGCATTGCCTGAAAAGCCTCTTTTTAGAGCTTTCAGCCATAGTAAGATACTAGAAGCACAGTACCTTAAATCCAGAAGAAAATTCGACAGTTGAAAGGTCAAAAGTTCACTCAGGAACAAACTGAGCCGAGCTCAGGAAGACCCCTCACACGAAGGCGGTTGGAAATCTGAGGTAGGAGAGCTCTGCTGGGGAGTGTGATGTCAGGGCCTTCTGCTGATTTTTGGACCAAACAATAAGGAGGTCTGGTTACCAAATTAGGTCATTCCCTATGGGATTTTCTATGCAGTTTTTCTCTATGATACTGCTTTGGTCATTTTGTTACTGTGAGACTCCCACCATGACGATGGGGAAGATACAAGCATGTGAATCTATGAAAGATTCAATACTGGAGAATGAAGCTACCCGAGGTCCGGATGGAGAACTTGGCCCTGGAGCATTGTCAGATAAGTTTAGAACGATTTGAGCGGAATGTACTGGTCCTGAGAGAAGTTACTCCATGAACCAGTGAAGGCATGGCCAGGATGGTGCGATAATAAGTATCTTGCACGGCTCTGCCTTCATTTTCCTGAGAACTTTGGAAAGTAGGGTAATTGTTGGAAAGGAGTAGGCAAAGATGCCATACCTTGCAATCAGAAAGGTATTGCCCCATGAGCCCGATGGGATACCAGCTTGCATAAAACGGTATTTGCAGTTCTGGGGTGTTGCAAAGAGATCCAGCTTCGACCTGCCCCAGCAGAGAAAGACGTTGTCTAGAGTTGGTTGATGTAGTTCCAACTCGTGGCAAGATGTGGAGTCTGCTGAGAGAATCTGCTATGGTGTTCTGCTTTACGGGAAGGTGCTCCGCTAGAAGATGCACCTTATTTAAAATGGACCATTCCCATATTTCTTGAACTTCCTGGGAAAGTAGATGGGATCTTGTGCTCCCTTGTTTATGTAGTGCATAGAGGTAGTGTTGTCTGTATGAATGAGTACTGCCAAATTTCAAATTCTCTGGAGGAATGCCTGCAAGGCAAGATGGATCGCCTTTAACTAACAGGCTGATGTGGGTTTGGCGCTGGTGTGGCAACCATTTTCTGCTGATTGGAAGATTCTGGATCTACTTTTTGCATGTTAAAAAGAAGCAAGAATACAGGCTTCTTCCTTTTTCATGAAGTGGGACTCTTCCAAATGCTCCCTTCTGCAAAATTAAGATAAAGGTGTTTGTGAAGAAATGACAGTGGAGGGTTTGGTGAGGTCCTTTAGAGAAATTCTGAAGTGTGTCCAAAATGGTCAGTGGTAACATCCTGCCAATGGCGCAGGTAGTCGGAAACTCTGCCTCTAAGACAAATTGAGTAGCCGGAGCCTGTAATGCATCATTGTCGACGATTGGAATCTTTGCCTGTTCGCCCTGATTTTCCTCTAAAAAATGTCATGAGGATTCATCAAACGACGCCAAAGTTATAATCAAAACAAAAAATGCTCTTCCTATGGAAACTTGGTCCTAACTATAACTACCTACAGGTGACCGCCAGTAGGATGGATGGATGGATGGATGGATGGAGATATATATATATACAACAGAAATATATATATTTCAAATCAAAGCAATATCATACAACAATCCCAAGCGATCCAGAAAACAAATCCATCGACTAGTCATTTGTTTCAAGCCAATTCCTCAGAGGGGCCCAAATTTGAAGACCCCTTTTCCAAGATCGGATACCTTTCTGAGCATAAATTGGATCCAGCAGGGACAGTCCTTTATAACCAGGAAAACTGTTGGGTCACAGACTGATTAATATTTTACTCTACCTATCCCCAAAAACAAACCTTTCTTAACTCTTCCCTCCGACTCTTCCCCTCAAAAACCCATCTTTCACTCTTCTGTCCCTCCACTATCCTTTTCAATCAAAATAACAGACTAACATGTTCACTTCTCATATTCCATTATACTAATTCACCACTAATCCTTTATGGGTTCCAGAGTATCGTCCTACTCGCCAGAAAAGCGCTTCATCACCCATCAGGGGTAACAGGTGCTACATGAATGCAAACCTTTCTTCCCTCCGCTATCCTTATCACTCCAAATAACTGACTAATATCCACCACTCAAATTACTTATGGGTTTCCGGAGTAGCGTGATTCAACACCCCATCAGGGGTAACAAGCCCTATATAAATACAAACTTTTTTTTCCTCTTCTATCCTTCTACTATCCTTACAAATCCAAATAACAGACTAACCTATCCACCACTTAAAATGTACTTGCATGTTTCAGTATACTAATTCAACACTAATCCTCTATGGGTCCCGTAGTAGCGTGCTACTCGCCGAAAAAGCGCTTGGACGCCTCGTCAGGGGTAGTAACGCAATTACAATACAATTTCTATATAATAGACTGAGATTAGCCAATCCAAACATTGAGATCAAAGGATGGGGTGGGGGGTCAGGGTCTAACCAGACTGTCGCCAGGCAGAGTCGGATTACTGCCATGGCGAGAAACAAGGATTCCTGTTCCTGAACCCATAATAAAACCAATTGAGCGGTGACCTCAATCCGCAGATTGTTTGACCTCGAAAAAATTATTTGCATCCTTCTCCAGGTTCCCCAAACCCGGACAGTCCGCCAACATGTGAACTAAGTCTGCCCCGAACAACTGACAGCATGGACAGCCCGTACCATAGATTCACCCCATTTACTAATTTTAGCCGGTGTGATGTATAGGTTAAGCCAGGTTTTATAATGTGGCATCTCCAAGTTAGCCGAAAAAAGCCTAGATCGAGCTAACTTCAAAGAAGAGAGACTATCCTCTTCTGCCGTTTGTACTACCACAGAGTAGTGTGTTTCTCTATATCATTCACCATCATATTTAATAATTCATAGATAGTTCCAATAAAGGGCTTACTTCTCTCTAATCAAATCCAAAAGATCAACCCAATTAACCCCCCCCCTTTATCTTCCCTATAAAGGTATTGCTCTGAAATAATACAAAATTCTTGGAAGAAAAATTTTAATTAAATTACTCATGTCAATCAATGTAAGTCTGAGGTTATTCCAGTTAAGCAACTCGGTCTTAGTTTTATTAATTAGTGGGCCTAGGTTACACTCTATCACTTTATCCATATCTGCATTAATATGAACACCCAAGTATACTGTCTTCAATACTACCTGGGTATCATGAAACCGAATGTTCTCATGTATAAGTATCTTTGTATTGTCCCGAATGAGTATGCAACCGACATACGGCCAAATCGATCGGCCTCCGCTTCAATTTCCTTTAATGCCCAGGTGGGATCTGGAGTAACAGCTAGATCTGCGTATGCCAGATATTTTAGTGTCCCACCCACTGGTGGACATCGGCATGATCAAGACATTACCTTTAATTCGATGACTCAAAGGATCGATATAAAGGGCAAAGAGCAGGGGGGGGGGAACATGGGCACCCCTGCCTGGTTCCTCCTTGGATCTCTACTATCCCTGATAACCCCCCCACCATTAGTGAAAATTTAGCCGTAGGGTTCATATATAATGTCTTAATCCACCCAATGAATTCACGCCTCAGTCCCTTCCTCTCCAATGCTGTCCATAAATAAGACCAAGAGACCCTATCAAACGCCTTCTCAGCATCTAATATTAATCAAGTACACAGGGTCTCTGTGAATTTTAGCCATAGCAATAGCGTAATCCCCCCCGACTAATGTGGTCTCTCGTTCCTATTCCCAGGATAAAACCGTGTTGTACCGGCGAGACAGTTTTCTTTATGCTTTCAGCTAACCTAGAGGCTAAGATTTTTGCATAAAATTTGGTGTCACAATTGATTAATGTGATTGGTCAATATGACCCCAACTCCGGCACCAGTTTTTCTTGTTTTTGGGAAAACCACAATCTTAGCTGAGGCCCATGAATCTGGAGGAGGAGAACCCATCTGGATAGCTAAAAATACATCAAACATTTATTGAGGCTTGTGGCAACATTTTATAATATTCCCCTGGAATAAGATCTGTCCCTGCAGCTTTTCCAGATGCTAGTCCAGAAACTGCAAGTGTAATCTCTCCTGCCGAGATCGGTTGGTCTAAAAGCTTGCGTTCCTCTCTATGTAATGTCTTCAGAACCTCAGTCTAAATATGACTCTCTCCTGGGTCTACAGTATCTTCAGCATATAATGGTTGATCTCTCTGAAAGGCAGAGCGTATCCAACCTACATCTGAGATAAATCCGAGCTCAGGGTCTTGTATTTGCTTGATATCCCCATCCATTGCCTGTTGTCTGGCACAGAAAGCTAGTGTGTGCCCCACCTTTTCATTAAATTTGTATGTTTTGATCTTCCAAGCCGTATACTTTTCGGCCGCTTTCTTAGTGGAGATTTCCCCTATTGCTGTTTCAGCGGGTAAAACCCGGAGCTAGGCATTTTCCATATCTAATCCGGCCGAGAGAGCATCCACAGAGTCCACCTCAGCCTGCGATAACACCAGATAGAGTTCCTGCAAGTGCTGCTCGTCCTCTTTCTGTCTAGTGAAGCTAAATCTTGCAGTTTCCCCGCGAACCATCCCCCTTTAAATGCATCCTCTACTATTCTAATAGGGGTGGTCCCAAAGTTTAACCATGAATATTGTAATCTACTTCCTCATATGCGTGACAGTCATCGTCTAACAAAGCCCTCTCTGAAGTCTAGCCTATTTTAGTTTATGGAATAGCCTAAATATCTAATTTCAGCAATAAGGGGTTGCAGTCAGACATAACCTGGGGCTATTTGAATATTCGGGAAGCTTGCACCAACCGACTAGATACACATATTCTAGGCGAGCATGCACCTGATGGGGAGCAGAGAAAAATGTATAACCGGGATTCATATGCTCTTTTTTTGGCACAGACCTCAAAGCCCTTGAGTAGTCACAAGCTGCATCAATGACTGAAAAATCTTGGGCTTACGCCCTTGAAATATTGTTACACCTGGCCTCGGACCATTCCCTTTAATATTGATGTTAAAATCCCCACAGAGAACCAGAGGGTGGGCCCACTCCACTAGTTCAGGACAAAGCCATTCCAATAAAGTGGAGTTGTCAGTGACAGACCCGTAAATACAACACAGTGTAAAAGACTCTCCAGAATTAATGCATTTTGCAATAGCTCATCTACCATTTTCATCTGCCCTGGCTCTAGTATACTGAAACCAACCCTTACGTGCAAGTATCACCACCCCGCAAGTACGGGATCCTTGCAGAGTCCTAGAAATAATTTGCTATCCCGAAAATTCTAATCGGTCTTTTTGGGACCCCGTCACCAGAGTTTCCTGCAGACAGATTAGGTCAGCTTTTAAATACCGCAGGTCTAAATTTACACTTTGCCACCTTCGAAAGTTATTCTGCCCATAAATATTGACTGTAGCTATTCTTAAGCTAGTCATCCTTTATTATAATGCAGTATAACCGGATAATAACCTGCCTGCAAAAACGCAGCAGGACAAAGTACTTGGACCCCCCGGAAGCCACGACTCAACCTCCCACCCCTCTAACAAATGCCCCTCACCTCGCCACCCACCCCAGTCATGAGCAAAAGGGTCAATCCTGGCCCTGGAGAAGGTGTTACCAACGAGCCGCTCATACCCCCTTAACCCCGACCCAATCCAGCCAACCCTACCAAAATCCTACCAAACCCTAGAAGAACGTTTTTCTATTGAAAAAAGGTATTACAGGATCCTGAGATCAGATGGAGATGTTCAAAGATCATGACCATCAGCAATAATCCTGAGACAAATCTTTATAGTGGAGACTTAAAATTACTGTGACTCATCAAGAGAGAATTATCTGTATACACTACCTTTGGGATCAGCATTTTGGAACAGCCTATTCCAAGGAACCTTGCTTTTGTGCGGGAGGGAAAGCAAGTAGTTTCTGGCTTTTAAATTAATTATGCAATTCAAGTCCTCCTGAGAAGGCGACCCAAGGATACCTATAGGAAACAAACATTTCTAAGATTACACAGTTGTAAATAGATTATATATACAGTAATAAAATAGCACCAGCATTCAAAATCTAGGTCTTCACTCCCATTTTACAATCTCCACAGTGCACCCATCTTACCTTACAAACATGCCATCAGTGTATCATTTAACGGTCAGACATTTTTGATCCTAAATTTTCTACTATAGCAAGTCTAATCTGCTTCTCGAACAAAGGATTCCCAGTCAAGCAGCAAAGCATATTCTGGACAACCCATATATATGCAGCAACTAACTTTGCCTGCAGTCCACAGGGCAAAGGGGGCCTATGTTCATACACAAACATGTGTATGTGATTTCTTATGTACTATTGTTACCCACAATCATTAAGAATTAAAAAATAAAACTGGCTTATCCGCTGAAGAGTAGAGACTTATGTCATCCCAAATGAGTGATCAACCCACATTTCTGTAAATCCAAATCCCACAAGGCACATTAGAAAATAAAAAAAATATATGTTATTGAGAGTTCAGCTCAAAATACAATATGTAAATACAGAGTAAGGTGCAAAGTGCAAAAGTGCTCGAGATGACTTCCTATTAACGGCATGACAAAAAAAACCAATTATATAAATATGTCAATCTAAAAAAAATGCAACTGTTACAATACTTAGCGCAGATTATGCCAAAAAAATTATATATTGCACATTTACTCAAGTTGCAAAAAATACAAAATAAGATGTATAGGTGCTCAATATGGAATAGAGTTAACAGCATAGTATAGAAGGAATATGCTACTTACCAGTATGCATCTGTTCTTGGCATGTAGGGCTGCTGACATTCATATCTGTGCATAGATTGCCGCCTAGTGTTGGGTCCGAATGATTGCACATTGTTGTCCTGGAAGAGTCTTCGAAGTATCACGAGATAGGTGGCTCCTCCCCTGGACTACAGTGCGCATGGGCATCCTCTCCATCCTTTGATTGTTTTTTACCATTGTGGCAGAGGTGGAGTGTTGCACAGTAAGATGTCCGTGCAAGAAAGTGAGAGTTAGAATGAATGCTACAGCTGCGACAGGCACCGGGGAGGAGGGTGGGCGATATGAATGTCAGCAGCCCTACATGCCAAGAACAGATGCATACTGGTAAGTAGCATATTCTGTTCGAGGCATGTGGGCGGCTGAATTCATATCTGTGCATAGAATGTATAGCAGTTTCTCCCTTAGCGGTGGCTACCTGTGCCAGCTGCAGCAGTCTGAAACAGAGTTTTTAGAACAGCCTGTCCTACAGCAGCTTGCTGTTTGGAATGTACATCTACACAATAGTGTTTTGTGAAAGTATGTATGGTGGACCATGTGGCTGCCTTACATATTTCCTCTAGAGGAATGTTTCCCAGGAAAGCCATGGATGCCCCCATTTTGCGTGTTGAATGCGCTCTTGGGGGAACTGTTAAAGTGCGTTTTGCCTTAAGATAACCTATTTGAATGCACTTAACAATCCATCTTGCTAACCCAGATTTGGAAATGGGGTTGCCTTTGTGTTGTGGTGAAAAAGCAACAAACAACTGTTTTGTTTTCCTGAAATCTTTTGTTCTGTCTATGTAATATAGGAGAGCCCTTTTAACATCTAGTGTGTGCAGGGCCCTTTCAGGTACTGACTGTGTATTTGGGAAGAACACTGACAGTTCTATTGTTTGATTGATGTGGAAGTGGGACACCACTTTTGGCATGAATTTAAGGTTTGTCCTAAGCACGACCCTATTAGCGTTGATTTGGAAGAATGGCTCTTGAATAGTTGGGGCTTGCAGCTCGCTAACTCTTCTAAGCAAAGTAATTGCTACGAGGAACGCCACCTTCCATGTTAAAAATTGTATTTCACATGTGTAGAGGCTCAAAAGGTGGTCCCATTAGTCTGGTTAAAACAATGTTTAGGTTCCAGACTGGTGAAGGTGGGTGTCTTGGGGGGATTACTCGTTTGAGTCCCTCCATGAATGCTTTAATTGCAGGCACTCTGAATAGGGAAAGGTGTTGCCTGTTCTGAAGGTAAGCTGCTATGGCAGCTTAGTGTATCCTTATGGACGTATAGGCTAGATTGCAGCGATGTAGGTGCAAAAGATAGCATATGATAATTTGAGTTGATGCGTCTAGTGGGTTTATGTCATTGTTGTTACAGTAAATGACAAAAAGTTTCCACTTTGCCGCACAGCATGCTCTTGTGGTAGGTCTTCTTGCCTCTTTGATAATGTGCATGCAGTCAGGAGGTAAGTTTAGGTAGCCAAACTCTGACTTCAGGAGCCAGATTGCAAGGTTCAGCTGCTGTGGATCTGGGTGCTGAATGTCTCCATGGCTCTGCGTTAAGAGACTGGGCGTTAGTTTTAGTCTTTGATGAGGCACCACGGAAAGTTCTAGGAACGTGGTGTACCACGGTTGCCTCGCCAATGTTGGAGCAACTAGGATTAGCGTCATAGAGTGTTGGCGCAGTTTGCGTGCCACTAGCGGTATCAACGGTGCTGGTGGAAAAGCGTAGGCAAATTTGCCTGACCAGTTCATCCATATCGCATTGCCCTGAGACTGCGGGTGTGGGAACCTTGCGGCGAAGTACTGGCATTTTTTGTTTTGTTTTGTGGCGAGCAGGTCTATCTCTGGTTGTCCCCACTGTTGGAAGTATGGTTGAAGCACTGTGGGATGAATTTCCCACTCGTGTATCTGTTGGCTGTGTCTGCTGAGCAGATCCGCTATTTGATTGTCTTTGCCTGGGAGGTGTTCGGCCATGAGAAAAAGGTTTCTTTGAATGGCCCACTTCCACATTCTTTGAGCTAGATGTGACAGCTGTGGAGAGTGTGTTCCTCCCTGCTTCTGTATGTAGTACATCACAGTCATGTTGTCCGTCCGGATCAACACGGTCTTGTTGCACAGATGTACTTTGAAAGCTTTCATTGCCAGAAAAATTGCCATCAGCTCCAGTAGGTTGATGTGCATTTTTTTCTGTTGCGTGGTCCATAAGTCCTGTACTGTGTGGTGGACGACATGGGCTCCCCACCCTACTAGGGATGCGTCCGTTGTTAAGACTATTTGTGGTACAGGCTCTTGGAACAGTCGTCCCTTGCAAAGGTTTTGTGGGTTCCACCAATGCAGAGAGTTGTATGCGCGACTGGTCACCAACACTAGGTCTTTCAATTGTCCTTGAGCCTGGTTCCACTGCCGTGCTAAGCACTCCTGTAGCGGACGCATGTGTAGCCTTGCATGAGGGACTATGGAGATGCATGAGGCCATCATACCTATCAGTTGCATAAACACTCGGGCTGGGAGCGAGTGTTAGGGCTTGAACCTTAGGATTAGCGTCTGAATGCTGTGTATTCTGACAGAATTTGGCTGTGCCGTCCCTGCTAGAGTGTCTATTGTGGCTCCCAGGTATTGTACGTGGGCAGGCTGAAGATGGGACTTTGGGTAGTTCAGCGAGAAACCTAAACTGTGCAGGAGGAGAATAGTGCGTGTTATGTGGCTGGCACATTGTTGGGCTGACTGTGCTTGTATTAGCCAGTCGTCCAGATATAGAAAGACATGAATATGCGGTCTTCGGAGATGTGCAGCTACTGTCGCTAGGCACTTGGTAAACACTCTGGGGGCTGTTGTCACCCCGAAAGGAAGGACTTTGAATTGATAGTGCGGATTTTGAATGGTGAACCTGAGATATTTCCTGTGTGCTGGGTGTACCGGTATATGGAAATATGCATCCTTGAGGTCTAGTGTTGCGAGGAAGTCTCCTTGACGCAACAGTGGTAATACCTGCTGGAGAGTGAGCATGTGGAAATGCTCTGATAAAATGTATTGGTTTAAGGGTCTGAGGTCCAAGATTGGCCTGAGAGACCCGTCCTTTTTGGTGATTAGGAAGTACAGTGAGTAGACCTTGTACCCTGGTGTTCTAAGGGTACTAGTTATATGGCCCCTTTTTAGGTCGAGCTGATGTTGCATTCATGCGAAGCATGAATGCATCAGCTCGACAACTTATGCTGCCCGTATTTAGGAGAGTGGACAGCTACCAGACGCGCGCTTTGACGAGGTCGGATTTCACCTCGGGAGCGAGCGTCTGATAGCTGCGCATGCGTGGTGCAAGCCCTGGCTCTCACACAGACACAGACAGCCCCCACCCCTCTGCATGCACGCACGCACGCACACACACACACACACACACACAGGCGCGCGCATGCACACGCAGGCATACGGCACACATACAGGCACACATACAGGCACACTATCCCCTACCTCGCATTCTCTCTCAATCACACACAGTCACGCATGCGCACACACTTTCCTTCGCGCACACACGCACACACGCGCGCACACACTCCCACCTCCCCACCCCCCCAGGCATACACACAGGCACGCACGCACTTCACATCAGCCCTGGGCCCCACTCACCGACTGCGCTCTTCCGGCGGGGCTCCTCACGGCGCGGCGCGTCTCATCCTCTAAATCGGGGCTCCCTCAGGTCAGAGGAGCCCCGCAACAGGCGCCACACTCCTTTTCCCCGGCCCCCTCCTGGGGACCCGGGCTACCCCGGACGTCAGGGCGCTCCATGCGCCGGTAGCTCGCAGCTCGCGGACCTCGGGAGGCGGGACTTCCGGTCGGCCGCGAGCGGATTGGCCGGCCGGGCAAGAGCTTCCGGGTCGCCGCAAGATCAGCTTTCAGCGGCGCCGGCACACGGAGCTCGCTTCTCCAGGCTCGGACTGCCCCTGTGACTTGGATTTTGCCCACCAGGACCGTCCGAGGGAAGGCGGTGAGGACTCGTTTTTAAAGGTAGTTGTATTTGTGATGAAATGCAGGCTGTGAAGACAAAAGTTCCACAATCGGGTGCCTGAATCTAAATGTCTCACTCCACATGTGCAAGTATTAAAGCAACCGGATAGCAAACACAATCACAGTCATATGAAAACGAAGGAAGTACTTCAGAACATGGGTAACAAAAATATTTTTTTTTGGATCCATTTCACGGCGAAGCCTGCAACACATCTTCCTGCCAGCAGGTCTCCCAGCCTGTTCACAACCCGTAGTTATCTGTCAGCCCTTCTCCCAGCGCACAGCTCTCCGAGCCCATACCGTTTCCTGGCCGCACAGTTCCCTTTCCCTGTTTCTGCCCACATGTCTCGGTCTGCACCCCTCCATGCCTGTACCTCTCCCCGGCTGCTCCGCTCCATCAACCTTCGCAGCCCATTGCTCTTCCTGCCCACACATCGCCATACATTTTCCCAGCCGGTTCTGCCCTTTCTTCCCTCCTCCTTTCCCCCCTTCACCTCTACCCTGTGCTGTCCTGACCTACTCCCTTTTGTACCTCAGCCCCAATGCCTGCTACTCCCAGCTCCATTCACCGCGCCTTTTCGCCTCCTTCCTCAGGTAATAATAACTCCTGCGTTACATAGCGCTTCATAAAGCGCCGCTGCCATATCTAAGCTCATGAAATAAGAGAAGGTAAGAGATGGTACTATCAGTGAGTGCTACTCTCCGGTTTACTTTGAAAACATGGTCACACAACTCAGGGGTTTCCTGCAGCTTGTGTTGGGGTCCTCCAGCCTCAGTGACGTGTGGGCGCCCTTCACTGGAGCAGGCTCCCAGGGTCACACACTGACGCAGCGCTTGCACTGCTGCGGGCACCGAGGGTGCTGCACTGACTGTGGTGGTGGGCCTGGGCCAGGCCAAAAAATAGCCGAGCTTGAGTTGTGTACTTCCCTCAGATTCATCCAGTGTTTTTTTAATGACCTTTGAATCCTCCTGGCATGCGGCTTCCTGTGTTTCAGGGGGAGGAAGAGGGAACAATGGTGGCTGCGGTGCTCTTACCTCACTTTTTCTCAGAGATAGAGGCTCAGCTTTATCTCGTGGGCTAGGTGGAAAGTCTTCCCCAGAGAAGGCTCCGGGGACCGGCCTCTCAGACACACACTGGCTGGTGGTGGAGTTACTCTACGCCCAGAGTCTAGCCTCTCAGACAGAGTCAAACACGGCCTCTGTGGTGGGGTTACCCGGCCTCTCGGACACAGCCTTAGTAGTGGGGTTAGCCGTCCTCACGCACAGTGACTGTGGGTTCTCTAGTGAGAGACAGTGCTGCGGCACTGCGAGTCCTCTAGTGAGAGTGCTGCAGCAGTGACTGAGTGCACCAGTGAGAGAGAGGGATGCAGCACTGTGAGTGCTCTAGTGAGTGCTGCAGCAGTGACTGCGTGCTACAGTGAGAGAGAGTGCTGCAGCAGCGACTGCGTGCTACAGTGAGAGAGAGGGATGCAGCAGTGAATGATTGCTCCAGTGAGAGAGAGTGCTGCGGCACTGCGAGTGCTCTTGTGAGAGTGCTGCAGCAGTGACTGTGTGCTCCAGTGAGAGAGAGGGATGCAGCACTGAGTGCTCTAGTGAGTGCTGCAGCAGTAACTGCGTGCTACAGTGAGAGGGAGTGCTACAGCAGTGAATGAGTGCTACAGTGAGAGAGAGTGCTACAGCAGTGAATGAGTGCTAACGTGAGAGAGAGTGCTACAGCAGTGAATGAGTGCTCCAGTGAGAGGGAGTGCTGCGGCACTGCGAGTGCTCTTGTGAGAGTGCTGCAGCAGTGACTGAGTGCTCCAGTGAGAGAGAGTGATGCAGCACTGTGAGTGCTATAGTGAGAGAGAGTGCTACAGCAGTGAATGAGTGCTACAGTGAGAGAGAGTGCTACAGCAGTGAATGATTGCTCCAGTGAGAGGGAGTGCTGCGGCACTGCGAGTGCTCTAGTGAGAGGGAGTGCTGCGGCACTGCGAGTGCTCTAGTGAGAGTGCTGCAGCAATTACTGAGTGCTAGTTTTAGTTAGTCATACACCATATGAATGTTACAGTCTCTTAAAGTGAAACTCCCCCAAAAGGAGTGTTATCTTCACAATATTGAGATTACAGGGGTATCCTAATAAACATAATATTGGCTGGTGATCAGGAGCGATCTGCTTCTACTCTTGCCCTTCCGGAGCAGCTATGCCAGGCTGTCTAGGGTATCTCTTTTCCAGTTTCCTAAAGTGTGTATATCTAAGATGTCTTTTATATTTGAGTTTTATTTATACCATTATTTGCCGCATTATTGACAAATATATATGATTTAGTATCCTGAAGGCATGCCTTACTTCTCTTCCCATTTAATAGGCTGTTCAAATACACTGAACATAATCTTCACAAAAGTTATTTACAAAAGTTTAATCTATTGCCATTATAAATTACAATAACTTTTATTTAAGTATTAATAAAAAAAAATTAAAAGCCATTGTTATTTTTAATATCAATACATCTAAGTCACGTAAATACAACACATTGCATTACAAATGCTATAGGTATCACATTTGCGAAAGTTAAAACTATTAGCATTGTAAATGACAAAGCTATTAATTTCGCTATTTTCAAAACCAACACATAAATAAAACATTTGTCATTTACAAGACCAATAGCTCAAACTTTCCTAATGCGAGACCTATTGCATTGCAAATGCTTGTTGTAGCATGCTGATGACTTCTTGCTGCAATAAGTGTAGGTGTTCTGCGGACATAGGACGGTGTTGGGGGTATGTTGGGTGGTGTGGAGATTAATTCTAGGCAATAGCCATGCTGGATAATTTGCCTCACCCACCTGTCTGTAGTTATGTTTACCCAGACTTGCAGGAACTGCTGTAATCTTCCCCCGACCGGTGTTATATGGTCTGGGGACAGTGACAAGAAGTCACTGCTTGGTATTGGTAGAGGATCTGGTGGTGTTATTCCCTCGTCCTCTACCTTTGCTGTTATTGCCACGGTATCCACCTCTACTGTTTTTGTTGTAGGTGGTTTGCGTGTTCCCTTTGTTGTATGAGGTTTGCTGCGCTGACCCTCCTCTTGCAGCTCCTCTGTTGCCGGAGCGACGAAAGGAGCCGCCTCTGTATTGTTGTGACTGCAAGGCTCCCATAGACTTGGCTGTCTCGGTATCCTTCTTCATTTTGTCTAATATTGTGTTCACATTAGGGCCAAACCAATAATCAGGGTTCACTGGCTGATGTAAAGTGGTCTGAACCTCATTTTTGAACCCAGAGATGCGGCGCCACGCAGGTCTTCTGAGCATGACACTGGTATTGATAGCCCTGGCTGCTGTGTCAGCTGCATCTAACGCACACTTGATGGAGGCGTTAGATATTAACTTTCCCTCTTGTATCAGGAACTCTGCCTGTTCCTTATAAAGGTCAGGTAGATGCTGGAGAAGGTGCTCAAGTGTGTCGTAGTGTGCCCTGTCATAACTGGCTAACAGTGCTTGTGTGTTAGAGATTCTCCATATGTTAGCTGCTTGAGCAGCTACCCTTTTACCTGAAGCCTCAAAAACTTTAGACTCCTTGTCTGGAGGTTGAGCCTTGCCCGTAGTTTGAGAATTAGCACGTTTACGTGCGTTGGAGACTACCAAAGAGTCCAATGGTAGCTGTCCCTTGATGTATGTAGGGTCCACTGGTGCTGGCCTATATTTCTTTTCTATCCTTGGGTTAATGACTCTTGCCCTGGTTGGTTCCTTAAATATGTCCCCTGTGTGTTTAAGCACCCCTTTGAGCATTGGCAATGTTTTCACCGATCTTTCAGAAGTGTTGAAAGTGTCAAAGAGGAAGTCCTCCTCAATGGGGTCTGCATCCATTTCCACGTGGTGGTTGTATGCTGCCCTTTCGATTAATGCATTGAAAGCAGCTGTGTCCTCTGTAGGCGAAGTTTTTACAGAGTATGC
This sequence comes from Lissotriton helveticus, assembly GCF_964261635.1. Taxonomy (NCBI): domain Eukaryota; kingdom Metazoa; phylum Chordata; class Amphibia; order Caudata; family Salamandridae; genus Lissotriton; species Lissotriton helveticus. The sequence continues at coordinate 1,134,578,376 of NC_136072.1, read as the reverse complement.
AGCAGTATCTTGCATAGTCTGAGTCTACAGGATCTACATGACCAGACCACGGTTCATTTTGGTTGTCCTGGTCATCGTCCACTGGATAATTATACAGTTCATTATCCTCATATTCCACATCCTCCTCTGTGCGTGTGGGAGAATATCTATAAGTTTCTTGCACATGTGTGCTGATGGGCTCAAAGAGAGTTGGAGATGTAGCAGAGTCTCTTTTCTTTTTGAGTGGAATGCGGTAGGTTTCACCAGAAGTGTCTGGTCTGATTTTCCTTTTTAGTACGGTAAGTTTGCCAGTATCTGGGTCCACATACTGTTTGGTCTGCTCTTCTGTGGAGGGCTCTTGCTCTTCATGTGCTTGAGCCCTTTTCCCTGTTAATCGCCTTTCTTGTTTGTGTCGGTTCGATTTCCGTCGTTGGTTCGACCGTTTTGTGGCGTATGTGCATCGGAAGTCCGAATTTTATCGGTCCAAGGGTCTTTTGTGCTTCAACAGTCTTTTTAGGTTGTATGACCTTCTTCGGTGCCGGGATTGTTATCGACCCGACAGTCCTTGTTTGTTCGATAACCACTTTGTGGCCTTGTGTCTTCTTTGGAGCCTGTTGCTTTGGAGCGATGTTTTGCCTCGACTCGATCGCCCCCTTGGGCTCGATTCTTGCCTTCGGCTCGAGTGTCCCCGTGTGCACCGTCTTTGGCTTGGCACCTTGTTGTCTCGGTTCGACAACCGTCTTCTGCTGGAGTCCTTTGTTTGTGTTGCCTGGTGTCGACATCGATCTCGTCGGTTCGACGGCTTTTAGTTTAGGCATGTCTCTGGGCGTACTGGCTCTTGGCTCGACAGCACTGATATGCGACCCAGCTATTTCAACGGCCATTTTGTGTTTTGTCGGCGCCGATGGAACCGCACCTTTCGGTCCGAAGAGTGGGAACTCTATCAGTTTCGGTTTCGTTTTTGCTTCTGTAACTTTCGGTTTTGATATTACCAGGGAATGGTAATGTTGCACCGATGGCTCTTGCAGTATGTTCTTAGCCGGGCTGGATTGCGGGGCTATAGAATCAATGTTTAGATCTTGGCTAAGGCCTTCCGGCGATGCCTCGACCTGAGCCTTTGGAAGCGTATCAGTGAATGTACTGGGCCCCGTACTCACGGTTGGCCCCGTGTCCTCGCCGGAGTCGTCCTCGACGGCTCTGATGCCTGGATCGCGTCCCCTACCTCGACAATGTCGTCTTCTTCGTCGACGTAGTAGTTGGAGTCATGTTCCGACCCCTGCTCCGACTGCTGGTCTGAGTCCTCAGCTTCGACGACCTCTTAGTCGTCTTCAAAGATGTTCTCCCGGTCAGGCGCTGGCTTCTGCATCGTCTGCCTCGCTGCTCGTCGCACCCGAAGTGTTTTCTTCGAACGGAACTGCGCACAAGCTAAGCAGTCGGCTTCATTGTGTTCAGGAGATAAACACTTCTTACACAGGGTGTTTATCTATGTGTGGGAATTATGAGTTACAATTGGGGCATCTTTTGAATGGACTTCGTTCCATCGACGATTGGCCCTTCGTGTCGAGAAGGCCCGCGGCCCGATTCGACGATTTGAGTAGAAAACAACCGAAAGAAAGTAGTCGTTACCGATCGCATAACAATACCGACGACCCCGAAGGCCTTTAAGAAAAGTTTTTTTATCGATTTCAAACTCCGAGTTGGAAATCCCATCCGAACCCAATGGCGGAAAAAAACAATCTAAGGATGGAGAGGATGCCCAATGCCACTGTAGTCCAGGGAGGAGCCACCTATCTCGTGATACTTCGAAGACTCTTCCAGGACAACAATGTGCAATCATCCGGACCCAACACTAGGCGGCGATCTATGCACAGATATGAATTCAGCAGCCCACATGCCTCGAACATATACATAAAGCAATCTTTGAGGAGTATAACTGTCTTACTTATGTTATGTTATTTATTGATTTCTATAGCGCACGGCTACTCAAAAAGAGTGTCCCGGCGCTTTAATGGAGAAAGAAACAATGCTGCCACATAAAAAACATAACACCAAGATAAAAACTAACAGAAGAATAGGCCGGAAGTTAGCGGGAGACCGGCTACTGAGTAAACAGCCACGTTTTGAGGCCCTTCCTGAAAGCCAGTAGGATGGTCGCTCCCCGTAGGGCCAGTGGTAAAGAGTTCCAGAGCTGAGATGCCAGCAGTCCGAAAGAGCGGCCTCCAAGGCGCGCTTTCTTTACCCGGGGAACAACTGCAAGGTGCAAGGCTTCCGACCTTAGAGACCTGGTCGGATGATAAAAGACCAGTCTCTTTTGGAGGTACTTGGCTCCCTCCTTGTGAAGGGCTTTATAGGCCAAGGTCAGCGCCTTAAAGGCAATCCTCTTGCGGATAGGAAGCCAGTGTAACGTTGCCAACAAACCCGAGGCCCTGGAAAGCCTGCTAAGGCCAAAGACTGCCCTGGCAGCGGCATTCTGTGCCACTTGTAGCCGCTGCAACAAGTACTCTGGGAGGCCCAGGTAAAGAACGTTGGAATAATCCAACCTGGACCCGATCAGAGCCTGGACAGTCAGCGTCCTATGTTCCACGGATAACAGAGGAAGAAACCTCCGCAACATCCTGAGGATGCCAAAGCACATGCCCGACACCCCCAGGATCTGGGATTTTAAGGAAAGCCTGTTATCCATCTTCACCCCCAGATTCTTAGCGACCTGAGAGGAGCAGGACGGAGGGAACATATCCCGTGGCCACCAGGTCTGCCAGTCTGGTTCTGTATCGCACCCAAAGAAAAGAACTTCGGACTTGTCGGAATTGCACTTAAGGCTGTTTAGATGGAACCAGTGAAAAACAGCCCCAAGGCAATCCCGAATGCTCTCCCCATCAAAGTCGCCTCCTCTCTTACAAGAGAAGAGGAGCTGGGTGTCATCCGCATAGGATACGATCTGGGCACCATGCGACTCCACCAGCGCCGCCAATGGGGTCATAATGATGTTAAAGAGGGTCGGGCTCAAAATAGAACCCTGAGGGACCCAGACTCCCAGAGGCGGCATCGCGGCGGAATCCGGCGGGGCCCAGATCGACTGCCGGCGGCCGGCTAGGAAAGAAGAAAACCAGTCGAGCACCGTCCCCCGTAGGCCAATCTCGAAAAGTCTGGCGAGAAGACCATCATGGGGAACGGTGTCGAACGCCGCCGACAGATCTAACATCACCAGCATGACTTTGCCCCCCGAGTCCAGAACCCCTTTAATGGTTTCCGAGACTTCCAGGAGCGCTGTCTCAGTACTGTGATGGGGACGAAAGCCCGATTGGGTGGCGTGCAGAATCTCATGAGATTCAAGAAAGTTGGAGAGCACGCCTTGGACGTGCTTTTCCAGAATCTTCGTGAGGGCCGGCAGCAAAGAAATAGGCCTATAATTAACCGGGGCCTTCGGATCTAGGCCAGATTTTTTAAGCAATGGAATCACCATCGCCTGCTTCCAGGCCTGCGGGACCACGCCGAGCCTCAGCGAAAGATTTAAAAGCGGATTAGCCAACGGGTTGATCACCTCCGCGACTTTCGCCAGAAATTTGGCAGGGCATGGGTCAAGAGGAGAGCCCGATTTTAAATTGCCCATAAGAGCCAGAGAGTCCGGAGCAGAGATAGAAGGAAACACACTCAACGTCGCCCCTGGCCCAGCCTGTGGCAGTGTGGTAATGTCGGGTTCAGTCTGGCCCGCAGACACTGGTGCCAGGAATGACTCCTGAATGCGTTGGATCTTGCTTGTAAAAAAAACAGCAAGGTCCGTGGCCCAGGAGCTAGATGGTTTTTGGTTCGAGGTGTTGGACCAAGGTGTGGTGAATTCTCTTACAATGGAGAAAATCTCCTTGCAAGAGTTGGACGCAGCATCAATCCTCCTTGCTAGATAGGCTCTTTTTTCCAAACGGATATCCCGGTGATAAGCCTTAACCACCGTTTTGTATGTCAACTTGGCGCCAGTGTCATATTGCGCCCGCCAGGCTCTTTCGGCTACCTTGCACTGCTGCCGCGTAGCCGACAGTGCAGCGGTAAACCAAGGTGCAGAGACCCGTTTCGGTGTCGGGCGAGATGTTACTTCCGGGGCAAGATCGTTTAGCCTATCCAATAGCCAGTCTTGCATGGTCTGTAGATCCCTGTCTAGATCACCCACAAGAAGGCAGGGATGGGCCTCAGCTGCCTGGGCCAACATCTCCGGGGTAACACGATGGAAAGCCCTGTGGACACGACCCTGTTGGTGTACCGGGAAAGGCACAGATTTAACTATGCCCTTGATGACAAATTTTGCGAGAAAGTGGTCCGACCACAGGACAGGAGTGATCTCTATATCCTCAAGGGGAACAGACGAGAAGACCTGGTCAAGGGTATGCCCCTTCTCATGCGTAGGCTCCTGAAAATAGGGGGTGAGCCCCAGCGGGGTCAGCGCCTCCGAAAGTTTAGCGGCTGCCGGATCGGATGAATCATCCATCCGGAAGTTAAAATCGCCAGCTACGATGAAATGTTCGGCTTTCAGGGCCAGCTCCACCAGTACCATATCCAGGTCTTCAAAGAAGGTGCCGGGAGAACCAGGTGGCCTGTATACAAGCAATCCCTTAAAGGATTGATGGGGCGACAGAGTGATGGAAAAGGCTAGGGTTTCTGAGCCTCGGATGCCAGAACATCTATTCAAAAACCATATACTGCACAGTTTCTCTACTAACAAGCTTTTAACCCAGAACCAAGACTAATTTCCTATGGAGCTCCAACGTTTCTCAAATTTCCTAAATTAACATGATCTTAATGCATATCTGCTCTAATTCTTTAACAATAATAAGCTTTGCTCTCCATGCTTGAAAAGAAGGTACCTTATTACTATGCCAGTTTTGGAGGATTAAAGATCTTGCCACTAAGGCGGATAAATAGGCATTCTTCTTGCACATTGTTCAATTTTATATTTGCGGAGCATCCCAGAACTGCAATAGATTTATCAATGGAAATAGAGTGATCTATGGTAATTCTGAGATACTTTTCAATTTCTTCCCATAGATTCCCAATTTTGGGACAGTCCCAGACAATGTGTGACCAGGTGTCTCTTCCTTCCTTAGCACAACGAAAACACCTATCCTCAATTTGAGGATATATATTATGCAGAAAAAGTTAAGTCCTATAAATTAACCATTTTGTATAAAATTGCATACGTTTAAAATTAGAGCCTCTAATTACTGTAGCGTTAAGTTTGTTAATACTGTTCCAAATTATTCTTGGGAGCTGCAAACCTTTTTCCACCATCTATCTCGTATTTTTTCATAAATGGGGACGGATTTATTATCATTAAAAATTTTCACCCATGCACTTACTGACCGTTTTACAGGGGCTTCAAAACCTTCACTTCTGCCTGAACTTGCTGCTGGAATTCCAGCATCAATATTTTCCAGCAAGTGCTTTATGTTAATAAATGACCATTTAAGTACATATTTTGAGTGAAGAAGCCCAATTTCTATCTCGGGCCACTTTTTTCCAAGAGTCAGTGTTAAGGAAATCTCTCTCTTGCGTATATCCGTTCTCCTCCCACTTTAAGATACCAGTTTGTAGCAATTTTTCCTCCCTGGTTAGAGATAGAACATCCTCGTCAAACCATTTTTCCTGGGAATACTATAATATACTAACAATTGTGTTTTTTGTTTAAAAATCCATTGGAGTACCTTATACCGTACTTCCTTAGGATACTTGACTATTCTAGTTGGATCTGAGATATTATACTCCATTAACACTTTATTCCTTAACAAAATTGTCCATCTCTGGAAGATCCGGCTGGGAATACCATTTATGATTGTTGTGTGCAAAATTTGCCTGATAATACTCCTATGTTTGGAAGGAACAATCCTCCCTCCTCAGTAGAATAATTTAAAGTGTTTAGTGATAGTCTTGGTGCCTTATTAGCCCATAAAAGAAGAAAACAAACTGTCCATCTCCTTAAAGAAAGACAATTGTAACGCGCACGGGTCAGTCGCGAATAAAAAGTTAAATAGAGGCAGGACGGTTCCATCGTGTTAAAAGATGTGTAACCTTTTATAACGGGGGTATAATTCAAATGGAACAGGTCTTGTACTCTTTCCGTCACATAAATCCCTAAAGAACAAGTTACTTACCTTCGGTAACGCTTTTTCTGGTAGATACAATATCAATACAATACAATATCTGCCTGTGGAATCCTGACGCAAGGGGATATTCACAAGGTGAGGAATCCACACGGCAGATGTATCTATCAGAATATCTCTTCGGACGAGAATTATATACAATCCTAAGATTTGGCAATAACGGAGCAGCTGCATAGCAAAAGTTCGGTCTTGGCCTGATTTATTTTATAGCCCCCTATCACCTGGAATTCTGTGAAAATCCCTAGGATTTCCTCCCGAGTATGTTCCACGGAATTTAAAAAAGGATGATAGTCGGCATAAAGTTTTACATTCGTATTAGTCATACCTTGTAGGGGGGAAGTATGTGCCATTGTCTGGTATCCATTGCCAAGTGTTCTATAAAAAGGGCAAATAAAAAAGGGTAAAGGGGACAACCTTCCCTTCTGCCCCTATTTATTCAACAGGTACCCACATTTGTAGAATTAATTAATATTTGCGCCTGTGAGCATTTACATAAGCTTCTTATTAGTTGTATGAACCCTTCTGGCAAACCAAACTTTTCCAGGATAAGTAAAAAGAAAATCCCATTATACCAGGACGAAAGCTTTCTTGGCATCTAAAAACCACACCTGAGCCTCTATCACATTCTTATTAAATATTAATCTAATTCTTCTATTAAAAAAATTGTGTTGGTGGAGAACTGCCTCCCAGCCGCAAATCCACACTGATCTACATGTATAAGTGGGCCCATGATTCTATTAAGTCTATTTGCGGGAAGGTTTGTAAAACTTTTGTAGTCAACGTTAAGATTTGTAGGTCTATACGAGTTGACATTTTCCCTGTTTTTATCCTTCTTCAGAACACTTACAACTACTGCCGTATGGAAAGAGGCCGGACGTTCACCTCCTTTAAGTGGTTAGCCAATTTTGAAATTTGTGGGTTGAGGCGAACTTTTTCCATAATTCTACTGTGCAGTCTTTCCTCTCTGGACGCTTTACAATTTAATATAGAGATTATCACTAATTCCAGTTCTTCTATTGTGAATTCATCTAGTAATTCTTCTCGGAGTTCACTATTTCAATAAGGGTTAGGTAAATTATCGAGAAACCCTATAATGTTCTCAGATGGCATTTCATGGTCTGACTGATAGATTTCCCTATAGTGCTTCAGAAAGGCATCTCCGATATCCTTGGTTCTAGTTAGTTATATTTTAGCTACCTCATCCCAGATGCTATCGATTCTATTTTGGACCAGTTCCTCTTCGTACACTATCTGATAAGTCATACCCTCTGCAGCCCCTAACCGGTAGTAATACTCCTGCATTCATATTTTTGCTTGGAGCAACTGCTTTGTATTGAAATTTCTATCCCTAATGCCCTCTAGGTTTGCCGGCAAAAGTCTTGCCTCGATCTTTAGTCTTTCCTCTTTTTTTGTCCTTTGTTGCAGGATTTCTTTTGATGTAATTATGCCTTAAATGTGTCCCAGACTATATTAATTGGAGCAGAGTCCGATACTGATCTCATTGGCTATCTCTGTACACGAGCTCTCGTTTTACTAGTTGAGTTTATTAATTTACCACCTTCTAGGCACGTTTCCCCCAGCGCCCATTACAGCTAATTTAATTTGAATTAATTCATGGTCAGAGAAAGCGTTTGCAGTATGATCGTACCTATTAATAATGAGGTCATGTGAGATTAAAAAAAGTCTATTCTGGACGCCAAATTATACTTTGCCAAGAAGCATGAACAATCCAGCTTTCCCGGGTTTTGAAGGCGCCATTGATCTAGGTCTAAATCATTTTTACAGCTAGACAAGACAATAGACAACAGTGGCCTATTTTGTTTGAGTCTTCTTAGATTAGTCTACTCGGGGATCCTGGAGAAAATTAAAATACCCCACCCCCGTATAATAGGGCCAGGAATACAGGATAGGGCCTGCTTAAGCTGTAGCAGTGGGAGAGGATTATTGAGAATGAGTGCATAGATTGTAACCAAGGTAAGATTTGACTGGTTTAATTTTCTGTAGACATATGCCCATCTCCCCCCTGGGTCCGTCTGCATAGTCTTTACTTGGAATTGTACAGGTTTACCAACATATTCCTACCCCTTTCTGTGCGCACCTTACATTTGCTGAACAGTGAAAACCTGCCCATTTCTTAAAAACTTTGCTTGCATCTAATGCACTCCGAAAATGGGTCTCTTGTAAGAGTGTCCGGGTTATATCCTCTGAGCCAACTTTCAATTGCATGGGTCTTAAGCTTGTTGTTAAGGCCGTTAGCATTAAAAGAAAGAAACTTAAGGTTTTTCGTACTTCTAGTTAAGCTATATGAAAATACCCATCGACATTGCGAACTGAACCTAGACGCAACCCACGATCCTGCTTCTCTCAGGGTCCCATTACTCGCATTATAGCCAGAGAATATTCTGAAATGTGTATCTTGGTCTACAGAGATGGACGTCTTAAGTGCAAGACAACAGCAGATGGATAGCTTTAACAGTGGCTAGGATATTTAAATATTTAAAGTGACTTGTGCTAGCATAGAACGAAAACCCCAAAGCATAAGCCATAAAAGCATACCATATGCCTAATACATAGCTCACAATCAAAACATTATTAAACATTATAGAGTCCAAGGAAAGAGTAGCTTAGAATAGAGAAAACAAATAGTGAATACATGAACAGATCACAACATTGACAATTCAGTTATCAATCGTACCTAGGATATGGTTAAGCTGATCAAGGTAATGTTTTCCTGGGAAGATGGGCCTGTTGGACAGCATCTCTGCCAAAATACAACCTACAGACCAAATATCAATTGACTTGGTGTAGCCCTAGCAGGAAAAAAGAAAGAATGTTAAAAAGCTAAGCATAACAAAGGAATGTTCACACCCGTTTGCTTGGAGGCATGTCTTATCTGAATACTCAACTGGATTTGAACAAGGACAATCGTGTTACTTACCTGTAACACCAATTCTAAGTCATTGGTATATTAAATTCATAAATACAGCCTACCTTTATCTATGTTCTATACACTCACAATACTCAGAAGACAGAATATAATTCTCTGACAACATAATAAAACTGCCTACAGGAAGGCAACTTTTTTTCTAGGATCTCGTATTTTATTAAAAAAACATTTCTACAAATCAAAATGGAATAAACACACAAATCAACATCGCTGCTACAACTAAAGGAGATTCAATGACAGAATTCTCAATAATTTATTCAAACACAGAATCCAATAGCAGGCTCATTCTTCGTCTAAAGATGAAGTGAGAGAAAACAATTTTAACAACTGAAATATGCATTGTACACATCTGCTTCATAGTCCACTCACAAGAAACTCAGCGAAGGCAGAGAAACCGAAGTCCAGTTTTGACATGAAATCAAAACTCCTGTCGGTTTCAGTTTATTAATGCACAGAGTATTTAGAACAATGCACAGGAGTCTAGGCCAATGTTTTTTGCACTTGCACAAGGCAGATGTGCACTACAGCAACCAAGGGTTTGTTAACCCATTAACCATATATGAGGGCTGATATAGTTCAATCAGCTATAAAGCTGATTGGACAAAAAGGTAAACATTTTAGAGTTACAGTTAATTCTATTTTGGCCCAAACTTGATGGATATCAAACCATCTGCACAATTTGGTGGAAGCCCTGGACACTGTCTGGTCAGGGCATTAATAATGTATGCGATAATATGGTCAAACGCTGAGTGGAACTAGGAGTCAGTCGGGGCACCTCCCAGGCAGGTATCGAAGTCTGCCTGAGAGTTGAGTTCCTCGGGAATGAAGCTTTCTCATTTAATCCTGTGCTCCTAATCCTTGGGATTGGTAAGGGGTAGATAGAGTTCTCAGTCCAGATGTTGTTCCTCTGCACTGAAAAGTGTACAAAAGAGGTTAAGGCTAGGCCTGGGCGGTAAATTCCGTTCCGCTCACGGAATGTGGGTAATTTCGCGTTCCGCCGAGAATGCGAAATTGCCCAAAATTCTGCGTTCCGCGACTTTGCGTAATATTTTGCTTGTTCGAGTTCTCAAAATACGTGTTCGCGAGATATTTCCTCCCAAGCACGCAAACCGCGATTGCGAACAGTAAAAAAGCATTGTGAACAAGCAATTATGCATGTTTGCGGAATTTCTGCGTGTTCGGAGATTTTTTACCGTTTTGCAGAGATTTGCGGAATGAGATTACGCAAATTTCCCCCACCCCTAGTTAAGGCTTTCTATAAGGGCTCTAGACTGGTGCGAAGCTCAGCAGGGAGGGAAAGAGTCCCCTTGAAACAAAAATTTAGTCAATAATAAAGCCAGTACCATGGCCTATAAAGGTGGGTATGACAGTTGGTAGATCCAAGTTATGTTTGGAGAGAAGGTTAACAAGGTTAAATTGTGAAATCAGATTGCTTAATATATCCCCTGGGCAGTACCCTTCAAGTGGGCCTGAAGCTCCCTGGGTCCATCTGAATCCTGAGTGGTATGCAGGGGACGCTTTGCTGATTAGAGAGCACTCTGCTGGGGACTTACTTGTCTTGCCTGTCGACCCACTGCTTGCGGAACCCGCTCCGCGGGTCCCGCATCGCGCTGTGTGAACTTCTGCAGCCTGGAGATTGGAGGGTCAGCTGGGGGAGATTACTGACGGGGCTGCGAGCGGCGTGCGCTCACGGAGGGACTTCAACTCCCAGGAGCGCCTGCCAGCCCGGAGGACCAACACCTGGGCCGCTCTCCCCGACCCCTCCCACCCTTCCACCGACCGTTTTTAAGCAGCATTTCCCTGTGAGCGAGTGGGACGCTTTGCTGATTAGAGAGCACTCTGCTGGGGACTTACTTGTCTTGCCTGTCGACCCACTGCTTGCGGAACCCGCTCCGCGGGTCCCGCATCGCGCTGTGTGAACTTCTGCAGCCTGGAGATTGGAGGGTCAGCTGGGGGAGATTACTGACGGGGCTGCGAGCGGCGTGCGCTCACGGAGGGACTTCAACTCCCAGGAGCGCCTGCCAGCCCGGAGGACCAACACCTGGGCCGCTCTCCCCGACCCCTCCCACCCCTTCCACCTCTTTCTACATTAATCCAATACTACTCCCGCAGCGCGGGAGAGCGCGCGGGAGAAGCCCGGGACAAGGGCGGGACCGTCTGTGGCCGTCCGGGGCCGCAGGAGGCCGGGCAGGGCCACCCATCTAACATTTATTCTTTCCTAACTGTGGCTTTTATTTGGTCTTAATATTTGGTATTTTATATTAATATTTTGAGGTATATATCATGTATATTTATTAATTGTTTATTGAGACCCGTGAAATCTTAGTTTCTTGTAATCTCTTTACAAACATGCCCCTAAGGTCGGGTAAAGAAAGACATGTTCAGGTTTCCACCTCAAATGGCACTTTTACCGGGACTATTGATCAATTTTTTACACGTTCTACTGCCGTTTTGGAAAAGGAGATAGCCTTGGTTGAAAAACGTCTTTCGCTTGATATTATTACTGGCAAGCGTTCCTCTCTTGGTAAAATTAGCGCGGTTGTCTCTCCTGTCCCACTTACATTGTTGACTACAAATAGTAACGATATTAATGTGGAGTCGTTATGGTTAACTGCTCCCGATAACTATTCTGTGGAGGTAGTGGGGACAAACCAAGAAAGTGTATTTAATACTGCACAAGGCAACCTATTGAATGGTGGGACTATCGATTTAGACCTGGTTAGTGAGAAATCTGGCCTTTCAGATTCGCCTAATCTTAATGTCAGTACTGAACATATGGATTCCACTTTTAGTTCACAACATACATCTTCCCATAACCGTGGGAAGCGTAAAAGGGTAGATTCACCTGATACAGATGTACAAACCGAGGGTGCGGGAAATTTTATTTCATCCCCCTCGCAGCCACCTAATACTAATCTGATTGTCCATCCTGAGGAATGTAATCCCACAATTAGTATCTCAGAAGAAATTTTCCTGGCCAGGACTGAGTTACTACTCAAATCACTTCTTTTACCACTTTTCGAAAGGACTAGATTGTTAAACGATAAAATGGATGCCTTAGACAAGTTGGTTAAAGATAATATAGTGTCATCGAATAAAATCCTTGCTGGCTTAGTGCCAAAAGGATTGAATCCCCCCGCCCCTCCCACTAATTTGCCTACTACTATGGCCAATAATATAGGGGTCAATAATAATCATGGTAATAATAGCAAAAATACCTCTAAAGCGGGGTTATCTATTCCCAAACCAGCACACAATATAACAGTACCAGTTCCCAAAAAAGTAACCATGGAGAATTCAACTGGGCTAAAGTCTGCTGTAAACCCGCAGAATCAGAGAAACCCAACTTCTACACAGAATAAGGCTTTAAGTCATCACCCCAAATCTATCCCAAGGAAGCATTGTGTGAATCTCCCCCCAGAATCAGTGCCGTATACTATTATTTTAACTGGTGTGGCTCCCCTTAGTAGTGGCACGAGAGAAACACACAAGGATCTTTACAATAAGGTCATATTCTGGCTTAATAAAAACCGTCCGCTTCCCCCTGATCTAAAACCCGAAATCCTTAATGTAAGGAGGGTGGACTGGGTAGGCTTTGAGAAAAAAGACCTTGAGGGTGACTGTGTGGTTATTAGTTTTAGAGAACCATGGGTAACTGAATTTATTAGTAGGGAAGCAAGATTTGGAAGAGTTGGAGATGTGCAAACACTATCACTGCATTATTTTTATCCTGCTTTATACGCAACTAGACCCCAATCTCCAATCCACCACACAAGAAGGGATAGGTTTAGAGGCAGATTTCAACCCGAAACTCCGATCTACCCAATGTTTTATCCTCGCCGTGCAAATCGGTTTGCACCATTGTCAGGGCTGGAAGGTGTAGATTGACAAGATGTTGAATCTTTAGATATTGGGGTACCTGAAGATGTAGTAACCCAGCCCCTAAATAATTTGAAAACCCCTGAAATGGAGATTGTTTTAGGGTCCATTGACGTAGTACAGAGGGAGATAGAAAGGGATATACACCCTAATTGTACACCTAGTCCTTTGAATATAGTAGAAACTATGAGTCCAACGGTATTTATGGGAGAGAAACCACCTCATATTCTGACAGTTCTATCATGGAATATAGCGGGATTGAGGGGGAAAATGTCAGAGGCTGAGTGGTGTTCCTTTATAGATTTATACGATATAATTGTTCTGCAGGAAAGTTGGTCAACAGAGCCTATTTATCGAGTTGGCTATCTTAACTATTATAAACTATCCTGCAAAGGATTGAAGGGACGTCCCTCGGGTGGCCTGGTCATCTGGATAAAACAATCTTTAGCCTTTGCGATAACAGACCTCCCCACCGCAAGTACTGATATTCTGGCCCTGAAATTATGTGGTGTAAATAAACAGGTTTTTTTCCTTATTAATATTTATGCAAGAGGGCTACCAGGAGGGAAGCCCGCGAGAGTGGTAGCTGAATTAGAATCTGTATTGAATAGTATTAGTAGAGATAAATGTGTTATGGTGGCAGGAGATTTTAATTGTTCTTTTGAACCTTTTCCTAGCCTTGTTGATGGGGGTTATGGGGAGATTGACCAGTTATGGAATATCCCTCATTTAACTATTCCACCAGTTAAAAAAGTCACTGAGGCTGCTATGCAGTGGTTAGGTCTGTGCCTTGATTGGAATTTGCGTGCAGCAAATGGCAGGACCAAATCAGACACAATGGGAATGGTTACATTTGACAATTCCCTGCACTCGAGTCGCATTGACTATTTCTTGTTAAGATTAGAATACTGGAAATTATTGGAGGATATGGCGGTGGTCACCAGATCTGAAAGCGATCACAACCCCCTGGCCGTAAAACTATTATTGCAGGAGGGTTTGTTTTTGGATCCTGCAACCAGCATCTTTACTGCAGATGCTGGTCTTACGAATGACTGCAGAAGGGTAAGATGGGCCAGGTTACTAGATAACCCCTCTATTATCAACAAAGTTGCCGATGAGGTCATAACTGCAACAAACCTGATAGTACCCTTATTTGATGAAGGAATCTCACCTGATCAAATTGGGATGATTCACGAGTCTCTTTTTAATAAAATTAAATCTTTTTTTATTGAACCAGTTAAAGGAAGGATAATAGTGCAAACTAAGTCAAAGTGGTACGACAAATCTTGTCGTGCCGCCCATAGCTCTTTGTTATCTGCTATTAAATCTAAAATAGCCAGGGATATAAGGTTGGCTAGGGCAAACTACAGGAAAGTACTTAAAGAGGCAAAAACCAAATGGGATGACCAGCGTTGGTTGGATTTATATCAGGCAAGCACCTCATCCAACCAACAAAAATTCTGGGAGGTTGTTAAATGGGGTGGGACGGGTGATATGCATGTTCCTGTTAATTATGTTCCAGTTGAGCAATGGGTCAAGCATTTTGAGGCACAGTTTAGTGTCGCGGAACGGATCTCCCATAACAATAGGGAAGATGCCAGCGTACAGTTTCCTGTGCCATCTCATGATCACATTGTCTTTACTAAATCAGAAGCGATCACCGCCCTAAACCAAGTGCAGAATGGTAAAGCCCCAGGTATGGACTGCATCCCTGCGGACCTTTTTAAGTATGATCAATTGCATTGGGTCCCGTATATAACACTTTTGGCAAATGCAATAGCTAGAGGGACTGAGATTCCCATTTCATGGAAAGGGGCAGAGATTCTGCCCGTGTATAAAAAAGGGGACAGAACTGATGCAGGGAACTATAGACCCATCAGTCTTATTGATGCCCTTCAAAAGGTTGTAGCTCGAATGTTGTTAGGAAAAATTCACTCATGGATGTCCGAAGTTGACATTCTGTCTCCTATGCAGGCGGGTTTTAGGGAATATACTAGCACAGTTGACCATGATTTTCTGGAAAACTGTATTCCTGAGAGGTGGCACGATATATGCTGCATTTGTGGACCTCAAATCAGCATTTGATTTGGTCCCAAGAGCAAAGATGTGGTCAGCCCTGAGAAGGATGGGTGTGCCTGCCGCACTCCTTGATCTCACAATCAGGATGCATGAGGGAAATTTTGCCAGAGTTAGATGGGGGCGGCAGGGTCAGGTCACAGACACCTTCCCCGTGACACGTGGAGTGAGGCAGGTCTGTGTCCTGGCTCCTACCCTGTTTATACTCTTTATTAACCAGGTGGTGAAATTCCTCACAGACACCCCGACTGATGCCCCTTCATTGGGTGGGACTAAATTTCCTCTTTTAATATTTGCAGACGATACTCTTATACTGGCTAAAACACAGAAGGGTCTGCAAGTGGCTATAAATAAATTTGTGGACTTCTGTAATGAGAATGACCTGGAAATTAACATCAATAAAACTGAGTTCATGGTCTTGACAAAAAATAAACCGAAGAGGGGTTATGTTACCATGAATGGGTCTAGTTTGGAGCAGGTTGAAGCTATGACATACCTTGGTGTTTCAATAGACTATAGATTAAGATGGAAACAACAAGTGGCTGCGCTCAGTTTGAAATTTGCTCGCTTGTCCGGTTGTTTAGTAAAGGAGCAGCGATGTTCTCTTACTAAAAGAGTTTTACCGGCTCTTAAAATCTATAGTGCCAAAATTAGTTCAGCTATTTTATATGGGGCCGATATTTGGGGCTGTGTGGATCTGTCTGTCTTAGATAGGATTCAGAGCAAATTCCTTCGAAACCTTGTCAGCCTGCCCCCTTCAACACCAGTCCTACCATTATTAATGGATATGGGCTTGCATTCTATCAAACATCAAGCCCTCTACAGGATGGTAGCACTGTGGAGGCGCATATGGTCTACTCCAGAACTTGCCATGTTTGCCCGAGAAATACAGGATGTGAGAATGCAGCAGGGGGCTGGTGACATACCGTGGTTTAAGCAAATTAAGATCGCTTTGATCAAAATGGGTCTTCCTTTGCTCTGGTCTGAGCCGGGTTCTAATACTTTCCCTACAAAAAAAGACTTCAAGCTACTTTTCTGGTCAACGGTAAAAGTAGAACATGTTGTTCTAACGGAGAAACAGAACTTGACAGGTCAGTTTCTGCTTCACAAAATAGTCCCTCACATAGAGATCTATTGGGATGTTATTCCTAAAACATTAGATAGAAAATTATACCATCAGTTTCGCGTAGGAACACTTCCACTGAGGGTTTTTACTAATGGTTGGCAGAAGACCGAATCATCCCTTTGCCCCTGTTGTACTGTCTGCAGAGAAACATTAGGTCACTTTTTATTTGTATGTACTGCTTACAGTGAACCACGATGTAAATGGTTGAAACCAGTATGCTCCAGACTTAATACCCGAGTGAGTAGCGAAGCTTTGTACATTCTGAGAACAAATACTGCTGAATGGCTATCCATTGGAATGGCTAAATTTCTTGGATGGGCTTGGCTAATCAGGATCAAGTCAGTTCGAAACTTATCGTCTTGAATAATTTTGAATAGTATGCTTTTGCATTATACTATGGTCTGATCAGAACTGATGTCCAGTTTTCTTTCATATACAAATGTATATTTGTACGTTTTTTTTTATATTTTTAGTAATTTTTCCTTCTTGACGTCTATAAATGTATGTTTAATTGGGAACTTTTATCTAATTAATTACTGTTACTCTTTATTTGCCTGTTAGTATTGCTTTGATACTTTATGATTCTGTTAAATCAATTTGTACTGTTTGTTTTGTATGTGTGTCTTTTATGAATAACAATTCGCAATAAAGACGTTAAAAACTGAAAAAACTGGTATGCAGATGGCACTGCTTTCAGGGGTGCAGAATAAAGTCACCTGATAAGACTAAGGCAACAGACCGGTTCGAATGGGAAAGAAAATTTCGGTTTTCTCCTTCCTGTGGATGGGGTATAGATGTTCACTCACAGGATTGATGGTAGAGGATTGAAAGGCAAAAAAAACTCCCAAAAAAAAGAGCGGAGGAGAGGCATAAGGGATGGATTGGGTGCCAAATTTCATTTTAGAAAGTGGCTAGAACCCTGCTCGCTCACCTTGAGACGGAGAAGCGTTAACATTAATTGATAAGTAACCTTCTAGGAAAAAGTCCCAGTGATGTCCCAAGTGTCCTGTAAGTAGATGTTGGAATTTGAAAAGAAAGTTACCAGGTTAAGGTCTGCCAGTTTACTCTGGGCGCCCGCAATGTTCCAGCTCCAAATCCTTAAATGGCCCTAAGATCGGGGAACAATGGATGGAGTAGATTCAATTGTAACCAATCATCAATACATTTACCCAGGTCAGTGCTTCAAAGCAATTATGCAGAGGCAAGGCAGAGAACTGCGCACAGGGCAAATGAGGGGCAACTAACAATAATGGGTGTGAAGAAGTCCCCAGAAATTGTGCTAGGGGTGGCTGGCGTGGGAATGACATTCCTTAGGATAGAGCCCACCCTGAAGGAGTTGGCAAAGTTCACAATGATACAATTCCCCTCCATCAACTAGCGAATTCCCAGTCCAACTACTTTGGTTTGGCTTTATCAAAACATGTTGTGATTGGTGTCAAACACTTTGGAACTCCCCCCCCCCCCCCCGGGCAGTTCTGGCGACGGGGGTAGAATTCCCCCCTTCTAGAGGGAGAAGATATGTACACACTGTTACACCCGGTAAATGTTTTAAAGAGCCTCAGCGTCACAAACTGGATGCTGCTGCCTAAGACGCGAGTCTGACCTCCTGCTGCTGGACGAAATTCCAGCAGGGAAGGCCTGGACAAAAGGTTTCCTGTCAGACAGGCTTTAGTATATTGGGGCAGGGGGGGTTGCATTCAGTGAATGCTTTTCAGACACTGCCTGGGGCACACAAGGTGCTCCATGCATTTCCCAGTTCAAACTGGTTGCTGGGGCACTCAGCCCCAGCTCTGGCGCGAAACTGGACAAAGGGGAAGGGGTGTAACCACCCCCTCCTCAAGTCCTCCCATAGGTGGGACCCTATAGTTAGACCAACCCCTAAACTTAGTATAAGTATAGGAACCCAGTCACTAGGACTTTAGATTACCCTGGACGAAACTCTGAAGACAAAATCTTGGAGCTTCGACATTCCACGAGTCCCGTGCAGAGCTGAGACATGTATCTATCACCCTGGGCCCGTTTTCTTCTCCACAGCTCGAGGCTCCTTCGCGATCCCTAGTCCGTTGGCTAGTGGGTCTCCACGAAGGACAATCCTTTGTTTCATGAGCTTTCCTGGTTGCTCCAGACATGCTCCGACTCCCCTCCAAAGGGTGAATCCCTCAGACCTTCCTGGTCTGCACCGAAGCCGATCTTGTCATCTTGCGTGGGTTGCTGTTGCCAAGGCTTGTTGGGTCCAATCCGGATTCCGACGCTGCAGCACTCTACATCCTTCGTGGGACAGATGGAATCCAGCTCCTGGTAGTCGGTGGACGCCTCCTAGACCTCGTGGCTGAAGAGTCAAGCTTCACCTACTTCACCTTAAAGCACCCGACATCGGCTGGCATCTTCTTGTAGCCATCCGTGTCACTGGCTAGTGACCCAGACTCTGTCCCCTCTGCTTTCAGGTTCTTCAGATCTCCGATCCACCCTTGGATCCACCCGGACACTTTTCCTCTGGTCGCCTGCAGCATTTCTTCGCAGCTCTCGATTGGAATCGACGACGAAACCAGACACCAAAAGATACCCATGCACCCGGCTTCCCTGGGTGAGGTAACAAGTACTCTGGGGCTCCTCTGGGTCGTGACTCTCGAAGCGTCTAAGTCTAAAAGGGTTCCATCGTAGTTCACCTCCAAGTGTCCTTAATTTTAAAAAATTGTAACTTGTATTTCCTCCATAGAAGTCAATGGTGATTCGCAGCTGTGTTTAGACACTGCACGCGTCCCCCGTGGGCCTCCTGCGTCCCTACCTTGGGTGGTTCCTGGTTGCCCCAGCGGTTCTACAGGCCCTAGGCCTCACTTCTATCCCTCACGTGGTTCTTATACCACTATTTTAGTATATGGTTTGTGAGGCCCCTATGGCAAAAGGTATACTGTGCTAGTTTATTGTGTGCTAATTAAGTCCTTGTATTGTACTTTGGCCTCTAGCCTCAAAGAGACTAGAGGGGTTGTGTTTAGAATAAATACATATATTTTATATATATGCACCTTGAGTGGTGTACTTTCATTTGATTATTCAAGAGATTATAGACTGGTAAAACAAGCTGCTTTACATTCCTTCAAGACTTAGCCTAAAGGCTGCTCTCCACAGCTACTACTAGGATAGCTTTCTATAAAGGTGGTCTAAACTTACCATCAATAAGTGCCGTTTGGACTGGTGCAAGGTGCCCACTAGAATAGTGGACATCGTATGCCAGGCAAACTTCACATAACCCTTCTGAAAAATCGTTGATTCCTGGGATTTTGAAAAAAAGAAGTTTGTTAAGGACATTTTCTGTAGGCAGTAAGAGCCACTAAGTGAATCTTTATGGAAGAGAATTGAAATGCAAGCCAGATGTTGCCAAATGGAGAAGGTAGGGAAGATTTAAATCTTGCTGGCAAATTATAGGGTCTACGTTCTTAGACGAACACCAAATGCTAAATCTCTTCCACTTGAAGGCATACGCTGAACGGGTCAATGGCAGCTTAGCCTCTGTGAGAAGGTCCCTGTAGTACTGAGGCAGGTTCAACTGTCCATACTGCACTAGCTCAGGAGCCATGTTGCCAAATTCAATGAGGAGAGATTGGGGTAAATGCCCTGTCCTCCGAACTTGGCTAGCAGGTCTGGTCGGCATGGCAACTTTAAATAAAGGTGCTGTGAACGGTCAAGGGGGTCTGTAAACCACCACTGATTTGGCCACTCTGAGGCTATCGGGGTGAGTGTGGTCCTCGTAGGACTGCCGGGATCACAGAGTTCGGTGGAAAGACTTAAAGAAATTTGTCTGATCAGTTGAACCATAGGGCATTCCCCAGAGTTCATGGTTGAAAATACCCTGAAGCGAAGTCTTGGCATTTCTTGTTTTCTGCAGTGGCGAACAAGATGATGTGCAGAGAGACCCAAAGCCTGAAGAGGTCTTGCAGGATATTGTTGTGAAGGACCCATTTGTGGTTTTCTTGAAGAACCCTGCTGAGGGCGTTTGCTTGCACATTTTGCACACCTAGGAGGAGAGTTGCTGTGAACCGCATGTTTCTGGCCATTACCCATCTCCAAATAGCTTGGGCTTAGTGGGATAAAGATCTGGACCTCATGTTATGTTATGTTATTTTATATAGCGCAAATTACCACTGGTCTCTAAGCGCTTAAAAGAAGAAGCAGGGCACTGCATGACTGCCGGACGGAGGATTAAACAGATGTCTGTGTTTCTCTAAACAGGTGGGTTTTTAACAACTTTCTAAAGGGGAGCAGGGATGATTCCTTGCGCAGGGACTTTGGTAGGTCGTTCCAGATCCGGGGCAGGAGGACCGAGAACGCTGTGCCCCCTTTGGTCTTAAGGTTGTATCTAGAGGAGGCTAGTCTACAGGCCTCTGAGGAACGCAGAGCCCGTCCCGGCACATACTTTTGTACTTTGTCTTTTATATATTTTGGCGCATCTCCATGTAGGGCCTTATTGGCTATACACAAGCTCTTAAAGTGCACCCGCTGTTCAATAGGCAGCCAGTGCAGGTTATGCAGTAGGGGGTGGCTCTCGTACGCCTAGGGAGGCTAAAAATTAACCTGGCTGCGTCATTTTGTACCACCCGCAGCCTCCTCAATACCTTCTGTGGGATGCCTAAGTACAGGGCATTCCCATAGTCTAGCCGGGAGATGACCGTAGCCGATACAATTGATTGTAGGACCGCAGTGGAGAGGAGTGGAACAAGTTTGCGTAATTGCCTAAGTAGGCCCATACAGATACCCACCACTGCCGATACCTGGCAAGACACTGACAGATCAGAATCGATCTGCAAGCCCAAGCTCTTTACTACTGGTACTGGGGTCGGTACCACACCTAGCTCTGAGGGCCAGAACAGTTCACACCAAGGGCTATTTTGGGCTGGAACAATAAGCACCTCTGTTTTATCCGGGTTGATTTTTAGCGAATTGGCTGCCATCCAGTTAACAGTGAACCTGAGAAGATTTCTCACTGATTCTTGTACCTGGCTGGTATGCTCAAGACGGACCAGGAGTTGGGTGTCATCAGCGTAGTTAAAGACCTGGCAAACCCTGCCTGTGAGCGCCTCCACCAAGGGCTGCAGGAGTGGAGACAAGGCAGAGCCCTGGGGGACTCCACAGGTCAGGGAGCCCAAAGTCGACATCTGGCCACCCATTTGAACTCTTTGTGTGTGGTTAGTCAGGAAGGATCTTAGCCACTGAAGTGCTTGCCCCTTTATGCCCAGGTTCGACAGACGGCACAGCAGGATGTCATAGCGGACTGTCGAATGCCACCCTGCTTGAGGTAGTACATGGCGGTAGTATTGTATATCTGAACAAGCAGGGACTGTCTTGAATGGAGGGTGAAACGCCTTTAGCGCAAGGTGGACTGCCTGGAGCTCGAGGAGATTGATGTAATATGTCATCTCCTTTGGAGACTATGTGCCTTGAATTGGATCCATGTGGGCTCCCCACCCCAGTAACAACGTATTTCAATCACGCACTGAAACAGCATTTGCACAGCACTGTCACCACAAGGGTTATCTGGGTGCTGTGTCTAAGTTAAACAGCCAGATCTTGAGTCTCTTTAAGTTTGCCAGTGAGGGAGCTGTACAGAGCTGGAAGGGAAGGTCATTCGAGGTCTAAACTGCGATGTAGGAGAAGACGCGGTCACCGATGCGACTGACTGAAGCAGGGGAGGGTGTGCCAGGGCAAATGAAGGAGCACAGGTGTCTAGAGGGCTGATGGAAGTTCAGACGATGGTTGATTGTGGTAGGTCCTAGGTCATGGAAGGATCCGTAGCCATGCATGAGGATCTTGAACTGGTATCTCTTTAGGATGGGGAGCCAGTGGAGGTCTCAGGTGGGTGGTGACGTGGGTCCGTTTGGGGAGGTCCAGGATGAATCTAGCTGCAGTGTTCAGTAGCATGGAGACTTCTGAGGAGATGGGTGGGGATGCCGGCATAGACAGCGTTGCCATAGTCGAGGCAACTAGTGATGAGGACATGAGCCAGAGTCTTTCTGGTGTTGGTTGGTATCCATCTGAAGATTCTGTTAAGCATGCAAAGTGTGTGGTAGCAGGAGGCAGTGACTGCGTTCGAATGTCGTTTCATGGTCAGTTGGCTGTAGAGGATGAAGTCAAGGTTTGCATGCATGGTTGGTCAGTGTGGTTGGAGGTCAGAGTTCTGTAGGCCACCAGCTGTGGTCCCATGCAGAGCTGTTGTCTCATCCATTTGGCTATGTTGCTCATGGCATTGCAGAAGTTGTTTTTGGCGCTGGAGTGGTTCTCGGTGAGTGAGAGGATTAGCGGAGTGTCAGATGCGTAGGAGATTATGTTGAGTTTCTAAGATCGGCCGTCTTCGAGGGGGAGGGGGGTTCATGTAGAGGTTTAATATGGTGGGGCTGAGGGATGATCCTTGTGGTACACCACAGTTAAGGTTTTTTGGTGCGGAGGTTAACGGAGGCAGTCGGATACTCTTTGTGCATCCTGTAAGGATGGAGGCAATCCACTCGAGGGCATCTTGCTGTATGCCTATGTTGTAAAGTCTGTTGATGAGGGTGCTGTGGGAGACTGTCAAACGCTGCAGAGAGGTAGAGGAGAGTCAGGGCCTATGTTTCTCCATGGTCAAGTGTTATGATGTTGTCTGTGGAGGCAATCAGGACATTCTCATTGCTGGGGTAGGCACAGAATCCTGATTGTGAGGGGTAGAGTAAGTTGGTTTGTTTCAATTCAGTGAGTTACTGGCTTTCTCAAGTACGTTGGCCACGAAGGGGAGCAGGGAGATCGGACAATAATTTGAGATCGCTGGGGGTCAGCTGAGGCTTTCTATAGGTGGGGTCTGACGTCTGCACATTTCCATTTGTCTGGGAAGGATGCACTGGAGATGGAGGTGTTGAGGATGCTGGTGAGCTGAGTGCTGATTGAGTTGATTGTGAGGTTGTAGAGGTGGTGGTAGCAGGGGTCTCTGGGCGCCCGGAGTGGATGGAAGATATAATGGATGAGGTGGTCCGGGTGGTGAGTGGAGACCAGGTGGTAAATGTTTGGCTGGTGTGCGCTGATTGGTTGAGGTCATTGGTGTGGAGGGTGGCGGGTTGGAGGTTGAAATTGTTAGAGGTTGGTGATCTTGCTGTGGAAGTAGTCCGAGAGAGAATCAGATTTCTTGGGAGGGGTGGATGGTGTTCTCTATAGCTATCGGGTTGGAGAATTCTACGACTATTTAGAAGAGTTCCTTTGTGTGGGTGGCCATGGAGTCAATGTGGGTGGCGATAGCTGCTATCTTGGCTTTTTTTATGTGCCGGTGGTAGCTGCTAATGACTGTTTAGTGAACTGCTCTGTTGGAGGGGTTCTTGGTGCTGCACAATCATTTCTCAAGTTGCCCTTGGTGGTCCTAAGTTCAGGGGTGTACAAACTGGCATGTTTAGAGGTCTTGCTGGATTTTGTAGGTTTCAGAGGGGCGACTGTGCTGTTGGTGATCCAGGCAGCAAAGTTCTGGACTGCTTGATCGAGGTCTGTTGAGGGCTCGGTTTGGGAGGAGGCGAGGGCCTGTGACCACGAAGTCTCTCCTTCAAAGGACAATATCCTTCAAAGGACAATATCCTTCAAAGGACACATTTTTGCCTGCACTGTATCGATGGAGGCCTCAAATATTGCTGACTCGGAACCGGAGTGGAGATTGACTTGTTGTGTTTGATGTGAAGAACCAACCGTTTGAGGACATGGCTTGTCCAGTTGTAATGCTGTTATGCTTCATGTGAAGCTGACGCTTTGATTAACCAAAACATCTAGATAAGGATAGATGAAGATTCGGTGCCTCCAGATGAGCAGAAACTACTGCCATGCACTAGGATAAAGTTCTAGGAGATGACTTGAGGCCAAAAGGAAGGACATGGTATTAATAGTGGTCCTGCCCCACTATAAACCTCAAGAATTATTTGCAGCGTTTCTTGGGGATGGGTTCATGAAAATATGAGTTTTGGCAGTCTATGGAACAGAGCCAATCTCCCTGGTGTAGTTGGGGATATATCGGATGCAATGCCAGCAACCTAAAATGTTTAACAAATCCATTTGTTGGCTACTTTTACATAGAGAATGAGTCTGAATTAAAAAAATAATAATAATAATTCTCTTCCCCAGAAAGAATGTGGAGTAGATGCCTGTACGCCGTTGTTTGTGGGGGGACCACCTCCACCTCATGCTTCTGTAGCAAGATGTTAACTTCTTCCCGAAGCATGTGGAAATGATGGCTGGATGGTTTTGGTTGTATGGTCAGGAGACGACTAGTGAATCGGAGACAATAGCCATTTTGAACAATATTTAGAACCAGAGCATCTTAGAATTTTTTGCTACTCTTCCAGGAAAATCGGAGATGCTTCCCTCTAACGGAGGTTTAGGCCTGCTGTAGGTTTATCCCCTTGAGTGGGCTATTGGGAAGAAGACCTTCTAGATTGCCATTGCTAAATGAACCTGTGGGTGGTACGACAGAGGTATTGCACTACCTGATATACGCAAATACTACTGGGCTGCACAATTGGAAGCCATCAATCAATGTATACATCGATCGCCAGCCGAACCGTCCTTCAGAATGGACAAATGCGTATCAGGGAAAAGGGGCTTAACTAAAGCACTGTACACTTCTCTGGGCACCTCTCTCTCTCACGGGTCCAACAAAGACCAAAATCGGTCAGAGACGTATGGGGTGGGACAACAAAATAAAAAGATATAACACATTATGGGATGATGAACGATCAGGCACCATGAGTAGACTCCACAGTTTCGGCAAATGAGACCTAATAGGCATTTCCCGCATTGGCGACCGAGGAAAGGGGGGGGTTGGGGGGGGAAAGGGGGAGGGGAGGTGACACCATTCGCAACGCTCCAGCGACAGTATGAACTCTCTAATGCAGCGACATTCCGCTATCTGCAAATAAAACATGCCCTACAAGCGATAATCCCGAAGGGGACGATGCTCCCAGAATCCTCCCCACTAGAGGACAGAATACTCACCGACTACAGGAACAGCAAGGTGGTATCCCTGACACAACAGAAATTGGTAAACTCCTCACCAGAACCCCTCCGCGGGCTTCGGGATCAGTCGCAGAGAGATGTGGAGGAACTAGAAGATGAAGACTGGCAGGAGGCCCTTGCGTCCAGTGAGAAGTTGCCATATCAAGTAAACTCCGGCTACTACAACTGAAAATTCTTCATAGAGTATACTATTCCTGTCACCGCTTAGCAAAAATGGGCAGAGAAGCGGATCCCACATGCAGAAGGGCGTGTGATCAAGAGGGAACATACTATGATATACTGTGGAATTGCCCTGTTATACAACAGTATTGGGCGGCTGTAGTTCACAGCCTGAGCAGCGTCACCGGAGTAGAGAGGATTCCTACCTCCTGAATATATGGGACACTACAAACCTTGGGGTTAAAGAGCAAATGTGGGTAACGTTGTAGTTAAAAAAATCGGCAAGTGCTATATTGCATAGAAATAGGGGATTCATGATGCACAAACTGCGAGATTGGACGGAAGACCGAGATAGGTGTAGGATATCCGAAAAACAGTGTATACAAGCAGGGGTTGTCCAAGGAAGTGGGGACAAGTCTGGAACAAGTGGAATGTCCTGATAAAGGTAGGAAAATGCTACTTACCCAGTATGCTTATGTTCTTGGCATGTAGAGCTGTAGTCTCATGCTTTAGCACAGATCGCCATCTGGTGTTGGTTCTGGATGTTTGCACTTTGTTTTTGTTTGAAGAAGTCTTGTAGTCACAAGGTAGGGGACTCCTATTTTAGGTGATAGTGCGCATGGGCATCAACTCCATCATTAGATTGTTTTGCCATAAAGGGTGATGGAGTTAGTAAAGTATTAAAAGGAGATGTCCATGTAAATTGTATCTAAGATATCACTGCAACAGGTAAAGGGATCTGGGGAGGCGGGTGGGTGCTAGGATTACAGCTCCATATGCCAAGAACAGATGCAGACTGGGTAACTAGCATTATCCGTTCGAGGCATATGAGCTGTAGATCATATGCTTTAGCATAGACTATAAAGCAGTTATTTCTGAAGCAGTGGCTAACCTGTAGCTGTTGCAGGGGTTTGAAATAGTGTTCGTAAAACTACATGGCCCACACTAGATTGTTGTTTTGCTAACACATCCACACAAAGTTTTGTGAATGTGTGTGGTGTAGACCATGTTGAAGCTTTGCAGATGTTATCTATGGGTATGTTTCCTAAGAATGCCATAGAAGCCCCTAGTTTGCGTGTAGAGTGCGCTCGAGGGGGAATTGTTGGTGTGCGTTTAGCTTTGATGTATCATATTTGAATGCACTTAACTATCTACCTTGCAATACTTGATTTTGATATGGGATTGCCTTTATGTGGTGGAGCAAAAGCAACAAAGTTGTTTGGTTTTCCTAAAAGGTTTTGTTATTTCTATGTAGTAAAGTGATGCTCTTTTAACATTTAATGTGTGAAGGGCACGTTCCGCCACTGAATCTGCTTGAGCGAAGAATAAAGGCAACTCAACAGATTGGTTGATATGAAAGGCAGAGATTACTTTAGGTAAGAATTTGGGGTTAGTTCTAAGAACCACTTTGCTTTGATGCATTTGCAAAAATGGTTCCTCTCTGGTTAGTGCCTGAAGCTCACCGACTCTTCTTAGAGAAGTGAATGCTTTATGGAAGGCTACCTTCCAGGTGAGAAATTGTATTTCATATTTGTGTAACGGCTCAAAAGACCCATGAGTCTTGTAAGGAATATGTTGAGATTCCACACTGGAGAAGGTGAAAGTCTGGGAGGAATGAGTCTGAAGTCCTTCCATGAAAGCTTTAATAGCACTCTATTTTCCACGTTGTAGGTGTAATAGATAAATGATGTCTTGATTTGAAGCATCTAGTGGATCGATCTGATTGTTGTTACAATAAACAAACCTCTTCCCTTTGCTGCGTAGCATGCTCTTGTGGAAGGGCGTCTAGCCTCTTTCATAACATTCTTATAGTCTGGCTGAAGATGAAGATAGCCAAACTCTAGGATTTCAGGTGCCAAATCTCAAGGTTGAGCTGATTGGGATCTGGATGTCTTATATCTCCATGGTTCGGAGTAAGAAACCTTGGTGAGAGGTGTAGGTTTTGGTGGGGAACTACTGAATTGTGAACCAGGGCTGTCTGGCCCATGTGGGAGCAACTAGGATAAGTGTAGGGGAATGTTTGAGTTTCCAAACCACTTATGGAATGAGTGGGAGGTGGAGGAAAAGCCTAAGCAAATATCCCTGACCAATTCATCCATAGTGCATTGCCTTTGAACAATGGGTGTGGATGCCTGGACGCAAAGTTTGGGCATTTTGCGTTTAGGTGGGTGGCGAACAGATCTATCTCTGGGAAGCCCCACATTTGGAAGAACAGGAGGAGAAATGGAGGGTGAAGTTCCCATTTGTGTATCTGCTGTCGTTGACGACTGAGCAGATCTGCAACTTGGTTGTCTACTCCTGGAAGATGTTCTGCAAGGAGATGTATTTTTTGAGGTATGGCCCATCTCCAGATGCTCTGTGCTAGCTGTGAGAGCTGGAGAGAGTGCGTCCCCCCTTGCTTTTGTATGTAGTACGCCGCTGTCATGTCTGTGCAAATCAGGACAGCTTTGCCTACTAGATGAAGCTGAAAAGCTTTCAATGCTAGAATAACTGCTAGCAGTTCAAGGTGGTTTATGTGGAGTTGTTTTTGGTGCATGGTCCACATGCCCTGAATGGTACGTTTTCCAGTATGTACTCCCCAACCAGTGAGGGATGCGTCGGCTGTTAGCACTATCTGTGGAACTGGATCGAGAAATGGTAGCCCCTTGGAAATGTTTTGTATGTTCCACCTCTGCAGAGAGGAATGAGTATGGCCATCTATCAACACCAGATCGGATAACTGACCTTGAGCCTGGTTCCACTGATGTGCTAAGCATTCCTGTAGGGGACGCATTTGAAGTTTTGCGTAGGGAACGTTTAAAATGCAGGAAGCCGTCATTCCGATCAATTGCATGAACACTCGGGCTGGTAATGAGTGTTGAGGTTGAAACTGATATTAGAGCTTGCATTTTGTGAATCCCGACTGGGTTGGGGTATGCTAGAGCTTTGCTAGTGTCTATTGAGGCTTCTAGATACACTTGTGTGTTGGATGGTTGGAGTTGAGACTTGGGGAGATTTATAGTGAACTCCAAATCGCAAAGTAGTTTGACTGTCCTTTGGGTGTGTTGTAGGAAGCTTTGTTGTGATCTGGCTTTCATCAGCAGTTGTCTAGGTAAGGGAAGACATGAACTTGCTGTCTTAGATGAGCTGCGACTACTGCTAGGCACTTGGTGAAAACTATGGGTGCTGTAGTTACTCCAAATGGGAGAACTTTGAACCGGTAATATTGTCAGTCCACCACAATCCCGAGATTTTCAGTGAGCAGGGTGAATGGGAATATGGAAATGGGCGTCCTTTAAGTCTAGAGTGGATTGAAAGTCACCTTGCTGAAGTAGTCAGAGCACCTGTTGGTGTGACCATGTGGAAGTGGTCCGACTGTATGTATAGATTTAGCGGTCTGAAGTCTAGTATAGGCCTGATAGAGCGTCCTTGGGAATTAAAAAATACAGGTAGTATACCCCGGTCCCTTGATGTATTAATGGGACTGGCTCTATAGCATGTTTTTCGAATAGAGGGGGGCGTGGCTTCGGCGCAAGGCGGAATGGCTGCCTGTTAAGGGAGCTCCGCAAGCCGAATTGTACATTCGATTAATACCATCCTGAAAAGACCCTCTGTGTGCTGCGAAGCCCTCAGGGGACAACGCCCGTAGGTATTGGCAAGTAGCGGTGTGTTTTGCACCGCCGTGCTTACCGTGAAGCTGCTGAACAAAGCCGATCTCTTCCTCGCGGGACTGGTGGGAAGATGGCGCCGACCTGAGATTCGCTGTTCGGCTTTCGCGGTCTGAGGCCGACACACCGCGCATTGGAGGTTTGTGATGCTCCTGCTGCAGGGATACATCGGCCGACGGAGCAGGTGTTGTGAGTCACGGATTGGGACCGCTTGTGTGCTCTGCCTGTAATTGTGGGGGCTACTGAGTCCGGCCGGGACTGGAGGGCCCAGGTCGGTGCAGCATTGAGCGCTTCCCTTGAATGTGGCGGACGGATTGGCACCTTATGGAGTAGAGGAGGTGACTGGGGCGAGACCTGCCTGAGTACCCTGGGCTGTCGCTGTGTGCCGAGAGGATCGGCGTCGGAGGAGCAGACGAGGCGGCCGTGAAGGGCGGAGCTGGCAGCGGTGTAACGTGGCGAGTGTAGCGTCAGTGCGAGCTAGGCATGGGTTGCCTGAGCGGTGCGGCCTTATCCGGGTGCTGCTGCGGAGTGCGTAGTGGCGCCTGGTGGGGTTCGGGATATCAGGTCGCTGGGGGTGCAGAATCGTGGCGCCGCTTACTCTGTGCCCTGGGCGGGTGCGGGCCTACCGCTCGGTGGTGGGGAGGGGCTGCCCGGGGGACTCCTGAGTTCCAGCTGACCCGGATTAATTGGGATGGCGGTGTCAGGGCACCGCAGGGGTCCTCTTAGCTGTTGAGGAGCTGGGCCTAGCGCTGCTTTGGGTGTGCTATGGGTTCGCCCGTGCCTAGCGGGCCTTCAGTGTGTCCAGAGTGGCCTTGCGATTGCCAGAGAGGCCTGTCCGATTCCTAGCCAGCGTGATAGCAACGAGGTGGTGCACGCTGGGCGACGCAACTCTGGATGTCATCTGGAATCCGCTCTTGGCTATGAAACACTTGCTTATCTGACTAGTCTCTTACTGCTAATACTTGGATTCGGGCAGTGGGACTGCCCTCCTGGAATGTAACAACTGTTAAGGCGGTGTGCCGGAGTAGTGCCGCTGGATAAAGCTGGGGCAGGAGTAGCTAGGGCTGAGCATGTGTGTGGCGGCAAGGCTGAGTGGCCTGCGGCGTTCAGCGGCTCCCGTCTTCAGCATGGGAAAGTCAGACCTTAAACAAGCCAAACTGCAATTTGATAATAAGCGCAACGCACGCGCCACGGACACGATGGGTGAAAAGTCTGAGCCACGGAATGCCTCGGGGCTGGCGGAGAGTGCGGAAGATGACACCATAACCATACTGTTGGAGTTACGGGCCGGCATAAAATCAATAGACAGTAAAATAGATGCGCTGGCTTGGACATGGTAAAGAAGAAGGTCGACAAGCACGAACATAGGCTAGACATTCTGGAAAATCGAATGTCTGAATCGAGGATGCAGATCCTAAAGATGGAAAAGATATTGGATGTTATACGTGCAAAGAATGAGGATTTGGAAGCGCGCTCGAGGAGCAATAACCTTCGCATTATTGGGCTATCGGAATCCACCCCTATTTCCAAAATGGAGACATTTATAGATGGCCTACTGCGAGAGCTCTTTGGATGTGTACTCTCCACAGTGATGATTGTGGAGCGGGCGCATTGCTCGCTGGGACCAAGGCCTAAACCTGGCACGCCGCCTCGCCCGGTTATTGCACATCTTCTAAACTATGCTGACAGACGCGATCCTGAGGGAGGCTAGGGCCAAGGACCCAGTTGTTTATAAAGGTGACACGTCTTTTTTTCCGATTACACCCCATGGTCCAAGCAGCAAGAAGAGTTTGTGCCAGTGAAAAAAATGTTGCGGGCTGCTTCGGTGCCCTACGCCATGCTATATCCGACCAAATTGAAAATCACACATGAGGAGCAGGCACACTTCACGGATGGGAAGTCGGCATTGAAGTTTACAAAACATATTTGCAAGATCAGACCTCGGACGACGAGGCTGGGGCATCGGGCCTGGACGAAGCGGACTAATGCTTCAGCAGATGGACTGGAGCTATTGCAGGCGGATGTGCCTAGTTTCTCCCTGGCTCGTCTTGGGGTGGATTGCAAATGCAGGCTTTTTCATTATTGGGGCGGAACGGGGGGCGGGTGGTGGGGACACACTAACATTGAAGCCTGTATGTCCTGGGGGAGCAGACATTTGGCATTAACCGGTATTGTCAGACACTGATCGCATACTTACTTGTAGTGCGCAGAGGGTACGAATGGTGACAATCCGGCGACCGCACTCCAGTGCGTGTATTCGTTGCCGATCCTCTTCCCCGAATGTTATATTGGGCAGTTCTTGGGGGTTGTTCAGTGGGTGGGGGGTATGGTCGGTCTCGACCTAATTGGGAGGTTGTAGTGGGAAGGGCGTGGATAACGTGGGGTATGTGTTTTTTGTTCTATTTTAAAACACATCTGTCATGGCACACACAGGTGAAATTAGGGCGCTCAAATGTGTGGGAGAGTTGCAATATGCTATGAATGGCGCCCCCCTGAGGCAGCTTCTACAGCGACAGACAGATGACTGACATAAGTGATTATGATGGTAGATAGATGCAGGATGTTGACCTGGAATGTCTGTGGCCTCAATTCACCTAAAAAAAGTGTGACAGGTACTGGCATATCTGAATCTCCATTCGGTACATATCAAGTCAAGTCAATTAAACTTTATTTCGGCTGAAAGACAAAAGCACAACAAAAGTAAAACAATTATCATATACAGGGGTACAGCAATCTTAACAGGGTATTTGCGGTTGTAAGTACAATCATTGGGACAGCTTAAAAAACTATATGATACTGTACGAAACCATAGTTATTGAGCAGAGGCTAACATTTTAAATAAAAGCAAGCTAATGTACACGTATAAAATATATATAAAAGTTCAATGTTGAAGCGCTGAATGCGGAATATGAGCTGGGTGACAGGAATTCTTCCGTTACGCGCAGATTCACCATGCGTTGAGTTCGGTTTTTCCTGCGGGGACTGACGTCCCGGAATCCTCCCCTCTTAAAGATCGGGGGCTCGATGGCTAGGTGCCCGACAGCACTATTTCTTTGATATATAAGAAATTGATTAACGATCGCTCGGACCTGCTGACGCAACTCAGGGAGGTCTGGACTAGAGATGGTTTAGTGTTGAATGACGAGGACTGGCAATCGGCGGTATCCTCACCCAAGGAGGTCGCGATTCCGGCCCGACTCGTCCAGCTTAAGATCCTACATCGAATTTACGTGACTGGCCCTCGCTTGATTCGTATGGGTTACTCTATGGATGGTTTATGTAAGCGTGGTTGTGGTCTACTTGGTACTTTCCTCCATATAATTTGGGAGTGTCCGGAGGTGGTTGCGTTATGGAATCGAGTGCATGCTGTGATGAGAGAGGTCACGGGTGTCGCGCTGTCGCCTGAAGCCAGGCGTTGTCTGTTGAATGTATGGGAGCCGAATGACTATGGTGTGGCGCAGACGCAGTGGGCAACCCTGGGTAACATGATTGCCAAGAGACATTGCGCAGCTGTGGGGTTCCCAGAGGCCGCCCACGGTCTTGGCATGGAAGGAGAGCATGGACTGGTGTATGTTTAGGGAGAAGACGGTATATGTGGCGCGGGCCAGACCAAAGAAATGGGGCAAAATTTGGGGCCAATGGAACTCCTACCGAGGAGATATATGCACTCCCCCCCCCCCCCCCCCCCCTTACAGAGATTCCAGATGTTCCTCTTTACCCGTGACCTGGCATTCCAAGAATTGTTTAGCTTTCATATTATTAGACTCAGGTCTCTCCCCTGCCGTCCCCCCCCCTTCGTATTAATGATTTTTTGTATTACATTGTACTGCACTTTCCTTCCTCCTTGAACACGCATCTAACTATTGTTTTTATGCCTTGTCTGTTTATTTTTTATTTACAATAAAAAGAGTTACAAAAAAAAAAAAGTTCAAATAAATTGTTTGAAAGATCCAATTGAGAAAAGTTAAAAAAGAATAGGAATAAAATATTGGGTTTGCACGTTTAAAAAAAAACGGATTTTGTATCTATATATGAAAAGCAGCATAAACATTGTTTTTAGCTCCTAAATGGTTACAGCTTTCTGGGTCTCAATGATCGCTCTACGCATATGCCACATCGCTGGCAAAAATTTCGAGGTTACAAATACAGACAGTTGACTAGTATCGTATTTCAGTATCCTGTAAACCTCAGTGTGATCTCATTCCCGTATTTTTGCAAAACTGGAGTATCCACTTGGCCCTAGGTCTACAGTAGGCTGGGCAAAAAAGAAGGACGTGTAAATCAGTTTCCTCACTTAGCCCGCACTCTGGACAGGCCAACATGGTATTACCCTCCCATGTGTTTGTAAGAGCTCTGAGAGGGATCACCCCATATCTAAATTGCAGGTATAATTTCTTGGCACAAAGTGGATAGATGGCATTTAGGACGGGTTCAAGCCTGTAATGAGATTGAATACCCAAAAAACTATAGGTCAAAGAATTGATATTTGTTCTCTGAAGGAGTTGTGAGAAATTATCTTCATTGATAATGTGTTTCAAAGGTTTTTTTTTATATTAGGGGGCAGGTCTGCTCCGGGGAAGACCACATGGTTGTCAACCCCATACGATAGAGCCTAGATTTAATGTGTACTGCTCCCATAATAGAAAGTACATCCTTCAGTTCCTCCCTATAGTTTGAGAGCTCAGGCGTGCTCCATAAACGGTGCCAAAATAACAACGGACGAGAGGCTATTAGGTCACTTATCAGGCCAATCCCGAAATCCATCCTCAAAGGAGTTAATGGAGTACTCTTTGGTAAATTTACAAGTTGTCTTAGAAAAGAGTTCTCAGTTGTTGTGAGGACGTTCTGGTAGCTAGAGCCCCAAAGTTCTGCACCATATAAAGAAGCTCCCCTGGCCTGGATCTTATATATTTCCACTGGCGGTCCTACAACTTTTTGGGAACAATTTTTATACACTTTTAGAATGCCCCCAATGGCTTGAGTGAGTTTAAGATTATCCTTCTTAGCTTGGGTACCCCAGTTCATCTGATCATTGAGGGTAAGACCCAAGTAATCGAAGGTGGAGACCCTTTCCAACAGCTTACCATTCATTTGTGGCTGAGGGCAGTTTATGGTTTTTGCATTGAAAACCATATATTTTGTTTTTTCAATGTTGATTTCAAAATCCCTATTCTTACAAAACTTGCAGAACTCCGCTAGAACCCGCTGTATACCCATTGGTGACTTAGACAGTAGCAGCGTGTCATCCGCGAACATAAGAGCGGGTATTTTGTAATTAGCCAACCTCGGGGAATCTATATCTTTTTTTCCCAGCAGGACATCTATTAATCCATTTAGAAAGAGGGAGAACAGGGTTGGGGCAAGCACACAACCCTGCCTCACCCCCTTCTCCACCGGAAAGGGTGCTGTTAGGTCCCCCTTTTCCCACATCTAATCCTCGCATAAGTACCATGGTGCAAACGTCTCAGTAAGTGGCATAGATACGATGGAACACCCATACCCCAAAGGATATCCCATAGCTGATCACGCTGCACCATGTCAAATGCGGATTTGAGGTCCACAAAGGTTAGATACAGACTGCTACCATTCAAAATAACGGTTTTCCAATGGATTAATTGCAGTCGAAATAGCTGGTCTATTGTTGAAGTTTTAGACCTAAAGCCTGCCTGGAAAGGTGTTAAGATGTTATATTCCTCAATCCAGGACTGCAACCTGCCCGGTACATATAGCCTTATTGCAGGAAACGCATTTGACAAAGCATACCGAACGTGGTATTGCCGGTAGATGGGAAAGCTTTAAGTTGGCTGCGTCATATTCATCCTACACTAGAGGTGCTATGATTTTGGTCAGAAGAGGGGTAGCATTTCAGCCGGTACATCCGTATGTGAATGAGGGCGGCAGATGTGTAATGTTGCATGGTAAGCTGAGTGGCAGACTGGTTACTATAATTAACATGTACGGACCAATTACGGATGATCCAACTTGTTTTTCCCGCATGTATGGGGCACTGAGAGACTGGCCAGAAGCTCCTATTCTATGGGGTGGGGATCTGAATACTTACTTGAACCCTGAGCTGGAGGAGTCCAATCCCATTTTTCATCGTAACCCTAAGGTTGCTAGGAGTATTGCTTGTGCCATGGAGGAATTTGGTCTGTGTGATATTTGGCGTGTGAGAACCCCCTGGTGAGAGAAGGGACACACGTGACACCCTCGCATAAGAGCTGGTCGCTGTTAGACTATTGGCTGGTGGGGGCCGAGGTCATGGACTGGGTGGAAGAGGTAGCGACTTTATCTAGAACGCTGTCAGATCACAGCCCTGTGCAACTGGATGTAGTGATCCGACAGCCGTACATCGCTCCTTTACGTGGCGACTGCAGTCTGAGGCGCTACTTAACCCGATATATGAGAATACGGTGCAGAAGGCTATGGAACAATACTTTGTAATCAACAAGGGCACTGTAGATGAGGCTTCGACGCTCTGGGGGGTCTTTAATGTCACGATCAGAGGAGTATGTATTAGCACTGCTGCGGGCATACTGAGAGACATAACTCTTGCTTTAAGAGGGTGAAATGTTACTGTGACATTACATGTGCTCTTGGAATAATATTTGGGGGAGTGCTTGTAAGCTCCAGGCAGTAAACATATTGGATAATTTGTAGTACCCACTTGTCTGAGGTGATTGAATTCCAGACAGGTAGGAATTGGGAGACATGTCTCCAGACAGGAGTGGAATGATCGGGGGGTATCAGAGACAAGTCACTGTTGGTTTGCAGGGGAAGCGCGTGTGGAATTACCCCTACCTCTTCCCCTACCGTTGTTTCTTCCAAAATTTCCTCTCGAATAACCTCTGGACGAGGGGGATTGATTGTTGCCCTTGTAAGAGGAGGAGGTGGCATTGTCAGTGGAGATATTTCTTGAACTACCCCTGTAGAATGAGCGGCAAAAAGAACCTCTACTGGTAGGTAACTGTAATGCCCCCATGGAATTTGCGACCTCAATGTCCTTTTTCATCTTTTCAGGCACTGTATCAAGAGCTGGGCTAAAAAGATGCTCTTTGTCAAAGGGTTGGTTAAATATGGAAGGTTGCACCTCTGGCTGAAATCCAGAGATTATGAGCCAATCGTGTCTGCGTAATAATATACTAAGTTTCCCTTTCTGAATAAGGTTGTTGGCCTAAGATTTGTACTGGTCAGGAAAGTGTTGCATGAGTTTCTCTAGCTCATCATACTGAGCCCTTTCATAACGAGCTAGCAGCGCCTGGGAGTTGGCAATGTGCCAGTTGTTTGCTGCCTGTGAAGCTACCCTTTTGCCTGAGGCATCAATACGCTTGGACTCCTTGTCAGAAGGAGGGGTGTCTTCTGTGACCTGCAAGTTAGCTCTCCTGCATGCGTTGGAGACTTCAAGAGAGTCTAAGGGCCGCCATCCTTTAATATAAATAGGATCGGTAGAAGCTGATTTATATTTTTTATCCACCCTAGGTGTGATTATTCTTGCCCTTACAGGATCCTTAAAGCCAGAGTCTGTGTTTTAACATGCCTTTCAGCATTGGCAAGGTAGGAGTAATTCTTTGTGAGGAAGAAAGGGTCTCAAAGAGGAAATCCTCTTCTAAAGGTTCTTTATGAAGTTCTACCTCATGATAATGAGCAGTCCTGTTAAGGAGCTAGAGATAGCCAATGTTGTCATCAGGTGGGGAAGGTCTAGAGGGATACAAATCAGGGTCATTAACTGTATTTGGATCTGTGTGGTAATCTTTCCAAGCATCGGTGTCCTGATCCTCATCCCCATCGCCTTCATCCTGTGGGTCAGGTGTAATAGGCCTTGGTGGTGAATTTAATGGTGTAATAAACAAGTTAGGATTAGGAGGAGGAGAAGGAGGTGGAATATAAGGAGGACCCACATTCTTCTTAAGAGCGATAGGATAGTGCTCTGGCAAGTCAACTTTCCGTTTCTTTGGAATGGTTGCCTGAATATGTCCTGTTTTAGGGTTTATAACCAGCTTTTTCGGTTTTGGGTCGAAAGTTGGTTCATTAGATGGAGGCTCTTTGGGGGGGGGGAGTGTCTTTCTTTCAGTGGAGAATTCGGCACCGAAGGTTTCCGGCTCCGAGCCTGTAGGCGTTAATGGTTTTGGCTCTGAATGTTTGCGTTTGGATTGTTTCGGCTCAGAGTCTTCGGCCTTTTTGGATTTTGGCTCAGAGTTTTTGGCCTTGGAGGGTTTCGGCTCTATGTCTTTGGAATGTCTTTGCTACGAATCTTTGGGCTTGGATGGTTTCGGCTCCGATCCTTTTGGAGTCGAAGGTGGAATCTTCGGTCCCGAAGGTATCTTATGTTTTGTTGCCGAAGGCGTGGGTTTGGGAATGGCACAAGCCAGAAGGCTTCTTTTTGTTTCAGAGATGGGCCGGAGGGCGGGGCATCGGAAACTTTTAGTCTGTGCCGACCTGAACCAGAGGGCAAAGGAGGGACCGGAGCCTTGGCCTTATTAGGAATGGTCACAGGGGGATCTGTACTCACGCTACCCTGAACTGCAGTGATGGCGTCCTGTTCTTCCATGTCGGAGGCGGACACGGAGATCTGCTCTTCTTCCTCTGTGTCTTGAGCTGCATGTTGAATACCGGAACCTTCTCTGAAGATGTCCGGAATAGAGTCGCTCTGATGCTGCATTTCGTGGCCTCGAGCAAGACGATCAACAAGTGTCTTTCGATCAGAATGATCGACACGTGTCGCCGTCCTTCTCATCATGTTCTGGGGACAAGCAGAGGTTGCAGACTTCATGCAAGTCGGTGCGTAGAAATTCAGCACGATACCCGGGACAGAGCTTAAATGGAGTTTGTTCCATCAACTGCTAGCGCGGTCGGCATGGGTAGGCCCGACGGCCTGCCTCAAGTTTTCAGACGGAATTTTTTTCGAAGTCAGTCGATGAACGTCGAATGAGGAACCACAATCAATAATACCGTCGAGGGTCGTGGATTGCGCATCGATAGGGCCTGAAAACAGTACCGAACCGTAGCACAGCATTACACAGCCGAACCCGATGGCGGGAAAAAAAACAATCTATGGATGGAGTCGATGCCCATGCACACCATCACCGAAAGGAGTCACCACCTACCTTGTGACCACAAGACATCAAATGGCAAACATCCGGACCCAACACCAGATGGCGATCTATGCTAAAGCATATGATCTACAGCTCATATGCCTCGAACATAGACCTCCCAGAATCGTTGGTAAATGAGTTAGAGAGCGTAACACGGAAATGTTATTGTGGTGTCAACTACTATGACTGAAAAGTATGTATTTGATAAGAGGCAATGGAACTAAGTAATTCAAACTGTACCTTGTCAATTTTAATAAACAGATGAATAAAAAAAAAAAAAAGATTC
Organism: Lissotriton helveticus; assembly: GCF_964261635.1. Lineage (NCBI taxonomy): Eukaryota > Metazoa > Chordata > Amphibia > Caudata > Salamandridae > Lissotriton > Lissotriton helveticus. The sequence continues at coordinate 1,134,540,030 of NC_136072.1, read as the reverse complement.
CCATTGCATACATTTGACGTTCCACCTTGCTATTCCAGACTTTGATATGGGATTGCCTTTATGTGGTGTTGAGAAGGAAACAAAAAGTTGGTTTGTTTTGAGAAAAGGTTTTGTTCTATCAATGTAGTAGAGAAGTGCTCTTTTTACGTCTAGGGTCTGAAGAGCTCTTTCTGCAACTGGTTGTGGTTGCGAGAAGAATACTGGCAACTCTACAGACTGGTTGAGATGGAAGGGAGTAATAACTTTTGGAAGGAATTTGGGATTTGTTCTGAGAACCACTTTGTTATGATGGAGTTGTAAAATGGTTCTTGAATAATTTGTGCCTGTAGCTCACTGACTCTCCTGAGAGATGTGATAGCGACAAGGAAAGCGACATTCCATGTATGAATTTGCATCTCACATTTATGCAGAGATTAAAATGGAGGACCCATTAACCAAGTGAAGACCTGTTTAGATTCCACACTGGAGAGGGTGGTACTCTTGGAGGAATTATTCTTTTGAGGCCTTCCATAAATGCTTTAATGGCAGGTACCCTGAATAATGATAGATGTTGTCTATTTTGGAGATAGGCTGCTATGGCAGCGAGATGTAATCGGATTGATGTGTATGCTGGATTACATCTTTGAAGATGTAGTAGGTAACATATGATGTGTTGAATAGACGCATCTAGAGGATTGTGTTATTGGTACAGTATATTACAAATCTTTTCCACTTGACTGCATAGCAGGCTCTAGTGGTGGGACACCTAGCTTCTTTGATGACATTCATACAATCAGGTGGAAGATTGAGATAACCAAATTCTAAGACTTCCAGAGCCAGATCGCTAGGTTTAGCTGTGCTGGATCTGGGTGTCTGATCTCTATATGGTTCAGTTTTAACAGTTGTGGGGAGAGATGTCGTTTTTGGTGCGGGACTACTGATAGTTCTATCAAGGTTGTGTACCAGGGTTGTCTGGCCAATGTAGGAGCAACTAGGATCAGTGTTAGTGACTATTGTTGCAGCTTGCGTACCCACTAGAGGAATGAGTAGGAGAGGTGGGAAAGCATAGGCAAATCTTCCCAACTAATTCATCCATATCACATTGGCTTTGGACAACAGGTGTGGATATCTGGCGGTGAAGCTTGTGCATTTTGTGTTTAAATGAGTGGTGAAGAGATCTATCTCTGGATGTCCTCACATTTGGAAAAATGGTTGGAGGACTGTGGATGAAGTTCTCACTCGTAAATTTGTTGTGTCTGACGACTTAACAGATCTGATATCTGATTCTGTATTCCTGGAAGATGTTGGGCTAAAAGGATATCTTTTAAGGAATTGCCCATCTCCCTTTGCTCTGTCCTAGTTGAGAGAGCTGCATAAAGTGTGTCCCCCCTTGTTTTTGTAGATAATACATTGCTGTTATATTGTCCGTCTGGACTAAAACAGCTTTGTTTGATACGAGTTTCTAGAATGCTTTTAATGCCAGAAATATTGCTAGTAGCTCCAAATGACTGATGTGAAGTAGCTTTTGCTGTGGTGTCCATCTGCCCTGTATGGAGTGATGTAGTAGATGAGCTCCCCAGCCGATGAGCCTGCTGTTAACACGATTTGTGTTTCAACAAGACAAGGGAACCCTTAAGGTATAGCATGGGGACCTTGGGCATTAACTATTATAAAGAACAGTGGTCCCTATAATGAAAATACTGTAAGTAATAATCATACACTTAATAGGTTGTATGTCTTCTGTCCGTCCGGACAGAAGTCCGGACGGACAGAAGTCCGTCCGGACTTCTGTCACGAGTCTGGCCAGCACCAGATCGCCAGACTCGTGGCAAGTATCTTCGACTCCCGAAATAACCAATGTGTTTTTCGACGTATCTATGTATGCGCAAATGCTTTAAATAACTCGTGCCGGATTTCTAACCGAACACCGCGGATGCAGAATTGTCTGCGAACACGACCGCTTATTATTTTTTCAAGATCTCAAGGTTTTCCCGCTGTGGAAACTATGCCGACAATTGTATTTACAATGGTTCTGACAACAATGTCATCCAATGTCCTGATGATGATGCCCATATTCTAAGAAAGGCATCGAAACGTCGACACATAACCCCATATGCAAACTGTGTATGTAACATTGATAATTGCAATGGTGTGGTTTAACACTCAACGTCTGTCTTACTGAAACCTAAGTGCACAGACAAATTTCGTGCTTTTTTCCATTTTTTTGTTGTTGTCTTGTATATGTTGAAGGTCACGGCTGTGCCCGCTTGACATTTTTAACAAACCGAAAAATTACTCTTCTGATCAAAAATTTAATTCCTGTCCGGACGGACAGAAGACATACAACCTATTAAGTGTATGATTATTACTTACAGTATTTTCATTATAGGGACCACTGTTCTTTATAATAGTTAACACGATTTGTGGAACCGGCTCTAGGAACGTCCGCCCATTGGAAAAGTTTTGGTGTTCCACCACTGCAGAGAGCGATGTGTGCGGCCGTCCACCAACACCAAATCTGTTAACTGACCTTGAGCTTGGTTCCACTGAAGTGTTAAGCATTCAAGTAAGGGACGCATCTGGAGTCTTGTGTGAGGTACTATGAATATGCAAGATGCCATCATCCCTATTAGTTGCATAAACACTTGAGCGGGTAGCGAGTATTGCAGTTGGAATTTTGTTAGAAGGGCCTGCATACTTGCTATCCTGGCTGGATTGAGATATGCAAGGCCTTTTGAGGTGTCTATTGTGGCACCTTGATATTGCTAGATGCGGGATGGTTGGAGGTGTGACATTGGGAGATTTATTGTAAACCCTAAGTCGTGAAGTAGTTGGATTGTGGTGTGTGTGTGATTTACACACTGGGTATGTGACTTGGCTTTTATCAGCCAGTCGTCCAAGTATGGGAAGACGTGAATTTGCTGTCTTCTTAAGTGGGCTGCTACTACTGCTAGACATTTTGTGAATACTCTGGGTGCTGTGGTAACTCCGAATGGGAGAACCTTGAATTGATAATTCTGACCGTCTACTACAAACCGAAGATATATCCTGTCTGAGTAGGTGAAGGACCCGTTGAAGAGTGACCATGTGAAAAATGGTCTGATTGTATGTATAGGTTTAATGGTCTGAGGTCTAATATGGGTCTCAGGGTTCCATCCATCTTTGGTATCAGAAAATACAGGGAGTAAACTCCTGTGTTTTGATGGTGGAGGGGAACTGGTTATATTGCACGTTGGAGCAGTAGTGAAAGCCCCCCTTATTTTAGACGCGATAAATGTTCTGATGACATTGGACGCTGTTTGGGTGGTATGTTGGGGGGTGGGGGGGGGGGGATGGGTCGCAGTGAGCTCCAGGCAATAACCGGATTGGATAATTTGTCTCACCCACCTGTTCGTGGTGATATTGTTCTAGACAGGTAGGAACTGGGTTAATCCTCCCCGACCGGATTATATTGGGCCAGGGGGGAGTGGTGGGAAGTCATTGTTTGGAGGATGTGGCAATACAAGTATTGGTAGTTTTGCCTCTACCTTTGCTGTTATTGCATCAGTAGCCTCCTCTGTGATAACCTCTGGTAGAGGTAGTCTGTAGGGCTTTTATATGAAGTGGAGGAGTTATCGGTGTTAAAGCCTCGAGAGGCGCCCCTGTAAGAGGAGCGACTAAAGGAACTTCTGGGAGCTTGCGATTGCAAGGCTCCCATTGATTTGGCGGTATCCGTATCTTTTTTCATCTTTTCTAAAGATTAATCCATCGTAGGTCCAAATACGTGTTCTTGGTCAAAGGGTTGGTTCAGTATGGTAGTCTGAACCTCGGGTTTAAACCTGGATATGCTTAGCCAGGCATGTCTGTGCAAAAGGACACTGGTATTGATGGCTCAGGAGGCTGTATCTGCCGCATCTAGAGCACATCGAATGGAGGTATTGGTTACTAGTTTACCTTCTTGTACGAGATCATGGGATCTTGTCTTATATTGATCTGGAAGGTATTGTAGTAGGGTCTCTTAATTCATCATAGTGCGCCCTATCGTACCTAGCTAATAAAGCCTGTGTGTTGGCAATCCTCCATACGTTGGCTGCTTGTGATGCTGTTCTTTTGGCAGATGTGTCCAAGAGTTTTGACTCGTTAGGTGGTGGAGCATCGCCTGAAGTTTGAGAGTTGGCCCTTTTCTGATTCTGCAGCCCTGTGTATTAGCGGAGTGAAACCTATAGTGTCCTCTGGAGGGGATGGTCTAGATGGGTAGACATCCTCTTGTGATACATTAGGAACATCTGGTGTGCCATATTTTTCCAATGGGTCATTTGGGATCTACTGATGACTAGGTTCTCCTAGAGGTTCATTATCCCTTTCATCAATAGTGGTATTATCATCATGTGGAGGTGAAGGAGATTCTGTGGGTACTGGCGATGGAATAGGAGAAATGTATTGTGGAGGAGGAGGTGTATAAGGTGCCTTTAAAGGGGAAGCAGCAATGAATATGCTACTTACTAGTATGCATCTGTTCTTGGCATGTAGGGCTGCTGACATTCATATCTATAGCATTGATCGCCGCCTAGTGTTGGGTCCGGATGATTGCACATTGTTGTCCTGGAAGAGTCTTCGAAGTATCACGAGATAGGTGGCTCCTCCCCTGGACTACAGTGCGCATGGGCATCGACTCCATCCCCAGATTGTTTTTAGCCATTGTGGCGAAAATGGAGTGTAACAGTGTGAGCAATGACCATGCTAAGAGGAAGTGTAAATTCTGCAGCCGCTACAGGCGCCGGGCGGGCGATATGAATGTCAGCAGCCCTACATGCCAAGAACAGATGCATACTGGTAAGTAGCATATTCAGTTCGAGGCTTGTGGGCTGCTGAATTCATATCTCTAGCATAGAGTATATAGCAGTCCCTCAATTATCGGCGGTCGCCTGTGCCAGCTGCAGACGTTTTAAAAAGTTTCTTTAGAACAGCCTGCCCTACAGCTGCCTGCTGCTTGGAGTGCATATCTACACAGTAGTGTTTAGTAAATGTGTGTGGGGTAGACCATGTGGCTGCTCTACAAATGTCTTCCAAAGGGATATTACCAAGGAAAGCCATGGAGGCCCCCAACTTGCGTGTGGAGTGGGCTCTGGGGGGGGACCGTGAAAGTGTGCTTAGCCATCTGATAGCAAATCTGAATACACTTAACAATCCACCTGGCTATACCTGCTTTGGAAATGGGGTTGCCTTTGTGTTGGGCAGAAAAGGCAACAAAGAGTTATTTCGTCTTCCTAAAATCTTTGGTCCTATCGATATAGTACATCAAAGCACGTTTGACGTCCAGAGTGTGGAGCATTCTTTCGGCTACTGTCTCTGGGTTTTGAAAGAACACAGGCAGTTCAATAGTCTGATTGACATGGAATTGTGAAACAACCTTAGGAAGAAATTTAGGGTTAGTGCGCAGCACCACCCTGTTCGAGTGAATTTGTATGAATGGCTCTTGTACGGTGAGCGCCTGGAGCTCACTAACACGTCGCAGAGACGTAATGGCTATTAGGAAAGCCACTTTCCATGTTAAGAACTGAACCTCGCAGGAATGCAGAGATTCAAAAGGTGGGCGCATTAGCCTGGTGAGGACCACATTAAGGTTCCATACAGGAGCTGGCGGGGTCCTGGGAGGAATGACCCGTTTCAGTCCCTCTAGAAAAGCTTTAATGGCAGGCACTCTGAAAACCGAGAGATGCTGCCTGTTTTGGAGATAAGCCGCTATGGCGGATAAGTGTATCCGAATGGAAGCATATGCTAGATTGCATTTGTGAAGATGTAACAAATGATGTGAGTAGATGCATCTAGCGGGTTGATCTTGTGTTCTGCACAGTAAATGACAAACCGCTTCCATTTTGCAGCATAGCATGCTCTGGTGGTGGGCTTTCTCGCCTCCCGTATGATATCCATGCAGTCGGGAGGCAAGTTAAGGTAGCCAAATTCTAAGACCTCAGGAGCCAGATCGCCAGGTTGAGCTGTTGCGGATCTGGGTGCTGAATGTCGCCATGGCTCTGCGTCAAAAGTCTGGGTGTGAGGTGCAGCCTTTGACGCGGTACCACGGAGAGTTCTAGAAACGTGGTGTACCATGGTTGGCGTGCCCACGTTGGAGCAACCAGGATGAGCGTCATCGAGTGTTGCTTTAGCTTTCGTGCCACCAGCGGTATGAGAGGTGCTGGGGGAAAAGCGTACGCAAATCTGCATGACCAGTTCATCCATATCGCATTGCCTTGCGACTGTGGGTGAGGGAACCTGGCGGCAAAGCTTTGGCATTTTGCGTTTTCCCTTGTGGCAAACAGGTCTATCTCTGGATGACCCCACTGCTGGAAGTACGGGCGGAGTACTGATGGGTGTATCTCCCACTCGTGCATTTGGTGGCTGTAACTGCTGAGCAGATCCGCCATCTGATTGTCCTTGCCCGGGAGGTGTTCCGCCATGAGGAAGATGTTCCTCTGAATGGCCCACTTCCACATGCTCTGAGCCAGATGAGACAACTGTGGAGAGTGTGTTCCTCCCTGCTTTTGAATATAGTACATTGCTGTCATGTTGTCTGTCCGGATCAACACCACTTTGTTGCACAGATGTAGCCTGAACGCCTTCAACGCCATGAAGATTGCCATCAGCTCTAGGTAGTTGATGTGCATCTTCTGTTACTGTGACGTCCATAGTCCCTGCACTGTGTAGTGGAGTACATGAGCTCCCCAGCCCTGGAGAGATGCGTCCGTCGTCAGGATAATCTGTGGCACGGGCTCTTAGAACAGTCGGCCCTTGCAAAGGTTGTGTGGAGTCCACCAATGCAGAGAGCTGTATGCCAGACCGGTCACCAACACTAGGTCGTTCAACTGCCCTTGAGCCTGAGTCCACTGGTGCGCCAAGCACTCTTGGAGCGGACGCATATGGAGTCTCGCGTGCGGGACTATGAAGATGCAGGAGGCCATCATGCCTATCAACTGCATGAACACTCTTGCTGGAAGCGAGTGTTGCGGTCTAAACTTCTGGATTAGCGACTGAATGCTGTCGATCCTCACAGAATTGGGCTGAGCCGTGGCTGCCAGAGTATCTATAGTCGCGCCCAGATACTGCCGCACATGGGCTGGCTGAAGGTGAGACTTCGGATAATTTAGTGAGAATCCCAGATTGTGAAGAAGGTGAATGGTGTGGGACATGTTGGCAGCGCACTGCTGGGCCGACTGCTTGGACAAGCCAGTCGTCCAGATAGGGGTATACGTGAACGCTCTGCCTCCTGAGGTGCGCATCCACTGTCGCCAGGCATTTTGTGAAGACCCTGGGCGCTGTGGTCACCCCGAAAGGGAGGACCTTGAATTGATAATGCTGATTCTGAATGGTGAATCTGAGGTATTTTCTGTGTGACGGATGTAGTGGAATGTGAAAATATGCATCTTTGAGATCCAAGGTTGTGAGGAAGTCTCCCTGATTGAGCAACGGAAGAACCTGCTGCAGTGTTAGCATGTGAAAGTGTTCTGATAGAATGTACTGGTTCAGGGGTCTGAGGTCCAGTATGGGTCTGAGGGACCCGTCCTTTTTTGGGATTAAGAAGTACAGGGAGTACACTCCTGTGCCTTCTTCCTCTACCGGCACGAGCTCAATTGCCCCTTTTTGCAGCATAACAAGTACCTCCTGCTGCAATAAGTGCAAATGCTCTGTGGACATAGGACGGTGTTTTGGTGGTATGTCGGGTGGAGTGGATGTTAACTCCAGACAATAACCGTACTGGATAAGTTTCCTGACCAACCTGTCTGTGGTGATGGATTTCCAGACTGGCAGGAACTGCTGGAGTTTCCCCCCGACAGGTGTTGTATGGTAGGGGGGTAGCGACAAGGCGTCACTGTTTACTGGTGGCAGAGGAGCGGGAGTTGTTGTTTCCACGACCTCTGCCCTTGGTGCTGTTGCCCAGATAGCCTCCTCTACTCTGCTTGTTGTAAGAGGACTGCTCCCCAGCTTTAGTGTACTGTGTTTGTTGGGACATCTGGCCTCTGGAAACACCTATTACTTGAGCGACGAAAAGTGCTGCCTCTGAACTGCTGGGACTGGAGAGCCCCCATGGACTTCGCAGTCTCGGTATCTTTCTTTTTTTTTCCCGGGTGGTATCCACCTCAGGGCTAAATAATCGATCAGGGTTCACAGGCTGATTGAGGATGGTGGTTTGTATCTCCGGTTTGAACCCAGAGATCCTGAGCCAGGCCTGACGTCGCAACTTAACACTTGTGTTAATGGCTCTGGCCGCGATGTCCACTACGTCCAGTACACATTTAATAGAAGCGTTTGAAATGAGCTTGCCTTCCTGAATGAGCATCTCTGCTGCCTCTTTATACTGATCTGGCAAGTGTTGTAACGGGGTCTCTAGTGTATCATAGGGGGCCCTGTCATATCTGGCCAAGAGTGCCTGAGTGTTGGAAATACGCCAGATATTGGCCGCTTGGGCTGCCACCCTCTTCCCTGATGCTTCTAGCACTTTAGATTCTTTGTCAGGGGGAGGAGCATCACCCGTTGTTTGTGAATTCGCCCTCTTCCGGGCATTAGAAACAACCAGAGAGTCCAACGGCAACTGGCCCTTGATGTAGGTAGGGTCGCCAGGTGCCGGCTTATACTTCTTTTCAATCCTAGGGTTTATAACCCTGGCACGAGTGGGTTCTTTAAAAATGTCTGCAGCATGATTTAGAACCCCTTTCAGCATAGGGAGAGTCTTGACAGTCTTTTCAGAGGTGGAAAAGGTATCAAACAGGAAGTCCACTTCAATAGGGTCAGCATGCAGCTGGACGTCGTGGTTTTTAGCCGCCCTCTCAATTAATGCATTAAATGCTGCCAAATCCTCAGTAGGAGAGGTTTTGACATTGTACACCTGAGTGTCCGGGGCAGTTTGCTGATCCCCTGGGTCACCTGCATCTGCCCATGAGTCCTGGTTATCCTCAGGATCAGTGTCGGCAGAGAAGTTTTACTCCTCATCCTGCCCTTCCCCGGCGTCCACGTCTGAGTAAGTGGGTGAGGGTGGAGCAATGGTTCGAGTTTGAGGAGTAATTGGTTTAACCAGAACTGGGGAATCCGTAGAAGGCTTCTTGCGCTTCAAAGGAATAGTGTAGGACTCCATAGGCTGTGCCGGTGTGATCTTTCTCTTAAAGAGGGTAAGTTTCCCGGTGTCGGGGTCGATAAAATGTTCCGACTGCTCCTCCATCAGGGGTTGTTGATGCTTCGAGGTCACAAGTGGCTGGGAAGGCTTCAACCCTGTAGACACCTTCACAGGCGCTCCTTCGACCGATTTGGGCGCAAACGCCTTCGGCGCCACCTTCGAGTGAACAAGAGTGGCGCCGAGGACTTTGGCGTTTTGGTAGCTTGCTTCGGGGTGGAAGTATCCTTCGGATCGACCGCGGAAGCCTTGTTCTTGATGCGTTGCAACGAGTCAGACACCTGCTTCGTGAAGGATTCTGACGGTTTCGTCGACCCGACAGACATTCTCGGTCCACCAGCATGTACAGACTCGAGCGCCGATGTCTTGGCTTTCTCCGGCCAATGTGCAGGATCAGCCCCTTTCGGTGCGCCGCGGCCCTCTTCCGAGACGACGGTGTCGTGTTGGCGGCCTTGACAATGGTTTTTGGTGTCCCAGTTTTCGGCTCGACGCCCTTAAGTGATTTGGGCTCGACGCCCTTTATCGACTTCGGCTCGACGCCCTTGTGCGACTTCACCTGGTCGACAACCTTCTTCGGCTTCGGCTGCCCCGACACGTCTGAAGACGAGGAGGCGACCGGAGCGACAGACGTCTTCTGTTTCGATGGCGTCTCTATCACTTTCGTTTGTCGACACCGAAGCCTTCGGTTTCGGTTTCACCAACGGCGGCTCCTTATAAGTGTCCGTAGCCGGGCCCGTAGGCGAGGCCGTGGATTAATGTGGAAGATCTTGGGTAAGGCCATGTGGCGATCCCTCGACCTGAGCCTTAGTGATCGTACGAACGGGGCATAGCTCTTCACCTGAGCTATCTTCCGTGGCCCCATAGGCCTCATTGTTGTCTCCTACCTCGTCGACGTCTTCTGTGTCGAGCATTTCGACGTCTGCGTCGTAGTCGGAGTCGATCTCTACGGCTGGAGTTGAAATCGGTTCTTCATGCTCGTCTGCTTCTTCCCCCTCGAAAATGTCCACCGGTGCCGGGGCCGACTGCTGGGCCTCCTGGCGCGCCACGCACCGAAGTCGAATCGTCTTCTTGGAGCGAAAACGGGAACAAGCCATACAGTTGGCTTCATCGTGATCCGGCGACAGGCACTTGTTGCACACCGGGTGGACGCCGATGTGGGGATACTTTGAGTTGCACACGGGACATCTCTTGAACGGGCTCCGTTCCATGATGTGTCGTCGAAAGTCTGGTTGCGTTGACTGGGCCTCGAGCACCGAAGAGCCACGCGACTCTTCAGGAAGTCCGACTCGGGAACTGAGCCGGAACAGAGTTGGGCACCGAACGCAAGACAATACCGACGCTAAAAGAAAAGGCCTTCGGGCCTTAAGGAAAGTTTATATAGATTCCGAACTGGAGATATCGAATATGCATCCGAACCCAATGGCGGAAAAAAACAATCTGGGGATGGAGTCGATGCCCATGCGCACTGTAGTCCAGGGGAGGAGCCACCTACCTCGTGATACTTCGAAGACTCTTCCAGGACAACAATGTGCAATCCTCCGGACCCAACACTAGGCGGTGATCTATGCTATAGATATGAATTTAGCAGCCCACATGCCTCGAACTGTCTTTTTTCTTTGAAGGAATTGGAGGGTGGTGTAGGTTTGTCCATTTTCCTTTTGTTGGAAGGACTAACCCTAAAATGACCTGTTTCTGGGTCTATTTCTAGTGTTTTTGTGTAGGATCAGGTCGAAAAAGCTCCTCCTCTGAAGTATGGTGTTTGTGTTGATTTTTTTCGGGTCCAAATGTTTGTGTGGCACAGTTTTTGGAGCCGTCTGATGCTTCTTCGGTTTCGAATCAGGAGCTTTGTTGGGTTCCGAAGGTTTGCTTTGAGTCTTTGGAACCAGTTGTTTTTTCGGTTCAGACAATTTTTTGGAATCCGAACTTTGATTCGTGGTTTTTGGAACCGGTGGCTTCCTTTGTTCCAAGGATTTTTTTGGATCCGAAGGTTCAGTCTGTATAGGTTTCGGTTCTGGATGTGCCGATGTGGAATCAGGCTTCGGAGCGGACAAAGACAATGGTTTCTCTTTCGGTTTCTCTTTTGTCGGTGCAGAGGATGGGGTTTTGGCACCGACGGTAGGCTGGCTCGATCCCTGAAGGCTTATGTGTAGACTTCTTTGCCAGGCCCGAAGGTGGGTCGTGGGAAGTTTTATCCCGGTGTGCACCTAGGGGCAAAGGTGCCACCGAAGCCTTTAGATGTGTGGGTGAGCGGGGTAGGGGGGGGTGTATGTTGGTTGATGTCAGTACTTATGACCAGTTGCCCAGGGGTGATGTCTTCGATGTCGTATTCCTTGGTTTCGGAGGCGCTAAAGGTGCCTTCTTCCATCCACTCCTGCTCCGGCACATCGATGCCTTCCTGGAAGATGTTGTCTGGTATCGATGTTGACGATCGAGCCATGCTTCTTCGAGCTCAACGATCTATGATGGTTTTCTTGGAGCGGAAAGAGGCGCAAGCCGGACAGTCTTCGGCCTCGTGTTCAGATTAAAGGCAGAGGTTACACACCTCATGAAGATCGGCGTGTGGAAACTTGGATCCACATTGAGGACTCTTTTTGAAGGGAGTCCTTTTCCATGAGCCAAAAGGCCTGGTGGCACAGATCGGCCTGAAGGCCTGCTTTGATGACCGGAACCGAAGTAGAAGCTTGTAGAGATGCACGTCGAAAGAGAAAACGCAATCGAAAACAATACCGAAGGGTAAGGATTGCGCGTTAAAAGTTAAATCTGTAACGACACCGAAATGGAACGTGTCGAACACATCAGAGCCCGATGGCGGTAAAAAAAAAAAAACAATCTGAAGATGGAGTAGATGCCCATGCACACTATTGTCCAAAGGAGGAGCCACCTATCTCGTGACTTCCAAAGACTTGTTCCAGGACAATAACAAACTGCAACCATCCGGGACCAACACCAGATGGCGATCTATGCATAGTGTGTAATCTGCAGCTCATATGCCTCGAACAAGAAGGTTTCTTTTTAGACCCTCGCCCACTCTAGTAGTAGCATGCTTGACCAACAGGTCTCCTCCTGGTCCCTAAAAAACAGGATGGGCTCTACCATATTTCAGGATGCACTTTGAATATTTATCCTAGCTGGGGTACTTTAAAAGATAAAAATACCTCAAATCAACCTCCATTTCCCTTTATTCCATCCGTGAATGAGCACATTTATTACGTTGTCTGCAAGATGGCCCCCCACCTTTGAAACACTAGCCCTGGAGAGAAAACTCTTAAGCAGCGGGTGTAAACGGAAGCAAGGACAAACCCATGATGAAGAGCCATATTGGCCCAAAATGCATTGGGGATCGTTTGCACTCATCACTTCTCTGGATTAATGTTCAAATTTCAAGGTGAATAAAAGGATTGCTTTATCAAGAATGTTGAAGACGACGTTTGATTTATTGATGCAGTAATGGGACTAATCTCTTGGCACCATAAACAGAAACCCTTCCATTTGAGATTGGGTACGTTTTGTTGGTTGATCAAGCTCCGGGCCTGGTAAGAATTTATTTACAGCTCAATGCGCGAACTCAACATGCTCATGAGCCAGGCTGACAAATGTATGGATTTCGAATCCATATAAAGTGGTTCATTGTCAGTTTGGGGAATGGTCTCATCCAGATGTCATGTTTCTTTGACAGGAGAAGTAGTTTGGTGAACCAATGCAGTCTAAGCCATTTCAGGGAATTAGAATTATTTGGTAGGACTATTTTTTAGAAGACTCAGGACTGGCTGAATCGGCGGTGGGGGAGCATAAGCAAAGATCCATGACCAAGGTATCGAAAACTCATCCCCCAACGACCCCGATTGTGAATGCCAACATGCATAAAACTGCCTGTCAATATTGTGGAGTTACAAATAGGTCTAGATTTGGCGTGTCCCACAGAGCAAAGATGCTGTTCTAGGTTGAGTTCCCATTCATGGCACCTGCTTTTCATTCTGCTTAATGTTTCCACTAGAACATCATGCATTTGGGGAACATGTCTCGCTCTGAGCTTTATCCGGAATTGAAGTGACCATTTCCAAATCCTTTGGGCTTCCTGAGACAATGGTTGAGATCTTCCACTACCCGGTTTGTTCATGTAGTGGCATCGTCTGTCCGCATTAGTACTGACGATTCCTTTATCCTTGGAAACTGCAGACTCATATCTATTTGAGCTCAAGGCTGTAGAATTATGTGAAGGATTAGATGGTGAATAACCCACTTTTCAAGGATTTCCAAGTCTTTCAAGTGTGCTCCCAATCTTTCTAGGCATGCATGTGTCATGATCAAAAATTTGGTGATTTGAGGTAGGAAAGTTAAGCCGATCAAGAGATTTGTTTCTTGAATCCATTAAGGATGAGCCGCCTTCATTTTTAGAGTGATTTGAATTATATCTTCAAAAGAGCCTTGAGTTTTTATACATTGTGTGTCCACCTCTTGCTGTAGAAGTCACTTTGAAGATGGATAAATAGGACTAAAAGAATGCATGACTAACAGGCAAACTGGATCGGACTTTTTTTTAGTAACTAGTAGGTGGAGAAGTGTGGCTCACTGGTTAGAGGAGGCAGACCTGGAAGCAGAGATCAGCCCAGGACCAGGGTTCAATTCCCGGCTCGGCGGGGTCTTGAGTCCTAAAATGTCCATGGACTCAACAATTCTCGCTCCGGTGCCTCCTCGATTCACGGGTTCACACTCTGCGACTCTGGGCAATAGCTTGCTTAATCTCCACAACGGCCCCTCGTGGCGGGATGCCTGGCTTTCACCTTGCGGATACCCTACCGGGGTTATCTCACAGGGGAATACCAGGACGGGTTCCCTAAGCAAGCGCTTAGAAACCGCTCGGTGATTTGCGCTATATAAATTCCTGTACATTTACATTTACATTCACAACTCCTGTGCTACAAGTCCGAGTTAGAAAAGCCTTGTCCTGTATGGTGTCTAGAATAGCACCCAGGAATGTTGTAGTCCTTACTGGTAGGGTGAAAACACATGAGGATTGAGAGACCTAATTCGTTGAACAGACTCGAACCGTCCTTTCAATGTTACTGGATGAGAAAGATTAGGTTACTTACTAATTTGTTGAACAGACTCCAACCGTCCTTTCAATGTTACTGGATGAGAAGGATTAGGTTACTTACCCAGTAAGCATTTGTTCTTGGAATGTAGAGCTGTAAATTTACATGATTTGCATACTCCTGCTATCTAGTGTTGGGTCCGGATGTCTGCAAGCTGTTTTTCTTCGAAGAAGTCATACCAGTCACGAGGTAAGGCGACTCCTCCGTTCGGTGATAGTCTAACAATGGAATCTATGCACATGTGCACTGTTTTTCCGCAGAGAGTGAGAATGGAGTTAGTAAAGGTAGGATAAGCGATGTCCATGCATATGTATGTAAAGTAAGAAAACTGCAACAGTTATAGGTAACCGGGGAAGCGGGTGGGTGCATGTGAATCTACAGCTCTACATGCCAAGAACAGATGCTTACTGGGTAAGTAACCTAATCCGTTCAAGGCATGTGTGCTGTAGATATATATGCTTTGCATATACTATATAGCAGTATTCTCCCAAAGCGGTGGCTAACCAGTAGATGTTGCAGTTGTCTGAAAAAGTGTCTTGAGCACTGCTTGCCTTATATTGGCTGGTTGGCGTGCTAATACATCCACACAATAGTGTTTGGTAAATGTGTGTGGTGTAGACCATGTTGCTGCGTTACAGATGTCAGCTACTGGAATGTTACCTAAAAATGCCATAGATGCCCCTATTTTGCGAGTGGAATGCGTTCTAGGGAGTATAGATAAAGTTTTTAGCTGTTGCATAGCAAGTCTGAATGCATTCAACAATTATTCTTGAAATGCCATATTTAGAGATTGAATTGCCCTTGTGAGGTGGTGCAAATGTGACAAACCGTTGCTTTGTTTTACAAAAATCTTTTGTCCATTCAATACAATACAATAACGCTCTTCTGACATGGAGTGTGTGATGGGCTCGTTCTGTTACAGAATCAGGTTCAGGGAAGAACACAGGTTAAGATGAAAAGCAGAAGCCACTTTAGGGATGAATTGTGGGTTGGTGAGAAGAACTACCCTATCTTTATGAAGCTGAAAAAAGGGTTATTCTAAGGTTAATGCCTGAAGCTCACCAACTCTCCTTAATGAAGTGATTGCAATGAGGAAGGTAACCTTCCATGAAAGGAACTATAAAGGACAATTGTGTAATGGTTCAAAGGGTGGACCCATGAGTCTTGCAAGTACAACGTTAAGATTCCATACTGGGGATATTCTGGGTGGTATTACTCTTTTTAGCCTTCCATACAGGCTTTAATCACAGGGACTTTGAACAAAAAATAACGGCTATCTTTTTTGCAAACATGCAGCCAATGTGGCAAAGTGCAATCGAATAGATGTGAAAGCTAGATTAGTTTGCATAAGGAGACGTATGTAACAAACAATGTTTTGAACAGAAGCATCCAGAGGATTAATGTTATTACAATAAATAAATAGTTTCCATTTTGCTGCATGACAAGCTCCGGTAGTGGATTTTATTGCTTCTTTTAGAATAGTCATACAGTCTGGAGGCAGATTTAAGTATCCAAACTAAGACCTCAGGAGCCAAATCGCTAAGTTGAGCTCTTTGGGCTTTGGGTGTAAGATTTCTCCACGGTTCTGAGTGAGAAGGCTAGAATTGAGGTACAGCTTTTGATGCGGCACTACTGAGAGTTCCAAAAGTGTAGTTTACATGATTGACGGGCCCATGTGGGAGCTACCAAAATCAGTGTGAGTGATGTTTGCCTGAGCTTTCGAACCAGAAATGGAAGGAGTGTAAGAGGTGGAAATGCGTAGGCAAATATCTTTGACCAATTGATCCATGGGGCATTGCCTTTGGAGCGAGGGTGTGGGAACATGGAGGCGAAATTTGGGCATTTTGCGTTTTCTACTGTGGCAAACAGATCTATTTGTGAGACTCCTTATTGCTGAAAGTATGGAAGGAGAACTTGGGGATGAAGTTCCCACTCGTGTATTTGCTGACTCCTTCTGCTGAGGTCGGCAATTTGATTGTTGACTCCTGGAAATTGTTCTGCCAAAAGATGAATTTTGTGATAAATTGCCTAGTTCCAGATGGTCTGAGTGAGGCGTGACGGCTAGAAAGAATGTGTCCCACCATGTATTTGTACATAGTACATGGCTGTCATGTTGACTGTGTGGACTAGGAAAACTTTGCTCATGAGATGACTGAAAAACTTTCAGCACTATAAATACTGCTGTGATAGTCAATCTGTGAATAGTCGCGCCCATGTGCGGGGACCCCGGATCAATCAAAGTAGTCTAAGTGGTCTTCTTCTGCAGTCCTGCATAGACACTTAAGAGAAAATGAAAAACAAATAATGCAGCCTGACATTAACAAGGCTACATTGGCCAGCACTTCATCCTGAAGAGAAAAAGGATAGCCAAATAATATAAAAATGTACACATTTTACAGAGTTCCTCTCATAGAGAAACTCCCCTTCACAAAAATCCGGGTGTTGAAATTCTACTTTGATAAGACCAAAGACATACGGAGGTCTGATCAGTTGTTTGTTAATTACGGTCCAGTCAGGACTGGTCTTGCCACCTCCAAACAGTCCCTCTCTAGGTGGATTGTGTCCTGTATACAACTATGTTACCAGAAGGCTAACAAGACTCTAGGGGGTAAGACTAAGGCTCATTCAACTAGGGGCAAAGCGGCCTTGCTCCGTAACGTTCCCATTGCACACATCTGTAAGGCAGCTACGTGGAACTCTGTCCACACCTTTGCTAAACATTACTGCATGGATTCTGATGCCAGGACAGATGCGCAAGTTGGGCAGGCTTCGCTGAGGAATTTATTTGCTTAGTAAGGATTTTTCTTCTAGGTTTCTTCCACCGCTGGGTTTGGTTGTTTGGGATGGGCTTGCCATTCTATTCACAGATTATGACTATACACAGAGATCCCTTACTACAGAAGGAGTAGTTTCTTACCTGTAACTCCAGTTCTGTAGTAGGGGTATCTCGGTGATCGTCATAAGCGACCCACCCTCCTCCCCGGTGAAAGTAACATTGTTTTTCCTGGATGCTACAGGCCTGGCTTTGAGACCTTCTGAAAGTAACTTGCCTTTGGCTGTGCATCATGGGATACCAAGGGTCTCTGGAGGGTTCCTTAAAGGCACGGTATCCCTTGTCCAGACACATAATGGCAGCCTATGGGGCTTGTCTGTCCAACCCTTCCTCTCTATCATGACCAAGGATTTTTGTGAAGGTGGGTTTCTCTACTGTGAAACTCTGTAAAATGTGTACATTTTTATATTATTTGGTTATCCTTTTTCACTTCAGGATGAAGTGCTGGCCAATGTAGCTTTGTTAATGTCAGGCTGCATTATTTGTCTTTCATTTTCTCTTAAGTGTCTATGCAGGACTGCAGAAGGCAACTTAAGAGACTATTTTGATTGCTCCGGGGTCCCTGCACATGGGCGGGACTATTAACAGATTAGGACTATACACAGAGATCCCCTACTACAGAAGCTCTAGATAGTTAATGCGGAGACGTGTGTTTGTTATCCCAGAGACCCTGAATTGTGTACTTGTGGAGATTAGCACCCCCACCTGAGCAAGATGCGTCTATTTGGATGATCTGTGGACAGGGTCGATGAAAGGCCGCCCTTTTTATAGATTTTGATGGGTTCCACCACTGCAGAAAGCGATGGGTGCGGCAGTCTATTTACCCTGTGGCTGATTTCACAGACATACTAAGCATTCCTGTAGAGGAGGCATGTGTTGTGTTGCATGAAGCACTACAGAGATACAAAGCCATCATTCCTAAAAGTTGCATAAACATTTTGGATGTAAAGGTTTGATTGGCTTGAAACTGTATTAACAGAGTTTGAATATTGCGAATTCTTGGTGTACTGGAAGAGGCTAGAGCTGTGCGAGTGTTGAGTCTCTCCCAGATATGATGTGTAAAGGCTGTAGATGAGACTTTTGCACGTTGACTGGGAAGCCCAATTGGTGCAGTAAGTTCAGCGTGGTCCAGGTGTGTTTTAGACACTTCTAGTGTGTGATGGCTTTTGATGAGCCAGTCGCATAAGTACAGAAAGATGTGAATTTGTCTTCAGAGAGAAGCTGCCACTACTGCTAGCCATTTGGTAAACACTATAGGAGCAGTAGTTACTCCAAATGGGAGTACTTTGAACTGATAGTGTTTGCCTGCTATCCAAAATCTGAGATATTTGTGATGAGCTGGATGGACCGGAATGTTAAAGTATGCGTCTTAAGTCTAGTGTGGACATAAAATCGGCTTGTTGTAGAAGAGGAAGCACCTGTTGGAGCGTTACCATATGGAAGTGTTCTGACAGTATATACACAGTTAACACTCTGAGATCTAAAATTACTCTTAGAAGCCATCGTATTTGGGGATAAGAAAGTTGAGAGAGTATACCCCTGAACCTTTGTACTGTAATGGAACTGGTTCTATAGCTCCCTTTTCCAAGAAAGATTGCATTTCCTGTTCGAGTACCTGACGACAGTTTGTGAGTGCAATATTTGGAGGCTTGCTGGTAAGCTCCAGGCAATAACCATGTCGGATAAGATCGATCACCCATTAGGCAGATGTTATGGATTGCCAAATGGGTAGAAATGTTTGAAGCCCTACCCCCCACAGGTGTTAAATCGGGAGGGAATGTTGGCAAGTCACTGTTTGTTTGGAGAACGGCAGTTACGTGCCGAGGCACCTCTACTCCTACCTTTGGAATGGTTTCCTCTATAAAAACCTCTAGAGGGAGAGGACTGAGTGTTGCTAATACGTGGAAGCATTTGGGTCTGAAGATGTGGTTTTGGACCCTCCTCTGTAAAAGGAGAGGCCAAAGGAGCCACTATTTGATAGAGACTGGAGCACTCCCATGGACTTTACTACATCGGTGTCCCTTTTCATTTTTTCTAAAGCCTGGTTAACTTCAGGACCAAACAGGTGTTGCTTGTCAAAAGGGGTGTTCAAAATGGACTGATGAACCTCAGGTTTAAACCCCGAAATCCTAATCCACACATGCCTTCTGAGGAGAATGCTGGTATTTATCTCCCTAGCCGCTGTTTCAGCAGCATCTAGAGCACATCTGATAGACTAGTTATAAATGAGTTTGCCCTCTTGATCTAACTCGTGCCTAGCTAGTAGGCCCTGCGTGTTTGCGATGCACCAGTGGTTAGCGGCTTGAGCAGCTACTCGTTACACGGAGGCATCTATAAGCTTAGTTTGCTTGTCCGGGGGAGGTGCATCACCAGGTATTTGTGAATTAGCCCTTTTGCGAGCATTGACCACCACTAGAATATCAAGAGGTAATTGTCCTTTGATGAACACAGGATCAGATGGACAAGGTCTATATTTTTTTATCGACTCAGTTAAAATTCATGCTCGCACAGGGTCTTTGGAAATATCTGCATGCCTCATCATGCCCTTTAGCATAAAGAGTGTTTGACTTGACCTGTGTGTGTATCCAAGTGTTTCAAATAAAAAGTCTTCCTCTAAGACTATGTAAGGCCACCCGGTACTCTGCTGCTCTAACACTAAGTTCTTGATAAGCAACATTATCGTCTGGTGGCGATGGCTTTGCGGGTTAAAGGTCTGGGTCAGTATCCAATGAAGTGTCAATGGTGTAATCATTCCATCCGTCTACAGGCAAATGAGTGTCTTCTTCATTAATATCACCCCCTTCAGGCTGTGAATGTGGAGATCCCAGAGGTGTTGTGTAAGGTTCCTTGAATTGGTAAATGTGGAGAAGATAGTGGAGGGGATTGCGGGGCAGGATAAGCAGGGTCAGTGGCCATGTCCTTTTTCCTCTTCGGAGGTATTTTATCAGCAGAGTCCTTTGAAGTAAGTTTGTGTTTGACTGGTGCTTTGGCAGAAATAGGTCTTGTATCAGGATGGATATACATTTTCTTCCGTTTAGGGTCCAATTTAGCCTTGAGAACATCTAAAATTGGTTTGGGGGTCTTGGACAGGCTATCTTTTGATTTCGGTGCTAAAATAGTTTTGCTTTGGGAGCAGAATGTTTTGGCTCCGGAGAAAACAAGTTACTTACCTGTAACTTTGGTTCCCCAGTATTGGTAACTTTCATAGATTCCCATGCTTTGTATCATTCCCCGTCGTCAGCTTGGGAGCCTCTGTAAATAGAAAATACCATAGCAGTATGTACTGAGAGAAAGTAAGGTCTAGGCCTCATCTCCTTTTGTAGCATATCCACCTCTTTTTGTAACAGAGACCAAAAAATTTGCAACAACCAATCAGATTAGCCTCACCCCTTAGAACCCTCCTGAGAGAGCCTCAGATTTTCGTAGCCGTTGTGTAACAGTAACCACATTTGCTGAAGGCTGAGCTTTCCCAGGGGAGGAGGGTGGGCACATGTGAATCTATGAAAGTTACCAATACTGATGAACCAAAGTTACAGGTAAGTAACTTGTTTTCTTGCCCCAGTATTGGAACTTTCATAGATTCCCACGCTTTGTATCAGAGTAGTTAGCAGTAAGCCATAAGCGCACATTTTGTTACATGAGTAATAACATACCTCAGCATATCCACCTTCATATGAAATATATATATATATATATATATATATATATATATTGTAACAATGTATCGGAAACATTATCTGATACAAAATGTGCAATTACAGGAAGGAGGGATAGAAGGGAAAGCTCACCTCTCATTGGAAAAGATTCCTCAGGAATGCTTGTCCGACTGCCGCCTCGCTCTTTATCGAAGAGTCCAAGCAGTAATGCCTTGTGAATGTGTGGGCACTGCTCCATGTAGCCACCCAACAAATGTCTTTGATAGGAACCCCAGCGAAGAGAGCCGCAGAAGATTAAAGTGCTCTTGTGGAGTGGGCTCGCACATGTCTTTCCAGTGGTTTCCCTGCCGCTTGATGACAATGAATTGCACTTGAAATCCAACGTGAGATTCCTGGTTTTGAAAGAGGAAATACTTTGAGGAGGACTAAAAACCACAAAAAGCTGTGAAGATTTTCTAAAATCTTTTGTGCATTCAAGATAAAATTTGAGACACCTCTGGACATCCAAAGGATGTAGAGACCTTTCTGCTGGAGACGTAGGTCGCGGGAAGAAAGATTTTAGAACCACTGGTTCGTTCAAATGGAAATCTGAAGGGACCTTTGGAATAAGTTTCGGATTTGTCCTTAAAACCAAAGTGTCCTTTTTGAACTGTAGAAAAGGTTCCAAAATGGAGAGCTTGCAACTCTACCACTCTCCTAGCTGTAGTGAGGGCTAAAAGGAGAGCCAACTTCCAAGACAAATTTTAAATCCGCTCCGTGGATTGGCTCAAACTGAGGTCTCATGAGATGAGCCAGAACCAGATTGAGATTCCAAGCTGGAGGTGGAGGTCGAACTGGTGGGAAGATCCTGAAAAGACCCTTCAGGAATTGTTTGATAATTCTAGCAGACCAGAGAGAGGGACCAGAAGCTGTCCTAAATCTTGAAATAGCCGCCAGATGTATTTTTGGAAGAATGTGAAAGACCTGACTTGGCCAGCGACAAAATGTACGGCAGTATCTGATTAGGAGCCGAAGAGAACGGATGACGGTTTTCACAGTGGCACCATATGCAGAAGCGCTTCCATATAGCACGATAAGTCTTATTTGTACTTGGAGCGCGAGCTTGAGTTAAAATTTCCCTACAGTCCTGAGGGATATTTAAGCTGTGGAATTGTCTGTGCTCAGGAGCCAAGCCTTCAAATGGAGAGAGATCGGATCTGGATGTACCACTTGTCTCTCGGACATTGTTAACAGAGATGGAATGGGACATAGGTGAAACGGTTGATCCTGAGAAAGCAGGAGAAGCTCTGTGAACCAGAATTGGCGAGGCCACGCTGGTGCAATTAAAATCATTCTGCTTGGTTCCGTCTTTAGTTTTCTAAGAAGCCACGGGATCAGGGGAATTGGAGGAAAGGCATAAACAAATGCGCCTGACCAAGACATCAAACGAGCATTCCCCAGTGACACTCGATGGTGATCCCTGCTCGCATAGAGTCGGTATTTCCTGGAGTAGCTAACAGGTCTATCGTTGGAGTGCCCCAATGTTGGAAAACTTCCTCCAGAATATCTTGATCCAATTAACACTCGTGATAGGTCGATTTGAGACGGCTCAAGGTGTCTGCTGTTGTGTTGAGGGTGCCTGGTAGATGCTCCGGTGAAAGGACGACGTTCTGGAGAATCGCCCATTCCCATATTTCTTGTGCCTCTTTCGAGAGAAGATGAGACCTCGTACCTCCTTGCACGTTTATGTACTGCATGGCCATGGTGTTGTCCGTCCGGACCAGAACAGTGGCGTCCCGAACCGTCGGCAGGAAAGCTTGCAAAGCCAAACAAATCACCCTGAGTTCCAAGAGATTGATATGGAGAAGGCGCTCTCCGGGGTTCCAGTAACTGCTCACCTGGAGGTCCTGTAAGACAGCGCCCCAGCCTTCCATCGAGGCATCTGTGGTTAGAATTAGAGGGGATGGAGCCATCCTGAAAGAGACCTCTTGAGATATTTTCTTTGGGAGTCCACCAAACGGCTGCCTTCCTCATGAGAGGAGTGACCTTTATCTTGTTTTCGAAAGAACCTTCCACCTGGCGCCATTGCATGTCTAGTTCTTGCAGGGGGCACATACGCAGTCTGCAATGCGGAACTAATGGTATGCAACTCCATCTCCTAGATGAGGTCGACCCTAGGAGAGATTTGTATAGACTGACTGACTGGGATCGTCTCTTTTGTAATTGGCTGGCAGAGAAGATTAGCTTTTTCTGTCTTTCCTCCGATGGAAAAGCTTTGCAGCTTCTTGTATCTGGAATGGAACCCAAAAACTTGACCCTCCTGAATGGACGAAAGACCGATTTGTCTTTGTTGAGATGTAGACCTAGATGATTGAAAAGCTGGACGCAACTTTTCACTGCATTTGCCGATGCTTGAGAAGATGGAGCTTTCATCAACCAATCGTCTAGGTATGGGAACACTTCTAGAGATTGTTGCCTGAGGAATGCCGCCACCGGGGCCAAAACCTTTGTGAATATCCACGGAGCGGATCTGAGCCCGAACGGCAGTACTTTGAATTGAAAGTGGCTCTTGGCTACTGTGAAGCGTAAAATATTTCTGTGCGCTGAGTGGATTGGAACATGGAAATGTGCGTCCTGGAGATCCAGAGTCACCATGTAATCTCCTGAATTCAGAATACACAAGATAACTTGGAGACCATCCGAAAGGAGAGCTTCATGAGATAGGTGTTCAGCTCCCTCAGATCTAAGATTGGGCGCCACTTTTCCTCCGTCTTGCGAATCAGGAAAAACCTCGAATAGAGCCAGTACCGCCCTGTCAAAGAGGAAAATGGTTCTATCGCTCCCTTGGTGAGCAGTTGACGAGCTTCGAGACGGAGCAGATGCAGATGTTTTGATTCTGTGGCACGAGGAGCTCTGGGAGGTGGAAGGTCTTGAAATTCTAGTGTATGGCCAAATTGGATTATATTTAGGACCCACCAATCTGCTATGATCTTCCAGCAATTGAGAAAATGTTTTATCCTGCCCCCCCACTGATGTTACAAGGGGTGAAAGACCAGTAGGCAGAGCCGGGAAGCCGCTATTGACGTTTAGAGGTGTCTCTCCCCTGACGTCCGTTTACCTCTCGAAGACTGGCGAGAGGAAAACGCCGATTGATTCTGGCGTTGAGTATTGAGGCTTGAATGACTGAGAAGATTGTGAATAGGAGTAGCGCTGTTGATAACCTCCCCTATACGTAGAGAAGCCTTTTCCTCTTGCACCCTGGAAAGGCACCTTGCGATATTGAAGTGTGCCCAAAGATCTTGCCGTCTCCGTATCTTTCTTAATGTCCTGCAAGGCGTCATCTATATGCTTGCCAAATAGCATATCACCATCGAAAGGCAGATCCGGAATTTTATTCTGCACTTCAGGGCGAAACCATGTAGATCATAGCCAACCTTGACGCCTCAGGACTGCTGAACCTGCTAAGGCTCGAAAAGCAGTTGTAGCAATATCCATTGCACAATCTATAATCTTGGATGAAGAACGTTCACCCTCCTCCAGGATCTTTTTTGCATCAGGCTTGGAACTCTCCGGAAGTTGATCAATAAAAGGAGAGAGATCGCACCACATTTGGCGATCATATCGCCCCAAAATTGCTAGTGCGTTAGAAGCTCTAACGAGGAGGCTCGACAGAGGAAAAACTCTTGCCCACATTGGGGTTTCTAGATTTTCTTTGAGTCGCCTGAGAGATAACAGAGTCTGGCTTCGACTGTCCAATCAGACAGGCTGGACTATCCTCAGGAGCCTTATATTTATTCTCCTGACGCGTTAGAACCGGGATAACAGTAGCAGGAGACTACATAACCTTCTTACCCTCACTCCAGACGTGTTCTACGATAGGTATGGAACTGATAGATTTCTTATAAGGCTCCTTAAAATCATAGAGGAAGCAGTCTGATTGTACCACTGGAACAGGAAGGCCAAATCTTTTAGATGCTCTTTCCATAAGATTATGGATGCCCCCTATGTCCGCTAGAGGTGAATCCACAGGGTCCGGAGACGGAGAAGCTGGATCTGGGATGATATAATCGTTCCATTCTCTGTCAGGATTTGGGATATGTTCCACATTCTGGTCCCCGTCTGATGAATCATCATCATGCACTGTAATAACATCGTGACCTTCTGCCAAAGGTTCCCCTTCAGACCTTCGCAATATTGATGCCGCAGAAATAGGAGGCGGAGGAGGTTGTATGGATTCAGAGGCTTGAGATAGAACTCTCCTCTTGTAGTCCAACAACATCAGTTGTAGGTCACTTATCAGTGAAGACAGCATAGTCACCATACCTTGTTGAGATGGATCCTGAGGTCTATCACGAGGAATTAATTGCTCTTGTGGATGATGTTGACCCAAGTAATAAACATCCAAATCAGAGTCCTGGTACTTCACCTGGAGCTGAGACGGACAACAAGCATCCCCATACAGACTTTCATCTTCATCGGAATATTCCTCCTCCAGAAGTAGTGCAGGAGGTAACGTGTCACCCTATTGGGTGATGTCATTTCTGGTGTAATTAGTCTTTTCTTAATAGAAATTTTGACTTTTTGTATGGTCGACTGTGTCGCCGACTAAGGAATCGTCGTCGCCGGAGAAAAACTGTGGGATGATAGTCGATGGTGGACTGATTGTCAACTGTACCGTCAAGGAGGTCGACATCAGAATCATAGTCCCCATCGTCGCCGACGTAGTCTTCATAGTCGTCGACACCATCGTCGGCATCTTCACCGTCAACGGCGAGGTTGTCAGTCTCGTCGACGACACAGAGGTAGGATGTATCGTCGACAAAGTCATCGTCGACGATGTCGTCGGCGAAGCTCTTGACGATGGGCCCGTCGACGGAGCTGTAGCTGAAACTGGGTGGATTTTGGATGTCGTCGTACCTGAGGAAGTCGTCGTCGACGGACGGATTTTCTTCTCCCCTTTTGTCTCTTGAGGTGTACTTGCAGGTTTCTTGAAAATATTCTGCTTTTCAGATGGTGAAGAGGTAGTAGAAGGGCCTTGGCTTGCCTTCTTAGCAGATAAAACCTCAGGAACAAGTCCCTTCCTCTCCTTTGCACCTTGGTGAGGAGATTTTGTTGGGACTAAGCCTTTTAGACCTATCAGAGGTCTTTTGAGAGGCCTTAGCAGGGGGTTCAGTGGACGTAGAAGGGGAAGACGTACCCCTTTTTGTAGACCTCCTCGAAGATGTTGCGGAGAAGGAATCTTCACTGTCACTAGAAATTACCTCTTTCCGTGACTTCATCTTCTGTAACCAAGTCAGAAGTCTTCCTTCCCGGTCTCTTGAAGTCTTGGTAGAGAAGGTCCTGCAGATCTTACAATCAGTGGCCTTGTGTTCCGGGTATAAGCAATAAATGCAGTCCTTGTGTTTATCTTCAATATGTTGGTACAAAAGGGGGTGGTGATGGACGGAGCATCTGAATAAATCAAACACTCACACCCAGTCAAAAGATCTGGGTTTAATCCGTCACCGTTCTTTAGCCCACTCTTCTATGGCTATATGCAAATCATCTGACCCTGTGCCTCATGGGAACAGTCCAGCCCGAACTGCCAAGCCATGTCTTCCCTGGACCGGAAACAAGCTTCCGAGGACCGATTGCTGGCATTCCAGCCGTCTTCAGCCCGGCTTGCTTGAATCCAGTGGCAAAGTGAGCAAGGGACTCACGTCTGAGCATACCCTGCCACACTTATGGTGGCCAAAAGCGGTACAAAAGGGGGTGGTGATGGACAGAGCATCTGAATCAATCAAACACTCACACCCAGTCAAAAGATCTGGGTTTAATCCGTCACCGTTCTTTTGTCCACTGGCAGTTCGGGCTGGACTGTTCCCATGAGGCACAGGGTCAAGGCTGATTTGCATATGGCCATGTCTGACCTGGGGTGGTGTGGAGTGCAAAAAAACGATGGATTTAGGCCCAGATCTCTGTACTGGGGTGAATGTATGACCTTGTTCTGCATTCTGTCCATCAATTGTTGTTTTTGCATTCGTCAACCCGAGTGGGATGGGTATGCTCAGACGCGAGTCCCATGCTCTCCACACCACTGGAGTCAAGCTATCCAGGCTGATGAAGGCTGATAGCTAGAAACCGGTCCTTGGATGCTTGATTCCGGTCCAGGAAAGACATGGCTTGGCAGTTCAGGCTGGACTGTTCCCATGAGGCACAGGGTCAAGGCTGATTTGCATATGGCCATGTCTGACCTGGGGTGGTGTGGAGTGCAAAAAAACTATGCATTTAGGCCCAGATCTCTGTACTGGGGTGAATGTATGACATTGTTCTGCATTCCGTCCATCAATTGTTGTTTTTGCATTTATCTTCAATATATAGCCTTTTCTTTGAGCAGGTAGCACAGGCCTTGAATAAAGCTGTCTTTTCTGACATCCTGAAAAGAGTTTGAGAGTAGAAAACCAAAGTTGAAGAGAAAACTGAGCAGAGCTCAGTGGAGACTCCCTTAGCACAACGTGCGGTAGAAAATCTGAGGCCATGAGTCTCTCTCAGGAGGGTTCTAAGGGGTGAGGTTAATCGGATTGGTTGTTGCAAGTTTTTTGGTCTCTTTTACAAAAAGAGGTGGATACGCTACAAAAGGAGATGAGGCCTAGGCCTTACTTTCTCTTTTTGTACATACTGCTATGGTATTTTCTATTTACCGAGGCTCCCAAGCTGACGAAGGGGAATGATACAAATATTTAAAGAGAAGAAGGCTCCTTGAGGAATTATTTCAATTTTTTCAATTAATTTCTGTTGAGTCTTTCACAAGTACATCAATTTGAAAAGGAACATAAGAGACGTGATATCTCAATCAATTTTATGTATAATTCAATACTCAAATATTCAGATTTACAAAATTAAAGCTGTATACATTTAGGCAACAAACACTACATTTATCGATACACTTTTTCAGTAGTGTGCTATACCATTGGTACCATATGTATTATTCACATATA
The DNA here is from genome assembly GCF_964261635.1 of Lissotriton helveticus. Lineage (NCBI taxonomy): Eukaryota > Metazoa > Chordata > Amphibia > Caudata > Salamandridae > Lissotriton > Lissotriton helveticus. Next base: position 1,134,512,374 of record NC_136072.1, on the reverse strand, counting down.
TACATAGCGTGCTTGCATAACATCAGTCAATTAATTCATCAATTATTATATACAAATCCTTCCGTTGATGAATATAAACCAAATGGTATAAGGGCGTCGACGTTTCGGTCTTTAACGTATTATTTTCACCTAGACCATCCTCAGGACTATATGTTGCACAAGATATTGAACAAGTTCGAATTTTTTTCAATCCAATTATCAACGGCTTCACCAAGAAGACCGAGAGTACTCCTTAGCAGTTATAACAAGAGAGTAAACACGAAAAACGGGCAGGGCTCCGCTTTAGAATGATGGGTGTAACATATTATTTGTACCTCTTAGTCGAAGACGGGAAACATTCCTCGTCAGTCTCTGTTGGCGCCAACAGAGACTGACGAGGAATGTTTCCCGTCTTCGACTAAGGGGTACAAATATGTTACACCCATCATTCTAAAGCGGAGCCCTGCCCGTTTTTCGTGTTTACTCTCTTGTTAAAACTGCTAAGGAGTACTCTCGGTCTTCTTGGTGAAGCCGTTGATGATTGGATTGAAAAAAATCGAACTTGTTCAATATCTTGTGCAACATATAGTCCTGAGGATGGTCTAGGTGAAAATAATACGTTAAAGACCGAAACGTCGACGCCCTTGTACCATTTGGTTTATATTCATCAACGAAAGGATTTGTATATAATAATTGATGAATTAATTGACTGATGTTATGCAAGCACGCTATGTATATATGTGAATAATACATATGGTACCAATGGTATAGCACACTACTGAAAAAGTGTATCGATAAATGTAGTGTTTGTTGCCTAAATGTATACAGCTTTAATTTTGTAAATCTGAATATTTGAGTATTGAATTATACATAAAATTGATTGAGATATCACGTCTCTTATGATCTTTTTCAAATTGATGTACTTGTGAAAGACTCAACAGAAATTAATTGAAAAAACTGAAATAATTCCTCAAGGAGCCTTCTTCTATTTAATTATGGTTACCCAGTTCCTTGGGGATAACTGGGTTGCCCTATTTCTTGTCATTTAACTAGCGGGGAATGATACAAAGCATCGGAATCTATAAAAGTTCCAATACTGGGGCAAGCATGTTTTTGCTTCGGAGTGGAGGATTTCGGCTCCAAAACAAATTTGGCCTTGGAACTGGAGTGTTTCAGCTCCGAATCCGATCTATCCTTCAAACCGGAAGGTTCCGATCCGAAGATTGTCAGACTCTGTCCCGAGCCAAAAGGCTTGACCGTTTGTTTTGATGCAGAGCCAGAAGGCAGGGCATCGGGAACATTGTCTCGGTGCAGACCTTGGCCAGAAGGCAGAGGTGGTGCCGTAGCCTTATGTTTTAAAAAAAAAGGTTTTGGGGGTTAAGGGGCCTTCGGTACTCAAGGCACCCTGTACCAGAGGCTCGTCTTCATACTCCAAGTCGATATAGAGTTCAGAATCAGTTTTACCCATCTTACCTTTAGGGCCTGCTGAGCAGACTCAATTACTGAAAACCCTCAGACTCCTAGTGAACAGCAGCTCTATAGTCCCTCTGGGCAGAGTTGTACCAGGTATATGTGGGTAGTGGTGGGTATCTGTATAACATGGTGCAGAACCACTTTCTTCAACACAGAGTATCAGAGGCACCCAGACTGCACACTATTAGCAAGGAGGTCCTGGTGTGTGGCGAACCTGACCAGGGTCTACCGTCCGAGCAGTTTGCCCCAGCCAAGCCGCTCACCACAGAACGTTAGCCACACACATTTTCCACCCACCAATAATCACAGGGCCTTCTCATTGGAAGGATGCACGACGCGTGACCTCTTCTGCCAGCTCTCAGTTGTCCTGAGGAAGGGATTGAGGGGTGGGGGTTGAGTGGTTTGGCCCTCGGTTTGATGGGTAGTAACCCATGGTACTGTGCATCATTGCTCCTTAAGTGGTCATGTAATTCTAGCAATACAGAATATAAATCTGATGTCTTAGTGCTGATGAGGACTGAATAATGGGGAACAGGTAGAAACATTGGTGCATACATCACTGGTTTTATGGGATCAATATCAGACGGGGATTATTATCAGCGACTGTTTGGTCGTCCATGACTTTACTGCATAAACACCAAGTGATTATTTTGTATTTTACAGCGATGAAACAATACTCACCACAATAGCACTGCATCGTCTGCATTTACTTTAACGAATTATGGAATACATGGATTATGCATTGAAAAGAGTGGCTTTGTGATTACCTATTTAATACATTCATTGCGATACACGCTTGAACTTGGAACAGCATATTGATACACTGAGGTACAATCTGTGGATGCTTATGTAGGAGTTAATCTCATTGGTTGAAGATGCACAGAATAGTTGAGGTACACTGCCCGGTCCAGGTTGACAGGGTTTTGGTACATGCTTACATATACTTATGTTTTTCTGCATCATAGCACCTACTGACAGTAAAGGTTCTCACCAGGTGCTCTAGTTTGCACTTACACTCCAGTGTTATGGTGCTGTGCCTTCCCCCATTTGGTGGGGGATGGGTGGGGGTGGGGGGGGGGAGGAGTTAGTGATTGGGGAGAGAGGAACTGCCTTTTCCAGAAGTGCAGTGAGGTACTCTGGCAGAAACTTTCCAGAATACTCACTTTATGCTCCTAAAACTACCATAAGGGATCATGAGGGAGGAGCCATTCCAGAGCATTGAAGATCTATCTTCTCGATTAGATCTGCCACAAGAGTTTTAAATCATATGCCAGCTTTCCTGCCTAAAACCTTTTTTTATGTTCCCATTTTAAGAGAGAAACAAATTAAGGAAATTGCCTGCATGGACACAGCCTCACCCAGTGGAATGCCTGTACACTCCCTTTAAGGAGAACCCAGGACATCCACAATGCCAGCAGGCAGCACAGTGAAAGATGGTGCTCAGTTTGTTTTTGCGGTATAGAAAGGGAGGCAGGATCTAGACAGCCACCTCTCTTCGTTTATTTTGGCCCAATCAAGGAAGAGAACAGATTTTCTATTAATTTAATCAAAATACAGAGGATCAAGGAAAAGCATTACAGATAGTTTTATTTTTTTAAACGGGTGGATAGTTCTTAATATTGTCAAACAGTAACAAAATTCAGCCCATTCTAAAGCCATGAAGAATGAAAGCGAGGAGAATAAATCCCAATAAGGTAAACATTTATTTCAATACACTTGCTCAGATGAAGCACTTTGGAGTTAGGCTGGTATCCATGAAAACCAAGAAAAATGATTGCTATTTGGTTCTTGGACTGAAATTATATTCGTCAGAGTTTTTATTTGTATAGGAATAATCTTTCGAATGCAATTACTGTGAAACTCTAATTTCAGCATTTCAAATTAATTAAATAGCTTCCTGCCAAAATAAAAAGTGATGTGCCTGAAGCACTGGTACTCTCGTCTGCCTTGTTAAACAAAGTGATTAGTAACAATAAGAAGTTTTCAGATGTGCGAAGAAGAAAGAGCTCTGACTTGGGGTAGATAATTAAGTAGCCAGTCTCTAATAAGTATTCAGTGTACAATGTAAAGAGAGTGAGTAGATAAGGTTGGAAAAGGAGAATTGGAAATTGACTCATTTGTTAAAGGAAGGCAGGGGTTGGTTTCTAGAAAAAAACAAGCACTTGCAAAATCAATAGGTCTCGCCTATGGGGGAGATATTGGCTTTGCCAATCTGTTTTAGACATATTGTACTCCAGTGTGGATGCTCTTCAACATGGCTTTAAGTTAGTAGTGTGGAGTACAGTGTTGACGAAGATTGGGGTACAGTGTCAGTGCAGCATGTCAGAGTGGAGTAAAGTGGCATAGAATTGCATTATCCGGAGTGAGTCATTTGACATATTCCAGTTCAAAGCTGTTGTCGCTGCCTGTGCGGCGTATCGAACAAAACATTAAAATGAAGTAAGAGCGAGACAAATCTAAATAAGTGAAACCCAAAGCCATCTAGAGAACGACCAGCCGGCAAAATGAAATCAGCTCAACTGCCGCAGACCAATGAAGACCAAAGGAGTAAAAGTGACTAAGACGTCAACCAATGGTAAGTAATGGGTGGACTCTAAGCACTTCGTATGTTTAAGATAGATCTCGAAGAGACTGCACACGTGTGCTGCCTCAGACGAGATCCAATTAGGGGCCAATGTGTATATCAGTGGGGCTCCTGATCAGCAAAACTCACTGTTATCCCGCCCAATTCAGAGGACATGAAGCACCAGGTTGCAGTGGGGCTTAAGTGATTCCACCCTCGGAAACCAATGTCAGAAGAAGTTGTCTTAACAAATTATAGCACTTGTGTGTAACAGCGGAATCTGTAATTTAAATTTGAAAACGATGAACAGATAACCTGTACTCCTGTTTTAATGAGTTCCTTCTGTTTGAAGACATAGATTTGTACAAACGTCTAGATGACAGAAAGAAAATGGACAAAGCATGACCATCTGAATGTTGGTTATGGTGTACAAATGAGATGCTGATGATCATGTTTAACCAGGTTCTAACCGACAAACTGGTAAACTGAATGGAAGAGAGCGAAATTCTATAATTAAATGGATAATTCAATGCAATGACTGCTGCAAATGTAAACGAAAAACTGCAGAACTTTGAGAATCATACGGTAGACTGAGCCCAGTAAATATGTCAAGAAGACTAAAGGACCTGCTAGATAATAATGCTACTGGAATTCAGATCTACTACAGGAGATCATACTTACTTCAATTTATCAACCTGTTTCTCTTCTTGGGAACAGGTTTGAAGCACATATCCTGAGCAGATGGCTGAGCAGATTAGACCTACATTCAATTTAAATTCAATCAGATCATTTACAAGCCGAAGTGTGTTCTCTTATGAAGCCAAGTCTACTTAGTAGATCCCTTAAGTTTTCACTGAACACAATTCCTGTACTTAAAGATCTGTGCTTGGAGGAAGAAGTTAACAAATCCACGTTCATCTTAGAGAAGAAGCATTTCTACCTTGGGTATCACCAATACAAATCACAAGAACCATTGAAAAACCTTCTAAGCCATTTCAACCCTCATTACAAGAGGCCTGTTCAAAAGCCTCATTATTATCCCAAACGTGTAATTAGCAGGACTTTCAATAGTAGTAATCCTTTGATAGGGAAATAACAGGGACTGCAATGTTCTGGGGAACAAGCAGAAATGTGCGTTTCCACAGGTCACTGCATGCTTGTGGGAATATTCTACGTTCAGTGAGAATGCTACAAAGCAAAAATAAAAGAACCAAAATGATGTAACATGCGTTGACCATGTAACCTGTATCTTATAAAAGATGCCAGCCATTTACCAAGATACATAAAGTTGCAGGATTAGGACTGCTTTGTGATGCCTCTGCAGCAGTACTTACCTTAGAATTTAACATGATCTCCGGTGCACGGTACCAGCGAGTAGCTACATACTCGGTCAGGAAACCAGTATGATCATGATCTGGATCTGCTACACGGGCCAATCCAAAGTCACAGATCTGCCAAAAGAGGAGAAGGAAGAAGTTACTCTCTATTTTCTTACCAACATTTTCTCAGTATTTTAAAATTAAATTCAACCAGAATTGACACTAATCAGCAACCTCATTCTAAAAACCTGGGGTTAATAAAATCTTTAAAATTCATTACAAAGGTTGAAACTAAACTAGAAAATTGTGCATAAAAGCATCATCCTCAGACGCTTGGCACTGCTACTTTAAGCAAGGAGCTTCACGGTCAGAATACAGTACAGTGTCAGGACAGTTAATCTGGAGAGAAGGGTCTGTAGAACAGTCATAATTACTAAATTCCAGCTTTGCTCCTTGTTAAATGCGGAGGTTGAAGGATTGATTATATGTAAGTCAACCCATGATTGAGGAGAAAAAGCTCTACATACTTGTTCCATCTAGTGTTGGGCCTGGATGCTTGCAACTTATTGTATTCAAAATCTGTTCTTTGGCTAACTGTAACTTGACCTAGAGTACTTTCCCTCTATTTGAGGATTACATTCTTCAAAATATTGGCTACTAGCATCATTTTGTTAATTTCACAATGCTTTTGGCAAGGCGAGACCGGTCTCTTTCGGACATATTTACTTTTGCAGAAAAAAACTCTGTGATTAGACTTGACTTTGACATCAAAATAAGAGCACAGTTGTAGGTGTTTCAGATCTCCACAGCTTTGCTTCTCAGGATTAAGACCTGGTTCTCAGCAGAAAATCCAGTTTTCTGTTCTCCAGTACATTTCTGTTTGGATCCTGCGCATGTGACGCTAGAGCTCTACATGCCAAGAACAAATTCATACTGGGTAAGTAGCATTTTCCGTTCGAGGCATGTGAGCTGTAGATCACATCCTGTGCAATGCTGTGCATAGACTAAAAAGCAGTTATCTCCCAAAGCGGTGGCTAACCTGTAGCCGCTTCAGTGGTTTGAAATAGTGTACGTAAAACTGCTTGGCCCACACTAGCTTGCTAAGAAATCTACACAAGTGTTTTGTGAATGTGCAGACCATGTTGCAGCTTTTCAGATATCATCTATGGGTATGTTTCATAACAATGCCGGGGAGAGGAGTTGGCCTAACGGCTAAGGCGCTCGACCTCGGACCTGGAGGAACTGGGTTAGAGTCTCGGTAACGACGCCAAACTTCCTGTGATTCTGGGCAAATCACTTAATCTCCCCGTGCCTAACAAAAATGAATGTGTGTCCTAATGTAACGTAACTGGTGCTATGTAAAGCGCTCTGATACCCGATTTGGTTCGGGTCTAGTTCGCGCTATATAAAACTCTGCCCAAAAAAAACAAAAACATAGAAGCCCCTAGTTTGCGAGTGGAGTGCGCTCTCAGGGGGAATTATTAAAGTTATTTTTGCTTTTGCATAGCATATTTGAATGCACTTGACTATCCACCTTGCAGTGCCCGATTTTGATATTGAACTGCCTTTATGTGGTGGACCAAAAGCGAAAAAATCTTAGGTTTTGTATTTCTATATAGTAAACAATTGCTCTTTTCACATCTAAAGTGTGTGATGCACGTTCTGCCACAGAATCTGATTGAGGGAAGAACACCGGCAACTCAACAGATTGGTTGATCTGAAAAGCAGCAATGACCTCTGGTAGAAATTTAGGATTGGTCCGAAAATCCAATTTGTTTTGATGTATCTGTAAGAATGGTTCTTCTATGGTTAGTGCCTGAAGCTCACACACTCTCCTCAGAGTTGTGATAGCTATGAGGAAAGCTACCTTCGAAGTAAGACATTGTATTTCACATCTGTGCAATGGTTAAAAGGGTGGACTCATTAGCCTGGTGAGGACAATGTTGAGAAGACACACTGGAGTAGGTGGAAGCCATGGAGGAATGATTCTATTAACCCCTTCGGTGCTCACGACGGAATGGTTCCGTCATGAGCACCAGTGCTCCAGTGCTCATGACGGAACCGTCAGAACCATCATGAGGATAGGGGCACAAAATCTCTCTGCTGCAAACAGCAGAGGGATTTCCATTTTTTGGGAGGCCTCGGAAGGTGGGTGGGGATGGGGGAGCTTTCCCAACCTCCTGAGGCCCTTTCCTGGTTTTCAATCGAATGACTATCACGCGCATGTCATCAGTTTTAGTGTTTCAGTGCTCGTGAGGCTATCACAGCCCCAGGAGGGCGATCCCCAAGCAGGGATCCACCCACTAGCACGGGGGAGGCCCATTGGGCAAGGGCCTTTGCTCCTCACATATTCTTTTGGGCACAACAGTCTTTCTGCACCCCCCAGGGCTGAAAGCCCACTAGAAACCAGGGAGTTTTCTTTTATTGACGTTCGGTTGGGGGCTGCCCAAAGAGGGCATGGGAATGCCCCTCCCTCCCCAGAGATGTATATCAGTCTTTCTGACCCCCTGGGGGCAAAAAGCCCACTAGAAACCAGGGATATTTCATTTTTATTGATGTTAGAGTTGGGGCAGCCCAAAATGGGCATGACTATGCCCTAACCCCCGATGAAATTCCAGTGTTTCTGCCCCCCGGGGAGCCAGAAAGCCCATTAGAAACCAGGGATGTTTTTATGGTGTATGGATGGGAGCTGCCCAAGAAGCCCCCACCCCAACCCCAAAAAATACCAGTCTTTCTGCTCCCCCCAGGGGCAGATGGGGGCAATAGCCCCTGATCTCCCTCCCCCCCACGCCCCCCACCGGGGAAGGGGGGGGGGGGAGGAGAAAGCCCACTAGGCAGCAGGGATTTCTTTTTTTATAATGTAGGGGTGGGGGCTGCCCAGAATGGGCATGATAATGCACCCACCCCAAAAACAATGGCCACAGTCTTTCTGCCCCTCCCCGGAGGGGTGGGGGCAGAAGGCCCACTAGGTCCCAGCAATTAAGCTGGCTTTTTTATGCGCGGTTGGTATGCCCTTTGTGGGCAGCCCCACCCCCTAAAAAAATAGCCACAGTCTTTCTGCCCCCCTTGGGGGCATATCGGGTCAACTCCCGGGTGTCTAGTTTTCAGAAATATGTGGGTTTCGTAGGTTTCCCTAGATGGCCGCCGAGCCCGGGGCCAAAATCTCATGGGACCCCGCTTGCAAAACCAGGTTGTTTTGTGATGGGTAATTTTGATATTGCTTCAATAGGTTTTGGGCAGTTGCCTCTCAGATGTACTTGACCCACCAACACAAGTGAGGTGCCATTTTTCTCAGAAGACTTCGGAGAATGCTGGGTGGGTGGAATTTTGTGGATCCACACAGATTCCATAACTTTCCACCAAAGAAATGTGAGGAAAATGTGTTTAAAAACATTTTGAGGCTTACAAGGGACTCTGGGTAATAGAAGCTGGTGAGAGCCAAACAAGTCACCCCATCCTGAATTCCCCTGGATGTCTAGTGTTCAATAATGTATAGCTTTGCCAAGTTTCCCTAGGTGCTGGCAGAGCTATGGTTCAAAATCTACAGCTAGGTGCTTTGCAAAAAAAGGGTCAGTTTTCACTGTAAAAATAATGTGTCCACATTGCGCTTTGTGCCGTTTCTGGTCGCAGGCACTAGGTCTACCCACACAGGTGAGGTGGTGAGGTACCATTTTTCTCGGAAGACTAAGGGTAACAGAATTGTAGAGCAACTGTTATTACTAATTTCAATATTTGCTATATTTAACTGTTAGTTTCTATAAAGAAACCTTGAAGGATCTACACAAATGACCCCTTGCTGAATTCAGATTGTTGCCTACTTTCCTAAAATGTATGGCTTTCCAGGATCCATTATTGCCTTCATACCAATTTCTACCATTAACTGGAAGGATGTTAAAAGCACAAAAAATAGCAAAAATAGGCTATGTCCCAGAAAAATGCCCAAACTGTGTAAAAATCTTTGGTTTTCTAAGAAAAGTCTGCTTGTCCCTGAAAGCTGGGAAGATGGTGATTTCAGCACCAGAACCCCTTTGTTGATACCATTTGCAGGTAAAAACCAGACACTTTCATCTGTACCCCTTTTTTCCCCCATGTTTAAAAAAAAAAAGTTGCTGTATTTTGGCTAATTTCTGGGTCCCCTCCAGGGGAATCCACAAACCCTGGGTACCTTTAGAATCCCCATGATGTTGGAAGAAAAGGACACAAATTTGGCGTGGATACCTTATGTGGTCAAAAGGTTCCAGGGGCCTAAGCGCGAACTACCCCAAATAGCCCAAAAAAGACTTCGAACAGGGGGGAAAAGGCCTAGCAGCGAAAGGGTTAAGTCCCTCCATAAATGCTTTGATCATAGGCACTCTAAAAAGATAGATGTCGTCTGTTCTGTAGGTATGCAGCTATTGCAGCAAGTAGTAAGCGTATGGAAGAGTGACATGCTAAGCACTCCTGAAGGGGGCACATGTGAAGTCTTGCGTAAGGAACTATTAGTAAACAAGACGCCATCATCCCTAGTAACTGCATGAACACTTGAGCTGGCAATGAGTGTTGAGGCTGGAACTGACAGATTAGAGTCTGTATGTTGCGGATTCTGGTCGGATTGGGATAGGCCAAAGACTTTTGTGTATCTATAGTGGCTTCCAGATACACCTGTGTGTTGGATGGCTGTAGATGAGACTTGGACAGGTTGGCTGTGAATCCAAGATCGTGAAGCAACTGCACTGTTTTGTGAGTGTGACAGACAGCTTTTTTGCGAGCTGGCTTTTATGAACCAGTCGTCCAGATATGGGAAGATGTAAATGTGTTGTCTTCGAAGATGGGCGGCGACTACTGCTAAACACTTGGTGAAAAAACTGGGTGCTCTAGTTACTCTAAATGGGAGCACCTTGAACTGATAATGCGGTCCTGCTACTACGAACCTCAGATATTTGTGATGAGCAGGATGTATTGGGATATGGAAATAGGTATCCTTTAAGTCCAGAGTGGACAGAAAGTCGCCTTGTTGAAGAAGTGGAAGCACTTGGAGAGTGACCATATGAACGTGGTCAGATTGAATGTATAGATTTAGTGGACTGTGGTCTAGTTTAGGCCTAAGAGAGCCGTCCTTCTTGGGAATTGAGAAGTACAGGGAGTATACCCCGGTCACTTGATGTTTTAATGGGACTGGTTCTATTGCTCCTTTTAGAGAACTTTTTTTTTTTTTTTTTTTTTAAACGGCAAGATGTTCCTGTGACATTGCATGTGATGATCTTGGAAGAATCTTTGGGGGAGTGTCTAAGTTCCAAGAAGTAACCATATTAGATCATTTGTAAAACCCATTTGTCCGAGGTGATGTTGTTCCAGACAGGGAGAAATTGAGACGTTCCCCGACTGGAGTGGAATGATTGGGGGCGGGGGGTAGCGGAAGGAAGTCACTGTTTGTTATTAGCGGGGGAAGTGTGTGTGCAGTTGCCTCTGCCTCTTCCCTTTACATTATTTCCTCTAAAACCTCCTCTAAAATATCCTCTTGACTAGGGGGATAGGTTGTTTGTTGCCTTTGTAAGAGGAGGAGGGATTTTCTGTGGTATCACTTTTGGAACGTTTTTATGGTGTATGGATGGGAGCTGCCCAAGAAGCCCCCACCCCAACCCCAAAAAATACCAGTCTTTCTGCTCCCCCCAGGGGCAGATGGAGCGGCGAAATGATCCTCTATTAGTAGGTAATTGTCAAGCCCCCATGGACTTTGCGACCTCAGTGTCTTTTTTCCAGCGAGGTGTCAACTGCTGGACCAAAGATGTGTTCTTTATCAAAGGGCTGATTGAGAATGAAGGCCTATAATTTAGGTTTGAAACTAGATATTCTTAACCATCCGTGTCTGCGTAGCAACACGCTGGTGTTAACTGTGCATGCTGCTGTCTGCTGCAACTAATGCACACTTAATGGAGGTATTGGTGATCAGTTTTCCCGCTCGTATAAGATAATTTGCCTTAGATTTGTGCTCATCAGGCAGAATTTGGATAAGTTTTTCCAGCTCATCATAATGAGCTCTATCATATCTGGCTAACAAAGCCTGAGCATTGGTAATGCGCCAGTGATTAGCTGCCTGTAAGGCTACCCTTTTGCCAGAGGCAACAATTAATTTGGAATCCTTATCCGGAGGAGGAGCCCCACCTGTGGTCTGTGAACTCGCTCTCTTACAAGCATTAGAGACCACAAGAGAGTTTAAGGGCAGCTGACCCTTGATGTAAGCAGGGTCAGTAGGTGCTGGATTATATTTTTTCTCAACCCTGGGCGTGATGATTCTTGCTTGGACGGGGTCTTGAAAACCTCATCTGTATGCTTAAGCATCCCCATAAGCATTGGTAATGCATGTTCTTTTTTTGATTTGAGCTTAAGGTCTCAAACAAGAAGTCCTCCTCTAAAGCCTCCTTATGTAGTTCCACTGCATGGTAATGAGCAGCCCTGTTAAGTAAAACTCAAAGTATCCTTTATTGTCATCAGGAGGGGATGGCCTGGATGGATTTAAGTAAGGGACAGTATGTGCGTGGATCAGTATCATAATCCTCCCATGGGTCAACATCTTGTGGCCTATCCTCATCCCTATCCCCGTCATACTGTGGGTTAGGTGATGGTGGTTAATTAGTGGGGGTAATGAGTAGTTGAAGATTAGTAGGTTAAGGAGGTGGCACATAAGGTGGTGATAGGTTTGTACCCACATTCCTTTTCTTCAGGGGCATGTGATGCTCATCCTGATGGGCCAATTTCCTTTTTTTCTGGCAATTTGGCATGAATATGTCCAGTATCTGGGTTAATACCCGGTTGTTTTTGTTTCAGATCCGGAGGTGAAGGAATATGCTACTTACCAGTATGCATCTGTTCCTGGCATGTAGGGCTGCTGACATTTATATCTGTGCATAGATCGCCGCCTAGTGTTGGGTCCGGATGATTGCATATTGTTGTCCTGGAAGAGTCTTTGAAGTATCACGAGATAGGTGGCTCCTCCCCTGGACTACAGTGCGCATGGGCATCCTCTCCATCTTCAGATTGTTTTTCACCATTGTGGCAGAGATGGAGTATGATACAGTAAGTGATGTCCATGCTAGAGATTAATTCTGAGTGCTACAGCTGCGACAGGCACCGGGGAGGAGGGCGGGCGATATGAATGTCAGCAGCCCTACATGCCAAGAACAGATGCATACTGGTAAGTAGCATATTCCGTTCGAGGCATGTGGGCTGCTGAATTCATATCTGTGCATAGAATGGATAGCAGTCTCCCCCTTAGCGGTGGTTGCCCCTGCCAGCTGCAGCAGTCTGAAAAAGAGTCTTGAGAACAGCTTGTCCTACATCTGCTTGGAGTGTACATCTACACAGTAGTGTTTTCTGGATTTGGGAAGAACACTGGCAGTTCTATTGTTTGATTGATGTGAAACTGGGATACCACCTTTGGCATAAATTTAGGGTTTGTACGTAGCACTACTCTCTTTGCGTGAATTTGGATGAATGGCTCCTGAATAGTTAGGGCTTGCAGCTCACTAACCTTCTAAGTGATGTTATTGCCACCAAAAAAGCCACTTTCCACGTTAGGAATTGTATTTCACACGAGTGTAGAGGTTCAAAAGGTGGTCCCATCAGTCTGGTTAGAACCACGTTCAAGTTCCAGACAGGTGAAGGTGGGTGTCTTGGAGGAATCACTCGTTTGAGTCCCTCCATGAAAGCTTTAATAGCAGGTACTCTGAAGAGTGAAAGGTGCTGCCTGTTTTGCAGATAAGCTGCCACCGCAGCTAAATGTATACGTATGGAACTGTAGACTAGATTGCATCTGTGTAAATGTAACAGATAACATATGATGTTTTGAGTTGATGCATCTAGCAGATTTACGTTATTATTGTTACAATAGATGACAAATCGTTTCCACTTTGCCGCATAGCATGCTCTGGTTGTAGGTCTTCTTGCCTCCTTGATAATATTCATGCAGTCAGGAGGCAAGTTCAGGTAACCAAACTATGACTTCAGGAGCCAGATCGCAAGGTTTAACTGTTGCGGATCCAGGTGCTGAATGTCTCCATGGCTCTGCGTTAAAAGACTGGGCGTTAATTGCAGCCTTTGATGAGGCACCACGGAAAGTTCTAGGAACGTGGTGTACCACGGTTGCCTCGCCCACGTTGGAGCAACTAGGATGAGGGTCATTGAGTGTTGTCGTAGTTTGCGTGCCACTAGTGGTATGAGCGGAGCTGGGGGAAAAGCGTACGCAAATTTGCCTGACCAGTTCATCCATATCGCATTGCCCTGAGACTGCGGGTGTGGAAACCTGGCGGCGAAGCTTTGGCATTTTGCGTTTTCCCTTGTGGCGAAAAGGTCTATATCTGGGTGACCCCACCGCTGGAAGTACGGTTGTAGCACTGAGGGATGTATCTCCCACTCGTGCATCTGGTGGCTGTGTCTGCTGAGCAGATCCGCCATCTGGTTGTCCCTGCCTGGGAGGTGTTCCGCCATGAGGAATATGTTCTCTGAATGGCCCACTTCCACATGCTTTGCGCTAGATGTGACAACTGTGGAGAGTGTGTCCCTCCCTGCTTCTGTATGTAGTACATGGCAGTCATGTTGTCCGTGCGGATCAACACGACTTTGTTGCACAAATGTACTTTGACCGCCTTCATTGCCATAAAGATTGCCATCAGTTCCAGCAGGTTGATGTGCATCCTCCCACTCCCACGACCGCTGTGTCGTCCATAGTCCCTGCACTGTGTAATGGAGGACTTGCGCTCCCCATCCCAGGAGAGATGCGTCCGTTGTCAGCACTATTTGTGGTACAGGCTCTTGGAACGGTCGTCCCCTGCAAAGGTTTTGTGGGTTCCACCAATGCAGAGAGTTGTATGCGCGACCGGTCACACACACTTGGTCTTGTAATTGTCCTTGAGTGGGTTCCGCTGCCGTGCTAAGCACTCCTTAAGCAGACGCAGGTGTAGTCTCGCGTGAGGGACTATGAAGATGCAGGAGGCCATCATGCCTATCAACTGCATAAACACCCTTGCTGTGAGCGAGTGTTGGGGTCTGAATTTCTGAATCAGTAATTGAATGCTGTTGATTCTTGCAGAGTTTGGCTGCGCCATTGCTGCCAGAGTGTCTATTGGTGCTCCCAGGTACTGTTGTACGTGGGCGGGTTGAAGATGAGACTTTGGGTAGTTTAATGAGAACCAGAGGCTGTGTAGGAGGTGAATAGTGCGGGACATGTGGCTGGCACATTGCTGGGCTGACTTTTGCTTGGATAAGCCAGTCGTCCAGCTAGGGGTAGACGTGAATATGGTTCCTCCGTAGGTGCGCAGCTACTGTCGCTAGGCACTTGGTAAACACCCTGGGGGCTGTTGTCACCCCGAAAGGCAGGACCTTGAACTGGTAGTGCTCATTCTGTATGGTAAACCTGAGATATTTCTTGTGTGCTGGATGTATTGGTATGTGGAAATATGCGTCTTTGAGGTCTAGTGTTGCGAGGAAATCTCCCACTGAGCAATGGCAGAACCTGCTGTAAAGTGAGCATGTGAAAATGTTCTGACAAGATGTATTGGTTTAGGGGCCTGAGGTCCAGTATTGGCCTGAGAGACCCGTCCTTTTTGGGGATTAAGAAGTACAGTGAGTATACCCCTGTACCCTGTTGCAGTACAGGTACGAGTTCTATGGCCCATTTTTGCAGCATGCTGATGAGTTCTTGCTGCAATAAGTGTATGTGCTCTGCAGACATAGGACGGTGTCTTGGGGGTATGTTGGGTGGAGTGGAGGTTAGCTCTAGACAATAGCCGAACTGGATAAGTTGTCTCACCCACCTGTCTGTGGTAATGCTTTCCCAGACTGGCAGGAACTGTTTTAATCGTCCCCCGACCGGTGTTACATGGTCTGGGGGCAGTGACAAGGTGTCACTGTTTAGTATTAGCTGAGGATCTGGTGTTGTTATTCCCTCGTCCTCTGCGTTTGTTGCTGTTGCCATGGTATCCACCTCTATTGTTTTTATTATAGGTGGTCTGCGTGCTCCCTTTATTGTATGGAGTCTGCTGGGATGCCTGGCCTCGTGCAGCTCCTCTGTTACCGGAGCGACGAAAGGAGCCTCCTCTGAACTGTTGTGAATGCAAAGGCACCCATAGACTTGGCTGTCGCTGTGTCCTTTTTAATCTTCTCTAATATTGTGTCCACATCAGGACCAAATAAATAATCAGGGTTCACAGGCTGATGTAATAATGTGGTTTGAATCTCAGGTTTGAACCCAGAGATGCGTAACCAAGCATGTCTCCTGAGCATGACACTTGTATTGATGGCCCTGGCTGCGGCGTCTGCTGCGTCTAGCGCACATTTAATGGATGCGTTAGATATGAGTTTCCCTCTTGTATCAGTATCTCTGCTCCCTCCTTGTAGGCATCAGGCAAATGTTGTAGCAGTTGCTCTAGTGTCATAATGAGCCCTATCATATCTGGCTAATAGCGCTTGTGTATTAGAAATTCTCCATATATTAGCTGCTTGAGCAGCCACCCTTTTTCCAGAAGCTTCTAATATCTTAGACTCCTTGTCTGGAGGAGGAGCATTACCAGTGGTTTGTGAGTTGGCACGCTTACGAGCATTTAATACCACCAAAGAGTCCAATGGCAGCTGTCCCTTAATATATGTAGGGTCCACAGGTGCCGGTCTGTATTTTATTTAGATTCTGGGGTTAACAACCCTTGCTCTTGTGGTTTCCTTGAAAATGTCTCCTGCGTGTTTAAGGACACCTTTCAACATTGGCAATGTTTTGACTGATTTCTCTGATGTGGAAAAAGTGTCAAATAGGAAGTCTTTTTCAATTGGGTCAGCCTGCATTTCCACATCATGATTGTGTGCTGCCCTTTCTATTAATGCGTTAAACGCAGCTGTATCCTCTGTTGGCGAAGTCTTGACAGGATAAGAAGGAGTGTCAGGAATAGTCTGTGCCTCCCCTGGGTCGACAGGGTCTGTCCAGGCTGGAGTCTGGTCATCCTGATCCGTGTCCACAGGGTAATTAAATTCTTCATTGTAGTCATACTCCATATCCTCATTATTGCGTGTGGGTGAGTATGCAGAGGTGTCCTGGCCATGGTACCTTACAGTCTCACAAAGGACAGGTGATGTGGAAGAAACCCTTTTCTTTTTTAGTGGAATTTTATAAGTTTCAAGAGGATTTTCTGACCTGATCTTCCTCTGATAAATAGTAAGTCTGCCCATGTCGGAGTCGATATGTAGCTTCGACTGTTCGTCATAGGAGGGCTCTTGGTACACAATGTCCTCTTCTAGAGAATGACTCATTTTCCCCATTGACACCTTTTTGGGCGTTTCGATCCGTCTTCGGATCGAGCGCCTTAGGCCGTGCAGTTGGGGCAGTCCAAATTTTATCGGTGGCATAGTATTTGTAGACTGACTGACCTTCTTTGGGGCTGGCGTCGTCATTGGGACGACCGACTGTCTTTTCGCCAATATGTTTTTGGCCTTGCGTCGACTTAGGCGCCTGTTGCGTTGGAGGTGCTCTCTTTTGCCTCGACGAGGTCCTTCGAGCCGGTCTTGGACTTCGGCTCGAGGCCTTTGACGAACTGTGGCCTGTCGACTCGTTGCTTCGGATCGAGAACCTTCCGAGACTTGAGTCCCTTATTTGTGTCGCTGTCCGTGGACGTCGACCTCGTCGGCTCGACGTCCCTGACTTTAGATATGGACTTCAGCGTGCCGATCTTCGGGTCGACACCCTTTATTTGTGACCCTGCAGGGTCGTTGACACCTTTCTTCTTTGTCGAATCCAATGGATCCGAACTCTTCGATCCGAAGACTGTCTTCAGCAGTTTCGGTTTCGTTTTCGACTCCATTTAACCAGTGACTGGTAATGTCTATAGAATGTTCGTCATGATCTTGGCTAAGGCCTGTTGGCGATGCCTCGACCTGTGCCCTTGGAAGTCTTTCCGTGTCTGTTTCGGGCCCCGTACTCACTGTTGGGCCTGGTTCATCGCTCGAATCGTCATCGATGGCTCCGATGGCCGATGCGTCGTCCCTTACCTCGACGACCTTTTCATCCTCGACGTTTTCTTCCTCGTCTTCATAATAGTTGGAGTCATGCTCCGAACCGGGATCTGACTGCTGTTCTGGATCCCCAGTCTCGACGACCTCATCGTTTTCTTCATCGAAGATATTCACCGGGTCGGGCACTGGCCTCGTCATCGTCTGCCTCGCTGCGCGTCGAAGTCGAAGCCCCTTCTTTGACCTGAATTGGGCACAAGCTAGGCAGTTGGCCTCATTGTGCTCGAAAGATAGACACTTGTTGCACACCGGGTGTACATCGATGTGTGGGTAATTAGAATTACAAAGGGGGCATCGTTTGAACGGGCTCCGTTCCATCGACGATCGGGCCTCTGGTGTCGAAAAGGCCACGCGGCTCTCTTCGACGTCCTGCTCGAAAAGAACTGGAACAAGTACTCTGCACCGATCGAAATGACAAGACCCACGACCCCGAAGGCCTTTTGGCCTTTAGAAAAAGTTTCTGAACTTGAGTAAAGAAAGTACATCCGAACCCAATGGCGGAAAAAAACAATCTGAAGATGGAGAGGATGCCCATGCGCACTGTAGTCCAGGGGAGGAGCCACCTATCTCGTGATACTTCGAAGACTCTTCCAGGACAACAATATGCAATCATCCGGACCCAACACTAGGCGGCGATCTATGCACAGATATGAATTCAGCAGCCCACATGTCTCGAACGGCATGGGGCCGACTCATCCCAGAGTCGGAAGGCTTTTCTTTGTGTTTCAGTGTCGGGCCCGTGGGCGGGGTGCTCAAAACTCTCGGTGCCAACCTCTGCCTGCAGGTAGAGGAAGGACTGGCACCTCTTTCGGTTTTGGTTGTTGGGGCAAGGGGAGTTTCTGTACTCACGGTACGCTGACTTGGTGTACCTTGCTCCACTTCTTCCATGTCGGAGTCTGCAAAGGACACAGAGAAATGTTTCTCTTCCACGGCTCCTTTAGAGTGTGTTTCTTCTCAGTCAGAATCTTCTCCGAAGATGTCCAATACAGAGCCACCTTGGTGTTGCATCTCGTGACATCAAGCCTGACTGTCACGAAGCGTCTTCTTTGATCAAAACAGTATGCACCGCAGTCCTTCTCGTCGTGTTCGAGGGACAAACAGATTGCACACTTCGTGTAGGTCTATGCGCTGACACTTTGGCAACACCCAGGACAGAGCTTGAATGGAGTCCGTTCCATTGACTGCTAGCGAGCCCGGTGTGGGTAGGCCCAACAGCCCTCCACGAGCTTTCCGATCAAAGATTCTTGGCTCAAAACTATATGCGGAGAATGGTCAATGCAATCAAGAAACGATAGAGTAGAGGGTAGTGGATTGCGCATCTAAGGGAACACCAGAAAAACTGTACCAAACCAGAGCGTAGCTATTCACATCCAAAACCGCTGGCGGGAAAAAACTATTGAACAATGAAGTTGATGCCCACGTGCACTATCCCCGAAAGGAGGAGTTACCTACCTTGTGACTGGAAAAGACTTCTTCGAACAAAAACAAAGTGCAAACATCCGGACCCAACACTAGATGCCAGGCTATGCACAGCATGTTATCTATAGCTCGCATGCCTCGAACATAATGCTTTTCTCATGTAATACAGTTGAATGCAGTTAACCCCTTCGCTGCTAGGCCTTTTCCCCTCCTGTGCTAAGCCTTTTTTTGGCGATTTGGGGTCGTGCGCGCTTAGGCCCCTGTAACTTTTTGACCACATAAGGTATCCACGCCAAATTTGCGTCCTTTTCTTCTAACATCATGTGGATTCTATAGGTGCCCAGGGTTTGTGGATTCCCTTGGAGGGGTCCCAGAAATTAAGCAAAATACAGTGACATTTTTGTTTTTTTCAGAAAAATTGGAAAAACGGGCTGCAAATGAAAGCCTCTGGGTTTTTCCCTGCAAATGTTATCAAAAAAGGGTTTGTGAGGCTGAAATCTCCATTTTCTCAGCCTTTAGGGAATGACAGTCTTGTCAGAGAACCAACATTTTTCACACAGTTTTGGCATTTTTCTGGGACATAGAGTTTAGAAACAGTATATATTTGCACATTTTCAAAATTGGGAATACTCATACTAGCATGAGAATTATTGGTCATTATTCAAAAAGATTTTTTTTTTTTTTACACAATGTCTTTCATTGGGAAGGGAGAAATACATGAAAACTCAATAGGTAATAACAGTTGATTAACAAATCTGAATTACCCTAAGTCTCCCGATAAAAACGGTAGCTCACTGTGTGGGTCGGCCTTGTGCCTGCGACAGGAAACGGCGCAAAATGCAACGTGGTCACACCTCAATTTTGCAGTTAAAAATGTACCCTTTTATGGCAAAGTGCCTAGCTGTAGTTTTTGCACCCTAGCTCTGCCGGCACCTAGGGAAACCTAGCAAACCTATACATTTTTGAAAACTACACACCCAGGGGAATTCAGGATGGGGTGACTCGACTACCTCCCACCAGGTTCTGTTACCCAGAATCCTTTGCAAAGCTAAAAAATGGACAAAAAAAAGCATTTTCCTCACATTTCTGTGGTGGAAAGTTCTGGAATCTGCGTGTAGGCTCTTTGCCAAAAAAGGGCACGATTTCACTGCGAAATTGAGGTGCGACCGCATTGCGTTTTGCGCTGTTTCCTGTCGCAGGCACTAGGCAGAACCAGGCAAGTGAGGTACCATTTTTTTCAGGAGACCCCGGGGTACCCTGGGTGGGTGGAAATTTGTTGATCCACGCAGATTCCAGAACTTTCCACCACAGAAGTGTGAGGAAATTGCGTTTTTTTGTCAATTTGTAAGGTTTGCAAGGGATTCTGGGTAACAGAACCTGGTGGGAGGCAGTCATGTCACCCCATCCTGAATTCCCCTGGGTGTCTAGTTTTCAAAAATGTACAGGTTTGCTAGGTTTCCCTATGTGGCAGCTGCGCTAGGGCCCAAAATCCACAGGTAGGCATATTGCTAAAAACAAATCCGTGCCTAGTCGGCTTTCTGCTGCCCTGGTGGGAAGATTTCGGGGCTGGGGTTGCCCCGATATGCCCCCAAGGGGGGCAGAAACATTGTGGCTATATTTTTTGGGGGGTGGGGGCATTGGTATACCCATTCTGGGCAGCCCCCACTCCCACACATAAAAAAGCCAGCGTAATCGTTGGTGTCAAGTGGGCTTTTTGCCCCACCAAGGGGGGGCAGATTCGGGGCTACTGCCCCCATCCTCCCTCCAGGGTGGGCAGAAAGGCTGTCATTTTTGCGGGTGGGGGGTGGGGGCATTGGCATGCCCATTTTGGGCAGCCTCCAACCTAAGAAATGTGCCCAAAAATCCAGTGTGTCTGGTGGGTTTTTTGCCCCCCCCCCCGGGGGGGGGCAGATTGGGGCTACTGCCCCATCTGTCCCTGGGAGGGGCAGGAAGGCTGTAATTTTAGCGGGGGAGGGCGTGGGCATGGGCATGCCAGTTTGGGGCAGCCCCACCCTATTTCAAATTTGCCCCCCCCATAAATCCCTGGCGTCTAGTGGGCTTCTTGCCCCCCCCCCGGCAGGGCAGATTGGGGGGTAATGCCCCCATCTACCCCCAGGGGGGACAGAAAGTCCACTAGACGCCAGGGAGTTTTTGGGGCAAATTTTGATTAGGGTGGGGTCTGCCCAAGATGGGCATGCCAATGGCCCCACCCTAATAAAAATTTGCCTAAAAAAATCCCTGGTGTCTAGTGGGCTTTTTGCCCCCCCAGGGGGGGGGGGGGGCAGATTGGTGGCTACTGCCCCATCAGCCCCCAGGGGGGGCAGGAAGGCTGTTATTTTTGTGGGGGAGGGGGTGGGGGCATAGGCATGCCCATTTTGGGCAGCCCATCCAAATTCATATTTGCCACCTCACAAAATCCCTGGTGTCTAGTGGGCTTTTTTCCCCCCCTGGCGGGGCAGATTGGGGGCTAGTGCCCCCAACTGCCCCCCAGGGCGGGCAGAAAGTCCACTAGACCCCAGGGAGTTTTTTGGGCAAATTTTAATTAGGGTGGGGGCAGCCCAAAAGGGCATGATAATGCCCCCACCCTAATTAACATTTGCCCAAAAAAACTGACCTCTACTGGCCTTTTTGCCCCACCCCTGTGGGCAGATTGGGTGCTAATTCCCCCATCTGCCCCCTCGGGGGCAAAAAGGCTAATTTTTGTGGGGGAGGGGTAGGGGCGTTGGCATGCCCATTTTGGCCAGCCCCCACCCTAATTCAGATTTGCCCCAAAATATCCCTGGCGTCTAGTGGGCTTTTTTCCCCGCCGAGGGTGCAGATTGGGGGCTACTGCCTCCATCTGCCCCCCCGGGGGGCAGAAAGTCTGTAATGGTGGCGGGGGCATTGGCTTGCCCGTTTCGGGCAGCCCCCACCCTAAAAAAAGTGCACACAAAAAAATCCCTGGTGGGCTTTCTGCCCCCCCCGGGGAGGAGGGGCAGATTGGGGGCTACTGCCCCTATCTGTCCCCCGGGGGGGGGGGGGGGGGGGGGGGAAGGGGCAGAAAGTCTGTAATGGTGGCGGGGGCATTGGCGTCCCCGTTTTGGGCAGCCCTCACCCTAAAAAAAGTGCCCCCAAAAAAATTCCCTGGTGTATAGTGGGCTTTCTGCCCCCCGGGGGTGCAGATTGGGGGGCTATTGCCCCATCTGCCCCCCAGGGGGGGCAGAAAGACTAAATCCTATAAATGTATTTATGGGGGAGTGAAGGCCCTTGCCCAAGGGGCCGCTCCCCCTTCCCTGGTGTCTAGTGGGTGGATCCCTGTTTGGGGATCGCCTTCCTGGGGCGATCCCCAAGCAGGGATCCACTCGGGAGGGGTACCATTGGAAAGGGGAGATTCTCCCCATTCCAATGATACCTCTCCCGTCTTCTTTCTACGTGCTCAGGGGGCTGAGATAGCCCACTGAGCATGGAGAAAGTGAAACTGAAATGAGCCTAAAGGCTCATTTTAGTTTCGGTTTGTGTTCAACGACGACAGCGCGACGTGCGTGCTGATCGTCCTTGAACAGAAACCAGGGAGGGGGGCCTCGGGAGCTGGGGAAGCTCTTCCCCAGCTCCCAAGGTCAGAGGGGTGAAAAGGAAATCCCTCTGCTGTCTGCAGCAGAGGGATTTCGTGCCCCTGGCCTCATGACGGAATGGTTCCGTCATCAGCACAGGAGCACCAATGCTCATGACGGAACCATTCCGTCATGAGCATGGAAGGGGTTAACAGGGTGTGAGTGCAAGGCTCAGCCCCACGGCACCTTTCCTTGATCGAGCAAATGATATAAACGTGGGTGAATTAGGAACGCAGAGTCCAAGCCTAAAAAGCAGAGTCAAGTTCACATTTCCAAAAAAAAGTTATTCGCTCTTTGATTTTTCTACGTATTCTTTGATAGAAAGCAGTAGCTAAATAATAAAGAGTCTTAATCCAACAGCGTGTAAGCACAGTATGTAGCAACAGCCTCCAACAGGAAGTCATTGTTCTCATCTGAAAACATTTCAGCCATTCAATTCAATAGTGGGAATGAACATACATGTTGCTCAACGACCAGAGCCTCTATCACCATCGGAGGAAAACTCGGGTCATCTTCAATGTAACTGCGTGCCAAGAACTCAAGCGCCGCTGCAAAAACATTCCAATGTCCCATTATTCCATGTATCGATGTATCGATGCTAAGGCCATAATCCCGCATGCCAGAACAGAGCACGTCATGAACCACTAAGGGGCTCATCAGCTGGTCATAATCCGCGTTGGGAGACACCGTACTGCAGAGACACAAATCCAGGGCCCAGTCGAAATCGCAGCTCAGGCAATGGAACACAGGTTGAACGCATGCGAAAAAGGGAAATGTAAACGATAATCCATAAACTGTACTCAATGTAGTCCGAGGCAACGCTCCGTAATAACTAATCATTCGGTTGCGAACCATCAACAGCCAGGACATATGGTCGTCTGCTGCAGGATGTGCATCCATATTTATGTAAACAAATTAGTAAAAGCACACCGGCAACTAATGCGAGTATTAAGCGCAATCCACCAAAGATGGTGGAAAAAAAAAAAAAAAAAAAAACGAATGAAAAAATCCCGAAAATACACCAAATATACTTTCTACAGAAATCACAAGGCCACTGCTTCGAACTTTAAAAAAGTAAGGTAACCCCGTAGTCAAGGACACATTAAAGATACTCTAAATTAACTCGCCAAAATTCAAGAGCAGGTCTGTATTTAAGAAATCATGCACTTCTGTGCGGGTGTTTACTACATGAAGGACAAATGTTTCTCCAGCAGATGTAAGAGCGACCTCTTTTTGAGACAATAGCGCTCTTATACGACTCATTTGGTTGACTCTGCTTTCAAGGTCGAAATCGACAGCCAGATGGAAACATCCAGCTACCCATGCAGAGGAGTTAACACAACTTTTTTTTTTTTTAATCAAACCACACGCTCAGTTACCGTAATCATGTAAGCGATGCCTGCTAACATTGCACAACAATCTCCATTATTTCAAAGTAAATAACTCCCGTTTCCAGTAAACTGAACGTTATGATAGCAGGTGTCGGACTACCTTTCAAAACTCAGTCCAAATTAGGCGCATCTTGTTTACAAGAACCATGCAATTGTATGTGTCTACAAATTAAGGAGTGATCTGGTGCTATTGTGCAATCCTCGCCATTCACATAAACTTCTTTTCCCTCCCTCAGGCACCTATATGTAAACGGTAATAACCAAGCTTCATGGAGATAAGCGCTGCCTAAACATCAATATTTGCCTATAGCATAGTATTTCATGCAAACCTCAAACTTAAACAGGTTAAAAAATAACGTTATGATACTGTGGATAAGCCACACACCTGAATTGGATCTCCAATGAGTGACCACTTCTAACCATTCTCATAGCTTGCCCTGTGCTCTGATTTAACAGGGAGAGTGATCGCACCATAGATTGTACTTCTAATCATTCTCAGCATACGCTACGAATACGCTTTGACGTTACGCGTCGCATCAAATCTTCCGTGTGACGTCATGTACGGCGCCCCGTACAAAAAAGACGCAAATGTTTAATTGTTTAAAAACACATTCATGTATTTAATGAACATACTAACAGAAGACAATCTAGGATAATTATGAAATCATTTTTTTAAGTTTTAAAAATCCTATATTACTTCTATATTGTATGAGTGGAGCTGCGTGGCCCTCTGCCTGGTGCCCTAGACTCCACCACGCCCGGACCCGGTTCATAAGCACGCATGATAGTCACCACAAAACCATTAGCACGCACATCGCTTTACCACACATGCTTTTACAACTAGTATGCATTTACCACGCATGATAAACGCATAATCTTAATAATGTTTTTTTGTTGACGAACACGCGTTGTAATGGCTGTGGCTTACATCCTTCAAATTAGTTTCTAGGTATACGTGTGACCAAGTCTGATAAAATCGGAGGCCAAGGACAAACACCGTGGTGTCTGTGGCAGGAAATCTCATCGATCACAGAGAAAATATGCGCAGGGTAAAATGAAAGTAACAGGTATAATAAAAATAACGGAGGAAAACTACTAAAATGGCGGTTGGATGGAGCATGTAATCAACGTTAGGCGCCTCGACACTACATTTCAAATAAATATACATACATTATGTTTATTAATATATTACAAAAGTATAGCACCGGATGACACAACCTGGGAAAAGAAAGCGGCAAATTTAATACCTAAAATCAGGAGAGGTTTGCTTGGCGAACTTGAAGAAAAAGAAAAAGAAGTGCACTTGCAAACAAGGCTGCGCATGCGTAGAGAGTACAACTGATGCAGGATAAAAAAAAAAAAAACGGAAAGTTTTACATACTGCCATAGAAATATAGCACTAAAAATTGCCCCCGGAATTTGCCCCCCCAAGACCTAATGAATAAAACGGACTTCTAGTTTTTTTTCCCTTTTCCACCGCGTACGAGTACCATACTCGTACGCCGCGATTTATTATTTGAAAAAAAAAAAAAATTGACCCTAAAAATCCATGTACGACTTGCTGAGCAAACCTAGAGAGTCAGGATATTTCTTCCCTGCCCCCTTACCTTATTTCTCAACTTTGTTTTACTGTTTTCTTGTGACTCGCTTCTAGCGACGAACAAAATGGCTGCCAACACTTGCTGGTTTGCAGTCTTCACAGACAGTTGACAACTAATCAGCATGCAGCTCGTGCTCTTAATTGTACGGATTTCCATACGCGTGCAGAACTCCGTATCTAGATATCGCTATGATGTTGAAGTGTGGCCAATCACATTGTCAGGGCAGCACTGCCCACCGCTCCAAAACCTACTCTAAGGGGAATGCTGGGTCTACCCCCAGTAACAGGGCACCACAAGTGTGGCAACTGTTCATGCTGCGCACAAATGGATGAAGGGTCCTTATTTACATTCAAAGGGATCCACTGGAAGCATGAAACATTCACTAATTGTCAAACAAAAAATGTAGTATATGGAATTGTGGGTCCTTGCCCGAAATTGTATATAGGTAAGACAACCCGGGAGGCACACCAGCACATTACGCAGCATAAATCGCGTATAAGGAAGGAAACGTCGAATGCACCACTGGTTCTACATTGGCAGGTGCAGAAACACAAGGAAGAGGACCTAAGATGGACTATTTTTTCTAGAATTGACAAAGATCCACGAGGCGGAGATATCGAAGGAAGATTGAGCCAGTGAGAGGCATTGCTTATAATGAAGTATAATACAGCAATAAATGGCCTGAATGAAATCTCAGATTTTCAGAATGAACCCCTGATTTGTAAGATTTGTTGTAAAACCAACCATGATTTCTTCAACTACGACATCGTTAGACTTGAATATTGCACTCGAGTCTAACCCCCACAAAGATTATCGCCGGGGGGCAGATGAATTAGGACTCATTAGATCTATCACTCTAGCCAAGGTTGCCCTCGGTTTTATTCCATCACGCATCAATTCATCTGCGTCATACTCAATTTATCGGCATTTTTTGTACTTCTTGTGATTTTGTTTGTTCACGGACCGCTGAATAAACATCAAAAGAAAAAAAGAAAAAAAGACCTACAGCGTCAAAGTCACGTGACCGAAACACTCTTCCTGGTAAATATAGAAGAAGGACCACGCCCGTGGCGTATACTTGCATTACATCGTTAGACGCGACCGGCAGATTTCCAAAAAGGTAAGAAGAAAAACCTCTGCGGGCATTTTGCTTTGCATCCCCGGAATATTTACAGTTACTTAAACTCCCGAGTCCTGCATTCTTTTGTTGCAGGTGATTCCCGACTTCGTTCAACGAAAAACTAGACGAGCGATTAACCCAAGGCCGTCATATTGCCCGGTAAGCTGATTTTCGAAACGCTTTTCCCCGCGTTCCCTTCACTCCATTATTGGCCACACAAATTCATCGAAAGGCAGTTTTTTGTCTTTCATTAGGTTGATATATTTTCCCACAATTAAAGAGGTGAGTGCTTTTCGACTTACGGAATTCACGAAGACCATTTCTAAACTATGTTTGTGACACAAAGTCTCGTGTTGTGTTTTCCTGTTTAGTTTGACAACGGACACCGAATATCTACTATGAGTATTTTGGTCAATGGTGGTAGACCATATTCATAAGGTATGGCGGATTTGCCGACTGGCGGCATGTTTACTCTAATCTGAATTGGTCTTAGCAGACTTTTAACCAGTTTGTTTTGGTTTTGTGTTGTAGAAAATGTTGGTCCTGATGAGAACCCCATAATAGGGGTTTGAAACGCGTCGACCTGACTGGGCTCTTTGTCAATCAGAAATAGCAAAGGATTTGTTTTGATTCTAAAAACAAGGATTTGTTTCCAAAATACAGTTGTGACAAAATTAAACTGCTAATTTAGAAACGTAATACCATCTATATGGACAAAGGACTTGTTTTTTTGACAAAGGGCCATAATAGCTCTTCTATGTATATTTGTATGAGTGAAGTAGGAGTGTTGTGGGTAGGATGTGTAGAAGTCTTTGTAAATATATGTAAATTTGCTGTTTTGATATGTTTAGTCCTATAATTGTTTGTACATGCATAACTATTTCGTGATATGATAAGAAAAATGAAAATGCTTTACTAGTGAAGAAAATAAATAAATGTAACTAGTGACGTAAGACAAAAACGGACCGGTATGTTTTATTCATAAAGGTCAGCTTCTGAGTAGATTAAATCAAGTCCAGTATTGGCCACTGTATTGTTCTCTTGTTATCCTGGTCTTTGCAGCGCCACCGCCGCTGCCATTTGACGAAATGACAGAGAAGACTTATCCATTTCTAGAACTATAGACTCAGATGCCGCTCTGGAACCATCCTGGATTATGGCGGCGCCTTTTCATCCTCTGGCAAATGTGACAACAATGGAGCTAAATCTGACCACATTTGACAATTGTATCTACTGAGGAGGGCTAACGCATTTGCAGCTCTAATTGCTGCTGCCGCTAACACAGCAAAAAGCTTTCCTGCTCCATCCATACGTCTTCCCTCCTTGTCTGGAGGGACTGCAGCTGTTGAGACCGGATTCTTTGAATTGCTTTGCGCTGCCTGCATCACTACTGACTCTGGCCGTGGATGCCCAATTAAACATGAAGGAGAGGATTCTGGTGCCCTATACTTTTTATCTATCCTAGGCACCGATCCTGCGACGGAAGCTAGATTTTTCATCAGTTTCAAACCTTCATTCCAAATGAAGTCTATAATTGGGATTGATCGGATAGAAGGACTATAAGCCACTCCATATTCCTCATCCTCCGAACTGCATCTCCAGCAGACTTGACGGCGGCAGCGGTGAAATCTTAGTCCAGTTAGTAAAATCTGCAGATTTCTCCGCCGTCGGCGGTGGAAAGGACTTTAAAGATGTGGATGACTTAGTCTTCGGAGACTTAAAAGGTGTTATCGACGGAGCTCCCGTCAACGATGTTCCCATCGACGGAGCAGTCGACGAAGATGCAGTCGTCGACACTGATCTTCCAGTCGACTAACCCTTAGACGATGTCTTAGTCATCGACGCGGCTGTCGTAGTCTATATCGTCGACAAAGTCGTCGTCGCTTTCACAGGAGTCAAAGCCGGTGAAACTCCTACCTTAGACAAAGGAGCAGAAGACACCTTACTTGAACCAGATGACTTTAAGGGGGTTTGAGGTAAAGATGAAGAAGCTTCTTTTTCTTTGGTCTTTTGCTTTTTTGGATCTATTTTTTCCTCAGGAGCAGAAGACTTCCTCTTTGATGACTGAGAATCAACATCTTCCTCAGAGTCTGAATCTGAAGTGGCCACCTTCTTTTGAAGCCATAGTAATAGACGTGCCTCCCTGTCTCTCAAGGTTTTAGCTGAGAAGGATCTGCAGTGCTTGCAGTTCTTAGGGACATGTTTAGGGTGGAGGCAGTACAAACAGCCCTTATGTGGATCCTCAGAATATAATCTAGGTTTTCCACAGGATCTGCAGGGCCTGAAAAGCCTCTTTTTAGAGGTTTCAGCCATTGTAGGTAAAGTAAGCAACACAGTACCTTAATCCAGTAGAAAGAAAACTTTCAGTTGAAAAGGTGAAAAGTTCACATGAACAAAACTGAGCAGAGCTCGGGGAGACTCCTCACACGAAGGCGGTTGGAATTCTGAGGTATGATGGCTCAGCAGGGGAGTGTGATGTCAGAGCTGGCAGCTGATTGGCTGAGTTTTGGTCCAAATAATGAGGTGGTTTGGCAACCAAATATTATGGTCCCCTATGGGACTTTTTATGCAGTGTTTTACTCTATGATACTGCTATAGTCATTCTGTTACCGTGAGACTCCCACCATGACGACAGGGAAGATACAAGCCTGTGCATCTATGAAAGATTCAATACTGGAGAATGTAAGTGTCTGCGTACAACACTTTTTTTCTCCATTTTCTTTTAAAGCGCGAAACGAGTCTTTTTGGCCAAAACGCATCGGAAAATGCATTTCATGCTAACTTGTAGCGTTAAATAACGCTTTGCATTTCACCTATTTTTACCAAATTGTCACATAATTCGGCAGATGCAAAGTCTGCATACCCCTGATAATGGTACATGCAGTTAGTCTTGCTGAGATTGATCAATTAAACACCTTTAAATAAAGGTAGGCAGCAGTATCCCTGGTTTATAGTGCTACAAGGTTTTCAGGTTCGGACAGATAGCACTATAAAAATAAAGTTATTAATCATGTTTTATTCTTTTTCTCCTCCCTGGCACAGAGAGCAATAAACAGGGCCTCATCCTCAGTACTTGCCAGGAGGATACCAGACACCCCGATGATGACCCAGGCAGGCAGGTTTCTAATCTTTCTGAAATTCCTTTCGAGTGCAGTCAGTCTTTCTGCGTGTGATGCTCAGACGGAGCGCAGCAATAGGGGACCGCCCCTACGCCGGTAAATCCAAGCCTGCCTACATTATTTGCTCGCCAGCTGCCCGCAGCTTCCAGACTAGAGCGCACGCCTCCTCCCCCCGGCTCAATTATAAACTGATGGAACGCGGGATGCATGCACAGCATGCGCGCAGTCTAAGCTGATTGGTGAAAAGATTGATGAACTCTGCCTGAACCTTTCTGTCGCGCCTCCCTTAGATAAGAAATATGGTCACGACAGCCGCAAAGCAGACTATCGTGTCCGGAGGGGCAGTTCGAAAAGCGTGTCAACCAAAAACCCTAATTTCCAATGGGAAGCCAGCGTTTACCATAAACGCTCATGCTACCCGATGGAAAAGAGGGGCGGGGCTTAGAGTACCTTTTACAAATGTTGTATTTACAACATCTCTCGCAGAGGCGGAGCAGGGACCTAAAAACAAATCACCCTAAGTAACACTAAGCACTGAGGGACATCTGAGCAGCCTTCTTACCTTCTTAAAGCGACAAGAGAATGCAGAACCCTCCTTCCATGGAAACTTAAGACTGACAAAAAGGGGCTTTGCATTAAAAGGATGGTGGGTGCATGTAGGGCTATCAATAAGCAGAGTCGACCCGGACGGAGCTGGAACGAGGGGTGGTGCTCTCCCCTGACAGAATGGGTGAGTTGTGCAAGGCGCGAGCTAAGTACTTTGACAACACTGAGCTAATTGGGTGCCATGACTGTAGCCTACCTGGCTAGGACCCACAATGAGGGCAACAAATGTAGTGGCATGTTTGGTCCTCCCCCCCCACTCCCTCTGCCTTATTCTACTCCACTGACTATCTTTCTCCCCTCTGGGGACACAGATCACACCCAGATATCGATCATGCAACTTTTTACTATTACTACAGGGGCTAATATGCTGCTCCACCAGTCCCTCCTGAGGGTCAGATTGATCCCTTTGTTTCCCAATTTCAGCTTTCCTTGACACTCATATTGAAGCACCCGAGATTCTCTCCACTCTGAAAGCCCAGCCTCGAGGGAAGGTTTAAGCTACAGATAGCATCCCAGCTGAATTTTATACACAGTTTGCCCAGCAACTGGCACCTCAATTGCTGATATTATAGAAGGCCATCTTTTCTAAACGTCTCCCTTCCTCCTACCCTTAATTTCACACTCATCTCCAAGTTATTACAACCCCACAAGGATCCAACAGACTTGCCGCATTGTCTGCTCTCTATTTTAAATGCAGAATATAACATTTTGAGCCAATTGCATGCATGTCAATTATTGCCGGAACTACTGGACTTAATTCTCGATGGCCAGGCAAATTTTATATTAAGTTGAAACACCTCTTTAAACCTTCACAGGTTGTGGCATATGAAGAGTGAATTGGAAGCTTCCATACCAATGCTGTCTATTTCTTGGAGAAAGCTTTTGATTCCCTACATTGGGAATATATGCACAAGTGTTGAGTCTATTCAGGATTGGTTGGAAATGGATGCAAATTCTATACTCTGCCCCTTTAGCTCTGGTTATTACCATCGCCTGCAGTAGAGGCACTAAGCAGGATTGCACATTATTGCGGTTATTTGCTATGCCCATGGAACCTTTCTCGGCCCAGCATAGCGCCCTTGTGGCCAACTGGGGGATAACACTACAGCGCACCACTCACAGTCTCCCTAGACACCGACAATCTCCTTTTATACATTGGAGACACGGACACGGATTTATCCACCATCACGCAGGTACTATCGGAGTTTGCTTCCCTATTAGGCCTCAAAGTGAACTCGGCGAAATCCTGCATCTTTCCTTTACACCACAGGGAGGAACCCTTACACCTCCCTTGTTGGCCTTTGGAATGCAGTTAGCTACAACTACATTTCGATACTTGGGCGTCACCATACAACAAACGCCTAGGGACCTACGTGATGGCCCCCTGGGTGCTGCGATGTGAACACGCAAAACGTGTTTCGGTCATCCCTTCCCTTGATGGGGATTGGTAGAGTGGCGCTGGTAAAAATGGTCGTGCTCCCCAGTTTCCTTTATTATTTTGCTAACTTTCCCATCCTCCTTCCACACTTTTTTTCACAACTAGACTCTTCCTTGTTTACGCGGATTTGGAGGTCAGGTCAACATAGGGCATCACTTCCCATATTGAAACTACCAGGGTATGCGGGCGGCTGGCCCTCCCTGATTTTAAGAGGTACTACCTGGCTGCTCAATTGCAGTGGACAGCTTGCTGGCTCTCCGACGTTTCTCAGTATGAAACAGGGCTTTCACTGGCAGATTATAGTGACTGTGTTCTGAGCTCTTATTTTCTTCTACCAGTCTCCCTCCATGAGCCACAAGCCTCTTGTCTGGTAGGGGCCTGTTTGACAAGGACCAATAAGTTGATGGGCATGCACAAACCTTTGCTGGGTTTTCCCTTACCCATAGAGCGCTTGCCCATCGGACATCTACAACGCTGGCTTTCAGCTGGTCTCTGCCACTAGTGACCTCTTCTACAATGAGGAAATAATTTATTTTCCTACGTTAGCGGCAAATTGCAATCTCCCACGATGTCAAACTTTTACTTATGAAAGAATTCCACACTCCTTCCATACTCTAACACTCTACTTCGAACACCCCAGACACATGAGGTTTACCAAACACTATACACAGTGGGGAAATGGCGGAAGCAAATACGGTGGCATTATAAAGCTTTTCAACAGGTTGCCAGATATCGGTTAATAACACTGGGAAACCGATTTTGCCAGATCCTTTCATGATACTGAATGTGCCAAGATTCTGAAGTACCCCCATATTGTATCGAAAAGGGGCTAGAATTAAGTACATTCAGTTTAATGTTTTGAACGGGGCCTACCTCACCGTGGCCTGGTTTAACAGATCTTTCCTGGACCCAGGGCATCCTGTTCCAGGGTCTCTTCCAGACACGGAATTTCTCCAGGTTGTGGTAGTGCCCTTAGTTACAGACCTATGGGTCTCGATTACTACAGCCGGGCACCGCCATCCTTGTGCCTCATACGCCAGACGGGTGCTATTAGGACTATTTCCATGTCCCAAACTGGAGATACCTGCAATTATATTTCGGGACCTCCTCCTCCTTTCAGCAAAACGGACCATTACAATGCACGGGAAACTATGTATGGCTCCCTCTTTGCTGTCCTGGGCTAGGTATGTGGCCTCTTGGGTCGAGTGCAAAATGCCTTGCTTAACGGAGAAGAACGAGCAGGCCTCAGGAAACATTTTATTGCCCAGTACTGGGATATGATCCAGGAGAAACTCAAAGCCATAGCCAAAGATGACATCCAACCACCCTGACTTCTTCCAGACACCCCGATTTATAGATAAGTAGATTTATGCCTGAGGCAACACGGAAGGTTTGTGACGTAATGCAGGGATGATCTTGTGTAGATATGCTTAAGGGACTGTGGGATTTAGTTATGTGGTTGCGCACTGTGAGTGGCAATAAATTGCAATTTACATGTATAACTCAGCGGATGGTGGGTGGGCGGGGTGGAGAATTCGGATATGGTTTTGATTCATAAACATTAAAAGGTAAATTCTTAAAGAACAAACTGACAATGTACACAGCAAGAAAGATTACTCTGGGCACGGATAATATGTATTAAGTGTGTACTATACACAGTAAAACCTGGCTTGGTCATGGTTTAAAGTATGTGTACGCGTGCTATTGCTTTATACATCAAACTCAGTTTTCTTTTTTTAAAGTGATAATGTCATTATGCCTCCTCAGATTGTTATCCATGACCTTTTCTGATTTATAGTTCCTTTATTGAATAAAAAAAGAATTAGCCTTTGCAATGTTGCAGACTTGCACCTTAATTCAGCTTGTATTAAAAGGAAAGGGTCCCAATACCAGCGTATTCTCTTTGTGAAAAAAAAAAAGAATTGAGAACAATAGATTCCTCAACCTAATATAGGTTCTATTATTGCACACTCTAGGAGAGATACTTGGGTCCATGTACGATCTTTTAATGTAGAAAGAAAAACACAACCTTTTAAAGAGCATTTTTTAAACTGTTACAGAACATTTCGGTCTAATTAAGATGATCAGAGCGAAAATAAAATTAACTTGGATAAACAATTTCTACAAATGTATAAACACTAACCTTAAGATCACAAGTCGTGTTGAGCAGCAAGTTTGATGGCTTTAGGTCACGGTGTAGAACATTAGCTGAATGAATGTATTTCAGCCCACGCAAAATCTGATAGAGGAAATAACAGATATGGTCGTTGCTAAGATGTTGGGTTTTTAAGAGTTTGTACAGATCAGTCTCCATTAGGTCCTGTACGATATATCTAACAATCATATGTAAGGAAGCAAACAATCAATGAACACTTTCGAATTATATACAACTGAATTGCACTTCAGAGTACAGCATTAATACAGTGAACGTGAACACTTACTTCGTTACTACCCATACTCTCAATAACAGAACTTTAGAAGATAGACAAATTTGTCTTCAAACAGGGAAGCACTCGATAGCTTTGAAATATTTCTCATATAAAAAGAAAGAACATGATTTTTATGCATTTTTCACTAAAGATTTACCAGCTGTCTTTTTAATTTCATAATTAGGAATAGATCTGCAGGTCCACAGACCATTCAAGGATAAGTCACAGCAAGATTTTCAAGCATCTCCTGAGAGAGGTTTACAAAAGGACCTAAGGGAAGCGTGAAATAATGGTTTTCCTCAAAACCACCCATCAATACCCAAGAGGGAGTGAGCCATATATACAGAGTGTAGCAGGCCATCCCTACTTAAACTCTATCTGACACTATACTCCTATAGAGGAATAGGACTCCTTAATAAATGTACATGAGAACTCAAAGTTGTTGTGCTGGATTTATTTGTTGGTGTTCCCAATAGACCAAGGTTAGACTAACATTATTTCCCTAACTGCTGAGAAAGGTTTTTATTCCTGCCTTTAGTACACTGGATCCTGATCTCATGCTCTATACATCCTTAAAAGTCTTGGTGTCACAATTTTAGTAGTGGCTAGAGAAAATCATTACGCAGCTAGTGTGCCAAAAGCAGAGTAACCATGAGTAAATGAGGCCTAGGAGAAGCTCTAGGTTACAATGTCTCCATTATTACTGTATTGTGGGGGGAGGGGGTTGGGCCACTTCTTAATCAAACACGACTACCCTTGCTGGTAATTGTTTTGTCCACACTATTTTTGAAAATTACCACATTTTTAATAGTCTTGACCTCAGTTATTTAGTTAAACCTTTATTTTAAACATTACATTTCTACATTTTCTTTAGACAAGAACCACACTTTTGTCAAACTTAAGGGACATAAATCATACATCAAATTAATATAAAAACAGTACAAGCAATTACATTATACCAGTCATCAATTCAAGAAATGAATGGAGTTGTCCTATTCTAATTTATTTTTAAGAGCACTCCTTATTTATACGCATTTAGAGGGGATATACCCCAAGGCATAGAATCATCATGGTAGGCGGAGACGCATAGAATGGCAGGAAGAGGTAATGAAACAAATGTTCATTTAAGTGAACACACTTGAGGAGCTGTAGAAGCCCACTGAAGGACCGACAAAGCCTATTCATATCTTAGTCAGAACTTCAAAGCTTAGTGCCCTATCTGGTTCTGAGATGACATTCAGACAGAATTCTAAATGCGCAAATAAAGAATGCTATAAAATTCTGACTGAATTTCGCAAAACAAATTGCCTAGAAGGAGCTCATCCTATTACTCAAGATTTCACAGACAAACTGGCAAATCATTACACGGCCAAAGCAGACACATTGAACTCGCAAATAAAACAAAAGACAAAGCACGAGCAAAGACCCTTTTCCAAAAGAACAGTCCAGGAATACTCTAACCCAGCCTTCCATTCCTTCCAATACATTTTACACAATTAATTAATTGACCTGCCGGCAGCCCTTCTGACCTGTGTCCACCACAAACTTTCAAGACAATTCTTCTAACAACCTCTGCTGCCACACCAGTAAGAAGAATTATCAACAATTTCTCAACTACAGGAATATTTCCAGAAGAACTCAAAAAGTCCTACATAAGCCCATTACTGTAGAAAACAAACCTGGACCCGCTGAAATCCCCCCCTTCTCATCCAAACCGTACTTCACTAAAGCAGGGGTCCCTCAAGGTTCTATCATATCACCCATGCTTTTCAACATCTACATGAAGTCATTACCAGCACTGAGCGATCAATTTCACCTTGCACGCTTTAACTATGCAGTTGACACACATACCTCTTCAACTGGAATACCCCAAAGACATTGGAAACTCAGCAATTTGCTTTTCTCTTAGAGCCGTGGACCAATGGATGATGTGGAGCCATCTAAAATGTAATGCTTTCAAAATGGAAATACTACCGTTTGGCGATTTGAAAAATTATGAACCACGCGCCGCCTGCCATGATGATTTGGGAAAACCGCCTACAGTATAGAAGAAAGTAAGAAACCTCTGAATGAACGTGGACTCCAAGCTATCGATGAATGCCCAAGTGGACAAACTAGCAAGATCAAGCTTTGTTAACTATAAAAACTCTGCAACAAATCTTCCCCCATCTGGGATTTCCACACAAGGTCCAGGCTACCATCTCACTTGTTCTGTCCAAACTAATACGCCAATAGGCTCTACCATGGATCACCTTTAACGACTATGAAAAGACTACAAAGGAATCAGAACTGGGCTACCAGACTACTCATATATAAAGCCACAAGGCCACATTTTCCTCTGCCTTGAAAGCCTTCAATGGTTGCCAGAAGATCCACGTTATAGCTGCTTTGTATCACCCACAAAGCGATACATGGAACAGGACCACTCTTCATCAGGAATAAAATCACAAAATACATTCAACCACAAGACTTCCACCATAAAGTGGCACCTCTTCTCAAAATCCCAACAGACAAGAAAAAACAAGCATTTGCAATGCAATAGGTCTCACATTTAAGCGAGTTTGAGCTATTAACATTGCAAATAATAATGCCTTTTATTTTTGTTTTTGTTTTAAAAACAAAAAAGGCATTGTTATTTACAATACCAATAGCTGATGCGGTCATAACTTTCGAGACCTATTGCATTGCAAATGCTGGTTTTTCAGTGCCTTCACTAAGCAGCGAAAGAAACTGTGCATGCCAAGAATCAGGATATATGTTGATCCGACTTGCAGACAGGTCCTTTTTTCTGGTGGTAGTTTCACCTAGCACCCATTGATTTAAATTGACCTTCTAAAAGACTTGAAGACAAGAGAACACCACCTATCAGGGTAGATGGCACTTAAAAGTCAATCATCTACGAAGTCCATGTCCATACGACCACTTCTTTAGTTATTAACTCAGCACAAGCCAAAATACAAACAAGACTTGGAAGACATTTCCACTAGCTTAATCATCCAGGGCATTTTACCAATTTTGGACTTAACCCCTTCTTTGCTCCCGTTGGCCAACGACCGACGGGAGCACTCCCTCCCTGGTGCTGTGAACAACCGTTGGCTGACACAGACCCACCCACCCTTTAGAACGCCCGCACTGCAGTGGAATTGCCGCCGCGGTTAAGGCGTTAAAAGGTTGGGCGATTGGGAAGAGCAAAGTTATCTGCAATCAAACTCTCAAAATATTTTTTCTGCACTGTGGCATTCTTAAGGGATCAGTCAATGT
Source organism: Lissotriton helveticus (assembly GCF_964261635.1). Classification (NCBI taxonomy): domain Eukaryota; kingdom Metazoa; phylum Chordata; class Amphibia; order Caudata; family Salamandridae; genus Lissotriton; species Lissotriton helveticus. Next base: position 1,134,475,039 of record NC_136072.1, on the reverse strand, counting down.
TGGCAAATCCTGCTTGTTTGAATGATGTGGGAAGTCCTGTAACTGTGCTACACAGAAAATTGTTTGGTACTTTATGACTTCATAACAGCGTCATTGTCATGTACTTAGTTAACCTGAAAATGTTAAATCACAGGCAAACCGAGATATGTATTAATCTAAATAAAAATTAGTGTTCATAATTTGATACAGAAGCCATCTCTGTAACCCAACGGTAAACATGATCAATATACTGTTTAAGTGTGCTTCTTTGTAGTAAATAGTGTGTGAATTCTGTACACCAGGAATGTACATTACACAGAAGTGAGACCGTGCGGACCATTAGGCCTAACAAAAGAGGCATTAGTGTGGCTTTTTCATTAGCAAGAACGAGGCAAGGAAGGAGGCTAGAGACTGGCAACGGCCTGGCAGTGTAATCCCTTGGATTTCATTACCGTGAAAAATTTACTGTACGACCAGAAAATCCAATGGGATGTGGACATGTTCACTGAAAGCTAGTAAGTGTTACCGAGGGGCCACTTCCTAAATATCATATAATTTTTCAGTGGAGCAAGGGTATAGTTTGACCTCAATAAGTTATATTTAGTTTGGATTTGTTTTCCCTTATTTTTGGCAGCTTACGTATTTGTTGAACAAAACGAGTTTTAATGCCTGGAAGGACAACTGCTAAAGACCTACTACTTTTTGCTGACAAAAAGACCATACCAGGTTTATGAAAATCATGTTCTATTTTTTAAAAGAATTGTAAACAGCTTTCCAGAAAGTCAAAACTATGACAAAAAGATGCAAAGGTACTTTGTCCAGACAGCATTAGATGCTAATGAACAAGTTACTTACCTTCGCTAACGCTTTTTCTGGTAGATACAATATCTGCCTGTGGATTCCTCACCTTATGAATATCCCCTTGCGTCAGCAACATTCGGAAAATCTTTTCGTAGCCTCGCGCCGACGTGGACTTGGACGTCATAGAGACACGGCATCGCTCGCGACTCCGCTGACGTCACCGACGCCTATATTAGGCCCACGCCGGCGTGATGACATCAGTTCCGCCCTTTTTTCCGTGCCTTCGAGGCACACGGACGGACCAATGACAGTAGTAATGTACATAGCATACACAGTACACGATAGTCAAAATAACACACACAGTGTGAAGCAAATGTAAACAAACATTCGAAATAACAAATTTTCTTGACCATAAAATAAATACAATACAGATATACTGGTATAGAAGAGTGGACAACGGGGAGGCGGGTGGGTCAGTGAGGAATCCACAGGCAGATATTGTATCTACCAGAAGAAGCGTTACCGAAGGTAAGTAACTTGTTCTTCTGATCTGCTTCATCTGCCGTGTGGATTCCTCACCTTGTGAATAGAGTCCCACAGCAGTCCCCACTCCCAGAGGAGGGTGTTCACTCTTCTAAACCAGGAAATCCTGAAGGACTGAGCGTGCAAAGTGGCCATCCCTCCTCACCTCGGAATCCAAGCAGTAATGCTTCGCGAAAGTGTGGAGGGAAGACCAAGTTGCCGCCCTACAAATGTCCTCTACAGGAACACCTCTAGCTAATGCTGATGTTGATGATTTAGCTCTTGTAGAATGAGCCCTTATGCCCTCTGGTGGTTCCTTACCGGCCAAAGAGTAGCAGATCTTTATACAGAGGACGATCCATCTTGACAAGGTTCTTTTATGGACCGCTCTTCCTCTTTTGCAGCCAGCAAACCCAATGAAGAGCTGGTCATCCAAACGACAGTCTTTAGATCTGTCCAGGTAAAAGGACACCGCCCTCTTGGGGTCCAGACGGTGTAACCTCTCCTCCTCCTTGGAAGGGTGTGGGGGAGGATAAAAGGTAGGGAGGGTAATGGATTGACCAAGGTGGAAAGGAGTAACCACCTTTGGAAGAAAAGCAGCCCTGGTCCTAAGAACCATTCGATTAGCATGAATGGTCAAGAATGGGGGCTTGGAACTAAGAGCTTGAAGCTCACTTACCCTCCTTGCAGAGGTTATTGCAACGAGGAAGACTGTCTTAAGAGTCAAAAGCCTCATAGGACATTTGTGAAGAGGCTCAAAGGGAGCACCCATCAAAAAAGTCAAGACAAGATTTAAGTCCCACTGAGGCACAATAAAAGGAACAGGAGGGAACTTATTTGTGAGGCCCTTTAAAAACCTTAAAACTACAGGAGATTTGAAAAGAGATAGCTGATCAGGCAAACAGAGAAATGCCGACAGCGCAGAAAGATATCCCTTAACTGTGGCAACAGCAAGCCCTTGCTGCGCCAGAGAAAGGGCAAACTGGAGAACATCAGACAAATGGGCTCTCTAAGGGTCAATAGATTTCCCTCCACACCAAGTGACACATTTTGACCACCTATAAGAATAGATGGACCTAGTGGAGTCACGCCTGGCTGACAAGATGACATCCACCACGTCAGACGGGAGAGAAAAGGAATTCAGGTTGCCCCGTTCAATCTCCAGGCATGAAGGTGCAATGTCTGGAAGTGGGGGTGTAGAACCTGCCCCTCCATCTGAGAGAGAACCCTGAGAGGGAGACGGAGCGGCGGGTGAGCGGAGAGGTGGAGAAGATCTGTATACCACACCCTTCTTGGCCAGTCCGGGGCGACCAATATGACTTGGGCCCGGTCTTGGCGAATCTTCCTCAGAACCCGAGGAATCAAAGGTATGGGAGGAAACGCGTAAAGGAGTTGATTTCCCCAACTCAACTGAAACGCGTCCCCCAAGGCTCCTTGCAACGGATACTGGCGACTGCAGAATGACAGGCAGTGAGCATTCTCTCGAGTGGTGAACAGGTCCACCTGAGTCCCCCACGTCCAAAATACGTGACTAACCACCTCCGGGTGAAGCCTCCACTCGTGGACGGCCGAGAACTGCCGACAGACTGTCTGCACGCACGTTCAGAACTCCGGCCAGATGATTCGCCATCAGACAAATCAGATGTTCCTGAACCCAGGACCAGAGACGCAGAGCCTCTCTGCAGAGACACTGCGACCCCACTCCTCCCTTCGAAGACTAAGTCTGCCATCCTTCTTGGGTATCAGGAAATACCGGGAGTAGCATCCCTGACCCCTTTCCTGCTCTGGGACCACCTCTATCGCACCCTTTCGTAACAAAGTCAACACTTCCTCCTGTAGAAGTAACAGATGTTCCTCGGTGCAAAAACCTTGGCAAGGCGGGTAATTGGGAGGGAATTCCCGAAAGGGAAGGGCATACCCATTTTCTACAAGATTGAGAACCCAAAGATCTGATGTAACCGATTTCCAATCTTGTAGAAAATGGGTAAGCCGACCTCCCACCGGACCCACATGATCCTGAATGGTCGGATCTAGGACTGCTTTTCTGAGGCAGGGGGGTTGGAGGAAGTGGAGGAGGAAGAGGCTTGACGTCCACGAGGACGCGCACTTTGCTTTCCCTTGTATGACCTGTACATGGAATTTTGCTGCTGCTGCTGTTGCTGCTGACCTTGTCGGTAATTCCGAAAGGAAGAGCGACCAAAACCCCTGAATATCTTGTTGGTCGAAGAACCCCTGATCTGGAGACCTAAAGATTTAGCAGATGCCCTACTGTCTTTAAATCTCTCAAGGGCCGCATCAGCCTTCTTCCCAAAGAGGCCAGATCCATCAAACGGAAGATCCAGTAAAGTCACCTGAACATCCGCTGAAAAGTCAGAGGATTTCAGCCAAGCTGATCTTCTAGTGGCGACAGCAGTGCCCATGATACGCACCACAGAGTCCGCAGTGTCCAGACCACTCTGTATAACTTGGCGAGCCGCTGCCTGTGCATCCGAAATCACCTCCTCAAAATCCTTCCTGTTGGCATCAGGAACCTTAGGTGTTAGAACACGCAAAGAATCCATAAGGGCATGCACATATCTCCCCATCAGACAAGTGGCATTAGTCGACTTCAACGACATGCTTGCAGAGGAGAAGGTCTTTTTAGCAACCTGATCCTGTTTCTTTGCCTCTTTTTCACAAGGAACCTGGGGAAAGGCACTTACATTCTTTTTAGAGCAAGCCGCTTGAATGACTAGGCTCTCTGGTGAAGGATGAGAAGTCAAAAAAGCAGGGTCTTCAGGTGCAACCCTGTACCTTCTTGCCACACTTAGAAACTGCAGGAGCTGATAGTGGTTTCTTCCACACTTCCAAAATGGGCTCTGTCAAGGCGTCATTAAATGGAAGCAATGGCTCTACCACAGAGCTATGAGAATGTAAAACCTCAGTGAGAAGATTGGATTTAAATTCCACTGTTTGCAAAGTTAACTGAAGACGATCTGCCGCCTTCCTCATGACCATATGGTAAGGTTGGACATCTTTAGAAGGTGTATCAGAGCCTGAAGGCAACTCCCACTCTGGAGAGAAATCCAGGCTACCAGCGTCAGCCAGTTCATCAAAACAATCCTCATCCAATTCTCCTTCCTCCATATCAGGATGAGATTCTATATACCTTCGTTCTTCCAAAAGGCGCCGAGCCTCCCTTCTGGATCTCTCCTTCACACGCCTCGCAGCCAGATCCACCAACGGCTCCGACGGAGTCGGGATCGACGTCGGTATCGAATCCGAAGGCCCAGCCAGATGCTCTCGAGGTCGTTCTGGAGCAGGCGACGCCGGAACCGGCGTCTACGGCCTCGGTGTAGCCGGAAACTGCCAAGGCGGCATTGGGGCCGGCATACAAGGCATAAATGGAGCAGGAGGATAGGAGTGAGGGACTCTTAGATTGAAAGCCAGCGGACCCATAGGACCCTAAGGTGCGCCAGAGGGGTACCACGCCCTTGAAAAGACGCCATACATAGCGTTTAGAAACGCTGATGGGTCCTGGCCTGGGGTTGGAAAGGGTGGTTGGAAACCCTCAGGCTGGTCTTGTGGAGGGTTCTGATTAGTCTCTTCGGTAGGCGCGGAATCCACATCCACTTGAACCTCTTCCTCTTCTCGGGCCGGAGACGGCGCCGGAGATGGATTCAAAGCCGGTGACTGAACACGCGACTCCAATGGCGAGGCCTCACCTTCAGGTTCAGAGACATCCAGAGTAACCACCTTAGAACATACCTTCTTCGGGGACCTCGAGCCCGACTCCTTACCGGAACGACGTCAGGACTCAGGTCTCCTCTTCTTATGCTTCTTCTTCGACTTCGAAGTATGATCTGAAGCGGATCTTGAAGATGACTCCTCTCGAGATCCAGACCTGGACTTCGACCTCGACCTCGCCCTTCGAGAACGAGACCTCGACGATTTTCCTTTTCCAGCTTTCAGCTTTGCCACCAGGAGTTTGGTCTCTTTCCCTCAGGGCCTTCGGGTTCATCTTTCGACAAGAGGAACAACCATCCACATCGTGGTCGGAGCTTAAACACCAGATGCAGTCATCGTGCGGGTCTGTAATAGACATAATTTTCCCGCATTCCCTGCAGGGCTTGAAGCCGGTCTTCTTTGTCGACATCGTCGAAGAGACAAGATACAAAGAAGCAGAAAATGGTAACAAAAAGGCAACAAAGTACCAGTTGGCTACTGAGAATCCCGATAACCATATGCGTAAACGACGCGGAAAAAAGGGAACTGATGTCATCACGCCGGCGTGGGCCTATTGTAGGCGTCGGCGGAGTCGCGAGCGATGCAGTGTCTCTATGACGTCCAAGTCCACATCAGCGCGAGGCTACGAAAAGAATTTCCAAATGTTGCTGACGCAAGGGGATATTCACAAGGTGAGGAATCCACACGGCAGATGTATCTATCAGAAGCAGGCAATTGTGATATACGGTCATGTGAAGGTAGCTGTTTCAGCCCCAATTTGTTGATCAAAAGCTTTCCCCAGGCTCTGGTGAGCACTACCCGAAAAACTATTCCTTTGTCATGAATAAGCAAAATACATTTTCTTCCTATTGGCATAAATCAACACAAATGTGAAAAACAAGAATTTGAAAAGTGGCAAATTGTGCACAGGCAGTAGGCTAGTAGGCTGTTCATTAAAGGCATTACACACGTCAGATTGCCAACATTACGGTGCATTTTTTTATGTAAAAAAAATACTCAATACAAAACGTGACTAGGTACAGACATGTACATTCTAGTGCAGATCCTAGGCTCCTTATGCACTAGACTGTTATTCAACAAGTACTCTCACAACCTGCAATACTTATGCTATTGCTATAGACATCTCTGAAGGTAGAAAGATCAAATAGAACTCTGTAGTGTGCTTTGATTTTCAACAGAATTCACCTATCTTTTGTCCAGGTAGAGAGAAACTACACATACAATTAGTAGCGGTGCTTAAAACTAACAGACAGCTATGCCTTCCCCCTGTGTGACTGGTAGTGTGAGTATTATTGTAATTTCTAGACCTCCATCCACAGACACAATTTCCCTAAAAAATTTTAAAGTTGGGTGGTCTCGAAGAATTTATGTCAAGAAGCCGGACAGCCTCAGGGAGATTCTAATATTGGTAGATGCGAGAAACTTCTGTAAAAAAAAGTCTATTAACCAGGGCGGTGGTGCAGAAGACCCAGCTATTAAGTCCTGTTTCAGTTGTGTGGGGGCTGCTTGACTGTCTACTGCCCAAGAGGCACAATGTCCCCAGAGCCTCTCCTTTGGTTGTTCCAGAAATGGAAAAACTGGTTCTATAGTATTAAAAAGTCTGGGTCGTGAACAAAAGACCTTGGTTTCAGGTACTCAACAGAAGGTATAACTAAGGGAATATTCTTACATTTTAGAAAAAATCTGCTCCAAGATGAACGTTGACAGTTGAAACAAATCTTCCTGCCAGAAAGCGTGTAATAATGCAATGGAGAGAAAGGAATCATTCATCCAGGCAATGAAGACAGAAACCAGGCAACCTAATTGTTGAATCACGGCATTCCAAACACTGCAGCGAACCAACATAAGGAGTTCTCAATTGTCTGCTGAGGACTTCACATAATTTTCCAGCTCGTCTTAGCATGACAAGCTCAAAAGAAATTTTCACAGATATGTAATGACTGTAAATTGACCACTAGTACATAAACAAGTCATTTGCCCAATTAATTTTCTATGCGTAGATGCACCTAAATTTAGTAGTCTGAGGTTTACCTTATGGCCACAAATAACGTGGTGGAACTCAGTAAAAGGAATATATAAGTGTCTACACCTGATCTATTTCCAAAGTGTTGCCTTTGTGATTTCTTGCAGTGCAGGGAGAGGTTATGTAATATCAGCAGTTAGGGGTGATTACGATTGTGGACGGACTTCAGTCCGCCCGCCATTGTTTCGGGAAGTGGGACCGCCCAGGTAAAGGCCGCGGTCCCACAGGGGGAATTACGATGTGACTGCCACCACGGTGGTTGCACCCCCTATATTTTACATTGAGTGCCTGGGTCGGCTGCAAACCTCTAGACCACCGCAGGCTTGGGTTTTCCAGTTACAAGTTTCAGACAAATTAACTAGTCTGGCTGGACGGCCAGACGAGGCTGCCAGATGCAGTGCTAGAGTGGAGACGTATAGAAGCACATCATGCGCTCGATACACTTCCTTACACCGCGATGATGCGGTTAACCATTCATGACATCTTTAACTCCAGTGAAATAAATTACAGTGTTCTATTCCAGGCGTCAAATGAGCGGTCCCTTAGCCCTAAATAAATATCCATCGCGGGAGGGAAAAAGAGCCCAGTTATTCTGAATAGAAACCGCGAATAAAGTAAATCATGTCTGTGTATATACTGCACATACACTAATGTATGTTCATGTTCGCTCATCTAAAGCGGTTAGAACAACCTCAGACCGTCACATGGAAGGTTAGTCCATGAAAGAAGGAAGCCAGATCATTTAAATGTTAACACCCAATCTTCCCCTCTACAACCTTCGAAAACTGCATCGAATCCTTCCCCAGCTCCCAGACCTTCCTTGCCAGAGACATCAAATGTGAAATTGGAGAGACTGAACAACCAACCAAGCGCCTATAATCGTACTAGCACCAAAAACAATACTCGGACTTAAACATGGATCGATAAACCCAAGCACGTATGCAAACCGTGGCACATCCCTGGATGAATCATCACTTACACAGACAAGAACCACACATACGACCCACGATCACACCAAAACTGGTTGGTGGAGCGTTTTCCTTAGGAGAGGAAAAACACTGCCTAATCCAGTGCTGAAAAAAACTCAAGACCACCCCGCGAAAAACACGAGCAAGGGGGGCAACTCTGAGATAAGGAGAAAAGCAAGACACAGAAGGATACCAGCAAGCAGAGAAAAGAAAGATCACACCATTCATCAGCAGCACATCACTGGCTCAGTTGCAACTGTCAGGAGGTGTGACCAGTAAAATGTCTTGGTCAATCGGAGCAGTCACCGTCGGGCAGTCACTAAGACTCCCCCGCTTTCTGGTTTCGCCGGAGCCCATTGTTTACAAACTGTCCTCACACGCACTTGGCTGGGAGTCGCGTGAGAGTCAAGTCCTACTTTGTTTCCCGTAACCGGCCGTGCAAAATGTTCAGGGAGGAGGTGAATGGGGACATCAAAAGGACGCCAAAGGGGGATAAGTGACGTTAAACGCTGAAAGGACGAACGTGAATCACAGCTGTTCCTCTGCAGAAAAATCACGTGGAAGGGGTAATTCTCGGAGTGTAAGCGACAAAACAAGCGGCGCAGCGAAGGCGATGCTTGTTAAAAGCACAGGCGAAGCGGCATTTCGTAGCTCTGGCTATAAAATGGCGTGGGACTGTCCACCGTCCCTACGGACACGCGCATGCTGTTTGCAATGGACAAATGGCGAGAGCAGCCATCTTTGTCCATGCAGACGAATGCATCAAAGCCCTCGGCAGAATAGATTCCAAAAGGTACTCGTAATGACTAGAGCGCATGCGCTGCTTTCGCAGGGCGAGACCGAAACATCCTTCTCTGTTTAAGCAGCCAAACTATGGAATTCTTTAGCCAACCCCCACAGAAGATCCACAGAAGACTACTCAAGAATTGGCTCTTCCCCACATAACCACCATACACAAACAAATATACAGCAAATCCCTCTGGTATAGAAGCATTTATTTGGAAAATAGATATGTACCTACATGTGTATTGCTTTGTATAAACATGTATAATAATTATGTTTTAAAAATAGAGTAGTTAGTTCTGCTTAACAAATGTACATAATACTTTGTTACATCATTCTATGTTTTTAACATGTATATAAGTGACTGCATAAATAAAATCTTTTATCACTATTTATCTATTGCTTTACTAATGAATTACAAAAAATACCAAATAAATTACAAAAACACTTGAAAGCTGGAGTTTATTAAATGCATCTTTATTATACATCTTCTGCAGTCAGCGAGAGTAAGGAGAGCCCGCTCTGGGGGCAGGCGTTTCTCAGTGCAAGTGGCGACTCTGTGGAACTCTTTGCCCCTTAAGATTCGTTCAGAGCCCAAGATACTTCTGTTCAGGAAACTCTTAAAGACCTATTTGTTCCCACAGTAGTGTTTGGACTTGACTCTCTCCCCTTGGTTCTGTCTCGCGCCGGGATGCCCCCGGGTAAGCTGAGCGCGCTACAAGTTTCATATAATAATAATAATAATAATACATATATAACATTTATACAAATATAAACCTTCCATGTATTTGTGTATCTATAAATTACTTTTCTTCCAATTCAGCATCTCCAATGCATTACCCAGTTTCTCACCCTGTACCACTCAATATATCCTCTACCTTAACTCTTTCATCCCAAACCCCATACACCTACTAGGATTCCCAAAATAACCCTTTCTAGACTCCTCCCTTCTCTACCCCATGCATCATCTCATACCTTTTACTATTAAGATCTCCCAAACAAGCCTTTCTAAACCATTCCCTAAATCTTTCCCCTCCCTTTTGCTCATCCCAAACCCCCTCCTACTATGAACTAAAAAAAAAAATTCTAGACCCTTCCCTCTTCTATCCCTCCTTGCCTCTTCTATTCCTCCACTATTCCTTTTCAATCTAAACAGACTAACATGACCACCACTCACATTCATTTCATATTTTACTATACTTTCCCTTCCACCTTTCTTTACTCATTCCAAACCCCCCTCCCAAATGCTAAAAAAAAAAAACACTTCCTAGACCCTTCCCTCTTTTATCCCTCCACTATTTCTTTTCAATCCAAATAACAGACTAACATCCCTACCACTCAAATTAATTGCATATTTCACTATAGTAATTCACCACAAATCCTTTATGGGTTCCGAAGTAGAGTGCTACTCGCTGAAAAAGTGCTTTAACGCCTCGTCAGTGGTAGTAAGTGCTATATAAATGCAATTACCATACAATGCTCAGCATCTCTGCTCCTGCAACAGGTGATGCTGTGATCAGAGGACAGGAACTCATCCATGTTAATTGGACAGTGCATAAGTAGAATAGTTTTCCAAGCTTCACAAGGAAAGATTGGGAATAATAGCCTTGTCAACTTCCGAAACCTAAGGTTTTGTATGCCTCCTTCTGTTAACAAGTCAACATGCTTTTTATCACAATGTTTGTGTGGTGGAAAGTGAATGTGATCGACAAACTAGCTTCCTGCTGGACAGGAGTGCTCTGATCACATCTTAAAGACCAATTTCCCTAAATCAGGAAAACTCTTCCATCATGAGATTAACCCTCCAATAAAAAAAAAAAAAGGACTGAAGAATCAGAAAAGGAGAAAAAACGTTTCATACTTGTACTTACACTCCTTCCTCTTAAGCTCTTTGAGAATCTGTAGCAGCTGCTGGTACTGGAACGGCAAGGTGTAGTAAAATCAAACTAGAATCTTCTCATAGGAAAGTTGGTTGTATTCTTCTTAGGACAGCAACCTCCAGCTACAGCTCCTTTTCATCAGCTGCCCATCACCAGATTCTCCCCCACATCACATTCAACCAATATCAGATATGCATTACAATAAAGCATTCCATACTGTAAGATGTTTACACATCCCCTGCTTAAATATATCAATATTTTCTACATTTAGGACGCTACACGTTATACAGTACAAACAACCGAATTGGTTAACCATGTCAACTTGATTAAAATATAATGATTCCCACATTTCCTAGATTAGAAATCTTATGTATTTTTTATTCCCTTGGTTTAGGAATATTACATAAACTCCCAAAATCATACTCTCATCATCCAGCATAGCCACAGATTTCTTCACCTTTATAACTTTGAGGTTGGAGATATTGGTTTTCTCCTTTCCTGAAAAGCCAGCTTTTTTCACCACCATTCAGTCTCCGAAATTCAAATTTGGTTCTTGACACTTTGTTACAAATCTCTACGAGTCACCTACTGATTTCAGATTGTCAGGATTCACCCACACCTGTATTTTCGCATTCAACCAAATAAGTGATTTTGTAGCGGGTTCCCTTCTCTTGAGGGCTATAAAAGGAGATATTCCAGTTATGGAGTGAGGTGTCACCATGAGTCCAAAACATTTTTGTCCAACTCCTCTCTCCATGACAATCAATTAGCTAAGAAAAGGGTTTTTTTTTTCTGGAGTTTTATATAGCGGAATCTTGACCCAAAGGTATCAGGTATCAGAGCGCTTTATGTGAGAACCAGTTGCTTACACAAGGACACATTCCTTTTTGTTCGGCACAGGGAGATTAAGTGATTTACCCAAATTCACAGGATGTTGAGCATCATTGCCGAGACTTGAACCCGGTGCCCCATATTTGAGATCGACCGCCCTAGCTGTTAGGCTACATCCTCTCCCCTACATTTAAGACTCTACAAGTTATACAGTACAAATAATAGAGTTGATATTCTCCATTATATATGGTTTACTCTTTCTTCCAAATTGCACCCTACTGTCAGTAAACAATACTTTGGGTATAACCTCGTCCGAAAATACCCATTTAAAAAATCTCATGACATGGCGTGTATTTATTTGCTGCACTGTTCTAACAAACCACATACTGTGATAATTCACCAATACTGCCAAGAATAGATTCCTCCCACCTAATCGGTCAACTGATCCTATGAAATCTAAAGCCAACCCTTCCCATGGTCTCTGGCAATTCCAAAAATCTCAAAGGTGGTTGCCTACCTACTTTGATTTTGTTGCTATTTCCCACATGCATGACAATCCCTTACATATCATCCACTATATTGGGCCACAAAAAGAATTGCCTCAATCTCCGTCTCATCATACTTCAAACTAAGTGTCCCTCATCATAATTAGCTTTGCACTTAAGTTAATAGGTTGAATGACACAATCACGCCTTAACATTTTAACCCATGGATACGCAATTCAGTTCTAACCATGAAATATGGACATACTTGTTAGTCTAGTTTCCTTGACCATCTCCAACCATTTCTTAGGAGTTCTTTTAATTCCTCATATACTTAGTTAACCATTAGAGCTGCCCTCCATTCATCTCCACCAAAAGGCAAACTCATCCATAACACAAACTCCATTAATTTCCTCCCCTTATATACAAGAAACACCAACTAGCAAACGCAACAGACAGATAGCCAAATCATTTTGTCCAATTCCTCTCTATGACGATCCATTAGCTAAGGAAAGATGGTGTAAACAATGCAATTTTCTCATGTTTGATACCCAAGGGGATACCCATTGTAGCAGTTACGGACAATGGGGTGCAATTTATTTCATCATCCAGGTCAGAATTTATGTCTTTCGAAAACAATATTAGCCTTTGGTACAAAATGTTTTTGTAGCATTTGTAGTGATGTCTCAAACGATTGCAGCTTGACTGTCACCCAGTCCCTAATGGTATTTCCGGAAGAACATCAGATAATCTTCCATCATTAAACAGATCATCCAGAGTAGCAAACTCAGACATTATTTTGCAACTATAGCAGCACAAAAGAACAAGCAGTGACCCTGCTCAGTTTGACACTATAACAAGCAATCTGCTCCTTTACACATAAATGTCAACAAAGTGGTAACATGATGTTCGTGGGTTCATCATGGTCAAAATGTTGGGGGGGGGTCAGGGGAGGAGTTGATAGACATAGATGTTTTCATTAATGTATGCTGTATCGATTAGTGACATGACATTACATAGCATGCTTGCTGTCACTGAACGTTGTACATCCACCTGCAATCCTAGAGTTACTTTTGTAGAATGAATATGCTACTTACCAGTATACATCTGTTCTTGGCATGTAGGGCTGCTAATATTCATATCTATAGCATAGATCGCCGCCTAGTGTTGGGTCCGGATGATTGCACATTGTTGTCCTGGAAGAGTCTTCGTAGTATCACGAGATAGGTGGCTCCTCCCCTGGACTACAGTGCGCATGGGCATCGACTCCATCCCCAGATTGTTTTTAGCCATTGTGTCAGAGATGGAGTGAAATAGTGTAAATGATGTCCATGCTAATGATTGAATGCAAGAAAGAATCTGCAGCCGCTACGGGCGCCGGTGAGGAGGGTGGGCGATATGAATGTTAGCAGCCCTACATGCCAAGAACAGATGCATACTGGTAAGTAGCATATTCAGTTCGAGGCATGTGGGCTGCTAAATTCATATCTATAGCATAGAATACATAGCAGTCCCTCCATTAACGGCGGCCGCCCGTGCCAGCTGCAGAAGTCTGAAAAAGTGTTTTAAGAACAGCCTGTCCTACAGCTGCCTGCTGTTTGGAATGCACATTCCAGTAATGTTTGGTAAACGTATGTGGTGTAGACCACGTGGCTGCTCTACAAATGTCTTCCAAAGGAATGTTCCCCAGGAACGCCATGGATGCTCCCAACTTGCGTGTAGTGTGCCCGAGGGGGGCACCGTTAAAGTGCGCTTCGCTTTCTGATAGCAAATCTGAATGCATTTAACGATCCACCTGGCTATCCTGCTTTGGAAATTGGGTTGCCTTTGTGCTGGGCTGAGAAGGCAACAAAAAGTTGCTGCGTCTTCCTAAATTGTTGTGTTCTGTCAATATAGTACATTAACGACCTTTTGACGTCCAGCGTATGGAGCATTCTTTCTGCTACTGTTTCTGGGTTTTGAAAGAATGCGGGCAGTTCAATTGTTTGATTGACATGAAACTGTGACACCACCTTTGGAAGGAACTTGGGGTAAGTGCAGAGCACTACCCTGTTTGAGTGAATTTGTATAAATGGCTCTTGTATTGTGAGCACCTGTAGCTCACTAACACGTCTGAGAGATGTGATAGCAATGAGAAAAGCCACTTTCCATGTTAAGAACTGAATCTCACATGAATGTAGAGGCTCAAAAGGTGGGCCCATCAGCCTAGTGAGGACCACATTGAGATTCCACACAGGAGCTGGTGGGGTTCTGGGAGGGATGACTTGTTTCAGTCCCTCCAGGAAGGCTTTAATGGCAGGCTCCCTGAAAACAGAGAGATGCCGCCTGTTCTGAAGATAAGCCACTATGGCGGATAAGTGTATCCGAATGGAAGCATATGCAAAGATGTAACAAGTAGCAGATGATGTTAGGAATGGATGCATCTAGCGGGTTGATATTATGGTCTGTACAATAAATGACAAACCGCTTCCATTTTGCTGCATAGCAAGCTCTGGTAGTGGGCTTTCTTGCCTCCCGGATGATGTCCATGCATTCAGGAGGCAGGTTAAGGTAGCCAAACTCTAAGACCTCAGGAGCCAGATCGCCAGATTGAGCTGGTGCGGATCTGGATGCTGAATGTCGCCATGGTTCTGCGTCAAGAGCCTGGGTGTGAGGTGCAGCCTTTGATGCGGTACCACGGAGAGTTCTAGAAACGTGGTGTACCATGGTTGGCGTGCCCACGTTGGAGCAACCAGGATGAGAGTCATCGAGTGTTGCTTTAGCTTTCTTGCCACCAGCGGAATGAGAGGTGCTGGGGGAAAAGCGTACGCAAATTTGCCTGACCAGTTCATCCATATCGCATTGCCCTGCAACTGTGGGTGAGGGAACCTGGCGGCAAAGCTTTGGCATTTTGTGTTTTCCCTTGTGGCAAACAGGTCTATCTCTGGATGACCCCATTGCTGGAAGTACGGGTGGAGTACTGATGGATGTATCTCCCACTCGTGCATTTGGTGGCTGTACCTGCTGAGCAGGTCCGCCATCTGATTGTCCTTGCCCGGGAGGTGTTCCGCCATGAGGAAGATGTTCCTCTGAATGGCCCACTTCCACATGCTCTGAGCCAGATGAGACAACTGTGGAGAGTGTGTACCTCCCTGCTTCTGGATGTAGTACATGGCTGTCATGTTGTCCGTCCGGATCAACACGACTTTGTTGCACAGATGTACTTTGAAGGACTTGAGTGCCATGAAGATTGCCATCAATTCTAGGTAGTTGATGTGCATCTTCTTTTGCTTCGTTGTCCATAGCCCCTGCACCGTGGAGTGGAGCACATGAGCTCCCCATCCCTGGAGAGATGCGTCCGTCGTTAGGAAAATCTGTGGCACAGGCTCTTGGAATGGTCGGCCCTTGCAAAGGTTGTGTGGATTCCACCAATGCAGAGAGTTGTATGCCCGACCCGATACCAACACTAGGTCTTTCCACTGACCTTGAGCCTGCGTCCACTGATGTGCCAAGCATTCCTGGAGCGGACGCATATGCAACCGTGCGTGCGGGACTATGAAGATGTAGGAGGCCATCATGCCTATCAACTGCATGAACACTCTCGCTGGGAGTGAGTGTTGCGGTCTGAACCTCTGGATTAGCGACTGGATGTTGTCGATCCTCGCTGGGTTTGGCTGAGCTGTCGCAGCCAGAGTATTTATTGTCGCGCCCAAATACTGCCGCACATGGGCCGGCTGAAGGTGCGACTTTGGATAGTTTCGCGAAAACCCCACACTGTGAAGGAGGTGAATGGTGTGGGACATGTCTGCGGCGCACTGCTGTGCCGACTTGGCTTGAACGAGCCAGTCGTCCAGGTAAGGGTAGACATGTATGTTCCGTCTCCTGAGGTGCGCCGCTACTGTCGCCAGACACTTTGTGAACACTCTGGGGGCAGTGGTCACTCCGAAGGGTAGGACCTTGAACTGGTAATGCCTGTTTTGTATGGTGAACCTTAGGTATTTTCTGTGGGATGGATGGAGTGGTATGTGAAAATAAGCATCCTTGAGGTCCAAGGTTGCAAGGAAGTCTCCCTGGTTTAACAATGGAAGAACCTGCTGCAGTGTCAGCATGTGGAAATGTTCTGAGAGAATGTACATGTTGAGGGGGCGTAGGTCCAGAATGGGTCTGAGTGAGCCGTCTTTCTTTGGGATTAAGAAGTACAGGGAATAAACCCCTGTGCCTTCTTCCTCCATTGGCACGAGCTCTATTGCGCCTTTTTGCAGCATCACAAGAACCTCTTGCTGCAATAAGTGCAAGTGCTCTGCTGACATAGGACGTTGCCTTGGGGGTATGTTGGGTGGAATGGATGTCAACTCCAAACAATAGCCGAACTGGATAAGTTTCCTTACCCACCTGTCTGTGGTGATGGACTTCCAGACTGGCAGGAACTGTTGGAGTCTCCCCCCCCCCCCGACAGGTGTTGGATGGTCGGGGGGCAGTGACAGGAAGTCACTGTTTGTTGGCAGCAGAGGAACGGGAACTGTTGTTGCCTCTGCCCTTGGCGCTGTTTCCTCTGTAACCTCCTCTACCCTGTTTGGGGTACGAGGACTGCGCCCCACCTTTACTGAATTGCGTCTGCTGTGCCAAGTGTCCTCTGTTAACACCTCGATTGCTTGAGCGACGAAAAGTGTTCCCTCTGAATTGCTGAGACTGAAGTGCACCCATGGATTTAGCTGTCTCAGTATCTTTTTTAATTTTTTCGAGGGTGGTGTCCACCTCTGGGCCAAATAGTCTGTCTGGATTAACGGGCTGGTTGAGGATAGTAGTCTGTATCTCTGGCTTGAACCCTGAGATGCGGAGCCATGCTTGACGCCTCAACATCACACTTGTGTTTATTGCTCTCGCTGCCGTATCTGCAACGTCGAGCGCACATTTAATTGCAGCGTTGGAGATGAGCTTGCCCTCCATTATAAGCATCTCAGCTCCTTCTTTAAACTGGTCTGGAAGGTGTTGTAATAGCTGCTCTAAGGTGTCATAGTGTGCCCTATCATATCTGGCCAACCGAGCTTGTGTGTTAGATATGCGCCAAATGTTGGCTGCCTGTGCTGCCACCCTTTTCCCCGATGCCTCCAGCACTTTCGACTCTTTGTCCGGGGGAGGAGCTTCACCCGTTGTTTGGGAGTTGGCCCTCTTGCGGGCATTAGAGACCACCAAAGAGTCCAGAGGTAACTGGCCCCGGATATAAGTTGGGTCGCCAGGTGCCGGTCTGTATTTCTTCTCTATTCGGGGGTTAACAACCCTTGCTCTCGTGGGTTCTTTGAAAATGTCTGCGGCATGCTTGAGAACCCCTTTGAGCATTGGAAGTGTTTTTACAGTTTTTTCGGCTGCCGAGAAAGTGTCGAATAAAAAGTCAACTTCCACAGGGTCTGCATGCATTTCCACTTTATGGTTTGTAATCGCCCTTTCAATCAAGGCATTAAATGCCGCAGAGTCTTCAGTTGGAGAAGTTTTTACCCCATAGATCTGTGGGTCATGGACAGCTTGTTGGTCCCCCTGATCACCAGAGTCTATCCACGAGTCCTGTTGCTCATCAGGGTCTGTTTTCTGGAAAATTATATTCCTCATCCTGTTCACCCTCATCTCCATCTGAGCAAGTGGGTGAAGGTGTTGGACTTCTCCTAGGTTGTGTAGGAATGCGTTCAACAAGTTCTGGTGTCTCTGGTGCTGGTCTTTTTTTCTTTAGAGGGATTACAAACGACTCCAAAGGCTGCAATGTAATTTTCCTCTTGTAGAGCGTCATTTTTCCCGTGTCGGCGTCGATAAAATGTTCCGACTGCTCGTCCAATAAAGGTTGTCGACCAAAACCTTCACTCAGCTGAGATTGCCTCAACCCCTCTGAGTCCTTTGGCACCGATCGAGGTGCAAAGGCCTTCGGCGCCAACTTCGGTGGTAGAGTATATAGGATCGGCATCGAAGTCTTCTTCGGTGGGGCTACCAACTTTGGTACCGAGGGCATTTTCGGCTCCGACGTCAACTCCTTCTCCCGTATATGTTTGAGGGAGTCCGAGACTTGCTTGGTAAAAGAAGCGGATGGCTTAGTCGACCCGACCGATGACCTCGGTCCACCCCCAGGGGAAGACCCGAGCGTCGAAGACTTTTGTTTGGCCGCCGGAGGCGCAGACGTACCCCCGACAACTGCGCTTCTGCCACCTTCCACGGCCCCATGCGTCGACGCCGATGGCTTCGGATCGGCTGCCTTTTCCTTTTGCGTCGGGGCTCCAGACTTAGGCTCGGTGCCCTTCGCCGATTTCGCCTCGACGGCCCGTTTGCCTGTTGGCGCGGTAGTCTTGGCTGAAGTTGGTTCGACAGTCGGCTTTGACTTAGACTCGACCACTTTGCTTGACCCCTGCTCGACGACCTTCTTTGAGCTTGGCTCCTTGACCCCTTTCGGCACCTTAGCCGGTTCGACAGCCTTCTTCAGCTTAGAGGTCTCCGAAGACGACGGCGTCGATGGTGGAGCAGACGTCTTCGGTTTCAAAGGCGTGTCGGCCATCTTTGGTTTCGTCGATCCGGATGTTTTTAGTTTCGGTTTCGATTTAGTTAATGGCGGCTCCGCTGAGGTGTCCGTAGCGGGGCCAGATGGCGGGGCCGAGGATCGAGGTGTAAG
The DNA here is from genome assembly GCF_964261635.1 of Lissotriton helveticus. Classification (NCBI taxonomy): domain Eukaryota; kingdom Metazoa; phylum Chordata; class Amphibia; order Caudata; family Salamandridae; genus Lissotriton; species Lissotriton helveticus. Next base: position 1,134,456,419 of record NC_136072.1, on the reverse strand, counting down.
GTCTTGGGTAAGGCCGTGTGGCGATCCCGTGACCTGAGCCTTTGTAAGAGTTCGTACGGGGCATAGCTCTTCTTCCGAGCTATCTTCCATGGCCCCATAAGCTTCTTCGTCGTCCCCTACCTCCTCGACGTCTTCTAGGTCTTGGCCCTCGACGGCTTCTCCGTAGTCGGCCTCGACCTCCGCCGATGTAGGTGAAATTTGCAGGTGAAGCTCTTGCTCGTCTGCTTCAGGGTTGTCGAAGATGTCCACTGGTGCCGGGGCCGATCGCTGGGCCTCGAGGCGCGCCACGCACCGAAGCTTGATCGTTTTCTTCGATCTAAATCTCGAACAGGCCATACAGTTGGCCTCGTCGTGGTCCGGCGACAGGCACTTGTTGCATACAGGATGCACGTCGATGTGTGAGTACTTTGAACCGCACACGGGGCAGAACTTGAACGGACTCCGTTCCATCGTAGTATCGTCCAGGTCTTGCTGCGTCGACAGGGCCTCGATGACGAAGAGTCACCCGACTCCTCAGATATCAGACTCGACGAGTTGGAATATACACGAGACCGAACACGAACAATACCGACAAAGTAAGGAAGGCCTTTTGGCCTTGAAAAAAGTTGTTTTATCGATTCCGAACAGGAAATGTCGAAATTACATCCGAACCCAATGGCGGAAAAAAACAATCTGGGGATGGAGTCGATGCCCATGCGCACTGTAGTCCAGGGGAGGAGCCACCTATCTCGTGATACTTCGAAGACTCTTCCAGGACAACAATGTGCAATCATCCGGACCCAACACTAGGCGGCGATCTATGCTATAGATGTGAATTTAGCAGCCCACCTGCCTCGAACCTGATGTAACAATGACTTGCTATATGACATTCTAAAATGTACAACAATTTTAATGTTTTAAGAAATGCAATAAAATAGGTTTTTACCAAAAAAAAGCAATTTGCTCTCATAAGACTGTACCCACCAAATGGCATATGGAGGAGTTTGATGATGCTAAAGAAGAGGTTCACCGCATCCGAGGTTACCTATGGATAACTGCCCTACCCATAAGGCGCCGTTTAGAGGCATTCATTTAACTATCATATTCCTCCCTTTAATAGATGAGAAACCCTACCCTGCAAGTGTCCTGGAACACATACAGAGGCCAAGGAAGCATGTCCCCTCATTGGAGAAGCCGTCTTTTAAAACAAGCACGTTATTATGGAGGAAGAGGCAAAGCATATGAATATAAATATATCAATAGATCTAGATCTAGAGAGATCTAGAGAGATCGATAGATATAGATAGATAGATATAGATAGATATGGATAGGCAATGGGATAGATAAAAGATGGATATAGATAGCTATATAGAAAAGGATATAGACAGAAATCGAGAGAAATAGAAATGGAAAAAGATACTTCTATTGTAAGCTTCTGTTAGTAGCAAATGGTACATAGATACACATGCTCTGCATACTATTGCCATCCAGTGTAGGATGCACATGTTTTCAATATCTTTCTTTAAAAAAGGTTGAGTCACAAGACCGGTTACAACTCCATCCATTGTGTACAATGCAACAGTACAATGGCTCAACCTCAAATTGTATTCCCACTCAATGGGAGAGCAGTGTAAGTAGAATGTAGTGTTGAAGATCATGTGGTGTGCAGATATCCGCTAAATTGATGTTACCCAAAAAGACTAATGTTGCACCCATTGTAGAGTGGGCTCTTTGGGGCATGGGACAATGACCCCCAAATAAAGTTTCAATAATCCTTGGCACCACAAGGATGTAAGTTACGGAAACCTGCATAATCTTCCTCACTACAGACGGGACAAGGGAAAGAGACAGAAATGCACAGGTAAATATCCCTGACCAGTTCATCCACAGTGCTTTGCCCATGAACCACAGATGGTGGTACATGGGAGGAAAGTTTTGACATTTTACGTTTGTGGGAGCTACTGTTGCCACCCCCACTGCTGGAAATAGTTTGGGAGAATGTGTGGGTGGAGTTACCACTCATGGAGTGGTTTATGAATCTTGCTAAGCAGATTAGCAAAGTGGCTCTACACACCCTGGCAAATGTTCCGCCAGCAGTTGAAGGTTGTTGCAGGTTACCTAGTGCCAAAGGTGTTGTGGCAGCACAGACAGCCAGGGAGAGTGGGTGCGATCCGGCTTCTGGATGTAGAACATGGTTGTCAAATTGTCTATCTTCAGTAGTAGTTTACCCCATACATGTGGAAGGAACACTTTGAGGGATAGTTTGACGGCTTGGAGCCCCAAGTAGTTTATATGGCTCCCTTGGTGTTGAGGATTAAGAGGCACTAGACCAACTTTCAGGGGTAAGGTCCCCACCCCAGAAGGACGCATCAGTGGAGACTCAACTGCGGAAGGGGATCTAGGAAGGTTCTGCTAAGCAGCAAGTTGCTGCAGTTCCACGTAACCAGATAATGCAGAGTCATTGTTGTTACCAATGCTGGAACCTCTAATGCCCTTTCGTTTGTGCCCACTTCTTTGCAAGGCATTCCTGTAAGGAGTGCATATGCAATTTGGTGTACAATACGACTGATATGCACGAGGCTATCATTCCCAACAGTTTCATGACACTTCAAAGAGCAAACGGAGAGTGTGTCTGAAAGATAAAAAGACAGCAGCTGTTTGAGTGCAATCACTCCCTGGTCGTTTGGGTACGGTTTGCATGTCACTGCGTTAAGGACTGATCTGAGGAAGGATTGAAGTTGCAGTGGCTTGACATTTGTTTCCTATGGATAGTGAAACCTATGAAACAGAAGGACTGTTTTTAGAGTGTGAACTAAGCATTGCCGTTTGCTGCTGCCCTTGATCAGCCAGTTGCCAATGTATTGAAAGATGTGAATGGCATTTCTGCATAGATATACTGCTGCTACTGCTAAGCACTGCATAAATACACTAGAAGCTGTAGTGACTCCAAACTGCCACATGTTAAACTGCTAGTTCTCATCCACTTACCACAAAGTGAAGGTATTGATGATTCGCGGAGGAGATTGGGACATAAAAGTATGCCTCATTCAGATTCAGCACGGACATAAGCAACCTTAGCGCAGCATTGGGATGACATCTTGTGGAGTGCCCATGTGATAGTATTTGGATGAAACAGTTCAAAGGCCCAAGGTTTATTCTCAGCCGGAGCGAGCAACCCTTTTAGAAGGTTTAAAAAGTAAAGGGAACACACTCCTTATGCAGCTTTGATGTGTCAACAGCTGCAGCTCAATCGCCATGCATGGAGGTGTAAATTGTTCAGGTTCAGATAAAAAAACCTGCCATGACAAAAGACCCTCCTTAAGCAGTAGCCTGACTGGATGACAGGTCCATTAGAAGGCAATTTATTGGGCCACTGTTCCTCTCTTCTGAATTTAAGGGTTCCAAATTAACCTTTAAAAGAAGCAGTGATAACGGTCTTAAATGTTTCCCCTACTGTCCAAAATACTTTGAACCCCAATGCTTCCTTATTTGTTTCTTCTTTAGGTAATAACGTTATTTATAACCCACATGAAAATATTTGAGGTGAACAATTTTGTTGATCTCTCACAACTTGCCCCAATACTCTGGATTTTTCATTTATTTTTGACCTTGAACCGTATATGAATAGGACCTTCTTGTTGGGTTGCTTTGCCGAAATTCCAGGCCTTCAATTGATTGAAAGCAATGACATTGAATTGGTTGAGGTTCAAAAATATAATAACTTCAGGGATGCAAGAGTAACATTCATATCTAAAGCTATTTCACACCTGCTTATGGTACATAGTGATAAATTACGTTGTTGTGGCATTGATGTTTTAATTCCAGATGAGGAGCAAGCATTAAAACAAAGTGGCCCAAAATAAGAGGTCTAACATAGACTTTGAAACCTTCACACAGGTCAAACGTTTTTTGGAAAGAGAATGAACATTACAGGTCTTTCTTGGTAAAGAAGGTAGAAGGGTTTCTCTACAAATAGCAAAAAATATTCAGCATGTGCTCGTCGTAGAGGAGGAAGATAAGAAATGCAGTTGGCTTGCAAGTGCAATTAACAAAAATAGATCCCTAGGCATCAATGGTAGGAATTCTTCCTAGCAAGGAGCATGATATCCTGGGACGGCGCCGGCTTAAGCACTAATAAAAACAATCTTATTTTAAAAAAAAAATCTGTTTATTGTTTTCATTCACAACAAACAAACTCTTATTTTTAAAAGAACAGAACGTAGATATTATATGCCTTCAAGAGACTTGGATCACAAAGAACTGATCCACTGAAGATTATATACTGCTAAGCCGGCCAGCGCTCCCAGTGATTAGAGGTCACGCTAAAGGAGATATTGCTATTCTGCTAAGTACAAGCCTTAGTTGGTCACAAATACATTTTTCACACCTCCAACTTAATTCAGGCGTTTAAGCTAAATCGCAAGGATGACCAGGACAATTTTGATCCCCAGTTGATTGTAAATGCATATTTGCCCCCGGATGTATCTTATTCTTACTATTGAATGATTTATTTGGTTTTATCTCCTTTACCTTGGAAAGTGAAGACTGCAGGTGCTTAATACTAGTGGGAGATTTGAACTCTAAAGTCTCATATTATAGCATAAAGGTATTCGTTAATGCCGAAATAAATGAGGCTCAATTTCTGAATCAAAGTAGGACAGATAAAAGAGGAACCCTATTACTTGAAGGTCTGAGACATTTAGACCTCATAATTGTTAATGGGAGGTTAGAATTAGGATATTCCCGCAAATTTTACTAATAAGGCGCCAACTGTGAGATCTGTTCTAGATTATCTAATTACTTCAGCAGACTTCTTCTGTAAACTTAGAAATATGGAGGTTATGTGAAATGTTTTTAGTGATCATATGTTGATTTGTTTTAAATTTGAATTTAGTTGTGCTAAGGTAGATCCCTGGAACTTCAAAGGTATTATAGTAAGGTTCAATGCATCTAATGGTAGAATTCACTGGAACATTCAAGCGAACACTAAATTAAAAGCATGCTTAATGGGTCTAATAAATGACTATCAGCAATCTGAGAGTGTGACTCTTCCAAATTGGATTTACTTGAAGCCTATTTCTACAATATAGGCTCCTTGGCCAAATCTTGTAAAATTCCTCAAGTTCCAGTTAAACGAAGATCATACTTTAATCCTTTTCTTACGTTAAATAGGGAAATAAACTAGTGAGGGCCCAGTTCTTGAATTTTTCTCACTAACTTAGTAATTTAATAAATTTACTAAAGAGGAAAAGTCAAAGAAAAAAACGCTCCTTAAGACGAACACAGGAAGATGGAGGAGTATGGGTGCACCTAAAAGTGGCCGCATCTAAAAAGAATTCCAAAAGGTATTGGGAAATCATCGCTGATTATTGTGGCACAAGAGTGAAGCCTCTCCCTATTGCCAATAAAGAAGAGGATTGGAAAGTTCATTTGCTAGAACTGTATTATGCTAATTTTAATCAGTTCAATTATTGTGACATCCGACCGGTTTAAAACCCCTGAATTTAATTATGTACACTCAATTACGTAGTTGGAGCAATTAAACACATGAGATCTTCTGGAGCAATGGGTCCTGATGAAATTCCCATGACAGTAATTAATAAGCATTTGCAATGCAATAGGTCTCACAGTTGCAAGCGTTTCAGCCATTGGCATTGTAATTAACAATGCCTTTTGTGTTTTTAAAACAAAAATATAAGGCATTATTATTTTAACCTATTTGTTTATGCAAACATAAGCAAAACATTTTTGGCCATAAATATATAGATATAAAGTATACAAATATGAAATAAAGTAGTGGCCAATCAGCCTAGGAAGAACATTCCTGGCACGGCACTGCACTCCTTAGAAGGTGCATGCAAAATGCCAACCCTCCCTGTCCAAGCAGCCAGTGGATGAAGTGGGCAGATCCATGGCCCATCATGTATGCTTTGGTGGGCAGGAGCCTCAATGGCATGAACAGATGACTGCAGGAAGGGGATACATCAAAACCCCGCCTACATACACAGGTATTTTTATTATGATTTTTTTGGGGGGGTTGGGGGGGGGGGACATGAGACCGGCATTAAACCTAAGCACAGCTAGTCCTTTGCAGGTGCTGCCCAGAGAATCTGGAAGAGTATTCCCACAGCCCTTAGAAAATCAAACTGTTATATAACCTTCAAGAAGCAGTTGAATGATACCTTATTAAGCTGTCCATTGTGCTCACACTGGATCAATCTTATGAGTCTACGGCACCATATATAACTTTCAAGAAGAACTAATGCAGCAAAAGTTAAGCTAAAATAACCCCTTTCTTCCTACAATGGACTTGATGAAACCAAAGATGTAAAGCAACTCTTGGCAAAAAAAAAACTGCATTCTGCTATATTTGTATACACTCTTATTATTTGTAGATATATAACTTGGATGCAGGGATGTTTGAAATTGTATACAGGTCTGAGGATATGTAAAGTGGTCTGTTTATCAACAATCAGGGGAGGTCCAGGCTCGTTCACACTCACGCACACATGCCAGCACGGGGTGTGAGTCTGCTCACGCGCACATGCCAGCAGGGGGGTGTCAGGCTCGTTCACACTCACGCACATGCTACAGGAGGGTGTCAGGCTCGTTCACACTCACGCACACATCCCAGCTGGGGGCATCAGGCTCGTTTACACTCGCTCACATGTCGGGGGGGGGGGGTGTCAGGCTCATTCAACACTTATTCACACATACCAGCAGGGGGGTGCCAGGCTCGTTCACTCACGCATGCCAGCAGGGGGGTTCCAGGCTCGTTCACTCACTCACATGCCAGCACGAGGGTGTCAGGTTGATCACGCGTACATGCCAGCAAGGGGTGTCAGGCCGATCACTCACATGCCAGCAGTGGGTGGGGAGGGTGTCTGCCGGGGGCACCCACCTTCCTGCGTAGCCGCAGCTGGCCGGTAAGGATCGCCAGCAGGAACATCTTGAGCAGCAGGGCCGTGTGTTTTCCATCCTCGTGGCCTTGCGAGGGCTACTCTCTGCCGAGGGTCACCGAGCAGTGCAGGGCTACGTGGGGAAGAGGCACAAGGCATTCACAGGGGGGAGGAAGGCGTCTCAAAGGGCAGGGAGGAAGAGAAGAGGGGGGTCGAAGAGAAGGCAGGGAGAGAGCTGCGAGGGAGGAAGAGAGGGGGGCCACAGCAGGTGGGAGAACCTAAGAGTGGGCTGAAACGCCGGTGGAAGGGAAAGTGAAAGCAATACATGCACACGTGGACGAGTACGCGTGCACTGGCTGGGGGAGGCTGGTGCGTGTGTGTTTGTTGGCGCAGGACACGTAGAACTCTGCCAAGCAGGCGCTGCTGGAGTTCAGCAGGTGAGAGCCACAGATCCTTTATCTTGTCCCTGGGGTGTGATAGCGCAACGGCCTAGGGGTGCAAGGCACACTACACGTGTTGTGTAGAGCAACACAGCAGAATGGCTAGAGCGTGGGATTTTGAAGCTGGGGAAGCCAGTTCGAATCTCGGCACCGAACATCAAACATCCGTTGATTCTGGGCAAATCGCCTAGCTCCCTGCACCTAAAAAGGAATGGGTCCGCTCGTTCACGCTGGAATGAAGAAGGCAGTATAGGGCGCCCCGAGCACCAACCCCCCCCGTTCGCGAGGCGCTATTAGCGGATGTAGAATGGCGGAGCGCGCATAAGGCTTGCACCTGTTTAAATGTACACATTGAAATGGCGCACTGCTGTAGCTCATAAGGGCACTCCACTGTTCAGGCCATGGAACACTGACACGCTAGCACGTGGTCTTCTACTTTGGGCATTACGTGGTTTACGGCTTGAAGACCAGTATCTCTTGTTTTAGCCTTACCTGGTTAGCTGTTTCAGCCGCACCCTCCAATTAAGTCTAACATAGTCAACTGCTTTGTGGACGACGCGCTCTCTGGTGTGTTCTGGTTGAAGGCTCGGAGAGATATCTTCAGTTAATTGGTAGATGGTTTGTTTGACAGCGCCCTCTACTGGATCAGTGGCATTTATTAGTGATGGAGGCAACGGAGTATAATGCCCTTCACAAGTTGAGCTCCTTCGCTCTCGTCTATCGGGACTGCAGCGCTTTAACTACAGTATAGGTGACCTCATGATCAAATATGACCCCTAAGAGCTGCCTGGTTTGAATTGTAGGCCCTGAAGTGTTTCCAGGATGCCTTTAACAATTTGATAGAGCTTGAGTTGGGAGAGGCTGCCATCCTTTTTGAAGTGCTTATAAATGGATTCTTGAGTGGCTGCTACTGTGGTCTATCTGTGTGGGCATCTCAATTAATCCTACGGTGTACAGCGCTATATTAAGGATTTCTTTCAGCTTTCTAAACTGTCTGCCGGGACCAGCGCTGTAGGGCCGGTCGGAGAGAAAACAGAAAGAAGGCGGAGCATGGGCTGAAACGCCGGAGGGACAGAAAGCTAAAGCAAGCCATGGCGTTTAGGGAGAAGAGTACGCGTGCCCTGACTGGGGGCGGCTGGTGCGCGTCTATGTTTTTGTTGTTAGCGCAGTTACTGCATGCAGCTAGCTTGCGTGGAAGGAAGGGGGACAGGAGATGCACATTGCGCATGTTCATGGGCGCGTTCACGACCTCAATTCGCCCTGCACGTGCCCATCTCCTGAGGCAAGTCGGCAACAATAGATCTCGCTGACAGCAGCGCTTTTGCGCTGAGTCGCCAGGCGAGACCTAAAAAGGAGAACCTTCTGAGGGCTACTTATCTAGCTCCTCTGTTTAATTTGTGTTACTCTCAGGGGAAGACTCCTTCTTGGTCCGGAAGCATTCTAATCCCCTTATATACAAAGGGTCCTAGAACACTTCCAGGTAATTACCGACAAATAGCCCTATTGGATGCTGCAGGAATTTTTTTTGCCGGTAGAATACTTGATCATCTTACGGAATGAGTGGTGGAGAAGAAGGTCCTTCCTCTAGAACAGGCAGGCTTTAGGAAAAACTACTCCCCCCCCCCCCCCCCTTAAATAATATCTTCATGCTGAAATAGAGGAGAAATACACAATTATTCGTAGTTCATATGTATACATGGCGTTTATAGATTTCTCAAAGGCCTTTGATACGATAGATCGACCTTTATTATGGAGAAAGTTGCAAAAAATGGGCTTGCCCTCTCCACGGCTATCTCTAATTATCGCACTACATTCACAGACCTGGTGCAAGATATTAATGGGTGGAAATCAAGGCTCATCAGATGCTACTGAAAACGGCCTGAAACAAGGTTGTTTGTTAGCTGTTGCGGTTTTCTTTTTATATAGCTGATCTACCCGATTGTTTTGTTCAAGCTGAGGGAGATGCTCCAAAGATAAGTAGCCGGCCTTTTGCATGTCTCCTATATGCAGATGATATAGTAGTAATGGATCTAACTCCTATTGGACTGAATAGAAAGTTGATATCCTTGAAAAATTATACAGTCAATCATTTCTTGAAAATAAATGTTGCCAGAAGTAAAATTTTAGTTAAGAAATGTAAAACAAACATAGAAAATAATGTAACTTTAATTGGCATATTGGTTCTGAAAAGCTGAAGGTGGCGGATTCATATATCTATTTAGGGAAACTAATAGCAGGTAGTACAAAGAACAAACTCCATACTGAACAACTCCTGTAAAGCAGTATCTCATGCCAATGGTTTGGTTATCTTTTATAATGCTATGGGTAGAAGGCACTTTTTACATGTATTATTGGTTTTTAAAGAAAAAATTCCACCAACACTGCTCTATGCCATCGAGTCCATCCCTGTCAAGGATTGGAATTTTTTCAATAGAATTGAAAGGTCATATATTACGAAAACTGTGTAACTTTAATACGTCAGTTCCAACGACTGCTATTAGGCTGGAATTTGGCTTGAGTTCTTACATTCAAGGTCTAGCTAGGGTTTTACGCTGGGGATACTGGTTGAAAGATTGCGAGCAAGACTCATTAAGAAGTTGCATGTGTCAAGAAATTGTCGGGGTTCAGGCAAGTAATTACTCCTATCATGAATTTTTATTTGCATTAAAAATCTTCTCTGTTCAAGAAGAATTAGGGACTACTCTCCTTCCATCAGAATTTAAATCTTTCTTAAAAACCTCTAGTGGCAAGACAGATATTGAATTCTGTAATTCCAAAAAGAGACTAGAGCTAGTAGCCGGGACAAATACACTAAAAACTTTACAAAGATATGTATATTGGAATTTACAATATGGTACCAGACGTTTTCTCACACTTTGTCGCATGAATCTTCTACCTTTAGACGATCTAACAGCAAACTGGTCCCCAAATTTGGGAAATGGAAAAATCTGCATTCTAAGTTCTCAGACCTTTGATCATATCTTATTTGCATGTCCAGCATTGGCCTCGAGCTGCTGACGTTGGCTAAATGGTATTAAAAATGTAGCTTCAGCCAGCGATTTTTTACTTTGTCCAAAAAATGAAGCAGTGTTTATAAAACGTTTTAATTATTTTAAGGAGTTTATGTATATATTTGAATTGCTGTTTTTTACTGCTGTTTGCACAAGAGGAAGATGCTACATTAATTTCCCACTTTTGTTTTGCTGTCAAGTTAAAAATTCACCCAAAGTGCGATTCTGGATTGTGTTTTGCACCGGTACTGCTGCTACTGAATTGTTTGCACATATTAGTTAATGCTTTATAAACCCATTTCTTGCTGCTGAAGCTGAAGGTTTTGCTGAGGATGAATTCTGGATTTTATCAAGTACCCTAACTAGCTGCTTCCTATTGCTTCTCGTACATGTTTGTATTTCTTAGGATATGCCTTGCCACTTTTTTCGGTTTGTGAACTTCAAACGTGAAATTAGTTTTTTTAGGTTTCATTTTTTTTTTAACAATTTGTATGCAGTTTTAAGTGGACCTCATATGAGTTCCAAATCTTAATAAATATTTTAAATTAATTGATGACAGGTGCTTATGCCCATCAGTTCCGGGAAACACAATCTATTTGCCAAATTTGGAACCACTAGGATGGCATGGGCTGGTTTTTCTTTATCTTCATACCTTGGGGCTGTAGAGACGGAAAGGATCAGATATATCCTATGCTCCATTCTACCTGGAATGCATCCCAGAGAGACCGCCTTCTTAGGAACTCCAGCATGCAAAAGTTTTTTGACACTGCTAGTTCTTAGTGGTGACAAAAAGTTCTAGCTAGGGTTCTCCCCATTGCTGGAAGATGCACAGTATCCAGTCTGGCGTAAATTACGCTAGTGATCCACCAAGCACTGCAAGAGGAGTTCATCCACCATGGGCTTCAAAGATCTCACCATTAGCATTACGACCAGGGAAATGCACTGTGCCTGTTAGTTCAGGATACCATACCTCTTGCAGTATGACCATGGCGTGGGGTGTCTGAGGACCTGTGCCAGCCTCTTATTGATAAGCAGTACAAAGTATTTCAGTGGCAGGTGAATAGTCTGCAACGCCAACAAACTTATATAGAGACAAATGTCCACCAGAAACCAGGGTGCTCGGATCTCCACTTCTCCCAGACGCCCTTCCCATCCATCACCATTGTCAGCCCTGGGTGGACCAGGGTGCCGCCAAACAAATTCTAGTTGAGCCACCACTGCAGGTCTTTTGCAAATTCCCCCGATACTTGGACAGAATCCAACATTTTCACCTGGTGATTGGCCCACTGAGACTTCAAGTTCCACTCCAGAGTCGACATACGCCACTTGGCAAAGCCAAAGAGCTTGTGCAAATAAGCCCAGAAGCCTCAGACTCTCCCACCAAGATCCAGGACCGAAACTGAAACATAGGGATCAGTCAGAATTTCCTGGACTCATTCAGGTTCTGTAATTGCACCATATACAGGATGTCTCCAATGAAAAAGGAACCTCTGCGAAAGAGTGAGGTATGGCTTCAACTCATTGATAGTGTATCTCAACGATGTTAGGAGGTTCCCGGTCACATGGAGGTGATCTACAATAGCCTGTGGCAAATCCACTTTCAACAGCCAGTTGTTGAGGTACTTGAAAACTGGAAACTTCACATTCCTACTGTGTGCTGTGGCCACCACTCAAGGGGCACTGGTAAGGATGAAGGGGAGCAGTGAAAACTGAAAAGGTTACTGGCCTGCAATGAACTGCAAGCAACATCTGTGGGACTTCAGGGTGGGGACATGAAAGTTGGCATCAAAGATCCACCACCCAGTTGCCTGGATTAAGGTCAGACAGAACCTATGCTAGAGTGAGCATCAAGAGTTTGTTATTAGGCAAGAACGTATTGAGAGGGCAGAGACCTAAAATATGACTAAGGACCCAGTCTTTTTTCTGCACGAGCAGAGCAATAGTAAACAGCCGGTCCATAAATCTGGGACCGAGACCTCTCTATCCCACGTTTGGCCAAAAGAGCCTGCCCCTCCTGGAGCAAGATGGAAAGGTGCTCCTCTGAAAGGCATTCTGATGCTGGTGGAAGAAATGGCTGGTCAAAAAGGAATGGCAAGGTATAGCCTCATTGGGCCTAATTTTCTGATCCCACCAACTACATGGTGATTAGGTGCCACTAAAGGCAAAATAAAGCTGCTTGGAGACGGATGCCACAGGAGCATGGGACTGTGAAGTTTGCTGCCAGTGGCTCTGTCTGCTTGTTCCCCTGCCAAAGGACTGGGATGCTCACTTTGGGAGTGGAGTACCTTGGCATTGCCAGGATGCCAACCCGCAGGAGAAGCCTCAAAAGGGGCCGACGTGAAAGTAGGATCTGCTTTCATGGTTACCCCCACTTTTTGCTGGTGTTATGCTGTTTTCGGACTAGGATCCTGCTAATCAAGACCACAGTTGCTGTGCTCGCCCCCTAAATTTGACAATGGTAAGTGCTTTCATAGCTCCATAATTGGCTACTGGTGTACCTTTGTAAGTCCCTAGTATATGGTACTAAGGTACCCAGGGAATAGGTACGCCAGGGGTCTCCCAAGGGCTGTAGCATGTATTATGCCACCAACAGGAGACCAATCAAGCTGACTACTGGCCTGCCATTGCAGCCTGTGTGGGTGGGTGCTTGCTTCCTTATATCGGAGGTGCCTGTACTTAAAAACTATAAGTCACCCCTATGGCAGGCTCTTCAGTCCTGAGGGCAGAGTGTTGGTTATAAGTGTGAGAGTGCCTCTGCAGAACATGGAGTAAACCTCCAGGCTTTGTAAGAGCAGTCAGCCATTTTAGGCATTTAGTGGACATCAAGTCAATTACAAGAGGTCTAACTACATAATGGCTAACCAAAACCGGTCATGTTTGGTATCAAACATGTTGGAATCATAACCCAACACTGATTCCAGTGTTTGTAGGATCCCATGTACTTGGGGGGGGCTCCCCTGGGGTGCCCCCCTGTATGCCTGGTACCAGCCTTTCAGGGTCTAACAGCAAACTAGTGCTGCTGCCGCCCACAGACATTTCTGCCCTCCTGCTGCTGAACTTGAGCAGGGGAAGGCAGAACAATAGGTTTCTTGCCACAGAGGTGTGACCACCTCCCAGACAGGACTTCATGTATTGGGGTGGGGGCGATTGCCGGCGCCACCAGACTGCTTTGAAGGGCACATTTGGTGCCCTACTTGCATGCTCCAGTTTGAGCGGGTTCAGGGAGCCCGTCTCCCCGTTCTGCCACAAAGCTGGACAACCCCTCCTCTGGGAGGGATGCTTGAATCGTCTCAACCCTTTCCCTAGGGTACTAAAGGGCTTACGTGTGGGTGGCTCTTGACATTCATCGTGGGACAAGATTCAAATTCAAAACTGCTTCAACAGTCTGGGCACCTTAGCCTTCGTTGGACATCGCCTGGAACCAAGACTGCGCGAAGGAAGACTCCTGCTGCTCTTGGTCCCGCAACTGCTAGTCATTTTAGTTGTCTGTGACTGTGCTTCATCCAGGTTCCTCGCCCAGCCCAGGGTTACACGGAATCGGGTCGAGATACGCGTTGGGTCGTCATAATGTCGAGAGAGTCGCCAGTGCTCTAATCAGCACGACAGAATAATTCCTGCTCCTTGTAAAATTGAGCAAAGTGGTTCGTCTGGGATATATATGGAAAATCATACACTCACTGGCATAACGAAAAGTGAGGGGGCCTCCCTGCACGGTACTTAGGGGGGCCCCCTCCGGGCTCAATCAGGAGCTCTCCAGGCCAGAGTTTAGTGCCGAGGGGGTCCCTTGGAACTAGGGCCCCCCCCCCCCGCACCGTGTGGGCTGCGGGGGCCCGTGTTACGCCCCTGCATACACTAGAAAGAAAACAAGTTACTTACCTGTAACTTTGGTTCCCCAGTATTGGTAACTTTCATAGATTCCCATGCTTTGTATCATTCCCAGTCGTCGGAATGGGAGCCTCGGTAGTATCACAACCATAGAAACAAAAGAGAAAAATAGGCCTAGGCCTCATCTCATTTTGTATCTTATCACCCTCTTTGTGTAAAAGAGACCAAACTTTTGTCAGGACCAATCAGAGCAGCCTCACCCCATAGGACCTTCCTGAGAGAGCTCAGAGCCTCAGATTTTCGTAGCCGTTGTGCAAACCGCCACTATCTCTTGCAAAAAGACTGAGCTTTCCCAGGGTAGGAGGATGGGCGCATGGGAATCTATGAAAGTTACCAATAATGGGGGACCAAAGTTACAGGTAAGTAACTTGTTTTCTTGCCCCAGTATTGGAACTTTCATAGATTCCCATGCTTTGTATCAGAGTAGCTAGCAGTAAATCACCAAGACACATTTTGTAGATACATGGCATCACATAACCGTATAGCAATACTTATAGCATAGCAAAACAATAAACAAAATGTGCTCACCAGGATGGAGGGATTGTAGGGAAAGCTCACCTCTCAATGAAAAAGATTCCGCAGAACTGGTTGACCAACAGCCGCATCGTCTCGTCCTGCAGACTCCAGGCAGTAGTGTTTCGTGAAGGTATGAGTACTGCTCCACGTTGCTGCCCTGCATATGTCCTTAATGGCAACTCCATAGAAGAGAGCCACAGACTATGCCACAGACCTTGTGGAATGTGCACGGACTTTCCTGTCCAGTGGCTTGCCCGCCTCCTGATGGCAGAATTGAATCGCACTGGAGATCCAGCGGGAAATGCCACTCTTTGCCAAAGGAAACCCCTTCCGTGGTGCGCTGTAGGACACAAACAACTGGGATGATTTCCGAAAGGGTCGTGTTCGCTCTAAGTAGAATTTCAAGCATCTCTGAACGTTCAAAGAATGTAATGTGCGTTCCGCAGGCGTAGAAGGGCGCGGAAAGAAAGACTTTAAAATCAAAGGTTCATTCAAGTGGAACTCAGACGGCACCTTCGGAATGAACTTCGGATTGGTGCGAAGAATAAGAACATCCTTTTTGAATTGAAGGAATGGATGCACTATGGAGAGGGCTTGAAGCTCACTAACTCTTCTCGCTGATGTAAGAGCTAAGAGGAGGGCAAGTTTCCAAGACAGGAACTTCAAGTCCGCCTTGTGCACAGGCTCAAACGGAGCTTTCATGAGTTGAGCCAGGACAAGATTGAGCTGCCAAACTGGTGGAGGAGGTCGAACTGGAGGATACATCCGGAACAAGCCTTTTAAGAATTGTTTAACAATCCTAGAGGACCATAACGAAGGGCCTGAAGAGCTACGCCGAAACCTTGATATGGCTGCAAGATGTACCTTCACAGATGAATGTGCCAACCCAGACTTAGCCAATGATAGTATATATGGCAATAGTTGATGAGGCAGAGATTTGTAAGGATGGAGACCTTGTCTTTGACACCATAGGCAGAACCTCTTCCACTTTGCCTTGTAAGTTTTATTAGTGCTCGGTGCTCGAGCCTGTGACAAAACTTCTCTACATTCCTGGGAGAGATTCAGATGACGGAACTCTCTGTGTTCAGGAGCCACGCTGTCAAGTGGAGCGATTTCGGATCCGGATGGTAAACCTGTCCCTGATTCCTTGACAACAGGGACGGAATTGGTTGTAAGCGAATTGGAGGAGCCTGGGAGAGACGCAGGAGTTCTGTGTACCAAAATTGCCGGGGCCACGCTGGTGCAATGAGAATCATCTTGCATGGTTCCACCTTCATTTTCCTGAGAACTCGAGGAATGAGGGGAATTGGAGGAAAAGCGTAAAAGAATGTGCTGTACCAGTCCATCGAAAGGGCGTTCCCCGAGGATCCCTGATGGTGAACTTTGCTTGCGTAAAACCGGCATTTGGCGTTCACCGGAGAGGCAAAAAGGTCGATGGTCGGTGTCCCCCAAACCGAGAACACACTCTCCAGAATGGACTGATTCAATTCCTATTCGTGAGTCACCTCTGTCTGGCGACTCAGGGCATCCGCCTTGACATTGAGCGAGCCTGCCAGGTGTTCGGCTCTCAGACTGATGCTGTGAAGAATCGCATAATCCCAGATCCTGTGAGCTTCTGTGGACAGAGTTTGCGACCTTGTTCCCCCTTGCTTGTTGACGTAGTGCATGGCCGTCGTATTGTCCGTCCGGACCAGCACTGTATGATTGCGTACTCTGGGAAGGAAAGCCTGCAAAGCCAACCGAATGGCCGTCAGCTCCAAAAAATTGATATGGCACTGGCGCTGCTCTGGACTCCAGTGCCCGCTGACTTGAAGCTCTCGGAGCACTGCTCCCCAGCCTTCCAAAGAGGCATCCGTGGTCATGATCAGGGGGGATGGTGAAATTCTGAAAGTCAGACCTTGTGCGATATTGTCTTGTACTACGCCACCATTCGCATGCCCTTCTCATTGCGGAGGTCACCAACACCTTGTCGTTGAATGATCCCTCTGCTTGGCACCATTGTTTGTCTAGTTCTTTCTGCAGAGGACGCATTCGCAGCCTGCAATGCGGTATTAATGGTATGCAGGATGACATCGACCTGAGAAGGGACTTGTATTGACGGACTGAAAGGCATTTCTTGTGGAACAGTTGGCGAGCTGATACGATCAACTTCTGTGGACACTCCTCCGAAGGACGAGCCGTGCACCGCGTGGTGTCGAAAATGGCCCAAAGGAATCGTGTGGCTCTGGAGGGGCTGTAGAACTGACTTGTGTTTGTTTAGCTGAAGGCCCAGGTGACTGAACAACTGAATGCAAGTCGAAACAGCTTGAGAGGTTTCCTTGAAAGATGGAGCCGTGACGAGCCAGTCGTCCAAGTAAGGGAAAACCTCCAGGGATTGTTTTCGTAGAAAAGCTGCTACTGGTGCCAACACCTTGGTGAAAACCCGAGGTGCAAACCGAAAGCCAAACGGAAGCACCTTGAATTGGAAATGGCTCTTGCCCACTGTGAATCGCAGATATTGCCTGTGAGCTGGGTGTATCGGTATGTGGAAATACGCATCTTCTAAATCCAGGGACGCCAAATAGTCGCCTGGGTTCAAAAGAGGAAGAATTTCTTGGAGAGTGACTATCCTGAAAGAGAGTTTGAGGAGATAAGTGTTGAGCTCTCGTAGGTCTAGAATGGGGCGCCAAGTCTCTGCCGTCTTCCGCACCAGGAAGAACCTGGAATAAAAACCTCTGCCCCTCTGAGAGAGAGGTACCGTTCTATTGCCCCCTTGAGGAACAATTGATTGGCTTCGAGATGGAGCAGTCCCAGATGTTTTGTGCGGATGGCGCCCGGAGCTCTTGTTGGAGGAAGATCTTGGAATTCCAACGTATGGCCACTCTGTACAATATTCAGGACCCACTGGTCCGATGTTATACACTTACAGCTGTTCAGACAAAGTTATATCCTTCCCCCCACCGATGTGACTGGGAGGGTAGGAACAGTAGGTAGAGCCAGGAGGCCGCTATTGCCGCTTGGCGTTGTCACGCCCCTGACGGTTCTGACCCCCTCGCGGAGGTTGGCGAGAGTAAGACGCTGATTGTCCCTGCCGTTGATTTGAGTACTGAGTCTTATAAGACTGCGAAGATTGCGAGGAATCTCTGTTGGGTGTTGCCTCTATACGAAGAGAACCCTCTGCCACGAGCGCCTTTAAATGGGACCTTACGGTAGTTGAGTGATCCCAAAGACTTCGCCGTGTCTGTATCCTTTTTTATATTTTGCAGGGCATCATCTACATGCTTACCGAAAAGCATCTCTCCATCAAATGGGAGATCCAGGATCTTATTTTGGACCTCCTGACGAAACTAGGTGGCTCTCAACCAGCCTTGGCGACGTAGCACCGCTGACCCTGCTAAGGCCCGAAAAGCCGTGGAAGCTATATCCATAGCACAGTCGATAACTTCGGAGGAGGATCTCTCCCTCCATCAGCACTCTTGGCCTCATCCCTTGTGGAGTCTGGTAGTTGTTCCACAAACGGTTCCATGTCACACCACATCTGCCGATCGTATCTGCCTAGAATGGCGAGAGCATTTGCTGCTCTAACAAGCAAGCTGGCCATGGAAGAAAACCTCTTCCCCACGTTATCCAGGCGCCTACCATCCTTGTCCGGAGGCGTAGTCAAAGGTGTTGACGGGTTTTTTTATTTGCTTTGGGCAGCCTGTGAGATCACCGAATCAGGCTTCGGCTGTCCAAGAAGACAAGCTGGACTGCCTTCTGGGGCCTTATACTTCTTTTCCAGTCTGGGGAGAACCAGAATAACAGTGGCTGGATTTTGCATGATCTTCATACCTTCCTACCACACATGTTCAATTATGGGAATGGACTTGCCGGATCTTCTGTATTGTTCCTTGAAGTCAGAGGTAACATTCAGACTCTTCTCTCGTAATCGGCAGTCCAAACCTCTTTGACGCTCTCTCCATCAGGTTATGGAACCCCCCTATATCAACCAGTGGCGTCTGGATCTTCTAGCCCACTGTCACCCTGAACCAAGTCTAGGTCCTGCAATGGATCAGTCAAGGGATCCACCTGTACAGCATCATCGTCCGAAGAGGTATCCTGCTGGACAGTATTGGCTGGTTCGGGATCCGGTGTCTGGAAATGGACCATAGGTATTACCGGTAGTGGTGTGCGGGACACCACTGGCGAAGGAGGCAGACCGATAACTGGCTGTGCTTGTGGCAACACCTGAGGTGGAGGTTGCGCAGACTGCATTGAAGGTTCCGAAGGAAACCTGTTCCTATAGTCCTGCAGCATCAACTGAAGATCAGAGATCAGAGAGGCGGGCATGGCCACCATGTCCTGCCCTAAACCAGGTGGACGTCGCTCTTGTGGAACATAGTGATGCAACTGTTGGCCACCTGTATGCTCGTAATATTCCTCCGTTTCAGTCTCCTGCAATTTTACATTCAAGTATGAGGGACAGTAGGCGTCTCCATAATGGCCACTCTCATCCTCATCCGACTCATCATCCAGAAGCATTGTCGGTGGATGCGACGAAACTCGTCGCGGAGACGTCATTTCCGGTGTAATTTTCATCTTCTGCAGTGGAAAATGCATTTTGACCCGTTGACTGTCTCGTCGACGGAGCCGTCGTCGACGGTGCAGCAGTTGTCGATGGTATTGTCGATGGAATCGTCGACGGTACAGCGGCCTTCGTCGACGAAATCTTGGTCGTCGACGGAATGATCGTCGACGACTTCGTAGACGAACTCGTCGTCATCACCATCAGCGTCGCAGTGGTCGTCGACGTAGTTTTCGTCGTCGACGAGGCAGTCGACAGCACCTTCGACGAGGCCGTCGACAGCACCTTACCGGAGCTCATCGTCGTCGACGTGGAAGAAGCTATCGCCGACGAACCGGGAACCTTGAATGACGACAAAGTCGTCGACGTGGAGATTGCTACTGACGACGAGCCCGTCGACGGAGCCAAGGAAACAGCGGGAATTTTCACAGAAGCAATCGTCGTCGACGTACCTGATGTTTTCGTCGTCGACGGACGCTGTTTTTTCTCCGGCCCGGTTCCTGGAGTGACAGAAGAGTATTTGTCACCGTTTTTTTCATTTTTGGACGGAGGAGAAGTGATAGTAACCTCCTTTTTGTCCTTTGAGGCTGTAACCAATCCAGCAGCCTGTCCCTGCCTCTCCTTTTCACTTCCGTGAGGAGATTGAAGGGGACCAGCCCTCTCAGACCGGTCAGAGATCTTATGAGGGGCTTTAAGAGGGGGCTCAGCTGAAGAAGAACCAGGGGGAGACCTACCCCTCTTCCTGGATCTGTGAGAGGACGCTAGAGATGTTGAATCCTCTTCATCTGATGAGAGCACCTCCTTCCGAGTCTTCATCTTTTGAAGCCAGGTCAAAAGCCGACCCGCTCTGTCACGAAGTGTCTTGGTAGAGAAGGTTCTACAAATTTTGCAGTCTGTGGCCTTGTGGTCCGGGTATAAGCAATAAATACAGTTCTCATGCTTATCTTCCACAAAAAGTCGTTTTTCCCCCACAAGAGGCACAGGACCTGAATAAGGCCTTCTTCTCCTTGTCAGACATGTCTTGATTTCAGTAGAAAAATTGAAGAAATAACCAATAAGATTGAGAAAAACTGAGCAGAGCTCAGTGAAGACTCCCTAGCACAACGTGCTGGCGAAAAATCTGAGGCTCTGAGCTCTCTCAGGAAGGTTCTATGGGGTGAGGCTGCTCTGATTGGTCCTGACAAAAGTTTGGTCTCTTTTACACAAAGAGGGTGATAGGATACAAAATGAGATGAATGAAATGAATGAATGAAAGGGGTTTTGTAGAGCGCGACTGCTGCCCAAGGGCGTCCAAGCGCTAGGTAGAGGGAATAGTACTCTGAAGGACGGGGGGAGAGAGCTGGGGGGGGGGGTGGAGTATTTAATTTCTGAAAAGGAATGTTATTAACTCTTTACGGAAGGACGAGAGGATGGGATTGGACCTTAAGGGAAGGGAGTTCCATAGTTTAGCGGCATTGAGCGTGAAGGACCTGCCTCCTGCTCTGGAGCTTTTGTTTCTGGGAACTGCGACAAGGAATGCGTTCGTAGATCGGAGTAGCTTGCCGGGGCAGTAGGGGGTGAGAAGTGTGTGGTTGATCTCAGGGCTAGCTCTATGGAAGGCTTGATGCGATATGCACAGGGTTTTGAATTTTATTCTTTCCCCGACAGGGAGCCAGTGGAGTGACCTGATCCCTGACTTAGCTGATTCTCTGCGGGGGATCTGGAGTAACGTACGAGCTGCGCAATTCTGAGTACGCTGGAGTTTCTGCAGCACGTATTCAGGGGCTCCCAAGTAAAGGGCGTTGTTAAAGTCAAGTCGGGACTGGATGAGGCCCTGAATGACAACCTGCTTGGCTTCGAAGGGCAGGATTGGAAGGATCTTTCTCAGCATCCGGATGATCCCGAAGCAGGTTGCTGCTGTTTTCGTTGCCTGAGTGTTAAAAGTGAGGGTTTTGTCCAGCCAAACTCCCAGACTTTTGATGTCCTCCTTCGGAGTTGGGGGTGGGCCTAAACTGGAGGGCCATAGTTGGTCGATGGGGGTGGGAGTGGGGGGGCTGAGGAACATGATCTCGGTTTTGTCGCCGTTGAGTTTTAGTTAGGATGCGGTCATCCATCTCCTGACATCCTCCATGCAGGCTGCCAGGTTGGATTGGGGGAGCCCGCTGTTCTTCTGTGCCAAGGAGACCACCAGCTGTGTGTCATCCGCATACGAGATGATCTTGATACCATATTGGCGGACGACCTCAGCCAGTGGTCTCATGTACACATTGAACAGCTTAGGGCTCAGGGAGGAACCCTGGGGTACCCCGCAGTTTAGAGGTCTGCTAGTGGAACAGGAGTCACCGTTGAAGACCTGAAAGGTCCTTGCGCTCAAAAAGGATCCCAACCAGTCAAGAGCGTCTCCGGAGACTCCCAGATCGGATAGTCGACACAGCAGGGTTTTGTGGCACACCGTGTCAAACGCGGCGCTCAGGTCGAGGAGGACCACTGCCACTGACCCCCCTCGGTCCAAGATCCTCCTGGATCCTTCCGTCACGGCTAGAAGAGCCGTTTCCGTACCATGTTTAGAACGGAATCCTGTTTGGGTGGAGTCCAGTAGAAGATTCTCTTCGAGGAATTTAGTGAGGTGGAGATTAATATGCTTCTCCAGAATTTTGCTTGCCCAAGGCAACAGGGAGATTGGACGGTAGTTGTTAGGGTTAGGGTCCGTGGGATTGAGATTGGGCTTCTTAAGTAGTGCTTTCACCATTGCCTGTTTCCAAGTAGGGGGGGAACCACTCTGTTTGCATGGAGCTATTGAGTAGCTCCATGAGGGTGGGGAGGATGACTTGGTTGGCCACTTGGTTAGCCATGTTCATCATGCAAGGGGGTGCTGGGTCGCGGGGAGAGCCTGATTTTATCTGTTGTGCGAGGGATTGGAGTGATTCTAAGTCTAGTGGTGGGAATTCATTCAAGGATACTCGCTGAGGGTGTTCTATAGCGCTTGGAGGTTGGGGTTTAGTGGTGATAATCTCTGGGCCAGGGCTGCGGAGGATACATGTATTTTATTAATCTTTTGATACAAAAATTCAGCTAGCTCGTTGCATCGAGATAGTCAACTGGGGCTGTGGGAGGGAGATCTTGGAGAGGCTTTTAACTACTTGGTATATTTCTCTTGGCTTGGATCTGGCTGCCATGATTTTCTCTTTGTAATAAGTGGCTTGAGCTGTATTTATTTCGAGTTTGTAAGCCCTAATAGCTTCCCTATACCTGTTTTTTTCAGTGGTGACGTATCCTAGACGCCACTTCCTTTCAAGCTTTCTGCACTGACGTTTTAACTCCCTGAGCTCCTCCGAGTACCAGGGGGCAGTTTCTCGTGCTCTTTTCAATATGGTTTTCCTGGTGGGGAGGATGGAGTCGATGGAGTCCTCGATCCATTTATTGAATTTCCTGCTGTCAGGTATGGGGCTCTGGGAGAGGGAGGGCTTTGAGGTGGATAGGAGGCTCGACCACTGCTCTGGCGGGAGTCTGGACCAGTTTCTCATCTTTCGTGAAGTAGGGGTGGGGGGAGTGAATCTGTGGGTGGACCAGTTGAGGGGAATGAGAAAATGATCAGTCCAGGGGAGGTGTGTGATAGTACCAACCGTGAGGTTGGGGCAATTGCTAAAGACCGGGTCAAGCAGGTGACCTTTGTTATGAGTGGGGGACCGGATTAATTGTTCTAGTTGGATAGCGGCTAAGCTAGAGACTAGCTCATTGGCGGTGCTGTCAGTGCTGTTGTCGAAATTAATATTAAAGTCGTCCAGCACCGTGAAGTTGGAAGAGGACATAGCAGATTCGGCCTCTAGCGAGGAGTGGAAGTGATTCAATGGGCCTGGGGGGCGATACACAAGTGCCCCTGTTAAACTGTCGTTGGGGGTGAGTTTGAGGCAGAAAGACATGCTTTCGCAATCTGGGATTGAGTCCAGGATGCAGTGGCACTGGTATAAAGATTTATAGATAATTGCAAGGCCTCCTCCTTTTCCGCTTGTGCGGTCCCTGCGAGAAATCTGGTAACCCGGGGGAAGTGCTTGGATCACATCTGGGTCAGTCTGGGGTTAACCAGGTTTCGGTTAAAAAGACGGCGTCAGGAGCCCACTCGTCTAATAGCAGGAAGATTTCAGCGCTATGTTTTGGCATGGACCTGCAATTTAAGAGCAGTAGGGTGTAGTTTTGCTGGACCGGTCTGAGCCGGGCAGAGTGGAGGCTAGTGTTGCAGCGTTGACAGTAGGTGGGGAGGTTATGGGGATGAGGTCAGTGAAGGCAGCTAGCATCCGTGGGGGGTTTAAGTGTGCGGAGGGCATCAGCGCTATAATGAGTCCTAGGAGGGGGGCCAGGGGGAGTGGCCCCTGTCCCTGGCCGGCCGCGCGCAGACGGGCTTGCCTTTGGCGCGCTGGCGGCGTGCCCGCTGCGCGTCCGGGGGAGGCACATTATTTAAGGGGAAGGGGTGGGCGTGGCCTGTGGGCTCTGGCAATGGCGGCGAAATAATTTTTCCTACCCGCGGCAGCGCTAAAGTCCGCTGAGCGGGGATGTCAGGTGGCTTTTGAGGGGGGAGTGCCCAGGGACAGGTGAGTCAAGTTAAAACACACAAGTACAATTAAAAAAAAAAAATATCGAGCGTCTCTCCCGGCTAATCGCCTCAGGAGTCTATGTCCTGTAAGGCGTCCCGTCCACGGCGCGACTTATATAGGATTTGGTGAGGGGGGCGTGGCCTCCCGGCAGGGGGCGTGGCCTCCCGGCAGTGGGCGTGGCCTGTGGGCATTGGCAATGGTGGCGAAATAATTTTTCCTACCCGCGGCAGCGCTAAAGTCCGCTGCGCGGGGATGTCAGGTGGCTTTTAAGGGGGGAGTGCCCAGGGACAGGGGAGTCAAGTTAAAACACACAAGTACAATTTACAATTTAAAAAAAAAAAAAAGATAGAGCGTCTCTCCCGGCTAATCGCCTCAGGAGTCTGTGGCCTATTTTTCTCTTTTGTTTCTATGGTTGGGATACTACCGAGGCTCCCATTCTGACGACTGGGAATGATACAAAGCATTTGAATCTATGAAAGTTCCAATACTGGGGCAAATTTAATTCCATGTGCAGAAGGCTTCAGTGACCAATACATGACCAGACATTACATTGAAAGCAGAAGGGAATATCTAGTGGGATTTCACAAACGGAGGTTGCACTTCCAAATTTAAAGAAAAAAAGCCCTGAAGAAGCCCGTGTTGGGCGAAACGCGTTGGCTGTGGATGCACTGAAATGAAATAAAGCATTTATGATCTTCAAAATCTGCGTGAACGTCCATCACTCCTGTCTTCTCTACTTTTAAATTGTATGGCATCTTGAGCCAGAAATTGTGATCTGAACGTTGCCTCTCCAAACGTTTGTTAAAAAATCCTCGCCCAGCCTGTTGGCATCAAAGACACCCTAAGGAACCTCCCTTGGAGTGGTGTAGGTATCCTGGTTCCTGGGGTATCCAAAAGGTAGGGTTACTCTCCAACCTTCTGTCTGCCACAGGGTCTCCTCAGGGTCCCCCTGGAGAACACTTTGTATTTGTGCTTACTTACCGGTTTACATTTGAAGCATTGGGACTACTGTGTTGATATCTCCAGGTAGGAGATATACCAATGTGTTAGTAAGTGTGTATAATAAATATATTATTTTTATAACTACACTGTGTGGTTCTTTTTCCTTTAACCTACACTAGGATTAGTTCTGGCTAAACAAGGTGCTTAACATTCCTTCTGGACTAAGCCTGAAGGCTGCTCTCCACAGCTACCACTTTAATAGCTTTCTATGGTTGTCTAAGTCCACTAAAATCCCCATCAGGGTTGTCTGGATTAGTGCATGGTGCTTCACTTAAATAAGTGTGCACCATATACTAAGCCAACCTCCTACAGGGGCGAAATTGTTGAGGTTATGGTCTTGCAGAGTAGGAAAGGGCTAAGCAATGTGCCACGGCCCATCTTTTCTTGAAGCATTCAAACTCTGAATCGACCTTCTCACCAATCAGGCAAGACCCATCGAAAGGCATATTAAAGAAGCCTGCACACCACCAGAGAAGCCTGTGGCTCTAAGTGTGTCGCTGAAACACTTTGCTACTGCTGATTATTCTGCCCAAGCACCCTGTGTTCAGACCTGAATGTACAATGTATTTGAACGCAGCCAGATACTCATAGTTTTAAGCAGGTTGGCCTGAAATTCCTTGTAGACTGCCAGAAAGACTAACCGCAGGGCCGGACTGGCCGTAGAGGGCACCGGGCAATCTCCCGGTGCGCCGCACAGGTGGGGGGCCGGTTTGGGGCTCCTGGGGTCCGTTTTTGTTACAGGGCCGTTTTTACAGCATAGCTACAAAATCGGCCCTTAAACAAAATCGGCCGAAAACCGGCCCTGGCAAAGAGCTCGGCGGCACCCACAACCCCCGGGGAGGTGGAGGGGGGGAGGGGGGGGGGGCAGGGGCCGGTCGGCCGAGCACTTTGCCAGGGCCGGTTTTGGTTCCAAGTCCGGCCCTGAATAACCGTAGCCCATATAGCATGGCAATATGTCCCCTTACAACAGCTGGATTTGACTAACCGGAGAGCTAGGCTGGCCAAGAAAATCTTCCATTTCCCAAATGTTTCTATTTGTTTTGACTTTTCAGGGACAGTCAAACTATTTGCATCAGACGAAGACCCACAGTGGAATCTCCAAGCCAGAGCACCTTGGCTCTTAGTACATGGAATACCCACTTTCCAGAAATAAAAACAAACTGTTACAACGTTTATTTCTGATATTTAGATACTCCACAAACAATGCAATACAATACACACTGCAACAAAAGCATGAAATGTAATTGTGAACACTAAACCTTACTGTAATTCCTTATTCAAACACAAATAAGTAGACAAAACTCTTGCTAGGACCAATTTAACTATTCCTTCCATTGTGCACGCAATACAACCCAGCATCTTTAGACCACAAAAGGATACACATCCTTCATTTGCTCGATGGAAGGTGCCCGGATAATGTCATTGATTCCAATAATGTTTTCATGTTTAAAGCGAAGTAGGATTTTGATCTCCCTTAGAGTTCGCTGGCAGTATGTCTGATGTTCAAAGGGGCTGATTTTCTTGATGGCAACTCGGACTTTACAGACATTATCATAGGCGGAACTGAAGAAGAAAAAAAGAATTACATAAAACAATTAGGCTCTCGAATCTCAGCGTTGCATCAAAAACACTAAATGAGCTTTCAGCAACAAAATCAAGATGGTGACACTGCACTTAAAAGAACAGGACTACTAAGTTTTCGTTAAATGAAATAGAACATTAAGAGCGGACTCATTAATGCTTACTGGTGTGTCAAAGATACTTTTTCACTAACTCACAAGAAAAATCTCCTAGAGGCAGTTTTAAACTATAAAAAGCTTATTGGGATCACGATGAAAACCTAACTGAATGCCATGCGGATGGCCCTGTCCAAGACATGTGTAGACGGGACCTCCTGCTTTAAGAACACTAACAACTGGCATGCTGGACGCTGTAATCTGTGTGGGATCAGAGCACCAGCAGTTGTCACCCACGTAACTCCCTGAAGTCAGAGAGTTGAACAAATCTGCCTCTCCCATATCATGGAGATTCCAGCCATGACGATATGAAAGCTGCCACCCAGGACCTCCCCCTCTTAAAACTGGATATACCCGGACATTAAAATGCAATCGAGTAGGCGAAGCACTCAGACTGTGAAGTGAATGAAGGCTGTGAAGACAAACACGTCTATTACATAAGGAGTAAAATCGGTTATATTGTAAAGATTCACAAGGTGACAAAAATAGGGTATCACACCACGTGGGTGATAGCATGGTAACAGAAGACGAGATGTACAATGCAAATCGAGTCAAATGGCCGTAAAAGCACCAAATGTATGCTGAACCATGTAACAAATTAGTGGGGAAGCAAATATTCATGCGCAATAACCTCATTATACCACTACAGAATGATTTGTGAAGCCTTTTTTGATGATCAATAAAAATATATATATATATTTTTTTATTGGACAACATGGAAACAACTCAAAGTACGAATACCCAATAGAAATCCTGGTAAATGAAGAGGCCCAACCACAAAATTCTTCTCGGTCCAAGAAGGTTTAGATTGAAGGTAGTTGAGATTCTCATTTTGGCCTGGCATGTACACAGAGGTCAGGAACCATTATTAGTCAGGCCATATATGTCAGGAACGGGGATGTAACATTTACTCAGAGCCCTCCATTAGCTTTTTTCATGATGAAAGTATCATTCAAATACATCAGAATGGGTCTAATCGTTCCTCAGGAGCAACTCGGCAGGAAAATAAACCCATTTTAATCTCAGTAGACCATGACAACAGAATCCCAGGCGCATTCCCTCCAATGTCTGTTGCAACAAAAGACACTAAGTGCTCTACCATGTGGTTTTTTTACATTTTAGAGAGGCTCTTCCTCATCAGGGTGACAACTTCGATCCCCTAGTCATTCATTCGAGGCTATAAAGAAACATGGCATCATTGAGGAATCCACCATCCCTTTAGAGTGAGCCGATCATGTTAAACCATAGTAAACAAGCATTTACAATGTAATGGTTTCGCCTTTGGAAAAGTTAGAGCTATTGGCATTGTAAATGACAAAATTTGTATTTATGTGTTGGTTTTGAAAACAGATAAATAAATGGCATTGTCATTTACATTGCCATTAGCTTAATCTCTCGCAAATGTGAGACCTATTGTACCCTACGGACGAGCTCAGCAGACAGCAATTACTACCACACACACACACACACACACCCAGAGCCCCCCACACACACCCAGAGCCCCACACACACACACCCAGAGCCCCACACACACACCCAGAGCCACACACACCCAGAGCCCCACACACCCAGAGCCCCACACACACACACCCAGAGCCCCACACACACACACCCAGAGCCCCACACACACACCCAGAGCCCCCCCCACACACACACCCAGAGCCCCCCCCCCACACCCACACCCAGAGCCCCCCACACACACACACACACACACCCAGAGCCCCCCCACACCCACACACACACACCCAGAGCCCCCCCCACACCCACACACACACACCCAGAGCCCCCCCACACCCACACACACACCCAGAGCCCCACACCCACACACACACACACCCAGAGCCCCACACCCATACACACACACACACCCAGAGCCCCACACACCCAGAGCCCCACACACACACACCCAGAGCCCCACACACACACACCCAGAGCCCCCCCCCCCACACACACACACACAGAGCCCCCCCCCCCCACACACACACCCAGAGCCCCACACACACACACACACACACACACCCACACACACACACACCCAGAGCCCCCCCACACCCACACACACACACCCAGAGCCCCACACCCACACACACACCCATACACACACACACCCAGAGCCCCACACCCATACACACACACACACACACCCAGAGCCCCACACCCACACACACACCCAGAGCCCCACACACACACACACGCCCAGAGCCCCACACACACACACGCCCAGAGCCCCACACACACACACACCCAGAGCCCCACACACACACACCCAGAGCCCCACACACACACACCCAGAGCCCCCCACACACACACACACACACACAGAGCCCCACACACACACACACACAGAGCCCCACACACACACAGAGCCCCACACACACACACACCCAGAGCCCCACACACACACACACACACACACCCAGAGCCCCACACACACACACACACACACACCCAGAGCCCCACACACACACACACACACACACCCAGAGGCCCACACACACACACACACACACCCAGAGGCCCACACACACACACCCAGAGCCCCACACACACACACACACCCAGAGCCCCACACACACACACACACACCCAGAGCCCCACACACACACCCAGAGCCCCACACACACACCCAGAGCCCCACACACACACCCAGAGCCCCACACACACACCCAGAGCCCCACACACACACCCAGAGCCCCACACACACACACACCCAGAGCCCCACACACACACACACCCAGAGCCCCACACACACACACCCAGAGCCCCACACACACACACACCCAGAGCCCCACACACACACACACCCAGAGCCCCACACACACACACCCAGAGCCCCACACACACCCAGAGCCCCACACACACACCCAGAGCCCCACACACACACCCCCAGAGCCCCACACACACACCCCCAGAGCCCCACACACACACCCCCAGAGCCCCACACACACACCCCCCAGAGCCCCACACACACACACACCCCAGAGCCCCACACACACACCCAGAGCCCCACACACACACCCAGAGCCCCACACACACACCCAGAGCCCCACACACACACCCAGAGCCCCACACATATATATATATATATATGTAAAGTAATATGCGGCGCAGCTTTCGACGAGGCGAAACCTAAAAATGAGGGTGTTACATAAGTAGTGGAGCACAAATGGTTCCTCAACATGCAGTAAGAGCAACACGAGGTACCCATGCTCAAACTCTTGTAAACCACAGCACTCTCAGGACAAAAGTAAATTTAACAGAAGGTAGGGAGGGAAAAGTTGTATTATTTCCCACACACCATTTGTAGAATGAGAACAGTAGTAACTGGAAGATCAGTTGCCAAGTTTACCATAAGCTGTGTTGCTCACGCTCTCGAATGAGTAAAAAGGACTGACCGGTCTTGCAGGAATTCGAACTTTTAGGATGCTCAGAGATTCCATAAAGGACTCCATTCAATTTAGGAGCAATTATATCAACTCAATCGTGGAGTCTGGCAGACATTGGGGGGCTCAAAAATGGAGCAGACTTCTAAAATTATAACTTGAGGGCAAAGCATGCCATGACATCAAAGATCACATGCTGTCCCGTTCACATTTCGGTCAGATCTCGCTAAACCTAACAGTGCAAAAATACGGACCATCAGTTCTGGACTTGCCAGGACAGTCTAGGGTTATTAAGATGTGTGCCATGATTCCTACACTTTTCAATGAATTAAACATGACTTGGCTTTGCCGAGAAGGTCTGGTGGGCACGCGCATTAGAGTTCACAGGCCAATAAGGTGCCCAGTTTGGGCACAGCACCCTGCTAACTGAAACCGAGCCCACGACATGACTGGACGATTTATCTTTTATGGTACACGCAGATTATGTTAGTTCACAAATCAAAAACAGACAAGTCACTGTTAGAAAGCAAAAATTCACAAATCTTATGAGTAAACTTGAAACATATTGAATCTAAAGACACACTTTCTTAATATGATCAATTCGAGATGTTTCTCACAATAATATTGCATAGTCATCATAAACCTCATTGCATACTATTTACACATTGCTGGTTGCGTGTTTACGTCACATGTCGCTAGAGGTTTAAATTTTTTTCTCGCTACCAAACCACATTTGTGAAACCCCACCACCATGGTAGTCAGAGAAAGGCCGAGGGCAGGATGATCCCAGTCTAAATACTTGCATCGCTCCTGCGATGCCAGACCGCCTACAACACACATATCGTGCAAGTCTTCACAATACCACAGACCAGTGTATTGTGAAAAAGGCCACTTTATTTGGTCGGGTCTGCAGTAAATCAACTTCATAAAACGCAATTCATGTATGAAAAACCCCAAGCCTCACTAATACATGGTAATAAACCTGACAAACCCCCTCCCTGAAGGTTCACTCCCCATATAACCAATTCCTACCCACAGCTCTCACACACCCCATCTTATTTTCCTATTTAACATCTCACGTCCATTCTTGCTACAGCCAGCTCACCCAAGAATGCCCCAATACTCTTCAGTCTCATGCTTAACCAGCTACAACAGTCCCTGCTCTGTGCTCCCGCCCCTGAAGGATGGATACACCAGCTCGTGACTCGCCATCCCCCCCCAATTACCACCTATAGGCAATGAAACTGCACCTGTCCTGTTGTGGAGAACAACCCAAGCATACCCCACCCCATCCCAACCAACAAACTTCAAACGCATTGTTCCTTTCACCACCCTGCACAAGCCAGACAGACGGTGGGTGGATCAAAAATTCCTTTCTGACCCCACCTCCCCCAGCGCTCTAAAACTGCCTACGCTACTGTCCACTGGATCAAGGGTCAGCGAAGAGGCTGGCTCCTGACACAGGGCCCTATTATAAATTTGCTACAAATCCCACCCTCTCTGACCCCCCTAGTTCCACTTGTCCAAATCACCCCGGAGGGACCGGCCTGCAAGACTAAGCTCCCCCCGGATCCGCCGATGACTCCAGACTACAACAGCGCAACTTTACACGTGGTGCCCATGCTCAAATGTTGTACATGGTCTTGTTTGTATGGGCCCTCTTCTGCGGCACAATCAGACGAAACTGCTGTAATGACTATTATTGTCTCTCCTTTCGTTAATCATGTATCATAACAGAAAGAAGGGCGTCTGGGGGTGAGGGCAGGCGGTGTATTTAGAGTAACTGCATGTTTGCAGTGTTACTTTATAGCAATAAGAGAGCTTTGCACTTTCTCACAGCTTACTACAATACAATACATAGATTCCGAAGGATACACCATGAATGTCTGCATTACCCTTCAACGTCACTGCAAACCCATGTACACCTCTCTTATGCCTGCCTAGTTCTGGGTGCCGGTGTAATGAGCTGCTCCTGTCTATGTTTTTCTTTGAATTCTGGGACTTGTAGTCCTGGCTCTATAATGGAATAAACAAAACTACACTTCCCAGCATTCACAGAGAAAACTGTTCTGGACCAGCTAATCACGCATGTGACACTTGGCAGGGCTTACCATCTCTTTTAAACTTTATTAAAAAGTATTCCTCATCTCAGGCAGGTTATACTGTCCTGTTTTGTCGTTTGTAAAGTCCTGCTAGTTACACTTTCGATGTTACATTAGTAACTCTGAATGCGAAAAAAAGTATTCAATGAGCTGCAGAGGTAACATTGGTTTTATAAGCAAAACGAATAAACCAACGGTTCAACTCACGTCTGGCTTATCCCGGTTTCAAAATGTGGTCACCATACAGGATACTAAATATGAAAAGCATCGGGATAGGCTGATCAACCAATGGCGTTAACAGTAAAAGATGGGGGGGGCCTGAAACGTTTACATGTCACAAACATTCATGGTCCTGCGGGGGCCCCAGGAGGGTCTGCAGATGGCCTACGTTCAATTCTAGCTGGCAAAAGTCAACATGGAGCAGCTCTGTGTCATGTGTGCAGAAATAGGCTCATAAACAAGGCTCCCGCGCGCGCTCTCGCTCTGAACCCCAAAGCCTAAGTTCTTGTTCTCGACACTCTACATTTTAGCCAGGCACGTGCACGCTCGGCCTTCAAAGTACCCCTGCAAAATCAGCAATGTCCCCAGATGACCAGCGTGCACAATGTAGGAGAAAACAAGTCCTCAGGGACTGTTTTCACAATCGAGCCAGGGTTCACGTTTCACTGAAAATACACACAGCCCCTGGACTCCTCCCCCCGCCCCCTCCCACACGGAGCTCGTCCTCCCCCCAAACTTTGGAGAAGGCGGAGGGGAGGTGCTGGCTAGAGCTCAGTAGACAGTAAACACAGCCCAAAGACCCGCCCCTTTAGCCAGAAATCTAGGAGGCGAGGCAGCGTGGCTTTTAAACTTCAGTGAGTTCCATAACTTTCATTCCACAAAAAGAACCGGCGTAAAGATGGTGGAGCGCATGATTCGCACGGGAGGGTACACGGTCCCATCTTCAAATACAAACAGAGCTTGTTACAGGAAGTTCAGGCACACACAGGATCCGGTTTCGTTGATAACCCAAGGCGGCCACTTCCCCCAGCTACCTCCCCCTCTGCACAGGAAATGTTTGTGTCTGAAAGATCAGGAGCGCAGATCTCCTGCCCAGGGTGCGATACCACTCAGTGCACCCAAAACGCTCCACTCTGTTGCCTAACTGTATCACTTGACGTTAGGGACGGAAGTATTTATGTGGCCGATTCAAGGAGCTACATGAAAGAAGCTATGTCACAGTGCTAGATCACAGAAAATGTCAACAGACACATGCGCCCCAAACTAGTGAAAGCAGTAACCAGAGGGCCGAAACAAAATGGAACCAGGCCTAAAGACATAGATACTTCATAATTAAGCCTCAGGACCCTTGGCGCCATCGACATGGCACGGGGAAAGACTAGCAGGTCTGTGGGTCGTTTAGTGGTCTTTCCCCTCGAATTTAAATGCCCTTTCACTCTATGCCCGTGTCCAACATCTAATGAGGTATCAAATGGAGGAGTGACATCGGGGCCACCTTCAGTCAGTCCATTTTTTTACCCGACACAACTCTGCGTCGCAGGCACACACAATTGAAAGGAAAGTTCCACAATTAATACAACAGTTGGACAAAGAAACGGACTTGCAGAATATGTTTAGAATGTCATTATTCTCCACAACTCTGCACTGGTTGAAAATGTCGCTGCAGAAAAGGGCGGCTTGTTCAAACGAGTTTAGTAAGCATTTCCTTCTGTAGCTCCTGATTATTTTTAGTGACCGCGTTGAGTACTTTGAATACCTACTACCAAACTCTGCTGCTTAGCTTTACAATTCTAAAATAAATATATTTAACTTGACCCCACGCCCTTTCTTCTCAACATCAACGCATTGCTAACCCTGCTTTGTGTGTCGTGCGTTTTGTTTCTTGTTGCTCTGAGTGAACTACTGTGGAGGCGCGGTTTGCTTTTCTTGTCCCTTGATGGTTAATTCAATAAAGCAAACTTACAGCTTCTCTTAAATGTGTATTTGCATGTAGGATGGCAACTGCTGCGAGTTTAAATTGAAGAGAAACCGGCCTGTCGCTGACCAAGCAGAAATTAATGGACCTCCGAAGATGCTTTTCTTTGTAGTTTCTAAAATGCCCCATGGATGATAAGGACGTACGAGTCAATGGGTCTCAGTTAAAATGCATCTGCTGAGGTACTGGAAAGGCAAGCAGGGATGTGTTAAGCATTGTGGTCGTGCGGGTTGAGGGGGCGGGGGTGGCAACCCGACCCTTGTCCAAACTGCAATTGCAAAGACAGAAAGCAAGGGGGCTGGCTGTGTCCTTGATAATTCCAGTGAGGTGCGGGGGAGGGTGGGCGACTCCCCCTCCAGATGCGCCGACTTGAAACACACATTAAGTGAAGCGGAGTGGAGACAGCAGCATGTAGACAGTGCAGGTCTCCCACCTAGTGACAGAGGGGACGTGAAGAGTGAGTACACAGCCGCAGCTCCTCCCCTGGAAGCAGTGCGCTGTCACCAACATCACCACCTTATTTTTATAGTGTAACACACCCCGCTTGTGGGCGCGGAGATTGGTACACCTGACAGGAAAAGGCACAGAGTTACACTGTTCAAGAAGGCATTGTCAGGGAAAGGCCCACCCACACACCATCTCGTGTACGAGGCGGCAGTATTAAGAACTAGAAAAAAATGAAAGGTGTGTGTGTTAATGCGACTGTAAACCCAGCAGGCATAGTATGTGTGTGATACTTCGCAAACAGGGAGTTAAGCTTCGCGGCGTGCCGAAAGCATGCTGATTTAGAAATGTGATACAAATGTGTAAACATCTAGCTTAGACACTCGGTAAAAGCACATGCATTGAAAAATGTGCACGAGCTGAGCACTTCCATCCTTATGTTGTAAAACAGTGAATACACCAATGAACGGCGAGACAGGAATACATGTGGAAAAAAAGAATTGTGCAACCCCTGAATAATCCCTAGCATCGACACCAATTGTACTCCAACACACGCGACTCACTATATGTCCACAACTAGGTTATATGTCCACAACTAGGTTATCGGTCTCCCGCAGAGGAGACACACATTTGCCCAAAGTTTTCATATCCATGGCCCGTAGACTGTAGTCCCGCCCCACGGTACACCCCGCCCCACTAGCACTTTTTTTAATGGAAACACAACACCTCTGTACCATGCCAAATGAGACACGGTTTCCAAGTCGTGGTGCGATCGCACAGCCTGGGGTGAACTTCCTCGGGGGCAGCAGCGTGCAGAGCCCTAATACCTCTCAGGGAGCGCTGCATGTTAGTTACCACAATTTACTCATCCTATTCTAATACATTTTTTGCAAAGGTAGAAACGACGAGGGGAAGGTTCATGGTATTTCAGCACTGCATACAAAGAAATGCGAAGCATTTAAAGACACAGCAGACAGCGTGGGAACGATGTGACAAAGATAATGCACAAATCTACAAACTTGCTTAACAGACCCTAGGACATTTGAACCACCTCAATGCGCTTTGTGGCATTCAAGAATTATTCATTTGTTATTTACTTGAGATGATGGGATACACCATTCGATACAGAATTAAAAACAGTGCATGGCTAGAACCCACCCCAGGGGTGACTAACAGGGTAACTTTGTGTCCATGGACGCCACCCGGTGCGTTGCTCATGGCAGTGTGCCCCCCTTTGTGTTCCTGCACCCAGCCCACCACAACTCCCAAGGTCTTACCATGATGAGCGTGTGGTTCCGCTGCTCGGTCGCCTCAGCCTGCTCCTTGCCAGGCTGCTGCTGCTGCTTGTTCCCCCTGGGTCCGGAGCTCCCTGGTCCTCCGGGGCCCTTGCGGCTGCCCTGCTCCAGGCTCCGCTGGTAGAGGCTCACCGTGTCCCGGCGCTCCATGTCGCGCTGCTCCGCCTGGCCGTGCTGCCGCAGCCGCTCCACCACCGCGCTGTGCTTGGGCACGGCGCCGCTGCAGCCAGTGCCCGGCGCATGGGGGGGCGGCGCGGGACTGCCGCGGTCACTGCCAAGGGCACCGAGCAGGGCCTCCCCTCCGCCCACCAGGCACAGGCTGGAGGAGGCAGCAGCAGCGGGGCCGCGTAATCCCCCATGCCGCTCCCCGCGCACACTATTTTGGAAGAAGTTTTCTGGGCCACCTCTCGAAAGACCCCCCCCAAACACCACCCCCCACTCTTTCAGGCCTCCTCTCAAACCGGGCGCTGATGGGGGTTACACGAAAGCATGCCCCTCATGCATGATGGCGGGTCTCCGTCCAGTCTGGAATAAAAGCGTGCACCGGTAAATCTCCACAGAGGCAAGGGGCAGGAAGGGATCCCCGGGCAGTTCCAGTGCCCCGGCGGCAGGGTCTCAGCCCTTCGTCAGGCTCCCTTTCTCCAGGAGCTGCTATGGGGTCAGGTTGAACACCCCTTGTAAAACTGTCTCCTTCCAACCAGGAAAAAACAAGCACTCACCTGGACTTCCTCCGGCCGCGGAATGGCCAAAACAAACCTGGACGGCAAAATAAAATAAGACCCGCCCACCGCCGCACTGATGTGACAAAAGGGGCCGGATGAGAAAAATTCTCCAGAAATGCCCACGAGTCGCCTCGCAGGATGACGGACGCCTCTGTTTGCCAATGGCTAGCGTCCATTTATGGAGCTAGCCAATGGGAAACAGAGGCGGGACGAACATCCATACTGTAACTCAAAAGATTTCGCCCTGGGCGGAGCACTGCGTGCTCTCGCCAGGTCGAAACCTAAAAAAAGCAGTTTTTGTATAAGCATGGGCGGCAAATCCGTTACGTCCGCGGATTTTTGGTGAATACGCAATCCGTGTATTTTACGTATTTTCCACAAAATCCGAAAAAATCCGCGGATGTAACGGGTTCAAAAGTTGAACCCCCACCCACTCATGTAATGGCGCCAGCGCCGTTGTAAAATAGTTACAAAGTTAGCTTGCACAGGAACCACTAGATAGATAAAATAAAGCAGCACCTGCTTCGTTTTATCTAGTGGTTCCTGTGCAAGCTAACTTTGTAACTATTTTACAACGGCGCGCGCTGGCAGCTTGCTGGCGCCATTGTAAACACACACATGGTCGCTGGAACTAGTTGAAGCTCAAATGCAGTGACTCATTCATCAGCCCAGAATACTATTGGTTTAGTAACAGAGCGCGCTACAAAAGCCTCTATAAAATAAAATAAAAAATAAACAATCGAGAGCGTCGTCGAGGCTGGGCAATGTGCCTTCTTTAATACCAAATCTACCGTCGAAAGTCAGCTGTGATGCTGGATAGAGGCCTTTGCATCCTTGACTTTCACAAGCACAATCCCTGTGCTGTTTCTGTGACCAGGAGTCTCTGTATCTTCATCTGCGGCTCTGATCGGCCTCTGACCTTTTATACACACAAGAGGCATGTGCAGCACAATCCCTGTGCTGTTCCTGTGACCAGGAGTCTCTGTATCTTCATCTGCTGCTCTGATCGGCCTCTGACCTTTTATACACACAAGAGGCATGTGCACTCGCATGGAAGCCCCGTCCGTTTGGCCATGAGTAGGCACATTGTGTTCGCACGGGTTTCTGCACGTTCGCGAGCGTTTTGTACAATAAAACCCTCGCGAACTTGCAGAAACCCGTGCGAACACGCAAAAAAAAAAATACGCTAGGATCCGCGGATTTTGCGTATTGTCGCAATCCGCAAATACGCAAATCCGCAGATCCGCGGATTGCCAATACGCAAAATCCGCCCATGCTTATTTTTGTACAGATTTCTGGAAAATGAAGTATTTTGTATTTTAATAGCTGCCAAATACATATCGATCTTAGACCTCACAGAGGTGTATTGCAAGAATTAATTGTCACGAGGACGACTAAAATAGCCTCTTCCACTAAACAACATTGCAGTCAGTTTGACTTGTATGGGTCAATCCAACATTCGATTCCAGCACCTCATACCTAACTGCCTAGATCCACGTTACCACTATGTGAGGGGCAGGTCTGGTAGAGTTGGTGATAACAGCAACTAATGTGAAGATCTTCGACTTCCAACAGAAACCTTTAGCAGCGAGGACAGCAAATGGAAGCAAGCATACCGTTGATAGAAATACAGTGGCAAAGTTCAGCGAAGTTTGAAAACAACTTCATGGAACTTCGCTCTGCTATGCGCCCTCCTAAAGAAATTATTAAGTAATAAAAAAAGGCACGTACCTTCCGTGGCTGCCTCCAACTCGCCATGGCCGTTCTCCATCTTCGTCCTTCCGAGATAACCCCTACATTGTAAGTCTTCCACGTGCTCATGCGCACTCCCAAGACGTACAACGTAGCAAGGATCAGATAAGATGGCAAGGAGGAGGAAGGGGAGCAGGCATGGCGAGGAGGAGGCAGCCACGGCATGTAAGTGCTTTTTTATTCGTTTATAATTGCTTTGGGAGGGTGGAGGGGCCAGCTAACTACGCTCTGCCATGGAGTGGTCGTTTTGCCTAAACTTCACATTTGCAACGGAACTCAAGTATGCAAAACTATATTAACTATGCCTGAGGAGCGTAGTTACCAGCCCTGGCTTAGAAATGATAAGATAAAAACAGCATCAAGGGACATGCCACTGGGAAGACCAAACTATACTGCCCAGTCCCCGCAAAGCCCCTGTGCCTTCCAGGGACAGCTTTGTCAGGGTTGACCGTTAAACTCACATCGGACTTAAAATGGGGCTCCGCCAACTAATTTGGTATTCAATAACTCCCCACATACAATCCAATTGAATGATCATTGGCAAAAGGCAAACAGAGACTTGTGTAAAGTGTTACGCACAGCACAGGCACCAATGACATCTACCCCAAATCCCAGCTTCTCCTATTTTTTATAGACCAAGATATCAATGGGGCTCAGCACCATCCTCCCACAAGTCTATACCACCCAGTAGAGAAATCGCCACTTTCTCTCACTCATGGATTATGGCTGAGCGTAACCGTACATCTGATGATTGAGGAGTCGGTCGGGCATGTATGAAGTTATAGACTCCAAGATACTCTAGTTATTGACAATCACCAGCTCCATCGGAGTCAAAACACACAGAATCAAATCCCTACATTCTGTATTTGTTCCATGCCCAGA
The DNA here is from genome assembly GCF_964261635.1 of Lissotriton helveticus. NCBI lineage: Eukaryota > Metazoa > Chordata > Amphibia > Caudata > Salamandridae > Lissotriton > Lissotriton helveticus. The sequence goes on along the minus strand of NC_136072.1, from coordinate 1,134,417,285 downwards.
AAACATTCCTTTTCGGTGATCCACTGTGTAGGTCAGTGCTAGTGGAATGCAAACCTTTTATAGTACCATAGGCAGACCTTCCTCCCACCCTCTGATGTGGGGGAGCAAACATTGTTGAGGGGACAGAGAATGATAAGACCAGTTATCTGAGGAATGTCAGACAGGTGGTCACATCAATTGCTGTTGGGAGGCTCCTACCCCATGAATGATGCATCAGTGGTAGGCTGAAGGGTGCGACAAATAAAAGCAAGAGCACCCAGGCAACTACAAGCAACATCTTTGGCAGTTCTCACATCAGAAACCTGATAACTCTTCCTCCAGAAAAGCTACCCAGGCCCTCTTTGTTTTTGACATGGAAAAGACAGAAGCCTCCCCACCCACCTCACCCACTTACCTTCCCCCTCATCATATTCAGGAGGTGAAAAGGTCTCAAAAGAAATCATTACGACCTAAACAAATAGCCCTCCAATGGACACCAAAAGCACATACAGAAAGAGACCATATATGTGGGCTGCATATTCTGAGAGACAGCCAAGGGAGGACTGGTTGTAGCTGCAGGTTCTTGTTGAAGCAGCACTGTCAATCCTGAGACTGCCTAATGGTGCAATCACAGAACATGAATATCATGCCCCCCAACAATATCCCAATAGTACTTGCACCCCAATTAAATTCCTACGCTTGGAGTTACAGTCCTGCCTCTCTTATGAAGAGGGTCACAGAGCTGAACCTCGTAATAAGCTAGTTGGAAAAACCTCAAGTATTAATTTATTTTATGAAATAGGAAATATGAGAGCATGTTAAGTTATAAAATAGGAGCAGACAGAATTTATTTTGAGGACTGAATGAGGCACAGGCGATGACTAATTCAAAGGCAAGAATCTTGAGCCACGAGTATTCAGATGGGGCAAAGGCCTGAGATGACTCATTCTTCACCATCACTACTTTAAATGTAAATCGTATACAATGACTCGCTCGCTACATACGGCAACAATTCTAGATTTCTATAAAGAGAGAAAAATATTTACAATGACCATCTAAAGTGCTCACTTTTACATGCCACATTTTTTACACTAATAATAATTGTAAATGCTCAGTAATAAGAACTTGAGTAATATGAAGTAGTCTCAGTGGAAAACTGCAATGTTGAGTGATTGAGCAACGCTAAGATGCACAATAGGAAAGTATTTTGTTTAGATAGGTGCATGGAATAGAGTCTGGAATAATCCTTACAGTTGCTGTATTAGTCGCCTTGCTTCAAGTGAAATATGGCCTTGATGCAAACGTTAAGGGGCCAGGAAAGGACGCTGCTTGGTCAGTGATCCTTGTTTAATCCAAACTCCAAGAATTATGTCTTGTTTGTCAGTGGTATGTATGCAGATCAATTTTGCACATTCACTCCTTGGTAAAAGTGTGGGAAAATCAACTTCAAATTTCTCTTCCTTTTCCCATTTGCTTTCTGGTTTTAGATTCTAAATGGGCATTAACTCCCGTTATCGGCCCTTTTCAAATTGGAACGCAAGTAAACAGTTGTCTCTGGAAGCCTTTGGGAACATGATCTAGTGCTAGTTTTCCTGTGAGATTCATACTTTTCAACTAGTTTGTCTGGATGGAATTTTGAAGCTCATGAGCGAGCTGCTGGGAGGAGTGAACCTCAACACTTAGCCAATTTTCACAATATTCAATATCCGTTTGTCTTCAGAAGTTTGATGCAATCTTCCGGTGCTGTACAAAGTAAGCAAACATGAAAGTGAAAGAGGAGCAAGGAAGTCAATGTTTTAGGTGGCACTGTTTTCCTACATCCCCCAAGGAGGGGATTATCCTTTCCCTTTCGGCCAAGGATGAAATCTGCTGTTGGTGTTCTTGCTCCTGTAAAATTATAAAACGGAGCCTGGATTAATCTTTTCTCAGTAGATCAAAGGAATTTAATGGAACTAGTACAGAGTTCAGGAGGGACATTGCACCGTCCGTCATAAGAGAAGAGATGCAAAAATATATACGATTGCTGCAAGTAAGACTTCATGGAAAACCCTGAAAGGAGACCATGGCTGTTACCATACAACTCGAGTCTATCACTTGAGCCTTAAAAGGTAGGTCCTGTTGGCCAGGATACCCTGCGTACAATAACAAATAGCAGCAATGCCACACCAGCACTTGCCCATAGCGATGGTGGAAACATTGTGGTAGTATGGTACACACTGACTGTCCGAGATGTAGGGCAGCCAACATACAGGGTCACCAGGAGAAAGTGCAGAAAAATATTTTACTACAGTAGACAAAAAAACAAAACAAAAAAACTCCATAGCACGCAGTGCAAGTTAGGTGCCAATCTACAAGAGACCACATCATACAAAACCACACCACATATAAAGATCCACTGCCAGACCACCACAGCACAATAGATCACCAAGTAGCAATATAATATACTATACAACCAACACAACAATACCACAGCGAACATCACATACCATGAATGCCTCCATAATCCTATTAGTTGCCTTCACTCAAGTCATCACTGGATACTTATATCAGATTTTCTTGCAATATTCGGAGGTTTTTTTTTCACTAAAAATTAAAATGAGGTCGTGTTGATATGTTAACATTCGTAGATAGTTCTTCTGTAGCCTGGTTAAGGGCCCTCATGAATTTAATTTTTTAATCTATCCTGATATTTGTTAGACTTCAAGAAGGTGGGTGCAATGAAAACAATATGGCAAAAAATTGGTTTCAAACAAAACTCTTGCAGCCAGTAACGCTCAAAGTACTATAGCAAATCAATGTCACTTTTTCGAGTGTTTAATCAGTCTAGGTTCTTTTGGAGGAGATTCAGGAAACCATAAGGTCCCTATACAGAAGAAAATAGCAACAAAAGTTGTTCTTACTATGTATCTAAGGAAATTTAATTATGCTTATACTATGTAGACTTGTTGCCTTAGGGTGGGCTTCAAACCGCAGTTTACAGCAACAAGGAACTTAATAGAGGAAAACGATTGGCTGTTACGATTAGCAGGTATGCACAAGGTAGGGGGTTAGCAGGTAGGAGTCAGTTTTATGGTGTGGGAAGGGGGAACAGATGCTGACATGGTGGCGGGGAGAGAAAAACAAAAACATGGATATGCAGAGGTATTATTTCAAGCGATCATCCAATGTAGTCATTTTTGTAAGGTCAAATACTACATGGCATATTTTAAATGCAAGTCTTATCAATGGTGCAAGTGCCAGGTCATATTAGAATGATTAAAAGTCAGGAATCCCGCAGTTTATTTCAAGAAATGCAACTAGTACGAGTCAAGGAAAATCAGATCAAAAGTGCCTGCCTAGTACAAACTGACTTCTATCATTCACCTCTGCTTTTATGCAGAGTAGCTACCATGATCCGTAAAAATTCTGGACTGGTTACTGGTCAAACTTCCTAGGACTCTCAGCCTATTGATTAGTGTTCATGTTCAACTCATAGAAGGGTTACATGAGATTAATGCAGCCTCTTATTATGGCTCAATACGGGACACTCAAACATCTCTGCAAGAACCAGGCTGGCAATAAGCCCAATTACCAGGTTTGGTTTTCATTGAGACAGTTTTTCTGCTCAGTAACATGTTAGATTCATCTAGTCCTAGCTATATTCTAAGAAACTTACCACGCCAGTTTTTCAAGGAATATTAACTACTTTGAGCCTTATTGATCTATTCTTGACTGTCTGGTAGATTTAAGTGAGTCTGCCTGATCAATTATTCCTTAGTCTCTGCTATTTTGTTAGGAGTCAAAATGAGTTATTAGCTGATGCCCTTTTCTGACCATTTCTTAGTATAGTTAGAAATTTTGAAGGCTCACAGACCATATGTTTATAGATGAAGGCTAACAAAACATTGCTGTTAGAGCCTTCAAAAACGTTTTAGTGGAAAAAGTAATATTTAACGGAAAAACTTGTACGGGTTGGGTGTACGTGGAAAGAGAATCCACAGGTAGATTTTGAGCAAGTGTGCTTGGGGATCTGAATTTGCATTTGGATAATACTCATGACGCCTACTTGGGTAATGTTCTGCCAGATCTTGCGGCGTGCCAACTTCTCCAGCTGGTGCAAGGGCCCACACACTCTGCCGCTCATTTGTTGGACCCTGTTTTTACCAATCTTGCTCTGACTGTTCATCCTCCCTCCCCGATATGTTAGTCGGATCATCACCTCATAAAAATGACACTCCCTGGAATTACACCTATGAGCAGAGAGCCTCAGAAGCACACACTTAGGCGCCCTGGGCATAAATGTAATATTACGCAACTCTATGATCTTCTTTCTTCACCCCCACCCACTCTTTCAGCAGACCCAGACTCTGCCGACATATCACTGTCCGACTGAATTTGCGGTGCTCTCGACTCTCTCATTCCAGTAAAATGGTCTAAAGGGCGCTGCACCAAATCCAGTCCTTGGTACAATACTGAGTTTACTTGCTTGCGTAAGAGTGTAAGAGGTCGGAGTGCTATGACCCTAATCTAAAGAAGCTCTATGGTACAGCTATTAAGCAATACCATAGATCCATCCAGTCAGTAGGGGCCACTTACTATGCGAAAGAGATCAAGAGCAGTGCTAATTTGTCTAAAAACATCTTTTCGATACTGAAGGAGCTGAAATCATCGACTGCCCTAACTGCCACTCCGATTTCATCTGTTGAGCAATGTGACTCTCTGGCCTCCTTTGTGGACAAGATCTATAATTCCTTGCCTCAGAGCGCGCCTGATCCAGATCTTGTGCCTCGTTCCCCCACTCTGACTACTTTTCCTGTTATTTCCCACGAGAATCTGTCTGTGTTATGCCGCAAAGTCAAGTCTGGCTCCCCATCTGATCCTCTAGAGCCGGCCGATGCGTTGAGAATCTTGCCTGTGCTCATTCTTCCTTTGAGTCATGTGATCAACCTCTCTCTCTCTCTCTCTCTACGGCTGTTGTACAGAGTACTTGGAAACACACTAAGATGGTTCCCCCTGTTAAAAAACCCAACATGGATGCAGCCAAATTGGAGAGTTTCCGCCCCATCTCCCTCCTGCCCTGGGTCTCTAAACTCTCTGCGGTCTATGTCAATTCCATTTCGACGGGGTATCTGGAGGAATACAACATACTGGACCCTTCTCAGAATGGTTTCCGTGCTGGTCAAGGCACAGAATCTGCTCTTCTTGCTGTTACCAAGATGGGCCTTAGATGAGGGCCGGACATCGGCACTGATTCTGCTCGATCTCCGTGCCCTGTTCGATGCGGTCTCCCATCAGATCCTGCTGAGCATTTGGAGGAGGTGGGTATAACTGGCTCCGCCCTGGATTGGTTTGCTTCTTTTCTCTCTAAAAGGACCTTCCAGGTTGCCGCTCCTCCCTTTAGCTCTCGAGTTATGGCCATCAAACAGAGTGTACCGCAGGGCTCGGCTCTGAGCCCTACCCTTTTCAATTTGTACGTCCAACCGCTGGCGAGAGTGGCTTAAGAACTGAGGGCTTACAATAGTGTCGTATGCAGACACTCAGTTGGTGGTCACACTCTCCGATGACATTACCCGGGACGCTTGTAAGTTTCGAAGCGATCTTGAAGCCATTTCGGGAGTGGAAGACTGCAAACTGTCTCCAGCTCAACGCCAGCAAGTTTGAAGTACTACTGGTGGGGAGGGATGGAGAGCTGTGGAGTGAGCACTGGTGGCCTGCCAGGATGGGATCAGCACCTGTTCTCAAACAGGTTGTAAAAAACTAGGGTTCTGGATAGACTCCGCCCTCTGCTTTCGAACCCAAACCAAGAAGGTGGCAGGGACTTGTTTTGGGCTATTGCGAGGGCTTAAGCCCCTGTTGGGCTTTTTTGATCCCCCATCAGGCAGATCATCCAGGCCTTGATGCTGTCAAGACTGGACTATGCCAGTTCCCTCTATTTGGGGGTCAACTAGTCTGAGATTGTCAGACTACAAAGGGCTCAAAATGAAGCAGCTCAAGCTCTCCTTGGTCTGTCGAGGAGGTGACCTACCTCTAAAGCCATCCTCCGCCTTCACTGGCTGCCCGGGGCCAAGCGTTCAGAGTTCAAGGCCCTCTGCATTACCTTCAGAATCCTTAATTTTTCATCTCCCTGTATCCTGACTAATCTTCATACCTTCTATATCCCCTCTCGCCAACTTCGTTCCATGGGACAGTATCTTGTGGCCTTTGACAGGGTCAGGTGGGCTCCTGCTGGTGGGTGCTCCTTTCGTGTATTGGCCTCGAAGCTCTGGAATGCACTCTCCATTTCAATTCGCAGTATAAAGTCCTACCTGCCTTTTCGGAAAGCTGTGAAAACATACCTTTTCCCTCAGTTATAGGCTGGGGGCCGGGACGCCCCTTTGCTGGAGCAGCTGTGCGCTCTATAAAAATCTAAAACATAACTTACAGAAAGGGCAAATAGGAATTTAATTACAATGATTAAAGAACCTTAGACTAAGAGGAGCTACGCTAGCAACCAAGATTGCCGCGTAGGCTCCCGGTTCCATCGACCTCCGTCAGTAGCTGATAAATCCTGTTATTAATCCTGCATTCGCACCAGACTCCCGTGTGGCTGAATCGTTGTTGAACCTAAAGGTGCAATCCCGAGATCTTTATCGCTTCGAATGAGGAAGTTACGCCGGGTTTCATTCTTGGCCTAACCCAGCGCGTGAGCCGGGGCCTCGAGTACTCACCCGGCCGGGTCGGAGTTGAACAACATCGGCCGCGGGATTTGGGCGGAGTCCGGTCTTTTGAAGTGAATAGCCTGGTCGATTTGGATGGTGGTCCTGTGGCCCGGTTGATACTAAGGGAACGGCGGCTAGACGCATTTGTGGCTGTGGACGGGGGTCCGTTATCTGAAGACCCTGCTGCACCCCCCGGGGTCGACTGGTTTGGATCCTCGCTGGCGGCGACGGGGCAGAGATCGCTGGATCGACGGATCGACCACCGTTACCGTCCGCCCCGCATGTGTCTGTTCCCCCCGGAGTAGTCGACCTTCGGGGTTAAAGATCTATCTGTCGTTGAGCGAGAGAAGATGGAGCGGGCGGAATGCACACCGTCGCTGAGGACCGTAATGGCCGCCATCTGGGCACTTCATTCGCCCGTCAACGCCATCATCCACAAAATGGTCGTAACAGTAGAGACTGTGTGTTTGAGACCGGACTCCGACCCTTTGCCAGACCTGAAACACGTGTTACCCGTACAGCTGGTTTTACCCGAGAAAGAGGGCCCCGTGCGAAATCCAGAACTGGCGTCTTTTGTCAGCTCCCGAACAATAGCTTGCGACCTCGGACCTACTGAAAACTCAACATATTCAATAGCTATACCACCCAAGATGGACACAGCCGATCTTTCACTCCTGGAGAACGCTTTCAGTACTTATCGGATTGACTTCCCATTTTTCTTCTCCCAATTGGTTCTACTGCCTTCGAGACTTACTGTCGGTGGAAGAGTATCTCCGTGTAATTGGTGGATTTCGAGGACTAAAACTTTGGACTCGCTCCGAATGTAATGGTTTTGTCTTTCCTGAACGCTTTGACTCTCCTGTGAATATGGCGGTTTTAGCGGCGGGAGCTCGCACGAAGGATCGGAAGGGCCAGGGATGAGTAGGACTGTCTGGGTTTGATATAAAGACTTCCTTGGATAACGGGACATGCTGCCTATAACGATGAGGGAGTTGGGCGGTTTTATAACTTCCCCGATTTGTTTGGCTAGTAATTTCTATTTTTATAATGTTTGATCGTATGTAGGGATCGTTCTGCTTCTGGCGGGGGGGGGGGGGGGTGGGAGACCGGGAGCCTGTATGACATCTCCTCCACTCTTTTCCTACTTTTAGGACTTAGTTAGTGGGGCGACAGGCACGCTGCCAGTGGGGTCAGGCCGTAGCCATCTGCAGGGGTGCAGGGTGGGGGGATGTTTTTTTTTTTGTTTTGTCTTTAGTTTCTATGGCCTTTTTTCTTTCCTTTCTTCCTATCTTTCTTATACGAGAGGTGGGTTGTTTATCCGGAGCTGATATTTTTCTCATATTCGGGTGTCTACTTTGGTCCTAATTCTCCGGATTTGTGGGTGGACAGACTCTGACGGCTTCAGCTTAGCGGGGTTGCGGATTGTGATGTCCTTTCTCCTGCCATGTACTTGCTAATGTTGGTGGCGGGTACTCCCTTAATTGATCTGTACTTTATAAGTCTATTTGCCTATTCATCGTTGTGATGTGTCCCACTGTATGATACCCGATATGTGTACTATTTTCTCTTGTTTTTCTTCTATTAATAAAAACATATTAAAAAAAAAAAAAGAACCTTAGACTAATGAACTCACTTACCCTTTATTTAGAAAACACTAGAAGCACATATACAAACAAAACAATCCTTCTGTTAAAGAGGAATACCATTTTGTTAGCCAGCCTCCTCCTACCTATGCTTTTCTCTGAAGATACTGCTCAATTGAAGAAGCCATACTCAGAGGGAAGAGTTTTTCAGCTGGCTAGCAGTACATAACTGGGAGAGAATTGCTTAGATACTGAAATGTATATATATATATATATTTTTTTTTTAACTATTTGGGAGCGTGGCCTGACGCAGACAGCAATGGCCGCATAGTTAGGCACCCCATCCATTCTTTATCCGGCTCCCAACGATCCTGCAGGAGACCCCACACGTAGCGGATCCAACAGAGCCAGACTTGGCCCCCGGTTCCAGGACTTTGGATCACAGCGCAGGGGCAGAGGCAGGCCTGGTGAGGAGACAAAAGGACTGGCGGCTGCAGCTTTCACAGGGTGAGCCCGCCAGCAAAGTTGATTCCCGAAGGGAACTGGCAGAGTGCATAAGGTGAACGCACTCACCGCACCACTCAAGACCTCCGGTGCCAGCATGAGAAAGGAAGTGCACATAGGTGAAATTGAAGCCGTGCTGATCTTGGGCCTTGGAGCAAGCGCGTGGGGACCTGCTATAGCACAGAGGTAAGGAAGCAGGCCTTCGGTGGCGGACGCAGGGCAGAAACCCCCTGAGGGCCCTGAACAGTTAGAGCCAGAAGAAAGGGGAAGCCCACAGCACCACAAATTACCCCCCCCCCAACCCAGTCGGAAAAATCCGGGGGCGGTCGGTGGTCAAGGAAAGATCCAGAGGCGGTGCAGACGCCCGGTGGGGCAGCTCCGGACTGCCCCTTAGACGGCGGGAGGGTGAGCAGTCACTGAGCAGGCAGCCCGTAGCTGGTTCTCACACAGGGACAATCTCCGGGGCCAGGTGGGAGAGGCCCCTGGACCCCCCCCCCCCCCAAACACCCCATAGGTGCAGATTCTACTGCTGGCCGGAAGAGGTGAGACTGCAGCTGGGAGTCTTCTGGCCTTGCGTAGTCCTAATCCCTCAAGGGCCCGATCCACAGAGGCAAGCTAAGAGAACGTCAGTACTTTGTAGAGCCTGGGCTCATCGGTGCATGGGGCTGGAGGAGGCCCGAGCCATCAAGTGCAACCGAAGAGACCTGGCTACACTTGCCCCCCCAGGCTGCAGCAGGGCAAGCAGCAACAGGAGTGGTTCGGGACAACTGAACCTTTTCAGCGGGATCTGGAACAAGAGTCTGCATTGGGCAGCCTGTAGCTAAGGAGTAGAAACCTACAGGGGGTAGAGGCATGACTACACTTGCCCCCCCAGGCTGCAGCAGGGCAAGCAGCAGCAGGAGTAGTTTGGGACAACAACCTCTTCAGCAGGGATCTGGAACAAGAGTCTGCATTGGGCAGCCTGTAGCTAAGGAGTAGAAACCTACAGGGGGTAGAGGCATCCGTCCAAAACTGTGGCATTACTCAACGGGTTGCAGAAGACTGAACACTGATCACTTGCTACAGACAGGAGGCGAGGTGTGCTACCTCGGGCCCCCAAGTTACCAGAAGGCGCAACTATAGACCCAGAACTCGTAGGAGGCTGTGGGAAGTGGTAACGCCCGATTACAGTCACTCTGGGCAATATTCCAGACAGCAGGAGACTGAAGGTTATGGTGAAACCCAAGGGCCACCCCAAACAAACAAGATGTATAAGTATACAGTCCTGAAGCCTCACCAAGATGAGTTGACCCAAACCGGGGTGCTCTCCCTAGGGGCAATAATGGCAGCGATGCAAAGCCTGCAGTCCTCCCTGGAACCCAAAATAGACTCAGTCACAATTGAAATGGGGCTCCTTAGAGCGGGCTTCAAGAAGATGTCAAAAAAATGGTACACATGGCAGACACCAATATCTGGGAGCTCTAAACATCCTCAAGGTCCTTAGTGGAGCAAGTACATAAATTAACCAAGTAACAAGAGTCACTGGAAGAAAGTCGAAGACCAGGAAGGGAGGTCCAGGCGCAACAACGTACGCATTGTTGAGGTGTCGGAAGGAGCGGTAGCCCAAAGAATGGACCTATTTGTGGAAGACTTGATCACAAATCCCCTGAGACCCAAACGCCTATCGAAATTCATTTCGGTCGAGAGGGCGCACAGGACTCTGATCCCGCCACCAAGACCAGGGGCCCATCAGGTACCATCACTGCCTGCATGTTCTTCTTCCATGACTTTGATGCCATCCTCCAGGCTGCCCGGGAGCAAGTAGACATTAAATAGGAGAATTCCATCATTCGTTTTTTCCAAGATTTCACCTACCAGGTCCAGAAACAGAGGAGGAGCTTTGAGGAATTTGAGAGCCTTTAGAGAAAAGGACTTAAAATACACCATGTTATTCCCTGCCAAGCTCAAGGTCGTTGCGGAAGGGAAATCCTGGTTCTTTCACTCCCAAGCAGAGGCCTGGGACTGGCTGGAGGGGTGGCGCAAGCAGAAGTCTCAACACCCAAAAGGTCAGAGGAGGCCCCACCCCCCTGTAGGAAACGAGAATGAGACTCCTCAGGCGAGCACAAAGGCAGACAGCCATCAGAGCAGTCCCAGAAGGACTCGTGAATCTGTGACAGTGATGGACGATGTTAGAAACTTTGGGACTTGCCGCCAGCACGAACTGCAGGGAGATCAATGAAACAGAGGGTCATGAGTGGTGAGGTATACACAGGGGAGGAGCGAAGGGGTGGGAGGACAAGGGCATGGGGAGAGAGACAGGGGCAGGGAGAATACCGCTCGATCATGAGCATGCCTCCAACGGTTAACCACTGGGCCCTAGACAAAGAGACGAGAAAGTAATGATCCATGAGGGGGCACGGTACTCCAAGCCCAGTGGGGTATTAGCGGATTAAGAGGGCACACTGAGAAGGAATGTTAAGGCAGCCAACCCTCTAAATGGTTATGTTACAGTTCAGGGCGACAGGCGCTCTGCAGATTGGGGTTGTGGGAAGGTCTAATCCCACGATGCAGGGTGACATGGGGGGGGGGGGGTTCAGGGGCAAGAGCACTCGTTAAGAGTTCTTGCAGCAGTTGTTTGAGACACTATGCTTCAGGGCAGGGTACAGGCTGGAGGGTGGGATGCAGGGATTCTCAAACCCAACATCCATACACTCCTAGACGACCCGAACACAACACATGCTGCGTTAAGTAATGGGGACACACCTGCAGCATACGCTTAAAATCATATCCTTGATCGTGAATGGCTTGGGATCCAAGATAAAGCACACGTTGGTACTACAATTAATCAACCAGCCGGACTTGGTCCTTTTACAGGAAACACATTTGCAGGGGCACTACTACAAGGCCCTGGACAGGTGGGGCTACACCTTGGTGGCGCATGCAGGATATACCTCAGGGTCCCGGGGAGTAGGGATTCTCCTCAGATCTGCTGCAGCAAACATCCCTGGAATACCTTGAGGGACCCACTAAGCAGATTTGTATTCCAAAGAGGCAAATGGGACGGGGAAGCGTTAAATCTGGGCTGATGATAAACACTGCCAGGGTTTCATGGGGACACACTAACCGCGCTTGGGAAGCTACTCCTCAAGCTGCCGGCGGAATTCCTGATCCTGAGAGGTGACATGAACGATGTCATCTCATGGTGAGAGGATAGATGGTCAGGGAAGGTGGATACGAAAACAGGGACTCCCCTGGGCAATTTCTTGGAGGTGCCAGGGTGGGCTGAGTTATGGAGAATCCAGAACACCAATATACACACCTATAGGCACGACAACTGTCCAGATTAGACTATATGTTCACCCTTAGGACAGACGTGGGGAGCTTTCGAGACACCCCTCAGATGGTAAGAGGGATATCCAACCACTCCCCGGTGACTACTTTGGTAAGGGGGCGAACAATGGATTGTGTCCTGTCGCCCTGACTGGCAGCTTGGCATCTGATAGACAGGAAGTTTGCGGAACACTTGATAGAGGGCACCAAGAGGTACTTCCAGAGAAACAAAAAGGGTCCCTGGCTCCTGCTGCAACCTCTGGGAATCCTACAAACCAGTGAGATGTGGGCAATACCAAGCACAGGTATGGGCAAAGTAGAAAGGGGTTAGAAGGAGACATCAGGCACTCCAGCTGAAAGTTGTGGCCCTGGAGGTAGAGTTGGTAAAAAAAAAAAAAAAAAGGGGGGGGGTCTGATGAGTTGGTTCTATGTCAACAATCTGCTTCTATGTGACCAAATGAACCATTTTTAGCCTTTTGAAGGCTCTTCGAACATGCATCCTGAACCCTATGCTGAAAAAACTGAAGACAACCCTGAAGATATTCGGTTGGGGGCAGGACAGGGAAATAAGTATTCATTGAACTATTGAAACCATCCCCAAAAAAATAGTGGGTGCTCATTTAACATTTGCCAATAAAAATTCACGCTCCAGTAATATACAGGAACGGATGGGCCCAAAAAGGAATCCGACAAACAGGCGCACATTAATTAAATGGCAGACAAAATATAAAGGGCCTGATCAGGCTATCCATATTTAACAGAAACATCAGAAAATTATTTTACTATCTAATAAAACTCTAGGATTAATAAACTTCCCTTCCCCCCACAACACTAATATGCTTCAACTGAACTATTATGATGATTAATAAGCTGTGGCATGCAATTCAACCCTAGCCCCATCCCGAAACATCCCAATAAATCTAATATGTATTTGGGATTACAGGTTATACCAATGAAGTAGCCTAGTAGTTTGAGCCAGACTGTTCCCTTTAGGGGAATGACCAAGGGTGATTAGCATAAATGCTCCCTATCTAACCACTCACTGAGTAGGATAAATAAAGATGTAAAGAAATGCCACCAAGAACAATACCAATGGTTTAAGTAATGCTATTGATGGCAGCTCTCCGAGATAATCTGAATGACACCAATGTGCCCAGTTTGCAGGGGCCGGGATTGTGTTGCCATCAAAGTCTGAGATAATGAAACCTGGAGACAAGATTCTAACAGCATTTCATAAATATAATGAATCAAAGGACTGACAAAGGGGGGAGTGTGATCAGGAATTTAGAAAAGACTAGTAAGCACTGTTACAATTTTAAAGTGCAATAAAGAAATAATGAAATCCACAAATGCAGCAGTCCCAATTAAAATACGCTGCATCATTTGCCCTGAAGGCTCTCAGAAATCGGAATAACGCAATAAACACAATCAGAAAAAAGCCTATCTAAAATGTGCAGCAAATCAATAGGAAATAGGTAAGCACCCTTAGAGGCTAGGGAAGGTCTAGATCACCCCCAAATTCAAGGGTTTATATGGCTCTTTTCAGCACAAGAAATCGTGAAACTCCAAGGACAGCATGGTGTGAGCATTTTTTTCAACAAATCATATACTTATTTTTTTAAACGTCATATAACAACCATCTCTACATGAATATTGATTTGGCTACTCTGGCAATGTCAGAACAAACTATTATATATTATTGAACATAAAATAATGGTGAATGAATGCAATACAGTGCTAGCCATAAGTGTGTGTGAAAGAAGCAAAAGGTTCCCTACAGAGAGTTCTTTGAGAGCAAACTGCACATCTTGCTGCATGTGTTGTCACGTGAGAAATAGTAACAGAACGGGCATCATGATTCAGCAGCCATTTTAACAACGATGGAGACGAGGGCTAACTAAAACGTAGTTAGCTTAAACAAAAAAACATCATAATGATTGCAGGTCAATTGCGATAGCTCATGTTAATACTAATGTGTACATTCAAACCGAACTACTATTAATGCACATTCTAGTTCAACTGTGGAAAACGTATCCATCCATCATTTTCTGTCTCCAAAAATAAGTAATACACATACATATATATTACAAGCTGGGATATTCCATTCATCGAACAGGTCACATCAACTAATAGATAAAAAACTAAAACGTATACTACAGCATGGAAATTATAATGAGCTGCCTAAGGAAAGACAACTAGTCAGAAGCTTAGCCACAAAAATGAGAGTGCACATGGAAAAGAGCACCTGTAGATGGAATCATTAAGGAATAGACTCAGCCTCTGAGCGTTTTTAAAATCTTGGACTGGTTGTTTTGCTACAAACAGAGTTTTCTTTTAAATTCTTCGAATAGTTAATGGCTTGATCATGAATACATGATGGTATAATGATTAACATGTTTTCTTATCTCATAAAATTTGTTAGCTGAAAAGTCTGGTTGCATTCTTCGAATGTTAGTGCAGATTTTTGGAAAGACATCAAACTATTGAGGACTGCTTCTCCGATGAAACTGTACTGTGCTCATTTATTTTTAAAGTTTTGTATAGCGCGAACAACACCCAATGAACTAAAGCATCTTTTCACAACCAATTGATAACCAGTGCAAAAGCACATTTTATTTATGTCACACCAATGTCCCACCCTCAACCTACTCTCACTGGTGGAGGGACTCAAGTAGAAGAATGCTGCTGCTGTGCGTCATACTGTTCTCCAGCAATCCATATCCTTCTGGGAGCTGTGCAAAAACATGCACAGCATCAGTGCCCTAAATTACAACTACCTCTAAAGGAAGACGTGGAATCCGTGGCATACAAGAAATATTTAAATTTATGTCTCCAAAAAGCGAAATAATAAAACTAAAAAAATAGTGATTGTGCCTTGATGCAAAAACAACAAGCATTTACAATGCAATAGGTCTCGGGTTAATTAAGTTTGAGCTATTGGCATTGCTTAATATTGCAACACCAATTGCACCAAAAGTCTATAAATTGTAGGCCAAAAAAATTTGTATTTATTTTTGTAGCAGTGGTGGCATGCTGCGCTTTAGATGAATATGTTTCAAAGTAAAGTGCGCCATACTGCGATTGTTACAATAGTTATTTGTGGATGCGTTAACAATTGATGTGTGCACTGATGGCTGGTGGTGTGTGTGCCTGTAGAAATTGTGCACTGATGGCTGGTGGTGTGTGTGCCTGGTGGAAGTGTGCACTACCGGCTGGTGGTGTGTGTGCCTGGTAGAAGCGTGTACTGACGGTTGGTGGTGTGTGTACCTGGTTAAAGTGTGCACTGACGGCTGGTGGTGTGTGTCTGATGAAAGCGTGCACTGACAGCTGGGTGTGTTTGGGCCCGGTAAAAGCGTGCACCAACGGCTGGTGGTGTTTGTGCCCAGTGAAAGCGTGCACTGATGACTGATGGTGCCTGTGCCTGGTGAAAGTGTGCACTGAAAGTGTGGTTGTGTGTGTGGTTGTGTGTGTGTGTGTGTGTGTGGTGGTGTGTGTGTGGTGGTGTGTGTGTGGTGGTGTGTGTGTGGTGGTGTGTGTGTGGTGGTGTGTGTGTGGTGGTGTGTGTGTGGTGGTGTGTGTGTGTGTGGTTGTCTGTGTGTGTGGTTGTCTGTGTGTGTGGTTGTCTGTGTGTGTGTGTGGCTGTGTGTGTGTGTGTGTGTGGCTGTGTGTGTGTGTGGCTGTGTGTGTGTGTGGCTGTGTGTGTGTGTGGCTGTGTGTGTGTGTGGCTGTGTGTGTGTGTGGCTGTGTGTGTGTGTGGCTGTGTGTGTGTGGCTGTGTGTGTGTGTGGCTGTGTGTGTGGCTGTGTGTGTGTGTGGCTGTGTGTGTGTGTGGCTGTGTGTGTGTGGCTGTGTGTGGCTGTGTGTATGTGTGTGGTTGGCTGTGTGTGTGTGTGTGTGGCTGTGTGTGGTTGGCTGTGTGTGTGTGTGTGTGGCTGTGTGTGTGTGTGTGGCTGTGTGTGTGGCGGCTGTGTGTGTGTGGCTGTGTGTGTGTGGTTGTGCGTCTCGAGCTGTGAATCCTTTTAAATACAAGCATTTGCAATGCAATAGGTCTCGCATTCACACGAGTTTTTGCTATTGGCATTGTAAATTACAATGCCTTCGATTTATATTTCGGGTTTTAAAACATAAATACATGGCATTGTTATTTACAATACTAATAGCGCATAGGGAAGACATACACCCTGCTGGTGCTGCTCAATCTTTCATAGCACGATCCCTTTCACGCAGAAAGGGGACTGGGGAACTCATTTACCAGTGGGTTTTCTGGTGAGATTAGTTGCTTAGTCAGAAAAGTGCCATTCTCCAGAATCAGATGGGTGTGTAATGTTTTGTTTGACATTACTTTATGAGTATGCATGGCATATGCTTTAGGGAATGCTACCTTGCATGTAATGTTAGGTGTCCAGAGTGTTCGGTTAGATAGGCAATTGTTTTAAGGCCAGAGTGAAATCGGCCGAACAGAAATGAGAAAAATATTAAAAGAAATGTCCGCAACAGTAGTCACCTAACCACAAGGTGTTGTACTAAAATATCACACTCAAAAATCAACCATACTGATGGCTGGCTATTATATGGCCACAATGTACCTTTAGGTTTATAGTTTGACTGCAATATTATGACATACAACGAACCATAAAAGATCGTGAGGGCCTCGACGTGGTTCACTTGTCATTCATTACACTGAGATAATCCAGGCCCATAGAGTAGCAGGACAGGGCTAGTAACCTCCTAGCCCTGGCAAGCATGTTCGAATCAGCCCCATACTGCAGCGCACCAGCGAGCAAAGCCAGGTCGTCCATCCTGGCTGGGCCATGAGGATTGCCCTACCTCATCCACCTCCACCAAAGGAAAAAAAAGTTCATTCAGTGCAAATTACAGCACTAAATTGAAAACTATGTTTCAGCACTTTCAAGCCTTTGCCTGGCCCTGAAAGCAGCCCCTTGCATGCAGCCTACATCCAAATGCCAGAATGGCAACTCTGCCCTGCTGACAGGCCCTCAACTATACCAACCTCGCCCCTCCTGCCAGTAACCCCCGTTTTAACGTTTCCTCATCTCTATAAGGGTAAGGCTGTGAGGTACAGAGCTGAGGTGGTCTCAGAAATGAAAGACACTTTGAACCCTACCACCATGGGAGCCTAGTCTCAAAGTGCGCTCTTTACACCCCCTTCACACCCCCTCCTAAAACGCACCATGCTCATGACAAGCGGCAGGGCCTAGTCTTGACGTACCGAGGAGGCGAAGGAAAGCAGGACCATCATGGGGCCTATGACAGTGTCGGGTGTCAGGCGTCGGATTAGCCACAGTAATTATGGGCTCTCTTGACCCCCTCGGTGGCAGAAATGCGAAAACGCGCCGAAAATAGCAGCACTGGAAAACTCATCTCGACAGAAATTAGAAGTGAACTTTCCGGCCTTTGCGAGTCTGTCATCACAGACCCCTGATTAAAATTCTGGGGTTGGGAGCCTTTCCCTGTAAACATAATTAATTGAGGCCGCAGTGACAGTAAATAAGCAATTTCAAATTAAACCGAAATGACGGCGTCTTCATTTGCAAATGTGAACAGATTCAGTTCAGAGATGAATGAAGTCACCGCATTAGAGAGAGACGTGCCGGGGGGAGGCATGGTGTAACACAGGGAGATGGGGAGGGGGTGGTGAAGTGATAGTCTGGTTAATCTCTACCTGTCTGTGTCGCGCTGACAGACATCTCCGAGATACCGGACTCGATCCGCTGCAGCGGATCCCAGTCTGAGCGTCTCTCCATGATGAGCGGCACCAGGTAATTAATTTAACAAGCGCACCACTGCTGTCCTAATGGCCAGGGCAAAATAACACATAACGCTAATGGGAAAACAATACCGGACTCGATCCGCTGCAGCTGCTCCCGGTCCGCGCGGCTCCCTGTGACGAGCTGCACCAGGTAATTAATTTAACAAGCGCACCACTGCTGTCCTAATGGCCAGGGCAAAATAACCACAGTAAAATCGAACCCCCCTCCGCGCCAACAAGATTCTTAACCCCTAAAGTGCTTAAAGTGGACGGCCGCAGCCCCGAGTCTGCCGCGGCCGGTCCTGCAGTAAGGGGCACGGCGCATGCGTAAAGCCGAAACCTTCCATGGGGCACGGCGCATGCGCAAGCAGCGGGAGGTATTGCTAGCGTCTCAGCTTCCGAGGAGGACAGCGCGTTCACGCGCGCGTGGCCGGCGCAAATCGCCTTGCGCGCGGCCAGGACTGTCCTCCTGGAAATCAGACACGCCGACTATAGGTCTTTGGCGAGAGCGAGCTTCGCTCGCTTCACCGAGACCTAAAAAAGCATGGGTTGTCCATTTGGGTGCTTGGTTCCTGTTCCGGGAGAGACGACTTTGGACAGAGTGGCCAGGAAGTACGTTATTTTTTACCCCTTACCCTCCTCCTGATCCGTGCCAGCCACCACTGACCCCCGCCCCCCATTCAATTTTGCGGATTGTACCAAGGAGGACACGCTGGTCGAATAGATGTTAAGCACTTAATTGTTTGGAGGGGAACAGTAGGGGACCTCCACCTGTGGGAGGGAGCTGGGTTTGCTGTGTGCACCCTGTGAGATGTAACTGCGCTGGGTAAGTCTGTCCCCACCGGGGGCAGGGCCAGAGGTGTGAAACAAGGTAGACCTGCATTTACAAACAACCTCACTGGTGTTACTGGCTGGACTAGGACTACATGGTATAACTACTTAAACTGGGATGTCCAGGGGTCCAGCAATTCCTTCCATAGAGATAAGGGGTCTATGCTCATCTAATAAAGCACCACTCACATTCTCTGCCTACAAGAAATGCACCTCATGGGTGGAACTACAGACGGTGGGCAAAAGGTCGAGAAGGCAGTTGTTGGGAAACACACATTCTGCAAATGTGCCCACAGTGCTGGTGTGGGTCGCCCCATGGGTCCGTTTAAGACCTGGACGGTAGATATGTGATGATCGGAGTTAGGTTAGATGGTAAATCTATTGCCATAGTTGCGATATTTGATCCCTCTTGCTAAGCCTGAGGTGGTTGCTGGGTGCGGGCGAGTGGTGCCTTTTCTGATGACTGTTTGCCAAGGACTAGTTCCATTTTTAACATTGTGTGTTTGTCGCTGATTACTAGCGTTTTAACTTTTATCCTGCATTCATTGTGTTTAGCTGTGCACCTTTGACTTTATTTTTCGTTACCTGAGGCGGAAAGCCGGGTAACATCTTGCTCTTCTACGGTCTTTGGTACGATCTTCATCTGTACCCTTCTGCCTTTGGAAATCGCACCGTGCAACACTTTCTCTCATTGTCCCCTACCCTCACGGCTGATTTGGAGCCGAAGGGGATTTTGGGACCTGTAGGTTTATCACCTTGCTAGCGGCCATATTGGGGGGAGGCACGCCCGGCTGGTCGGCTGACTAGTGGTGCGGTCTCACTCGCCTGCAACGCCATAAATTTAGAGGCCCTCGACGTCGCGCAGCGAACGCGTTCAGCGGTCGCGCCTCATTCGCGCCAAAGGAGCGCCTAAGGAAAGCCCGTCTGCGCCCGTCAGCATCCCGGAGGTGGACGGGTGCGGGCGGGGCTGGTGATCTGCTCCTTCTTAACGTCGTCATGCTGAAATATACTGCGAATGAGCTCACTCTTGGGGGTAAGGCTGGGAATTGTTCTACGGTTTTCCCCAGTCGATCCAGATGCAAGAGGCGGTGCCCTGGCTGCGACTGGTTACCGAGAAATGCCCTTGTCAACACCCCCATTAACCAGCCCAAACTGAGCACCTGTTTACTCCTGAACACCAGGTCTTTGAGTAAACATGCCTTAGATCTTTACTGTCTACTTTCCGAGACTAAGCCCGTCTGCCTTTTTTTAACGGAGACGTGGCTGAATGACTGCTCGGGCCCGGACATAGCCTCTGCACTCCCACCCAATTACGCTATTCTCCGGAAAGACAGGGTCAACGGAAGGGGGGTGGCGTCGCGATGGTAGTGGACAAACGTCTCACCTGTTCAATCATTCAAACAGACGATATTCATGGGTTAGAGGCCTTGGGGTTTTCCCTTTCCTTATCACCTCATCAATCCTGTTCAGGGTTACTGATTTACAGACCGCCTGGCCCCATTGGCTCCTTTCACGAAGAGCTCCACGCAGTGGTCTCAGCGCTTTGTTTAAAAGCTGATCAGTGCCTTCTCTTGGGGGACTTCAACATTCAAATGGACACTAGAGATGATGCTGACACTGTTAAGCTCTTTGACACCGCATCTCCACTGGGTCTCATTCCTTATCTCTCTGTTCCCACACACAACAAAGGTCACACGCTCGACCAAATCTTTTCCACCATTCCAATTGGCATCTCCTTCCCAGCCCCTGTCCTGTGGTCAGACCATTACCTAGTGAATTTTCAGGTCTTTCACTCTGATAAGCTACCTTTCAGTATGCACAGCCGCCTCCCCCAAACCTCGCGAGCTTATCATCGCGTATCCCCTGACATGCTTGCACAAGCACTATTATCTCATCCCTGCAAGCTGTCAGGCAATCTTGAGGCCGATCTCGACCTCCTGCAGACTTGGTTTGTGGAGAGACTGGACGAGTTAGCTCCGGCGGTGACCACCCGTAAGCCCACCTGCCGCGCGTCTGCCCAGTGGTTCACGGCTGCGCTGGTTGAGAAGCGGCGGCAGTGTAAGCGAGCCAAAAGGGTCTGGCGCCGCCACTATGATCCCAGAGCCAAGATGGCTTATAAAGAATCTATCAAATTATACCACTGTGACATTATCTTGGAAAAGAAAGCCTACCTAGCTAGAAGAATCGAAGCATCTACAAATACCAGCAAAGAAATATTTTTAATTGTTAAGGAATTCACATCCCCCACTACGAGCACGCCTGCTTACTCTTTTTCTGAAGTCTGGGTCACCCAACTAGCTGATTTCTTTGCAAATAAAATCAAGTCCATTCAGGACTCTTTTTTACTTTCTGATGCAGCGGTAGCTCCCGGTACTACGGTTCTCCCCTCTTCGCCCCTTGCTACCGACGGCCCTACCCTCTTTAACTTCCCCTCTCTCTCTCTCTCTCTCTCTCTCTGTCAGCATCATTGGATCTTCTGACTAAATTAAAATCAGGCTCCCCTCTGGACCCTTGTCCAGCCAAATTTCTCGCAAAATCAGCACAAGCTATTAACGCTCTAATTAATCCTGTGCTTAACCTTTCACTCAGCACGGGAGTGGTCCCTTTGGCTTGGAAGCAGGCTTTTATTTTGCCGCTTCTCAAAAAGCCTAATCTGGATCCGTTGGTACATGCCAATTATAGGCCCATCTCGCTCCTTCCAGCATTTGCCAAGGTCGTGGAGAAGCATGTCGACTGTTCCCTCTCCAACTTCCTTGAGACCAACAACATCCTGCATAACACCCAGTCCGGCTTCCGCACTAACATGAGCACGGAGACTGCTCTATTAGAAGTTACGGAGGCAATCAAGGAGGTTCTGGATTCGGGGGGGAAAGGCGATGCTGGTAATGCTGGATCTCTAGGCGGCCTTCGACACCGTCCCCCACTGCGGTCTCCTTTCAAGACTCAGTGAGATTGGTCTGCGGAGGACGGTGTTCAGCTGGTTCAAGTCCTTTCTAGCGGACCGCCGTCAAACGGTCTGGGCCCCTCCGTACTCTGCCGTAGGGCCGCCATTGGAGGTAGGAGTTCCACAGGGCTCAATTTTGAGCCCTACTCTTTTTAACATCTTTATGGCCACCTTGGCAACACTGGCGGAGTCATACGGTGCCCAGATCGTTTCATATGCGGATGACACCCAGCTCCTCTTCTCTTGCATGAAGGGCGCTGATTTTGATGGAGAGAGTATTAAAGGTTGCCTTGAGCCCGTGTTCAAATGGTTCCAGCTAAACAGCCTCAAGTGCAACTCTGACAAATCAGAGGTGCTCTTTTTTGGCTGCCTTTCGGACCCAAGGTGGAAGGCTTGGTGGCCTGCCGCTATGTCTCCTCCCTCCGCCGCTTCTGCCACAGCCAAGAATCTAGGTGTAATGATTGACAACTGCCTCACTTTGAAGCCCCAGATTCTTGGCCTAGTTGGTAAATGTTTTGGCATTCTTAAGATGCTCAGGAAATGTCTTCCGTTGCTCTCCCCTGGCCATAGAAAAGTCACCGTGCAGGCACTCATAGGTTCTCGCCTGGACTATGCGAACGCGTTATATCTCGGACTTCCGGAGTATCTCCTATCACGTCTTCAAATAGTCCAAAATGCGGCCGCGCTCGCCATTTTTGGCCTTCACCGGAGAGCCAGTGCTAAAGATCTTCTGAAAACTCTCCACTGGCTTCCTATTCGGAAACGTATCGTTTTCAAGACGCTCGCGCTGGCCTTTAAAGCTCTCCACGGAACTGGCGCGAAGTAAATCAGTAAACGGCTGGTCTTCTACCAGCCATCTAGATCACTTAGGTCAGCTTCACTGGCCTTGGCAGCCGTTCCCGGTATTCGGCGAGTCCGTATCGGAGGCCGTTCTTTTAGATGCCTAGCGCCTCAATTGTGGAATTCCTTGCCGGTCACTCTGAGAAAGACCGTCACCCTGCTAGCTTTTAGGAAAGACCTGAAGTCCTGGCTTTTCGTTCAGTAGAACCGGCCATCCTCTGCCTGCCCTGCTCCTCATCGGGTTTGAAGCGCCGGGACACTCCTCGGAGTAGCTGAGCGCTATACAAAACATACAACAACATATTTATGCTCCGAATGTGCAACAGAATTTTTAGATACCCCAACACCAATGCTCCCTCGAGACCAAGACATTCTTAGCCTCTGGGGGGCACAGGACCTAGACTTGGACCATTTGCATCCTCCCCTCTCCAGGGAACCTAGAGTAGTCTCATAACCCACTCAAATTGGTGTGGTCATAGGAAGGCTATAGACCTAGGGTTTCCAAGTCGAGACCTTAGGCTGAGACACTAACGGACACCCCCCACCACGAACAGATTGGTAGGCACATTACCCAATACTTTGCTGACAACAAAGGGACAGCTACAGACAATACAATAGTGTGGGACAGCTTTAAGGGGGTCATTGAATCAAGGCCACCGGGGGTGCACAGTGTACACTGCACAAAGAAATACTAGACTTAGAGGGAAATAGAAGGCGCAACGCAGTGCAGGTGACAAATTCATCAGACACTAGGGAATCTCTAATAGAATCGCGGAGTCAACATTTGGAGATGAGGAGCTGGCTTAGTTGCTTATAAAAGCTCTATATAGGGGCAACCAACAGAGGTGGACAGGGCTGGTAAGACACTCGCATTGGTCCTCCGGTCGGAAGTCGCAGATAGGTGAGCTGTGATCGAGATTTAGAAGTTAACTCACAAGCCATTTGTCAATCCTTTGCGGATTACTATTGTACCCTCTATAAGGCCATGATACAATAGCTTCCGACTAGATATCCAGCACTTGCATGAGATTCTCACTTCTGTATTAGATCAGCTACAACGTCAGGAACTTGATTAGCCACTGCAAATAGATGAGACTCGGGAAGGAATCTCGCAAATGAGACTTAAAATATCCACGGGTCTAGCGAGCCTAGTGAAGCTCTGGAAGCATGTGGGACAAGCAGAGACCTTTAATTGTACTCAAAGGGAATCCTTTGAAAAGGACGGAATCCCATCACTCACCGAAATGACATGCTTCATCATCTGGGATCTCCTCTTAGTTGCAAAACTTGGTGCAACCAAGGGCTACAACACCCTCACTGAGAGGGAAGACCTTGGGGATATTTTCAGAGTATTTGTTTATAGGATTTCCTAAAATCTGTCTGACGTGAAGAATTTTAATTTGTAGGAGTGATGGGCGCAGTGCACAAGTGTACAATGTGATGTGAGTTAAAATTGGTTACCAGGAGAGGAAAAAGTTTTATTCATTAGCTCTTGATACCTAAATTAAAAACAGAGCAGATGCAGTTGTGAAATAATGACTGCATATGTCCAGAAACCAGGTCTACATGTTCCGGCCATCGTGTTTCTTGTGGAATTGGGCTGCGTAGAGAAGGCACCCCCCATGAGGTAATTTAAGGTCAGGGAGAAGGTCTTGTGGAATTGGGGCCTTCCTCAGGACCTAGATCAAATATAACAAAATGCCTAGACTGGACAGCAGAGTTTCACGTCACATATTAGACACTGCTAGCGAGTAATTTGCTTGGCTCAGGAAAAGAGGGAACTCCCACAAGCTATGAAGGAAGGCCTTATTTAACTGTCCTTAAACCAGAGAGGGATCTGCTAGACGTACGTGCCTGGCGCCCCTTATCCATGCTCAACCAAAACTAAGTTGTATTTTGGCCAACATGCTGTTGCCATTGTTACAGGCCTGGATACACTCGGATCAAAACTTTTTTTCCCCCCACACGCAACACATTTCTGACCATGCATAGACTGCTCACAATAACGGACGGAATGAGTTCTGCAGAAAGGGAAGAAGTAGCGGTGTCAGACATCTTTATCCCTACCTTCAATCAATCAGAAATCCGGGCAAGAGTTACTGTGGGAGGTTAAGCTGCAGTTTAAGAATCCATTGACCAGAGTGTGCATTGAGCAGGTAGTCTCGGCGGATTTTGAAATAGCAAGCAGCATGAAGCAGGGATGCCCCTATCTCCCTTTATTTACGCCTTGGAAATAGGATACCGTGGTGAAAGAGGGATGGCATGTATTTATGCTATGTAATTGATAGTATATCACTATGTCAACTGTCTGTGATGCCCATTAATCTATAAATGAAAATAAAGAACTATATTAAAACAAAAAGGTATTCCTGGTGCATACTTGAGACCTAGAGTTCAATCACTGTTGCCAGTACTTTCGAATTTATTTTTCCCAATAAGAGGTTATATATGGGAAAAAAAAAGAAAAAAAAGAGTCCATAAATCTCTGAATGAAACTCACGGTTATAGTACCTGGAGTTTGCACTGAATGCTCAACCACCTAAATGCGTCGTTATTAGATTACATGTTGCGTGGTACAAAAAACATTTTAAATTCGATACATCTTTTGGCTTCAGCAAAATACCACAGGATATGGGAGTCAACCAAGAATACGCAGTCTTGAAGAGGACATTCAGGCGGCTGGTGAACTTTGAAAGTGGTAAGCATAACTGCTGGCCTAAATTTTCAGTAAGGGAGCAATTCAAGCGAGCACCTTGCACTTCACCCAGGCATAATTCTTACTGTCCAATAAACATTTCTTGGGCTCAGGAATATTCCTACACCAAGTGGCATCTATGCGTTTGAACCTCATGCTCTTCAAACAAAAATTAGCTCATTTTTAAAGCACTGAAGCCTACAAACACACTCCTAAAGAAAAACACAACGTTCACAAACAATATATCTGGGCCCTGCTAGACCAACAGAAGATCAACCACAAAAGGACATTGCCTCTAGCAAACCTGCATAATGGTGGCTTCACCGTGATTCTCCAGACTATCTCTTCCTCCTCTCTCCTCTGCTTTCCCCTCTTGCACATTGTGGGTTCCAGCGGTTCAAATTAAGCACTGCCTCCATTAAGCCACAGCCACATGTGGGCAAGACAGGTGGCACTCTGTGGGTGTGAGCATCACAAGAGCTCTGCCCTAGTACTCACCATGTCATTCGTACAGCAGCACTTACTCAAAACAAGACCTGACTAGGTGCCCTTTCTGTCAACTGAAGAGCATATTTATATTGCCTCTTAGGTGGATTTGCCCACACACCCACTCTAATCCTGTCAAGCCATGCTGTGCCTACATCTGCAGGCTGAGAACCGCCAATGACACAAAGGCTGGCAAGTGCCAGCTGCCACCAAAGAGGCACTCCTATCACCACTGGTGGCACACACGAGTCTCCGGGAGATTAGATTCTCTTCAACCCGTCTGTAAATGCCCTTTGTCGTTAACCACATGCGTGCAGCCGCTATTTTGCGCTGTGCGGCTTTTTGCGAAAAGCCGCGTTACATGACGGGCTGAGCTCGTCATGAGCATGCGAGCGGCGCAACTCATGACGAGCTCAGCTCGTCATGCGCATGGAAGGGGTTAAACATTGAGACTTGGAAAGATAATACAGCCACATACTAGCAGGCACATGCAAGGAGTGCAGAGAACGGTCCTCCTCGGTTTCTCCCAGATTCCAATTAGTCCGCTGAAAGCCCTGCTAAAATCTACCTTTCATGCACCTTTTTGCAGTTTTATAGGTAGGCTCAGTCTGTGTGTCCACCCACGCAGAGGACGTTCGCAGCAGCAGGCTATTTTTAGGTTGAACATTCAAGACCTATTGTAATTTCTTATGTTGGGTTAAAGCCATCCCCCAGCTTTTCATGTGTCTATGTCAGTGTCCATCAAAAATTCTTGCTTGCCAGTGGTCTGTCCTGCCTCTTTGTACCTCCTTTCTCTCTTCCATGCCTCCCAAGCAGCAGGGACCAAGTGCACAAGTTACTACTTGTGTAACGATATATCTATAAGAGACATTAGTTAGTGATAGAATCCTTAGCTTAGAATATCCCTAGGCGTCAGACTGGATCCGGAACGTTTTTTTTGTCAGCCGTACCCCTGCACGTCGGTAGGTGGTGTTGTGCGGCTCCACGTCTGTCGCTGGCATCGTAAGTGCAGAGATGACGGCACAAAATTCTTAGGCACCACCCATGCGCGCTGACGTCAGTTCTGTACACGACTTTCCGCGCCAGGAACGCAGAGCCATGCAAGAAACTGACCACTGGAGCCATGAAACTAGGACTCTGAAAGATGTCCTTAACCCTAGAAATCAGTTCGCAGAACGGGGAGGATGGGTGGGGCGGTAAGGAATCTATCACTAACTAATGTCTCTTACAGGTATATCGTTACACAAGCAGTAAATTATGCATCTGAAAGCGACACGTTAGTGATCGAGTCATTACCTTAGAACAGATACCCCAGCAATACCAACCCCAGTGGTCGGTCTGCGAATAAGATTACATCAGAAAGTCACCGAGAACAGAACGGCCAAAGAAGCCGTCCCTCCGGACTGGACTGTCAAGGCAGTAATGCGAGGCCCAGGTAGCTGGCTGTCAAATGTCCTGCAAGGGAATGCCACGTCCCAAGGCAGTAGTGGCTGCTGTTGTCCTGGTGGAATGGGCACGCAGCCCCAACGAGTAGCCAACGAGTAACAGGCTTTGATACAGAGAACGACCCATCGATAGATGGTCCGTTAGTGCACACCCCGCCCTTTTTTGGCACCCACGTATCCAACAAAGAGGTGGTCATCCACCCAGAACTGTTGTGTGCGCTTCAGCTAGAATGAGATTGCACGTTTTGGGTCCAGACGGTGGAGCCTCTCTTCCTCTTCTGAAGGATGCGGAAAGAAGGTGGTCAAAGTGATGGCCTGCCCGATGTGGAAGGACGTGACAACCTTTGGCAAGAAAGAAGGACGAGTCCTTAAAACTACATTGTCTGGATGAACAGAAAGGAAAGGAGGTTTGGGGAAAGAGCCTGAAGCTAACTCACTCTTCTGGCAGAGGTGATCGATACAAGGAAAGCAGTCTTAAGAGTAAGAAGACGCAAAAGACCGTTATGAAGGGGCTCGAAGGGAGTGCACATTAGATATGTCAAGACAAGGTTTAAATCCCATTGAGGCACGATGAACAGCACAGGAGGAAATGTGTGCGTAATGCCTTTCAGAAAACAGTTAACGGGGGCTTAAAAAGAGAAGGCTGATCTGGAAGCCGTAGAAAGGCAGAGATATCCGAAAGATAACCTTTGATAGTGTCCAGAGCAGAGCCCTGCTGGGCCAAAGAAAGAAGGAACAGAAGGACTTCGGAAAGAGGGGCAGAAAGGGGATCCACAGACTTCGCTGTGCACCATGCGACAAACTTGTTCCACCTGCAGGCGTATACCGTTTTAGTGGAGGGACGCCTGGCTGCCAGAATGACATCACAGACTTCGGGAGAAAGATCGAAAGATCGAAAACTGTTGCCGCTCAATCTCCATGCATGGAGGTGGAGGCTGGACAGGTTCGGGTGGATGACCGTCCCCTGCTGCTGCGACAGAAGATCCTTCCGAAGAGGCAGTCGGATCGATCGCCATGTTGAGTAGCTCGGGATACCAGAATCTTCATGCCCAATCCGGAGCCACAAGAATAACTTGGGCCCAGTGAGCTACCACTGCAATTGTCGTGCAGTGCCCTCCGAGATCTGTATCTGATCGGAGAGGTTGCCCTGATGCTGCGCCCACGTGAACTTCAGGTCCCACTGCAGAGCCCGCATGTGCCATCTGGCATGCTGCACTAGCAGGATGCAGGAGGCCATCAGGCCCAGGTGCCAGAGGGTCATCCTGACAAACCCAGGATGGAGGCTGTAATATTGGAATCATAGCGTGAATAGCTGCGTTGAATCCAGAACCGCTCCGATGAAGGGGAGCTTCTGAGGGGGACTCAGGTGCGACTTTGGCACATTGATGGAGAACCCCAGCAAATGCAGGAGGTCGGCCGTAGTCTGAAGGTGGGTGACAATTGCTTGGGGCGAGCCCGCCTTCAACAACCAGTCATCAAGGTAGGAGAAGACTGACACCCTGACCTGCGCAGGTGAGCTGCGACTACCGCCATTACTTTTGTGAACACCGAGGGGCGCTGGTAAGGCCGAAAATGAGCACGGCCACTGAAAATGCTCCTGGCCTACCGTGAACGCAGGTAACGCCGGTGGGCCGGCAGGACGGGAGTGTAAAAATATGCGTCTTGCAAGTCCAAATCTACCATCCAATCTCCAGGGTCGAGGGCAGCCAAGACCTGAGCCAGAGTCAACATCTTGAACTTCTCCTTCCAGAGGAAGCGATTGACGTTCCCGAGGTCCAAGATGGGGCGCAAGGCCCCTTTGTCCTTCCTGGGAACCAGAAAGTAGTGGGAACAACCACCATGTCCTACTTCTGGCCCAAGAACACACCCGATGGCCCCCTTGGCCGAGAGGGCCATAACTTCCAGTTGAAGAAGCGCAAAGTGATCCCCCGACATGCAGTGGAATTGGGGTGGCATGGCTGAGGGAGTAGATTCGAAGGGGAGGGAGTTACCAGTCTGGACGAGTTGCAGCACCCACTTGTCGGAAGTGACCGAACGCCAGTCGGGAACATGATGTCGAATCCTGCCGCCCACTGGCATGGGGTGCATCCCAAAGCTCAGACTAGGAAGGCTTTGAGGCAGATGCTGCGGGAGCGGAGGTGGACTGACCCGTAAGCTGGCCCCCTGTGCCGCCACGGTGGCCTCCACGCCCACGCTGAGTTTGGTTCTGCACAGGCTTCTGACTGAACGAGCAGGCAGGGGTACCCCTTCCGTGGCCACGAAAGGAATGAAAGGTAGACTTGGACGGGCGCATGGTGGAGAGACCCAAGGACTTGGCCGTTGCCCAAGAGTCCTTAAAACGCTCCAGCTCATTGTCGGATTATCGCCAAACAGGCGAGAGCCATCAAAGGGCATGTCTATGAGTGCGCTTTGGACATCTGGTGAGAGCGCCACAGTAGTAGAGATTGCCCTACCTAGTGAGTCCGCGTTGTCCAAACCACACCGAATGGCGCACTTCGGCACATCTTTACCCTCGGCAACAGCTTGGGACAGCACAGCTTGGACCTCTTCAGGACACTGAGGCAACACCTGTGCAACTGCTTCCCACACTGCATGAGAATAGCAGCCCAATAGGCATGCTGTGTTCACCGACCGCAGCCCTAAGCTGACCGAAGAGAACAACCACTTGCTGAACTCCTCCAGCTTCTTAGAGTCCTTGTCCGGATGAGCTGTGGGAAAGGCACTCTGGGATGTCGAAGCTTGAATGACCAGGCTCTCTGGCGTAGGATGAGTGGTCAGAAAGGCAGGTTCTCCCGGCGTCGGCTGATGACACCTGGCAACATTCTTATCCACAGGGGCCCCTGAGGCTGGCCGCAACCAAGTGCCCAGTAAGACGTCAGTGAGGGAGTCATTAACTGGCAGCAGGGGCTACAACGAAGTGGACGCCGTCTGGAGCACCTCAGTGAAGAAATTAGTTGTTAGGGCCACCGTAGGGAGATCAAGATTGAGGACCTCAGCTGCCCGACAGAGCACCACCATGTACGAAGCACCCTTCTCCATGGTAGGTGGGAGAGAGGCACACCCCGGGTCAGAGGAGAAATCAAGTGTGCCGCCTCCTCCAAGTCATCCGCCCAGTTCTGCTCAGAGTCACACTGAGGAGCAAGGGGGTCCTCAGAGCCCTCCCAGTCATTCTCCACCTCCGCCGTATGTGGTACAGATCGTGGCGGAAGGGCAGGGACCGGGGAAGTAAACTGCGCCGGTAGCCGTGCCCAAATACGGATCCCAGGTAGGGACAAAGATGTCCTGAAATCGGGGCAAGGGCGGAACAAATGGCATCCACTGCGGCGGCAAAGCAGAGGGTGGCGCTGAGGCCGGAGCCGGCAACGTGGGACCTTGTGGCGCAGTGGCCGGAGCCAGCGGCGCCGAATCCTGCAGGGTCAGAGCCGCCAGCGGTGTAAGAGGCTCAGCAGGATCCTGACACGGGACCGCGGGGCCTAAAGGCACGCCAGCAGAAGCCCAAGGCCTAAACAGGCAATCCATGGTAGCAAGAAACTCTTGCACTTGTGCAGGAGTTGCCGACGGACCCGGATAAGGTGGGTATGTCGGGGCTCCCGGGCTCCGAAGGAACCGCAGGGGCAGAACCTCGGTCCCCCTCGTCTGCATCCAGGAACCGACGGGGGGACGTCAGAGAGCGACAACGCTTCTTCGACTTCTTTTTGTGTCGTCTCTTACTCGAATCCGAGGGTGAAGACTTGGAGTCGGAGGAGCGATGATGGCCCCGGGAGCGTTCTCTGGAGCGGCCCCTGGACCGAGAACGGCACTGGGACGAGTGCCGGACCTCAAGTAGCTTCAGGCGCCGCTCCCTCAAGGCCTTCGGGCCATGGCCGGACAGTCCATACAGGACCGAGAGTCGTGGTCGCACTCCAGGCAGTAGAGACAGACGCCGTGGGGATCCATCACCGACATATTGCAATGGCAGGCCCGCAAGACTTAAACTCAGGCATCCCTCCATGCACCAGAGTAGACTTACAGGAGAGAGAGAAGTCTCAAAAAGGTAGTCAAAAAGTGACAAAGGTACCTGCTCTAACCGGATCTGCGCTTACTGATGCGGAAAAAGAAAGAACTGACGTCATGGCGCATGAATGGCGCCTAAGTAGTCTCCGTGACGTCATCTCGGCGCGTACAATACCAGCGACGGACGCGGAGCCACACAACACCACCTACCGACGCGCAGGGGTACTGCTGACGAAAAAAAACTTTCTGGATCCAGTCTGACGCCTGGGGAAATTCTAAGGTAAGGAATCTATCATGAACGTGTCTCTTTCAGATACTGTCTCATTCCACTATGGTTCTTGATCTGTTCTCTGGGGGACTCTTTTCTTTCTTGGTTTCCTGCTCGATTGTGTTTGTCTGTGTTCAACTGCAGCTCCCTACCTGCTTACGTTTAAACGTAGCTTTCTTACTCCATCCCCTCTTTATGCCACAGATACTTTGATGCCTCCTCTGCAGTGCTTCCAGCTCTGTTGCTTGTAATATTTTTAGGTTTATTTAGGCTTTGAGGTTTGCGTTTAGTTGGGCTTTTTTGTGATCGGATATTTTGGTTTGGGCTTTATTTTAAGGTGGGATTGGGCTGGTCTTTTCCTGCCAGCCTCTTCTCACTTAATTATTCCTGTGGTCTCCACCCCAACCCCTCCCACAATAGTGCTTGTGTGGGCCCCCACCACCCCTTCAATACCGATCAATGCTTTTTATTTAATTTTGTTGTGTATTTTAGGGACGAACATTTGCCTACAATCATTCACAGGATGTTGAAGCGATGCCGAGGCGCGAACACGGATCCCCCAGCTCCAAAGTCTGCAGCTCTGGCTGCAGAGCCACACCCTCTCGCTCTGGGGATCCCTGCTGAAGTCGCTCTTTGTTTGCATTAAGCCACGCATGAGCAGCAGCTCACTCTGCTTTTTGTTTCATTCTGAAGTGCTTTCCAAAAGCACCAGTTACCTTACAATTACAGATTCATATTTTTTGTAGACACGAGGAGATTATTCAGCAGCTCAGGACATTACTTAAATGTCTTTAACAGAGCTGCCGATTAATCTCCCCATGTCTACAAAAAATAAATATGTCACTGTGTAATGTTACTGGTGCTCAAGAAAAGCGCAAAGAAAGTGAAACAAAAAGCCTGCAGAGCGAGTGAAGGCTTTGCTGTCACTGGATTAAATACATCAATGAGGAATTCACTGGACTGATGTGCTTGGTGGTGAAGCACCGACTCTGCGTCTCTCTTGAAGTGCTGCACCCTTCTACAGTGCAAAAAACACAGTTGATGGACAGAATGCAGAACAATGTCATACATTAACCCCAGTACAAGGATCTGGGCCTAAATCCATCGTTTTTTTGCACTCCACCCCACCCTGGGTTAGACACTGGCTATATGCAAATCAGCTCTGACCCTATGCCTCATGGGAACAGTCCAGTCCGAACTACCAAGCCATGTCTTTCCCAGACCGGAATCAAGCATCCAAGGACCGGTTTCTGGCTATCAGCCTTCATTCAGCCTGGATAGCTTGACTCCAGTGGTGTGGAGAGCCTGGGACTCACGTCTGAGCATACCCAGCCCACTCGGGGTGAAAATTGCAAAAAACACAGTTGATGGACAGAATGCAGAACAATGTCATACATTCACCCCAGTACAAGGATCTGGGCCTAAATCCATCGTTTTTGTGCACTCCACACCACCCTGGGTTAGACACTGGCTATATGCAAATCAGCTCTGACCCTATGCCTCATGGGAACAGTCCAGTCCGAACTACCAAGCCAGGTCTTTCCTTCTACGGTGGTATATAGTCACGGTAACGTAATTGATGCTCATGTAAAGAGCGACCTCTGATCCTGCCCTCAGGTTAGGTTGCCCCCACGCCACTGCTGCCTGCCTCTGAGCTCACAGCGCTGCTCCAGCGCTCGCTGTCTCTCCTCCTCCCGCCGTCCAGCATCGCCACACTTTCCCGCTGCTGCCTCCCTGCGGCCCGCCCCCACCAAGCCCATTCGCCGCCCCGCTCCCGCCACCCAGCTGCTCCTCCCTCCCGGTTCCCCTCTTATGGAGACCATGAAGCGGCCGCGCCAAAGGCAAGCCAGTCTGCGCCCATCCGCGCCTGGACCGCGCCCAGCACTAGATCCCCTGGCCCCCGCCGGAGCCAGGGTACCAGACTGAAATAGGACTCCACCGCCCTCAACGCACTTAACTCCGGACGACCACCCGCCTGCTACCGAGCCACCCCGAAACGCACCCACGGACCCTTCACCTGTCAAGCCTGCAAATTCACCTGGCTCAGACCCCGCCCCCCCAGCCACGCCAAGCAACAACGACAACCACCTCAACTGCATCCTCCTCAACACCCGCTCCGTCCACAAACACGCCATCGAATTCTGGGACCTCCTCGACTCTACAAAACCAGACGTCACCTTCCTCACGGAAACCTGGATGAACACGTCCTCGGCCCCCGACATCGCCATAGCAGTCCCGGACGGCTACAAGATCACCCAGAAGGACCGCACCAACCAAACCGGAGGAGGAATCGCCATCATCTACAAGAACATCATCAACATCACGACCAACGCCAAAGACACACCCTCCACAGCCGAACACCTACACTTCCAAATACACACCGACCCCAAGACCACCCTGAGAGGAACGCTCATCTACAGACCCCGGGCCCACGCACACAATTCAGCTAAACCATCGCCGACTTCATCAGCCCGCACGCCCCGGCCTCACCAGAATACATCCTCCTAGGGGACCGGAACTTCCACCTAGAGAAAAACGACAACACCACCACCACCCTGCTCGATAACCTGGCCAACTTCGGACTCAAGCAACTGGTCGACACACCCACCCACCGCGCCGGCCACACGCTCGACCCCATCTTCTCCGCCAGCAACCACGTCTCCTTCAGCCACTCCACAGACCTACACTGGACCGACCACAGATGCATCCACTTCACCTTCAAAAAGAATACATCCCACCATCGCACACAACAAATCACCCGCAGATGACGGCGCAAAATCACCACAGACCAGCTCCTCTCATCACTAAGCCAAAACCCGCCAGCCGACTCCGCTGACCCCAACGACGCAGCCCACAACCTCGCACAATGGATCACCAACTGCGCCGATGACCTCGCTCCACTGAAGAACCCCCCAGGTAAGACCGGCAACAAGAAAACACCATGGTTCACAGACTTCCTCAAAGAATCAAAAATCCTGCCGGACCCTCGAAAAAACCTGGCACCACAATCAGACTTCAGAAAACATGACAGCCCTCAAAAACGCCACCCGCGAACACCACCAGCTGATCCGCACCACCAAAAGGACATCGTTCAAAGAGCGACTGGACATGAACATCCACAACAGCAAGGAACTCTTCAGCATCGTCAAAGAGCTCTCCAGCCCCAGCAACAACGACATCACACCGTCACAAGACCTCTGCAACTCCCTCGCCACATTCTTCCACCGTAAGATCACTGATATACACAACAGCTTCGGACCCCAAATACTGCTTCCAACCACAGAACCAACAACCCCTACCACCACCCTCAACGCATGGACACCCATCAGCACGGAAGACACCACCCACGTCATGAACACCATCCACTCTGGATCCCCCTCGGACCCATGCCCCCACCACATCTTCAACAAAGCAGACAGCATAATCGCACCCCACCTCCGGAACGTCATAAACAGCTCCTTCACGTCAGCCACCTTCCCGGAGAGCTGGAAACACATTGCGATAAAAGCCCTACTGAAAAAACCCACGGCGGATCCCAAAGACCTCAAGAACTTCCACCCCATCTCTCTTCTTCCCTTCCCGGCCAAAGTCATCGAGAAGACCGACAATAAAGAGCAGACGCTTTCCTCGAGACGAACTCGCTCGACCCGTCCCAGTCCGGATTCCGAGCAAACCACAGCATCGAAACCGCAGCCACCGATGACATCAGGACCATGATGGACAACGGAGAAACAACCACCCTCATTCTCCTAGACCTCTCGGCAGCCTTTGACACAGTCTGTTACCGCACCCTAATAACCCGCCTCTATGACACTGGGATCCAAGGAAAAGCCCTGGACTGGATTACATCATTCCTCTCCGATAGAACCCAGAGAGTCCGCCTCCCTCCCTTACGAAGCCACCAAGATAATCTGCGGCACACCCCAGGGCTCCTCACTCAGCCCAACCCTCTTCAATATCTACATGATCCCCCCCCCCTCGCCGCCATCGCTCGCAAACACATCAACATCATCTCCTACGCCGACGACACCCAACTGATACTCTCCCTCACCAAGGACCCAGCCACCGCCAAAACCAACCTCCAGGAAGGAATGAAAGACGTCGCAGAATGGATGAAGCTCAGGCGCCTAAAGCTGAACTCAGACAAGACAGAGGTCCTCATCCTTGGACAATCCCTCTCCGCCTGGGACGACACCTGGTGGCCCACAGCGCTGGGCCCCGCACCGACTCCCACGGACCAGGCACGTAACCTAGGATTCATCCTGGACTCCTCCCTCTCGTTGACCAGGCAAGTCAACGCCGTATCCTCATCCTGCTTCAACACCCTGCGCATGCAACGAAAAATCTTCAGGTGGATCCCCACAGAAACCAGAAAGACAGTCACCCAGGCCCTCGTCACCAGCCGACTGGACTACGGAAACACCCTCTACGCAGGAACCACAGCCAAACTCCAGAAACTGCTTCAGCGCATAAAAAACGTCTCCGGCCGACTCATCCTCGACATCCCCCGCCACAGCCACATATCCGCCCACCTAAGAAACCTGCACTGGCTCCCCGTCAACAAGAGGATCACGTTCAGGCTCCTCACCCACGCACACAAAGCGCTCCACGACAAAGGACCCGCATACCCCAACGACCGCCTCTCGTTCTACACCCCTACCAGCCAGCTCCGCTCACCCAGTCTCGCCCTCGTTCCACGGATTCACAGAACCACCGGTGGAGGAAGGTCTTTCTCCTACCTGGCCGCAAAGACATGGAACTCACTCCCCGCACACCTTCGACTGACCCAGGACCACCTCACCTTCAGGAAGCACCTCAAGACCTGGCTATTCGAGCAATGACAGCACCCCTCCCTTACCCCCTTTAGCGCCTTGAGACCCTCACGGGCGAGTAGCGCGCTCTATAAATTCATTGATTGATTGAATACAGTCGGGTGAGTTTGCGCTATATAAATATGCAAACAAAAAAACAGCATGTTTGATTTTGAGGAAGAATTTCATTAAATACATACGGCCTGATAACACTACACTGGAGAGACTGACGCCAGTGTAGTGTTATCAGGCCGTATGTATTTAATGAAATTCTTCCACAAGACACTGCCCATCCATTGCACAGCCTCTGATGCGCATTGGTCTCCATCTGCATACATCCGGACAGACTGTCTTGATAAGTCGCTAGGGTCTGATAATGGTGGCACTCGATGGGGTTCAAGCTTCATGCGAAGTACTTCTAGGCTTAATATCCAAATGGAAAAAGTGACAGCGCATCCCTGAATGAATGTATGTTGGCACGAGTTGTGTATTTCTTGAAGTCTTTTTTTTAACAGGGCCCCTTTACCGACCGGTTGCTTCATTGTTAGCCCCACACCTTGTAGCAGTAAACACCCAGCCGCGCAGCGAAACTCCCTCTACACTTTAACAGCCCTGCGGGGGGAGGGCTTATGCATGTTTTCTCTCCTGGTAGGTGGTTGCACATGACTCTGGGTTAAGGCAAGCCAGTAAAGCTACAGTGATTTGCCCTTGCTGTGTGCAACTGGTTATGGGTGCAGGCTTTGAGTAGTTAAAGTATTATGATGTTTTAAACTTTTTAAGAACGCATTCATTAACTGCCATTATATTGTACAGTAAAGTAAGTTTGGAGCAGACAGCGATATATACTTGAAATGACATCACCTGAAAACCTTGTGCATTTAATGTCTTTGAAGCAAATTGCATTTAATGGGTGCTAGATTTAATCTTCAAGCTCCGAGGTTTACTGTGGAAATCAGATGAATGCACACAGACTTATTAGTTAAGTCTAGCAAAGCAACACAATTGTACCCCTGCTCCCTACCTTATTGTCGGTTTTTATGTGATCAGACTCAAACTTTTAAGTTCCTCAATGGTCCCAAGGAGGGGCAATGACATGGCAGTCACCTTTCTCCTTCAACTCTAACTCTCTCTCTCCTCCTTTCCTTATGCAAATGTAAAAAAAAGCACACTTAAATTGCTTCAGTTTTAGTGATAGTGAAGATTCATGGAATATGCACCTATGTTCTTCTTTAAGAATGTGTACAAATGTGTCTACATTTATAGCGGTTTCATTGAAGGGCCCACATTGAACTCCAGATTGGCAGCAGTCTTGCAACTGGTGCTGGTATTATTTCATTACCAAAGCGTTATCACAATGCCATCATACAGGTGGTCTGATGGATGATTCAAAATGGTACCCAACTGCCTAACTACCTGGGAAGGATGAAACTTTGGGTTGGTTTTGCTCTTGCACTGTGACATAGCTGACCATAGCAGATGTTAGGAGTGAGCATTTAACTCACTGAGCCAGTGTACTTTACGCCACTTCACTCTAGTCCTCTCTACTCTGACACTCTACTGCACAATACTCCACTTTATGATGCTTCACTCAAACTCTACGCCACAAGACTCTACTCCACTCTACGCAACTCCCCGACACTCCATGCCAACTTACTCCACTCTATTCTATAACACACTACTCTACTCCATTGCACACATCACCTGAGCATCACCTCCGCACAGCACACCATCACCTCATTCTGCCCTTGGAATCTAGTATCTGATTATTCTCCCCAAGTGTTCGTCCACTGTTCATGTTGTAATTCAGATACTATTTCCCAAACTCCTCCAACCCCCTTAACCACCCCTCCCACCCCCAGAAAAACAACCAACAAACATTAGAACAGGCAAGAAGAAGTTGCCAACATTGCAAGAACAAAAAAACTAGAATACATTTTTATATTAATTCATCCTTTAATAGGGTTGTTCAGTTGTACACTATATCTTTTTGGTTATATTTAAGGTAACAAAAACACAACCCTTTTTTACTGTAACTTTTCAACATGCCGCACAGCAGCTACACTGTTCCACAACATCGCTGAAAAACATTGGCAAAGCCAAGAGCTCTGCCTAAACACTTATAAGGTCTCAAAGGCGAGACCTATTGGCTACGCCAATGCTTGTTAATAACTATGGCTCTATGCTGCTTACCACTCGCTTGCTCAATGTAGCACAGCAACTTTGTTACTTGCTTTTGCGTTCGTTCCCATTGCTAGTTCAAATTACTATATACTATATATATATATATATATATATATATATATATATATATATATATATATACACCTGATGCTGAAGGTCGAAG
This sequence comes from Lissotriton helveticus, assembly GCF_964261635.1. Taxonomy (NCBI): domain Eukaryota; kingdom Metazoa; phylum Chordata; class Amphibia; order Caudata; family Salamandridae; genus Lissotriton; species Lissotriton helveticus. The sequence continues at coordinate 1,134,378,807 of NC_136072.1, read as the reverse complement.
ACCAAGAAAACAGGGCAAGAAGTAACAACCTAAGTTTTCTTGGTATCCCCGAGGGGTCAGAGGGGAACGACCCAAGGGGCTACATGATCTCTCTGCTGAAAGAAACATTCCCAGAACTAAACACTTGGGAACTGGCCAAAGAAGTACTACGTGTGCATCGTTTTACCTTGACCCTCCCAAAGATCACAGACATCTGCGCAGTATCCAAGGGCAATTCTGGTAAACTTTGGAAACTTTCTTCTACGGGAAGCTATTTTCGCTCTAGCAGGCCCTACAAGTAAAAGAGTATAAAGGTTTCTCGTTCTTCTGCAGACCAGATTTCGCCCATGCAACCGTGGCAAGAAGGTGGAGGATGAGACAGCTGTTTGCTCCCTTTGAACAGATCTGTGCCACGGTATACTTGCAGAACCCAGCACGATTAAAGATTATCTTTAACGGAACCACTAGAAGCTTCACCAGCGAAATCCAGGCACAAGCATATCTAAAAGAAATCAGTCTCAAGCAGAAGCAAAACTAAACAATAGACTACTCAAACGGACAGTTATCTTTATTCAAAGGTCTCCAAACATTCATGTATTAGTTATGTAAATTAAGAAATGATAGGAGGAGGAGTGAGTGGAGTGTAAAAACAAACGCAACTTCTTTACTATTAATCACATGTATATACCTCAAATTCCTTTTGATAAAGTAACACACAGAGGTTAGCTCCATTCCTTCAGGTAGATACAGGGGACGGGGCTAGGAGCCACCCGAAGCTCATCGATTACACCGATACCCAAAACCTGGTTCACTCTGAACCAGGAAGCCTCACTGGGGGGCAAAAGGGGAGGGGCGGGGGTTCAATGGGGAGGGGGGCTGGGTTTTTGTAAAGGGGCACTAGGGGAAAGCGGGAGGGGGAGGGTATACAGGCACGGTATCAAATCAAATATTGTGGAACTCTAAAGGTTCGATTGGATTGAGCAAAGCTTCAAAGGCAGAGTAGGCAGATTTCCTGAATGGATAAATTACAAATGTTAACAATCAATATTTGTGGCCTCAACGACCCGAAAAAAAGGCAACGAACGGCAGTAGGCCTCAAAGTAATTGGGGCAGAAATTGTTTGTCTACAAGAAACCCATGTGGAAAGGTCCCAGACAATTTTTTAAAACTCTTGGGTATAGAGTGGTCACAGCTACAACCCAGGCGAACAAAATACGGGGGTGGCTATTTTAGCACGAGGTGGGGGTCTTCAATGTACTAAATCAACTGCAGATAAATTTGGACGTTGGGCCATCACCGAGTGCCAATAAGGTATGGGAAAAAAATTAACTATTTGCTCAGTATACGGGTGCGTTACAGATGATCCAGATCCTTTGGAATATTTGTCTAATGACCTTGCCCACTGGTCACTACCAATGATTGTATGTGGAGACTTTAATATAATTCTCCCATCAGACTGGGGGATTGGGCATAATAATTTCACGTATCAAGGCAGGAAACCGAAAGTTTTCAGAGGTCTTCAAGAACTCTGTAGCACACACGTGATCTGACTGCTGGCATACGAAATTTCCAAATAATCCTGGTTATACCTTCTTTTCCCAACCACATCATAAATTCGCAAGATTGGATTATATATTTTCCACACATTCTATTATCACCAATTGCTCCATGGATCGATTACCGAGGGTGTTGTCTGACCATAATCCCCTAATGATAAGCATCAATACCGGAAGATCCAATCCGGTCGCAGCAAATGGACTTTCGAAAGAGCATTATTGTTTAACGAAAATTACTGCCAGCTCATAGAAAAGTGGATCCCGGAATTTTTAGAACATAATCTCGGTAGTGCACCGTTGGAAGTAGTTTGGGACACACTCAAGGCTGGAATTAGGGGAGAGACTCTCAGATTCTCAATTAAAAACAATCAAGAGGAAAAATCAAACTTTAAAAACTTACAAGACAAACTGGCCAGAAAGGAGGAAGATTTGGTGAGTGCAATCCAGGGAGGCACTAATACAGAAGGGGCTTTAAAAGATGTTGCTATTGCAAAAAATCTAATTGCAGAAACTTTCACCTCAAAAGCCATCTTTAAAGCCACCCAGAATAAAGAAAAGATTTATGAACTAGGCGAACAAGTAGGACACCAATTAGCAGTTCGAACTAGACAGGAGAACACTGAAAATACAATTAAAGAGATTAGAGACCCCATCAATGGCCCTACGCAAGATCCCAAAGAGATCAGGCAAGCATTTAAGATATACTATGCAGATCTATACATGGAGACAGGCAAAATTCAATCCAATATTGAGGAATACTTAGATCTAGTTACGGGGACCCAGCTACCGCAAATTGACCGAGATAGTCTGGCTTAAGTACCACAATGGGTTGAAATACTCCTTTCAATAAACAGCCTATCATCGGGAAAGGCAGCCGGGCTAGACGGAATCCCGTCAGAATTTTATGCTGGATTTAGCAAGCAGTTGAAAGGAACTATGATCAAGTTGATGACCCAAGTTTTCCTGAGAGGGCGGCCACCGGAATCCTGGGCTCGGGCGAAAATCGTATTTCCCAAGAAGAATAAATACCCCACAGAGCTAGGGGCCTACCGTCCGTTTACACTAATAAATAGTGATTCAAAAATTTACTCTAAATTGCTAGCTAGCAGACTCGCTCCAGTAATCCATATAATCATCTCGGTTAGACAACATGGATTTGTTCCAGGCAGATCAACCACCGATCACATTCAGAGGGTGATCACACTCTTTAACATAGCTGAAGTAACAGGAGACCCTATGGCGTTGATATTGCTAGACGCAGAAAAAGCATTCTATAGGGTCTCCTGGCAATATCTATGGACCGCTATGTCAAAGAGCGGGATCGGGGAACAATTTATCAAAGCTGTCCGCGGGATGTATGTTAACCCGGAAGCAGTTGTTATGATAAATGGGGACATATCAGACAACTTCAAAGTGACTAGAGGGACAAGACAAGGCTGCTCCCGTTTACTAGTCGCCATCTTCATAGACCCGTTTATTCGCAGGCTAGAAACCAACCAAGCCATAACACCAATAAAGACCCCCCAATGGAGACACTAAAACTTTAGCATATGCGGACGACATTGCTATAGTCACAACTAACCCAAATGAATCAGTAAATATAATGGAAGAAGAAGCATATAATTTTGGCGAAATTTCCGGCTACAAACTAAACCAAAACAAAACCCAGATCATAATAATAAAAGCGGCTTTTGCGACATTAGGGTAGTTGATAACGCGGTTTATTAAGGAGTTAGTTTAACTAAATTGTTTAGATTTGGGGTGAAGCTAACTTTGAATCCTCTCGAGACAAACGGAAAAAACATTGAAGAGATTACATAATCTACACTTAACCATCATTGGAAGATGCAATCTAATTAAAATGCTATTCTTCCCTAAATTCTTATATTTTTTCCGAACTATTTGCTTAAACTTTGACCAACAAATCTTCAAAGAAATAGACGATATTTTTTCTCGTTTTATCTGGGGGTATAGCAGATCACGTAGAGCCATGAAATGCATCATTCTACCTAAAGACAGAGGAGGTCTTGCCCTACCTAATTTTAAAGTGTACTGGTGGGCCTCTATACTCAAATACAGCAGAGCACTCTTAACTTCCAACATGGATTTAGATTACGTGAGGGGGGGGTCCCTACCCCACTAGAACTCATTCTAGGTAAAGATACAAGAGAACATCTCTGGCGATTGACATACGATTGTCATTTTAAAAAGGTTAGTTTCAAAACTCTAAAAGGAACCTATATCGCTTGGAGCCATATACACGCAAACTTCGGGGGATTGGAAGGTTCTCGCACTATACGCGTATTCTCGGAAATAATATCCTCCCCGAACTGTTTAATGACATGTATGAAACGGTGGGTCAGGTTGGGTATCACAAAACTCTGTACATTCTATAATTCAACAGGTTTTACCTCATTTGAAATACTAAAAAATTAATTTGGCTTAGAAAACCGCGATTTCTTTAAATACCTGCAAATTAGAGACTTTATAACGAAAAGGGGGCGGCAGTGCTGCCTTTCAGAAAATCCAGATAATCGAAAGGATAGTTCAAAATAACAGAGTTAAAATTGGGAAATCTATAATAATCTGATAACCACTTTTCCTGACTACTTGGACAAACACATCCTTAAGTGGCAGAATCAACTGGAAATATCGGAAACCTCAATCCTGAAAGCATTCGAACTCTCCCAATCGCTATTAATGTCATCCAACCTGCAAGCACAATTCTACAAAACCTTCTTTCAACTATATTATACCCATAACAGAATAGCCAAATGGAGCACAGGGAAGGGGACACAATGTCCTAGATGTGCGCAGCCCGAAGCAGATATAATTCATATGTTGGCCACCTGTAATGAACTTTGTACCATCAGACAGGAGATCTCCATTTTTCTTTCAAGAATCTTAGAAACAAACATGGAGATAACCGTGGAAATAATGCTAGGGGTAGACAGCAATACTCGACAGAACCAAATAAAGGGACTTGTGTTTGTGGCAATGGCAGTACTTAGAATATGTCTGGCATCGGCCTGGCTTGACCCATACCCACCCACATTTCAACAGTGGAGAGCATGATTATTAGCAACATATAGTCTGGAGATCGCCATCTATAGCAGAAAGGGAAGGAATAAGAAAAAGAAAGGATTAGCTATATGGGACCCCTTAAAGCAATGGATTGAACACACTGCTTAATTAGGTTTCTAAAGCTTTCTTTATAATTTCTATTGTATAAATAAGAACCTGTACAATAATATATCTAGATCTACCAACGTATATATATATATGTTATCCTAAATGCCTGTATGGGGGTGGGGTGGGGGGTGGGTTGTATAAAAATGTAAAAATCTTAATAAAGAACGGTTTAAAAAAGAAAATCAAATTACTATATAATGATGCCAGGGGGTACTGAAAACAAATCAAGTCTTCTGTGGTTTTCTGTGGGAGCCCATCTCAGCACAAACGGTCGCTGGTCCATCGAAGTACACAGTGTAGCACCTTATATAGCGCTAACTTGACCGGAAGGAATCAGGAGCAATTTAGCAACAAACTCTGTCAAACTCGAACACATAAGCATTAGTGACAGATTGCACTAGTGTATTATGCAGTGCTGTTATTATGAAGCGGGTGCATGAGGCACGAAGGTGAAACAATGAGTTATGGCACTTCCGAGCCATCTGCCAATCAGTGTTGATAGGGAGGTTCTTGTAGTGCACCTTGGCGCTGCATGGGGTAGTGATTTGTTATGAAAAAAAAACATTTGTAATAGTTTCAAACATGCTAACATGGCTTACACTGTTACAACTGTAAAACTGCCCTATTTTAACTGGAAATGGCTGCAGCCATTGACACAACACTCCATTAAATGTACAGTTATATACACAAATTGGTTTTATGTGGTACTTCTATGCGGATGATGCAGTCTCATACATTTTGCAGTTCCACTGTCTCCGAATGTACAATAACCTCTATCCCCGACCATCTACGCGTCAAATGAGCCACAGATTCATTACTGACAATTAAAGAACACATTCATTTTTAGGCCTGGAAAGATGTGGGATTTAAACCGGAGGAAAACCTCTCGAGGGTACTGAGAGAAGTAGTACTGTACTGTTCAGTTCGCTGTCTGGGATACATGTGAACTGGGGCAAACCGTTATGTTCCCACTTACCCCTGCCACCAGGAGAGTCAAATCGGATTACCCCATTCAGTGGACCACAGAATCGGTACGCTATTTGGGCATACAGTTACACACGGACTCGGAGGTGGTCCTAAGGGAGAACTATGGAGTAGCAATCGCTAAATTGGAAGATGCGGTTGATAAATGGATAGTACTTGCCTTATCAATGTTGGGACGCATATCGTTATTGAAGATGATAGTCCTTCCCAGATTGCTATTCCTTTTCAGTAACATCCCAATGGTACCATCGGGTACGTTTTTCCGACAACTTCATGCACTAGTGTTGTGGCTGGTTTGGGCTGGTAAACGACCCAGGGTGGCCTGGGACATCCTTGTTCGTCCCTACGAGGAGGGCAGCCTTCGTGCCCCGGACTTTGAAATATATTATCGGGCTGCCCAGGGCGCATATGCATATGGCTGAATACATGGCCCAATGGATGCGCCGCACTTGAAGATTGAGGGAATAGTGGCTGAACCAACGCCGTTGCCGGCGCTGCTTGCCCAACACCGAGATAGGCGAACAGGTATCTTAGACTCACTAAACGCTGTGACGCATGCCTGGCATCACCTAATGGATGCCCAGGCATGCTCACTACTGTACGCCCTGAAGGCGAAGTTGGCCTGGTGCATATGGCTTAGCCCCTGTGGAGACAGGGGTGTCCAGTCTGCACTTGCAAAATTTAATCTCCCCACCATGGGCGACCTCTTCGCCAATGGCACGGCCTGCACCTGGGAGGACATAGATAGGGGAGGCGACTCGTGCGCCCTAGTTCTCCCTCGTTTTCAGTTCCACAGGGTGAGACAAGCCCTGCAGAAACTGCTGGGAGAGGACATGGCGGAGCCACAGGTGGTATTGTCGTACGACTTTATAGTCTCCGCCAAGACACCAGCCCAGTTGATTTCACGTCTCTATCGAATCACGCTGTCAGAACGGACTACGCACTATGCGAAACCACGTTTGGCGTGGCAGACGGATCTAAACACTGACCTCCCAGAAGATAAATGGGGATACTGTTGTGCTAACGTTAAGAAAGTATCATTTAATGGCCGTCACCGCCTATTGCATTTTAAATTCCTTAATAGGGTCTACTATACCCCGACCGGCTGTTCAGATACGGCTTAGGAGAGAGACCGAGCGGCGAGAGGTGCAGCGCGCAATCAGCGGACTTCCTGCATCTGGCATGGTTATGCCCGAAAGTAGCAGACTTCTGGTCAGCAGTGTACAAAGAAGTTAATGACATCACCGGCCTATTGTTAATCCCCTCTCCACTATTGGCCATACAGGGATAGACATAGCGCCGGCTTTACGGAGATTGGTAGATATGGCCTTTTTAATAGCCAAACGATGCGTGGCGCTCGCCTGAATGCGTGGCCCGATCCCGACGTTGGCTAGGTGGTCAAATGACATGATGTATTGCTGTATGCAAACGGACTATACAGCAAGTTACTCCCACCCCGTAGCCGGCCTAGGAATTACTGGGTGCTGTACCTGCAGAGGAGGCCTGTGCGTGGAGATGGCGGCTCAAGCGACACACACTCAATTGTAGAAACTGAAAGCACACGAGGAGAGGCGGCACTACACGACGACGCAGAGGCTCTGCCTTAGACGACAGGGAGTGTGCACTTGATGCCAGCATTGGGATGGAAGGAGTGTGTGCTGGTGACTACGGTGAAGTGGAATGGGTGATGGTATTTTGTATATGTGATGTCAATTTGAACTGGGATGGCGCTGACGCCTTTGCGCAGTGTTCTTGTCCTAAAGTTACTGTACTGTTATCACCTTGATCGTGCCATTTATGCAATGTCTGATTGTAAATTGTTGAAATGCCAATAAACAAATTAAATAAAAAAAAATTAAAAAAAAGATGTGGGATTTGCGGATAATAAATCACAGGATATTGCGCCTCCCAACCAAGACTGGAACTCGGTTTTCCACCTTCAAAGTCAGCCGCTCTTCCAGGGCAACATGAAGCAGAGAGGTATCTGGCAGTGGTGCTTGATGGTGGGCTTCAGTGATAAATGCTTTTCGAGTGGCCACGAGTCACAACTCGAGGCCTTGTGGGGGCTGGGATTGTAAGTTAACCCTACCCATCCCTAACTTGTCATAGGGTGGGGGTGGGGCCTGTGATGCTTACTGACCCCACCCCACCCTAGGACGACTTAGGAAAGGGCAAAGTCAGGGTGGGGAGGCGTTTATAATTAGCATGCAGCCATGCTCATGCCGCTGCTGCAAAAAGACGCTAGTGTGCGTCATATGGAGGGGTGGGCCCCAAAGACAACAGATGTGAGGCCAGGGCTGCACTGTAATAAGCCCTCTACCAGGCACGTGCGCATGTGCCAGGGGAAATGCCTGCATGGCTGCCTGGCCCTCGAATAACCAGAGGGTAGGAGTATGACGCCAGCAATTCAGAAGACCCCACTGGTAATACAGCACCAGCTGTTTGCTAAGAACGTTTTCCTGTTTAATGTGCCAGCCACTCTGCTAAATATATAATCATAATTAAGGCTCCCTGTTTTCCGTTTTTGCAGATTTTTACAGATAAATATAGACCGAAAATCATTTATTTTCTGTATGTGCTTATTTTTAAATGTGGATAAAAACTTAAATTGGATTCTTTTTAGAGTGATTCTAAAGGCTCTCAGTCATGACTGCTTGGCCAATAGCTGTGCGGATTGGCAGGTAAGGGGTTAAAAAAAGTAGGGATTTCTAGTAAAGAGGCTTAAACAAGATAGGCACAACATGGATACTAAAATATTCATATTTTCATTTATGTGCATTGATTTATCATTTGTGGGTGTTCATGGCATTGACAACTATCAGGCATTCAAGCATGAATGCACATTTATCAGGTACATAAATGTGGAAATATACTAGTTTCAACTTAATCGTTTCACAAAACCCAAATTAAATATGGATAAATCGATATTATTAGCAAGAAAAGTAAATATGGATAAATACAGATGGAAATGACTAAAAAATACAGTAAAACCAGGAGCACTAATCATAACACACAGCATGTGATGTGACTACTTAAATTACCAATATGGGTGGCACATAAGGCTGGTGCCACGTGAAAGGGGCAGCAGTCCACCGCCCAAAGAAAGCAGTCGCCACAGTCATTGATGATTCAATGACTCAGCAGGGTGAAAACACTGAAGCATACATTTTTGCTAGTACATCCCTGCCATACCTAGATTCTGTGTCAGAACACGGAGGCGAGGATTAGGCATTTCTTTCTTCTTTATTTTTGAACAGCAGCCATTTTAATAAAGAATTATCACGAGGACTTCATATCCCATGAAGCCTCGGTAAAAAACATCAAGTTCCAAGGCAACAGTAACTGTCCAATCAGGAGGCTCCTGCCTCAGTAAATGGTGATGACCCTGGCCGGTGTCCCTCTTTATTCGCTGCTGCAGCCAGTGTCTGTTAAGTGCCTTTACTGCTCTCCGGTGTTTACTCTTTTCAGGGAGTGTTTGTTTTTTGATAATGACTGTTTGATTTTCAGCCACAAGGCGCTTCCGCTTCGCGTCTGGGGCCATGGGAGCGCTTCGCCGCTCCTAAGCGGCTGTTTAACTTTCAGGTTTTTTTCTGTCAAGTACAAGGCGGTCCGCCAACCGCCAGAGGGCGTGCCTCCTTTGTCCTTTATTAGAACGTTCTGATTTAAATAGAACGTGGGATGTAGACGGGGTGGATTAGTGGGGTGAGTGTGTGCTCGCATCTACACTAACATCTAAAGCTGCTACTTGCTATTTTAATCAGGCGATAATACGAGCTTTTAAAAAATAGTTTTTATTTCTTACTTGCCACTTTGCACATTTCCTCCAGCGCTCTGACGCCCTTCTTTGCCTCGCGCTCCCCGGTCCACCACGGGTTTTCCCGATTGCTGTGGAGGGAGCGCCAGGCGGGTGCACTTCCGGGCTAGAGGGCGGAGGCCAGCATAAAGCACTTCGCTGGCTGCTTCGCGCTGCGGATTAGTGGGGTGAGAGTGCACTCGCATCTACACGGACATCTAAAGCTGCTACTTGCTTTTTTAATCAGGCGATAATACGAGCTTTTAAAAAATAGTTTTTATTTCTTACTTGCCACTTTGCACATTTCCTCCAGCGCTCTCTGATGCCCTTCTTTGCCTAGCGCTCCCTGGTCCACCACGGATTTTCCAGATTGCTGTGGAGGGAGCGCCAGGCGGGTGCACTTACGGGCTAGAGGGCGGAGGCCAGCATAAAGCACAACACAGGCAACTTTGCGCAGCGGACGCGCTCAGCGTGCGCGCCAGCGGCGTGCCAAATGCAAGCCCGTCTGAGACCGTCCGCCCAAAGTGCCAGGACCCCTGCTCCTCGAAGAGCATGTATACTTCGTTACACCTTCACTGACCTTCTCCGCCTTAACAGGGTTGATGACAATTGCTGTAAACTACTACCCAGCAATGATCATTTAATCGGTCCTTGCGGCTTTGCCCTCCCCGAACCTCAGAGGACTTCAGCCTTTCAACCAGCCCAAATCCCCGGATACAGCAATACCCCCTTATTCAATAAGAATACCGCTTTACAGGGCGGTCTCAAATGTCAGTTCACTAGCTAAACATAAATATGAAATCTCTCACCTCATTTCTGACAAGGAACTGGACTTCGTGTCCAACCAAAACCTGGGCAGAAACAGCCTCCGACCCAGACTTTGTGACCGCTACCCCGGCAGGTTACCAGGCTCTGAGGGTTGACAGACCTCTGAAACAAGGTGGTGGGATAGCCATTTTCCTAAGGGAACACTTCCTGGTCAGACTCTATTCGGCCTCTACACAATACTACAAGGCCCTACTATTTATAATTGAGCTAAGCACCAAACAGACATTCAAGGGTATGCTTTTATATCGGCCACCTGGCTTCAGGAGCAATTTCACAAACAACCTAGACTACCTACGCGAGCCTACCTTACAAAATAATGATTTCACCATTTTAGGGGATTTTAATTTCTATCTCGAAGATCAGAACAGAGGGACAGCGGCTCTACTAGAAACTTTGGAAGCAGTGGGCCTCACGCAAAAAGTTCAGACCCCTACTCATGAAGCGGGTCACACGCTAGAAGGCATTTTCACATCAGTCAACAACCTTGTCCCAACCAAAACCGTGCCTTTAACCTGGTCAGACCACTCGCTCATTAAATTCACCCTACCCATTACCTCCCTGGGTACCATCGAGACAGTTAAAAAGAAACTGGGACTTAATGGATTGACAGTCTCTCCATTCCCAGCTGGAGGCTGCCCACCCGCAACTTATCGGGCCTCCCGAGACCATAGCCCCGATATATTCTAAATGGTTTAACGATGCCTTCAATACCTCTGTACCTTCTAAAAGATTATCTAGCAACAGGCATAACCCCTCAGCACCCTGGTTTTCCTAATATCTTAAAAAAAACAGCTCTGTGGGCAATTAGAAAGACGCTGGCGGGCCAATTACAGCCCGAATGAAAAAAATATATATAAATTAGCCCTAGCACAATACAAATGCCACCTGATAGTCAAAAAAACTGATTTTTACACGAATCAAATCAAAACAGCTAAAAATTCATCCAAAGAACTCTTTGCTGTGGTGAATAAACTCGCCACTGCAAAAACCCCAGGGATCAAGAGCGACCAAAAGTTATGCGACAACATTGCAGCTGCTTTTAAAAAAAAAGTAATGAACATTTTCAAAAACTTCCAGGACTCCACCCTTCCCTCCCCAAGGGAACCCGCCACAAGAGAACTCCATGCCAACACCCTTCTCTCTTTTTCGCCGATCTCCTCGGATACAGTAGCCAAACTCATCCAAGATTCTAAATCTGAGTCTCCTACCGACCCCCGTCCACCAAAAATTCTTAAAGAATTTGCCGACCTGGTCAGTCCAAGTCTTACTGAAATTGTTAATTCCATGTTCATTTCTGAATCCTTTCCCTCCATTTGGAAAGATACTTCCATCCTACCTTTGTTTAAAAAAAAACCTCTCTGGATGCTTCAGACCCCAATAATTATCGGCCCATAGCTCGGCTACCACTACCTGCTAAAATAATCGATAAAATGATGAACTCCCAGCTGACCCAATTCATTAATGAGAACGACTTGCTGGATTCCTCTCAGTTTGGCTTTCGTCGCGAACACAGTACCAAAACTGCACTGATCAAGGCCACCGAAGAGATCAGGGTGGTAATGGATCTGTAGTGTAGTTCCTATTTTCCCAATAGGCTCTGCGCATTGGAATAGTACCTACAGCAGTAAAGGCCTAGGCCAGACGTTAACTAGGTCTACTACTGTCGATACTAGACTTAATTTTTGGGTTTGCCAGCTAAGCTCAGAGTTCGCTAGAAACTTTCTCGAATGTTCAAGGAAGGATTAACTTCCCTGATTAGACAAGAAGGGATTTAGTTTCTGACAACCATAGAACATGACAACTTTGCTCTCCCCTAATCAAGAGTCAATCTCGAGAGTCGTGTGAGCACAAGGCAATTATTTTACTCAGTCAGTACGTGCATTCTTAGTCTCATCAGAATGTAGAGAAAAGGAAGAGACGGGCGTGTTCAATAAAAGGTGTTATTTATTGATCAGTCTCTTTTCTCGTACAAGAGAAATGGATCGATATTATTGCGATACTTATAGTTAAGTAAAGTGCATACATTAGAAGCAATAGTATAAAATAATACTGTAAAAACATTGATATGGTTTCTGAGCCATATGATGTTTAAAATGATTAAAATATATTTACATACACATATACATTTGACTAAACGTACTCAACTGGTGTTTCTAAATACGCCTACCCCGTGTACCTGACCTAAGTCTAATGCGTGGGCGGGAATAGAAAGTTACAGTTTAAGTTAAGTTTGTTTTTGCCAAGTGAATAACTAAAGAATTCTCTAGGAGGGGTTATTCAGTTCTGTACCTGGAATTTAGGATGAATGAGGAATGGTATCTCTTTCTCTGCTCTCGATATTCCAGGCTGCCTGCGAGGGCTACCCGGAAGCGCCGGTGCTGGGTCTCTCGGCTTGAGATAGCAGCGCGTCTCTCAGCGCGTCAGGAAGGCGGGGCTGCTGCCTGCGGGGTCTGCTTCTGCTCTTGGCTTCGGCAAGTATGGCTGCTCCGTCTTGTCACCACGCGTGTGTTTTGCATAGGGCAAGATCGGCAATATTTATACCTTAAAGGTGCCGGGATTGACGTAAGGATGGACATAGGTACGTCAATAAAGATGTCATACGACTTGCTCGTTAGCACATTCTTTACTAAAGTTCTCTGTGAAATCAAAACAATGGCCGCACGGATTATCCAGGTTGTCATAGGTTTGATTTGTTATGAGAACGTCGTATGCCTTATCAGGGGCTGGAGGAATATCGCTTGTCTAATTAGATCTCAAGCGTTATGACCTAATCAGATAACACGTTCCTGTGCCGTAGTGTGACTGCGTCAGATAACGGTATCTGCATCATGGGGAATTTCTTGCCTCATGGGCTGACTGTTAGTTAACTAGCTAGGTAGTTTAACCAGAATAGGGTCAGGAATAGGGGGATCGATTCAGAACCTATAGAAATACACGACACCCACTCCACGCTAACTATGGTCATATCTACTAATCTATGCATAGTATAACATAGTACAACATACTATAGAGTATAGTGTATACCTTACCACCCCAAAATACATAAATGCATTTTGAAATTTTCAAATATACTGAAAAATTGCAGTCATATATATCGTATGCACTTAAGCTATGAATCAAATGCAAAAGTAAACACGCATTGTTATGCATTATTGTTTGTTGGTATATGATAAATACACATGAAATGGCTCTTAATATGGCTATACAGAAAAAAAGTCGAAACCATTTCATCACATAAAATATATTGTGAACATACCAGTGGGCAGCTAAAGTCTATATAAAGTCTATAAAGAATCTAAAAAAATAGAAATCTTAGTTCTCTAGGAATAGTTTCTTACTTTAAGCAGAAGATCAGTGTCCCGGGAAAAAATATATAGAAAAATATTTTAGGGGCTTGCTGAAAAAAGTTGCTGTCCGTGAACTGGATTGTAATTGTTCATGTGACTTTATTTTTAAAGTTGAAGGCCGAATTCAGGGAACGCCGTGTGCGAGTTTACTCAAAAGTCTCTATTTCTGTTCCGGAGAGAACATCATATCATTCAGGCTTTCGAAAAAACTGTCAACAGCTTCATGGGAAAGTTCCACTAAGTCGGAAATAGGGGTAACCATGCATTCATGCGCATGATTGTCTCCATTGACATTCTGATTTGCATTGCTGACAGAAGGTCGTACCTGTTCGATGCTGCTTTCATCTTGAACTTCACTACTCTTCAATCGCAGTGGTGAAGATTCCAGGAATGCCGTCATCAGAATTGGCAGCCTTTGAGGGCAGCACAGTGCGTGAACCTTGGTAGGAACCAACAGTGTATCTGCATCCACTGGCGCATCCGATTGTAGCGTCAGACAGGTGTCTAACACGCATTCTTCTCCGCATAGCAGACACCTTAGTACAGGTAAAACACACCTTTGCCACATTGGTCGAAATGATAGAAACCAAGTCATGTTTAGGTCTCTAAGCCGGGAGAGTCCCAGGATTTTTGATATCCGGTCCCGGTATCCAATGGCTAGGATCGTATCTTCCATTGTCGTGAGATTTTGTTCTGTGACATGGGTTGCCATAACGAAAAATAAGGACTAGGAATAGGATTCCTGCAATTAGTCCTAGGATCAGGGGAAGTCCGCCAAAAATCGAATGGACGAAGTCTGGAAAAATACCCAGTATGGCTTTGAATGGTGTTAATGCCATCGAAAATACTGTCTTAAATACCTTTGAGACCCCTGTGGTATCAGAAATATTTAAGATTTCGCTCAGGATTTCCGCGAAATGTACGGGGGAATTGGTTGATAATAATGTATGTATCTCTGCAGTCGTCCTTGCGACTTGTAGATCATACGTTTCTTTAGATGACGTGAGCCTTGTAGGCGTCTGAAGAAGCACTGTTTTCATTCTGCTTAAAGTGTCTATTCGAATAGAAGTAATTTTCAGACCGGGCCATGCCCTTGCCTCCCTGTCTGGAAAGGAGCTGGGGAACAAAGAACGTCCACAGCACTTGACCTTCGCCGTCGTAGTGACGAGATAAGGAGTCCCGGGCATAAGACTACAGCATCTGCGGTCTACAATAAGAATGTAACTCCCATTATAGAGTCTTTGAAAGAATGGTTCTATTTCAGTTGCAGGTGCGCCTTGCTGGTGACATGAAAGGTTGTATGAATTCCCTTCACAGGCTCCGTGCAAACTAATACCGTTACACAGAAGCGTGCCGCTCAGTGACATAGCACAATTGTTGCCACTAAGAAACACTTTCTGTCCTTTGTTACTGACACATGCATGTGAATAGGGCAGGTTCCAAGTTGTTTTAAGGTACCCTTTTCCCAATTTCTCGTACATGCCAGCCTGTATATATTTTTGGCAGTATTGAAACCTGAAGGTTGAGATTGGAATATTTATGATTCCGTGTATTATCCATTCACTGACAGGTCGTTCTGACATTGTCATTGGTAATCTTTCTAGTTTTTCAATGCTCAAGATTGTATAATCAGCACCCTTCTGCGCCATACCGATTTGTCTATCAGTAAGGTTAAAGATTTGGAATAGTGACGTTGTGTTGATTAAACGCCAAGGCACATAGCCTGAACGCAGATTTTGTAACGTCCAACCAAGCTGTACAATAGAACGCAATTGTGACTGACCATGTTGTAATAATAGTAAGTCTTGCGATAATATATCGATTGCTGAAGACACAATGCTGTCCAATGAAAAAATTCTGGAGGACAGAGTCATTAACCCATTGTCCACTACAGAAAGTGATTTTTCCAAATTAATACGGTCAATTTCCCGTATTCTTTCTGCTGTCTCAATTTGAGTAACCTTCCAGGCCTCATTGTATGCTGCATATACAGAGGCTGCTATGAAACGCTTATGACGCTGTTTGCGTGGTCCCAGTATGAAATCACGCAAGTCAGCACCATTAGTAAGTAAAGTTAGGTGTTGCTTAATTTCAGGCAGTGTGGAAGTTTGTAGCCATTGAAGGCATAATTTGCCCACACTGTAGGTTGTTATTATCCCTGGGTGATGTCTTTGGGGATATCTAGGGTCTGGCCTGGTCATTTTGAAACCCTGTGTTTTATTCAGGAATCTATCTTGACAGTTATTTGTATCTGTGGGCCAGATCAACCATTGTTTCCAATCAGGATGTGTTCTGTTTTGGTTAAGTATATGGTTTATGTCTATTCCTTCATCTGTATCAGAGTTATTGCTAAACATTGTTGGCTTTGGAATAGATAGGTTATTTAAATCTTTGATTTTGGCTAAGCCAAGACAGGTGGTTTGTTGAACGGTGTCATTTAAAAATATCATTTGTTCTGGGATCATGCAGGCTCTAAACAAAGCTTCTATACCCTGTACTTGCCATTCTTTTGTACCCCAAACACTTTTCAAATCAACATGTTTGTCCCAATAATCAAATCCAAAAGTATTCATTTTTTCAAAGAAAGAATCCGAATATATCAATTTTGTGTTGGTTATCATGGTTTTCATCCCTGTCTTGTTTGACAATTTGTAATAAAATGTTTCAGCATTAGTTATGTTAAAACCTGAAAAATATGAATATTTGTCATATACGGTTCTAGAGCTCCCTTTTGGAGGTGTAGCACAATGTTCCCATTGATTATAATTTAAAACATTTCTAGGTTGTGCAGATTTATGCAAGAAATGGTTACCATAGTGGTTATAGCAATACATACTATCATAATTTGTAGAACCCTGCAAATAATCATGTTTTGTAAATTTAGCAGACATTACTAAGTCAGACATCATATTGTTTATACTTTCAAAGTCCCAATCATCAGCAAATGAGTTTGGTTTTGCAAAGTCACTCAAAGAGATCTTGATTTGGTGTGGATATTTCAGGATCTCGACCGGACCATAAATTTCATAGTCAGTGTTGTCCCAGGCTACACCACCAGGTATTGGAATTGCTGTGAAGTTGGCTGAAGAAAGTTCTGAAGAAAGTTCTCGTTTCTCGATGTGTGAAGATGTGTGTGGTTTGAGGACCAAGTTGATGTTCTGACTTGCTGTGTCCATTTTAGCATATTTTCCCTCAATGAAGCGTCCCAAAGTAAATACCATGATGAGCCAAAGTATGAGGATAAATGCACCAAAACCCACCCAAAATTCAATCCATGGAGAAATCAGATATGTTTCTTTTAGTTGTTTCAAAAGTTCCTTCGCTTTGTCTTTAAAGGATTTTGATGATGGCTGTGTCTTTTGTTCGCTGAAACCGTCAGAGGAATCATCGAAGTTGATGAAGTAACCGGATGCAGTTCTGTCAATTGTTCCAATTGGTTCAGGATTTTTGTTTCTTGCATTTTCACTTGGTACTTCTGTATAGATTGGTGTGTCTCTACTAAATGTCTTTATTTGGGTTTTCAGAGGTCTAAGTTCTATTGCATTGTTGCATAGTCCTTGTTGTTCTTCTGTAGGCGTTTCGAATGTGATGAGCCTCTTTGATAGGACCTCTGTACTGGTAGCAAACCTTGGTGTTCTGCTACTTATTGGGAGTCCACTTGGCCTACTGTTTGTTATCGGCCACATGTTGTGGTTTTACCAGGTCGATGGATACAACTCGGTTCTCCTTTTTTCCAGCAAGTGGCGGTAGTACAACTGATCTTGTCCCGTTGACAGACAAGACAGGAACTGCTTTTCTGTAAGAAGGCCCAAATTCCTTCTTTACCGCGATCTTTTCCCTGACTAGATCCCCGACTTTTGGAATCCAGACAGGTCTTGCTGGGACAGGTGGTGAATCTTCAGTGGTTGTTGGCTGTTGTTTCAACTGTATGTTGCTCAGGTCTTTTCTTGTTTTGTTTAAGTCCTGCAAAATAGCCAAACGGTCTTTGACATCAAAGGTTTTTTCTGTTACCACTGAAGTCTGACTATCAAGGCAGGATTGGATGTTCTGTGGTGTAATTTTATTTGTGTTCCCCTGGTGAGAGGTCAGCTGTGGTAGTTTAATCGCTGGCTGAATTGTAGAAGTCCGCATTACATACTGAACTAATTGTCTGTGAATTTTTAGTAGTTGTTTTAGCTGTATTAATAGCTCTGGTGCAGTCATCTCGTCGATGTCTGGATGTGGTGTGTATCCGGCTAAGACCGGCCACGTTGCTCCTGGTCTTCCTAAAGGACCGAGCCTTGTAATGTGATTATTATGTTTTAGGGCGCCATCAAATAAGAGCAAATGCTCTTGGAATTTGAGTGGTACTTCCACCTCCTCGAAAGGAGTGTACGTTTCAGGAGGTTCCTCTACTTTGTAATAGTGGAAGTACTTTGTTACAGCATTTGCTGCAGGAAAATGTATCCATGTATAGTATACCTCTGTCTGCCGATATTCGTGTGCCTCAATTACGAATATGACTGTGCCACCTCTAGGTGTCAGTCCATTTTCTATAAGTTTTAAGGTTATAGATCTCCTTTTGGCGACCTGGATGAGTATTATATCCGGGTCTGCTGCTTGCATGGTAGCATCAGCATCTGCTATTACAGTAGCTAATCTAATTGCCTCTCTTTCTCCATCACTGTCTCCCATTTTACTGACAGGATGGTATTATTTTTATTTGCAGATCAGGTTTCTTTATGGAAACAGAGATTAGATGCACAATATTCTGGAACTGTTTTATCCTTCAACGTTGACTAGACCAAGAACCGTACATAGGAGTTCCCTCCTGCGAGGTTTTGGAGGATATAATAACCTTTCACCCACTCCAGACGTCTTTGGAGTATTTGGGAAAAGGGGTCTGAGTGAGAAAGCACGACTGAGTTACTCTAAAGGTCTTACGTTAGTTTTATCGCCCTTTCCAAACGCGTTGGGCGCCATGTAGTGTAGTTCCTATTTTCCCAATAGGCTCTGCGCATTGGAATAGTACCTACAGCAGTAAAGGCCTAGGCCAGACGTTAACTAGGTCTACTACTGTCGATACTAGACTTAATTTTTGGGTTTGCCAGCTAAGCTCAGAGTTCGCTAGAAACTTTCTCGAATGTTCAAGGAAGGATTAACTTCCCTGATTAGACAAGAAGGGATTTAGTTTCTGACAACCATAGAACATGACAACTTTGCTCTCCCCTAATCAAGAGTCAATCTCGAGAGTCGTGTGAGCACAAGGCAATTATTTTACTCAGTCAGTACGTGCATTCTTAGTCTCATCAGAATGTAGAGAAAAGGAAGAGACGGGCGTGTTCAATAAAAGGTGTTATTTATTGATCAGTCTCTTTTCTCGTACAAGAGAAATGGATCGATATTATTGCGATACTTATAGTTAAGTAAAGTGCATACATTAGAAGCAATGGTATAAAATAATACTGTAAAAACATTGATATGGTTTCTGAGCCATATGATGTTTAAAATGATTAAAATATATTTACATACACATATACATTTGACTAAACGTACTCAACTGGTGTTTCTAAATACGCCTACCCCGTGTACCTGACCTAAGTCTAATGCGTGGGCGGGAATAGAAAGTTACAGTTTAAGTTAAGTTTGTTTTTGCCAAGTGAATAACTAAAGAATTCTCTAGGAGGGGTTATTCAGTTCTGTACCTGGAATTTAGGATGAATGAGGAATGGTATCTCTTTCTCTGCTCTCGATATTCCAGGCTGCCTGCGAGGGCTACCCGGAAGCGCCGGTGCTGGGTCTCTCAGCTTGAGATAGCAGCGCGTCTCTCAGCGCGTCAGGAAGGCGGGGCTGCTGCCTGCGGGGTCTGCTTCTGCTCTTGGCTTCGGCAAGTATGGCTGCTCCGTCTTGTCACCACGCGTGTGTTTTGCATAGGGCAAGATCGGCAATATTTATACCTTAAAGGTGCCGGGATTGACGTAAGGATGGACATAGGTACGTCAATAAAGATATCATACGACTTGCTCGTTAGCACATTCTTTACTAAAGTTCTCTGTGAAATCAAAACAATGGCCGCACGGATTATCCAGGTTGTCATAGGTTTGATTTGTTATGAGAACGTCGTATGCCTTATCAGGGGCTGGAGGAATATCGCTTGTCTAATTAGATCTCAAGCGTTATGACCTAATCAGATAACACGTTCCTGTGCCGTAGTGTGACTGCGTCAGATAACGGTATCTGCATCATGGGGAATTTCTTGCCTCATGGGCTGACTGTTAGTTAACTAGCTAGGTAGTTTAACCAGAATAGGGTCAGGAATAGGGGGATCGATTCAGAACCTATAGAAATACACGACAGATCGAGGCGGCACAGCGGTACTGATGCTCCTCGATCGGTCAGCCGCCTTTGATACGGCTGATCACTCTCTCCTGCATGAGCGGCTTAAGAGAAATTGGGGGTAGGGGGTTTTGCATTGGCCCTGCTGTCCTCCTTTCTGAAAGATAGGAGGCTTACGGTTTCGGTCGACACATTCCTTTCAGACCTACACCCTTCCTTGTGGTGTGCCGCAAGGCTCTTCACTGAGCCCTTCACTCTTCAATGTGTATGTTTCGGAGCTGGCCCTGCTAATTCAGAGCTTTGGTTTCAGCCTTACATCTTACTCTGATGATACTAAGATTGTAGTAACAGCTTACAAAAATGAGCCCCCCCCCCCACGCTACAATTTCAAAATTGTATGCGTAACATCAATCAATGGATGAATACACACTGTCTCAAACTAAACTCTGAAAAAACAGAAATTCTGATCTTTGGCAATTTACTACCAAGTTGGGGCAACCTATGGTGGCCATCAAAGATGAGCGAGCCCCCAAAACCGGTGATAAAAGCCAAGAACCTGGGGGTGTGGTTGGATCACAAACTCTCCCTCATCCAACACACGAATGCAATGGTTTCAGCCAGTCACTTCTTAATAAAAAAAAGTGAAGAAAATCCTTCCCTACCTTCCGGTAGACAAAAAAACGGTAGGGACATCTTTAATCCAGTCAAAACTTGACTACTGTAACGGACTTCTGGGTAATGTACAGAAACAATGTTTGAAAAAACTGCAAAGTGTACGAAATTCAGCGGTACGGCTACTATCTAACATCCCTAGGTACAACTCGATCACTGCTGAAATTCGTAAACTGCACTGGCTCCCGGTGGATCAACAGATTAAATTCAAGGCTCTCTCTCTAGCCTACAAAGCCCTGAGCCAAAAAGGCCCGGTCTTTCTACAGAATCTGTTCACCTGGTACGAGCCTACCAGACATCTTCGTTCCTCCGGTACTAAACTTCTGCGGGTGCCAAAAATCCGCACCTTACAATGGGGCGGCCGCAGCTTCCACTTCTATACCACCAAGCTCTGGAATTCTCTCCCATTCTAGCTTAGGAGCGCCCCTACCCTCACCTCCTTTAGGAAAGGCTTGAAAACCTGGCTGTTTCAGAACTCTAAGTAA
This sequence comes from Lissotriton helveticus, assembly GCF_964261635.1. Taxonomy (NCBI): domain Eukaryota; kingdom Metazoa; phylum Chordata; class Amphibia; order Caudata; family Salamandridae; genus Lissotriton; species Lissotriton helveticus. The sequence continues at coordinate 1,134,357,656 of NC_136072.1, read as the reverse complement.
GTGCAGACCCCCGCTGTCTACAGCGCCAAGACACCTCCGGTAATACGTGCGCTTTATAAATCAATATAACATAACATATCAGTTACAGACAGAGCTGAACACCTCCGTCCCTGTTTTCTGAGTGAGTCAGTTTCTCCTCTGGCTAGCCTAGAATAAATGCACCCCGCAGGGTAAGGAATGCACGCAGTGTGTGCCTGCTGGTTTAGCAGATGTGCCCAGGCTGCCTAGTTATCCCCAAGCCCAATAAAAGAAAGGGCGTTTAGTTTGCGTGGGCCACCTAGGCCATATTAACCCAGTTGGTGAGGGAACTGGGGCTTGCCTGTCATAGGGCCTAGAAGGTGCTTAGCCAGAGCTTTGCTTGCCCCCCTTCTATACCCCAAAATTCTTGCTTCCCTCCTAAGGGGGACCAGACCTAAGCTATATATAAATCCCTCTTACCTAGTGGGTGGCCACCTATAACTACTTACCCGATACCTACCTCTCGAGCCCCTTGAGGTACTTGCCTCATGGAAGGCTTCGAGGACTACAACGAGGAGGAAGACATGCAGTTCTTCCCCGTCAAGACAATTTTTGTGATTCGGTGGACGCATCCATCGTCAAGGCAGTTTCAGAAGCGGTGGCCGTTCTGGAGAAGCGATTGATGGATTTGTCACAGAGATGCTGGCAAGCCCTCACGTAGAGGGAAGACCTCCAGGGTCCGCCAAACCTCAAGAGCAGGCCACCGCTCACCCCCCAGGTGAACCCCCATAAATGCCCAAACACAGAGGGCGTGGATCTGGATGCCTTCGACAGGTTAAATAAAGCGTTCTTGGCAACCAAGCCCCCTCCCCTGCCAGCAGACGCTCCCAAAGACCTTCCGCCCCTGGGCAATCAGCGCTCAGTGACCTCTCCTCAGCCCTCTGATGATTCCTCGGCAGGTTCTGATGGCGATTCAGACCACGACAGAGTAGCGTAGAGTGCAGCGGTGTCGGGTAGAGTGACGTAGAGTGCAGCGGTGTAGGGTAGAGTGGCATAGAGTGCAGCAGTGCAGGGTAGGGTGCAGTGGTGAAGAGTAGAGCAGCGTTCTGTGAAGCGGAGAGTAGAGTGGCGCTGTAGTGTAGTTCCTATTATCCCAATAGGCTCTGCGCATTGGAATAATATCTTCAATAGTATAGACCTAGGACGGAGGTTAACTAGGTCTTCTACTGACTATATTAGACTTATAGTTTTGTGTTTGCCAGCTAGCTCAGAGTTCACTAGAAACTTTCTCGAATAGGCAAGGAGGATTTTAACCTCCCTGGAGAGACAAGAAGGGATTTAGTTTCTGACAACCATAGAACATGACAACTTTGCTCTCCCCTAATCAAGAGTGTATCTCTAGAGTCGTGTGAAAACAATAGACAACTTATTTTACTCAGTCAGTACGTGCATTCTTAGTTTCACCAGATTGTAGAGAAAAGGAAGAGACGGGCGTGTTCAATAAAAGATGTTATTTATTGATCAGTCTCTTTTCTCGTACAAGAGAAATGAATCGATATTATTGCAATACGTATGGTTAAGTAAAGTGCATACAGTAAAAGCAGAATTATAAAGTAATACTGCAAAAGCATTTATATGGTTTCTAAGCCATACGATTGTTTAAAATGGATAAAATAGATCCATACATATATACATTTGACTAATCGTACTCAACTGGTGCTTCTAACTACGCCTACCCCGGTGTACCTGACCTAAGCCTAGTATATGGGCGGGAGTAGATAAGTAGCAGTTTAAGTTAAGTTTGTTTTGCCAAGGGACTGACCCAAGAATTCTCTGCAAGGGGTTATTCAGTTCTGTACCTGAGATCTAGAATGGTTGAGGGCTGGTATCTCTCGTCTTTGGTCTTGATATTCCAGCTGCCTGCTAGGGCTGCTTGGAAGCGCCGGAGCTGGATTTCTCGGCAGGAGAAAGGCAGCGTCTCCTTCTCAGCGCGTCAGGAAGGCGGGGCAGCGCCAGTGGGCTTCGCTCTCTGCTGGGCTCCTCGGCAAGTCTCGCTGCTCCGATCTCGTCACCACCGCGTGTGTTTGCTTAAGGCAATGTCGGTAATATTTATACCTGTAAGGTGCTGAGATTGACGTAAGGATGGACATATATACGTCAATAAGGATGTCATACGAACTGGTCGTTAGCACATTCTTTACTGAAGTTCTCGGTGAAATCAAAACAATGGCCGTAGGGTTTTTCCCAGGTTGTCATAGGTTTGATTTGTTTTGAGAACTCCGTATGCCTTATCAGGGGCTGGAGGAATAGTGCTTGCCTAATTAGATGGCAAGCGTTATGACCTAATCAGATAACGCGTTCCTGTGCCGTGGGATGGCTGCTAGTTAATTATTAACCAGACCAGGGTCAGGAATAGGGGGATCGATACAGAACCTATAGGAATACATCACACCCACTCCACGCAGACTATGTCCATAATTACAAATCTAGGCATAGTAAATATACTAGTAGAGCACGTGTATACCGTACCACCCCAAAATACATTCATATGCATTTTGAAACTATGAAATATACGAAAAGATAATTATATGCACTATATGCACTCAAGCAGTATAATAATGCTAAACCAATTACGCATATTCATACATCATCAATAATATGAGAAAATAACACATGAAATGGCTCTTAATACAGAAGAAAAAATGCGAGACCATTTCATCACAAAATATAATATTTATGAACATGCCAGAGGGCAGCTAATGTCTCTAAAGTTCCTGAAATAGAAATTTAGTTCTCTAAGAATAGTTTCTACTTTAAGCAGAAGATAAGTGTCCCGAAAAATTGCAAAATATTTTGGGGCTGCTGAAAAATTATGTTCCGCTGTCCTTAAACTGGAGAAAAATTGGTCATGTTACTTTTATTATCAAAGTTGAAGGCCAAATTCAGGGTGTTGGGAACGCCGTGTGCTAGCTCGCTCAAGTCATTATTTCTGCTCTGGTGAGAACATCATATCATTTAGACTGTCGAAAAAGCTGTCAACAGCTTCCTGTGAAAGTTCCACTAACTCGGAAAAGGTGGTTACCATGCATTCATGAGCATGATTGCCTTCATTGATGTTTTGATCAGCAAAGCTGACAGAAGGTCGTACCTGATCGATGCTGCTTTCATCTCGTACTTCACTACCCCTCAATCGTAGTGGTGAAGTCTGCACGAATGCCGTCATCAGGATTGGTAGCCGCTGGGGACAGCAAAATGCATGAGCCGTTACCGGACCCAACAAGGTTTCTGCGTCCATTGGCACATCCGATTGTAGCGTCAGACAGGTGTCCAACACGCATTCTTCTCCGCATAGCAAGCACCTTAATACAGGTAAAACACATCGTTGCCACATCGGTCTAAATGAAAGAAACCAAGTCATGTTTAGGTCTCTAAGCCGGGATAGTCCAAGGATTTTAGATATCCGGTCCCGGTATCCAATGGCTAGGATTGTTTCTTCCCTTGTCGCAGGTGTTTTGTCTGTGACACGGTTTGCCATAGCGAAATAACAGGATCAAAAATAGGATTCCTGCCACTAGTCCCAAAAGGAGAGGAAGTCCGCCAAAGATGGAGTGGACAAAGTCTGGAAAAATACCCAGAATGGCTTTGAATGGAGTTAAAGCTCCTGAAAACACTGCTTTAAATACACTGGAGACACCAGTGGTATCAGAAATATTTAGGATTTCGTTCAGTATTTCTGCGAAATGTATTGGGGAATTAGTTGATAACAGTGAATGAATCTCTGCCGTTGTCCTTGCAACTTGGAGATCATACGTTTCTTTTGATGACGTTAGCCTGGTCGGCGTCTGGAGGAGCACTGTCTTCATTCTGCTTAAAGTATCAATTCGAATAGAAGTAATTTTCAATTTGGGCCATAACCTTGCCTCCCTGTCTGGTGAAGCGCTGGGGAACAATACCCGTTCACAGCACATGACCTTCTCAGTCGTAGTTATGAGATAAGGTTTTCCGGGCAGCAAACTACATCATCTGCGATCTACTATTAGAATGTAACTCCCGTTCGATAGTCTCCTAAAGAATGGTTCTATTTGTGTTGCAGGTGTGCCTAGCTGGTGACATGAAAGGTTATTTGAAGACCCTTCACAGGCTCCATGTAAACTAATACCCTGACACAGAAGCGTACCACTTAGTGACATCGCACAATTATTGCCACTAAGGAATACTTTCTGGCCTTTATTACTGACACAAGCATGTGTATAGGGCAAGGTCCATGTTGACTTAATGTACCCTTTTCCCATCTTTTCATACTGGCCTGCCTGTATATGTTTTTGGCAGTATTGAAACCTGAAAGTAGATATTGGAATATTAATTATCCCATGTATTATCCATTCAATGACAGGTCGTTCTGACATTGTCAATGGTAATCTCTCGAGTTTCTCAATGCTCAGGATTGTATAATCAGCACCCTTCTGTGCCATACTGATTTGTTTATCAGTAAGGTTAAAGATATTGAATAGTGACGTTGTGTTGATTAAACGCCAAGGCACATAGCCTGAACGCAGATTTTGTAACGTCCAGCCAAGCTGTACAATAGAACGCAATTGGGACTGACCGTGTTGTAACAACAGTAAGTCTTGCGATATTATGTCGATTGCTGAAGACACAATGCTGTCCAAAGAATATATTCTGGAGGACAGAGTCATTAACCCATTGTCCACTACAGAAAGTGATTTTTCCAAATTAATACGGTCAATTTCCCGTATCTTTTCTGCTGTCTCAATTTGAGTTATTTTCCAGGCTTCGTTATAAGCTGCATATACAGAGGCCGCTATGAAACGTTTCTGACGCTGTTTGCGTGGTCCCATGATGAAATCACGCAAGTCAGCACCTTCAGTAAGTAAAGTTAGGTGTTGCTTAATTTCTGCCAGTGTGGATGTTTGAAGCCATTGAAGGCAGAGCTTGCCCACACTGTACGTGGTAATTATCCCTGGGTGTTGTCTCTGGGAATATCTAGGGTCTGGCCTGGTCAACGTGAACCCCTGTATTTTGTTCAGGAATCTGTCTTGACAGTTATTTGTATCTGTGGGCCAGATCAACCATTGTTTCCAATCAGGATGTGTTCTGTTTTGATTCAATATATAGGTTACGTCTATCTCATCATCTATAGAGCTATTGCTGTTCATTGTTGGCTTTGGAATAGACCGTTTTTTTAAATCTTTGATTTTGGCTAAGCCAAGACAGGTAGTTTGTTGAATAGTGTCATTCAAAAATATAATTTGTTCTGGGATCATGCAGGCTCTAAACAATGATTCTATACCTTGCACTTGCCAATCTCTTGTACCCCAAACAGTTTTTGCTTCAACATTTTTGTTCCAGAAATCAAAACCAAATGTATTCATTTGCTCAAAAAATGAATCTGAATATATCAATTTTGTGTTTGTAAGCATGGTCTTCATACCTGTCTTATTTGATAATTTGAAATAAAATGTTTCTGCATTACTTGTGTTAAACCCTGAAAAGTATGAATATTTATCATAAAATGTTTTCGAGCTACCTTTTGGAGGAGTAGCACAATGTTCCCATTGATTATAATTTAAAACATTTCTAGGTTGTGCAGATTTATGTAGATAATGGTTACCATAGTGGTTGTAGCAGAACATCTCATCATAATTAGACGAACCCTGCAAATAATCATGTTCTGTAAATTTAGCAGACATCACTAGGTCAGACATCATATCATTAATACTTTCAAAGTCCCAATCATCAGCAAATGAGCTTGGTTTTACAAAGTCACTCAATGAGATCTTAATTTGATGTGGATACTTCAGGATTTCAACCGGACCATAGATTTCATAATCAGTATTGTCCCATGCTACCCCGCCGGGTATAGGATTGGCTGTGAAGTTGACTGAAGAAAGTTCTCTTTTCTCGACGTGTGAAGATGTGTGTGGTTTGAGGACCAAGTTGATTTTCTGGCTTGCTGTGTCCATTTTAGCATATTTTCCCTCAATGAAATGTCCCAAACATAGTACCATGATGAGCCAAAGTATGAGGATAAATGCACCTAAGGCCACCCAAAATTCAATCCATGGAGAAATCAGATAGCTTGCTTTCAGCTGTTGAAAAAGTTCCTTAGCTTTATCTTTAAAAGTTTTTGTTGATGGCTGTTTCTTAGATTCACTCAGATCTTCAGATGAATCATCGAAGTTGATGAAGTAGCCGGATGCTGTTCTGTCAATTGTTCCAATTGCTTCCGTATTACTTTTTGTTCTAGAAGTTTCCTTTGTTTTATCAGCAAACTCATATGTTACTTCATTGTAGGTTGGTGTGTCTCGACTACATGTTTTTATTTGGGTTGTTAGAGGTTTAAGTTCCATTGCTTTGTTGCATAGTCCTGGTTTATTTTCTGTAGGCATTTCGAATGTTATTAGCCGCTTAGTTTGAACCTCTGGATTTGTAGCAAACCTTGGTGTTCTACTACTTATCGGGAGTGCACTTGGCCTACTGTTTGTTATCGGCCACATGATTGTGGTTTTATCAGGTCGATTGATACAACTCTGTTCTCCTTTTTACCAGCAAGGGGCGGTAGTACTACTGATCTTGTCCCGTTGATAGACAAGACAGGAACTGCTTTTCTGTAAGAAGGCCCAAATTCCTTCTTTACCGCAATCTTTTCTTTTGGAATCCAGACAGGCCTTGCTGGGACAGGTGGTTTTTCTTCAGTGGTTGTTGGCTGTTGCTTCAACTTTATGTTGCTCAGGTCTTTCCTTGTTTCGTTTAAGTCCTGCAAAATAGCCAAACGATCTTTGATATCAAAGCTTTTTTTCGGTAACCACCGAAGTCTGACTATCAAGATCTAAGATCATCATTCTAGTCCCAAACAATAATTCGTAAGTACTGAATCCTTTCAGAGAATTTCTTGGCAGGTTGTTTAGACTACGTTGGACACTTATTAGATGTTTGACCCACCCAGCTCCCGAACCTAATACCTTTTCCGTTATAGATCGCTTTATGCCTTGGTTTTTTCTTTACACCATCCCGTATCCCTCAGGAAGGAAGTGAGAAGAGTCCCGCTGTGCAATGCTCATTTGGCCATGCATCCATACAAGCTTTAGGGCTTAAAGGAATACTGAAGCCAAACGTAGCAGGCTTCTAGCGTATATGCCATTATAGACTCGCAAATCTTTTTATAACAGTCCAGACGTCAGCCGAGCGCTGGGGCCACATCCATATGAATCTCGTACATGAATCCACTGCGACCAAGATATATTTATAGTTACCATCCCTTTGTAAGGGACCACAGTGGTCCAGATAAACACAGGCTAATGGTTTATCTGAGATTAGAAGGGGCGTCTGTGCTGGTCGTCTCACTGTAGATACTTTCATTTTTTGACATATTTCACATTCTAGAACATAGTTCCTTGTTTGTCTTCTCATTTGTGGCCACCAGTATCTCTGTTTTAATAATGATACTGTGGCTGAGACGCCGGCACGTACAGAGGCAAGTCCTTCGTGTGCCGCTATGATGAGTCCTAACCTATGTTCCATGTTTGGAATTGCCCTATCCCCCACTCCAGGGATTCGAGCAAACGGAACATTATTTGCATCAGTTATGTATGAGTACTTTACTGGAAAGCCCTTCTGGAGTATTTCTATCGCATCTTTTACTGTAGCGCTGACAGTCTGTAATATTTCGCTGTCTATTTTTGTTTTTGACCGAGTGATGGCAGCTACGGAAGCCGTTTGCACAGCTGCCTTCGCGGCCTCATCAGCCAATGAATTCCCTGCAACGTGAACGCCATCACGCTGATGACTCAGTGTATGTATCACGTGAGTCTTGGGTAGTTCCTTTTGTAAAAGAACTACTTGTACCCAAAGCATTTTATGCTTGATTGTGCCACCTTTTGCATCTTTAAAGCCATTCTGAATCCAGATCTGCAAGTATTCATTGTAAGACTGAACGCAATAATACGAATCGCACACTATGAGTGTGGGGAATTCTCGATCGGTATTTTCAAGCGCCATCTTGAATGCCAGTAGTTCTGCTCGCTGAGCTGTACAATCTCCTAGAGATTGTGTTTTAGTAATAGCTGGCTTAAATTTCCCTTCGTGTCAGCGACCTTTAACAATCGTGCACGCAGCACTGTAAGCTTGTTTACCCCCCACTGCGGGTTGTGCTGATCCGTCTGTATATATTATACAGCCGTAATGTTCTAGAGGCAGAATTTCGGTCGGCGGAGGACATTCAAATTCATATTGGAGAAATTGTGTTTTTAAGTTGGGATCAAATTCGTATACCACGTCTGTTGCAGCAAGAGAGTTAGCCCACTGTATCCACCTTGGATGGAGTGCTTTAGCATTCGGAATGCTTGCCTTTGTTACCGCTTCCAGGGCTGGTATTGGTGTCACGATGATTATTCGTTTACCTTGTGCTAGGGCTCGTTCTTTTGCTACAGCAGTCTGTACCGCGGTTAGAATTTGTTCCGTAGGGCTAAATTTCATTTCAGCTTTTGTGTACAAGTGTGATTTGTATGCAATTGGTACCTTTTCTCCCTCATTAGAGGTCAGGTATGTGAATCCGCATTTCCCTGGGATGACTCTAATCACAAGGTTGCGTGTGTTATCACGTGTTTGTAACTTTGTTTTAATTAACATGTCTGTTTGAAAGGATCTCAAAATCTCTGTGTGTTTTTGAGTCCAAGTGATTCTTTTAAAATCTGGTTTTATTAGATCATAAAGGGGTTTGACCCTTTCTGCGTAATTTATAATGTAAGTTCTTCCGAAATTTAGGAAGCCTAGAATTGATTGTAAGTTTTTTAGTGTTCTAGGTGCTTGGATTACAGCACATTTCTCTAGAAAATTGTCAGCCAGGCTTTTGCCTTCACTTGATAATTCATATCCTAAAAACAGGACTGTTAGATGGACAATTCTTGACTTTTTAAAGTTGAATTTGTAACCCTCTGCTGCGAACCCAAGTATTATGGTGTTCACTCTCTTCAAGTGAGTATCCAAGTCATCATCTGTTAGGTAAATGTCGTCGACATAGGATAATGCCTCGTCATCATATGTTTGTAGTAATTCTGTTACTCTCGCTGAGAATAATCCTGGGCTGTTCTTGTGCCCCTGGGGTAAACGGCAGAAACTTTTTTGCGAGCCATTTACCGAGAACGCAGTCAAATATCTGCTCTCTGGTGCTATATTTTGACAAAAGAATCCATTAGAGATGTCTAATGTTGTTTTGTATTTTTTGCGCATTATGTTATTCATTAGTGCAGCACTATGCGAGTTTTGCACTGCAAAGGTTTTGCAACATGAGTTAAGGTGTCTGTAGTCCAAAACAAGACGATATGAATTGTCTGGTTTGGAGACAGGAAACAAAGGGTTGTTCATTTGTGAGGTGCAAGTTTCAATCACCCCCTGGTATTCAAGTTGATCTAGGATCTCTTACCTGTTTTTTAGCTTCTTGCTTAATTGGGTACTGCCTCTGTGCAGTAGGTTGTGATTTTAACTGGATTTTGTGAGTAGGAGAGTCCTCATCCCATCCCACATGATTTTTATATAAAGCAGGAGCTTGAGCTACTGCCCACTTTCTTGCAAGTGTATATTTTTTATGAATTGGAATATGATTTGAGAAGGCAGGCATAATTATTTCTTCGCCATGTGGGCACTCCCTGACAAACTCGGGTGGCCAGTCTCGTTCAGCTAGAAGGATGTCATAGCCCTCGGAGAGATTATCCCAAAATAGAACCCTTATTTTTCTAGTCTTATCCCCCTCTATACGTAATGTTATTTCATATATTTTATGAGGTTTGCTAACTCTGGTATCGGCAGTTTCCACCTGAATGTATTCATTCGTGTCCACTGTCTCCAGATGATTCATAAGGACTTTGCGAGCTATGCTCACTTCTGCTGCGCTGTCTAGCATTGTCTGAGCCCATTCTCCGTTTTTCAGCTGTGTCCTCAGTATTCTCGGCATTGTTGATTACTTTAATACTGGCTACCTTCTTTTTTGGAAATTGTAGTTTTTTATTCAGATGAGCAGGTTCTTTGTCTTTGGACTTGACGTGCTCTTCCCTGTTTCTGATCGTCCTCTTCTTTCCGATTTCTGCGAGGAAGTCTGAAAAGATTGAGAGGGACGTGTATCAATATCTTGATATCTATCAGGTTTTTTTATATTATCCCTATTTCTAAGGTTGTATTTTTTCACAGAGGGCTCCCTTTGGGGAGACTTGCGTCCTTGGTCAGGAGATCTTTCTCTCCGCCGAGGAGACCTTCCTCTGGACTGGAATCTTTTTTCTTTAGGATTGGATTGTTTATTTCCATCCCAGCTCTTTTTTTGAGTGTTTAAAGTATTTTTAATAAATATTTTTTCTGGACTTTCAATTAGTTGGGGTTTTACCGGTATTCCACCCAAACTATCTCTACCTAGTTCCTCATAGGATTTTTCTATAATTCTTGCAATTTCAGCTGGTTGGTCTGCTATATTTGTCTCTTTTAACCTCTGGCGGATCGCCACATTCGCTGCTTCTCCCTTTATGTTGGCTAGTAATATTGCCGAGACCTGCTTGAAGTCTTTCAGTAATTTCATACCGAGAGTTAAAGCGGGTTCTGGACCGTATTCATCTTGAATTATTTTTAGCACATCTGGTATTACTGACATGGATGGAACACCATGTGTTTTTGTGTAAATGGAAGCAAAGACTGTTCCCCAAGTGTCACAGTCCTCCACGTGTGGTGCGATTCCCATTGGAAGACAGATAGTCAGAATCCTGTGTTTCTCAAGAGGAGTGGTGTCTGGAAATACCGCCTCTATTTGAGTGATTTTTTGTGCTAACCAGAATGGAATTTGTTCCCGTTTAGCTGGTACTTTACCTAGACAGGACTGTATGCTCTGTGGTGTAATTTTATTTGTGTTCCCCTGTTGAGGGGTCAGCTGTGGAATTTTGATTACTGGTTGGACAGTAGAAGTCCGCATTACATATTGGACTAATTGTCTATGTATTTTTATTAATTCTTTTAGCTGTATTAAAAGCTCTGCTGCAGGCATTTCTTCAATGTCTGGATGTGGTGTGTATCCGGCTAGGACCGGCCACGTTGCTCCTGGTCTACCTAGTGGACCGAGCCTGGTGATGTGATTATTATGTTTTAGGGCGCCATTAAACAAGAGCTGGTGCTCTTGGAATTTGAGTGGTACTTCCACCTCCTCGAAAGGAGTGTACTCTTCAGGATGTTCCTCTATTTTGTAATAGTGGAAGTCCTTTGTTACAGCGTTTGCTGCTGGAAAGTTTATCCATGAATAGAACACCTCTGTCTGCCGATATTCGTGTGCCTCAATTACGAATATGACTGTACCACCTCTCGATGTCAGTCCATTTTCTACAAGTTTTAAAGTTATGTTGACTGGGATGAGTATTATATCCGGGTCATTTTCCTGCAGAGTAGTATCCGCTGCTATGAGTTCAGCTGTTATTCTAGCTGTCTCTCTTTCTTCTTCACTGTCTACCATTTTACCGACAGGAAGGTTATACCGTTTGTTTGCAGATCTGGTTTCTTATGGAAACAAAGATTAGAAACAAAGATTAGATGCACAATATTTTGGAACAGTGTATCCTTCAACGTTGAATAAACCAAGAACCATACATAGGAGTCTCCTCTCTATGAAGTTTGGCGGATATGACCTTTCACCCACTCCAGACGTCTTTGGAGTATTATGGGAAAAAAAGGGTTCTGAGTGAAAAAGCACGACTGAGTTACTCTAATGTCTTGCGTTAGTTTTATCGCCTATCCAAACGTTGGGCGCCATGTAGTGTAGTTCCTATTATCCCAATAGGCTCTGCGCATTGGAATAATATCTTCAATAGTATAGACCTAGGACGGAGGTTAACTAGGTCTTCTACTGACGATATTAGACTTAAAGTTTTGTGTTTGCCAGCTAGCTCAGAGTTCAATAGAAACTTTCTCGAATAGGCAAGGAGGATTTTAACCTCCCTGGATAGACAAGAAGGGATTTAGTTTCTGACAACCATAGAACATGACAACTTTGCTCTCCCCTAATCAAGAGTGTATCTCTAGAAGGGGGCGTGGCCAGCAGCATGGCCGACTAGACGTGCCTGCACAGAGCTCCGGCCGAGCCCACCAATTATCCGGCAATACCTATTCCCCCAAGTCCCAGAAACTCCACCAAAGCAAGGAGCTGACGCCCGGGTACCTGTTACGGGCTGCTTCAGTGCTGAACCGGAGTTGATCCCGCCTGGGCGCCGTATACAACGGCGGCTCCGCTACGTCTCGGCGACCATCATGGCGGCCTAGACACCCGGGGAGAAAGGCACGCCTCGAGAGCCGGCGGTCCCACATAGCATTGTCGCCAGCTCACGGAGGCTCCGCAAGGTGATTGGCCGCCGGGCGGACGGACGCATACCATCTCCGCCGGACAGTAGGAGCTGGACAGCGGCGATCACCGACCGCCTTTCCCAAGATGGCAGCCGGCGCCATGGCTGGAGACCGGTAAAGGAGAGATCCCACACTGCTGCCGCCGCCGGAGAGGGTCTGTGACCGGACCCTGTCCCAGAGGCGAGGAGGCGGTGGTGCCTGCATCGAGGTGGAGCGGTCAGAACCTGCCCGGCACCGGGAGCGGGGGTCAGCCTCTGAAGCGGCGCCCGCCTTCACCAATATGGCGGCTGCGCAGTAGAGGAACACGGGGAGACGGCGGTCGAGCCGCAGAGGTCCACGGAGGCCTGCCGGGAGAGAGAGGACCCGGCCCTACTGTCCTAGACATCCTGCAGCCCGCACTGGAACGGGAGCGGCTGAGCGACACTGCGAACCCTCCAACTACAACACCGCACCGCCAGTGCCTGCGCCCGGAGATCCGGGCCTAAAGCGGTAAGACTCTCGGGGGAGCCCCCCACGAGGCACGAGTGGAGGAATACCCCCCCGGATCCCCCTGCCCGGAGATCGGTGACGGCGGGACCCCCCGCTGTGGCCACCGCCGGAGAGGGTCTGTGACCGGGGCCCTGCCCCTGAGGCAGAGAGACAGTGGTGCCTGCATCGAGGTGGCGAGGTCCGAACCTGCCCGGCACCGGGAGCGGGGGTCTGCCTCTCAAGCGGTGCACGGCTTCGCCAACAGGGCGGCCGCGCAGTAGAGGTGCCCGGGGAAACGGCGGTCGAACTGTAGAGGAACGCCGGGGCCTGCCGGGAGTGAGAAGACCCGGCCCTGCCGTGCTAGTAACCCTGCAGCCCACACTGGAGCGGGAGCGGCGGGGCGACACCTCGAAACTTGCACCCACGACGCTGCGCCGCCTGTGCCTGCACCCTGAGACTCGGGCCTGAGGAGGTGGGACCCTCGGGGGAGGCCCCCCACGAGACACGAGTGGAGGAATACCCCCCGGCTCTCCCCACCCAGGACGGCGCCTGTTAACGGGCCCTGACCCAGAGACTCTCGGGATCACGCTTAGAGGCCACATAAGGGACTTGAGTGGACGGGGAGATACATAGCTCTGCCTCTACCCCCGGCACACGGTCGAGCCCCGCGATCGCATAGAGGAAGAGGATTTACCCCGGGAGTTCCCGGTCTCTGGGCAACGCAAGCATGGGCAAGAGGGATACGATACCCAAGGCCACGAGACAGGGCCCAATGGACAATTTCGCTGCTCCGAGACCTCTGGTGGAACAACAGCCCGTGCAATCTGGCGCACGCAATGATACGGACATGCTACTGGCGGCCATACAGGCATCTAGAACGGACATCCAAGCTTCACGAGCGGCCCTGGAAACAAAAATTGGGGAGGTAGGGTCCGAGGTGACGCTGTTGCGCCAGGACTTTCGAAACTTGACCGAAAGAGTCACGGTGGCCGAGTCGAGGCTGACAGACAATGAGGAATCGGTCTCTACACTTAAGAAGGACATGGCGGAGCTCCAGGCCTCTCACCGTCAACTTCTGTGGAAGGTGGACGATGCCGAAAATAGGTCGAGGCGGAACAACCTACGCTTTGTGGGCTTTAGAGAAGGGATTGAAGAAAGGAGTATGTCCGCCTTCCTCCTCGACTGGCTCAAAAAGACCTTCCCGACGGCGCGGTTCTCCCCGTGCTTTATCATAGAGAGGGCGCACAGGGCGCTCCAGGCCAAACCACCGGAGGGAGTGAGACCGAGACCGGTCATAGCGCGCTTCCTGAACTTTGCTGATCGAGATCTGATCCTACGAGACGCCAGGAACATGGGAGAGATCCGCTTTGAAAATGCTACCATAATGATTTTCCCGGACTACAGTCAGGAAGTCTCAAAACAGCGCTGCTCCTTTGACACCGTAAAGGCAAAGCTGAGGTCCCTCAGCATTCAGTATATGCTCCTCTTCCCGGCCAAGCTCAAGGTCATATTTCAGGGCAAATCCATCTTTTTTGCGCACCCGGATGACGCATGGCAGTGGCTCGAGGAGCGCCCCATCCTGAATGGTAGGGAGGCTGCAGGCCGGGAAGCGCTTGCTCAGTCACTACGAGAACGACCGATGTGGGAGAGGCCGAAGCCCCAGCGACGAAGAATACGGAGGACGCAGAAGAAGACGCCGGCGACTCCATACAGGACACGCAACCAGCAGGACAGGAGACGAGGCAGGTCGGCTTCGCCGGGCACTGACTCCGTGACAGGCTCGAGATTTAGTAGTCTGAGAAATGGAATCCGCTCTGAAGAAGAAGATATGGAGGAGTCGGAAGGCCGCGCGTCCGGAGGAGAGGAGGAAGATACAAGGAGTGATTCGTTGCACCCTCTGGCCAAAGAAATCCGGCAACTGGAGCAAGACTCTACAGGTCAAGAGGGACATGTGGACGCACAAGACTCGCAATCGTGAACAAGGGTGAACTGGGATTGGGAAAAGATGGCGGCTCGGCGATGCGGAGCAAGCAAGTTGGCACACCCCCACTACTGTTCTTTGTGTTTTTAGCACTGGTTATTGTTTACTGAGGGTGGGATGTGTGGGAGGGCGACAGGCCTTCTCCCGTGGATAGTTAAGTCCCGGAGTGGGATGCAACTGGATGGGGAGGGAGGTGGGGTGGGGTGGGGGGTGCGGGATGGGGTTTGGTTTCCATGTTCCCCCATGTTGGGGTTGTTGAGAGGGCAGGGGAGGGGGGGGGGGGAGTTCGTCAAACAACAGCAGAGCTATACCAGCCCACACCGGGGGTCTATCCCACGCCGAGCTCCCGCTCGGGGGAGACGCTGTGTTGAGATATGGCAAGCCCACTAGATAATCCACGC
The DNA here is from genome assembly GCF_964261635.1 of Lissotriton helveticus. Classification (NCBI taxonomy): domain Eukaryota; kingdom Metazoa; phylum Chordata; class Amphibia; order Caudata; family Salamandridae; genus Lissotriton; species Lissotriton helveticus. The sequence goes on along the minus strand of NC_136072.1, from coordinate 1,134,342,464 downwards.
AGGAATGATACAGGGGTCACTGTGCTCACCTGGAATGTGAACGGCCTGGGGTCCAAAATTAAGAGAGGTCTGGTTACCGACTACCTCAAGAGACTGGCGCCCGACATTGTCCTCCTCCAGGAAACTCACCTGAGAGGGAATCACTGCGCTTTCATAGCGAGAGGGCGATACACTGTTCTAGCACATGCAGGCTATACTACGGACTCCAGGGGAGTTGCGATTCTTGTACACAAAGCGCTGCCGTTCACAGTTACTCGCACCTGGTTGGATCCACAGGGCACGTATGTGGGAGTTCAGGGGCTGTGGAAAAGACGGAGATACACAATTCTGTCGGTATACGCCCTCCCCAAGTTACAACCACGCACACTTAAGGCAGTCACTGCCATCCTGCTAGATACGGCGGACACAACACAAGTGGTGGGAGGTGATTTTAACGATGTGATGTGCATCGAACAAGATAGGTCCGGGTCATCACGCTCAGGGGAACACACAACTGCCCTAGCACGCCTCATGGATACCATGGGCCTCACGGACGTCTGGAGATGGCTTCATCCTACACAAGAAACATATTCATTTTACTCAGGGGCACATAAGGTCTTCTCCAGGCTAGATTATGTCTTTGTGTCCCGGCAGGAGGTCTCGGTGAACGACCTGGCGGAATACAAGGCGAGAGGACTTTCTGATCACTCCCCGTTATATGTACACCTGGGGCGGGCGACGGGAGTCAGGCGGGCGCAGTGGAGACTAACGGCGTGGGACATCCAAAAGCCAGAAATACTTGGGGCGTGCGGGCGGACATACGGGTATACCTGGCTGAAAATGAGGGATCAGTGGACTCCGGAGTCACCCTCTGGGAGGCGATGAAACCGGTCCTCCGGGACCGCATCCAGAGTAGGCTGGGAGAGGCCAGGCGGGCACAGCAGGGCGAGATAGCGAACGCTGAGGCGAATGTCCTAACCTTAGAAGCAAACTACCTCCAGCAGAAAGAGGAGACGCGCCTTAGAAGACTACTAGACGCACAGAGACACTATCGGGAACTGGCCACAGATGAGGCACGCACCCAGGCATTGGCGACACTACACAGGCTATATGATAGCGGCGACAAGTCCGGTAAACTTTTAGCTTGGCTGAGCAGGAAGGAACGTGCCTCAAGATGGGTGGATCAGATCAGGTGTGCAGGGGGCAGGAGGGCGAACACGGATGGGGACATAGCGGAGGCTTTTGCGACCTACTATGAGGACTTTTATAGGGCCAGGGAACTGGGAGACAGTGAGGACGCCCAATACTACTTGGGAGACATGGAGGTGCCTACCCTATCCACCGACGCTAGTGTGGCCTTAGAGGCGGACTTAACGCTGGAGGAGCTCTCGGAAGCCATGGCGGCAAACGCCGGGTCCCAATGGCTTCCCGGCGGAATTTTTTAAACGAACGGCTGACTTATTGCAGCGGCACATGAGGGCCCTGTTTACTGAATCGCTCCGGGCGGGGAGTCTCCCTCCCGACCTGGACCTGGCCATCATTGTACCAATTTACAAAGAGGGGAAACCTAGGGATGATTGCTCCTCCTACCGCCCAATCTCCCTGCTAAATATAGAGACGAAAATTCTGGCCACAGTCCTGGCTCGACGCCTGAGACAGGTCATCACAGAGCTAGTACATATGGACCAATCCGGCTTCCTCCCCGACAGGGCGACCAAGCCTAATCTCCGTCGCACCCACAACTGGCTGCAAGAGGTCTCTGGGAGAAGTGAACCCCACTGGTTCCTCTCCCTGGACGCGGAGAAGGCATTCGACGCGGTCCACTGGCCCTTCCTGATGGAGACCCTCAGACGGTTTGGATTTGGACCTAAATACTTGCAATGGGTTCAACTCCTATACTCGGACCCGACAGCGAGGGTGCAGGTTAATGGGAGGCTATCCCGCGAATTCCCCATCGGGCGTGGCACGCGGCAGGGCTGCCCACTGTCCCCCCTCCTGTTCACCCTCACCATCGAGATTTTAGCGATAAGGATCAGGCGGAATCAGGCGATCAGAGGCTTTACTTGGGGTGACTCGGCCGCCACATAGGAAAAAATATCCCTATATGCCGACGACGTACTGCTGTTCGTAACTGACCCAGACACAACTATCCCAGCGCTGTTTAGGGAGCTCGGCGACTTTGGGGCACGAGCAGGACACACGATCAATTGGCACAAGTCGATCCTTTACGATCCACAGGGCAAGGAACGGGGAGCCTGCCTGCCAGAGTTATTGATACACACTACAGAAGGTTTCAAATATCTAGGAGTCTTTATAACATTAGACAGGGCACGTTCTTTCGCGGCTAACTTAGCCCGCGTAATGCTGGAAGCAACGACGGAGATGGATAGATGGAGACAGCTCCCGCTCACCATACTAGGCCGTGCTGCATTATATAAAATGGTCCTCCTCCCTAAGTTTCTTTATGCACTCCAGAACGACTACTATCCTTTGCCGAATAAGACCATGAATAAAATCCACGCTGACCTGCGTGCCTTCCTGTGGCTGGGGAAGCAGCCGAGGGTGGCGCTGTCCACCCTACAGCGACATCAGTATAGTGGGGGGATTTCACTCCCCAACCTCGAGGCGTACTACTGGGCGGAACATCTCTCCCCAATCAATGAGTGGCTGCATGCTGCAGCTGACCACCCCACGTACGCCTTGGAAAGGTCTAAATGGTCAAGTAAGACCATATTACACTATCTCTATGGGGAAAAGATGGGACGACACTTCCTCCCGGCCACCAGGATTACGTTAACAGCTTGGTATAGAGCGTCCAAAAGAATGGGGTGGGACAAAAGGCCCACTAAACAGACGCCACTGTGGTGCTGCAAATGGCTGGGAGAGTTGCATAAGCTGAAAGGCTTCAGAAGGTGGGACGACATCGGAATCTCCACAGTGGGGGATGTGATAGCAAGGGGAAACCTAAAAACCTTCCAGGCACTCCAAGACGAATTTGGCCTATTCAACACCCAATTCTACAAATACGTCCAACTGAAACACGCATGGAGGGCACAACACATTACACTCTCAGACCTTCCAGAATATGCTCCACTTGAGGGTAGACTGCTACAGGAACAGATAGGGAGGGGGGCGGTATCCCTCACATATAAAACCCTGACCAACAACATGCTAGGGGATCTGCAGTACTTACGGGTCAAATGGGAGGCAGACGTGGGTACCATGGAGGATCTGGACTGGGAGCTTGCCCTCATGCACCCACGGGAGGTGGCCGTCAAGTCGAGGCTACGTCTTATTCAATTTAAGGTACTACACAGATCATACTTTGACAGGGTGAGACTGTTTAGGATGGGCAGAATACCGGACACGACATGCCTCAGATGCCGCCACCAGAATGCAGATTTTTTCCACATAATCTGGGGCTGTGCAATCATTCAGGAATACTGGGGGGATGTGCTCCTGGAACTGGGGGAGGTACTGGGGGCGGACATACCGCGAGACCCTAGATTGGCGCTGCTGGGCACGACCACTGAAGTAGACCTACCCCGTCCCCTGTGTATCTTTCTGGTGTTAGCGCTAGTAGTGGCAAAACGAGACATCGCACGGCACTGGGGGGCGCCTGAAAAACCAGACTTAGAGGAATGGAGACAAGGACTAGACCTGTACATGGCGGCGGAGAGGGTGACCTACAAAGCCAGGGGATGTCCAAAAAAGTTTCGGAGGGTGTGGGCTAAATGGAGACACCACCACGGACTAGAATGAGACATTATGCCGTGAGGCCTATGGGACCCTGTTCGGAATAGACTGAACGCAGGGATGCCATGTTTGTAAATATGTACTTTACTGCCCGGTTCCCATTCAAGGAACTGTGGGACCACTTGAGCGGGGAAAGGGGAGACCAGGAGGTGGGTGATGGGAGGGAGGGGGTAGAGGCCTGCTGTTTAATAGACTTATATGGTTTTTGTTTCTTTTTATGTTGCTGGTTCGAAAGCAAGAGTTCTATTGAGGAGTACTATGTTTCACAACATCAGAAAAGTTGCGTGATTGACGGCCAGAGCGGAATGTTGACGCTCTACCGTATGCAGATTCATTACCTTTGTGATCCTTCCAATGCAACAATAAAAATATATTAAAAAAAAAAAAAAGAGTGTATCTCTAGAGTCGTGTGAAAACAAAAGACAACTTATTTTCTCAGTCAGTTCAGTGCATTCTTAGTTTCACCAGATTGTAGAGAAAAGGAAGAGACGGGCGTGTTCAATAAAAGATGTTATTTATTGATCAGTCTCTTTTCTCGTACAAGAGAAATGAATCGATATTATTGCAATACTTATGGTTAAGTAAAGTGCATACAGTAAAAGCAGAATAATAAAGTAATACTGCAAAAGCATTGATATGGTTTCTAAGCCATATGATTGTTTAAAATGGATAAAATAGATACATACATATATACATTTGACTAATCGTACTCAACTGGTGCTTCTAACTACGCCTACCCCGGTGTACCTGACCTAAGCCTAGTATATGGGCGGGAGTAGATAAGTAGCAGTTTAAGTTAAGTTTGTTTTGCCAAGGGACTGACCCAAGAATTCTCTGCAAGGGGTTATTCAGTTCTGTACCTGAGATCTAGAATGGTTGAGGGCTGGTATCTCTCGTCTTTGGTCTTGATATTCCAGCTGCCTGCTAGGGCTGCTTGGAAGCGCCGGAGCTGGATTTCTCGGCAGGAGAAAGGCAGCGTCTCCTTCTCAGCGCGTCAGGAAGGCGGGGCAGCGCCAGTGGGCTTCGCTCTCTGCTGGGCTCCTCGGCAAGTCCCGCTGCTCCGATCTCGTCACCACCGCGTGTGTTTGCTTAAGGCAATGTCGGTAATATTTATACCTGTAAGGTGCCGAGATTGACGTAAGGATGGACATATATACGTCAATAAGGATGTCATACGAACTGGTCGTTAGCACATTCTTTACTGAAGTTCTCGGTGAAATCAAAACAATGGCCGTAGGGTTTTTCCCAGGTTGTCCTAGGTTTGATTTGTTTTGAGAACTCCGTATGCCTTATCAGGGGCTGGAGGAATAGTGCTTGCCTAATTAGATGGCAAGCGTTATGACCTAATCAGATAACGCGTTCCTGTGCCGTGGGATGGCTGCTAGTTAATTATTAACCAGACCAGGGTCAGGAATAGGGGGATCGATACAGAACCTATAGGAATACATCACAGCGCAGAGTGCCGCGGTGCAGAGTAGGGTGGCGCAGAGAGCAGTGGTGCTGGGTAGAGTGGCATAGAGAGCAGACATGCAGGGTAGAGTGGAGTAGAGAGCAGACGTGCAGGGTAGAGTGGCGTAGAGAGCAGCCGTGCAGGGTAGAGTGGCGGAGAGAGCAGCCGTGCAGGGTAGAGTGGCGGAGAGAGCAGCCGTGCAGGGTAGAGTGGCGGAGAGAGCAGCCGTGCAGGGTAGAGTGGCGGAGAGAGCAGCCGTGCAGGGTAGAGTGGCGGAGAGAGCAGCCGTGCAGGGTAGAGTGGCGGAGAGAGCAGCCGTGCAGGGTAGAGTGGCGGAGAGAGCAGCCGTGCAGGGTAGAGTGGCGGAGAGAGCAGCCGTACAGGGTAGAGTGGCGTAGAGAGGTGCAAGGTAGAGTGGCGGAGAGAGCAGCGGTGAAGAGTAGAGTGCAGCGGTGAAGAGTAGAGTGGCGTACTGCTGTGAAGGGTAGAGTAGAGTGGCGTAGAGTGCAATGGTAGAGGGTAGTAGAGTGGCATACAGTGCAGGGTGGAGTGGCACGGCATAGAGTACAGGGTGGAGTAGTGGAGTGGTGCAGGGTAGAGCGGAGTAGTGCAAGTTAGAGCAGAGCGGCATAGAGTGCAGTGGCATTACGCAGAGTTGAACGGTGCAGAGTGCCATGGAAGAGAAAGCAGTGGCACAGAGTGCAGTCATGTTAAGAGTAGGGCTGTAGAGTGGTGCACACAGCCGTAACAGTACAGTGGTGCAGAATAGAGTGGCGGAGAGTGTAGTCATGTAGTGTAGTGGCATAGAGTAGAGTGTTGTAGAGTATAATGGCATAAAGCGGAGCGTTGCAAAGTAGTTGGCGTGGGTGCAGTGGCTTAGAGTGCAAAGGGTTTAGAGTGCAGTGGCATAACACTGCAGAGGCGTAGAGTGGCACATCATTGAGTGCAGAAGTGTGTGTGGAAATGTCATTACCCAATGTAGTGACTTGATCATCAGCAACGTTAATTTACGGATATTTACATTTTGTTGTGTGTTAGAAATAAAAAATAACATTGTACAGCCTTCCTCAAGCAGCCCGCAGTAGCTAGCAAGATGGTCACATACATCCTTTCACTTTGAAGTCAGAGATAGAAAAATAAACACAAACACCAAGCTCTCTGGAAGACCCAGCCTGACATTTTACCTCTCTTTGAAAGCACAGCAAATGTGACAAGATGAGAACAAGACCTGACTATAGAAAGAGAGTTTGTGTAAGGATACAGTAAATAAGCTGTGAACAGCAGGGGGGTTGGGCCAGGGGATGGGAGGCACTAATTCGAGCTTAACAGCCTAAAGCAAATAAAGCCAGCAAAAGAAAGGCCGAATGCATTCTTAAATCACCTTTCTGAATGTCCCCAATCCTGGTAGGCTACAACCTAAAAACAAGCATTTTCAATGCAATAAGTCTCGCATTTAAGCGAGTTTACGTTATTGGCATTGTAAATGACTATGCCTTTTATTTATGTTTTAAAAACGAAAACAAAAATAAAAGGCATTTTTATTTGCAATCTCAATAGCTCAAACTCGCGTAAATGCAAGATCCTTTGCATTGCAAATGCTTGTTTATATGTACAATTCTTCATACATTGCTTTTATCGGATGGATTTGTGAGAACTTCACTATTAAACAGATTTTGGATCACGCCGTGGACTATTTGTACTATCTAGATTATACTGTTCTGAGTGCTGCGTTAAAATTATTGCACGTCTGTCACCGCCAAGTGACCCAACTCTGAGCGTAAAGTTGTGTTAATGCTGAAAGTCCTATCGCACTTCCGCTAGTGAGGACGTGCAGAGCACGTGTGATTCGCATATGTGGTAAACATGCGTTAATGGTGTCACCCAGGGGTGTTCAAGCCAGGTAATAAGGGACTCGGGCAAATTTTCAGTAAGACCCCAGGTGCCTAGGAAAAGTGTTCTGTCTAGATGAAGTGTGTACGTATATTTTATGCACATATCTTGAAAATTTGTCATGAACCCTATCCTCCTGGACTATGGTTGGAAACCCCTGATGTACTGTACATGACAAAAGTCGTGAGTTTTCAACATGACGTCGGCAGGGTACAGATGACTGCATCGTGCACTGTTGAAACGAAATCTAATTCAGATGTTCTGGGCAGAGGCGGTGTAGAAGAGCAGTACTGAGCATTCATTCGCACACACGGGCGCACGTGCGCTCTGGGTATGGCCTCTTACAAGGAGGTGGAGTCCAAACTGGTCCATGGGAGTGTTTCATGGATGTCCCTGGCACCTTAAGCTCGGAAGAACACGAAACTATGATCTGTATTCCTGGATCAATGTTCTGCATCAACGGAATGTAACCACCCTACCAAATGACCTGATATGAAGCGGTGTCACAAACCTGGGCAGCTGAGTGAAAATACGATTTTACGTGGAGAACTTTACTTTGTGTGGGTACTTCCTTTACTTTTATTTCGTCGGATAATAAAATGCATGCTATTATATATGGACGTTTTGTCTAATTATATTACACACATAACAGTATGAGGTGTCTACCGGAGCTTAAATTGAAGCCGTTAACCATCTCTACACAGCTGAGTTTATCAACATTTGAAGGATAAAAGTCTGAGTCTGCCTCGCTTGGAAGTGCATCTCTGACCCACCGGTTACATACAAGATTACCCTGGCTGGTGCACTGACACACTGCGCTGTCTAGCAGTCCTTCTCGCTCCCAGCCTGGAAGGCCTCTCGCCCCAGACTTGCTGCTGAAAGAGCCAGACACCCCCACGAGAAGTGATGTCAGTAATTTGAGCTGAAGTCCTCAGTATTAATTGTGCCTGGAACAACTTTGTGAGTCCCTTGAGCGCTCTCCGGGGTGAGAGGTCACCGGGGGTACTGATAGCTCAGTGAAGGGCACGATTGTCACAGTCACTGAAACGCTACATCCAGCAGCTCAGCCAACCCCATTAAATGTAGATGGACAAGCTAGTCCAGACACTTTGCGTGTGACTAATTCGAAATACAATAATTTCACAAAGAACATCTCAAATTTAAAGTTCCATTATGGTATGCTTAAATGAAATCTGACGGTTGAACCGATATAGCCTACAAATACACATCTTTGCTTATCTTTTGACAGTATTGTATTGTAATTGCATTTATATAGCGCCGACGAGGAGCCAAAGCGCTTTTTCTGCAAGTAACATGCTACTCCGGAACCCAAGCGGTAGATTGAAAGAAGAACGTGTCCCTCACTTGCTTTCATTGATAATACAGTCTATCTGTTGTGTTTGCTAATGGGTACGGTTGCAGTTATTCACCCTTTCACAGCGGCCATAGCGCGGTTACAATGGCTTTGTTGCATGAGTGGTAAGAATTACGAAAGATGATTTTAGCACAAGACCCCTCTTCACGGATAATTGGGTTATAAATGTAGTATTTCAGAATTAGAAGGTTTGTTAAAATGCAATTCTATTTTGTGGTTAAAGACGACTCCTAGCCTCTGAATCTCCCATCAATCATTAGTTTCAACTTCTCCTGAACGTCTGACATGGCTCGCGGGTCTGCAGCTTAATTGGCCTCATTTCGTGACCACCCGTGTTCGACAGCAGGAGATTGCCATCAGACTTAATGGAAGACGTGGGGCAGAGGCAGGCGAATGGGGGCATGAGGGGGTGTTGCTTAGGTCAGTACTAATGGGAGCCCGTGCAGAAATCACTGGCGCACCGGGCACATGGAATCTAAACTCAGATTACACCTACAAGAAGCCATGACGATTGGCTTTGTCAATGGTGTTGCCTGCACAAAATAAGTAACAAACAACTATTGCTTTGTTGTACAAATATTACAAATGGTTTAGTTCTTGGGGGTAAAGTTGTAGCATAAAACAAAAGTTGCCGACTTTGGAGCTTGCGGGAAGCAAGTTCGAGGCACAGCACTAGCTCACCATTTTGTGATTGTGGACAAGCTTGTGATCCCTGTGCCTACGCAAAAAAACATAAACGTTGTCTTCCTGTAATTTAATTAGTGCCTACGTAAAATGCTTCAATACATTAGGGCTCAGCTTGCGCTATATACAATTGGCAAAAAAAACTAGAGCCGAATTTCGAGAGGGAGATGTCATTCCTTTACTGTTGCTTAAAGCACGCAGTTCAGAAAAAAAAGCCCGTAATTGGTAAACGCATGCGCGCCACAGCAAGGCGTGTCATTTCTATTAGCATGCCCGTCGCTGTGTTGCTCCTCCCACGGCCTATTGGTGTCTGTTACGAGCTTCATGCGCGTAATAGACACCAATAGGCCATGGGAGGAGCAATGCTCGCCCCAAACGTCATTATTCTGCTGTCTTTTATTATCGAAAGAACGCCAAGGCGAATGAGGTAACACTAAAGAAAAAAGCACACGCACGAGCGTCTTAGAGTCCAAGGTGACTGCTGAAACCCCGTTTTTCTATTACAAAATGCCTCGCGCTCCGCGAAGCACTGCTATGCAGTGCAACGCTAGGCGCGAGACCTAATAAAGATCTTCTGGCTTTCTCAGTGCTTGATTGCTTTTGTTTCGCCTCATTTTACTGAACAGCAGATGGTTATTCTAATATTTAGTAAGCCGTTCCGTAAAGTCAAGGAATAACACAAGAGAAAATCTTTACAACGTCAAAGGAACACACGATTACTTCTGAAGATAGCCAGGGGTGCCCATTTCGCAAGGCTGTTTTCGGCAGGCAGAGTGGACGGACAGCTCAAAAGCATTCAGGCTCCAACAAAGGGATGCTGAGATCTAGTGCTGAGCAGGCCTTGGGCTAGACAGCATAAAAGGTCAGATTATATACACAAAAAGCTGCTGCAGAAATTACTATTGTTAAAATGCCCGAGATTGAAATGTAAAACTCTAGCAAACTGAAAACAAAAGTTACTTCCTGTAGAAATGCTTTTCTAGTGCTCTCATTCACAATGGCACCCGTTTGGTTAAATTATTCTGGATTGTCAGCGGAGGAGCCAAAAATCCAATTTAGTAGTTATTTATCTAGCGATAATTAATCCAGTCTAGAAAAATAAACTAGGTGACCTTGCCTTCTTGATCCAAAACAACCCTTTCCCGGGTACTATCACTAGGTGTATGAAAAACATAGCAACAAGCACAAAGCATAGGCTAAGCCAATCGGCTTGATTTTTTTAATGTTTTTTTTTTAAACAAGTAGAAGCTTTGTGTAAATTAATGGATTAGGATATACCTTTTTTTGTAAATAAGGTGTGTAAGTAATAGTAGAATAATTGCACTTGTCCATGATGTATGAAATCCTGTTTGCTCTCCTGGATGGGTATAATGCACACATTCAAAGCTAGGATCACCAAAATTCTATAGGGCATGGCCTGCGCTCTGTGAAAGTTGTGCTATAAAAACTAGTTAACATAACATTCACAGACAAAATGTGTGCATGACAATGGTTACACATTATGATTAGATCATTAAGACTGACAAACTGTGAAAATGACTAGAAACTATCACCACCTGAACACCCAATGTTGAACCGGAAGGGTAAAATAAAAAATAAAAAAACTTTGGAGTATATAATGGTGAACGTGGTAACCAATGTGGTCAATGTATCTTAGTTTTTATAGTGTAACCATTAGTTTTAACATACTTGTGTCAGCAAATCTAGAATAAAATCCTGAAACAAACTGCATGCATTCGAGCAGACCACATCTAAGAAATACTAATCTTTCGGTGTGGTACATCTCTACCATGAACAGATACGGATCCAACTGCTCTACCCCTGGGAAAGCTCCAGACTAAATGACCAAGGGGTGAAAGGGTGTGTCAACAAAACCCTATAAACTAGAGGTAACATGATGTTCTCCGAACAATGAGAAATGCAAACTAAGAGTTTTGCACCCATTGTAAACCGTACTTTCAATTATAAATAAGTTCAGTCATTAATTAATACGAGACATAGAGGCCAGCCCAGCTTGGCCTATTTTGACTCCAGTCTCCCACTAATTCTTGCCCAGCTAATCTTCTATAACTCATGGATATCCAACACTTTACCTTTTACTTTTACAAAGTACTATCATTCAATAGGAAAAAAAACTGCTATGAATTCCTGCTCCAAAACCGGTCCCAGGATGCTTGTTTCCGGTCCAGGGAAGACATGGCTTGGCAGTTCGGGCTGGACTGTACCCATGAGGCACAGGGTCAGACTGATTTGCATAAGGCCATGTCTGAACTGGGGTGGCTGAGTGAGCTAAAGAATGGTGATGGATTAAACCCAGATCAGTTGACTGGGGGTGAGTGTTTGATTTGCTCAAACGCTCCGACCATCATCCCCTTTGGTGGTAATTTGCAATTTTCTTAAAAAAAGCACTTTTCTGATTTTTGAAAAGTGCCATATGTTGAACATACATGCCCTTGGGGCATGTATGTGCGCAAAACGTGTACACATGCATATTTCAGGGGTGCAACAGGGTGTCCTTGTGGCACCCTTGCAACCCTGAAATTGCATTCTCAATTTGCGATTCTAATTGGTAATCGCAAATTGAGATGGTCTTCCCATTCATTCCTATGGGCCTCCTAGCCCATAGGAATGAATGGGAAGGTATTCCTTATTTGCGAATCTCAATTTACGATTCCCAAATAAGGAATGTGTAGGATTCGCAACATTTTTAGAAAATCCTACATACATTGCATTTTGCGATTCTCCAACTGCGATTCCCTAAAAATCGCAATTTGAGAATCGCAAAACTTTTTTCCGATACATATGGCCCTTAGTCTTTAAAAGAATTTAATTGGTTTGGGATGGTTATGTATTCTGTGAGGGAGGCTTGTTGACAACTGCACAGCTTTAATAAACTGCAAATCGACCTGTAAAAAATAAACCCACTTGACAGGTCAAACTCTTCCTTTTTAAATATTGAAAAGTCACCCTTTTGTAGGCATTATAACCTATAAAGCCGGGCGCACAGCATTTGAAAGTAGAACAAGTACAAATGTAATGTTAAACATATCCTTAGAGTGGCAAGCCCCCAAAAGCTTTTTTTTACCGTATGAAGGCGGCCCATAGAGAAATACTAGGACGCAATATTAATTCTGCTATTGCAGAAGAGGGACCAACTGAAAACATGAAGAAACCTTTATTTTTAATATTTATTAAAATACCGATATAATCAAGTCATTTTTGATCTGTACTTTTCAAAATGTAACTTTTCTTTCCATTTCTTTGCAATTTACATTAGCCTCCAGCTCAGCCCTCCATGTGCTCGAGCCCCGATGAGGTGGTAAAAACGCTCCAAGCCGAGACAAAAGCTTGGGTGTGGGATGCATTTTTGTTTTGTTCCTCTAACAGAATGATCGTTTGGGTTGTACATGGGAACCTGATTTAGTTCAAATCGTCCTCCTCAGTCACATGCAAAGGTAAGATGATAGCTGTACAGTCCCCTTTTATATTCACCCAGTCTTTTGCTTTAGGTAGGTCTGGAATTTGAGAATAACCGTTGTCAATCGAAAGATGAGGCTATGAAGCCAAGCTCAAAAACTCCTATGCTCGGACTCCTACCTCCATAGGATGTCCTGGGGATGTTGTCCAATGACTCCTCCCCCCCTACCCCCCCCCCCCCCCGATTTCAGGCGACCTTGGGGTGAATCATGGTTGTATACAGTTGGTTTGTGCACTGTGGCTAACTCTCGCCTTCAGCCACCATCCACTCCCTTTGTCTTGCTGCTTAGTGAATTTGGGGGAGTTTTGATTTATTAGGTGCCAGCAAACTTAAGTAGAAGGGCTGAATGTTTTACAACACGGGCCCAGTGAACCTATGATAACTGTGAGCCATGCGCCTGTTGTCAAGTTTCCTCTCGGCGATGAACCCAACCCCAATCAACCCTGACTAGTCCCAGAAAGACCCAACAAGCAATTCCCTCCAACCCAGGAAAGGGGAGGTCACCAAGTTTGCCCTCCAAGTTCCATGGACGGCTCACTAACTGATCAGCATGCTTCAGGTGGGCCTACAACCCGCTCCTGCAGGTCTCACTCCCACACGGAGTGCTGCAGCAGGTAGAGGTGCTCACCCATATTTTGTTCTTGTTTTAGAGCATGGAAAGGATGCTAGTAAAGTCTTCCACTAGCTGGCAGCCAGTGCAAGACTGTTTCTCCATCAGGCACCATGTGACTCATCTGTGTTCACTATGCTGCTCTGATGAGAATTTGCTGTTCCATAAATGAGAAGGGAGCCGCCCAACCCATCTTGACCTCGCCTCCAAAGTTAGCATTTTAAAGAAGGCAGTCTTCCAAAGCATAAAGATTAGAGTTTTTTCCATCTCCTTACAATTTATCTGAAACTAAAAAGTCCTTCCAAATTTGTGGCCTGAAAATATTGGCTTCTCTCTGGTAGCTTCTATACCAAGGTATAGAAACCCCTCTTCTCCTACTTTAATGTCCTTGGTTTGTATCTCTTCTAAGTCCTACCCATTTATTTTCAAGACAACACATTTTAAATAACTTACCCTCAGTGATTCCAAACTCTTGAAAATTGAAGGTAACATGAAAACAGTCTCGAGTGGCTCCAGCACTTCGGAGATCACTGGCATAATGTAACATCCTGTCCTGTATACCACTTCCCAACTGAAATTCCTTAACTTTGGGGTTTGTACTCAACAATGCTAAGGGATAAATACGCAATGCGAACAGAAGTAAAGAGCAGGCAAGCTGGCTCTACTCCCCATTCCCATTTTAAAAGGCAGTGAAGTACCCCATTTACTCTTACTGCTGTAGTGGAGCCTCGTTTAGAAGTCCAACTAACATTCAGAAAGATAGGCGAAATCCAAAGTGTTCATGGACTGAAGACTTACTCTGGTCCAGGAAGTTAGATGCCTTCTCAGCATCTAGGGAATTGGTGGCCAACGGCTCTTTTTATCTCGTTCTGTCTAGTCAATTATGCAGCCACTGGAGGCTCACCCTAATTGATACATGAATAACGTCGGTCTGATACATATGGATCAGCCACGTAATGACATTCAGTAGTCTGGCAAGTATTTTAACTTCTATATTAAGCAGCAAAATTGTTTGGAATGATAGTCAGTTGTAGGTTTACCAGTCTTGTGAATGGCAATTAGAATAGCACATCTAAGGTCTTGTGGCAGACCCCCCCCCCCCCCAACCCCTTTGCACAGTCCTCGATATACATATTAAGTAAGAGGTGGTCAAGTTGCAATTTGTTTAACCAATTCAACATGCAGACCACTTTGTCCCAGGACTTTTCACTTTGAATATGCTTTAGGGCCTGTGTCACTTCCACATGGAATATCTCATCTAGTGCACCTAATTCCTCACTTGTTAACCTAGAATTATAATCTTTCAAAAAGGGCTTCTACTTAGTCTGTCCTCTTACTTACGCACTACATAGAATTCAATTTCCTGATCAATGAAGACTATCAAGGCTTCAGTACTGATAATCTTTCCAACCCATCTTGCTTCCTCTTCCCTGCTTGCTTAACAAGGAGACAAGGGAGAAAAGGATTCCAACCTTTTCTCCAAAGTCAAACAGCTTTTTCTGGGTACCCAAGTAGTGCTCCTTCGCCACGTTAGACACTTCATCCCTACTGGCCTTTCGAGCAAACTTGAAATACATCATTCCTATGTTGGGCTGGGAGGTCTATTAATTTGCCTTTCCAGCTTTGCTTCTGGAGTGTATATCTTGTCAAGCCAAGTATTTCTGCTGTACCCAATTCTAGCTTGGGCTCCATCCTAAGCAACCACTATCTTCTATTCCGCCCACATTGTTACAATAGACAAAACGGACTCACCTTTGTATGTGAAGGAAACAGGCAAAGCCTTTGTCAGAATATTGACAGCCTCTACATCTTTAAGATACAGAGCATCTAGTCGCTAGTTATTATTGCTGTAGTTATGACATGCACAAATTACCAGTAATAAGGATGGGAGTGATCAAAAGTTCCTTGCTCTATGCTCTGTGTGAAGTGTACCCTGGATATCCCGCTTATCAAAGGTCCCACAAACATCTCCACAGAGCTTATTCGGATGCAGCCACATTTAACCACATAAGTGTGTGTCATTTTAGTCCGTATGGCCACTCCTCAAAAGGACTGCATGTGTTTAAATAGTGCATTTCTCCTCTCCCCAAAAATTTGCATTCATTACCTATTAAATGGATTTCCTGAAGGAAGATCAGATCTGGCCCTGGTCTTTTTCAAATAACGTGCCACAACTTTGCTTTTGATCTTTTCACTTTGTGTGGGTGTGGTTCTTTAAGCCTGCTTCATGGAACATTACTGTGTGAATATTTTATATGGCAATATCATGTTGCAAAGGGGGTTTGGAATGCTGATCTATGAATAGTGACAGTTGAACAGACCAATAGTGGAGGAGCTCCTGTGTGGGCGTCCTCGGCTACAATGTGGTTCTTTTGTAGTTATAAACTTACCCGTCAACGCCAGAGGACTCCAGGTTATTTACTACAAAAATGTTGGCAACAATCTGAGCTACTCGGTGGGAACTTTCTACGCATGCGGATTGTCTTGCTAACTCCGTTCCTGCACGATTGTGCCCTGGTTTCAGATGCCAAGCAGTGAGGAAGTTGAGGTAGGAGTTCTCTGGTGAGTGTGCTGTACTGCTTCTCTGCACTTCAGCCAGCTGAGCAACTCCTGATCTAATGCGTCCCCGTAAGCATGTTTTGTTGTACAGAGATTGATTTTCTGCAAGAAATCACTACTGATGTGGTATTAACTGGTGTAGCCTTAATGCTAGTCTGCTGCATTTTGGCCTCGTGTGGGGAATCTTGCCCACTTAACTTTCTCAGGGTCGTACAGAGTATGTGGTGAAAGCTTCTCAGAGGGTAAAGTGGCTATACTTTTCCCCAGACAATTTTTTTTTTCAAGCGCCATCTTTGGGGCTGTTTTACATTGAGTACAAGCATCCCATGCCACCAAACAGTGGCTGCATAGTATCACTCTAGTTGTTGGACGGCGCCATCTAGGAGGTATTACTTATACAGCAAGTGCACATTACGCATGTAATCACGAAGGCCATTTTAGTCACATCATATAGTCATCGGTAGGCGTCCATCCTAGGTGCAGTTTGGCAGTTTTCTTCCGGAGATACTTCACTCATCAATCACTATGTAGGGAGTCTGTGGAGAAAAAAGCAGTGACGCACACACAACGGTGCGACGGGCACACCTAATTTTGTGTATACAGTATGCACAACTAATTTTGGAAATCAGCGCACACACAGAATTTTGTGAGCTAGAGTAATTTCTGTCATGTCATGTGAATTCACCAACAGTGATGGGCACACCATTATCTAATATGTATACAATTTTTGTGACTTGTGCTAATACTCCGGAAACATGATCTGCGTGAATATTGTATACGACACTGTCCTGATTCAAAGGGCTAAACCCAGAAATACGTGTCTAGAGAGAACAGCACTATCTGCACCAACTTTGATAAAAGAATACAGCAACTCTGAAATAAGCATACTGCATTTACGAGAAGGTAAAGGGGTGAACTGTGCTGGGATAAGAGGCAGTGTGCCCCCTACCCCTGGTGTTTAACATGTTCCCTTGAGCCAATGAGCTCACCTGGGGTGCACCTGTGTACCTATAGAGTGGTACTGTGACCTGTGAAGGCTCGGGCAGCATTTCAGAAACCCCAACTGACTTTACTCTGCTCTCTACTACTTCTGCTCTCTACCGATGAAGGGCTAAACCCAGAAACACATGCCTAGAAATAACAGTAACTCTCTGTACCAACTTTGGTGAAAAAGTACAGCAACTGTCAAGTAAGCATACTGCATTTACGAGAATACAAAGGGGTGATCTGTGCTGGCATGAGAAGCAGTGTGCTCCTATTCACCTTATGATGCAAAGGGGGTTTGGATTATTGATCTATGAACAGTGACAATTGAACAGACTGATAGTGGAGGAGTTAAACGACAGTTTTGAAGACAAGCAAGTACACTTGTATGGTCTCTAATGCGGTAATGTGATCATTGGGGAAAACACACTGCATACGGGTAGTAAGCAGTGACTTACAAGACCAATCTTCAGGAGTTACGGTAAATATATGGCAAAGTCCAAGGCAGCAGCAACAGGTCACCTCAGGAGGTTCTGGGGTTGTCCAGGCGCAGAGGTGCTTTTAGTCCGGCTGAACCAACAGGGGCAGGTGGTCCGGTCTCACAATGCTCGGGCATGTAGGGGCAACTATGGTCCACTTCTCCTAAGGCTGTAGGGCTCGGTGCAATGGTGTTTTGAAGAGTCTGGTTTCCACTGCTGGTGATACTCGTGGTAGACTAGGCCTGCACAAAGAGGCTGCAGGCAGCGACTGGGAGTCCAGTCCAGCCAAACTAAAGCTGGGATTCGACTCTGGAGGGTGTCAGGACCTCGCTGGCACCATTGGCCCACTTTGACTCATGCTACGGCGTCAGGGCGCAGAGGGGCTTTCTGGTGTCACGTTGTTTTTGGAGATCTGGAGTCCTCACAGTACTTCTTGGCTGCCTTCAGGGTGCAGGGGAGCAGTACAGCTACTGCACAGGATATCCTAGTTGATTTTTTAAGTGCTGGCAGTCCTCACAGGTTTTTGGAGGCAGAGTAGCTGCAGGACCAGTCATCTTTTGTCACAAATGTTAGAGACGGCAGGATTGGCATCAGTTCAGTTGCTGCGTCTCAGTTCTTTATGTTCGCTGCTCTTCGGTGTCCTTCTTGGGTCAGTAGGACCTGCTTTCTGGGTACCAGGGGCTCCCCTAAATGCTACATTTAAGGGTGCAAAGGAGAGTGAAAAGTGATAGCCAATGGGCAACTTACACTTGGGGTCGCTACACCCCCTATATGATCACTTCCTGTTGGAAGTGGGTATAACCCTGTCCCAGAGTGCAAAATTAAGCAATCACCTAGATTGCGGCATTTTACTAAAGGGGGGTGTAGGGAGGGGGCGTCCATTGTTCACATCTTACAAATGACGTAGACATAACAGGGGCATATCTGCTCATGCAGGTTTTAAAATTTTAAGGACAGATAAGCATCAATGCAGATCAGATTACAAACAAATCTATACACTGGAAGGTGAAATAGTTTAACACTAGCACATTTTTGATTATTTTTGCAAATCTAATATAGAGCAATACGTGTCTAAGTGCGGGGGGAGCCTAAAATTGTACACCTAAAATGACACCACAGCAATATGCTCATGGCTGGACGAATCGGAGATTAATATGCCTCAATTTCATGAGGCAATGTGACCCGGAGATAGGGCATCATACAGCATGACAAAAGTACAATTAATTAATGACAGACACAATAACTGAGTTTTAGGGAAGAATTAGAAAATGTTGAAAGATTACAAAAAGTACAAAGATTCAATACAGGAATGGATGGCCATGAATGCTTTCAGTGATAGGGAAATACGGAAATATATACAACGTCAAAAATTTTAAATCCCAAATGAGCAGAAAAATCCAAATGAAAATCGGACATTCCTAGTAAAGTGGAAAGAGTCAACTAAGTTCCGATTCACCCCCAAAATAAAAGGTTTATACTCTTTTTTTGCGTAGGAAAGTATGGATTGGTCCTAAATCATCATGGTGTACGCAAAAGACTTACAATTTTAGCAAATCAGAGCGTGGATCTATTAAAGGTCATATTGCCTTACCATCTAAGCATTATCCCACAACATGAATTTTGATTCCAACTACTCTAAGCTAATGTCATCTGGAGAGTTACAAAAACAGCAAGCTACTGTGAATGAATGCAGTACAGTGAGCAAGCTTAACCCCTTCGATGCTCATGACGGAACGGTTCCGTCATGAGCCGGTAGGCTCATTAGAACCTTCAGCACGCTGAAGGTGTTAAGGCCTTGGTTAACAGCAACATTCACCGTGTCCATGTTGGAAAGGTTTTCCTTAGAAAATAATAAGAACAACGTAGACTGGAATGTTTGCACTGTGTGCTACAGAAATAACAAACAGTGAATATGCAGAACACATTCATTTTGAACAAGATGGTGTTGTGGGGGGGGGGGGGGGGCTAGGCGCCGGCAGAAATGGCCGCCTGAATCGACTGCTCCGTCCGCCCGAACCCCCAACAGCCAAAATCCGCCCTAAATCCGCCGACTCCTGCACTTTTACGGTGGCATTGAACTCCCCAGCAGTAGCGGAACCGTCCGGTCTAACTCCGGTACCGCTACGCGGCACCATTACCGGACGCCAGCCCTGAGAGCGGCAGCCCAGGGGCAGGCCCAGATCGGGAGTGCACGGCAGACGGCCACTTCACTAGGCGAGTCCCCGGCTTGAGGCCTATAGGGAGCGCGGCGAGGCCTGGTGGGTCCCGAAAAGAGTGTGACGCTTCAGCAGGAGACTGCGACATTGACCAGGACCCGCGACACACCGAAGTACTCGACTGCCCTACGGGAGGTGTGATTGGGCCGATGAGAGGAGGAGTCACCACAGGCGGACGGAGGGGCCCGGCCTAGCAGCACAACAGGCGGTACGGCGGGAGAAGGTAACCCGCTCTACAGCCTATAACTTTGGCGGGCAGTCTCCGGCCGCTTGGTGAGTCCCAACCCTGCATAACGGTGAGCACCCATGGACCACCTAAGTTGGGCCGGTGCTGCTGGGCCTCCATACGATCGGCGCCGGACGCCCAGGGCAGGAAGGCCCCGTGGCTGGAAGTAGGCGCTGAGAGCGCAATCGCCACACCGCCAAGCAGCCTCAAGCGGAGTACATTGTGCCCCGGGAGGTCACACTGCGGCAGGGTCTACGTAAACAGAACCCAAGGGGGCAGTGAACGCCCATGAAGACAGTGCATCCTCAGAACCAGGCCCGGGGATTGACAAAGCACTACCGCGAGGCCGTCTTGTGCACCTGCGCCGATAGATAGAGGGACCCGGGACTTCAGTGCGCAACAATGAGGCCCAAGCAGGGTACGTCCACTCAGTCAAATAACCTGGACAAATACACAGTCCAGAGGGGCGCACAGCGGACGGAGGCGCCGGCCGGGGACTCACAGGGCCAGAAAGAACCATCCCTGACCAGTATCATGACGGCCATACAATCCTTGGGGGCGACCCTGGAAACGAAAATAGACAAGATGTCTATAGAAGTTAACCTCCTACGCACGGACCTAAACAAGACGTCGGAAAAGACCAAAGCGAATGAGGCGGGCATCGCGGAGCTGCAGACGTCGACGAAAAGCTGGAAAAGTGGGTATACTATCTGGTCCACCAACACCATCAGATGGCGCTCCGGCTGGAGGACCAAGAAGGAAGGCCCGAAGAAGCAATATCCGCCTGGTAGGTGTGCCGGAAGAAATTGAGGGGCCCAGTACGGAACTCTTTGTCAAGGACCTGATCCTCAACCACCTCAAGCCTAAGCGTCTGTCTAAAATATTTAGAGTCGAGCGAGCACACAGGGCACCCATTCCAAAGCCAGGGGCACCGCCACGAACAATCATCGCAAAGATCCTCAACTACAGAGATAGAGACGCCGTTCTTCAGGCAGCTAGACAGACTGGGGACCTGCGCTACGAGAACGCCACAATAAGGTTTTTCCCGAATTTCACCCTCTAGGTCCAAAGGGAGAGAAGGTCCTTTGCAGGGGTCAAGGCGGCGCTGAGAGAATAGGGCATCAAGTACATGATGTTCTTCCCGGCCAAACTCAAGGTCCTTGCCGGAGGAAAATCCTTCTTTTTCATGTCACCATCGGAGGTGCAGGGCTGGATGGACATAGTCTCACCTGCTGAGGGAGGGGGAGCGGAGGGTCAAGGCTGGAGGGCCACCCGAGGTGAATCTCCGGAATCTGCAGCTAGGAGATCGGATCTGGACGGCCACAGTCAACGCTCCTGGAGATCCCGCTCTACGAGCTCGAGATGGGACACATTCCGCGATGCGGCTGGACATGAGACTGAGGGACCCTTCCAGCGGAGTGGTAAATTGTAATGTTTTGCTTTGAACCAGGTTCCAGGGGGGCGCTTAACAGTGGGATAAGAGTTCCACCTAGCGAAACTGCTGGGACCGAATGCCAGGCACACTTAACTGCAGGACTTGTGGACAGATTGCATGCATTATTGTTGGGGGGGCAGGGGGGAAGACTCGTGCGGCGGGTGGGGCTGGACCAGCACATGCACCCGGGAAGGTGGTACACCAGGAGGGGAGGACGGGTCTCAGACTTCTAGTTCTTCTATTCTGGGTAACATTGGGCGAAAGGCACTCTGCTAATTGGTGATGTGGGTAGTTTCAAGCCTACGGAGCAGGGGAGCAGGGAGGGAGGTGGAGAGGGGGGAGTTGGTCAGTTTGGGGGGTGGGCTGGGATGAGGGAAGGGAGGATGGGTGGCAAGGGAAGGGGGGGGAAGTTTGATTTTGAAGCAATCTGACAATTTTACTGTAGCTGTTGGGGCACATTTGCGAGGCATAGGCACTGAGGAGGTTCAGTGGCGGGACACGGGACACTTGCACATCGTGAAGAGAGGATATGGCTAAACAATGGGAAAAAAGTCTCAAGGTACTAAGTTGGAATGTGAACGGGTTGGGAACAAACTTAAGCGTACAATGGTGTTGCAATTTGTTAAGTGCCACCTTCCCGACGCAGTGCTGCTTCAGGAGACTCACCTGCTGGGCAACACCTGCCAAGCACTGAACAGGTATGGGTACACTCTAGCGGTCCACTCCGGCTTTACAACAGGATCAAGGGGGGTGGGCATTCTCCTCCGATGCAGCTTCCCCTTCCTCACTGAACACACTTCAACGGACCCACAGGGTCTGTTTGCCTCGGTCTCCGGTACATGGGAGGGGCGTGTGCTTAATTTGGTATCTGGATACATCCCGCCGGGTCTCCAAACGCAGGCCTACGCTGACCTGGGGAAACTCCTATCCCTCCCGGAGGGGAGCTTGTTCATATGGGGAGACTTTAACGCGGTTGTATCTGGTGCGCGAGACAGACACCCACCAAGGGACACGCCTCGGGGGCAGAGATGGTTGGGGGACTTCTTAGAAACGTTTGGCCTCACGTATGTGTGGCGCATGGCACACCCAACAGATGAGCAGTATACATTCTTCTCGGGGCCCCACCGCTCCTTCTCCCGCCTGGATTACATCCTTACTCCACTGCACCGAGACACAGTAGTACGGACGGCGACCCACCTGGCGAGAGGTATTTCCGACCACTCTCGGGTCATGGGCCATTTCACAATGGGCAAGAGGGGTGTGTGGCACCAATTAATGCCTGGCACCTCAGTGACGAGGACCTCCGCAACGCACTGACCCTCTTAATAGCGAACTACTTTGCTAACAACGACGGCTCAGTGGAATCGGCAACAACTCTCTGGGAGGCCTTCAAAACGGTCCTTATGGGAGAGACCCACTCGGCGATTGCGGGTCGGCGAAAAGTGAGGGAGGCGCAACTGGTTGCGATAGAGGCTGACCTGGGTGAATTTGAGGAGACCGTGCGTTTGGCGCGCCTCACCGGCTGTCCCTTAAAAATCGCATAATACCGAGAGATGGCAACAGAGGCGGCAAAAAAATTTGCAGCCTTCAAGGAGGGCAGAATATATGACCAGGGAGACAAGGTGGGCAAGCTTCTTGCCTGGCTCGACAAAAAGCAACAAGCAAATAGAGTAGTGGCGGAACTTCGGTCGGAGGCCAAAAACGATTCAGAATAGGGGGTGGTGATGAACAGAGTGTTTGAATTAAGCAGACCACTCTTACCCAGTCCAAAGATCAGGGCTTGATCCATCACCGTTATTTAGCTCACTGCCCCATCCCAGCTCAGAACCTGGCTATATGCAAATTAGTCTGTCCCTGGCCCAGTGCATCATGGGAACAGGGCAGACCAATCTACCAAGCCAATTCTTCACCAGAAAGGAGACAAGCTTCCGGGGACCGGTTTCTGGCATTTCAGCCGTCGTTGGCCCGGCTTGCTTGAATCCTGATGGAGCCGTGAGCAAGGGACTCATGTCTGAGTATACCCTGCCACACCTATAGTGGCCAAAAACGATTCAGAAAAGGGGGTGGTGATGAACAGAGTGTCTGAATTAAGCAGACCACTCTTACCCAGTCCAAAGATCAGGGCTTGATCCATCACCGTTATTTAGCTCACTGCCCCATCCCAGCTCAGAACCTGGCTATATGCAAATTAGTCTGTCCCTGGCCCAGTGCATCATGGGAACAGGGCAGACCAAACTACCAAGCCAATTCTTCACCAGAAAGGAGACAAGCATCCGGGGACCGGTTTCTGGCATTTCAGCTGTCGTCGGCCCGGCTTGCTTGAATCCTGATGGAGCAGTGAGCAAGGGACTCATGTCTGAGTATACCCTGCCACACCTATAGTGGCCATTGCACCATCAGGATTCAAGCAAGCCGGGCCGACGACGGCTGAAATACCAGAAACCGGTCCCCGGAAGCTTGTTTCCTTCCCAGTGTAAGAATTGGCTTGGTAGTTTGGTTTGCCCTGTTCCCATCATGCACTGGGACAGGAACAGACTAATTTGCATATAGCCAGGTTCTGAACTGGGATGATGCAGTGAGCTAAAAAACGGTGTTGGATCTAGCCCTGATCTCTTGACTGGGTGAGAGTATTCTGCTTAATTCAGAAACTCTGTCCATCACCACCCCTTGTTGTTAAATCGGTCGGAGGCCGGCACGTTACTCACAGAACCGCAAGAGATAGTCGCGGAATTTGCCCGACATTTCCAAACGATTTACCGCAAAGGGTCGGACCGCCCGGAGGAAGACTCGATTGAGCTACTGACGGATCTTAAAATGCCTTCCCTCTCTGATGAGGAACGTGAACTCCTGGAAGGACCGCTCACCACAGCGGAGGTGGAGCGTGCTACCAGGTATCTGCGCCCCGGGAAGGCACTCTGGCAGAACGGCCTTCCGATCGAGCTCTACAAGATCAAACCGGAGGGCGTCAGCCCATACCTCAAACGCACGTTTGACGAAAGTAAGTCAAACGGGACACTGCCCCGGGACCAAAGACTAGCGACAATCGTGACGATCCCCAAAGAAGGCAAGCCCAGGGAACTATGTACATCGTACAGGCCCATCTCCCTGTTAAATGCGGAACCAAAAATCCTAGCGAAAATCCTGGCAAACAGACTCCAACCGGTCCTTCACACCTTGGTCCACCCAGACCAATCGGGCTTCATGCCCCGCCGGAACACGGCACTTAACCTCCGTCGACTGAACGGGGTCCTGAGGAGGTGCCAAACCTTGACCGAAGATGCAATGGTGGTGTCGCTGGACGCCACCATGGCCTTTGACACCCTTGAATGGCCATACATGATGGCGGTCCTCCGTAAGCTGGGGTTCGGCCCCAGTTTCATAGCCTGGGTGCGACTGTGAATAATAAAGTCTCGGAGACATTCTCACTGGGTAGGGGGACACGCCAGGGATGTCCGCTTTCGCCCCTCCTATTTGCTCTCTCCCTGGAACCACTGGCCACCTGGATTAGACAGGATGTCTCCCTGAAAGGGCTTCGATGGGCAGACGGCTGGGAAGATAGGATTTCCCTGTACGCGGACGACATTGAATATGCTACTTACCAGTATGCATCTGTTCTTGGCATGTAGGGCTGCCAACATTCATATCTTTTGCATAGATCGCCGCCTAGTGTTGGGTCCGGATGATCGCACATTGTTGTCCTGGAAGAGTCTTCGAAGTATCCTGAGATAGGTGGCTCCTCCCCTGGACTACAGTGCGCATGGGCATCGACTCCATCCCCAGATTGTTTTTAGCCATTGTGGCAGAGATGGAGTGAAATAGTGTAAAGGATGTCCATGCTAATGAAATGAATGCAAGAGCGTAACTGCAGCTGCTACAAGCACCGGGGAGGAGGGTGGGCGATATGAATGTTAGCAGCCCTACATGCCAAGAACAGATGCATACTGGTAAGTAGCATATTCAGTTCGAGGCATGTGGGCTGCTAAATTCATATCTTTTGCATAGAATACATAGCAGTCCCTCCATTAACGGCGGTTGCCCGTGCCAGCTGCAGAAACCTGAAAAAGTGTCTTGAGAACAGCCTGTCCTACAGCTGCTTGCTGCTTGGAATGCACATCGACACAGTAGTGTTTGGTAAATGTGTGCGGTGTAACCCATGTGGCTGCTCTGCAAATGTCTTCCAAAGGAATGTTTCCCAGGAAAGCCATGGATGCCCCCAATTTGCGTGTGGAGTGCGCTCTTGGGGGTATCGTTAAAGTACGTTTTGCTTTTTGATAACAGATTTGAATGCACTTAACAATCCACTTGGCTATTCCTGCTTTGGAAATCGGGTTGCCTTTGTGCTGTGGCGAGAAGGCAACAAAAAGTTGTTTTGTTTTCCTAAAGTGTTGTGTTCTGTCGATATAGTACATCAACGCCCTCCGAACATCCAAAGTGTGGAGCATTCTTTCCGCTACTGTTTGTGGGTTTTGGGAGAATGCGGGCAGGTCAATAGTTTGGTTGAGATGAAACTGACACCACCTTTGGAAGGAATTTGGGGTTAGTGCGTAGTACTAACCTTTTTGGATGAATTTGTATGAATGGCTCCTGGATTGTGAGCGCTTGCAGCTCACTGACACGTCTCAGTGACGTAATAGCAATAAGAAAAGCCACCTTCCATGTTAGGAACTGGAGTTCACAGGAGTGCAGTGGCTCAAAAGGTGGGCCCATCAGCCTGGTTAGGACCACATTGAGGTTCCACACCGGAGCTGGCGGTGTTCTTGGAGGAATGACCCGTTTCAGTCCTTCTAGGAAGGCTTTAATGGCAGGCACCCTGAAAACAGAGATGCTGCCTGTTCTGAAGATAAGCCGCTATGGCGGATAGATGTATCTGAATGGAAGCGTACGCTAGATTGCACTTGTAAAGATGTAACAGATAGCAAATGATGTTAGGAATGGATGCATCTAGCGGGTTTATGTTATTGGCCGTGCAGTGAATGACAAAACGCTTCCATTTCGCAGCATAGCATGCTCTGGTAGTGGGCTTTCTTGCCTCTTTGATGATCTCCATGCATTCTGGAGGCAAGTCAAGGTAGCCAAACTCTAGGACTTCAGGAGCCAGATCGCCAGGTTGAGCTGTTGCGGATCTGGATGCTGAATGTCGCCATGGTTCTGCGTTAAGAGCCTGGGTGTTAGGCGCAGCCTTTGATGCGGTACCACGGAGAGTTCTAGAAACGTGGTGTACCATGGTTGGCGTGCCCATGTTGGAGCAACCAGGATGAGTGTCATCAAGTGTTGCCTTAGCTTTCTTGCCACCAGCGGTATGAGAGGTGCTGGGGGAAAAGTGTACGCAAATCTGCCTGACCAGTTCATCCATATCGCATTCCCCTGCGACTGTGGGTGAGGGAACCTGGCGGCAAAGTGTTGGCATTTTGCGTTTTCCCTTGTGGCAAACAGGTCTATCTCTGGATGACCCCACTGCTGGAAGTACGGGCGGAGTACTGATGGATGTAACTCCCACTCATGCATCTGATGGCTGTATCTGCTGAGCAGATCTGCCATCTGATTGTCCTTGCCCGGGAGGTGCTCCGCCATGAGGAAAATGTTCCTTTGAATGGCCCACTTCCACATGCTCTGAGCCAGATGAAACAGCTGTGGCGAGTGGGTGCCTCCCTGCTTCTGGATGTAGTACATCGCTGTCATGTTGTCCGTCCGGACCAACACGACTTTGTTGCGCAGATGTACATTGAAGGACTTGAGCGCCATGAAGATTGCCATCAATTCCAGATAGTTGATGTGCATCTTCTGTTGCTGCGTCGTCCATAGTCCCTGCACCGTGTAATGGAGCACATGAGCTCCCCATCCCTGGAGAGATGCGTCCATTGTCAGGATAATCTGTGGCACCGGCTCCTGGAAGGGTCGGCCCTTGCAAAGGTTGTGTGGATTCCACCAATGCAGAGAGTTGTACGCCCGACCGGTAACCAACACTAGGTCTGTCAGTTGTCCCCGAGCCTGTGTCCACTGATTTGCTAAACATTCTTGGAGCGGACGCATATGCAACCTTGCATGAGGGACTATGAAGATGCAGGAGGCCATCTTGCCTATCAACTGCATGAACACTCTCGCTGGAAGCGAGTGTTGTGGTCTGAACTTTCGGATTAGAGACTGGATGCTGTCTATCCTGACCTTGTTTGGCTGAGCCATAGCAGTCAGGGTATTGATCGTCGCACCCAGAAACTGCCGCACAAGTGCTGGTTGAAGGTGCGACTTTGGGTAGTTCAACGAGAATCCCAGACTGTGAAGGAGGTGAATGGTGGTCGACATGCCTGCGGCGCACTGTTGTTCCGACTTTGCTTGAACAAGCCAGTCGTCCAGGTAGGGGTAGACATGTATGTTCTGACTCCTGAGGTGCGCCGCCACTGTCGCCAGACACTTGGTAAACACTCTGGGGGCGGTGGTCACTCCGAAGGGTAGGACTTTGAACTGATAATGCCTGTTTTGGATGGTGAACCTGAGATATTTTCTGTGGGATGGGTGTAGTGGTATGTGGAAATAAGCATCCTTGAGGTCTAAGGTTGCTAGGAAGTCCCCTTGGTTCAGCAAGGGAAGAATCTGTTGCAGTGTAAGCATATGGAAATGTTCCGACAGTATATACAGGTTGAGGGGGCGCAGGTCTAGAATGGGCCTGAGGGATCCGTCCTTCTTTGGAATAAGGAAGTACAGAGAATAGACTCCCGTGCCTTCCTCCTCCACTGGCACGAGCTCGATTGCGCCTTTTTGCAGCATCACCACCACTTCCTGCTGCAATAAGTGCAAGTGCTCTGCGGACATAGGACGTTGCCTTGGTGGAATGTTGGGTGGAGTGGACGTTAACTCCAGACAATAACCGTACTGGACAATTTGTCTTACCCACCTGTCTGTGGTGATGTTTGTCCAGACCGGCAGGAACTGCTGGAGTCTCCCCCCGACAGGTGTTGAATGGTCGGGGGGCAGTGACAGAGAGTCACTGTTTATTTGCGGCAGAGGAACGGGAGTTGGTGTTTCCTCTGCCTCGACCCTTGGTGCTGTTTCCTCGATAACCCCCTCTATTCTGCTTGGGGTACGAGGACTGTGTGCCACCTTTAGTGAACTGTGCTTGTTGACCCATCTGTCCTCGGGTAACACCGCGTGCACCTGAGCGACGAAAAGTGTTCGCCCTGAATTGTTGTGACTGAAGGGCCCCCATAGATTTAGCTGTGTCTGCGGCATCAAGTGCACACTTTATTGCTGCGTTTGAGATGAGTTTTCCCTCTTCTATGAGCAGTTTGGTACCTTCTCGAAACTGCGGAGGTAGGTGTTGAAAGAGGTGTTCTAGGGTGTCGTAATGCGCCCTATCATAACGTGCCAATAGCGCCTGTGTGTTTGCTATACGCCAGATATTGGCAGCCTGCGCAGCCACTCTTTTGCCCCCTGCCTCAAGCACTTTTGACTCCTTGTCTGGGGGAGGAGCTTCACCCGTCGTCTGGGAGTTTGCCAGTTTGCGGGCATTTGCGACCACAAGAGAGTCTAGAGGCAACTGTCCCCGAATATATGCTGGGTCTGCAGGTGCTGGCCTGTATTTTTTCTCGATGCGTGGGTTGACCACTCTCGCCCTGGTTGGCTCCTTAAAGATCTCCGTAGCATGTTTAAGGACACCTTTGAGCATAGGAAGTGTTTTAACTGTCTTTTCAATACAGAAAAAGTGTCAAACAGAAAATCTTCCTCCACCGGGTCAGCATGCATGTCCACGTCATGATTTGCAGCTGCCCGCTCAATCAGTGCATGAAAACCTGCAGAACCCTCTGTTGGGGATGCACGTGCACTAAAAGGCTGTGGGTCCTGTCCCATTTGTTGGCTTCCCTGGTCACCTGTGTCATCATATGAATCCTGTTGTGCATCAGGGTCATTGATGGGGAAATTGTACTGTCATCTTGCTCTCCTTCCTCTCCCCCTGATTGGTCGGGGGAAGGTGATGGACTCCTCCTAGGCGGAGGCTGGAGAGGTTCAACCAGGGCAGGAATGTCCTGTGCAAGCCTTTTCTTCTTTAGTGGAATGACATAGGAATCCACTGGCTGGGAAGTGATTTTCCTCTTATAGAGGGTTAATTTACCCGTGTCGGCGTCGATATAACGCTCAGATTCCTCCTCTGAGTCTTGTTGTCGAGCCAATTGTCCACCTGCTGTTGAAGTGTCCGATGTTTTTTGCGCCGACCTTGGAGCAAAGGCTTTTGGTGCCTCCTTTGGAGGCAGAATGTATAGAAGCTTGGTATCAGGCTTCGGAGGCATGTCCAGTGACTTCTGAGCCGATGGTGCGTGAGCCGAGGTCGCTGAAGCCTTCTCCCGAACACGTTGTAGGGAACCTGCGATTTGTGATGCGCCCCTCACCGAGGCACCCGGTGCCGACGAGGCGGCTGCCGACAGCCCTTCGCTCTCGATGTTCTGCGTCTCCTTTGCAGGCGTAGACGTCGATGCCGTCGCTTTAGTTACGGAGTCTTTGGACCTATGAGTAGAGCCTCCGCTCTTTGATCCGAGTGGTTTTGTAGACTCCGCCTCGACCGTGCGTCCGCTTAACGGTGCCCCGGTCGGCACCGAATGTTTCTTGACGACCTCAGTGCCCTTTGCCAGAGCCGCCCCGGTCGACACTTGACGGACGACCTTCTTTGAGGACGCATCCCCTGTTGACGACTTAGGCACTGTCGAGTCGACAGTTTTCTTCGTCTTCGGTGGCCCGGAGGTCAACGGAGCCGATGAGGCAGCAGGCTTCGGTGCTTTCGATGGAACATCCGCCATCTTAGGTGTGTTCGAATCCGTAGGCTTTGGTTTCGGTTTCGATTTGGCATCGGCCATTTTAGGTGCAGTTGATTCCGAAGGTTTCAGTTTCGGTTTCGATACGTGCTGCGTAGCCCCCGCAGGTATGTACGTGGCCGAGCCCGAAGGCGGGGCCGTGGATTGCGGTGCAGGGTCGTGGGTAAGGCCGAGTGGCGATCCCGTGACCCGAGCCTGATCAGTGTAACTGTCGGGGGATAGCTCTCCCTCCGAGCAATCTTCCGCGGCCCCATAAACTTCATCGTCTCCTACCTCGTCGACGTATTCAAAGTCGTGGCCCATGTCCTCGTCGTTTTCTTCGGGATCGGCCTCGACCTCCGCCGCAGGTGGTGAGATTTGAAGATGCGATATGTGGGTATTTAGACCCACAGACGGGGCAGAACTTAAACGGACTCCGCTCCATGTTGAAAAAGTCGTGGTCTTGCTGCGATGAGAGGGCCTCGATGTCCGAAGAGTAGCTTGACTCCGCAGATTCCGACTCGAAGAGACGGGAGAATCTCGAGACCGTACGCAAACAATACCGACGTAGGTAACGAAGGCCTTTTGGCCTTAAATAAGTAAGTTTTTTCGGTTCCGACAGACGTCGAGACCACATCCGAACCCAATGGCAGAAAAAAACAATCTGGGGATGGAGTCGATGCCCATGCGCACTGTAGTCCAGGGGAGGAGCCACCTATCTCAGGATACTTCGAAGACTCTTCCAGGACAACAATGTGCGATCATCCGGACCCAACACTAGACGGCGATCTATGCAAAAGATATGAATTTAGCAGCCCACATGCCTCGAACCTTCCTTTACCTTTCCCGACCTAGGAAGTCACTGATAGTAGCCCTTGACATCTTTACGAGCTTAGGCAGAAACTCCGGGTACAGCATCAACTGGAGCAAATCTCATTTGTTTGTCCTTCACGGGGACGCCCCCACTCTGCCGCGAAATTGCCCCATACAGGTAGCTACCAAAGGCTTCACGTACTTGGGCATATTTATATCCAAGGACAAGGCGGCGATGTACGAACGGAACTTGCTTCCGCCCCTTCGGAGACTCCAGCACGACTCCGCCGCCTGGCAGAAGCTCCCCGTCTCACTACTGGGCCGTGCTGCGCTATTTAAGATGAAGGCGCTGCCGTGCTTTCTCTACGCCCTACAGAACTACCCAGACTTGATTCCACCCGCTTACTTCACTGCGGTGGAGGCGGCACAGCGAAACCTCCTATGGTCTGGGGCGCCTAGGATAGCGTTGCAGAAACAGACACTGAGCTGGTACGACGGGGGGATAGCCCTGCCCGACATCCGTAGGTACTACTGGGCAGCACACCTCTCGGCGATTAATCAGGGCACCTACTGTGATGGTAACGATCCAGGGTATGGTATGGACAGGTGGCTGCTGCCGGGCGGGAACTATGAAGCAGCGCTGTACTCCCGACCAGGCCGACATGCTCTAACGGGGCCAACATTCCACTCTGTGCAACTTTGGCATAGGGTCCAACGCAACATGGGCTGGCACAACACTTACCATGGCCACCCCGCTTTGGGTCTCAGAACGACTCGGCCTCCTGGGTCGCACTAAAGGGTTCAGGAACTGGGACCCGATCGGTATTTCCCGAATAGGGGACCTCTGGGACTCCGACGGGATCAAACCCTTTTCCTACTTCCAAACTACCTATGAGCTCGCGGACACTGAGTACTTTAGATACCTTCAGGTACGCCACTCACTGCAACGACATATTCCACAGGACACGGTGCCCATCAAGCTTCCCCCCTCGAAGATTGACTGCTGGACGGCCATATACAGGAACATGCTAGCTCACTCACGTACAAGAAGCTGATAAATAACCTCCCAGAGTTACTCTTGGGCCTGAAAGGGAGATGGGAGGCAAACGGCTTGGAAATTGATGAGGAGTGGAGAAGTGCGCTTGCCTCCCCTAAGGAGGTGGCCATTTCGTCGCGGTTGCGACTTGTCCAACTTAAAATCCTCCACAGGGTATACATATCAGGTACAAGGCTAAAAAGCTTGGGCAGAAGTGAGAGTGATGCATGTAGGAGGGGATGCGGTGAAGTTGGCTCCTTCTTTCACATGCTGTGGGAGTGCCCACTACTGCAGGCGTTTTGGGGGAAGGTAACACGTTGTATGCCGGAAGTGTGGGAGGTAGAGTTGCGCCCAGAAGCGAACCGCTGTATCCTTAATATCTGGGAGCCAACGGACTTACTGGCAAGAGGCAGGCCATGGGCAACGCTCGGCCAAATGGTAGCCAAACGCAACATCGCTAGACTTTGGGGGGTGGCCACACTTCCGTGACTCACTGAGTGGAAAAGGGACATGGACTGGTGTATGTTGCAAGAGAAGACGGTGAATGTGGCCCGGGGGTGCCGCAAAAAATGGGGGGAGATATGGAACAAATGGAACGACTATAGGGGAGGTATCTGTGAACCACCCCTTCCCGACGTTCCACGCCTGAGACAGATATAATGTTCTCGGAAACTGCTGCCATGCTGACTGTGCCAATGCTGAAATTTAATTTCTCTAGCTTGATCCACTGTGTACTCCTCATGCCCGTTGTGACCTGGATATCTATTGTCTGTTTGTTTAAATGAAGAGTTTTAAACAATAAAAAAGGACCTTGGTTAGACTAGTCGATTCGTTGAAAAGGATTAGTTACTTACCTGTAATCCTAGTTCTCTTCCAGGGGTATCCTCATCAAAGTCATAAGCATTAGAATATTCCCGCCCATGCGCGGGACCCCGGAAACAATATATAATATGTGCCCCAATAAGCAATTGCAGCCAAATAAACAGTAGAACTGAATTATGCTGTAAAGAATTTCTACCCTACATGAACATCTGCATTAGAAACATGAGAAACAACACCAAAAGGTTGTTTAGAAACTGTTTTAATGCATGGAAAACAGTAGAAATTCTTATAAAATTACGGAAAGCATAGAAAGCTCCCAGGCTGCATTGCAAACATACAGTCTAAAAAGACTGAAAGGCTAACCT
The DNA here is from genome assembly GCF_964261635.1 of Lissotriton helveticus. NCBI lineage: Eukaryota > Metazoa > Chordata > Amphibia > Caudata > Salamandridae > Lissotriton > Lissotriton helveticus. Next base: position 1,134,309,530 of record NC_136072.1, on the reverse strand, counting down.
GTAGCTGCATGCAACAAAAAAGTGACACCATGCCTTTAAGGCACTCATGACCCCCCAGTATCCCATCATGCCTCAGGGGTGACAGTTGGGTCAGTTCTTTTCGGAGACTGAAAAACCAAGTAACAAATAGGTTAACAATATCTCCTCATTAACGAATGTCCTTTGCTCGGGGAGGCGGGAGGGTTGCTTATGACTTTGATGAGGATACAGGTAAGTAACTAATCCTTCTCTTCCAGGGATCCTCATAAATAGTCATAAGCATTAGAATAGAATAGCGAGCCTCACCTCATCCCTGCGGGCAAAGGAACAACAAGACAGTAATCTCATCAACAAGCCTGAGCAGGCCATAGGCTAACCAAACAGATTCCTCAAGGAGGCTTGTCCTACTTGAGTATCGGCCCTGGAATCAGATTCTAGGCAGTAATGCCTCGTAAAGGTATGAACTGATTTCCAGGTTGCAGCCTTGCATAGCTCTGACATGGGAACGTCATGTAAGAAAGCTACTGTGGCTGCTATCCCTCTAATAGAATGCGCTTTGGGTAACAACAATAAAGGCCTGCCTGCAAGCTGATAGGCCAATTTAATGCAGGAGACAATCCATCTGGAGATGGATCTCTTGGCCGCTGGAAAGCCTGTTCTCATTGAACCATAGTTCACAGACAGCTGGTCAGTCTTCCTGATACCCTTGGTCTTTTCCAAATAGAACTTGAGCACTCTCTTAACCCCTTCCATGCTCATGACGAGCTGAGCTCGTCATGAGTTGTGCCGCTCGCATGCTCATGACGAGCTCAGCTCGTCATGTAACGCGTTTTTTTTCCAAAAAGCCGCACAGCGTGAAAATCGCGGCCGCACGCATGCGGTTAAGATCCAAGGAGTGCGGTGACCACTCGGCTGGGGTCGTAGGATTTGGAAAAAATGAAGGGAGGGAAATGGACTGATTTAGATGAAAATCAGAAACCACCTTAGGCAAGAAGGATGGATGAGCCCTCAGGACTACTCTATTGCGTTGGAAAATAGTATATGGTTTCTTTGTACAGAGCGCTTGTATCTCACTTACTCTGCGCGCTGACGTAATCGCCACTAAAAAGGCTGCTTTCCAAGAGCGTTGTTGCAAAGAGGCCTTGTGGATGGGTTCGAAAGGAGGCGACATTAACCTGGATAAAACCAGGTTCAATTCCCAAGGAGGAGAATGATTTCGCACAGGGGGATAGACTTTTTTCAACCCCTGGAGGAAGTCCTTGACCACCGGAACCTGAAAGAAAGAGATCTGGTTAGGTGATTTTCTGTACGCTACTATGGTTGACAGATGCACTCTAATGGAAGTATATTTCAATCCAGAAGTTGGCAAGGAAAGGAGATATTGAAGGATGACTTCCTCCTGCCCTTTAATAGGATCTAGGTGACGATCCCTACACCATATGTAAAACCTCTTCCACTTGAACGCATATGACGCTCTCTTAGCTTCTTTTAAAATGTGCATACATTCAGGAGGCAGGTTCAGATGCCCATATTGCAGGACTTCAGGAGCCATGCTGTCAGGTTCAGTGATGGGAGGATGGGATGTAGTATCCTCCAGTTCATCTTGCTCAACAGGTCCGGTCTGCAAGGAAGTCATCTGTGTGGACACACAGACAGATGCAGAAGGTCCGGGTACCACCACTGCCGTGGCCAATCCGTAGCTATCAAGATCATCTCCATGTCCGACCTGAGGAGCTTGGACACCACCTTCGGAATCAGTCAGGGGAGGAAATGCGTAAACAAATGCTCCTGACCAATCCATCAGGAGAGCATTTCCCTGCGTCCCTGGCCGATGGAACCTGGACGCGAAGGCGTGGCATTTTGCGTTTTCGTCGTCTGCAAACAAGTCTATGGCTGGACGACCCCAACCATGAAAAAGTTCTTCTACCACTTCGTCGTTTAGCACCCAGTCTGGCTGATCTTCGAATTGCCTGCTGAGTGCGTCTGCCTTGGTGTTTAATTCACCTGGAAGGTGTACTGCCACTACTGATAGGCCCAGAGCCAGAAGCCAGCGCCAGATCGCCTGAGCCTCCAGGGAGAGAGGGCGAGATAGTGTGTCTCCTGGTTTGTTCAGATAGAACATGGTGGTGGTATTGTCCGTCTAAACTAGGACTGAGTCGGTGTTTATAGCTGGAAGAAAAGCCTTGAGAGCTAGATGAACTGCCCGAAGCTCCAGCATGTTGATGTGGTAGGTTTGTTGCTGAGTTGACCACCGACCTTGAATTTGAAGGCACCCAATGTGTGCCCCCCAGCCCTCTAGAGAAGCGTCCGTGACCACAGACAGTGTTGGAAGAGGTTGGTGAAACGGTACTCCCAGCAACACATTCTGCGGGCGAGTCCACCATAGGATGGAAGTCTTCGCTGTCTGGGACAAATTGATTCGATCCTCCCAATTCCCTGTCGCTTGGTCCCACTGGTCCTCTAGAGCCTGCTGCAGAGGCCGCATTCTCAGTCTGGCATTTGGAATCAGAAAAATACAGGACGCCATGGAGCCCAGCAGGGAAGCTACCTGTCTGACTGTTGGATGTCAAAACTGGAGGAGAGTCCTGCACTTCTGTTTCATAGATGATAGTCTCTCCTCCGAAGGAAACGCTTTTCCCAAACTTGTGTCCAGAACTGCGCTCAGGTAGTGGATGCTCTGGGTCGGTTGTTGGACAGACTTTTCTATGTTCACATGGAGGCCTAGCTTGTGTAACTGTCGTAGGCACAGTTGAAAATCGCTGAATACCTGTCGGGGAGATGGGCCTTTCAGGAGCCAGTCGTCCAGGTATGGATAGACGAAGAGCCCCTTTTTGTGTAGATAAGCCGCAACCACTGCCATGCATTTGGTGAAGACTCGTGGTGCTGACTTGAAGGGCAGCCCTTTGTACTGGTAGTGCTTGCTTCCTACCACAAATCTCAGGTATTTCCGATGGCAAAGGGCGATTGGAATATAGTACGCATCTTGCAAATCCACTGAACACATCCAATCCCCGACTTGGAGATGTGGACATATTTGGTGAAGAGCCAACATGCGGAACTTTTCTTTGACCACCACCTTGTTTAGAAGGCGAAGGTCCGAGATGGGTCTGAACTTGTCCTCCTGATCTTTTTTGGGGACAAGAAAGTATCTGGTTTAGACTCATTTTCCCCTTTCAGAGGGAGGCACTTCCTTGATGGCTCTTTTTTGAAGAGTCTTGACCTCTCTTCGGAGAAGACTTAGTTGGTACGGGCGAGACTTTTTTTAGAGGTATGGGCTTTGGGAATCGCACGGAAACGTAGTGCATATCCATTGCGCAGTATATTCAGCACCCAACGATCTTTTGTGATGCTGACCCACTCTGCCAGATGTTGCAAAGCACTTCCTCCCACCGGAGTGGGCAACAGCGCCAGAGGAAGCCACTGCTCAGATTTTTCCTCCTCTCGTTATAGAAGAGGAATGCTGATGACCTCCTCTACCCCTGTTGGATTTGCCTTCTCGAAATTGGGTTTTTCCCGGATTTTTGTTCTGGGACCACTGAGGGGTTTGAACCCTCTGTTGAGCCCCTCTTGGATTTGAAGCGTCGTTTGAATTCCTTCTTCTCCAAACTGACCGCTTTTACCGTGTCCAGTTCGGTCTTCATCCGCGTCATTTCCTCATCCGCGTGTTCCCCGAAGAGAGAGGACCCAGAGAAAGGAAGATTCAAGATGCGTTGTTGAGCATCAGGTTTCAGGCCTGTTAAGCGGAACCAAGAAGACCTTCTGGCACATACTCCATGAGAATAAGAACGCGCCGCCAACACTGCACCGTCCGCCACGCTTATCATTTGATTTGCCACCAGACAGCCTTCCATTAGTGTCTCTTCAAAGTCCTTTTGGTCCTCCTTCGGGAGCTTGGCTTTGAAGCGCTCCATCGAGTCCCATAAGGCTCTGTCATATCTTCCCAGCAGCATGGACGCACTGGATACCTTCAGGGCAGAAGCGGCAGCATTACAAACTTTGCGACCCCATGAGTCCGGTGTCTTACTGTCCTTATCTGGCGGAACAGAAGATGAAGGAGCGACTGCATGGGTCTTCCGAGCTGCTGCCACAATCACAGAATCTGCCGGTGGATCAGATTTGACAAAGATTGGGTCTGAGTCAGCAGGCTTGTATTTCTTTTGTATACGAGCCGGCACTGCTCTAATGGTTGCAGGGGTGAGGAAAACGTTCTTGACTGGTTCCATGAGCCCTGGCACTAAAGGAAGTAACGGACGGGAAGAAGATTTTTGGTGTAATGTCTCAAAAATTACTGTGGTAGTCACTTGTGGGACAGCCATCTCAATATTTAATTTCTGAGCCCCTCTCTGCAGAACATCTAGATAAGTATTGATGTCGTCCACTGGAGAGACTATGGAGATAGGGCTGTCTGTGAGAGTAGGGGAGTAATTTCTTCTGGAAGATCGGGTAGAGGTGGTGGAAGAGGTGGTGGAAGAGGTGGATGAGTGATGCGAAGAACGACGGTCTCTCGACGTCGAACGGCGCTGACTTGCCGACGACGGAGCTTTCTCTCTCGACGTCTAGCGTCTACGTGACGACGGCGGAGGAACTCTGGACATCCTCGACACCGAACGTCGACGAGACCTCGACGGAGATCGCCTCCTCGACGCCGATCGACGCCTGGTTGTCGACGGCGGAGGGGTCTTGGTCCTCGACGCCGCCGAGTTGACGACGGCGGAGGGGTCTTGGTCCTCGACGCCGATCGTCGCCGAGTTGACGACGGCGGAGGGGTCTTGGTCCTAGACGCCGATCGTCGCCGAGTTGAGGACGGCAGAGGGGTCTTGGTCCTCAACGCCAATCGTCGCCCGGTTGATGACGGCAGAGGGGTCTTGGTCCTCAACGCCGATCGCCGCCCGGTTGACGACGGCGGAGGAGTCAGGCGCCTCGACGCCGATCGCCGCCCTGTTGACTACGGCAGAGGCGTGACCTCCCTCGAAGCCGATCGTCACCTGGTTGACGACGGCGGAGGGGATTTCGCCGACGGAGCTGGCATCCTCGACGTCGGTGGCGAACCTGATCTTCTTATCGACGGCGAGCCCGCCATCGATGGTCGTTTTTCAGCTGGAAAACCCACCGGAAGATGTTTCTTCAGCGCCGAGCCCGACGTTTAAGTTGAAGGACGTGAAGACTTGCCTTTTGAAGGACTTCTGGCCCTCTTGATGCCCTTCCTCTTTGAGCCAGTCCATAAATGCGGTTTCTTTCTCGGTCATTGAGAGTTCTCTCAGACAGGCGCTCGCAATGTGGACAGTTCTTAGGATCATGATGATCAGGCAAGCAAAGTATACAGACATCATGACTGTCTGATTTTGCCTTCTTGTTGCCACAAGAAAGACAGTTGTCAAAAAGAGAAAAACACAAAATTGTCTAAAAAGACAGAACCTTACTTGACAAGATGTTAAAAGTCAAAGTACCAAAGGATAGAAAATTGAAGTACATTTCTGTCAGAAAAGCCAGAAAAGAGTGGAGCTGTGTTACCAGGGTCCTTCCTGAAGGAGCCGGAAAGAACAACTGACCCAACTGTCACCCCTGAGGCATGATGGGATACTGGGGGTCATGAGTGCCTTAAAGGCACAGTGTCAGTTTTTTGTTGCATGCAGCTACAGCTTAGCTTTTCAGTCTTTTTAGACTATGTTTGCAATGCAGCCTGGGAGCTTTCTATGCTTTCAGGGATTTAAGAATTCCTACGCAATAAAACAGTTACTAAACAATCTTTGGTGTTGTTTCTCATGTTTCTAATGCAGATGTTCATGTAGGGTAGAAATTCTTTACAGCATAATTCAGCTCTACTGTTTATTTGGCTGCAATTGTGTGTATATATATAGGGACGTGCCCGAAATGCGTCTGATGGCATTTTTTTACCCACTTGTTGTCATGAAATAAAATACAGCAACTTTATACCACCTTGCCTTGGAGTGCTGATTTGGCTGTCTGCGTGCCTTTCCGTGCGGCAAGCACATCGGTGAAAGGCTGGATTGAGATATAAATCTATATCTATATCTATATCTATAACACCCAAAGTGACTAAGGTGCGTCAGCACTGAAACGCGTTGAGTGTTTCTCTTGCCTGTAAGACCATTGAAGAATAAATCTCCGTCTGCTGCACAGAAGCCTGGCGTGTGTCCGTTACTGCCGTGTTTTGAGCAAGGTTAAAAAACGATTTGGGTGTAATTTCAAGAGACTGCCTGCCTCGTAACGGACCGCCTTCACCGAAGCGGCTGGGAAAGGCACCGCGGGCGTTCGCTTGTGGGATTTGATAGATATAGATATATATGTATATATATATATATATGTGGGGCACATGTTATATATTGTTTCCGGGGCATGGGCGGGAATATTCTAATGCTTATGACTATTGACGAGGATCCCCTGGAAGAGAATCCATGTTATCGTGCAGTACACTGCCCTAATTCGCTATTCATCCCCAAACGCCACCGGACCGGGAGGTTGTCGGTCACTGGCTGTGTGATATGCTCAATTGCCCTGTTAATTATGCTGCCGGCCTCCGGGTTGTAGGCTTGAAAGTCGTGTACATGAAGCATATGTGAATGAAGGTCTTAAAAATTTTATTTTTTAAAAAGGATTGTGTTGTGACAACTGAGGTCTAGTTGGAAAAACTAATAACGGCACTTTAACAAGTCATAGTAAATTTGTTTCAAATGCAACATCACCATTTTAATATATAAATGTTAACGTGAGAGTAAATCTATATTCTCAGCACGTTGTTAATGCACAATTTTATAAAATACACAAAAACTCTTACATCATCATGTATCAAATATCGATACTAGACTACAAAGGCAAGACAGACAAGGTGTCGTAATTGAGAATCTCTAGCTTAATGTGTACATCCATTTTCAGGCCCTAACACTAGCTCGAACCCTAGCTCGGACCTCATCTGGTGCTCATAGTAGCATATTGATCTATGCGGTTAAGGAATTCGCTAATACCCAGCCAAAAACTCACATCTTCGAGCACCACAACTCATCCTCTCACAATAATTTAACAGCAAATATTTTCCAGGTTGCAAATAGGGTTTCTATTTTATAACATGTAAGACACCCTAAGAGAGACTAACGAAATTTACTACTGATTAAAGGAAAAAGATAATGCATTTCAGATTGGCACATTTCACATGAGTTGCATGTTCTCAACCAAATATTAACCGCATGCGCGCTAGCGGTTTTCCCGCTGTGCGCTGCGTTTTTTTGAAACCCGCGTTACATGACGAGCTCAGCTCGTCATCAGCGTACGACAGACGAAGGGGTTAAACGTACAGAATTTCTACAGCTGGACACCACTTGGTTTAATACTAGAGGCAAATGGGAAAGAAAACACTACATTTTAGTGAGCTATTAAGTTGCTCTCTAAACGATGCATTTGATTCAGATAATTACAGATCACAGAAACTACAGTGCCTTGTTTTCACAGCTAGAAATTAACTTGTCCTCCGGCACAATGCCAGTTTGATCCAAATTATGGTTCTAAAAATAAACATGCAGAGTGTCCTAACTGCTGGTGTCAAAAGAAAACAAACTCATAATGAAGCTTGTATTAGACAAAACAACTTCAGAAATAACCCAACTGTTACTTTCCATTAACATGCACCCTGTCAAAAACGTTCTATAAAGTAAAATTACAATAGAAAATCTTCGAGAGTTTCCTAGCAACCAAACTGATTAGTCAAACTAACAAAATGCAAAAGGAAAAAAGGTAACCTGCAGGGAGTTAAAAAGAACATACTTTTTTTGTTATCAGTAGGCTGTTAGCTCAGGCAGATAACAGGCAGAGGCAACAAGCGAGCACCTTCATAATAAGGAGAAGGATGGAGCACATAGCATGCAGTTGGCTAGTCTTTTGCATGCTGAACAGACATTGATACTGATAGGTGGGAAGCAGCCGAAGTCGGTTTGTGACAGCCGTGTGTGTCAAAATATTTATTTTTAGCATTTGACAAACGAAAATGGCTGTATTACACGCCAATTATTTTGAGCTGCTTCAGTGAGATTCGATAAAAAGCTGACTGGAGAGAAAGAAATAAGTAGAGACCGTGGAATAAAAGGATTTAGTCCAAATTCTCAAATCCAACTATTACAAGAGGTAGAAGAAAGTAATACCTATTTCCTCACGGTTAACAAAATATAATTTCACACCCACTGCAAGTCAGAACAGCACCATACAAAAAAGGGACACTAATGAAACTATAGTAATGTTAAGAGAATTATTTTTGCTCTCTATAATTGCTTTTTTAGCTATAGAAACCAAATGCAACTCTAGCCAATAAGTTACCTGGGTTGTTTGCTTGTTGCACGCTGACCCTTCTTTTGAAGAAATACAACCACAGATTGTGAAAAAAGTCATGATTAAATTGTGGCCCCAAGTGATGGAAAACTAGGATATACACGGGTGACAGCCTTTTCTTTAGAAGCCTACGGAAGGTAGTCTACTCAAAAGAGAAAAAGGTTATCCTGATGGTGACCTGGAGCCAATATTTTCTTTGGGCAAATATGAAGAACGTTCTTTGTATTAAAACATTCCATTGTTAATTAAAAATGCCATTTGGTTGGGGATTACGCAGGACAACCCAAAACAACTGTGTGCTCAAATCTCTGCTTATATTTGACCTGGTAAAAACATCAGTTGGCATTCCATAATTGCCAGGAGCCTTCATGGCAAGGCCGGTATATTCTGGCTTGGTATCTACAAGTGGGGAACTGCCAGTGCATCTGCAAACAGTTTTCAGTACCTTACTATAGGACTGTATAGCTTTGGCACCTGGATGCAGCCATTTATCACTGTATTTTTACTGGGTCTAACTATTTTTATTTGATGTTCTGTTATAGCATAATGAGTGTATATACTTACAAGTTCAGGAGTTTGAGGTTTTAACAAAAAAAACACAATTGGCTGACCTGAAGTACAATGTGCTCAGAGTAGAGTTGGGCCTACATCCCAGAATGGCTTGCAAGTGATGAACAGACCCATAAAACACATGCAGAGTGAGAGGACACTAGTGAAGGTTAGCCATCATTTGTACAAAAGTTTATATCGGCTAAACAGCCGCTGGACCCAGACGCAAAAAGATATCATTTTCAATTTACGCCCTCCATCTCTTCATCCACCGAGCTCAAGGAAATGTTACTGTTGTCAGGACCCACCTGTCCTGAACCCCAGACATAGAATTTGATACATGGATCAGCAAGAATGTAGTCCTAGAGTTACAGGCACTACTGTGCTGTAGCCACTGAAACGGAGCACAGAGATACAAGGGGACAATTTAAGTCCAAGAAACTGCAATGGAATGGGTAAGCCTACCAGTCCAGAATGCACTGGTTATTAGAACCGAAGCGGTTGCCAGTACCCACCGAATCTGATCCATTGTACAAGATTTGGCGAAACCACAGAAAGGAGAGACTTGCATGCAGGTGCTTGACAAAGGTGTGTGTGTGGGGGGTGGTGGGGGGGAAGGGGAAGAGGAAGAGGAGTAATGGAAAAGCCTCACTGTGCCTGTATAAAAAACTATTTGCATTCACAAAGATGGGACAGCACAACTGAGCCAGCACAGAACATGAGATCTGCATCTTTAGTTATTGATCAAGGAAGAAGAGTTTTAACCAAATAATTCAAATTAGCCGCATCATTAGTTGCCTCCGATTGAGTTTCCAGCTCACAATATCTGAACAGAGGTCAGTATGGTCAAGCAAACAACTGAAACAGATATATTGTCTCATGTTCTGGTACAAAGATCCGGCTTCACGGCATACAGCAAAGTACCCAATAAATTCTATTTGCATGTATAAGCACAGAAGCAGTGATCGCATACACATAGGGGAGTCTGGAGTAAGAATGGTGACATGGCATTTCTATCAAAGAGATAGTTTTAACCCTAGGTAAACCAGAGCATTGCAGATTGGAATCCTACAAGAACTGGTGGTTGCCCTTTCGTACGGCGGTGTCCTGGGCCCTGTGCGGTTTCGAGCCGGGCTCGAGGCGATTGCTGAGTGGATGACCACTAACTGGTAACAACTTAATGCTAGTAAACCGGAGGTTCTACGGTTCTACTGGTGGGAAGAAACAAGGACCTCTGGAGCACTCAGTGGTGGCCGACATCCATGGGTAACGCCCCAACCCCGAAGTCGGTGGTAAAAAAATCTTGGGATCTGGCTCGACTCCACCCGTGGGTTCCAGGAACACACGAAAAAGGTGGCTGGTACTTGCTTCGGTCTCCTAAGTGGCCTCAGACCCATCCTGGGGTTTTTTGACCCTGCTACACGCCAGCTGATCGTTCAGGCTACTATTCTGTCACGCATAGACTACGCAAATTCCCTTTTGTTAGGGGCTAACAAGGCGGATGTGAACCGCCTGCAGAGAGTTCAAAATGCTGCTGCCCGCGTCTTGCTCCATGTCAGGCGCCATTAGGCGACTCCACTTGTTGCCTGTGCTAAAAAGGATCAAATTCAAAGCGCTCTGCTTAGCTTTCAAAATTTTCATCCCCAGAAATTCTATCCTAACTGCTGACCCCATATGTTCCCAACCGCCAATTACGCTCTGCGGAGCGGATGTTGGCGGTGGTCACCCGTGTGAAACTTGCTAGAGCCTGGGGGGAGGTCCTTTGGCCATTTGGCCGCCAGGCTGTGGAACTCTCTTCCTGTACAGATACGTCGTCTGGATGGGCTCTTACCCTTCCGTAAGGCCATTAAAACGTTTCTGTTCTCCAGATAATAGCCTTGCTACCTCTGTTTTTTGCCTCTAGCGCCGGGACGCCCCTTCGCTGGGGCAGCTGCGCGCTCTACAAAATTACTTAATAATAATAATTTCCAGCCTTACTAAATATTACCAAGGAAGCTCACCATTTTAATTTATGATCACACTACGTGCTGAAAGCCCAGGACAGAAAATGCATTTGTTTCGCTTTTTTACAGTTGTAAATAAGGCATATCACTCCTAGCAAGTATGGATGGGCAGCCTGCAGAGCAATACGCCCAAAATAACTAGTAACCATTGCAAGTATGCAAGCTGGAGAACAGACCGACAGGCAGGTAGATTCACAACAAATCCTGAAAGCCAAAAGCTCATGAGAAGAAAGTGGTCTTCAAGAACCACCCAAAGCAAGGACAAGAATGAACAAGTAAATATTGTGAGAGAGGTATCCAAACTATCAAACTGCACTGGTTAAAACATGTACCGACCAGCAAGGATACATTCTACTCTATGCCTCCATTAATGTCTTCTGGCAAGTATGCTAACGAACAAAGATTGCTGTGTACCAAAATGTAAGTAAACCACTTTATAATGATATGAAACATCTATACCTCTACTTTCAGACCAAATTGCTACACAGTTGACACTCTTAAATTGTTTATAATGTGAGCATCAAAGATTTTATAAACCAATTTTGAAAGTTAGTTAGAGCACAGGGTAATCATTTAATGTTCACAAGTTGGTAAACGTAAAACCTGGCATCCTCCTTTAAATGACCGCAAGAATAAGTAAATGGCAGCAGAGAAATAACTAGGTTTTCCAGACTGACAAAAGTAATATTTCCACCAGCAGAAGCCATGGTGCAGAGAATAGCAACCACTGAAATTACGTATCCATTGCAGAATTCTATGTAACTTCAAGGTTGCACACTTAAATTGTGCCTTGTTTGGCTCAGCTCATGATCTTCAAATGATCAATAAAATAAAAACCATGACATTGAATTTAAAAACAACTCACCAATTATGGGCACTATCAAGTCAATATTATTAAAAGCAGCCACCCAGAATGATGCACTTTACTAAGAGGTAAATTACAGGTGTACAGTTATTGGCCTGATCCATTCAATGGCCATTAACATAGTTGACAATATGAAAATGGGGACGATTGCGAAAAGTGGGTGAAATAAAAGTTACAATGATTTTGAGGCATAGACCAAGTACCTGCATTCTAGGCATCTACGGAGTGACAAAATTCCCCAAACACAAACGATTAACTTAACCAGGAGTAGTCAACACTGGCCTGTCACTAAATTGATGGTGGCAGGGAAATTCCTTAATTGTGAAAATTGGAGATTGAAGTGGAAAGCGTTGAATGACTGGAAAACAAAGTTATTAAAAAATGTACCAGGACTTGGTTGGGTTTTTATAACATTATTAATGATCACATGGTACCAATTTAGTCAACCAACGTGAAGTCAAATAGAACCCCCCAAAAAACAGATGCACCAACAAACCAATGCTTTAATACATGCAAGTAACAATGCTTCAGCGATGTCAAAAGCTGCAAATCTTTCCTCCATCATGCTCAAATACAACTATGGGTACTTCCTTGTAAGATCATCCAACCATCACGGACTGAATCAAATTCTGGATACCCACATAAGAGCCAGGCTCTACATCCTAGCCACTGACGATTTGGTAAGGCAAAAAAAAAAAAAAAAGGATAATCAACGCCTTTTTTTTCCCATAAGGTTTGTGGGACAGTCTCTTAAGTTACAAGAAATCAATGATTCAAGGTTTTTACCATCAGAATTTCATCCAGAACTTTATCGCCGAACTAGAACCCCGGCAGTTGCTTTCCCATAAATCTGACGTCTGCCAACTTTAGTTCTGCTACCCTTTTCCAACCCACCCCCTTGATAAACCATTCCTGTCAGCAAGCATGCTCGAAGGCAACGTCTACCAGTGATCGCTACCCCAAGACACAGGAGGATATTACAATGGAGCACTGCTCATCAAGAACACTTACTCTGAAAACAACCCTGGTGCAGGTTCAAGGATCGATGGATTGCAAGCTTCGCCACACTGAAATTTTCTTTCTAGTGTAGAACATAAGAGGTTCCAGGAAATTATCTAACATTTTAATTAGGTACAAATGGAAGAGCATTAAAGGTGCAAACATGGTGCTTTTCGCACAATGTCCTCAGCGTTCACCTTCAGTAATTTGATTATCTCACACAAACTGCAGATCAGAATGATAATTGAACTGTTATTAACCTGACATTAGAACCAGTTTAAAAAAAGATTCACTGAATGTCGTTGAAACAGTTATGCATACTGAAAATAAAATGCATGTGTACATGTTAATGGATAGCTGTGATTACTGTAAGTGTTGGCATTACGGCAGAATGGAATGCTACATGGGAACTACAATGCCTGTTTGCTACTCGATATCTGAAAGATACAGGAAACTCACAAAATTGGATTTAAATTACTCCAATCTAATATAGTTCACTGCTTTGATAACAAAAGCATATAAAAGGAAATCAGTTTAACTGTAACTAAAGTTCTCCACCACTACTGCCGTTCATTGGTTCACATACTTTAATTAATCCAATTCGTGAAGGGGGACATTCCCAGCATAACGACTGGGCCACACTCAAGCATGTAAAGCTATGCAAGATCCAAAGCAAGATAAACAGTTGTTAATTATAAGGCAAGCTCGCTGCTAATGGAATATGTCGCATTTACATGCATGAATTATTCTCAGTTCTTAAGGCAGTAATTTTCCAGCCTCACAAAAGGCATTAATTTAGGCTTGCAAATCTAAGAAAGATCCAATACAAGATAAATTAAAGTAGAATCGTAAAAACATTCTACATACTGCTATACAAGTATGCAAGACTTGCATGTTAGCAACACTATGTGAATCTGTTCATCTATCTAGAAACAAAGTGCCTTACACTTTATCCTGCACCTTTATCCCAACCCTTAAAGTGAGGGGTGCAGATTTGATAAATCAGTACTCCTAGAATAGAGTTTCTTCCTAAAGCATTTTTACGGTTAATCTGACAGGACTAAGTAGTACAAAATGTGCTCATTTAGCACAGCGAGATCATGAAATAAGTGGTGTGAGTTAATCCGGCTACCACATATTCCAACATGAACTCAAATTTAGAAAAGAGGTAATATCAAAATCTATTACAGAATTACAATGAATGTTTTCATACAGCAAACAAAATAAGGAAAGCAAACAATGGAATCTAACCAAAATGGTTACCTAATTTTTTTTTTTACAATGTTTTATCTGGTAATGATATCAAATTGTGTGCAGTAACATTACTACATCTGGGCCTTATCTCTGGATGTGGAAAGAGACCAAATGGGTCAATTTTGAGCATGGTTCTTCTCATAAGGAGCAATTCATTAACTGGTTTACATGGATTTGGATCTCTTTAGGCCCCCCATCAAGCCTTCAAGACCAGACAACAAGAACCTGCAAACACCTCCCAGTTAACCCCCTTTGCTTCCAGCAGAATTACCTTCTCAACCACCAGCCTCTGTCCAATGTTATTACTATTAGTTTAAGAGTGATCCACTTTCTGCTCTCAAATCCAATCTACTGTGCTTGTGTGACTTCTATAACAAACAAAAAACTCATTCATACATGGTTTAATACCCTATAATATTGCTTCATATGTACCACAAGCTGCCATGCACCTAACCAGCAATTAAACATAATTTGTTGATTTGCTAAGCTGCTGGAAACAATTATACAACACCATGTTAGTCAGTGCCTCCATCAAGCAGATTTTCCAGGCAGAGCTTTAGCCTTAGTACACTCCTTTACTTGTGCAGTCCCTCAAGACTCCACACCATCTTCTGTTTTGCTTAAAGTCCATGTTCAGACCGGACAACTCAAACATTTACAGCTTTCATTTTTACAGTTCTGAACATGCTGATAAGCTTTAACTGGAGACTGAAGGATGGAACGTGGAGGTAATACGAAACTCAGTAGCCCTCTCTCATCCTCATTAGGACGCTACCAGCTTTAGATAAAGCCAAAACACTTTGAATCTGCAGGTCATTACTTTGCCATTCATCTTTGTACCATTAACACAAAAGAAAATCTCACTCCCCCTATCGCTTCACCATCTTTCCTTGCATACACTTTTGAGCTCACTGCACTAGCTGCATATATTCCATGTCTCAATCATTCACTCTGGCTTCCCACAAACTTCATAAGCAAGTCAGCTGTCCGTCCCAGTTTCATAGTGTGGTCTATCATTATCATCAAAATTACTTTATTCGGTATACAACAATACCATAAAAGTACAACACAGTTCAAAAAATCACAAAGATTAGGGCCTAATACAAAAATACCTATACAATCCATGCAAAATATTAACAAATATCTATAAAATTCATCTTGAATCAAAGAAAAAAACCTTGCTAAAAATTGGCAGATCTGGGGTTCCTGAGCGGGTTGCATTTAAAATATATCGGGATTGGGACAAAAAAAAGTGTAAATCGGGCATGATGGGAGCTGAACCCCCCCTCCAGCATAGTTCATTATTTAAAACATCATAGGAACTAATGCAAGGGATTAACATCAAGTGCCATCATCCAATGTCTTTTGTGTTTGAGTCTTGCGGCCATCCTTAAAAAGTTGACAGTGCAAAAGAGTGTTGAGGCCTCTACGGACAGTTTTAGAAACAACAGGGACACCTTTGCCTGTTTAAACCCAGCATTCTTTAAAATACATTTTAAAAATAACTTCCTGGGGTAAGCGAAGCAGGGGCACAACAAAACAAAGTGGATCGTGTCATGCGGAGACTTTTAGTCGCAGCCGCAAGGACCCCTCCACTCAATGGATGTTATGTACCCCGAGGGATCCCCCAGTGTGTGGTGAAGTAGGTTCAACCTAAATCGAGTCATTAAAAATCTGGCCTGTGCATTATAAAAATAGGACAGATACGGTTCCATACCTATGCTGGATTTGGCCAAAAGGTGGGCTCTCACCGAGGGTTTAACCAACTCCCTGTCTTCCCTAATGGAGGGCATTTTCTGTAGGAATTCTGACTTGATAAGGGCCTTACCCCGGGCTAACAGTTTAGTCGGGTGATTAAAATAATCAGCGTATCCCAAGCCTGACAGGGTCTCCCTCACTTATTTAAGCCAGGGAATATTCCGCCCACGCTCCCGGGCGATGCAATCCATTATTATGTGCTGGCTTAAAACCGCCTTGGGGTTAGTCCATATTTAAGTGAGAGGTTTCAGTTGGATCCTATCTCTAATGTAAGTGAGGCCCAATTCTTCGTGAATCAAATGGGAGGGTGTACTCTGGGGGACTGAGTAACCGCTGTAGGAATTTGTTTTCTTCGATTTCGATCCTCAGGGGGTCAATGAAGCCCCAGACCTCTCTGCCATATGTTTTGGCATTGCAGATGGCATTGTACAAGTTCAGAATTTGCTCAGGTGACCAGCGACCCAACCTATGTGCAACATTCATAATTGCACCAGAAGAGCCAGTTAAAATTCTGCATTTCTCATCTGACAGTGTTTTAAAACAAATGCGACTATCAAATAAGATTCCCAGATAAGAAAATGCCTGCACTTTTTCCAGACAGTGGGTGCCGAGCCTATAGTTAAATTTCCTGCATGGCCTTTTCCCCTTCTCCATTATATAAGATTTGGAGAGATTGGCAGACAAATCCATGTTCTCCATGAACTTGACAAAGCCATCTATGAGGTGCTGAAGTGTGTGCCAAAAGCACTGCGTCGTCCGCATAAAGCAAGACAGGGATCCCTCTTCTTCCTATCCTCTGGCAGTCCACCCCTAGTGCTCCAAGCACCTTATTTAAACCATTAATGTATAAAGTAAATAAAAAAGACGCCAGAATGCAACCCTGTCTCATACCCCTGGAGCATGGAAAAGAATCGGTGGTATCTCCCTCCTTGTTGTATCTG
Organism: Lissotriton helveticus; assembly: GCF_964261635.1. Classification (NCBI taxonomy): domain Eukaryota; kingdom Metazoa; phylum Chordata; class Amphibia; order Caudata; family Salamandridae; genus Lissotriton; species Lissotriton helveticus. Next base: position 1,134,292,848 of record NC_136072.1, on the reverse strand, counting down.
ACCTGGGCTGAAGTGTACTGGTGCAAGATTCTTAAAATATTGACCAGGCCCATATCAACACCCAAGGCCCCCATTGATTCCCACAGTTTCTTACGGTTAACCCGGTCAAAGGCTGCCGTGAGGTCCATAAATGCCAATTACACCGTCTCATCACTAGCGACGGTGTACTTGGCTACCAGGAGGTAGAGATTAAGGCATTGGTCAGAGGTTGAAGACCCGGCCTAAAACAGTACTGGGTATCAGAGATGATCTCATGTTCATCCACCCAGTCCATTAGCCGATTAAGAATGGCCCTCCCCAAGACTTTCACTGTTACATCGATGAGAGAGAAAGGCCTGTAACATTGTGGGTTGTCCCTATAGCACTTTATAAAAATCTGCACAATTATCGCAGTGGACCAGGATGATGGCATACCTGACTCCACTGCTGTGTTTATTGCTCTGGTTAAAATGGGCGCCCACAGTTCTACCCGACTCAATGAAAGATCTGGGGGGGATCCCATCAGGGCCCGGGGCCAAGTTCAGAGTCAGGCCCTCGATTCCCGCTTTTATCTCTCCCAAGGAAAAAAGAGTTTAGGCTACACTTAGGTTTCCTTCCGCTGGTGGTGGTACTAAGTCGCTAATGCTACCATGATTATAGAGGCCTTGAAAGTGCTCCGCCAAAAACTCGGGCAAGACATGACATGCAAGCTTGAGTTTATTCAGGTCTTGAAAGCAAGATTTGTTTATTACTTTCCAGAATGCGGTCGTGTCCCTTGACTCGCCGCTTCCCTTATATTCTCCAATGCCTGTTACTGCAGTGATATTTTGCGATGTTTTAGTGCCCGTTTATACTGCCCCCTGCAGGTGGACACCATTGTCTTGTCTTTAGGGACAGTTTTTAGAGCTACCTTCAGTTCCCTCAAGGCACTGGAACATTGCCGGTCAAACCACCTAGGGGTATCTTGTTCCTTTCTTGGCATTCTGCGCCTAAGCAAGCCGTCGATGCATTGGGCTACTCCCTCAAATGCTGTGATTAAGTCTGCCCCCTCTACTGTTGGGTCTAGGCACTTCCAGACCTGCTGGCTGTTCTCCGAGAGTAACGCCCTATAAAACATTTTGCAGTTAATATTAGACCATCTCAGTCTCCTTCCTTGGTCGGTGGCTGAAATTATACCACCAATCTGCTTTCGGCGTGGGTGCTTAGCCAGATCAGGATCCCATATGGTCAAAACTAGGGGGTTATGGTCACTAAGCACTAGTTTCTACGTTAAAACTTGTGATCCAGCACTTCAGCGTGATCGGAACAAAAATAAAATCAATGAGTGCCCCTTCCTTGCCTTTAAAAGTTGGGTGAATCCGATGGTCCATGCCACATCTGATCAGATCCATTGAGTGTGTGTGAGGGCATTTATGCCCAGGAGCTTACTTAACTCGCTTCCCTCCCTGGTATGTTCCATGTGCAATCCCTCTTCCACTGGACAAGAGGACCATTCCCCCTCGCTACTAATCAAGTGGGGGCAAAAATGGCAATTAAAATCTCCTCGTAACACCAATTGAGCGCTCAGAGCCCCAAGCACTTCAATTCCTGCCAGCCTGTGTTCCAACTCGGCCAGACTGGCTAGGGTCTGTCCGCCTGTAGTGGCATTATAAAAATTGATAAAAAATTAGTTTTAGGCCCATGTTCGTGTACCGTACCCCACATAAGTAATCAGGTCCCCCTTGGCTCGCCCTGGTGGGGATTTGCGCGCTGGGACAAAAAACATTTTATAACCTTCAAATGCTAATGCGCTACAGTTTACCTCGAACGTTTCCTGCAGACTAATATGACACTCCTTAAATAGACTAGCCAGTCATGATTTTTTTAATTTGCTGGACAGTCCTGCTATATTCAAGGAAATTATATCAATGTTTCCCTGCCCTCCTACAAGTGGGACTTCGGGCCTGTGACCAGTAGACACGCTTAGAGGTGCTAGGAGAGTGTGGGGGTTTGTCTCTAAGCCTATCCTGCTATGGACTCCGCGACCGTTAAAGGGTGTGGATGCCTAAGCCTTTGACGTGTCTATCCCTCCTTTGTCTCCATTAGGAGACACGCCCTCCCGTGCAACCCCGTACCCTTGCGATGGCCCCCCAATCAGTCAATCTAATTCGCTTAGAGCAGAAACACTATGGAGTGGCGTGTACAGATTAATTGACGAGGCTAACCGACCCTCCCAATTTAGCCTGGGTGGATATCACCTCAGGTTTTCACAATTATTTAAATGCATCAAGTCCCTGTAAAAGAAACTGAGTGGGAGCATTCGAATACTTGTGACAACCTCCTCCTGGTAAATCCCCTTCCGTTGGTTGGCAAGGAGTTCTCTTGCCAACTTTGGGTACCTAAGATTTAAAATTCATTTCATTTTTACAGTTCTGAACATGCTGATAAGCTTTAACTGGAGGCTGTAGGATGGAACGTGGAGGTAATATGAAACTCAGTAGCCCTCTCTCATCCTCATTAGGACGCTACCAGCTTCAGATAAAGCCAAAACACTTTGAATCTGCAGGTCATTACTTTGCCACTAATCTTTGTACCATTAACACAAAAGAAAATCCCACTCCCCCTATCGCATCACCATCTTTCCTTGCATACACTTTTGAGATCACTGAACTAGCTACATATATTCCATGTCTCATTCACTATGGCTTCCCAAAAAATTAATAAGCAAGTCAGCTGTCCGTCCCAGTTTCATAGTGTGGTCTCTATCATCCATCTATGAGGGTTATTCTGCTTAGATCTCAAGAGGTTTGCTGCCCCAACATCCCCTCTTTCCCACCATCCCGTTATCATATAAATCTAGGAGTCCATTTCTAAGCATTCTTGTGGATGTTTAATCTCATTTTACATTATCTCAACATTAATCAAACCTGCTTAATTAACGAAGGACAGCCAAGTCCAGGTTTAGTTTACTCTGGCCATAGTTCAATAACTAACTAGGAGCCTGCAGAAAAATAGTGCTCAGAGTAAAGCTGATGTCTCAGAGGGATGCTTTCCGTGCATAACCACCTACCTAGCCTAGGGATATGAGGGCAATTTTGATGCTTTGTTTTCTCTCCCTGTAATGCTGCATCTCAATGTATCATATAGATTACTTCTGCCACTTGCAACAATTATGTAATCAGGGGGTCAAGGCCTATTCAGCTAAATAAATTCTTCAAGAGAACATAACCAGATTACTTTGGGGATTATGCTTTCTTTAAGCGACACGATACAGGTTGAACCCTACCCTGACCCAGTCCCCCATTTTTCATGATACACGTTAGAATTTTGATAAAGCCTATACTTTACCCGTCTATTAAAAACTTGTCCCTTTTGAGATTCACTGCCATTTCGGTTTTAATTCTCAAAATACTACGGGCATTCCACTGCTCTAATTTACTTCAAATGACGGAGGGAATCAAAGACTGGAGCTGTGGATTTAAAAGCAATTCTGGGTGCTACAGTTCCAACTGACGCAATAATGGCAGACCAGGTGCTGCTTTTTACATACTAAAATCTATAGGAGAGGCAGCATTCCTATTTGTACCAAGGGCCACTGCGGTTTCCAGCTAGATTTTTCTTTTGCTTCATGCAGGCATAACGTTTCCCTCTCCACTGAATTGGGTTCCTGACACTGAAAAGTTCAAATGAATAATTTGGGTGCTCCGGTCTTTTGACTTCCTATCTCCAAGCACCCATTCTGACACTAAACTCTGAATGAGCCCTCTGTAGTTCGGTCTCAACTCTTAAGAGCTTTCATTTGTGCATCTGTTGCAGGATGCTCTGCATATGAAAGTGCATGAACTCAAAGGTGCCTTCCTGACTCATGTTCTTAGAGGACTTCTCAATAGGTGAAAATCAGCCATTGAAAATACAGTGGCATGGGGAACGATTACTGAAAGAAAATCCCTCGATAGGTCGAGGACCGTAGGCTGCGCTTGCGCAGTCTCGGTCAGAGATTTAACGATTCTTAGGACAGGGGCTTGAACCCGTCCCTCTTCTCCATTGGCTGACCTCGTAAATGCTGGCCAGCCATTGGAGGAGAGGGGCATCACTCCCTTTAAGCCCCGTCTTTTCCAGATTCGGGGGCGTGTTTTTTGCTTTCTTTCTCACCGTGACGCCATCCGTCACTCAACAAAAAACACGCCCCCCAGTCTGAAAAGGACAGGGCTTGTTTTTATTGGGTCCCCCAGTTACGACCGAATGGGCCATCTTCCAGCTCCACACTCCTTTCTCCGTTAGCTTAAAAAACCAATGTTTCCCTTAGCAACATCGGCCTTACTCACAGACAGTGCAGCTAGGCCACCGTTACGTCACTTCCGGCGGGGAGCCCAGCATTCGATTATTTGGCTTGGTCGAACGGAAGTGCAGCGTCCATCTTGGATGGGAGCGGAGGTATTGGTGGAGGACCGGAGTTTAGCAGTGGACAGGATCTGCTGACACCCATGACAGCCACTCGCCGATTCTGAGAGTAGCGAAGGAGTCCTGGCAGTGCCAGCTTTGGCACGTAGTGATCTTTCTGCAGAAGGCACTGCTGTGCTATGGCTTCTGCTTTGATGGGCTGCACTGGGGTTCTCTGGCCCGGCTAACTCACTTTCCTATTGGTTTGACTGCCCTTCTGTTAGCACTTTATATCGATGCACTGACCCACCCTGTGTTTAGCTCTGCTGTTGTCTGTGCAATTACCCTGTGCCACTTAGAGCGGGGGCAGGATACCCCGCACCCTCTGCGTTAAAGGACTGTAGCTCGCCCCACCTCGGGACTAGCATACAGCTATTGAGACAACCCTTTCAGGGATTCTCGGATATCCTCGCTTGTCCAGCGGATTTTCACAACAGTTAGTACGATGTCCACAACAACACCTCTTCCCACTGTGAACGAGCGGGACACGGAAAATGTGAGTATTCTGTCCGGAACTTGTTATTAGTGAGGCATCCGTCTTTGAAAATAGCTTGGGCGACTATGGTATATTGAGATTAGTAGCGCTCGAACGAGGCTGTTCTGGAAATTCTGGCATAGTTTGAGCTTCATTTAAACAGCACTGGACGTGAAGAGAGTTTTGTAGTTTCCTGCTTGAATTGGTTATGTTATTTATTGATTGCACAGGAGTAGGTCCATTGAAATGATAATTTGATAGCAGTCCTCCTGAGTGCCTTAAATGAACTGAGCCAGTGCACTTCCATCTTTTGTAACCTGAGCATGCCGCTGTCTTGTGTATACACCCTCCAGTGTAACCTGAGCGAGCCATGACACAGTGTATGTCTAACCTATACTTCCTGGGTCTGAGTATGATTATTTCTTTTTAAGCTAAGCTGTCCTGATCTTGCAAGCGTGCAGTGTGCACTCTATTCTCCTGCGTATTGTGATCAAGTTGGTCTTGTGCATGCATCTTCCTGTTGTGTATAAGTTGCATGGAAAAGTATGTCTGCGCTATCGTTCTAGCACGGGGAGTGTTTAAAAATTATTTCTCATCTGATCGTGCTACGCTTATAGTCAAGAGTAAAGGTGGATGAGAGATACGAAGTGGTTCCTTTAAAGAACAGTGACGCTTGTTACTAGGGAAAACACCGAGCTCGTGGTAGACAAAAGCGTAGAATATTCCTAGACCGAATCTTCTACCTTGGTGACCGCATTACTACCCCCCCGACGCCTTGTCAGTGGAGTAAGCCCTATATAAATGTAATTACAATACAATTAGATAGGGTTTCTCAGAGTTCCTCTTTAGAGAAAGGGGGTGGTTGAGGTCTGAGATGGCAAGACTTGCATTGGATCCAGTGTATAGGTTCTTGTTCAATTATGTACCACATAGCTGTCTGCCTTGCCTAAACGCCAGCTTAAAAGCCTGGGTGTTTGGTTGGACCAAGACCTTTCCTTTAAACCCCAAGCCAGAAAGACAGCCGCAACCTGGCGGCATACTTCAAACTGCGTGGAAAATTCTTCCCATTCTACCGTTTGGGGCGAGGAAAATCATGGTACAAGCTTTAGTCTTGTCCAGGTTGGATTATGCCAACGCACTGTATTTGGGGTCCCCGCTGGCTACCATCGCCAGGCTACAAATGACCCAAAATCAGGCTGCTCGATTATTGCTTAATGTTCCCAAAACTTAATCAGCCAGACCAGCTCTTAGGGCTTTACATTGGCTTCCTATTCAGGAGCGCATTAATTTCAAATTATGCATTGTCCATAAATCTGTCCATAAATCTTTCTAGAATCAAGGCCCTCCCATCCTTAAGAACATTATACAGCAGTATGAGCCGAATAGAACCCTCCGCTCTAAATCTACTCCTGTCGTTCATCCCTAAAATCAAGAAAACTAGAAGTGGAGGTCGACTATTCTCTCTAAACGCTGCAAAACTGTGTAATTCTGCTCCTCTCCCCCTTCGGGCCGAACCCAATCATCTTTCCTTCCGCAGATCCCTTAAGAGTTGGTTATTCCCATAATCCCGTGTATCATCTGCCCGGGGGTCTACAAGCGCTGGGATGCCTTCGGGTCGCCATGCGCTATATAAATACCACTTCAATTCAATGTAAAAACAAATTGTTTTACTTGAAATTTTGGCCATCCATTTAGGTATTCAGATGTTGCATGCTCCCCTTTTGGGGCCTTGTTATTGTTGGTCTTACACCTGCTTAAGGGCCCGGCCTGGTCTGTAACCTCTGTGGTGGATGTGCAGAATTTATCCTGTGGCAGACACCCGCTCTGGATGATACATCGGTTGAGAAGCCTGGTTGTGTTATGTTTTGTTAATTGGGCTTCTAATACGCCAACTCGCCCCAAAGGGAGCATCTTGGTGCAATAATTTAATTAATTGATCACAAGAAAGCCCCCTGAAAGAGATAAAAGGCAGATCATGCTGTGAACTAAAACAACCAGGTTTTTAGTAGTATTTTGAAATCCTCAAAATTAGAATTAATGCGTACGTTGTCAGGAATCTTATTCTTGTGCCAGGCTGTTAGACAGGTAAATGATCAGGTGTTCTGTCACGAACACACGTAGTGGTCGGGAGAGCGAGATCCGAGGACCATAGTTGGTTTATCAAAATAAGTTCTATTGCAAAGGGTGGGTGCGTCCGATGTAAAGAGCTCTATAAACATGGCACACAAATTTAAAGATTATGCACTTTCAGATGGGCAACCAATGAAGCACCTTCAGAGTTGGAGTTGACCTAGATCTTGAAGGTAGATGGCAGTAGTGTTTTTAATGGTGTGGAGTCAAATCTGCAGCTAGTCATCAATCCCAACGTACAAGGTATTACCCTAGTCCATCCGACTTGCTATTTATGCCTGGGTGATTGTTTTCCTGCAATGAAGGAGTATGCAGTTACAGATATTGCTTAATATATGCAGGATACTGTAGCAGAATCCACAGCCAACTAAAATCTGTTCTTTCACGCAAAGAGCTATCAGTCAGGCTTCCCAGATCTCTTGTCACATTTTTGCTGTAGGGCAGGGCCAAGCTCACTCGACCACCATTCATCCAATCAGATGGAGTTTGCCCTATCAAACAAACCAATGTCAATGGTATCGCTGGTTAGTTTAAGACACTTCTGTCTCATCCTCGTGGCCATGGAGCTTAGACGCTGACAAAGTTACTACTTGTGGAATCAGAGTTATCTCCAATTAATACTCATATCGGAAGCCAACTCCGCTTCTTGCTTGTGGTGGTCTGCTGTGCGCAGATTTTTCTTCAATGCTCTTGTTGGTCTTCTATTCAATTGGACTGTCATGTGGTTCACCCTCCCCTAGTTTGGGCAGGCTACCATGACTGATGTGGTGTTCAAAAACTTGATGGCTCGGGATCTGGACTCCACGTCAGTTGCCACTGGTTGTGATTGCTCTCCTGCCCCCTGGCTGTGCTTGCTCTCCTGCACCCTGCACCCTCATTCGTTGTGCTTGCTCTCCTGCCCCTTTGTTGCTTGTGCTTGCTCTCCTGCTTATTTATCCCAGAAAAAAGAATCATAGCATTTCTTAGGATGACAAAAACTCCCGTATTGTCAACAAGGGGGTCTTTAACATTCTTCTTTATTGGGACTTATTCCTGCCCCATACTTGTTTATAATATTTTAGTCAAAGTCTTTGGTAGTACAAAATAACTGGAAACTTAAGGAGATTCTGATGTACCTCAGAATTGTTCACAGTACTTACAGGACACTAGCACAGTTTATATGCTACGATGAGAAACAAGACCTTAGGGATGAAATCCAGCAAAAACTTACTGACCTGCATTTCTGTTTGTGTCCACACATCTAGGCACCTGTGCCTGCATGTTGTATGTAGCAGATCCACGCCACGACCCGGCTGAACCTTGTGAGAAGTTGGCCTGGCATATGATGTCCACTATTCTAGTGGGCACCTTGCACCAGTCCAAAGGGCCCTTATTGATGGTAGGTTTAGACAACCTTCATAGAAAGCTATCCTAGTGGTAGCTGTAGAGAGCAGCCTTCAGGCTAAGTCTTGAAGGAATGTAAATCAGCTTGTTTTACCAGTCTATAAGCTCTTGAATGACAAAATGAAAAGAGCACCACACCAGGTATATATAAAATATATGTATTTATTCTAAACACACCCCTCTAGTCTCTTTATGAGGCTAGAGGCAAAAGTTCAATACAGATAGTTAATTAGCCCACAGTAAATTAGCACAGTATACGTTTTGCACTAGGGGCCTCACAAACCATATACTTAAGAAAGTGGAATAAGTACCGCTCTCAGCATAGAGACCAGGCCTAGAGCCTGTAGAACTGCTGGGGCAACCAGGAACCACCCAAGGTAGGGACGCAGGAGTCCCACGGGGGGCGCGCGTGCAGTGCCTAAACAGCCGCGAATCACCATTGACTTCTATGGAGAAAGTTAGTTACAATTTGAAAGAACAAGGACACTTAGGAGTGGACTACGGTGAAACCCTTAAGGTACTGGACACTTCGAGAGTCAAGACCCCCGGGAGCACCAAAGTACTCGTGTTACCTCACCGAGGGAAGCCGCGTGCATAGGTGTCTTTTCGTGTCGGGTTTCATCATCTCCAATGGAGAGCTGCAAAGAAGTGCTGCAGGCGTCCAGGTGAAGAGTGTCCGGATGGATCCAAGGGTGGATCGGAGATATGAAGAACCTGAAAGCATAGCAGACAGAGTCTGGGTCACTAGCCAGTGACCAGGAAGGGGCAAAGAGATGCCAGCCGATGTCAGGTGCTTTCAAGTGATGGAGGTGAAGCTTGACTCTTCAGCCACGAGGTCCAGGAGGCGTTGATGACAACCAGAAGCTGGATTCGAGCTGTCCCACGTCAGATGTAGAGTGCTGCAGCGTCGGTATCCGGATGGTACCCTACAACCCTTGGCAACAGCAACCCACACAAGATGACAAGATTGGCTTCAGAGCAGACCAGCAAGGTCTGAGGGATTCACCCTTTGGAGGGGATTCAGGGCACAACAAGAAAGAAGTCTCCCTCTTGACCTATATTTCTTTAAACTGATTTAGCACAAATTCAGATAGTGGGCTAACTATCAAACAAAATACTGTAACCATTTACAATATATATTTTTATTTCATTTCTTTTATCAAAGTTGTTTTCATCATCTTTTTCTTTTTTTCCAATTATACTGTACATACACCGCTCAACACATTATTATCCAAAAGATTGTGTAGTTACATATCAACGGAAAGTCACAAAGGAACAATAAATAATGAATAACCCCAGGTAGAGAGACAAGCAACAACCTAACACTCATTCATACAAATCTCTTGCACTCCCTACATACCATACACATCCTTTCATACATCTGGGAAGTCAAACACAAAAGATGGTATAATAGTCTTGGTGACCAATTACAATAACTGCATATAGCAGGATCTGAAAAGCAATGGTCGAAGCGTTTCGGTGGTTTTTAATGGAAAAAGGCGCCACCTTCCTCAGGACCTGCCAGATATCAGATCATAAAAAGCCGCTCAACCCGGGGGGGTGCTAACGATGAGTTAACAAATAACCTAAAAAACCTTTCACCACCACCACCAGTTTCTGTGAGCAGAACAAAGTGCTAATAATAACACTATACATAGTGACCAACTATCCAGAGGTCAACTATCATGCATCAAGACACGAATTTCTGTTTGAGTACTTACTACTGATTCTTTTCCACTGACATATAATTGTTTGACTCGCTGTGTCAATTATTTTTCAAATTACAAGTTTTTGCTTTCTGTCAAAAATTACACAAAAGATAGATAAAAGATAGACAAATGTCCTCTCTACAGATACCCTATTTCACTACATGATCGACTCCAATTCAAATATCTTCCTTACCGCAACCAAATTCAGGGCATTGCCTGACAACTTCTAGTGATAGATGCACCAATATTAAGATCTGTTATCCTGTATAAACAAATTAAAAGAGGGTTGCTCTCGGAAAAGAGCTGTCCATTTACCAGCGTGATCAAGCATAAAGGTGTTTACAATATGTTAACTAATATGTTCACAGCAGTGATACCTTTTTAAAAGTGACATTGGGTTACGCTGTAACTCCTCCTGTTTGTGCACGTGGTGCCTAAATTTTGGCAATAACGGTACTCCGAACTGCGGATAAATAAAGGGGAATAGCTATCATTACAATGCAGTTTAATACCCACAATGGCCTAGTACAAATGTACTTTAAACTTGCGGATTCGTATATTCACAACCATGGTACCTTTTAGATCGACGTTCGGTTTTACACTCACTCCTCAAGAATGACTCATGTGCCAGTTTCAGACAATAATTATTTCTCCTTGAGCCTCAATATGTTTTACTCAACGCTGTAAGAGATCAACAACATCTATTGTCCATATCTCATTGATTTAAAGCGTAAGAATGCTTACAAAATCTACATTATATCCAACCTACGTCTAATATCAGGCACCTAACGAATTATACAGTACCATATGCGGGAGAAACAACCCACGATACCTTTCTTCAGGTCCTGTTAATCCCCCTCATTTTTTAAACTAACGATGCCGACGTCTTATTCTCCTCACCACTATTCGCCATGCACAAAACTGCTAAGTAACATTTCTCTAGCCATAACGTTATCTTCAAACCACCGAGCTCAACGGTAATTTAAGTGGTAGCGACCAAGCCCTATCCTCACCTTCGTATGGATCCCTGCCTTTATCCACATCGTGCGAAAAGCCGTCAAATCAACCGAGTAGCCCATCCATCGATGCGGGAGGTATTTAAACAATGCCCCCGGACGCCATCAAAAAAACGCGTGCAACGTAATCACCTCCACATGAGTGAATTACTAACACTGTAGAAGATCTCGTATTATCAATATGGTGCCGCCTCTTTAAAGAGTAAAGTGTTTACTATGTGAAAAATCCCGGATAAACACAAAGAAGGGACCATATTACTGTTGCACAGCCACCATCTCAGGAAGGTAACACACCTATCAGGAATCAGGGTGACTGCCGCTTTTCATTTCAAAGATCCCGTTTACACCACTTACAAAATAAATCGTCTAATACGAGACATTATTACTACAATTGTTTTTATCCAAATCCCAAAGCCCATCTTTAGTTAGACGATGAATTAGAGAGCATAGTATATAACATCGATCTATTTCTATCCAACCACAAACCACAACTACAAAAAGTAGTATATACACCTTAGGCAGCATTATCAAATTAAATTGGACGGAACAGCCTATCCAAACTCTTAACCGCATGCGCGCTAGCGGTTTTCCCGCTGCGATTCGCAAAAATCCGCGTTACATGACGAGCTCAGCTCGTCATCAGCGTAGGGCAGGTTACGCTCATGACGAGCTGAGCTCGTCATGAGCGCCGAAGGGGTTAATCAAGATGAATCTGATTGACTAGCCTCATATTCACCCCAAATATCCTAATACTGTAATCAAGGACCACACATTTCTTCTGATCTTTTCTAGAAATGACAAGAGAAGTTCTACCAGGGTTGAGTGACATACCACTGATTGTCAAACAGGGATTGAATGAACACAATGTCCAATGTAAAAATCCAGGGGGGCAGTAATCTACGGTGGAGAACTCTGGGGTCACCAGTGTGGATCCGGGATTGCCGTCGTGGAAAAATAATTTTTAAGACAGTTGGTGGCTTTGCCCCCCAGAACACCGCTATTGCCGCGGAGGCTTGATGTGGGCCTCAGATCTATAGATGAGGACTGGGCCTTAAACCGCTAACTTTCTGGCGGAGGATCTGGACACCCCTGAGCTCAAGAACTATAGGCAAGAGCTCTTGGATGTCTTAAAGCTTCAGAATGCGGGGAAACTTCCCTAGCTGAAGCATGTGAGAGAGGAACTTGGGAGAATAGGTCTCCCGCAAACGTGGTCTGACCCGGAGTCGGCCTGCACTAAGGTCCCCCGTAAGTACCTGGCCAAACTGTACTACGAAAATAAACTAACTATTCTTACATCGACCTCGAGCTGGATTATGCGATGCTGTACCCGGCGAAGTTGAGGATAAATCGGCGAGGCCATTCCCACATCTTTACGGACCCCAAAGAACTTCAAAAGGCACTGAAGACATGGTCGAAGGAGCCACGGAACAGTCCCAGGTCACAATCGGAAGAACAGGACCCCACAAGTGGGCTGGACGAACAAGAATGACCGCACAGTGTCCACGATTCCCTTCCGGGGACCCCCGGCCGGCTGCGCACGACTGTATGGCGGTGGGCTGTTGACACTGACCGCCTTGCTCCCAGAGGTCAAGGACTTCAGCGACGCAATGTCCGGTGGGCACTTCTTGAACGACCGCTGTCTCCAAACCACTGACTGTTTCACCCCGGAGGTTCAGGACTTCAGCGACGGGGTGTCCTGTGAACACTTATGGCAGGTTTGCTGTCTCCAACCCACGGTGAGAATGTTCCAGGTCCTTCATCCTACATTCCTACTGTTAGAACTCTTACTCCGCTTACACCTATTAATTAGTAGTTGACATGGGACAGTTACCCTATCGTTGCAACTGCATTGGGGTTGTTGGAGGGTGGGTGGTGGTGGGTCCCAACCCAGGCAGTGTCTCCTGTTTCCCACGCTCAGATACCCGGACATGAACTGCTGATGACCGACATAACAGGGGTGATGAGGCGGGGGAGCCGCATGGCAGAACCAGTACGGTACTAATGTTACCTGAGCTAATTTTGGTGACCTCCGCCCTCATGCTAACAGCACATCAGGTTCCAGTTGGGACCTATGGGGAATGCTCGGGGGGTTGGGGAGGGGGGGATTGTTTCAGTCTGGGCCAAGTTGGGGTTGGTCTGCTGTGGGAGGGGGGAGCTACGAATTTAGGGTTGTTTTGTCTTGTTTTGCCTAGCCTCACGTACGTTAGAGCGCATGATGCATCCGCCTGCTTGCCTGCGACGCTACCTGCTCCTTGTAACTGACTGCGATATAAAGAACTGCACACTACCCACATGGCTGTAGTAGGTGATGGGGGGCCGAGGTGAGGCCCAAACTGTTGAACATCCTTACCTGGAATATTAGAGGGCTCAATGATCACAGGAAGCTCAGGAAGGTGTTATGCTATCTCAAACGCCATCATATAGATATTGCACTCCTACAAGAGACACCTCCCACTCACAAGCACTATGCTACGCACTAGAAGTTTAGCGGGGCACATAGCGGCAGCTGGATTCACCACACATGCGCGGGGGTCATTACATGGGTAAACCCGGCATCGGGAATTCAGCTGCAGACCTTGAGTACTGATGCGGAGGGGAGATATGTAATAGCGTCCTGCAAAGGGAGGGGGGAGAGCTATTAGTGGTTAACACATACGGCCCCAACTACGACTCCCCGGACTTCTTTGATGCCCTGGCCAGTGAAATTGCTCGATACGATCATCCACACATACTATGGGGTGGGGACTTCAATCTGACGCTTAACCCAGACATCGACAGGTCATCGGGACCCCCCCCCCGACGGCCTTCCGCCGCCGCACAATCGCTCACGGCAAAATTGGTAATGCTGGATATGGTTGATGTGTGGAGGGGCAGAAATGTTGGGAGGGGCGGGTTTACACACTACTCCGCATATCACAATATACATACTAGGATAGACTATTGGTTTGCAACGGCGGGCCTCGACGGAGCCATTGAGAAATGCATAGTCCTCCCGCGCACGCTTTCAGACCACTCCCCTATTCTGCTTTCTTTGGACACCGCATTGCAGGGACACACGCCCTTTACGTGGCGCTTCCCTCCTTACTCTCTGTTGGATCCGCTCTTCCGCGGAGAACTAGCAGAGGCCATCGAAGTGTTCTTTGAGAAAAACGTGGGATCTGTAGAGAACTTCCAGATAGTTTGGGAAGCGTTTAAAGTGTATATCAGAGGTATTGCGATGTCCAAGCACTCCAGTGTCCTAAAGTCCATCAGAGCCACCCTGGCTGACCTTGAGCTACGACTGCAAACATTAGAAGCGCAGAGTAGGGCTATCCCAGACGACTCCATAGAGGAGGAAATTAGGCGCCTTCTGGTGGACTACCATGATGCCGCGGACAGAGAGGTACAACACTTGGGCAAATATGCCACGGCCCGGACCTATGGCGAAGGGGAGAGGCCGGGCTCCGTACTGGCGAATATCGTCAAAGGTCAGAGGAGGAGGACGCTAATCCCAGAAATACAAACCTCGGACGGAGTTAGGGTGACAGACGAGACGGGTATCGCTGCGGCCTTTAGAGACTACTACTCGGAGCTATATTCCTCCAAATGCGGTGACATGTCAGCCGATATTTTGGATTATCTGGAACACATACGACTCCCGTTTCTCTCAAACTCCGAGAGGGAGTTCCTGATGTGCCCTATACAGATGGACGAAATCAGGGATGCTTTGGCCTCCATGAAATCAGGCAGCGCACCAGGAATCGACGGACTGTCGGTCGAATTCTATAAAGTGTTCCAGGAACAACTGCTACCGCACATCCGCTCCCTTCTCGACGATATCTGTGAGCAAGGCACTATGCCCAGTACAATGAGAGAGGCGATGATAGTGACGATTTTGAAGCCGGGTAAGCCACACGACGTTTGCAGTTCGTACCGCCCAATCTCGTTGCTAAACGTCGACACCAAGCTCTACGCCAAGGTGCTCGCGAATAGACTGGCGCTGTTGGCTCCCGCCCTAGTGGCCACGGAGCAGGCGGGTTTTATCCCATCCAGAAACCGGTCCTACAACATCAGGACGGTGCTGGGGACCATCCAACATGTAAAGCAGGATACGCCAGCGGTAGCGCTCTTTTTAGACATGGAGAAGGCGTTCGACTCCGTCGAGTGGCCATTCCTGTTGCAGGTGCTGCGCCGTATGGGACTCGGTGAGCCCTTCATCCAGATGGTTGGCGCGCTCTATGATGGCCCCTCGGCGAGGGTCCGGGTCGGTAACGCGCTCTCTAGCCCTCTTTACATAGGACGGGGCACCCGTCAGGGTTGCCCTTTATCCCCTCTTTTATACGCAATCGCCGCGGAACCTCTGGCTTGTGCACTCAAGGAGTATCATAGCCACGAGGGGATTCGTTTCCCCACGTATAAAATCGTGGTGTCTATGTACGCAGACGACACGCTGCTGTATGCCCATGACCCCGCTACCACGCTTCCCCCCCTCCTTAGGGAGGTGGTTCGCTTTGGGGCCCTTTCGGGGCTCCAGGTTAACTGGGCGAAATCGATGGTGCTACCGCTCACCCCAGTGACCACACGGGTGGAGACGGAATTCCCTATACAGTGGACGGAAGACCCGATAAGGTATTTAGGGATCCAGATCCATACGGACCAACTGATCAGCCAGAACTACGGGAGGGCGGTCAGCAAACTGGAGGACGATATTGAAATATGGTGCAAACTACCCCTTACGCTACTGGGCCGCATAGCCCTAATGAAAATGATAGTGCTACCGCGATTTTTGTTCCTTTTCAACGCGTTGCCTATTGTGCTCTCCAAGGCCTTCTTTCACCGCCTAATCAGCCTGATGATAAAACTGGCATGGGCAGGGAAGCAACCGAGAGTCAAATGGACAACACTTACCCTCCCGTACAATCTGGGAGGTTTGGCAGCGCCAGATCTGGAGTTATACTACAGGGTGGCCCAAGCGTCGCAGCTCCACACCTGGGTCCATGGGGACAAGCTAATTCCACACGTCAGGATGGAACGGCTATTCGCCCATCCGCTCCCTCTCCCGGCTACGATCTGCCAACCGCAGGATCGTCGGACGGGAATACTAGATTCCATCACATCTACTAATCACGCTTGGCACTCACTCCTCTTCCGTCAAGGAGGGGCGTTGATTTACTCGCCGGAGATGCAGATTGAGTGGATGTGGTGGCTTTCGCCGATGATGGACAAAGCAGCCACACAGGAACTGCATAAACTGGGGCTGAGCAAGGCAGGTGACCTGTACCAGGATGGCACCGCCAAAACCTGGGACCAAACACGAGAGGAGGGTACTGACCCTCCTCTACTCCAGCGATTCCACTTTCATAGAACCCGGAGGGCCCTTGCGGAACTTCTGGGCCCTGACATGGCAGAGCCACCAGACGTCCTAGAATTATCGTACGTCATTACGCACAAAGACCCCAAAAAACTGTTGACTAATCTTTACAATACGGCTAGGTCCCATGCGACACACCAGCTCATGAAGGCTCGCCTGGAATGGCAGAGTGACCTAGATCTTACGCTGGATGACGCGACGTGGTGATATTGCTGCGAAAACACTAAGCGCATCTCTCTTAATGGGAAACACCGGCTCATACATTTTAAATTCCTCCAAAGGGTGTAGTACACCCCAGCACGGCTCCACCGTTATGGCTTGCGTCCGGATGCTCACTGTGAGCGCTGCCGAGCGGCAGACGCTGGCTTCCTGCACCTGTCCTGGGAGTGCCCGGGGGTACAACGGTTTTGGCGCGAAATTTTTGCTGAGATGTCCATAATACTAGAGGTAGACTTAGAGGTTGACCCGGGTATAGCACTCATAGGGAATTCGAGGAGACTCCCGGTGGCGATCCGCAGACTTACTGACATGGGGATGCTAATGGCCAGGAGGGTAGTAGCCCAATGCTGGATGCGAGGCCCCCTGCCGACTAAGGCCAGATAGGCCCGGGACATGCTGTATTGCAGCACACAGGCGGACTTGTACAGTGAACTGCTGCCCCCAAAAAGCCGCCCGAAAAACTTCTGGGCCCTGTACAACACATACATGCAGAGACAACAACCTGACGATGCGAGTTCCACGGACGTAACTGTACTCGAATTGACGATTGACACTGCCCAGGCCCCTGGTGTAGGTGAGGTGTGAGGCTGGCGGGACCTAACGAGATGGCAGGGGGAGGGTTGGGGGGGTGGGGGTGATGACTGAAGTGAGGAGTGTTCCGGAGGTGGTCCATTAGAAATGTGTCATACCTCACGAGGGTGCCTCTAAATGCTGCCCGGATGATAGGAGGGGGGTCCAGGCCTCCATCAGGGCTTAGCCCGCAAAGATCTTCCTGACATACGCAGAGGAGGAGTCGGGGGCGGGGAGGGCGATTGCAGACGGGACAATGTGATGCAGGGCGGGTACTTTCTCTGAGGCTATGGGCATGGGTAAGGGGGTGGGTAGTTTACTGGGGGGAGTTCTGTGTTCCGTTAGTGGAAGAAAAAGTTAAACTGCGCACGACTATTGTCTGTTTACTAGTACTAATGAACAAGCTTGGAATCTGTGACTGTTGCTACTATTTCACGCCGCCAGACCTCCGGGTTGTTGGCCACCAGGCTGTGTAACAGATGACGTGAGAGTCTTAGTGATGCCTGTGCCGCGGCCGGCCCGGGGGGGTTATAGGCCAAAAGCGATTTTCATTGTCATTTCCAACTTTGTGCAATAAATAAATAAAAAAATTAAAAAAAACTATTCTTACATCGAATGCTCAAATTGGTACCTTAACTGGTACTTTTTTAATGATTAAAGACTTATCAATTTGAGCCTGTTTTAGATGTTAGTCCTGTTGCTCTGAGAAAGTTGTACCTTCAATGGAGACGTGGCACCCTTCCTATTAGAGCCCTTACTAGCAAGTGTGTCCGTCCTCCCCAAAAATTTGCCCTGGTTGTAGTTCGGAGCAGGAGAGCGAAATGCAGGTTTTTTTTTTTGCCCAGTCTATAAAAAATCCAGGTGGTGTTGTATCATCCCTCTATGTAGAAACTTGGGGATTACGGACTGCATGCAAGCCTTTAGAATACTTAAAACGGATCTTTCAACTGTGATTGTATTTGCTGTAACAAAATTTTTGGGAGCCATGTGGAACAAAAGAAGGATGTATGTAAATACTGCCTAAACTTGGACCCAGTTTTCACAGTTGTACAAATGTGTTGGCGCTTGCACTCATATTTTAGATTGTAAAGGAGGAATAAACTGACATCTGATTATTTTCTTCCTTTTTTACTGATCGTTATGTAATAAGCTGTATGGGCACTCGCACTTTCTTCCTAGTCGTCGCTCTATTTACATGCACTGTATTCATTTTTTTTAATCTTTTTTTTTATTTTAACAGTAAGACAAGAGCAGGCAATACAGATATCAGGTGTCTCGCAGTGAAATACAGAGCAGGGCCAGGCGGGGGAAATATACAAACAATAATCACTGTAAGGAGTGAAGGCCCATCACGGGTACACATAACAGACAAGCATTGGAAATGCAATAGGTCTCGCACCATTAGAGTTAGTGCTTTTAGAATTGTTTATGGGTTTTTTTTGTAAATGTTTAGCATTTTTGTTTCCTGTAGCCAATGCTAAAGAATTACAAATAAAAAAAGCCATAAACATTTCTAAAAGCTCTAACTGAAATGGTCTGAGACCTATTGCACTGGGTGAGGGTGAGTGAGGGTGAGGGGTTGAGGGTGAGTGAGGGGTTGAGGTTGAGGGTGAGGTGTTGAGGGTGAGGGTGAGGTGTTGAGGGTGAGGGTGAGGGGTTGAGGGTGAGTGAGGGGTTGAGGTTGAGGGTGAGGTGTTGAGGGTGAGGGTGAGGTGTTGAGGGTGAGTGAGGTGTTGAGGGTGAGTGAGGGTGAGTTAGGGTGAGGGGTTGAGGGTGAAGGTTTGAGGGTTTGAGGGTGAAGGTTTGAGGGTGAGGGTGAAGGTTTGAGGGTGAGGGTGAAGGTTTGAGGGTGAGGGTGAAGGTTTGAGGGTGAGGGTGAAGGTTTGAGGGTGAGGGTGAAGGTTTGAGGGTGAGGGTGAAGGTTTGAGGGTGAGGGTGAAGGTTTGAGGGTGAGGGTGAAGGTTTGAGGGTGAGGGTGAAGGTTTGAGGGTGAGGGTGAAGGTTTGAGGGTGAGGGTGAAGGTTTGAGGGTGAGGGTGAAGGTTTGAGGGTGAGGGTGAAGGTTTGAGGGTGAGGGTGAAGGTTTGAGGGTGAGGGTGAAGGTTTGAGGGTGAGGGTGAAGGTTTGAGGGTGAAGGTTTGAGGGTGAGGGTGAGGGTGAAGGTTTGAGGGTGAGGGTGAAGGTTTGAGGGTGAGGGTGAGGGTGAGGTGAGGTGAGGGTGAGGGTGAGGGTGAGGGTGAGGGTGAGGGTGAGGGTGAGAGTGAGGGTGAGAGTGAGGGGAGGTGCGAGTGAGGGTGCGAGTGAGGGTGCGAGTGAGGGTGCGAGTGAGGGTGCGAGTGAGGGTGCGAGTGAGGGTGCGAGTGAGGGTGCGAGTGAGGGTGCGAGTGAGGGTGCGAGTGAGGGTGCGAGTGAGGGTGCGAGTGAGGGGGCGAGTGAGGGGCGAGTGAGGGGGCGAGTGAGGGGGCGAGTGAGGGGGCGAGTGAGGGGGCGAGTGAGGGGGCGAGTGAGGGGGCGAGTGAGGGGGCGAGTGAGGGGGCGAGTGAGGGGGCGAGTGAGGGGGCGAGTGAGGGGGCGAGTGAGGGGGCGAGTGAGGGGGCGAGTGAGGGGGCGAGTGAGGGGGCGAGTGAGGGGGCGAGTGAGGGGGCGAGTGAGGGGGCGAGTGAGGGGGCGAGTGAGGGGGCGAGTGAGGGGGCGAGTGAGGGGGCGAGTGAGGGGGCGAGTGAGGGGGCGAGTGAGGGGGCGAGTGAGGGGGCGAGTGAGGGGGCGAGTGAGGGGGCGAGTGAGGGGGCGAGTGAGGGGGCGAGTGAGGGGGCGAGTGAGGGGGCGAGTGAGGGGGCGAGTGAGGGGGCGAGTGAGGGGGCGAGTGAGGGGGCGAGTGAGGGGGCGAGTGAGGGGGCGAGTGAGGGGGCGAGTGAGGGGGCGAGTGAGGGGGCGAGTGAGGGGGCGAGTGAGGGGGCGAGTGAGGGGGCGAGTGAGGGGGCGAGTGAGGGGGCGAGTGAGGGGGCGAGTGAGGGGGCGAGTGAGGGGGCGAGTGAGGGGGCGAGTGAGGGGGCGAGTGAGGGGGCGAGTGAGGGGGCGAGTGAGGGGGCGAGTGAGGGGGCGAGTGAGGGGGCGAGTGAGGGGGCGAGTGAGGGGGCGAGTGAGGGGGCGAGTGAGGGGGCGAGTGAGGGGGCGAGTGAGGGGGCGAGTGAGGGGGCGAGTGAGGGGGCGAGTGAGGGGGCGAGTGAGGGGGCGAGTGAGGGGGCGAGTGAGGGGGCGAGTGAGGGGGCGAGTGAGGGGGCGAGTGAGGGGGCGAGTGAGGGGGCGAGTGAGGGGGCGAGTGAGGGGGCGAGTGAGGGGGCGAGTGAGGGGGCGAGTGAGGGGGCGAGTGAGGGGGCGAGTGAGGGGGCGAGTGAGGGGGCGAGTGAGGGGGCGAGTGAGGGGGCGAGTGAGGGGGCGAGTGAGGGGGCGAGTGAGGGGGCGAGTGAGGGGGCGAGTGAGGGGGCGAGTGAGGGGGCGAGTGAGGGGGCGAGTGAGGGGGCGAGTGAGGGGGCGAGTGAGGGGGCGAGTGAGGGGGCGAGTGAGGGGGCGAGTGAGGGGGCGAGTGAGGGGGCGAGTGAGGGGGCGAGTGAGGGGGCGAGTGAGGGGGCGAGTGAGGGGGCGAGTGAGGGGGCGAGTGAGGGGGCGAGTGAGGGGGCGAGTGAGGGGGCGAGTGAGGGGGCGAGTGAGGGGGCGAGTGAGGGGGCGAGTGAGGGGGCGAGTGAGGGGGCGAGTGAGGGGGCGAGTGAGGGGGCGAGTGAGGGGGCGAGTGAGGGGGCGAGTGAGGGGGCGAGTGAGGGGGCGAGTGAGGGGGCGAGTGAGGGGGCGAGTGAGGGGGCGAGTGAGGGGGCGAGTGAGGGGGCGAGTGAGGGGGCGAGTGAGGGGGCGAGTGAGGGGGCGAGTGAGGGGGCGAGTGAGGGGGCGAGTGAGGGGGCGAGTGAGGGGGCGAGTGAGGGGGCGAGTGAGGGGGCGAGTGAGGGGGCGAGTGAGGGGGCGAGTGAGGGGGCGAGTGAGGGGGCGAGTGAGGGGGCGAGTGAGGGGGCGAGTGAGGGGGCGAGTGAGGGGGCGAGTGAGGGGGCGAGTGAGGGGGCGAGTGAGGGGGCGAGTGAGGGGGCGAGTGAGGGGGCGAGTGAGGGGGCGAGTGAGGGGGCGAGTGAGGGGGCGAGTGAGGGGGCGAGTGAGGGGGCGAGTGAGGGGGCGAGTGAGGGGGCGAGTGAGGGGGCGAGTGAGGGGGCGAGTGAGGGGGCGAGTGAGGGGGCGAGTGAGGGGGCGAGTGAGGGGGCGAGTGAGGGGGCGAGTGAGGGGGCGAGTGAGGGGGCGAGTGAGGGGGCGAGTGAGGGGGCGAGTGAGGGGGCGAGTGAGGGGGCGAGTGAGGGGGCGAGTGAGGGGGCGAGTGAGGGGGCGAGTGAGGGGGCGAGTGAGGGGGCGAGTGAGGGGGCGAGTGAGGGGGCGAGTGAGGGGGCGAGTGAGGGGGCGAGTGAGGGGGCGAGTGAGGGGGCGAGTGAGGGGGCGAGTGAGGGGGCGAGTGAGGGGGCGAGTGAGGGGGCGAGTGAGGGGGCGAGTGAGGGGGCGAGTGAGGGGGCGAGTGAGGGGGCGAGTGAGGGGGCGAGTGAGGGGGCGAGTGAGGGGGCGAGTGAGGGGGCGAGTGAGGGGGCGAGTGAGGGGGCGAGTGAGGGGGCGAGTGAGGGGGCGAGTGAGGGGGCGAGTGAGGGGGCGAGTGAGGGGGCGAGTGAGGGGGCGAGTGAGGGGGCGAGTGAGGGGGCGAGTGAGGGGGCGAGTGAGGGGGCGAGTGAGGGGGCGAGTGAGGGGGCGAGTGAGGGGGCGAGTGAGGGGGCGAGTGAGGGGGCGAGTGAGGGGGCGAGTGAGGGGGCGAGTGAGGGGGCGAGTGAGGGGGCGAGTGAGGGGGCGAGTGAGGGGGCGAGTGAGGGGGCGAGTGAGGGGGCGAGTGAGGGGGCGAGTGAGGGGGCGAGTGAGGGGGCGAGTGAGGGGGCGAGTGAGGGGGCGAGTGAGGGGGCGAGTGAGGGGGCGAGTGAGGGGGCGAGTGAGGGGGCGAGTGAGGGGGCGAGTGAGGGGGCGAGTGAGGGGGCGAGTGAGGGGGCGAGTGAGGGGGCGAGTGAGGGGGCGAGTGAGGGGGCGAGTGAGGGGGCGAGTGAGGGGGCGAGTGAGGGGGCGAGTGAGGGGGCGAGTGAGGGGGCGAGTGAGGGGGCGAGTGAGGGGGCGAGTGAGGGGGCGAGTGAGGGGGCGAGTGAGGGGGCGAGTGAGGGGGCGAGTGAGGGGGCGAGTGAGGGGGCGAGTGAGGGGGCGAGTGAGGGGGCGAGTGAGGGGGCGAGTGAGGGGGCGAGTGAGGGGGCGAGTGAGGGGGCGAGTGAGGGGGCGAGTGAGGGGGCGAGTGAGGGGGCGAGTGAGGGGGCGAGTGAGGGGGCGAGTGAGGGGGCGAGTGAGGGGGCGAGTGAGGGGGCGAGTGAGGGGGCGAGTGAGGGGGCGAGTGAGGGGGCGAGTGAGGGGGCGAGTGAGGGGGCGAGTGAGGGGGCGAGTGAGGGGGCGAGTGAGGGGGCGAGTGAGGGGGCGAGTGAGGGGGCGAGTGAGGGGGCGAGTGAGGGGGCGAGTGAGGGGGCGAGTGAGGGGGCGAGTGAGGGGGCGAGTGAGGGGGCGAGTGAGGGGGCGAGTGAGGGGGCGAGTGAGGGGGCGAGTGAGGGGGCGAGTGAGGGGGCGAGTGAGGGGGCGAGTGAGGGGGCGAGTGAGGGGGCGAGTGAGGGGGCGAGTGAGGGGGCGAGTGAGGGGGCGAGCGAGGGGGCGAGCGAGGGGGCGAGCGAGGGGGCGAGCGAGGGGGCGAGCGAGGGGGCGAGCGAGGGGGCGAGCGAGGGGGCGAGCGAGGGGGCGAGCGAGGGGGCGAGCGAGGGGGCGAGCGAGGGCGAGCGAGGGTGAGCGAGGGCGAGCGAGGGCGAGCGAGGGCGAGCGAGGGCGAGTGAGGGCGAGTGAAGGGTTGAGGGTGTGAGGGTGAGGGGTTGAGGGTGAGGGGTTGAGGGTGAGTAAGGGTGGAGGGTGAGTGGTGGAGGGTGAGGGGTGGAGGGTGAGGGGGTGAGGGTGGGGGGGTGAGGGTGAGAGTGAGGGGTTGAGGGTGAGTGAGGGTGAGGGGTTGAGGGTGAGTGAGGGTGAGGATGAGTGAGAGTGAGAGTGAGGGTGAGTGAGGGGTTGAGGGTGAGTGAGGGTGAGGGGTTGAGGGTGAGTGAGGGTGAGGGTGATCATGACGTGGCACAATCCGCCTTCGTAGAACAGAGGCTTGGCTTGGCTGTTTCCAGGCCTCGGGCGAGACATTACAAAGACACAGGTGCAATAGGGTGCGCACTTGGCAAAGGTGAGTGCGTTCTTAGGACACCACGAACTGTGAACACACAAGAAAGGCAGCAGTGTGACGGAAGACTGTTGCGCAGAGAGGGCCAGGAGCGGCCCAAGACAATAAAATTAGTAAAATAGCAGGAATGTTCAACGAGAACATTTAGAGCTGAATGCAATAATTGCAGGGGCAATGAGTAACAACTGCACGAGTGGGAAACAGTCTATAAGGGAAAGAATGAGCCGTATGGAAGTATTAGGAACTGTAGAGAAACTCATGAACTGCAGAAAGGGTGGAGCTTACAAACTACAGGGGAAGTAGAGCGCAGTAACCGGGTACATACCAGGTGTCCCCGCAGGCGGAATCCAACAGAACTAGAAATAAATGAAACATGAACTGCCAATGAAAATAGTAGGATGAGATGACCCGGAAGATCAACGAAACGGAGCACAGGTAAGGCTTAGAGATAGGGGTACAGCTGTATAGTGCTGAGAGGGGTGAGCATGAATGGCTGAGGCAAAAAAGCAGCAGGGACACGTTAAAACAGGGAAAGTACCTCTCTCGATGTGGGGTTTACTCGATACAGACGCCCGCCGAGTAAGTTATTGATGAGACACTGTGGAACATTTTCTTTTCTTTTGACGTTGGTGTCTTTAGCCGGTTGGGAGTAAGTGGTACAAAAATACGAAACGATTGCATGCGACATGGCGGGGAGGGGGCGGAGCGGGGGAGAGGGTGTTAAGCAGCAGGGTACAGACGGCTGAGGGAACAGACGGCGGGCAGGGGAGGGGGCGGAGCGGGGAGGGGGTGTGAAAGCA
The DNA here is from genome assembly GCF_964261635.1 of Lissotriton helveticus. NCBI lineage: Eukaryota > Metazoa > Chordata > Amphibia > Caudata > Salamandridae > Lissotriton > Lissotriton helveticus. Next base: position 1,134,268,429 of record NC_136072.1, on the reverse strand, counting down.
GCAGGGGCCTGGAGTGCTGTGTGAAGTAAGTGAGTTTGATTATGAGAACGGACAGGGTTTTTTTAAGGAATAACACTACCCCCTTCCTCGCACTGGGCCCAAGTGTTGAGAGCAGAGGAAGAGCTGTGTCTTGGAGAGAGCTGTGCCCTCTCCGGTAAAACTGTGACGCACTGACTTGTGTGTGAAAATAAGCAATGGGGAGACAGTTAAAAAGGAAAATAACCATAGTAAACAGAAGAAGGTGCAGCAAAGTATCCCTAAAGCGGTAAGAGGACGCACACACAGCGTCCACTAATAAATCTGTTACCACGGAGTAACAATAAAGAGCCAGTTAGGGAAAAAGCTAACATGCCGGCAACTAGAAAGCACAAGTACTGGGTCCGTAAATTAATAAGCGCAGTAAATAAGAGCCGCTCCAGCAAAAAAAAATAACGCTTGCTGTGCAGTGAAATTATGTGCTCGTTAAAAACACGCAAAAACATGCGCTGCTATCGTAAATGAAAGAAAGCCGAGCGCTTACGAAAACGGAATAGAATATGTTTACGAACAACAGGAGAAATGCTTTGCCATCAGAGATGAAAAAAGGCTAGCGCTTTAGAAAAAAAACCTAGTACGGGAAATGCTCTGCTATGAAAGAGAAACCAAAGCCTAAAATGCATTCGAAAACACATGCCACAAGAAATGCTCTGCTATCGGACACAAAAGTATCAGAAACAAACTAAAGCTTAAAACGAGTTAGAAAACGCATGCTACAGGAAATGCTCTGCTATCGAAGACAAAACAAACCCTAAAACGCGTTAAAAAACACATGCCACAGGAAATGCTCTATCGGGGACAGAACAAAGCCTAAAAGAAAGTCCTCCAATGATACCGTATCTGTTCCGAAAAACAATCTCCAAAAGGAGGGACTTGAAGACTGCTTGCACCAACCACAACTCGAAGGGAACTCTGGCGGTTTAAGTGACACACGGAGCGGGGGTGTGGGAGGAGTGCGGGAACAGACGGCGAGGGGAGGAGAGTAGGAGGAGGAGTAGGGGAGGCACGGCCTAGCGGCCGTGCAATCAAGCAGTGAGGGGGCGGGAGAGTAGGCAAGGCAGGCGGCTGGGGGCATGTGCACGCGCTTTTAAGCTCAATGCGCATGCGCATTGAGCCTAAAAGTCACGGGCACTGCAAGGAATCGCCACGATTCCTTGCAAGTTGGACAAAGAGTGGATAAGCCCCCATAGTCTCGCTTGCTCGATGCGCATGCGCATCGACAGGCGAGACCTAAAAAAGGAGAGAAGCAGTCTATTAGTCAATCAAAAGCAATCCCACCCGCGCGACCTCGTCCACAATGTTACAGGATAATTAAGCCAGCGAAGACACCCGAACAATAAAGGATTCGTGAAAAGTAAACAGCCCATCTCTCGTAGAAGGAGAAAGAAAAGACAAAAGGGGCCATAGAACAAAAGAAAGGCAAAATAAAAAACCCCACCCCTAACCCCCCACCCTGCACCCCTGCAATGGCTACGACCTAACCCCACTAGCAGCGTGCCTGTCGCCCAAGAACTACCCTAAAGGAAGGGAAAAGAGAAAGCTGAGGAGGAAAAAGCAAACACACTCCCGGTCTCCAATACCCCCCGCCAACAGCGACCACCCCGAAACATGGTAAAATCAATATTTAGCAATTATACAAACCAGTCAGGGGAGGATAAACAACAACCACCCAATTCCCGTCACAATATAGGCACAACCCCGGCATCGCTAAAAGCCATTATATCGTATCCCAGCGATAAAGTTAAGCCCTGGCCATTACGGTCCGTCAGAAGAGTCTTTGCCACTCGAGCCGCCATTTTGATGGAAAAGGCAAAGCATCCATAAAAGTTCTTGTCAGCACAGGAGGATCGAATACAGGATAAAAGTTCACAGCTCAAACGAGGAAAGGTGTCCAAGAACAGCGAGTATCCCAAACCAACACCAAGGAACTCGTAACCACATGGAAGACCGTCTATAGATGTGTTAGGCGGCAGCAGGATCAGGCAAGAGACGCTAGCGAGAAGCACGGGCTGGCTTGTCGGTAATAGGGGACCGTCAAGGTTCATGAATTCCGGGTTATGCACGGGGACCTCGACCTCTGATGTGCAGTGCACCACTGGTACCATCTCTAGCTGGAAACTAAACGAGGTGTCGTCCACAGGTTCCAGGATACCGTCCACTTTCACCATCAGTGTCCGGAACACAGAGACTGCGTGCGAATGCAGCGCTCCAATGGCGGCCACAACGGCCTGCAGCGATGGCGTGCCTTCCGTCCGCTCCATCCCCTCTCAATAGGCGACAGAGCCGGACTCGAACCCCGAAGGCCGGCTGCTCCGGAGTCGCAGGCCACGCAAATCTGATATCAAATAATGGGCGCTCCTCGTCTTACAGAACACACCTTCGCCGTCAGAGAGGGCCCCAGCCCGTCGACCCCGGGAGGGCAGCAAGGTCTCCGGGCACTGGACCCCACCACAGCAGCCGGCGTGGCACGCTGGCGTGTCCTCGGTGTAGATCGTTCAAAGGATCATCACAAGAAGTCAACAATTCAGGCACTCTTCGGGGGACTGGGCTCAGTCCAGGTCTCAAGGCCGATGTTGTTCAACTCTGACCCGGGTAGTCTAGAAATTGAGGCCCCGGCTTCCGCACGTTGTTAGGCCGAGAGTGGAAACACGGCGTATCTTCGTCAGCCGATGAGGTAGAAATCTCGGGATTGCACCTTTAGAAGCAGTAGACCTTCATAAACAAGGAAATCAGGTGTAAGGTCAGGATTGAAGACAGGATAATCGAGCTGCTGGCGGAGGTCGGCGGAGCCGGGAGCTTACACGGCCATCTTGATTCGTAGCGTAGCTCCTCCCCCCACTGTATTAATTTTTAATTGTTTAAATATGTGACCTCTTTTATGACAATATTGTCGAAATAAAGATGATGAAAAATCCAGATGGTTTCCCTCTTTTTGCTTTTGATCTTTTCTAAGACACCATCTAATGTTACTCTCATAGTGACCTTTATCCAAACAATGTTGGAAAAGAGGAGCTGTAATCTTCCTTGTGCATATTGCCGATTTGTGTTCGATAAAACGTATGCGAAACTCACGCGCAGTCTCACCAATATATACTAGTCCACACGGACACATCAGCAGATATATAATATTCTGACTTCTGCAATTTGTGAGATCCCGCAATATGATATTACGTCCATGACAGCAAAGGGAATCAGCAACAACCGCAGCCTCACAAGCTTGGCAGGACCCACACTTGTGATTGCCTAATATCACTGGTAGTCCTGTGATAGAGGTCTGTCGTAGAGAATTGTTTACAATTGGTCTAGTGTGGACCAAGATGTCACGCAAGTTCCGGTTCCTACGATAAGCCACCAAAAAGGTTTTTCCAGTTTTGTTTCATTCTCATTGCTGTTCAGAATGTTTCCAACTCTTTTGAATGATGTTTTTGATTTTGAAGTTCAAGGCAGAATGGTTGACAACATATACAACTCTATCTTGAGGTACGCGACATGTTCCCTCTAAAAGGGCATCACGGTTGTAGTATTTGGCCCTTTTATATGCATGTCGCACTAATATCCGAGGATAACCTCCGGCCAGTAAGCGTGCCCTTAGGGAGTCAGGGCAGGTCTGGAGCAACCAGGGAAGCCCAAGAATCAAAGTAGATTCATTCGTGGGGACCCACCAGTCGACGGACCAGGGATCACAAAGGGGCCTCGAGCAGAAATGCCGGAAGTGTAGGCCTCTAAGCTTCGATGCAAAAGGTGCTCAGGGCTTGGACTACAAGTAGCCCAATGCACAACCCACCCTGCCCCAATACACTACAGCCTGTCTGGGGAGGTGCAGGCACCTCCCTGGACAGGAAACCTATTGTCCAGGCCTCCCCCGCCGGAGTTGCATCCAGCAGCAGGAGGTCAGACTTGTGTCTGTGGCAGCAGCATCCATTTTGTGATGCTGGGGCTCTTTTAAACATTTACCGGGTAAGTAAGTGTGTACATGTCTTCTCCCTCTAGAAGGGTGGAATTCTACCCCCGCCACCAGAACTGCCGGGTGGTAGCATTCCAAAATGTTTGACACCAAACACGACATGTTTTGATGCAGCCATTCCAAAGTTAGCATTTACCACAAGGTTATAATGCACTTACGAGTATATGGTATGGCTGTTATCATAGAACAGCTATAAGGGTATCCGAAAGCTGCAGAGGGGCTCAGCTCATGCTTGGGTCTCCTCACACAAAACCAAGCACTCTGCCTTCAGGATAGATAGAACTATAACTAAGTAAGGGGTACAAGTACCACCTTACCACTGGTCTGCTACTGCAGCCTGGGTGTCATTTTGGAAGGCTTCCCAGGGTGGCATAATACATGCTTCAGCCCCTGGTAGGCATCTGGGGTACCTATGCCCTTGGTACACAAGGTACAATATACTAGGGACTCACAAGGGTGACCCAGTAACCAATCTGGAGTGTACCTAATGTACAGGTAATCAATTTAGAGAGAGAACTGCTAGGCTGTGGTCCTGATTAGCAGGGCCACAGCCAGACTAAAGTCGATAAACCAGTGAAACACAGCAAAAAGTGGGGGTAACCATAGTAAGCAGATCCTACTCTCGTACAAACCTTTCAATTGCTGTATCCCCCACTACTGACCATGTTTGCTCATTTGTTTCACTTAGATATCAGTGTCAGCATCCCAGCCAGCAGCATGCAAATAACATGTGGGGACAGCTATCACATGTCTAACTGTTCCTTGTATGGACAGATTGGCATTTGAATGTCCAATTTTCAAAAGGTACGATCAATAGTTCAGTGCATTTTCTGAAAAACATGTTGCTGCATTATGCACATTTTGGGGAAACAGGCTTCTATGACTGATTAGGTGGTTTTGCATCAATTACTTTTGCTTAACCTTTGGCACTATAAGAGGAAATAGGTTAGTTTTCAACAAGCCATGGTGATCAAATGCTTGATCAGCTTGATGAGTTAGAAAAATAAAGGAGATACAGTAAAAACTCTGTTCATCATAAGTGCTTCCATCACTTAACCACTAAGTTGGTTCAATAGATTAGCAAATAAAAACCTCTCCAATGTGATGTGTCTAATATGTAGGCCTCAACCTGCAATAGGCCCAAAGCTCTTGGTGCCGACAGGGACATTGCCAATGAGCTGTGAGAGACGATGGTGCTGCATACAATGGCGTTGTTGTCTGTTTAATCCATGACTGCAGGAGGAGATGGCCAACAGCTCCGGAGTGCAAAACTCTGAAGATCGGCATCTGTGCTCCGGCTGAGTGTGGTGTTGCCTGTGTGTAGGTATGGCAGGGAGTTAGGGATCGGTATGGAGTTGTAGACCTCCTGGTGACAACGGGAGCGTAGTGTGGGAGAGTGCCGCTTGGGAATAGCACAGGTGTGGCAGCTTCAGTCCAGATGGTGTGGCGGCCTTCTCTTCCACCCCTAACTATTTTCTCTACTGATGAGGGAAGTTATCCCGAAACCCGAGCCATGTCTCGGGCGATATCCAAAAACCCAGGACATGTATCGGGTCTAGAGATCATCAGTTCAACAAGTACTTACTTGCACCCACTGGGGTGAACCACTCAAGAACTCCATGTACCAGGGTCCCTAGGGGCGACCCGGAGGAGGGGCTAGCGGTGTGCGGTCCATTGCGATGGTTTCAGTCCAGATGGTGCACCTGCCTCCCAATAACCTTCACAGGTCAACAGCACAGGAAAACAAAACAAAGGAGCCCACCCTTATTGTACAGTGAGAAAGAATCCAGTGCTCCACCAGAGCTGCAATAGAACAGCCCTCTAAATGGGCAGGTCATTTCAATGGACAAGCAACTGTACAGAGAAGAGAGACTACCAAAATGTATTTCACATTTGGTTGAGGTTTCATAAACTATCCCTGTATCAGACAGTCACTGTAAGGGAAGAGGATGACTGTCACACCAAACATCAAAGGGAAAGAGATGGTAACAATAGATGACTTTTGTTGTAACAGAATAAAGCCAGATTTGTCTTCCACAAGGACCCAAGTCCTGATGGCACTGCGGAAGACTGAACAAATCTATCTCCAAGCTGTAAGGAAATTTTCATAACCTGAATGGCACAGCTATAGTTCAGGAAGAAAAAAAGATTCTCCTCGAGGGTGCATTAGGAGGGGTTGTCAGCAGGCATGTGAATCCTCCTTGCATCAACTATGTCAATAAGAAAAGGGAGCTATTAATAAAACAGAATAGACCGCTCGCATTAAGAAAAGCATGGTTGAAAAATGTCATGTTATAATAAAAATAAGGTCCTGGGGCTAGCAGAAGATCCTGCTTAGTTTATTGCCATTTAGGTTAAGGATGCACTGGGTTTAGAGAAAAAGGCCCGATAAATGACAACAAATACGACAACCAACATGAGTGCTCCTTCGGAACATACAGCAGAAGTCCCAGTCCATACATTAATTTGATCTGAAGGACAGCAATGACCAAGGGGAATATCCAATAGCAGGGCAATCAACCACTGATGTTCACAAACTTGCCATTAGAAACTAGAAAAACAGGGGAGTCTTTAGAAAAATCACAAATAGGCTCAGAAAGTGTAGGAGAGACTACTGCATTCTAGAAAACTATGTGTCATCTACGGAGTGAAAGACTATTTTGGGGGATCAGAAAAGTCAGATTCTATACAACCACTATAGAAAAAGCTAATACAGGCAAACAAGATGCTAAATGAGTATACTGAACTGTGGGTGTTTTTGTCTGATCTACAGTGCTTCTGTACTTAAAAGGAATGAGTAATCCTAATTGCCGTTTATTTTCGAGGTGCGTGAAGATTCTGAAAGAAATATTAAGTATCCGGCCATGATAAGCCGCTTGCAAGCATAAAACTGTGCCCCGACAGCATGTTTATTTGTTGTTTCCATTATATCTCTTGAGTCTTATTATACAGCTTCAACTCTTCTGTTTGAGTTTGTGATCTGAGCTAACATACTTGTTTATATTAATAGAACAATAGAGAGATTAAAAATTAACACCCGACGAACAGCTAACATAAAAGAAGCTTTGCTAGGGCAACAGCAAGAAAAGCTCCATTTGTCCTCAATATCCGCAGCTTACTGTTCGAAGGTACACAGACTGCCATCATTCTTGGGTGCTAATCATCTTTGCAATGCGACCGAGACACTTAACATGGGAGAGGTGTGGCGCCGCGGCCAGGGCGACTGACGCTGGAATCTGGGGACCACGGTTCGATCCCCGACTCCGGCGGCAGGTTAGCCCAGCACCATGTGACTCTGGGCAATAGCTCGCTTAATCTTCCCGACGGCCCCCCAGCGCCTAGAGACCCTTACGGGTGATTGTGCGCTTTATAAATGTGAACTTTACTTTACTTAACATGAGCTATGGATTAGACCAGGGCGTTCACCTTAACAGTTCAAATTGTTCCCCTCATCGAAACAATCTTTAAGTAGCAAGATGCTGCATACAAAGCATGTATTTGGAACAAACTAAATGCAAAAACATAAAAGGCAAATCCTTGACGAAAAAGGTATACAATATTCCTAGTCTGATTATACAAGTGGATGTGGGCACCAATGAGACAGCTCTTTAGGCAACCGCTATACAGGTAAATGGACAAAAAAAAAAAAAACCACCAAGTTATGTACGATAGGAAGCTGAATGTTTCATGTCAACTAAATCTTTACACCGAACATCATTTATTGACACCAGCAATGGGAAATGACAAGCCAATGAGAATGCTTGTTTAGCCGGTAATAACTACTGATTACAACACTCAAATATTCTGCGATTTTCAGATTCCTGTCCCCCAGGTTGACCGGTGTGCCACATCACAGAGCTTTGCTTCAATCTCTCACAATTTATTTTCGTTTTTCTAATTGTAGTGGCTTCCTCCAAGCTCCACACCAAAGGACGAAAGAGCTTGAGCACAGTACCAGTGGCTGGATCCAAATGCATTCTTCCCTGGTGACTGCCAGGCTAACCAGTGCGTTTTTCAATGGAGGGGCATGAGAAGACTCATGCCCCTCCATGCTGCTCTGCGTACCAGTAAGTCTGTGCGCAGCAGTCCTGAGACAGGGTGCGACCTGTTCCTATTTTGGGTGCCTATTTTAGGTGCCATTACTGCGCCTACCTTCAAAGCAATAATGGAGGTTAGTTACCTGTACTCTCTTTATGAGAAGCAACAAGCAAACATATCAATGCTTACAGGGGGCAACACTCAATTATTTGATTATCATTTACTCTAAACTTATTCTAATTATTTCATCACATCCCCTTTAATAAAAAATAAACGTACTTTTTTTTTAAATCACAATTTTCCAGTTTTAAATGTATTTAAACATGTAGGGCCCGATTTATAATTTGGCGGGCGGAAAATCTCGGTTGGCCTTGTAGATGACAATGCGTGCCAGGCTGCGACTACTCCACCAGCCAAATTTAGAAAAGACCACTAAACCGGCTATCATTTCTAAAGCACTAACAGGAACTTAGTTTGGTGCACCATGTCAACACGACAAAGCCATCCATCAAACAGGTTTCTTTTTTTTATTTGCAAAAAGAAAATCCAGAACCAGAATTTTTGGGTGGAAAATACAAAAGAAAATGCCCACCTCTCCCATGGCGAGGTGAGCATTTAGCAGTTTTCACTGCCCCTTACCGCCAGGGTTTTCCTGCAGGTGAAGGGCAGTGAAAACTGATCTCTAATTCGACCATATAAATTAGGTGGGCAGAATTATAGGTCTGCCTCTGATGGCTCTTACTTCATAGTGCCATCAGAGGGGTTTAATCATGGAAGAGACGGTAGTATCCGACGTTATTAAACCAAAGGTCCACCAGCATATAAATCTGGCAAGGGGACCACAGCCTTGGCGGTATGGATACTCCATCGCGATAGAGTATCCATTCAGCCAATATCGAATTCAGGCCAATAGTGATTTGTTCCTGCAGGAAGAAAAAAAACGCACGAGCCTATCAATCAGGAGCTGCATGGAAGCAAAGGGGAGCACAAGAAACGCTATCTGGAAAGAGATCACTGCTTCTTCAAATGAAACAAACCAACGGGGAAAGTTGCAGATACAATATCAGGACAGCACCAAGGTCTTTAAAATTAGAGATTTAAGCAACATACATCGGTTCTAAATCTGCAGATTAGACAGTAAATGCCTAACTGCGTAAAACTTGTAAAGATAAAATTGTAAAGGCTCAATCTGGAGTTACAACACATACGCAACCAATCCTTGTTTTTTTTTTTTAATATAAATATACTTAAGTGCTGGAGTTCAGTCCCTCTGTGTAGCCATTAGTCAGCATGGTTTTAGCAACTTAGCACTACAATACAGTGTATGCACATTGCTGTTCCTGAAAAAAACTCACTTTGTCAAGTGCAATATTCTATTAAATTAAGCACAAGCAGACACCTGCTTTTAATATGGTTAGCATACTTGCTTGTCTTCCTTTGAGAGATCGGATGCATTTTAGGTTTACATTTGTCATCAATTTGAGTTGTAGCAGGGTATATAACAAGCAAACTAGACACTAATGAAAGCAGAAAAGCCCACCCCAAAGGGCAACGGCTCAACTCTTAACGGCATACAGTTCTCTCGGAGCACTAACGACGACGCCTTAGTGTGCCGTCTTCGAGTGATAGGAATTACATTTGGTACGAATTCAAATACCGCGGGAAGAGGCCAAGAGTAACAGTTCTTCTGGCAGTTTCCTAGGTTAAAAGATCTGCACTCTACCTAAAATAAAAATACGTCCCACAACTCACATTGCGAATTGATAAAGAATCAGCTTAAAAATAGGTTAAATTGTCGATCCGTATTCTCAAGCTCTCTCCAATGTGAGGGAGTCACTTTGATGGTATACCTGGTAGACGTCGCCCAATGCTGTGCTTGCATACCTTCTGGAGGTCACGCAGTACTGTACACATCATGTTTTCCCATCATTCAATTTCATTCCTGGATTTCTTAAGCAGAAATGAAGGGACTCCAAAATTAAGACACTGAACATTCAAACCAGACATTGGAAAATAAGCAAGTGCCCTTGAAGGAAAGCATTTGTCCCAGGTCTACACTACCTAGCCACTCAAATATATTCTTTATAAACATGTTAATACTCAAGCTGACTCGATGCTACAGGCCCATCTAGAAAAGCAGCAGCATGCTTCAAGATTAATTTCAACATCTGAGCACATTATAGTCAGATGTATTTTTGAAAATAGAACGTTTTGCTCATTTCATCCTTAATATGACATGAACTCTAAAAATCAAATACAATTAAAAATACATATTTCAGAAATAGTAGGCAATTACCTGAAAAGGTATTGCCATAGAAATAGTTCCCAGTCAGCAAAAATGGGAAGGGTACAAAAATAGGTCAAAATGTCAGCTGCAGACATCTCCCCAAGTATCTGACTAGAGCTGTAACTTGTAATGAATGTACAATCCGACCCTTATGTGCAAATCGGTAACGCTTTTAACGAATACAAGCCACAAAGTAACTGTTAACAGGGTCCAAAACGCGGCTGGGGGCTTTTCTGACCTGGTGAGGACCGGAGTGACCTGGTCGCCCAACGCGCTCCTGCATCTCGCTCTCCCCCGCCGCCGCTCTGCATTAGCGGCCGCCGAGAGGGGGGAGCGTCTTCCACTCAACCCCCAGTATCCCCTGCGGGGTCCCGGCGACGCCGTCAGCAGCGTCATTCGCCAGCGCCCGGAGGCGCTTAAAGAGCAGCAGTAGCTCCCTTGTCGCGGGACGCGCCGGGCGACGCCGGGCGGAGCCCAGGCAGAGGGCGGGCCGTCTGTGGCCGTCCGGGGACGACCAGGGACGGGACGGGCCATAAATCTTGGCAGCTCGTCAAGGTACGTTGATTCTGGACACTAACACAGGGGGGACAACAAAAAGCGGATGCCATATATTTGTGCCAAATAAAAGCCCACACGGGTGGTGAGAAGGGCTATTCGAAAACTGACTAAGACCACTGGGATAGAAGATTAACGATTATCTGAAAACCATATATAACAAACACTATGGCCACAAAACCTAAAAGTCGCTCTACTAAGAGCAAATCAGATACACCCCAGAGATCTAAAAAGCCAGAGATAGAGAGTAGTATTATGGCACTCCACAAAAATACTCCAACCGCAATAGATCTAATGCTACAAAAAGTTGCGGGTGAGATAGAAGGCACAGAGAGACGTATATCTATGACACTAATCACTGTGCCGCTCTCGCCCACGCTGATTGGGGATGGGAATGGTAGTTTGCTATCTAACAATGATACACAGAACGAATCCATCAATGATGTCCCATGCGCCCAGATAGTGATAGAGGATGAAACAAGGATGGAGGCAGGGGAAGTTGTAACACCTAATAAGAGAAATGGTAAAGGGGGGGGGGGCGGAAAAATCGACAAATACAAAAACTGAAGAAATCCGCAAGGAGCGGAAAATCAAGAGCTAGGGGGGGGGGGGAAGAGGTCTTTATAACAGAAACGAGTGGCCGTTGTATCCCCCCGGGGTGGGTGAATGAGATAATGCTAGACCTCCAAAAGCATCTAGAATCCTTTATAATAAGCCAAATTAAACCCCTGACCAGCAGACTGCAGAAAATAGCACATGAAATACTGAAGCAGGGTAAGATCAAGGATGCACAAATTGGTAATCAACAAGGGGGGGGTGAGCCCAGAAATCCCTGCCCCACCCCCACAAACTCGTCAAACTAACAATTGTGTGAGCAATGAACACTGCAGTATTGTACAGGTGCATGCCGAGCCAACACCACCAGTGAATATGGGTCAGGAAGGCAGAGGGAATCCACAGGGAAGCAGGGACAATGCTAATGGTCCGGGACAGGGAGATGCAGGGTACCCGAACCCAGATCACCTGCTATCCCTAAGCAGTTGAATCCCCAATTAGGTTTTGAACAGTATGATAGACACCAAGCTCACTTGCCATATGTAAACCTCCCGCCAGAAGCCAGTCCCTATGCAGTCATATTCACGGGGGTTCCCGAACTCAGAATAGGGCAGAGAGAATCACAGTTGGAACTTAAAGGCAAGATTGTTAATTGGTTAAACATTCATAGACCTCTGCAGGGGAATGAACAGGGGGAAATCCTACAGGTAAGAAGGGTGAATTTGGTGGGTAGGAGAAGAAAAGACAGAAGGTAACTGTATTATTGCAAATTTTAAAAATCCAAACTTAGTGCAATATATACTGGACAACCAAAATAGAAACGCTACAAGTACAATAAGGACAATGCTATTAGGCTATTTTTATCCTAGAAAACTTGTTGCGTACCCACCAAATCCTAAACAGGGCACCAGAGGAAGAATTGTGGATGACCATTGGGTAAGGCATAATGATTTTACTACCCAGTATTCCCCACACCAGCTCCCCCCGCAGTGGACTAATAGATTTGGCCCTTTGCAGAACTTAGATAACACTGAATGACTAGCGCTACCTACCAGGAATCAATTGGTCAAGAGGAGCAGGGTCCTGACTAATGAGTGTGTAGGGAAGGAGCAAAGCAAGGGAAAAGGAAAGCAAGCTGTAGATTGCTCCCAACCTACTGAGACAGTATGCTCCTCACCTAACGAGATAGTTTGTTCATCACCGATTGAGATAAACTGCTCCCCACCCAGGGATAGAGGGAAAAACAGCGAAGGGAATAGGAAAGGGATGGATCCAAGGCCACTGCCTCAGGACCCCATTGAAGAAGTAGTCCAGGTGGGAAAGTTAAATAGTATTTCCTGGAATATAGCAGAGTTAGCCGCTAAATTTGAAAAACCAGACTGGAGGAAGGAGCTTTGTGGCTATCATATTCTTGCCTTCCAAGAGACATGGGCACCGAACCCGGCCCAGATAGAGGGTTACAAGTGCTTTGCAGTCCCAGCACAGGAAAGCAGAGCAGGGAGAGCGAGAGGAGGATTATCTATCTACGTTGACCTAACCATAGGAGGGATATGGTCAGTGCCATTATGGACGTCGCACACCCTTCAGACAGTAACACTCCAAAACAGAGGACAGAAACTAGTACTTTTTAACATCTATAATCCAGGGCCCGTACAAGGGGAGAACGGTGCCGTACGGGAGCTAAATGTTAGACTAAGGGAAGAGGTCGATCAGAGAAAGGGGAGGGGGAGCCCAATTATTCTATTGATGGGAGATTTTAACTCCCACCTTTGCCCAAACCTTCCTATGACACGAATAGATTGGGATGCTTGCCCTTTAAAAAAGGGGCCGCATTTTGAGCATACTCAGGAAGGCACAATACTATCTACAGTAATAGATACTCACTCACTAGTCCACACTATGGATATGGTAGTACAGGAGAGGGGGGGTACGCATGTCCCTACATTTAAAGGTAGAGGTTGTTCATCAACAATCGACTACATATTAATATCAGCTTTTGCGACATCCCGAATCACAAAGATTATAACAAAGTGGAGCCCCTTCAGTGATCACAACCCACTAGTGGTAGAATTAAGCTACATGAGCCACAGGAGAAAGATCAAAGAAAGGGAGGGCAGGCTGCAGCAGGTAGATCAGGGGAGGCGTCTCAAATGGATAAAAATAAACCCACAGGAATTCTACAAAGCCCTAATCCAAAAAGGGGGGAAATATGTAGAAGAATGCCTGAACCCCCAAATAGAAGGCCTAGAGGTAGTAGCAGCTTTCGAATCCCTAACAAAACTAGCAGATAAACTCCTGGAAGCAAAAGGTTCTCCCAAAACAACAACGAATTACCCACGTTGGTTTGACACAACCTGTTCGAAAGCATTGAGGAATCTAAAAAAAGCCCTCAAATGCAAACCAAGGAACATCGCACTAGTAGCCAATTATAGGCAAATTTATAAGTCCAGTGTTAGGGAAAGGAAAGCGGCACGGCAGGCACAAGTCTGGGCGGATTTAAGAGAGGCAGGTGAAAACAGGAATTACTCTGAATTCTGGAGAATTGTGAATAGGCCATGTTTTCAGGACAACACAGCACCAGCCATCACCTCTAGTATCCTCCCAGACCAATGGGTTACGCACTTTGAGGGCCTGTACAATAACACTAAGATGAGCGTGCAGGAGGGTGAATGGGAGGGTGATAGGAGTGGAGAAGTAACATTCACTGTGGAGGAGTTAAAAACGGCGATCCGAGGTCTTACCCCCAATAAAGCACCAGGACCTGATGGAACACCCCCAGACCTTTATAGAAGCAATATAGATCTCTGGGCACCAATTTTAACAATGGCCCTTAATGCAGCTATTAGGTCTGGCCTACCACGTTCTTGGTCCACCGCACTTATTGTACCGATTTTCAAGAAAGGGAGCAGAGAAGACCCCAAACGTTACAGGCCGATTTCTTTAATCGATGTCTCAGCGAAATTATTAGGGCGGGTGATCTTGAAACGACTAATTGACCGGACAGAGGAACACCATACCATAGCGGATACCCAGTACGGTTTCAGAATGGGCAGATCTACCGGTGACCAGTGTTTGAACTTGTATCTCTTAACGGCCAAATACACCAAAGCTAGCAGTGGCACGATTTTTATGGGGTTCATGGATTTGGCTGCTGCTTTTGACAATGTTAATAGAAGCAAATTATGGGCCATGATGTACAACATGGGAATGGAGGTGGAGCTCATTAACATCCTAAAAGAGCTCCATTGGAACACCACGGCCAGGGTGCGCTTCAGCACTTAGGGGGGGGGCGAACTGAGCCTTTCACCTGTTCAGGAGGCGTAAGGCACGGATGCATCCTTGCGCCTTTTCTCTTTTCATTGTATATCAATGGCCTTGAAAGCAACCTCACTTCCCTTGCCCTGGATTGCCCGAGAGTAGGATCGCGACAGATCCCAGTACTGTTATATGCGGATGACGCGGTCCTCCTGGCCCGCACTTCGAGCAGCCTACAACAACTGGTGAATGGCTTTGTTAAGTTCATGGCCGACCTGGATCTGTCGGTAAACTTAAAAAAATCCTTTGTTATGGTGGCCGGCAAGAAACCAGCTAAGAAGCCTGTGTTTAAAATAGGGACACACACATTGGAAATAGTTATCACTTTCCCCTATCTGGGCCTCCTGCTGGACAGCGATATGCATTTTAAACCATTGGTGGAGGAACACTGTTCTAAACTGGTGTCTTGTAATGGGGCAATTTTAAACTTTGCGCACAGATTGGGTCGGTGGTGCCCTGAACAAATAATGACTCTGTACAGATCAGTTACAATGCCAAAGGCACTATATGGTGCAGAGGTGTGGGGATTCAGGGATGCGGAAAAGCTACAAACCGAAGAAAATAAGTTCCTTCGTAGAATTCTGAAAACTCCACCTTCCACTACTGCTGATATTGCCCATTCAGAACTGGGGATCCAATACATCTCGGATCAAGTGAAGATTAGGCCAATCACTGTTTGGATCAGAATATGGACCAACCCAGAGGCTGAATTGAGCAGGGAAATCACTAAAGACTGTCTGTAAAGAGACAATGCCATGCAAATCCCTTGGTTAAAATATGTTAAAAACACCCTGATAAATATTGACCACTCGCATGTTTTTTACGACCTATCGCAAATTACAAATAATTGTAAAATGACCATAAAGAAATTGCTCTTAGAAAAGTTTGCAACAACCAGAGCAAATGCGGCAGCGGCAAAGGCCAAGACGACAGTAATTGCACATGGTTTAGTGGCCAATGGGGTGGGCATGGAACCGTATTTGTTCCTGATCCATAACCAACAGGCGAGATTTTTAATGTGTCGTTTTAGGCTCAATCTTTTACCCAATATTTTAGCATATCCTTCTGGTTTTACCACAACGATTGAGCAGAAGGGTGCCTGCGGCTGCGACAATAGGTCTCCGCAGGACACCCTTCATTTTGTACTTTTATGTCCATTTTATCAACTGCCTAGGCGCCGATTCCTGGTTCACATTTTTAGAAAACAGAAATTACGTCATGCAAAAGCGGCCCCGTTATTCCTCCAGAAAGCTAATGACACGTATACCCTGTGTGCCATCTCAAGTTTTTTTAAAGTAGCGGTTAGACTGAGAAATACAAGAAATTGATCCAACTATGAATAGGAACTCATCTCTGCCTCTATTTGGGATTTATATGTCCTGCTGCTGGTGCTCAATTTCATTTAACTGTTTCTTTTTAACACTAGTCTAAAGTTCAGAAATGTAATTTAATGAGATTTTAGAGCTAATTGTATTGTGATAATGTACTGTTATTATGTATTTTTAATTGTCGAAGTAAAAACTAACTGAACTGTTAACAGCACTAGACACTGGAATAAGCCATTTACAAATTGCTTAAAGCAGCTAAAAATATTTCGATAATGACTTCTTTATATTGATTGCTGTATGGTACTTCAAATTGATTAACTTTCATCAAACTCTGGTCCTATACCAAACTGTCCTAAAACTGTTCTGGATAAAATGTTCACACTTTATCAGCCTCGCGGGTATTTAAACAGCATCCCTTTGTATAGCCATAAAAATAGAAGAAAAGAGAATGATTTGTATTAATCATCTTCCATCCCTTTGTATTTCTGCAATAAAATGTATGTTTTAAAATGTTTATATAAGATGCACCACCTATAAGGGGGGATACAAGATAATTAAACCCCCAACCCTTCTGTTACAGGTCTTAATGAAGCTCAGCAGCACAATACCGTACATCACCCTTATCATACTGTTGGCATAAGATACTACGGCAGAGAAGGGTAGGATGAACATCTGTATACCTACAACCTGCATAAAACGGAAATGCTCAGACATAACTGACATAGCCAATCGGCACAGGTAATACAGGCGCTCCCTGTACCGCGAGCACTCAAAACAACAAACAATACCCTTCACAGTCATCCAGATGAGCTGGTACTCAATTTAGATGGGCATGAACAAGCTCACAGTAGCAACCACAATAATAAACAACAACACAGCTAAAACCGTGCACAGTTCCCGAAGCTGCACATCTGAGCAGAGAGCTATACACCAAACACCTGATACCACACAACTAATAGATCACATCAGTTAAGCTTTTCATATACTTGGATATCACAGAGATCACAACAGTACTAACTATATTATAACAACTGAAATGTACAAAAGAACACAACAAGCAAAAACAGTGTGCCTACAACTGACATAATTCAGGGGCATCTTATAGAAGGACCCCAATGAGCTAAACAGCACACCAGTCTTAATACATAACATAGTAATCTGTGACGACAACACACTAAACCAACAGACTAGTTTAAAGGGCTACTGCGGACCCTAACAAGGCAAGGCACCATAGTATGTTTCATCATCCACATAGCATTAACACAGTAATGAACGTACCAATCATTCAGATAGCATGTACCCCATTTGGTAAATATCTCTTGCTACGCAAACAATAACTACAACAACACACCTACAATCAAACATACACAAAATATTGGTAGAAAGATGTAGAACTCACATGGCTGAGTTCGAAGTATGGGGGTTCATACCAATGGAACAGTGTCAGGATTCAACCATGGGTGGTGAAATGAAGAAGCCTAGTGCACATGTGGATCAGTAAAAAACCCTTTGCAATGGGATATGGGAATCAGTGAAGGTGAGCTGCCCAAGCAACAATGGTGATCAAGGCTACTTGAGAGGGGCAAGTGAATGAAGCAATACAGGTGAAATGACAGCCAACTGGAATGCTGTTTAAAAGAAATTGCCAGGATTGTAAATAAGACACACTGGATGAGGTCACCAAAAGATGACTGGTTGGAAAAAAATCTGATGCGCTAATGGTATGGGCAGTAAAATGCAACCACTGAGGGAAGGTAAAGAGGTCGTAGCAGAAGCTGTTGCTGTGTAGAGGAAACATTGGAAGACTTTTGTTAACCCCTGCCAGACACCCCGATGAAGGACTTTACAGCGGAGTGGTCAGAGGTAGACATTAAGGACCTCCTAAAGATTAGGGAGGTACCAAATACTGCTTTGAGTTAGGTTAGACCGTGGTGGCTGGGATCGAAAAGGAAGAGTGTGCTGGGAAAACACATGCTGTGGTTGCTATGGGAAACTGATTGAAGGCTGCTGTAAGAGGACTGCACAGGCAGCGGTCAAAGCTCCTTAGCCTGCTTAACCTACCCTGGCATTCTTACATGGACCCATATTCTTCCTAAATAAAGATTTGCAGTCCCCACGATAAATCTATAATTTACCCACATCAGTAGGCCTATGGGATCTACGTGTAGAGGCTTATCTCCTCCAGTCTAAAAAAAGCATTTACAGCAGAGATATACATGTAACCTGTAGATACAGACCAACACAGGTGGCAACACAAAAACAAAACCGCTGCTGAAAGTCATTCAAACCACTGAGAAACAGCAACATTTTAAGACAATCTCTTAGGATACTACTGTTGCGAGAGCTTGTGGTTGCAGGTCAGTTTCACCTTGGGGACTGTGCCCGTTCTTTTAAGTCCTCCTCGGTTAGTATAAGGCAGAGTAAATAAAACTTTATTAACCATTACAGCAACCACTAAGTAAAGAAGAAAAAATATCTTCACATAGCAGGCAATAAGGTTGTGTGAATTAATAGCTTGCTATGGAGAACTGTTTGTCACCTGAAATCCTAGATTTGAATACAGAAAAAAATGAAACTAACCATTTATAACTCCATTGCCGATAAATGAGCAAAACCGATAAGAGTAACACTGGAGGTGTGCAGCATAGCAAAATGGCGATAGTAACTAATATAACTAGTGTTTATGTATAACACTAACAAATTAACACATTAAGGGCAGTCACTATAGAAAAGCACGAACAGTCACCCTCTCTCCCTCCACTCCAAACTACCTGGGAGCCATCTAGCCACTATGCATCCGCGCCCCTATTCAGTATGTTCAGCTTCGTCCGATCCATTTACCCGTGGGGACATCCACAAAATATAAGGACAGTTTCACACTCTCATCCACCTTTCAAGGTGGTCTCCATACTCTTTGCAGGGAACCCACTCAAGCAAGCAGTGTCAGGCCCATGCATGCTCCAGCCACCAGTTGGTTCAGCCTCCTCCAAAGCTGCCGAAGCTCACCCCGTGATAAACTGAGTGAGAAGTGGTCCCAAGTTTGGGGGACCTCATCTTTACCTACCCAGTAAAGGAGCCCCAACACTTGCACCTGTGGAGCGAGCACGCGCCCCCTGCCATCAGCCTGTGCAAATAATGCCTACAGGTAGATGCAGTGGAAAGCACCCCCGGCCCCCACCTGTGAGGCCCACCCCTCTTCAAGTCTATCTGCCCTCCGCAACCAGCGTGGCCCCCACACATGTTCCCTGGCTCTGCGGAGCTCGGCTCCATCCCCATGTGCAGCTACACTTGCCCACCTGTGCAGCATCCTCCACCCTCTTTGGGAACCTCTTATCCCAAATCCTACCGCCCCCCGGGGACGGTGTCACTTCCACGGCGACACTCACCACACCATGCCGTATGCCCCTTCCCCGATGTAGGAGAGGCTGGTGTAACGGGGGCCCACGTCGAAGACCTGCCCCCGCACAATCTCGGGCCCCCCGCAGTTGGCAGACGCCATCTTTCCCTTGGTGTGGCTGGCTCGGGCGCGCCGCCGGAGCTTGGCTGTCCTCGGGCTCCGCCGCTCGCGCTCTCCCCTGGAAGGTGGGGGCAGCTCGCGCCGCGGCCGTTACAAGCACAGGGGAGCTCGCGCCTGCTGCCGCCGCTGATGGTGACGTGAGAAGCAGCCGGGCTCGCGCTGCTGATGCTGTGCACAGGCACAGGCAGCGTGAGCTCCCAGGCCCCTCCCACCGACCCGCCCACCTACGCCTTGGCGGAGGTCGCGTGCACGTACTTGACCGAGAGGAGCGGGCGGACTGCAGAGAAAAAGCTACACGCGCCTGCAGGCATGCGCGGACCGCTGGAGGAGCAAACCTTGGAGCGCGCGGGAGCACGCAACGGTGCGCATTGCTGTCACGGGGCTGCGCATCTCCTGCTACGCACGGGTTGACTCTGGCCCAACTAGCGGACATCATCAAACCAGGCAAAGCGTCCTGTTGAAGCCAACTTTGAGAGGCAGCATTATCACATAAACATAATGGGTATAATGCTTTAAGGCATGAGGATTTTGGCTTTGGTTTTTTGAACCTGCAGTTATACTACAGGCAGATGAAGTGTGGAAATACATAAAGTTATTGTTATAATCTGGTAGTTGGTACATTCCGCCCCTCCTCCTTCCTTAGGTCCCCTTGGTTGAGACTTACCTTGCCCTGAAGATTACACAGCTGACTTCAACTGACTGGACTGTGGTGGTGTGATGGTATAAAGACATCTCAATACTTACCTGAGTATTGTCTTACATTATATCATTGGCGACGATTTACTGTGTGGGGACGGTTCACCACCACCTCCAATTTCTTCTCCAGTTTTGCTTGCTTCTTTCTAAACCTGCACCTCTGAAGTAATGCGTCTGGTGTCCTGCTGTCCCGCTGTCAACCGGTGTCGCATACATCTGCTGTTGTTTCTTCAAGCTATGCAATCCTTTTCCCAGTAAGGATCTAAGGTACTGTGATTGCCCTTTCCGGCAAGAGTTTCCCTCTTTTTGGTTTGGGAACCTGCACCACGACCAGCAGTTCACGACCAGCTCCTCTCCCTCGTGCCTGGGGTGGAACCATCTCGATACTGTCTCTGCAGCGAGAGGCTGCCTGTGCGGCACCCAGGGTACACAGTGGTGCTGACATGTATTGCCTGGTCCTGGACCTGCTTCATAAAACTAAGGCTGCCCCTGAGTGACTCCTTTGGGACATAAATCAGCTGTTGTCGCAGCGTGTGCTGCCCGCCTTCCCAATCTGCACAGTTTTCCTGGAGTGAAGCTGAGTCCTCGGCGGCTGCCCTCTGTTTCTCTCAGCGCTGCTCCCCTCAGCGCGCAGAGTCACCAAGTGTGTCATCGGACATCTACTCATCAGCGGCAGACACAGTGGCCGTTCCTCTGAATGCAGTCTTCCTCAATGTTTCCACTCGGGAGACCAGTCCCCGACTTCCTGGGACCGTCCCCTTCTGCATGTGGAAACAGAAATTGGAAGGTGCACTCTTTCTGGAGTCAAGGAAGCAGCGTGAAGAGTAATTCCACAATTAAGTCCTTTTATTCAGTAAATTCGCAAATGGCATCAAAATGAATTCTTTTTTTTTTCAACAGCAGTGAGGTGACACATAGTTGTCAAAACTTAGAAACGGGAGGATGTAGCAAGCGTGGCGTAATAACCGACAGCCATTTGCAATACAGGACCTTTCTACGTCTATTATAACTGGAACGGTGAGATTCTTTACATATCAGATAAAGAGAGAGGTGCATTGCAGTGCTACATAGAGCATATGATAATTAGCTGTTTCTTTGAGAGATTTTACTGTACATACTATAAAGATGCCCCCATACCTAAATAATACTCTTCAGCCAATGTAATACTTTGTTTGATGCTTTATTCTCACGGAGCGCCGGGGAAAAGCTCCCGCTCGCTCTGGACTCGGCCGCTAATACAAAATGGCCGCCCTTCCGGTTCCGGTCACAGCCGAGGCTTAAAACACTAGACCGTCACCACATATCTCCCCCCCTTTGGCACCCTCAACAATAAAGGACATTTACACTGGAACAGTCTTACTTGATGCTCATGGTAAAGTCCTCGAACTTCCTTGGCACTCTCACCACTCTGCCTGCTCTCGTTCTCACCATTACTTTCTCTCCCTCTCCGCAACTACTTCCATAAGCGGTGTCTAGTCCACTTATCCCGTTGTTATTGCCTTGCGCCAGTTTACCGTGGCTCTTGTTCAACTCCGTCCTTCTTTCCTCCCTGGTGGTCTCTTCTCCTGCTCCCATGTCTTCCCCTTCCCTGACGTTATCGTTTTCGCTCTCTGTTCTCTGCTCTGCTCCTCTTCCTACACTTCCTTGCTCCTCCATATTTCCTTCCGGTGGAACTTCTCCTACCATGGACGTTTCCCATTTTAGGATTTTGTTACATTTTGCCATCCTGTCTTGAGACCATACCTTGCCATCACTTAACAAAGCTGATCTAGCGTATGGTTCAATGACCTTGAGGGGAGGTGTGAACTTGCTTTCCCCTTTCCTTTTCATCGTCGCTTCCTTCACCCTCACTCAGTCACCCTTCTCCAGGGTCACTCCTTGTACATTTCGCATTTTATTGTAGTGTTCGGCGTATACTTCCTGTGCTTTCTCCAGGTTCCTTTTCACTACGGCGGGAGACCATTTGCTTTGTACTACCATGTGCTTCCACGCCAAATTGTCCTTGGTAAATGGTTCTTGTCCTCTCAACACTTTGAAGGGACTGTATCCAGTGCTCCCTGGGGTGATGCGGTATGACAACAATCAACTAACATTTATTCTGGGGTTCAAGGGGTATGTTTTGAGACCATCGCACAGTTATATCCCCCGTGATAGCATACAGAAAAACAAAAGATAACTGTGGGTCTAACAAAGAATTCAAAACATGCTATGTGTAGCTGGCTATGTATCTGTTATTCCTCTAGAGATGGAAGACGGAAAGGACAGTAAACCACTGTGGAAAAAATGTCCATCAGTTACGCGATAGTGGGCGCCCAGTACATCATGTGGTCTACTCCACAGTAGTATAACCACCACTCTATCACCATAGATCAATATTGGAGAAGAAGAGTGATGGATGGATGTCTGGTGGATTGAGTTGTCGTAACTGTGAGCAGTGCAAAAAATTTTTTAAAGTGTGAAAATTGAAAAGTATAAGATTGGATGGTGCATACAATTTATTTTTATTCTGGCGTTAAGCACCTCCAAGGTTAAAAATAATGTGCAAGTAAGTCAGGTGGTTCAAACAAATACCTTCTGACTGGGCTATCTGGTCGACATGTTTCTGCGGTTCTTGGTCAAGTGTAACCATCCGCTTCCTCAGGACCCATTAACTTAGTTGCTACTGCTAGGTAAATAATAAGTGAAAATAGGACAATATACAAACATACAAAGTGTCACCTGTACACTTCCATTTTCTCCTGTGAGTGTCCATTTTTGATATAGCCAGCGAATCCACATGTAATGAAAAACACAATAACATAGCACTCACATTAGTTAAGGCTATCCCAATGCTTAATTAGTCAATATTTGTGATGTTATATCTAGGTCAAAGTTATCTTAGAGTATCACACATTGTTAAAATAATTATCAATGTCTCACCTTAATTTGTAAGGGAAAACGCCTCACCTCACCTGGCAAACAGCTCAGGAAAATGAAGCCCCGCTCTGTAGTGCAGAAAAATGTACACAGGGTCAGTGTCAATAAAGCGCAGTGTCTGGCAATAACAGAAGCCCAACCAAGGTGGGTGCCCAGAAAGACAATCCACGCATGGGGGGCCCGTTAGACTATCGTTATGCCCGTAAATCTGCCGGATGCGGTGTATTCACCATCAATGTGCCGTGATATCAGCAGTCAGAGTGTTAACAGAACTGCGGTGTAGGTAATTGTTATGTCTATTGCGTTATTCGCCAAAGATAGATAGGAGAGAGTTGATCCTCCAATAGGCGAAATGCAATCATGGTCTCACAATATTAGTACCATCGAAGAAAAATGCATTTCTACCGGTAGTGTCGCTCACCCCATAAGACTAAGACATAGTCATGAGCGCTCCCACCCATTCTGGCAAGCGGCGCATTACGAGCGCTGCTGGTCTACCAAAGAGTTAAATGAAGCCCCTCCTGCTGCCTTACCTATCCGTCGGTACTTCTGACAGCCGGCTGGGCTGTTTGGGGAGGTGCCGTGTAGGACGACGTGCACTTCCTTATTGATTCTGAAGCCGAAATACAATCTATATTAGATGAAAACCCCAGCATGCTGGATAATCTTTCCAAACCTCAGGATAGCAGTCAGGATGGCTGGCCCAAGATTCTGACTTTGAAGAAAAGTCACTCTCGAACATGCATCCACGGTATCACCATGGCTGAATACCTCAGAGGAAACGGTGCACCAACGGGATTGATAGTAGTCAATTCACCGAGACTATTTTTAGATGACCCGGATTTCCTTAGAGACTGGTACCTCATAGCATGGAAGTGCACCAGGGACTGGCTGGTCCTGATAATCAAGACCGCGAAGAAAGCCGCGGATAAAATAATGATCGAGATCCAGCTCCTAGAAGGCCAGATCAAAGCTACCCTTACTGGCAAAATTTTCACTAAACAACAAGATGAGAATAACAAAACCAACAAGGACTTCAAAGACAATATTCTCTTCTCCAAATTGGAGAAGTGCAAGAAGGACTTAGAGAAGTTCTCCAAGGAGAAAGTCTACCCCTACACCAGTGCGAACTATGTTCCCACGCCATTTAATCGCAATGGGAGAACTGGAGGCTCAACTTACGGAACTTCCTCATCCGAAAATTCGACCGACTCTGACTCCTCTAACCAAGGCAATCCAGCGACAAAACCTAGAGGAAGAGGTCAGTGGAAGAACAGAGGAGGACAGGGTTACAATCAGGGCCAATTCAACCCCTGGTGGCCACCTAACCCATGGATGCAAGGTCCACCTCAGATCCCACAACAGATGGGACCTTTTGGTCCTGGACCATATTATCCGGGTCCCAATGTGCCTTTTTTAGGGTTTGGCCGAGGGAGGTCACGTGGACGACGCCGGACGGCACAAGGACAGGGACAAGTACAATGGAACGTCCCCCACAGGCGATGGGACTACGGAGTGGCAAGCAGATCCCGCAGGACCAAGCGGGCCAGAGCACGGGACCAGCCTCGTAGTTAATCTCAGTTCACACGACTTAACACCAATAGAAGAAAAGGTACTGAATCGTGGCCTAGGTTTTGTGAGCACAAACACAGGCGATCCTTTCTTGACACAGATCGAGATGTCGAAATTCTTTCGCAAAGTACGACTACACTTCTTCTTCTCGAAGACAGATCCACCTGAAAGTTTCCCAGAAAACACAGGACTTAAAAAACCATCTACGTTTAGTCCACTCACAGCGATGGTTCCGGCCAAAGTAATTACCTTTGAAGAAGCCGTGCAACACGACATTCAAGAACTGTTTAAACAACCTCACAATCCTTTTGTGAATATCTCTAAACCGGAGCAGGAAGCATTAAAGGACCTGACTAATGACAGTTCCATCATTATCAAACCAGCGGATAAGGGTGGGGCGACAGTACTTCTAGATATGTCGACCTACAGAGAAGAGTGTCTACAGCAGTTGGGAGACACACGTTCCTACAAGCTTCTGACGGCCGACCCCACGTCTCGCTTAAAAACCACTATTGGGCATCTCGTGGAGGAGGCACTGGCTGAAGGCTGGATTACCAACAAAGAAGCAGCCTATCTGACTACCCAGAACCCCGTGACCCCTTACTTCTATGTCCTGCCCAAGATTCACAAGTCCAGAAGACCACCACCTGGCAGACCCATCATTTCGGGCATCGGATCCCTCTTGGAGCCTCTATCTTCATTTGTAGATTTCTTCCTGAGGCCGTTGGTGAAACAAATGCCCACCTATCTGCAGGACACTAAAGACCTCCTCAGACTACTACCAGAACTTGATTTCAACATCTTGACTGACCATCTGGTATCCTTCGATGTGGAGTCACTGTACACTTCCATCCCCCAAAACGAGACACTCGAGGCGATTGAGTCTCTGTTGGGTAATCTCACGTGGGACTCAATAACACCCATTCCACTGGTGATGAACCTGGCAACGCTGGCCATGAAAGAGAACTTCTTCGAGTTCGAAGGCCAGTTCTATCTGCAGACGTCTGGGACGAGCATGGGCAGCGTTTTTGCCCCGTCCCTGGCGAATCTGTACATGCACAAGTTTGAACAAGACCTGGTTCTCACCAATACGAACCCATTTTTGGAATCGATATGCACTTGGAAGAGGTATATCGACGATATCCTTGTGATCTGGCGTGGCGATGAACAATCCCTCCATGACTTCCACAAGTGGCTCAACGAGCAGAACCCGTTCCTACGATTCACCTTGGAGAACAGCCGACAATCCTTGGCTTTTTTGGACCTGCTAATTACGATCACACCACAGGGCCTGAAGACCGAGCTGTACAGAAAACCAATGGCTCGCAACTCTCTATTGCAATATACCAGCTGTCACCCTAAATCTTTACGGGACAATCTCCCATATGGGCAGTTTCTGCGAGTGCAGCGGAACTGCACCAACAAGGAGGACACGGCCAAATATTCAGATGATCTGACATCTAAACTGGTTGAACGGAACTATCCCAAGAAATTGATCCGGCGCTCAAGAAAAAGAGCGGCTAACAACAACAGGGAATCCTTGTTGGAACCACCGGTCCCCAAGACTAAGAACGACAGGCTTACTTGTGTAAACACTTTTAGCACAAGATCTAACGCCATACAACGGATTGTCCGCAAACACTGGAGGATCCTAAATACAGGAGAAGATTCCCTTCCACAACCACTTTTTGCATTCAAAAGAGCGACGAGTCTGAGAGACAGACTTGTACATACCAGACCTCCACCCAAGCCAATCCATCAAGTGGGCACTGTGTGGAATATGCCACCAGTGACGGGACACCACCCCTGTGGCAGCTGTGCGGCATGTCCACAAACGAGAAGAACTACCTCAGTAGATATAGGAACCACTCGACCTTGGGAACAAAGAAGGTTTACTAACTGCAACAGCAGTAATTTGATTTATCTAATTACCTGCCCGTGTGCCTTGAGATATGTTGGCATGACCACCCGCAAGGTGAAGACTAGGATCTCAGAACATAAGAGCACAATAAGATGCCAAAAGCAGTCAACAAGACTGACTAATCACTTCATTCAAGTAGGGCACAGACCCACGGACTTTGAGTGGACTGTGTTAGAACAACCCAACATTCCCAACCACATCACGGACATATCCAGACACTTGTTCAGAATCGAACAAAAATGGGTTTATAAGCTTAACTGCGACAAGAACGGGCTCAACGAAGACATCCCGTGGATGACACTATAGACAATGCATGAACTCTGAGAATTCTGCCTGGCTGGCCATCGTCTGCTATCCTGAGTTAGGCTTGGCCAATGAGACAGGGAACAGAACCTACCTAGAGGGTGTCCAGATAGAGTCACCGGTAGGCCCACTGCTCAATAATAATCCCCTGTTCCACGCAAAGATGGGTTTTAGCTCTATACACACTGGGACGCTCCTTACAAGAGAGCTCCGGATCATCTGACCACCCTAAGACTGACTGTATTAGATTCTACACCAGAAAACACTAGGCAGTCTACAGTAGATCTGCTCACCACACCAATAATTGTCATGTGTGGTGGACACTTACATACAAGGGACTCAATGAGACCGCATTAAGATAGAACACGGTCTCGAACTTCATTGAATCTCTTTACATTCAGGGACCCTACATGCGATGATGGTTGCTATGACATTACCGTGTCATCAGTGCTGATATCTGACTAATAATATAGAGATTATGAATTTAGTCGTAATTAAATATAACTACAGATATGCCCCTCGGTATGGTGGTCCTTTGACGTGTCACTAGGTCTATTTACTGGCTGAAACGAGAGCGATTGCATAGCCTTTGCAATGAACTACATTTCCCCTCTTTTGTAGTTTTTTGATCACACTCGCGCGCATGCCCGCGCGCTGTCACCCCTGTGGACTACACTTCCCATGAGCAGCGGTAGTTCTGGCCTCGGCGCGCATGATCTGATGCGCAGGCACAGAATCAATAAGGAAGTGCACGTCGTCCTACACGGCACCTCCCCAAACAGCCCAGCCGGCTGTCAGAAGTACCGACGGATAGGTAAGGCAGCAGGAGGGGCTTCATTTAACTCTTTGGTAGACCAGCAGCGCTCGTAATGCGCCGCTTGCCAGAATGGGTGGGAGCGCTCATGACTATGTCTTAGTCTTATGGGGTGAGCGACACTACCGGTAGAAATGCATTTTTCTTCGATGGTACTAATATTGTGAGACCATGATTGCATTTCGCCTATTGGAGGATCAACTCTCTCCTATCTATCTTTGGCGAATAACGCAATAGACATAACAATTACCTACACCGCAGTTCTGTTAACACTCTGACTGCTGATATCACGGCACATTGATGGTGAATACACCGCATCCGGCAGATTTACGGGCATAACGATAGTCTAACGGGCCCCCCATGCGTGGATTGTCTTTCTGGGCACCCACCTTGGTTGGGCTTCTGTTATTGCCAGACACTGCGCTTTATTGACACTGACCCTGTGTACATTTTTCTGCACTACAGAGCGGGGCTTCATTTTCCTGAGCTGTTTGCCAGGTGAGGTGAGGCGTTTTCCCTTACAAATTAAGGTGAGACATTGATAATTATTTTAACAATGTGTGATACTCTAAGATAACTTTGACCTAGATATAACATCACAAATATTGACTAATTAAGCATTGGGATAGCCTTAACTAATGTGAGTGCTATGTTATTGTGTTTTTCATTACATGTGGATTCGCTGGCTATATCAAAAATGGACAC
Source organism: Lissotriton helveticus (assembly GCF_964261635.1). Lineage (NCBI taxonomy): Eukaryota > Metazoa > Chordata > Amphibia > Caudata > Salamandridae > Lissotriton > Lissotriton helveticus. Next base: position 1,134,239,907 of record NC_136072.1, on the reverse strand, counting down.
TCACAGGAGAAAATGGAAGTGTACAGGTGACACTTTGTATGTTTGTATATTGTCCTATTTTCACTTATTATTTACCTAGCAGTAGCAACTAAGTTAATGGGTCCTGAGGAAGCGGATGGTTACACTTGACCAAGAACCGCAGAAACATGTCGACCAGATAGCCCAGTCAGAAGGTATTTGTTTGAACCACCTGACTTACTTGCACATTATTTTTAACCTTGGAGGTGCTTAACGCCAGAATAAAAATAAATTGTATGCACCATCCAATCTTATACTTTTCAATTTTCACACTTTAAAAAATTTTTTGCACTGCTCACAGTTACGACAACTCAATCCACCAGACATCCATCCATCACTCTTCTTCTCCAATATTGATCTATGGTGATAGAGTGGTGGTTATACTACTGTGGAGTAGACCACATGATGTACTGGGCGCCCACTATCGCGTAACTGATGGACATTTTTTCCACAGTGGTTTACTGTCCTTTCCGTCTTCCATCTCTAGAGGAATAACAGATACATAGCCAGCTACACATAGCATGTTTTGAATTCTTTGTTAGACCCACAGTTATCTTTTGTTTTTCTGTGATGCGGTATGCCCATAACATTTTGGGAAATTCTTTCTCCCAATCTAAGCCAGCACTGATTGCTGCCTGAATGGTCCCCATGATCACTCTGTTGAAACGCTCGGCCAATCCATTTCCGGCTGGGTGATAGATGGGCGTGTGCTTTACCTCTATGCCATTGCGGGCCATGAACGCCTCCCATTTGGCTGACACAAACTGCGGTCCATTGTCACAAGTTATTACTTTGGGAATTCCATCCTTTACAAATATGGCATTAAGAAACGATAACACTGCGTCCGTGTCCACAGATTCTTTTACTTCCACTTCCGGCCACTTTGAGTACCTGTCCACCATCACAATGGCGTATTTCTGCACTCCTTCAAAGTCTAGAATTGGACCTATGATGTCAATGGATACCACCCCCTTTTGTACCGCTTTTGGCCGCCATAAGTGTGGCAGGGTATGCTCAGACGTGAGTCCCTTGCTCACTTTGCCACTGGATTCAAGCAAGCCGGGCTGAAGACGGCTGGAATGCCAGAAACTGGTCCTCGGAAGCTTGTTTCTGGTCCAGGGAAGGCATGGCTTGGCAGTTCGGGCTCGACTGTTCCCATGAGGCACAGGGTCAGACTGATTTGCATATAGCCATGTCTGAACTGGGGTGGCAGAGTGGGCTAAAGAACGGTGATGGATAAAACCCAGATCTTTTGACTGGGTTTGAGTGTTTGATTGGTTCAGATGCTCCGTCCATCACCACCCCCTTTTGTACCGCTTTTGGCCGCCATAAGTGTGGCAGGGTATGCTCAGATGTGAGTCCCTTGCTCACTTTGCTACTGGATTCAAGCAAGCCGGGCTGAAGACGGCTGGAATGCCAGAAACCGGTCCTCGGAAGCTTGTTTCTGGTCCAGGGAAGGCATGGCTTGGCAGTTCCGGCTGGACTGTTCCCATGAGGCACAGGGTCAGACTGAATTGCATATAGCCATGTCCGAACTGGGGTGGCAGAGTGGGCTAAAGAACGGTGATGGATTAAACCCAGATCTTTTGACTGGGTGTGAGTGTTTGATTGGTTCAGATGCTCCGTCCGTCACCACCCCCTTTTGTACCGCTAATGGATACCATTTCCCATGGACTGCTGGGCACAGGAAACTTTCCCAAAGGTGGTCTTATCAAGGTTTGCGATTTGTCCGCTCGAGAACACGATTCGCACATTCTTACATGTTTCTCCACTTGGGCATCAATAGCTGGCCACCAGTATGCCTGTTTCGCCAATGCCTTGGTCTTCGTGATGCCTTGATGCCCTTCGTGTAGTATTGTTAATAAGTGTTCCACCAGTCTCTGGGGAGGTATCACTCTGTCCCCTCTCAGTAGGAAGATGGGATTATCTCCAATTGATAGTTCTTCTCTTACTTCCCAATACTTCTTCGTCTGGCTGTCCAGATGTCTTTTATCCGGCCATCCGTGTGTCACATATCCTTTGATTGTTTCGAGGGTTTGATCCTGGCTGTACGCTTCAGTCCATTCTTGATCACTGATTACTTGTTCCATATCTTGCATGGTTGCTACCATATTCCCTTCCCATCCGGGGGGTTCCTATTCGTCCGCTCCTTCTTTGGCAGCAGCTCGGCTTAAGAAGTCCGCCACCCTGTTCCTGGGACCTGGTATGTACTCTACCTCATATACATAAGGAGGTGAGTACTTTTATCAAGGGTTTATGATCTGTGCGTACCAAAAACTTGTCTCCCCATAGGAACTGCCTGAAACGTTCCATTGCCCAGACCACGGCTAACATCTCTTTTTCGATTACACTGAACTTTTCTTCATTTGGCGCCAATGACCTGGATGCGAAGGACACTGTAGAGACTTCTCCATTGCTAGCCTTCTGCATAAGCACTGCTCCCAGACCTCTGTCACTGGCATCGGTGGTAAGTATTGAAGCAGCTGTTTGGTCAAAGCCCTTGAGTGGTACAGCTTCGCTCATTTCCCTCTTTAATGTCTCAAACTCCTCTTTCTCCTCCTTGTCCCATTTAAACCCGTTCCTCTCCTTCAACAGTTGTCGAAGATGGTGGGTTTTTGTTGCAAAGTGTGCGATGAATTTGCTATAAAACTCTGCCATCCCCAGGAATGACCTCACATCTTCCTTCCTAGTCGGGGCAGGCGCATCTCTTATCGCTGCCATGTTAGCTCTTTTGGGCTCAATACCTTTCTCACTGATTTCGTGTCCAAGGTATGTCACTGATGGGGATGTATGACGGTACGACGCGTACCGTCACAACGCATCCCTTTACACCGCGTCCCTTACAACGCAAGTCGTTACCACGACTTGCGTTGGGGGCGCGGATTTCGAATAGTATAATTTACTATTCTAACACCAGTCCCCGTGGACACTAGGGAAGGTGTTGGGATAGTAAATTTACTATTTTTAATCCTTTAGCGCCCTCCAGCGCAAGTCGTGGTAACGACTTGCGTTGTAAGGGACGCGTTGTAAAGGCCACGCGGAGTAAAATCCGCGTGGTAAAGGATGTTTCCCACTGATGGTGCTCCGAACTTGCATTTTCCCCACTCTGCAGTGAGTCCATTTCTCTTAAGTATGTCTAGTACTGCATGTAGTTTGTCGTTGTGGTCAGGCTTGGACCTTCTCATTATGAGTATGTCGTCCTGGAAGTATTGGACACCTTCCACCTTTTGGAATAGTCTGTGCATCAATTTTTGGAAGACTGCCGCCGCAGACGCCAGTCCAAACGGCATCCTTACGAATTTGTAGCACCCGAACGGTGTGATGAAGGAAGTGAGGTGGCTACATGAGGGGTGCAAGGCTACCTGATGGTAAGCTGAGGATAGATCCACGGTGGAAAACCACTTAATTCCTTTCGTCTTCGTGAGCATTTCATTGATGCGTGGCAACGGGAACTTGTCAATGAGTATGTTTTTATTTAGTTCTCTGAGGTCCACACACAGCCTCACCTTTCCATTGGGTTTTTGCGCCACCACTAAGGGCGATAGCCATTCAGCACTTTCGATGGCCTTTATTATGCCGCTTTTCTCCAATCTGTTTAATTCCTCTTGTACCGCTTCTCGGCATCGGAACGGGATGTTTCTAGCCTTGTGGCTCACCAGTTTTGCTCCTTCTTTCAAGTGTATCATGTGCATGAATTTCGTCAATTTTCCTATCTTCCCACAAAACACTTCCGGGAACTCTCTCTTCCATGCTTCTCCTTCATGGTCCTGTTCAGTGTCCGTCAGCAGAACTTTTTCCACACCACCCGGGTTGAGTTTGATACCAAGGACCCCTTGATCTTTCCATCCGAGTACCGACGGTCCCTTCACTGACACGTACAGCTTGCATATGGCCTCGCGTCCTCTGAATTTAAACAGTAACGGGCAATACCCAACCATAGGTATCCTTTGTCCTGTGTAGGTGACAGGTCTCACGTCCATGGGAAGTAGGTCCTTCTTTATTATTCCTTGGAATTCGTCTTCCCACACCTTCTTTTGCACTATTGTGATGGGCCGCCACTATGTCAACCCTCACACCACCAATGTTCATTTTCAACACTGGTTTGTTGGAGCCCTTGCAGTCTACATATAGCACTTGGTCCCCTATGTAGAGAACTTCTTCCTCATATTCGTTTCCTCCTTGCGCCTCTTCTTCTTCAGCGCTCCCATGGTCGATGTATTTGACTGCTGCTCTTTTGGGTTTCCGTCTGCATACTTTCTCGTAATGTCCAAATATTCCGCAGTACGCACACTTCGCCCTGAATGCTGGACATGCTTTGTCGTTTCCTAAATGTGCTGTGCTTCCACACCTGTAGCAGTTCATCTTCCTCTCCCAATTGGTTTTCTGCGTTGCTCCGGCCCCTTGCTGGTTCCCGTTCGTGAATTGGTTCCTAGGTGGTCCCATTTGCTTAGTTTTGTCCCCTTTATTATGCACCATCACTCGGCATACCGTTTGTTTGCTGCCCGTGTCCTTCCTGGCCGCTTCTGCGCATCTTTTGGATAATTCCGCTTTCTTCACTAGGGCCCATACCTCCTTCAGGGGTGCATCACCATTTACCCACAGTTTTTCTTGCACCGCTGTGTTGGACGTGTGCATGATTATTTGATCTCTTACCAGTTCATCGTGTAGTGCTCCGAATTTGCACGTCAAAGCCAATATCTGTAAGGCAGCTACATATTCGTCAATGGTCTCGCCGCTCTCTTGCTTTCTTTGGAAGAAATTGCAACGATCAATGGCCACACATACAACTGGCCTGTAGTGAGCGTCTATATCTTCAATTGCGTGTTGGAACACGTCTGTATCCGCTGCTTGTCTCGTTGCCTTTACAATGTTGTTGTATACTCTTATACCCACTGGCCCGAGGTTATGCAGCAATAACTTCAACCTCCGCGGGCTGGAGTATTCCGTTTCACTCTCCTCCTCCAATGCCGCTAAATAATTCAGAAAGTACCTCTTCCAGTCTTCCCACGGCATCGTGGGTTCGCCTCTTTTAGGTAGGAACGGTACCATGCTGGTGAGCGAAGTGGAGGTCGTCGCCATCTTTACGTTGCCCCTTGGGTTGACTTGGGCTTGTCCGTTGTCGTTAGGTGGGCTGCCAGGAGCTCGCTGTTCCTCTCTTCTTCTCCTCTGTGTGGGGCTGCCCTCGTCACTTCCTGATGCCCCTCGGGATTCCAGGTTTGCTCCCCGCTTTCCCTATGTGGGCTGAGGCATGTGCTACCTCCTTGCTTCGTGTGGCTTTTGTGCGTTTATTGCTCCTGGTATCAGGTTATTTTAAGGCGGCACCCTTTGTAAATAGCGTTTGGTGCTCAGTGCCTCTGTTTTCTGGGCGCCCCTTTAGGCACGTCGAACTCTCACCATTGGCCTGTCGGCTCCTTCCAGTGCTCCCGCTGAAGTTTGTGGCTCGATGGGCCAGTCATGCTCTGGTAGTTTTTGCCTTCCGTTCCCCTCTTGTGTGGTCCAGCGCGGTTACCTCCCTCTGCCACGCTCCGTGATGATGTGATGGTGGCTCGAGTTATGTTTTTTTTTCTTTTCAATGTTTTAATTTAGTTTTTTTTGTTCGTGGGTCCTCATTGTTTCCGGATCCCGCCTCGTCGCCATTTATAAAGATGCCCCCATACCTAAATAATACTCTTCAGCCAATGTAATACTTTGTTTGATGCTTTATTCTCACGGAGCGCCGGGGAAAAGCTCCCGCTCGCTCTGGGCTCGGCCGCTAATACAAAATGGCCGCCCTTCCGGTGCCGGTCACAGCCGAGGCTTAAAACACTAGACTGTCACCACACATACTACACTTTGAGGCTTAATATATGCCCCTTGTGCTTGGATCTTTGTAATATACGAGCCCTGACGAAGTTCCCTCTGGCAAAGTTTCAGGAACGAAATGCATTGGCTGTGTGCCAGTTTTAAGAGATTTACTGAATAAAAGGACTTAATTGTGGAATTACTCTTCACGCTGCTTCCTTGACTCCAGAAAGAGTGCACCTTCCAATTTTTGTTTTCAATTTTGGCTTTTATTTTGAAACCCCTGGATGGCGGGTGTTGGGAAGAGATTGCACCACTATTTGAATTGGTAGTACTTATGGACTGGATGTGTATGGCCTTGGTCTTCCGTTTGTTCTTTCATTAACAACCCCTTCTGCATGTGGGGTGCTGCCCTCCGCTCCTCCCTTCAGGCAGGGCGTCCGAGAGGTTGCCATCCCCTTCTGTTGTGGTGTGCTGTGATGAGGTGTTTCGCTACTGTCAGTTAGCGAACCAGCTTTTGACATAGCTTTCTTCATTGCCGGTTTGTTAAAAGTGCTTTTGATGTAATTTCTGCTACTCTGACTAGCACAGCATTGCCTACTGCAACTAGCTGCCGGTCAGTCCTTCTGAGGTGTTTTCTTCAACGCTGACAGGCACAACATTGCTCCTCACATATAGCATCTGCCTGTCAGTCCCTTCATTTTCTTCATTTCCGGGTTGCTTAGAAGTGCTCATGATGGAATTTCTGCTACGCTGACTAGCACAGCATTACGTCCTACTGGGGAGAGGAGTTGGCCTATCGGGTTTGAGTCTCGGCAATGACGCTGAACATCCTGTGATTCTGGGCAAATCACTTAATCTCTCCATACCTAACAAAAATTAATGTGTCCTCATGAAAGGCAACTGGTGCTATGTAAAGCGCTCTGACACCAGATTGGGTCAAGTTCACACTATATAAAACTCTATAAAAAAAACTAGCTGTTAGTCAGCCCTTTTGTGGTGGTTTCATCAGCTCTGACAGGTTCAGCATTGCTCCTCACGTATAGCAAATGCCTGTCAGTCCCCTCACTGATGGGCACAGCTTGTTCAACCTGCATTTTGCTGATAGGGACAGCCAATTCTCTCCTTATACACCCACTGCCTGTCAGTTCATTGTCGCTGATAGGCACAGCTTGTGTAATTATTTCAAACTCGGTGCATACTTTGGTAAATCGCTGGTGGACACAACCAATTTTTCTTTAAGGCTTATCTATATTCCAATTCGCTGATGGGTACAGCTTCTTCGTGGGTTTACCCAGCATAACCTTAAGTCTACGTTGTGACCTCACTGTTTCTTCCCTCTGTTGCCATGGCTTCCAAAAACATGTCACAACCACCTCCTTTTTTAAACGAGGTCGGTGAACCCCTTTCATTGTTCAAACAGTGGTTTGGTTTATTGGAATCCTATCTTATTGTCATAGGTGGGAAAAATTCTCCCCATTAAGGAAAATACACACAGTACTTCATAACTTGGAGATTGAAGGCCTCAAAACATACAAAAGTATATCAGTGTCTGGTCCGGACGAAGAGAACAGTGATGAAGATGAAAACGTCTACCTAGCTGCGGTGAACAGGCTAGAGAAGCACTTTGGTAAGAAAGTTAACGTTGTGCTAGAAAGGCACAAAATTCTTCTCGAGAGTACAAGGAAAAAACGAAAAAGTAAAACCGTTCATTGCTGCTTTAAAAGGTTTCACGAATACGTGTGAGTTTGAGTCCCTCTAAGAGTCACTTATTAGAGATCAATTGGTCAGATGTACCATACCAATAATCCTAAAATCCAAGAAAGACTACTGGTTGCAAATCCTGTCCTTAGAGAAGCAATTGACATTGCGGTAGGAATTGAACACACAGCCCACTTCATTGTGGCTATAAAGGAGGGTGCAGACAAGCTAACTGATGTAAATGTCATCAACAAACAAGAGATAGGGAAGGACCTCCTCTTCAGCGGTCAAACCCATGCACTACAGGTGCAGCAGTCCAGCCTATTTGGCAAATAATGTAGCGTGCCCAGCAAGAGCAGTGGTGTGTCACAAGTGTGGAAGAAGGGGCCACATGACAAGAGTCTGTAGAGAATAACGCAATAAACCGGTCTTAGCCATTGAACACAAATCACCTGCTGAAACCAAATTTGTGTTCCAACTTCGAGATAGCGCTGAAATCTTGACAAGAAACATGTATCTGTATTTGCCGACTCTTGCTCCTCCAACACCTTAGTTGATGTAAAACGCTTTTCTGAACTTTTTCCTGCATGGCAAGACACGTTGCAATCTCCTGATTTACAACCTGGGGGTTACAATGGAGATACCATACTTTTACTGGGGATGACTACAATGGAAATTGGATTTAAAGGCAGGAGAACAGTTGGCAAAATTTATGTTACACAAAAAGGTTCCATTTTACTGCGGTGGAGGCATCAAAAGGAATTGGGTATCAAATTGGACCTTAACACACCTGCCCAAGTCCTTTTGGTGGACCCATCTGTGGAAGGGATGGAGGTCTGTAATGATTTCTCCAAAGTATTTAGTGAAGATTTGGGTCTGTTGAAAAACTATCAACACTCCATTAAACTCAACTCTAAGGCCAAGTTGGTTGCTCATAAGGTCAGGCCCATTCCCCATCTGATGCAAGAATCCCAATGGTTGACCCCCCCATAGTTCTCGCCACCAAAGCTTCTGGTAAAGACATTAGACTATGTGTGGACCTCAGGGACCTAAATGAAAACGCCTGGGTAGATAGACACCCTTTGCCATGCATCCACGAGGTCCTCACATTGATCAAAGGAGCTAGATGTTTCAGTGTCCTGAATCTATCAGTGGCCTATCGCCAAGTTGAGCTCCATCCGGATTCCCGCCACCTTATCTCTTTTATTGTGGAAGAGGTGTGGCGCCGCGGCCAGGGCGACTGACTCCGGAATTTGGGGATCAAGGTTCGATCCCCGGCACCGGCAGCAGATTAGCCCAGCACCATGTGACTCTGGGCAATAGCTTGCTTAATCTTCCCGACGGCCCCCAGCGCCTAGAGATCCTTACGGGTGAGCGTGCGCTTTACAAATGTGGATTTATTATTACCCCGTTGGGTGCGTTCCAGTTCCTGCGCATACCGTTTGGATTGGCCTCGGCTGCGGCTGCTTTCCAACACATTATGCAGCATGTGCTGAGAGATCTTCCTGGAACATTATGCTTCCAAGACAACATCCATATCTATGGAAAGGATGTGGGGGAGCATAATGTCAGGCTGAGAAGTATGTTGTCCAATCTGGAAAAAGCTGGACTCACTTTAAAGAAGGAGAAGTGTCGGATAGGAGTGGCATCGGTGGAGTACTGGGCCACACTCTCACACAATGGCATCAGACCCAAGTTAGATCTAGTGGCAGCTATTCAAAACACTGAAGCGCCGTCGTGTCTTTTCTGGGCCTATTGGAGTATTACTCCAAATTTGTTCGGAACTATGCCAACATTGAAGAACCATTACGGAGCTTGCTCAAGTCCAAGGTTCCATATGTGTGGAGCAGTGAATGTAATGACGCCTTCAGGGCAGTGAAAGAAGGTATATTGGCTGCACCATCTCTGGGCAAATTTGACCCCACCAAGCCCACAATTCTATGCCAGCAACAAAGATTTGGGAGCAAGCCTCAGTCAATGCCTGGTGGGCAAGGAACAAGTGTTGGTATTGCACTCAAAGGTGCAGAGAAAAAATACTCAGTGGTAGAAAAGGAGGCGTTTTTCTTGTGGGGAATACTGTTTACAGCAAAAACAGATCACAAACCCCTTACGTTTGTTTTCACCACGAAAAGGTCGGACAGAACCACACCCAGGATTGCTAGATGGGTTTTGGGTTTGGAAGGTTATAACTTCAAAGTCAAAAATGTGCCTGGTGCGCAAAATATTGTGGCAGATTACCTATCCCGCTCACCAATTGAAGAAGAGGAGGATTCCGACTATGGAGAGTGTGGGGAAATTGTTTTACAGCTAATGAATTTCAACAGAGAGGAATGGGAAGCCTGTGTGGGAGCAGATGAAGAAATGAAGTCCCTTAAAGTGTATATAAGAGAGGGCTGGCCATCAACCAAAAGCGAGCTTCCTGTGGCACTATGCAAATATTGGGAGGTGAGACTAGAGCTCAACATAGAAGAAGGGGTGGTTTGTAGAAGTGGGAAGATCATCCCCCTGAAAAGTTAAGGGGAAAAATTGTAGAATTAGCACACGTAGGCCACTTAGGATGCGGTCTCACCAAAAACAAGGCACGCCTGGATTATAGGTGGCCAGGCATGGACTTCATGACAGAGAGCATTGTTTTTTTTTGTTTTTGTTTTTTTAGGTGGCAGCACACTATTATTTAAAAAAAAGAAATGTATTAACATTTTTATTGTTTTGCAGCAAGGAAAACACATACAACAAGCATGTCAATATCAAGCAACATCCCCGCGTCCCCCACCCCTTATTCCCCCCACGTCCCTCATGTTCCAGGACCCCATTGCCAGAGTCCGGGCGTTCCACCATTGCAGTCCTCCAAGTCTTTTTCAGCATGATCTTCCAGCCCCAAACGCCCCTCCCCTTCACGACAATCAAAGGTGCAAATGTTCGTGCCTCCCTAGAGTCCTTCATCCAGTCCATGATGACAGAGAGCGTTGTTAAGGGATGTTTTGAGTGTGGGAAGAGTGACAACGTTCACCAGACACGAAATCCTCTGCTTTTCCCTGTAAAGTCCCTATTAGACCTTGGTCCAAATTGTCGATGGACATTATTGGTCCACTTAACTTCAAAATGCTCAGAGAGTGCTTCATTGTGGTGTTGGTAGATTACCACACTTAATGGGTGGTGTTCAAGTGTGTGCATCAAATAGACACAGAAGCCATCAGAACATTTTTGAAAGGGGCATTTTTTGAAGATGGTATCCTTGATGTGCTGGTCACGGACAATGGAGTGCAATTCACGTCTGAGTGTCAAGGATCCTCCTCGGTAGAGGAGGCTGTTCATCCACAGGAGCAAAGATGAAATGTCCCACACACTTCCAGACACCAACGACCCAAGCGAGAAGAGAAAACTCGCTCAAAGTCAGCTGCTACCAAAAAGTGTGGGGGGAATTTTCCCAGGGAGTATACCACTCTCCCCCAGCAAGGAAGATGTAGCTGCAGTCTCGATGGCAGGAGATGGCTGTAAATAAAAGTACAACAATACTAACCTCACCAACACTTTACAGGACTGGTACATAAGTGTTCAACATAGTATTCCACTTACCTCACCAGGTGAGCGTCAGGGCTTTAAAGCTAGCAGTCAAGGCGAGTACCAAGAGGTACCAAGGGAACTGGAGTGACTACCAGCAAGGGTATCTTCGAGGCAGTAGATACACAAGGGGTACAATTCCAGTCCGGCTCATAAACTGAAGACAGAGCAAGACTGGGGACACAAGCGCAGCAGATGACAAGCTTGTGCCACTTATAGAGCTAAAGACAAAGTGACACAGAAATTCCCACTTCCAGCTCCTAAACTTAAGACAGAGCGGAATGAGGAACGAATAACACACAACCAAGACAATCCCCACTTCCTGCTCTTAAACTTAAGACAGAGCGGAGTGAGGAACGGATAATACACCATACAAACAATTCCTACAAAATACACACCGCGTCCAACTCGGGGGTAAAGGACGGAGCGGAGCGGGGGTATCAAGAATACTAAGCGGAGCACGTAACACAAACAAACAAACAAACCCCGTTGATCAATCTGCACAGACAACAGAAACGATCTACGAGCAATAACAAGTCTGAGGAAACAAGGAGCGAAGGAAAACTGGGGAAACAATGCGGGAGGGAGAGAAGGCACCGGGGAAGGGCGTGCCGGGAAAGGAGCAGGTAGCGGGAAAGAGCGGGCGGAATTGTCCACGGGCAGGAACCGGGCAGGGGAAGGAAATACCGTAACTCAAGGACGATACCACCGGAACAAGAAAGGAGCACAAACGGGGTCAATAAGGCATTACAGGATCTCGGAAAGATACAGGAACCTCACGGAGCAGGACGCTGAGTAGAGGGGGCGTGGTCACTAACAAAACAGTAAGCCAAGCACGGATTCGCGGGTGAAACTTCCTTTTCTGTCAGTTAGGGAGCGTCACCAAATACCATTGTAAAAGGGTTGTCAGAGACTTAGGGAATTTCACAAAAGAAGCTCAGGGGCACAGAACAATTGTAAAAAGGAGCATTCTACGCAGCCCTGAGGAATCTACGTTGAACACTCATGAATGGGGTCAAATCCGACCACCCCTAACACTTCTCACCCTCAAAACCCCCCTCCCGGGGCCGGGTTTCAATGGATGCAACCGGTGGAACCTCCTTATCAATCTAGGAGCATGAACACCCTCAGCAGGTTCCCATGTTCTGTCTTCAGGGGGATACCCCAACCAATCTACTAGATACTGGAGTTTTCCTCTCTGTCTTCTAGAGTCTAGGATCTGTTGTACTTCATATTCTTCCTCGCCTTCAATCACTACAGGAGGAGGAGGTTGTTCGGGTTTTAGCGGGGGAATATATTTCTTGAGTAGGGAACAATGAAACACTGGGTGGATCTTGATGTGTGAGGGTAACTGCAATTTGATAGTCACTGGAGTTATGACCTTGTTAATAGGATAGGGACCTATAAAGCGAGGTTGTAATTTCTTGGAACCAGGAAGTCTGAGATTTTTAGTGGATAACCATACTTGTTCACCCACGTTAAACTGCGGCTCTTCCCTGCGATGTTTATCTGCCTGATATTTCATGTTTTCTTTGGCTTTGTTCAATTCTTGGATGGCATTTTCCCATACCATCTTTATGTGTTGATGGTGTTCTTTTAATGCAGGTATCTTGTCAAGATCGATTGGGAAAGGTATAGGAAGGAACCCTGGATGCTGGCCATGATTGAAGTAAAAAGGGGACACTCCTATGGCTGAATGTGTTGAGTTATTGTATGCAAACTCTGCCAATGGTAATGCTTCTAACCAAGTGGAAGGTAAACTGGTCAGGAGACAACGCAAATATTGTTCTAGTGTCTGATTAGTCCTCTCAGTTTGTCCAACCGTTTGAGGATGATATGCCGTGGACAATCTATGATCCATTTGTAATACTGAACACACTCCTCTCCAGAATTTTGAGACAAATTGAGGGCCCCTATCTGAAAATATCACTGCTGGAGTACCATGTAAGCGAATGACCTGCTCGATGAAGACGTGTACCAATTCTTGTGATGATGGTATCTTTTTTAGTGGGACAAAATGGGCCATTTTGGACAGCATATCCACTACTACCAGTATGGTATTGTACCCTTTACTACTGGGTAGTTCGGTGATAAAATCCATACTTATGGTATGCCAAGGTTTAGGCGGAGCTGGGATTACTTTCAACAACCCTGTAGGGGCGCAATGGGAAGACTTTTGCCTAGCACACACTGAACAAGCTTTGACATAAGCCGTGGTGTCTTTGATGATATGGTCCCACCAGAACCATCTCTGACATAAACTAATCGTCTTGACTGTTCCTGGGTGTCCTGCAAGCACACTATTGTGACACCATTCTAAGACTTGATCTTGTAGGGGGGGAAAGGGAATGTATAATCGGTTGTCATGGAAATATAACCCTTCTTTGACAGTGTTCAACGGATTCTTCATCCATTCTTGTTTATCAATCAAGTTGTATTGTTCTTTTAGGAGATCCAAAAAGGATGGAGAGTGATGTTCTTCGGCTCCAATGATTTTCTGTTCTGGGATTATAGGAGGTGGTCTGTTCGTATGCTCTATGTTGTTGTTGTTGATTCTTGAGAGAGCATCAGCCTTGCCATGTTGGGCAGCAGGTCTATAGGTGATTACAAAATCATATTCACTAAAGAAGGAGACCCAACGCATCTGTCTCGGTGTAAGAGCTTTGGCAGATTTAAAAAACTGCAAATTCCGATGGTCAGAAAATATCGTGATAACATGTGGAGATCCTAGTAGATAATGTCTCCATTCCTGAAAGGATAACTTGATAGCAAGGAGTTCTCTTTCACCTATGGTGTAGTTTTGCTCTGCGGGGAGCAAAGTCTTTGAAAAGAAGGCCACCGGATGAAGTTGTCCTGTTCCAGGGTCTCTTTGAGACAAGACAGCACCCACAGATGCTTGTGAAGCGTCAGCTTTAAAAAAAAAACGGCAAAGTGTTGTCAGCATGCCGAATGATGGGGGCAGACATGAATTTCTTCTTAGGCGTTCTGCTTCTTCATTCCAAGCAAACTTGATCCCTTTCTTGAGTAACTTAGTTATAGGAAGAATAGTTTCTGAAAAATGGTCTATGAATCTCCTATAAAAATTAGAGAATCCTAGAAAGGACTGTACTTCCTTAACTGTGGTGGGGCTAGGCCAATCCATCAACGCCTTTGTTTTCTTAGGATCCATAAGTATCCCTTGAGGAGAAATTACATACCCCAAAAAATCGATGGTATCAGTGTGAAAGGTGGTTTTATCCAACTTGGCAAACAAGGCATTCTCTTGTAATTTTTTCAACACTCTCTTGACGTGTACAACATGTTCTTCTTCTGTTTGGGAATAGATTAAAATGTAATCTATGTACACGATGACGAAAACATCAAGGCATTCTCGAAGTACTTCATTGATGAAGTATTGAAACGCTGCTGGCGCGTTGCATAACCCAAAGGGCATGACACAGTACTCATATAACCCGAATTTAGTGCGAAACGCGGTCTTCCACTCGTCGCCTTCTTTAATCCGAATCAAATGATAGGCTCCTCTTAAGTCGATTTTTGTGAAGATTTTTGCTCCTCGCACTTGGTCCAACAATACAGGGATGAGTGGTAACGGGTATTTGTTCTTGATGGTTATTCTATTCAAAGCCCTGTAATCCAGACAGGCTCTCAAGCCACCCTCCCGTTTTGGGATAAAAAATAAGGGCGAGGACACTGGGGAGGTTGAATGTCTGATGAACCCTTTTTGTAGCATGTCATCAAGATAGTTTTTTAAGTATTCCGTTTCAGCAGAAGTCAGAGCGTATATCCTACTATTAGGGAGTTCAGCCCCAGGTAGCAAGTCAATGCGACAGTCGTAGGACCGATGAGGGGGCAATTTTGTGGCTTCTTCTTCATTGAATACTGTCTGGAATTCTGCATAGATGTCTGGTATTTTTGAGGCCACCCCTACGGACTGGACAGTGCAACACAAGGGATGTAAACTGTCACTAGCCTCCTGGTAACAATGAGTCATACAATAGGGTGACTTCAACGTCACTGTTCTGTCTATCCAGTCGATCGTTGGGTTATGACTTTGGAGCCAGGGCACTCCTAATATTGCTCCAAAATTAGGAGTGTCTATCAAGTCAAAACTTATGTGTTCAGAATGCCCATTACCACATACCAGGAGAAGGGGTGGGGTTTGATGACTAATCAACCCTGAGGAAAGTTCAGACCCATCCACAGACTTTACAGGTTCAGGTTTCTCTTTAGTCACAAAGGGTATGTTCATCTTATGAGCTAATTGTATGTCGAGAAAATTTCCAGTTGCTCCAGAGTCTAAAAGTAGGGTCATGTTATGTCTGTTTTGATTGCTGACCACTAGGGTGATATTTAGCAGGAAATGTTTCACGGGTCTCATCAGTGTCTTTTGATTTTGAGAGATCTGACCAAGGCATGTACTTGAAGAATCGATCTCCTCATTCTTCAAGCTCTCTAGTTTTCCTGAACACTGGCAAGTTTCTTAGGGGTAGTAGAAGGACGGTTGGGACAGTCCGTGGCGTAATGGCCACTCTTACCACAATATAAACACAAATTGTTCTTCCTTCTTCTAGCCTTTCCCTCATCTGAGATAGGACCTCTCACTCCACCAATTTGCATGGGTTCAGGCATGTCCTTCATTTCCTTTTTGTCGGGGCGCTGTAAGACTAACTTGGGGAATCCGCTGCGAGTCTTTTCTCCTCGCCTCTCTTGTAGTCTATGGTTTAATTTGACTGTGAGCTCAATGAATGAGGGACAATCTTCAGGAGGATTCACTATTTGTGAAAGTATGTCCTTTAACTCATCAGACAATCCTCTATAGAATAATGACGTCCTTTTGTCTTCAGGCCACTAGGTTTCAGCCAATAGAAGGTTGAACTGTGTTACATATGTGAGGAGATCTTTGGACCCCTGTCTTAGGTTAAGTAGGGCATTGTCACTGGCTTGCATATATGCGTGCCGGGCAAACAGGCTTCTAAACTTGAGTTGAAAATCATTGTAATTATATAACAGGGGATCATCAGATTCCACCAAAGGGACAGCCCATTCTGAAGCGTTTCCTCCCAAATAAGAAATAATGAATGCCACTTTTGTAGCATCGTCTGGAAAGGCTGCTGGCTTGCACTTAAACTGTAGATGACACTGGGTCATAAAACTATTAAACTTTGCACTATCTCCTGTGAATCTCTCTGGCAGGGCTAATGGAACAGGACTAGGAGTATGAACAGTGACTTGTACAGGAGGGCCTATGTTTGAAGTCTCACTAGGTGAACTAACCATAGGTGTTTGCACAGAAAACCGGGCAGGTTGAATATAGTTTCTCTTGGGCACCGCCCCGGTATTAGTCCCACCCACAGCCCCCGTCTCTTGTGCTTGTAAGTGGGCTACTTCTGTCTGTAACTTCAGGTTTTCTGCTCTCAACATGGCCACTTCCTGTTGTAGATTAGTTACTACTACACTGATCTCTTCCATAGACGGAGCATGTTCCATAGTACCTGCACTCGGGTCTGTATTCATCTTTGCTCGGGTGGATTATAATTTCTTGGGCTTGGCTTTCTGTCAAGGATCCTCCTCGGTAGAGGAGGCTGTTCATCCACAGGAGCAAAGATGAAATGTCCCACACACTTCCAGACACCAACGACCCAAGCGAGAAGAGAAAACTCGCTCAAAGTCAGCTGCTACCAAAAAGTGTGGGGGGAATTTTCCCAGGGAGTATACCACTCTCCCCCAGCAAGGAAGATGTAGCTGCAGTCTCAATGGCAGGAGATGGCTGTAAATAAAAGTACAACAATACTAACCTCACCAACACTTTACAGGACTGGTACATAAGTGTTCAACATAGTATTCCACTTACCTCACCAGGTGAGCGTCAGGGCTTTAAAGCTAGCAGTCAAGGCGAGTACCAAGAGGTACCAAGGGAACTGGAGTGACTACCAGCAAGGGTATCTTCGAGGCAGTAGATACACAAGGGGTACAATTCCAGTCCGGCTCATAAACTGAACACAGAGCAAGACTGGGGCCACAAGCGCAGCTGATGACAAGCTTGTGCCACTTATAGAGCTAAAGACAAAGTGACACAGAAATTCCCACTTCCAGCTCTTAAACTTAAGACAGAGCGGAGTGAAAAACAAAGAACACACCACACAGACAATCCCCACTTCCTGCTCCTAAACTTAAGACAGAGCGGAATGAGGAACGAATAACACACAACCAAGACAATCCCCACTTCCTGCTCTTAAACTTAAGACAGAGCGGAGTGAGGAACGGATAATACACCATACAAACAATTCCTACAAAATACACACCGCGTCCAACTCGGGGGTAAAGGACGGAGCGGAGCGGGGGTATCAAGAATACTAAGCGGAGCACGTAACACAAACAAACAAACAAACAAACCCCGTTGATCAATCTGCACAGACAACAGAAACGATCTACGAGCAATAACAAGTCTGAGGAAACAAGGAGCGAAGGAAAACTGGGGAAACAATGCGGGAGGGAGAGAAGGCACCGGGGAAGGGCGTGCCGGGAAAGGAGCAGGTAGCGGGAAAGAGCGGGCGGAATTGTCCACGGGCAGGAACCGGGCAGGGGAAGGAAATACCGTAACTCAAGGACGATACCACCGGAACAAGAAAGGAGCACAAACGGGGTCAATAAGGCATTACAGGATCTCGGAAAGATACAGGAACCTCACGGAGCAGGACGCTGAGTAGAGGGGGCGTGGTCACTAACAAAACAGTAAGCCAAGCACGGATTCGCGGGTGAAACTTCCTTTTCTGTCAGTTAGGGAGCGTCACCAAATACCATTGTAAAAGGGTTGTCAGAGACTTAGGGAATGTCACAAAAGAAGCTCAGGGGCACAGAACAATTGTAAAAAGGAGCATTCTACGCAGCCCTGAGGAATCTACGTTGAACACTCATGAATGGGGTCAAATCCGACCACCCCTAACACTGAGAACATGAATGGATTTTTGAGTGACCTAGGCATTGTTCACTATAAAAAGGCCTTGTATTGCCCCTGCGCTAATGGACTGGTAGAGCAGATGAACCGGATGTTTAAGGAGTGTTTTCAAAGGGCAGAGTCCCTTGGCACATCTGCTTTAGCCGCTTTACAAGACACCATTTGGGCATATTGCTCTACTCCCACTACCATCACAGGGATATCCCCATTCATGTCCTTAAAAGGCAGAACACCTAAAACGAGGTTATCCCTTCCTAACTTGAAGAAGGAAAGGAAGTGTGTAGTGAACCGAAACGAAATTTCCAAGAAAGTGGGTGAACAGCAGCCCAAATATGAGGGCAGATATGACCACACAAAGCATGTCAAATTTTGGTTTTTTCAAGAAGGAGATTTGGTTCGAGTTTTCCTTCCTAAACCTCGCAGGAGAGACGCCTCCAGTTTTTCAGAACCCTTCAGAATTACTAAGGTGGGCAAGAATGTGGTGCAAATTGAGAATGGCCAAACCTGGTGTATGTTTAAAAAGGAGGGAAATACCCCTATGCTCGGCAAAGGGACGGGGTACACACATAAGCCAAAGACACAAAAGTCCCTATGTTCTAATACACAAGAGGACAAAATGCCTCACCCTGGACCTAGTGTCGTATTGTGATGTATAGAAATTCTAACCTAAATCAAGCTATTTTCCCATAAAGGACAATACCTTGCTCAAAACCACATATGCATTTATGTCCATCAACAGTATAATATAACCAAAGTACCGCTCACATTTTCTCAAAAATATTCCCAACTGAGATTACAAATTATATTTAAAAAGATTTATTAAAAAATGATGGGTTCAAAATGACTTGTCGCATATTCATTCAGTAAGCATATTCACATTCCTCCCAATACAGGTTACAATCTAATTTCTTTACACATATTGATAAAAACTTTAAAAAACAGTCGACGCAGCGTTTCGGTGACACCTCGATATTTTCACCTTCCTCAGGACTACAAAAGGTTTTCATCAAATCTAAATGATAAAAATGCTTAGTTTAGAGACCTATACATTACACAAATAAAACGTGCTGTACATTCTGATACTTAATTGTTAATGATATACTGTGGTTTTGCCTTTGTGCTACCCATAGTTGACATTACTTTTCTATACATCAACTACCATAATTTGACACTCAGCCCCACCAGGGTTATAATCAAAATTGTAGCATATTCATTGCAACATCTTTATTTTATTTTATTTATAAAATTTTGTATAGCGCAAACTTGACCCAAGAGGGTATCAGAGCGCTTTATATTTAGGATTGTTGCGTTACAAGTTACATCAGATACAAGAGCATAGTAAGGTACAGTACACATAATTAATTTTTCAATATTTCATAGGAGGGAGGGAAGGAAGGAGTAATAGCGGGGAGACGAGGAGGAACAATGCCCAATGTCCGGCTGGGTAGGTGACGGTCAATCAATCAATCAATCAATGACACTTATAGAGCGCGCTACATACCCGTAGGGTCTCAAGGCGCTTAGGGGAGGGGGGGGTGCCGCTACTGCTCGAACAGCCAGGTCTTCAGCTTCTTCCTGAAGGAGAGGTGGTCTTGGGTCAGGCGCAGGTCGGTCGGGAGGGAGTTCCAGGTCTTGGCGGCCAGGTAGGAGAAGGACCTTCCTCCTGTAGTTGCTCTTCGGATGCGGGGGACGGCGGCGAGGGCGTGGTTGGCTGAACGGAGGTGGCGTTTGGGAGCGTAGAAGTTGATCCGGCTGTTGAGGTAGCTCGGGCCTTGGTCGTGTAGGGCTTTGTGTGCGTGGGTGAGGAGGCGGAAGGTGATTCTTTTGTTGACGGGGAGCCAGTGAAGGTCTCTCAGATGTCCGGAGATGTGGCTGTGTCGTGGGATGTCGAGGATGAGTCTGGCTGAGGCGTTCTGGATCCGCTGGAGTCTCTCCTGGAGCTTGGCGGTGGTACCGGCGTAGAGGGCGTTGCCGTAGTCCAGTCGGCTAGTGACGAGGGCCTGGGTGACGGTCTTCCTGGTCTCGGTGGGGATCCACCAGAAGATCTTCCGTAGCATGCGTAGGATGTTGAAGCACGCCGAGGAGACGTTGTTGACTTGCCTGGTCATGGAGAGGGAGGAGTCCAGGATGAAGCCCAGGTTGCGTGCATGGTCTGTCGGTTTGGGTGCGGTGCCCAGGGCGGGAGGCCACCAGGAGTCGTCCCAGGCGGAGGGTGAAGAGCCCAGGATGAGGACCTCCGTCTTGTCCGAGTTCAGTTTCAGGCGGCTGGTCGTCATCCACTCGGCTACCTCTTTCATCCCTTCGTGTAGGTTGGCTCTGGCGGTGGCGGGGTCGTTGGTCAGGGAGAGGATCAGCTGGGTGTCGTCGGCGTAGGAGATTATGCTGAGGTTGTGTTGGCGTGCGATGGCCGCGAGGGGGCTCATGTAGACGTTGAAGAGGGTGGGGCTCAGAGAGGATCCTTGAGGGACGCCGCAGATGACTTCGGAGGCCTCTGACTTGTACGGTGGTAGGCGGACTCTCTGTGTTCTTCCGTCGAGGAAGGAGATGATCCATTCCAGCGCCTTGTCCTGGATTCCGACGTTGCTGAGGCGCTGTACTAGGGTGCGGTGGCAGACAGTGTCGAATGCCGCGTAGAGGTCTAGGAGGATGAGGGCCGCTGTTTCTCCGTTGTCCATCAGGGCTCGGATGTCATCGGTGGCGGCGATGAGGGCGGTCTCGGTGCTGTGATTGGCTCGGAAGCCGGACTGTGAGGGGTCGAGGGATCCATTCGTCTCGAGGAAGGCGGCCATCTGCTTGTTGACGGTCTTCTCGATGACTTTGGCTGGAAACGGGAGGAGCGAGATGGGGCGGTAGTTCTTGAGTTCGGTGGGGTCCGCTGTTGGTTTCTTGAGTAGAGCGCTGAGTTCGGCGTGCTTCCAGCTCTCAGGGAAGGTGGCGGTGTTGAAGGATGTGTTGATGATGTCTCGCAGGTGGGGTGCGATGACCGCGTCGGCCTTGTTGAAGACGTGGTGAGGGCAGGGGTCGGTCGGTGATCTGGAGTGGATGGAGTTCATC
This sequence comes from Lissotriton helveticus, assembly GCF_964261635.1. Taxonomy (NCBI): domain Eukaryota; kingdom Metazoa; phylum Chordata; class Amphibia; order Caudata; family Salamandridae; genus Lissotriton; species Lissotriton helveticus. The sequence goes on along the minus strand of NC_136072.1, from coordinate 1,134,218,837 downwards.
GTGCGGATGGTGTCTTCGGTGCTGATCGGGGTCCAGGCGTGGAGGGTGGTGGTGGGGGGTGGTTGTTCGGTCATGGTGTACGTTGGTTGTTTGTTGAAGCTGTTGTGTATGTCCGCGATCTTGTTATGGAAGTAAGAAGCGAGGGAGTCGCAGAGGTCTTGCGATGGGGTGATGTCGTTGTTTCCTGCGCTGGGGTTGGATAGCTCTTTCACGATGTTGAAGAGTTCCTTGCTGTTGTGTGCGTTGTTGTCCAGCCGGTCCTTGAATGCAGTTTTCTTGGCGGCGCGGATCAGCTGGTGGTGCTTCCGAGTGGCCAGTTTGAGGGTGGTCCTGTTGTCCGGTGTAGGTTCCCTTCTCCAGACTTTCTCGAGGGCTCGGCAGTTCTTCTTGGAGCTCTTGAGTTCGTCGGAGAACCACGGGGCTTTCTTGCTGCCGGGTCTGCTGGGCGGGGTCCTCAGCGGGGCGAGCTCGTCCGCGCAGATGCTGATCCACTTCGTGAGGTTGTCGGCGGCCTGGCTGGGGTTCGCTGAGCTGGCAGGAGGGTGCTGGCTCAGGGAGGTGGCGAGCTGGTCTGCTGTGATCTTGTTCCAGCTTCTGCGGGCTGCCTGTTGCTGGTGGTGGTGGGTCGTCGTTCTCTTGAAGGTGAAGTGGACGCAGCTGTGGTCCGTCCAGTGGAGTTCTGTGGCGTGGCTGAAGGCGACGTCTTTGCTGGATGAGAAGACGGCGTCGAGTGTGTGTCCGGCGAGGTGGGTGGGGGTGGTCACCAGCTGCTTGAGTCCAAGATTGGCGAGGTTGTCGAGCAGGGTGCTGGTGTTGCGGTCGTTGTTGTTCTCCAGATGGAAGTTGAGGTCCCCCAGGAGGATGTAGTCAGCGGAGGGGAGGGCATGCGGGCTGACGAAGTCGGCGATGTCCTCGCTGAATTGTGTGCGTGGTCCCGGAGGTCGGTAGATCAGGGTGCCTCTAAGGGTGGTGTTCGGGTTGGTGTGGATCTGGAAATGCAGGTGTTCGGCGCTGGTCAGGGTGTTGTCCGTGAGACGGATGGTGTTCCTGTGGATGATGGCGATGCCTCCTCCCATCTGGTTGGCGTTGCGGTCCCTCCGGATGATCTTGTAGCCCTCTGGGATGGCGATGGCGATGTCGGGCGCTGAGGAGGCGTTCATCCAGGTCTCCGTGAGGAAGGCAACGTCAGGGGCTGTGGCGTCTAGGAGGTTCCAGAGTTCGATGGCGTGTCTGTGGACGGAGCGGGTGTTGAGCAGGATGCACTTGAGGTGGGTGCTGCTGGTGTTCGACTTGGCGGGTGCTGGTGTGAGGCAGGTCCGGATGCAGGAGAACTTGCAGGCGTGGCAGCTGAAAGGTCCGTGGGTGCGTCGTGGGGTGGCTTGGTGGCAATCTGGGAGTCGGCCGGTGTTGAGTGCGATGAGGGTGGCGGCGGAGTACGTCAGGCGGGTCGGTCGGGGTTTTCGTGGGCCAGGGGTCCTGGCGCTGGTCGCGATCCGGTCGCGGACGGGCGCAGACGGGCTTACCTTTGGCGCGCCTTCGGCGCACAAACGGCGCGCCCGCTGCGCGTGACCGCTGCGCGTGACCGCTGCGCGTGACCGCTGCGCGTTCGCACGGTCGCCATATAAGGCGAAGTGCGCGGGTGGGCGGAGCAGCTGGGAGGCGGGAGCGGGGAGGGAACAGAAGGAAAAAAGGGGCGGGGTCTGCGGTGGAGGCGGGAAGCGGGGAGCGGGGAGGGCGTCAACAGGCGGGAAAAAAGACAGTAGATACGGCGGTACAACAGCAAAGATCACAAAAAACACAAATAAACAGGTCAACAGGCAATACGGCAGACAAACAATTATGAGCACAGAAGAGTACTAGAACGAGTCTGCACAGTGCCCCGGGGGCACAGGGAGAGGAGCGCTGAACACCGACCACGCCGCTCGAAGGAGGGGGCGTGGTCACGAGCCGGCAGTCGGGCAGCGAGGCACAAGGAAGGGGGCACACGCAGCAGCTGGTGGCCGTGCGGCGCGGGGGTGTCCCAAGACTAGGACACACTCACCTGCGTCGCACGGTCGCCATATAAGGCCAAGTGCGCAGGTGGGCGGAGCAGCTGGGAGGCGGGAGCGGGGAGGGAACAGAAGGAAAAAAGGGGCGGGGTCTGCGGTGGAGGCGGGAAGCGGGGAGCGGGGAGGGCGTCAACAGGCGGGAAAAAAGACAGTAGATACGGCGGTACAACAGCAAAGATCACAAAAAACACAAATAAACAGGTCAACAGGCAATACGGCGGACAAACAATTATGAGCACAGAAGAGTACTAGAACGAGTCTGCACAGTGCCCCGGGGGCACAGGGAGAGGAGCGCTGAACACCGACCACGCCGCTCGAAGGAGGGGGCGTGGTCACGAGCCGGCAGTCGGGCAGCGAGGCACAAGGAAGGGGGCACACGCAGCAGCTGGTGGCCGTGCGGCGCGGGGGTGTCCCAAGACTAGGACACACTCACCTGCGTTGCACGGTCGCCATATAAGGCCAAGTGCGCGGGTGGGCGGAGCAGCTGGGAGGCGGGAGCGGGGAGGGAACAGAAGGAAAAAAGGGGCGGGGTCTGCGGTGGAGGCGGGAAGCGGGGAGCGGGGAGGGCGTCAACAGGCGGGAAAAAAGACAGTAGATACGGCGGTACAACAGCAAAGATCACAAAAAACACAAATAAACAGGTCAACAGGCAATACGGCGGACAAACAATTATGAGCACAGAAGAGTACTAGAACGAGTCTGCACAGTGCCCCGGGGGCACAGGGAGAGGAGCGCTGAACACCGACCACGCCGCTCGAAGGAGGGGGCGTGGTCACGAGCCGGCAGTCGGGCAGCGAGGCACAAGGAAGGGGGCACACGCAGCAGCTGGTGGCCGAGCGGCGCGGGGGTGTCCCAAGACTAGGACACGGTCAAGGTGGAAACCAGGGCCAATCTCTTCATTAGCTGTCAAGCAGCTCCACCGGTCATCAGCCATGTTGCATAGGTCTCAGCGTTCAGGAAAAAACAGTTCTTAGTTTATTTTATTTGCAGAGGTTGTATAGCGCTATCTAGACCCGGAGGTATCAGAGCGCATAACCAGGGGAACGTTGCATTAGAAGGAACATCAAAAGGATTATAAAGCGCTGGCTAGACCCGTAGGTATCAGAGCGCCATAACAGAGGAAAATTGCATTACAAATGACATCAGTTACAATAGCATAGTAAGGTACAGTAAACAAACAACAAGGTTGAGAGAATTTATATGAAAGGAAGGGAGGAAGGAGCCATAGCAGAGAGACGAGGAAGAACTGTGTCCAATGTCTGGAGAGACAAATAGAGAGGGAAAGGGGAGAGGTGGAGTGAGGAGGGAGAGGACGAGGGGGAAGACGGAAAAGAGATAAAGGGAAAGTCAGCCCAAAGACCAAGTGGGTAGGGGACAGCCAGGGAGATAATCCAAATCCAGTCTCCTCTAGAGCTCTCTAGGAAGCACCAACGGGCATCGGTCCGAAAGCTGGAAAGAAAGGCGATGAGGAGAAAGCAGAGCACCAGGGATACTGTGAGGGGGGGTGGGCGAGACAGGGAGAAGGGGAAAACTGCACAAGGTCCGGCTGGGCAGGTGACGGTCAGGGGATGAACCAAGGCGGATCTCCTCATTAGCTGAACATAGCAGCTCCACCGGGCGATGGACAAAATGCTCGGACTCCGCTGTCAGGGTAGAGATCATGTATACTCCAGGGCGAGACAAGTATCAGGCTGCCTATCAAAATTTCTTTACACAATCACTAGTGTCTTCCTTGGAAGGGAAACTCTAGTCAACCGACATCTAAATGGCGTTTAGTAAATTTGTCAGATATACTTATTTCCCTCAGGTGCCCATGTTCATATTCTGGTACACTCAAATAACCTAGAAGCATAATTTTCAATGTGATTACAATCTATCCCCAAATTTATCATCGCCTCATAGTCTCTATTAATCTTAACAACCATATTCTATAATGGGTATGTTGGCTAATGCTGTCTTACAGCGCCTCATAATCTCTCTAGGTCTTGACACACATAGTCTAAAAAGGATATGAGGGCTAATTTTGTTCTACCAATACCTATACAAGATCGTTCCATACCTTCTCATTATTTTGATTATGTTTTTAATTGCATAATCTGTGGGGGATAAGAATCTCGCCACTGCAGGGGCCACGCTGATAGAGTCTTTAAATGAAAAGAGAGTATTCAGTTCAGTTCAGTTAGTTTTTATTTCGATAATTAAAAAATCATCATAAAAATACATAGTAACAATACATTTACCCGTAAAATATCATTAAATTACATTTCTGAACTTTTCAGCAAATTAAAAGGATTAAAAAAAAAAACGAAACACCAAGAGCAGGGCATATAAGTCAAGAGTAGAGGTAGAAATGGGTTCCAGTTCACAGTTCAATTAGTTTCTTGTATTTCTCAATCTAACTGCTACTTTCAAAAAACTTGAGACGGCGCACAAGGTATACATATCATTTGCTTTCTGTAAGAATAGCAGGGCTGCTTTCGCGTGACGTAGTTTCTGTTTTCTAAGAATGTGAACCAGGAATCGACGCCTAGGCAGTTGATAAAATGAACATAAAAGTACAAAATGAAGGGTGTCCTGCGGAGACCTATTGTCGCAGCCGCAGGCACCCTTCTGCTCAATCGTTGCAGTAAAACCCGAAGGATAGGCTAAAATATTAGGTAAAAGATTGAGCCTAAAACGGCACATTAAAAATCTGGCCTGTTGATTATACATCAGGAACAAGTAAGGTTCCATGCCCACCCCATTGTCCACTAAACCATGTGCAATTACTGATGTCTTAACCTTTCCCACATTTAGTCTGGTTGCTGCAAAGTTTTCTAGGAGCAATTTCTTTACTGTAGCTTTACAATTATTTGTAATTAGGGACTGGTCAGAAAACAAATGAGACTTGTCAATATTTATCAAAGTATTTTTAACGTATTTTAACCAGGGGATTTGCAATGCATTGTCCCTTTGCAAACAGTCTTTGGCGATTTCCCTGCTCAATTCAGCCTCTGGGTTAGTCCATATTCTGATCCATGCAGTGATTGGCCTAATCTTCACTTGGTCCGAGATGTATTGTGTCCCCAGTTCTGAATGAGCAATATCAGTGGGGGTAGAATGTGGGATTTTGAGGATTCTACGGAGAAACTTGTCTTCTTCGATTTGCAGCTTTTTCGGGTCCCTGAATCCCCATACCTCCGCGCCATATAGTGTCTTTGGCATAGTGATTGATCCATACAAAGTCATTATTTGTTCAGGGCACCAACGCCCCAGTCTATGCGCAAAGCTTAGAATTGCCCCATTAGAAGACAACAATTTAGAACAATGTTCCTCCACCAGCGGTTTAAAGTGCATATCGCCATCCAACAAGAGGCCCAAATAGGGAAAAGTATTAACTGTTTCAAGAGTATGTGTCCCTATTTTGAACACAGGCTTCTTTTTTTTTTTTAAACTCTTTATTAGCGACTGCAAATCAACAGAACATACAATCACGTATTCTAGCAGTGTACAGTCTTTTCTTTTAACTCCCTCAACTTGTAACTCCAGGCCATCAAAGTAGCTGTAAAGGTTTGTTACTAACATATCAGATAAGTCATGCACTTTCTTAACCGTAAAACAATACATTCCATTCACCTCCCACATAGGGTCGCTTACATTATTGTGCATTCGGCTGATATATGTAACAATAGTCCATGAACATCTCGGTCTGACCTTTCCTCGCACACCCCTCTCCCTCCACCCCTTTTCGTACGTCTCCTGGTCCATGCAAGCATCCGGTATACTGTCCAGGCCTTATTCATTAACATCTCAGCTAGTGTAGTTATGCTCAGCTGACCGACCTGCACGCTATCTAGGCTAGGTTGCTACACCTCCATCCTACCTCGCTCTCCGCTCTGTCTCACCTAGGGGCCGCCCGCATGAAGTGGCTCCTGCTCTCCCTCTATTTCCTCCACCTCCAGTAGCATCTGTTCCCACTCCAACGCAATCGGGTATTTCCGTTGTCCTCTCTCTTCCTCCCTACGCAAAACCATTCCCTCTGCCCTACCCCATCTGAGTAAGTCAGAACGCCATACCTCTAGGTCTGGAGGTCTGGCAGACTTCCACCTCATAGTCAGGACCCTGATTGCCAACAGCAAGGATAAGAAACTTCACCTGGGCCTTGTGGGATTTAGGGCGTTTCCGGTGACCAATCAGGCAAGGAAGTACTTCCTCCGGGACCGGGAGGGCCGTGATTGTACTAAGGGCCTGACATATCCCCCCCCAGTAGCACCGCAGACGAGGGCACGCCCACAGCATATGGATAAGGCTGGCCTCGTCGGCTCTGCACCGAGGACAGCAGTGGGGGGAGTCCGGAAACATTTTATGTAGTCTGTGGGGGGTAAGATATGCCCTGTGTAACACCATGGCTTGTATGAACTTAAACTTAACGTTCCGAGATACCTTCCTAGGGTGTTCTAGGACACCCTTCCAAGCTCCCTCTGTCAGTACCTCGCCGGAGTCTAATGTCCAGGAGTCCCGGAGTGAGTCGAGAGATATTGTAGCATGTTCCCTAATACCAGTGTAGAGCCAGTGTACCAGGCGCCCCCCATTACCCATATAATAAAGAAGGTGTACCAGTTCGTGCTGTGCAGGTTTAACTCGCTGTGGGGCCCAATGAGTTCGCACGTAATGTGACACTGTGGCATGTAGGATGTAGAGCCTCGGGGGTGCCCCCGTGATTTGCAAAAAGGAGTTGTGATCTAACAGTGCTTCGTCCCCAAAAAGATCACCCACTGAGGCTACCCCTGCATCAGTCCAGGGCTGCAATCTGCCTCGTGTCAGTCGCCCTTGCGGCGTCGGCACGCCTAGTAGAGGTATGTTATCAGCGTACGGCAAGGCCTCTGACGTGTACGCCAGTGCTTTTCCCCAGCACAGTAGGGCCGTGTGCAAGAGAGGGTGGCATTCCCGGGGGATCCTGGCTCCAGGCAGAAGCAGAGAGTGCAGTTCGCCCCGTGCCAGCCTATCAGACGTGAGGTCAATCTCGTGGAGATCCCTACCTGCAAGCCATCTCGCCAGCCACTGAAGCTGGCTCATGTAGTAGTACCCCCGAAAGTCCGGTACCCCTAGGCCTCCCCGCCTGGTACTCAGTTGTAGTTTCCGTAGACTAAATCTTCTCCGTCCGGTTCCCCAGACCAGCGTGGTTAGGAGCGTATTCAGCGTATTAAAATCTTGACGAGGGATAAGGACTGGTAGGTTGACGAAATAGTAAAGTATACGAGGAAGCATCACCATCCTAGAGACGGCAATTCTACCCATGACTGTTAAGGGTAATGACGTCCAGAATCCCACACTACCGCGCAGACCATTAATGGCTCTACGTATGTTGCCCTCTATCTGGTCCTCAGGCAATCTGTAGACATTAATACCCAGGTATTTAAATGTGGACTGCGCAAGTGGAATCAGGTGTCCGCCAAAATGAATATGTGGGGGGTGCGCTAGTGCCCTGAAGTAAAACCCTGTAGATTTTGCCGGGTTAACGGCTAGTCCCGACACGGCTCCGAAGCGGTCAAGTATGGCCGCTATCGGCGCATGATTCCCTTCCAAGTCTCGGAAGTACAGCAGGATATCGTCCGCATAGATCGAGATCAGGTTGTGGGTCCCTCTTATGGAGATGCCCACCCTCTCTGCGTGCGTTCTGAGAGCGATAGCCAAGGGCTCCAGCGTCAACACAAATAAAAGGGGCGACAATGGGCAACCTTGGCGGGTGCCCCTGTGTATGGGGTAGCTGTCCGAGATGTACCTGCCGGTACGCGCCCTGGCAGTGGGATTTGTATATTGCAGTCGTATCATTTTAAGCAGGGAATCCGGGAAGCCGAAGCGCCGCAACAACTCGAACATAAACGGCCATGCCAGGGAATCAAACGCCTGCCGGAGATCCAGTGCGACACAACCAGCCCTGGGCATTTCCTGCGGCGTGGCCGCCATTAAAGAATGGAGTCCCCGCGTGTTTTGGGAGGTACTCCTTCCGGGGAGGAAACCACACTGGTCCGGGTGAATCAGAGCAGGGAGTCGGGCCTGTATTTGTAGAGCAATTGCCTTACTGAGTATCTTATACTCTGTAGATAGCATCGAGAGGGGTCTATAGTTGGTCAGTTCCAAAGCGTCCTTACCAGGTTTAGGGAGGGAGGTAACCAGGGCCTGCATCGTCGATTCAGGTAGATGCCCAGACTCATACGATGTCTTGTAGACTGCCTCTAAAACAGGTACCAGGGTGTCAGAGTAAGTCTGGTAGAACTCCGCCGGGAGTCCATCCATCCCCGGCGTCTTGCCATGGTTAAGGGAACGGAGTGTGGGTCCAGCCATCCCCTCCCACTCATCTCCGGTCAGGGTCGGAAGAGGCAGATCCCGCATGAAGTCGCCGATCTCGTCAGCAGCAGTCTCGGGGAAAGGGGCGTATAAGGCCTGCAGGTGATCACGGAATGCCATGTTAATCTCAGACTGTGTGTGTACTAGTCTGCCCTACCCGTCTCGAATGTGTGTGATAACCGGGGTATCAGGGCGGTCCCGCACCAGGCGGGCTAGCAGGGCCCCGGATCTGTCCGATTCAGCCTGCTGCCGCCGTAGATACTCTTTATGGTCCAGGACCCGTAACGTTTCCAATCGGCTGAGGGATGCAGGGATCTCCGGCATGGCTCTTAACCTTCTATGCTCCTTTCTACAATGGAGGGAGCAAAGAGTCAAGCTTGGTGAATTCCTTTCCCCTGCTATGTCCTTGCAATGTGGGGTGCCACAAGGGTCGGCTCTTAGCCCGACCCTATTTAACATTTATGTCGCCCCTCTTGCAAGGCTAGTAAAATCTCAGGGGATGGAATTGGTGTCATACGCCGATGACACTCAAATTATGGTGTCACTGACCCACTCAGTTTTAACATCTGCCACCAACTTCAGGATCTGTATGCAGACAGTCTCTGACTGGATGCTGCAGAATTCCCTGAAGTTGAACGGCGACAAAACTGAGATCCTGGTCTTTGGTAAGGACCAGGATATTTGGTCAGATGAGTGGTGGTCGGACTCACTGGGAACCTGTCCATCTCCCTCCCAGTCGGCAAGAAATCTGGGAGTAATCTTTGACACCTCCCTGTCCATGACTCTGCAGGTCAACCGTACTGTTGCCACCTGCTGGGGGGTGTTTTAGGAGGATTGTTCACTATCTCTCCCCCTCAGCGCGTAAGCAGGTGGCGGTCGCATTGGTGAGCTCAAGGTTGGACTATTGCAATGCGCTTTATGCAGACTCCAACAAGGGGCTCATCCAGCGACTACAGGTTGTGCAAAACGCGGCTGCTCGTTTTGTTCTAGCACTTCCCACAACTTCCTCTGCAACGATTGCCAGAAAGAGCCTTCATTGGCTCCCTATTCACCTTAGGATCTCGTTTAAGATCCTCTGCCTTGCCTACCGAGCTTTGGCTGAGGGTCTTTCGGATCCCCTGGGTGCCTTGCTGACCCGCTACCAACCCAGTAGATCTCTGAGATCTTCAGAGATGAATCTACTGGTGGTCCCACGTGCCAAAAGGGTACGCTGGGGAAACAGAGCATTCTCCATTGTTGCTCCCAAACTATGGAATCTGCTGCCCTATGAGATTAAGACACAACCTTCTCTTATCTCCTTTAAAAAAGCGCTTAAGACCTGGTGTTTTGTCAGAGCTTACCCGTAATCAGGAGCACACTCTGGTAGCTGGTATTGTTTGGTTAAGCGCCTTGACGCCCCTCGGGCTTAGTTGCGCGTTAAAAAATTGTTTTTCATTTCATTTCAATAGCTCCGCATGTTCAATATTGCTAGTCTGCAGATCCCCCTTACGGGTAGGATCCACGCTCGCCTCCCTCTCAAGGGTTTTCAACCGATCTTCGACCCCGCACGATTTTTTGTGAATTTCCTGCCGGGCTCCCACCAGTTGTCCAATGGCCGCCCCCCGCATTACCGCTTTCATGGCATCCCACACCACCAGGTTGGAAGTTGCCGTGTCCCAGTTCTCCCGGAAGTAGTTATCTAGGGCCTCTGACAGTGTCCTACGGAAGGGGCCATCCTCCAGGAGCTGCGGGTCGAGCCGCCAGGTCGGCACCGGGGTCGGCACCCTACCCCATTGCAGGTCTAATGTGTGTGGTCTGTGATCCGAAAAGGTTTTAGCCAGATACTCGGATGAGGAGCACTTGGACAACAGAGAGGTGGAGCACAGGAATCTGTCCAGGCGCGTTCGTAAGTTATGTACTGGTGAGTAGTAAGAGTATTCTTTGTGGGTTGGGTGTAATGCCCGCCACACGTCTGTCAGTCCCCATCCCGCCAGCCATGTTCGAAACATGTCCGTCGTTCTATGTATTCCAGTCAGTTGTAGGGGGGGGTGTGACCTATCCAGCCCCACATCCAGTACCATATTCCAATCCCCTCCCAGGATCCAGGGGACGCCCACCCAGTCTGCCAATGCCCGACCAACCCCAGCGAGGAATGTGTCCTGATCAAAATTCGGGGCATAAACACTACCCAGGACCACCAGGGTGCCGTCTAGTGTACCCTTCACTAGGACATATCTCCCATGCTCATCCACCCTCCGATCTAATTCTACAAAAGGGGTACCATGGCGTACCCAAATAGTGGCCCCCCTGGAGAAGGCGGAGTAGGAAGTGGAAATTACTGTTCCCCTCCATTTCTTCCGTAAGGTGTTTGCTTCGGACACTGTCAAGTGCGATTCCTGCATGAAGGTAATTTGAGCGTGATTATGTAATAAAAATGCATGGATCCGGGGTCTTTTCTGGATGGCCCCCAGCCCACGCACATTCCAGGTTGTCAGCCTATACCTCGCTAAAGTGTCAGCCATAACCAGACCCATGTATGATCACTATAGGGCGCCATGCACCTCAGAGCGCACGACGCAATTGCCTGCCAGGAGACGTACTTCAACCCTCCCCAGAACAAAACTAACCAGGCACAGCTTGAAAACATTGCTGAGCCGAACAAGATAAACTGCAACAGAACCAACCAGATATGTGTGCATACGCCAGTGGGGGGGGTGGCCAAGCACAGATCTGACCCAAGTAGTCATTCAGTTCGGTGCCGCCGGCTCAACGGCGCCGCCAGGGGCGTAAACATCAGGATAACATTTCCAAGTATCCTCCGGGGGATCCCACTCCAGAGTCAAGTTCTCTCGGGACCCTGATCCAGCGGCCTATAGAAAATATATCATAAACAACGCTACCCAACTTCATAACCTATAAACAAAATTCTATACTAAATATGGACCCATTTATAAACCTGACATATTTTGGGCCTACTGAATCAGGTGGTCAGATTAAATCTATATACACATTATCTACAAACTATATACATTTTATACATCTGCGAAAGGAATATTGTCATTAGAATAAAACTTAACCATTTAAATGACCACCATTGGCGACGTGATCTAGCTAATAGTAACCTACACTCTTGAATAACCAAGACCAGCTTGTTTGTCAAAAGTAAGATTTTATTTACTAAATTATGGTATATAAGTTGATAGTTTTATAGATGAATTTTATTAGCAATAAAGCAAGCATGATTGTAAAGAAATGTGAGAAAATACAATTTTAAGTAAGTGAATCAAATTTAAAGTAAATATATAAAGTTTAGCATTTCTAAAACCTAATTTCCTAACTGAGCTAAATAGATAGAAATTAAAGTAAAGTTCTTTGAGGATTCTTACATGCTCCACGCAAAGTCCGACAGCACATCACCCTCATCGGAAAGTCAGAAAGCAGCAGCCAGCCCATCCCTAGGGGCATGACTTTTTATACCTTTCTATGCTAACTAAACTACGCAAAGGAAAGTTTTCAGAAATCTTCGACGTCCCATTGGCTGAGAGTGACAAGTGACATGTCACCCACTTTTCAAAAGTTCCATTAGATCATGTTTCATAAAGACCATTGTCTCTTCCACATGAAACCAGGAGCTTCCTGAGTTTGCAACAAATGTTCAAATTTGTTCTCACTACGTCCAAGCAACTTCCGCGGATGCCAAGTTAAGGCTGACAAAATGTTCACTTTCGACCTTGGCCATGTCCGACAGAATGATGGCAGCACATCAGTTTTTGCTTTGTGAATGCAGCTTTGATAAACGCTTTAATTCAGAATGGGCGTCTCGTGACTTTTGTAGAATTACAAGTCAGCTCTTTTCTGCGACTCAAGTGACTAGGCCCAAAGCAGGCAACTTAAGCTTTCTAGTATAAAACAAACACAAGAAAAGTATTAATGTAAGAAATAATGTAGATTCTGTATCCACCCCAAGATTTACTAATTAATTAACCCACCCGATTAATCAAAATGTTACCTAGCCATTGCAAACAAATAAAGCAGCGTTTATATCTACCAGTCTCCGTTATTCCATGAGACTTATATGCACCTAGAATAGTAGAAATGACATCACACAGACAAGGAAAAGCAAAACAAGCACATGCTTCTTTTAAGTTTGCAGCAGTTAGTAATGACAAAAACGAAAACAATAAATTATTTTATTATTTTGCACGAACAAAAAGATGCAACAATTATGCACGTTTATGAGCACACATGTTAGTCCCCCCATGTGTAAAGTTTAATCTAAGTTATATTAGCACGACATATCACAAATCATTAATATTATTATTCATGTTATGGAAATGTGACTTCACGAGTTTAAACAAAATTTTGTTTTCTAACTCGCTCCATCAACTCCCTCATCTGGTGATTAACAAATCACCACACCAGCACTCAAAATTTTGATAATTTAAATTTTTAAGAAATCGATTCAAATTCATTTGTATCAGTAAACCTAAAAGTCTGTTTCTGCATAATCTTTGGAATTAGCATAACGCTCTCTATGTAACTCCTGTAATTCGATCTCTCTTTCTTCTTCTTTTCTGAGTTTATAGATTCTTTTCTTTTCTTTCAACTGTTTCTTTCTTTTATGTAACAAACAACCTATTTTGGTCAAAATAAAAATGAATACTATTATAATCAAAGGTGCCAGAATCTTGCCAAGAATTGAACTTCCGATATTATGAAACCAGTTTTTAATTGCTTGAAACCTTTTTGAAAGTTTCCCTGTAAAATCATCTTCTTCTAAAGGAATTATCTCTGAATGCATTTGTGTAATATTCTTAATATACATTTCAATATTCTTACTTTCATCAGGTATATATGTACAACAATGTTGTACATGTAAAATGCCACAGACTCCTCCCTCTTTTGCTAGGAGTATGTCTAAAGCAAGGCGGTCTTGAATTACCATAGATCTAATTGCAATAACTTCAACATTCACTAATTGAAACCCATCAGCTGTGTCAGTTGATAATCTATCAACTATAGTGGACAATTTTCTGATTCTCCCTGCATTTAGGGTTATACCAACAAAAGGTATTACAGCTTGAAAAATATCTCCCAGAACTTCAGTAAAAGTTTCTCTTTTAACTCTATTTACATAATTATGAATTTTAAACAATCCTTCTGAATCTCTGTCAACGTGAAACACTTTAGGAAAAACAATTCCCACATAACAAGTTCCATACCAGTGGTCTGGAAGGTTGTAGTAGGCTTTGTCACCACAAACAAAATAAATCCCAGGAAAAATAGGATCTTTTCCACCTTTAAATCCCCAACCTCCCAAAATCTGATAAGTATCTTCACAGTTACTTGCACCTACAAAATAATTATCAAAAAGTGTATTATCTCTTCTAATGCAAAGTTTTCCACTAACTGGTTTGTCTATGTGAATTGCAATATTTTCAAGCATTTTGCCATTTAACTTTTCATCCTCTCTCTGCCAGAAGCTTGACTTAGTCTGCTTGACTAATTCATTCCTCTTATAAATTGCTCTTCTCTCCTCAACCATGTTCAAAAATTTCTTTCCTTCAGCACTTAATTTACATGTTAGATTATTCTTGTAAGCATACTCGTAAGTGAGTTCATTAGTAACAAGGAAAAATTCTCTCATTTGTTTTGCTTTCTTATGCTTATTTAAAGCATTATCAATCTTAATATTTGCAAAAATGTCATCATAATTTGAATAGTAATATTCTAAACGTCCAGTTTGATAAAATAAACTAGTTAATACACTACATGTTACAGCATAAGTGAGAGGAAGCATATTATACGTTACTCCCTCAGAAACAGAAGCAGGTAACTTAACGCAGACGTAGCAGTCTTTTGCATCCATTACCTTAACATATTCACTCAATAGCTTTGTGAATGTATTACTTGAGAAATCACCAATTGATTTATCTTGATGAATGTTAGGCTGATGATCAATAACTTTTGTAGACGCACTATGTTTAGTTTGGCTAACCAGAGCTTTGCTTGTTATGTTAACTTTGTGTAATTCTCTATTCATTTCCAAAGGGATAATCACAGCTAGAACCAACCAGAGCAGAACTAAAATGAGCAGACACACCAGAGTCATCTTACAGCATCTTTTAAAAACAGAACACTTTGAAGTGCTCTCCTTAACATAAGGCATTTTTGGTTAGTTTTAGCCTCAAAAATAAAAATAAATTTTAAAATTCTAAATTTATATTTACACCCCCCTTTTAAAATTTTTTTTTTTTTTTTTTTTTTTAAAACCCTAAACAAGATTTCTTCGACCTTATGTCATACATAAGTTTTCTTCAACTAAACAGTTTTTCTTCGACCTTGTGTCAACTAACAAATTTTCTTCAGCCTTTTGCCAATTTAATATTTCTGTACTTCAATCATTGTCACTAATTTCTTGGATTTCGTTTTCTTCTTCACTACTATCGTATATGTCAATAACAGGTGGAATTACTAAGTAAGTCCACTCAGGAGACTTGTATTTTTGGTTTGGTCTTATTATTCTCTTCCCTTTTCTCGATATCACTTCAATTTTTCTTCCAACTCCAACTTCTTTTCCAGGACTCTTTTGACTACTGATTTCTTCAACTTGTTCTTTTGGCTTTTTGATCAATCTGACTCTCAATCTTCCACCTGGCCAGTAGTCTGCTTTTCTCACGTACTTCTTCTTTGGTTCAGAATTATTTGATTCTGACTTCCAAGTCCTTTTCTTTCTGTTTTCACTTCCACCTTCCACGTCACTTTCTTCAGTTTCGTAGTCTGAAATTTCAATTGACTCAGGAACTTCTCTATTCGGCAATTTCACTCCTTCAGGAACTTCACTTTGTCTTCCATCACTGGTACTTGGTAATTCGTTTTCCTCCTCTTCCTCAATTACCCCCAACTTCCCAGATTTCAGATTTCTGTTCCTTACTTCAGAGTTTGTTCTCTGCCTTTCGATACTCTCCTGGTCTGAAACTTCTTTTTGTTCTGCTTCTTTGTCTTCAATGGAGACAACCGAATCCTCAGTTATCTTTCCTTTTAACAGATTCTCTTCACCTTCAGAATCTATTTCAATTATTTCCAAGTCTTTTCTTGTCAAATTTCCATTCACTGGCACAGTTTCCAGATGTCGACTTTCTTGTCGATCTTCAGAATCTGGAATTATTTCACCTTCTGTTTCGCCTTCTGCTTCAGAATCAGAATCGTCTGTGGTATCACTTTCAACATCAGAACTCTCAGGAGTTGGTACTGGAATAGTATGACTAGGATGAATCCAACGTTTCAATCCTCTGCACTTTACAGCATTAGTAGTGATTAAAATTATCTGCCTAGGTTTCTGCCATCTAGGAGCTAGACAATTCCTTCTCCGATGTACTTTCGTTCTGACCCAATCGCCAGGTCTCAGATCATGTGTCAAAACCTTTTCATCTGATTGAGCTTCAGTTCCCACCTGATTAGACACAGAAGTTACCATATCAGATAACCTTTTACAGTAATCCAAAATAGCACTGTCATTTATGCTCAACAGTTTACCTACAGGTACAAAAGCTTGCCTCATAACTCTTCCCATTAAAATTTCATGAGGACTCAAACCTGTCTTTTTATCTGGTGTACTTCTTAATGACATCAAAACAAGTGGAAGAGCATCAGTCCATTTTATACCTGTTTCAAGACACATTTTTCCAATTCTGTTTTTAATTGTTCCATTTATTTGTTCAACTACTCCTGATGCCTCTGGTCTGTATGCACAGTGTATTTTCTGCTCAATGCTCAAAGCTTCGCAAATTAACTTCATCAGTTTATTATCAAAATGGCTTCCTCCATCACTCTCAATAGTGACTGGAAAACCGTATCTTGGGATGATTTCTCTGAGCATTAGTTTTGCCACTGTAATTGAATCACAATGTCGTGTAGGGAAAGCCTCTACCCATCTTGAAAATAAGCACACAATTACAAGCACATATTTCAAACAATTGTGTAAGGGCATTTCAATGAAATCCATTTGTAACCTGGTAAAGGGACCACCTTCTCGACCAATTATTCCTGTCCCCACCACTGATTTTCTGTTTGGATTCATTTGTTGGCATGACAAACACCTTTGACAAAAAGATTCAGCAATAGTTCTAAACTTGGTATT
The DNA here is from genome assembly GCF_964261635.1 of Lissotriton helveticus. NCBI lineage: Eukaryota > Metazoa > Chordata > Amphibia > Caudata > Salamandridae > Lissotriton > Lissotriton helveticus. Next base: position 1,134,202,343 of record NC_136072.1, on the reverse strand, counting down.
GAACCATGTTTCTCTGAAAAGTCTAACCATAGAATCTCTTCCTAGATGTGCTGGACCATGATATAATCTGGCCATGTCAGCAATCAAACAATTTGGTAAGACTACTCTGCCATCTTTGTAAACCCACACTCCATCTTCTTCACGTGGTCTACAATCTGATCTTAACCATAAGTCTTTTTCTTCATCTTCTGCTTCATTTTGTAAATCTCTAATCTCATGCCATGTTTCTACAACAGTTGTTAGCATTAATGAATTTGAATCAGTTTCTTTACTCCTCTCCCGATTGTATGAATAATTTTTTCTTGCGCAGTATTTAGCTGTTTCATCTGCGAAGGAATTTCCCTTGGAAATATAATCAGTTCCTCTAGTGTGCGCTGCACACTTAACAATGGCGATTTCTTTTGGCAATTGTATTGCTTCAATTAATCTCCTAATGAAAACTGCATTTTTAATTGGTGATCCTGCTGATGTCATGTATCCTCTCTGTGACCAGAGTTGTCCATAATCATGCACAACTCCGTACCCATACTGACTATCAGTAATGATGGTAACTCTTATATCCTTTGATATTTCACATGCACGAATTAAAGCAATCAATTCAGCCACTTGTGCTGAACGAACTCCTTCAAGACATGATGCTTCTTCAACATCTACGACTGTACAAACTGAATATGAAGCTTTTAAGACACCTCTTTCGGATCTTAAGCATGACCCATCTACAAAGTAGACAAAATCCGATTCAGACAAAGGTCTGTCTTTGATGTCTTTTCTTGGTTTAGTGCAGAATTCCATGACATCTAAACATTCATGTTCTGTTTCAATGTCATCAACAATTTCAGAATCAGGCAGTAATGTAGAAGGATTCAGATTTAAACATCTTGAAATCGAAACATTATCTGCTCCTAGTATGATTTTCTCATACTTTGTCAATCTACTACTTGTTAGATGTTGAGTCTTACCTCTTGTCAGTAATATTTCAACTGAATGAGGCACAAAAACTTTCACAGGAAATCCCATAATGATCCCCTCACTTTGTTCGAGGCTGATACTTGTAGCTGCAACTGCTTTCAAACAACCTGGTAATGCTTTTGCAATTGGATCAAGAACTGCAGAGAAGTATGCAATAGGTTTCTTTAAATTTCCGTGTCTCTGAATTAACACAGATAATGCACATCCTTCTCTCTCACTGCAATACAGTTCGAAATCTTTCTCATAATTTGGCATACCTAAAGCAGGAGCTTGGCATAAGCTCTTTTTCAGGTTCTCAAAAGAATCCATCTCAGCATCATTGAGAATAATTGGATCTTTTACATCTGACTTTGTCAGTCTTTGTAGTGGTTTTGCAATTACTGAAAATCCACTTATCCATTGTCGACAGTAACCAACCATTCCCAAGAACATTCTGACCTGTCTTTGTGTTCTTGGTGGTAACATTGCTTGAATCATTTTTATTCTCTCTATTGTTACTTGTCTTTTTCCCTTTGCAATTCTGTGACCAAGATATTTTACTTCTTGTTTGCAAAACTGTAGTTTTGCTGGGGACACTTTATGTCCTTCTTCTGCAAGGCGATTTAACAGAATTATTGTGTCTGTTACACAATTTTCTCTTGTCTTTGCAGCTATTAACAAATCATCAATATACTGCACTAGCGTAGACCTACCAGGTAAGTCTAGGTCTTCTAATGATCTTTTTAACAATTCGTTAAAAATTGAAGGACTTTCTGTATAGCCCTGAGGGATTCTTGACCATCCGAGGGTCTTACCTTGGAATCTGAAAGCAAAGATTTCATAACTGTCTGGATGTAAGGGAACAGTAAAGAATGCATTGCAAAGGTCAATGACTGTATACCATTCAGCATCATGTGGAATCTGAAATAGAATTACTGCTGGATTTGGAACCACAGGACAACAAGGAACGACAATTTGATTAACCTTTCTCAAATCTTGTACGATTCTAAATGTTCCGTTAGACTTTTTAACTCCCATAATTGGTGAATTACAAGAGCTACTTTCCATTTCTTTTAATACACCTTGCTTGATTAATTTTTCAATTATAGGTGTAATACCTTCAATTGTTTCTGTTTTCATTTTATATTGTGGAGTGTTTGGAAATTCTATTCCCTGTTTCAATGTAATTTTTACTGGATCTACGTTTTTCATCAGACCCATCTCATTTCCAGTAAAATCCCATATTTCAGATTTCACTGTTTCTTTGAGTTCTTCAGGTAAATCTTTTTCTTCAAATGCAGGAAACAATTTTGTTTCTTCTGCTTCCATCATCATCATTGTCATTCTGTATAAACCATCTTCCTCCATTGTTTGTAACTCAACTCCATCAGGAGAACAATATATTCTACAATTCATTTTACAAAGGATGTCTCTGCCCAATAGATTTACTGGACTACTATTACAAACCACAAATCTGTGTTTATCTCTGTAGTTTCCAATTTCAACTGGTACTGGATCAGTTAAGTCAGTTTTAATTTGTTGATTACTTACTCCGACAACTTGGATGGTATCCCCAGAGAGAGGTAGGTTTTCAATTTCCACTGATCTAACAGTAGAACGGGTAGCACCAGTGTCCACTAGAAAAGTGATGTCTACATCATTAACTTTCCCGTTTACAAAAGGACCAGACTGGTCAACCTCAAGAGTGGCTCCAACAACACACTCTTCCTCCTCTCTCGGGCACCGTCAACAATAATCATCAGAATCGCTGTCTTGACTTTCTGCTAATAAAAATTGTTGTGAAGCATTTTGCATTTGAACCCTTTGCTGCTTTTGCTGTTTTTGTGGTTTTATTACCTGTTCACTTCCCTGAAATCCCACGTTTGGATTATATTTTTGAACTCCCCCACAATTCGGAAAAGGTGGTTGTGGCAATTGGTCTTGACGATTATTCACCTGTTGTTGTTGCTGTTGCTGTAACTGTCGCTGAATATTAAATTCGTTTAACCCCTGTTGTATCTGTAGCTGTCGCTGCAGGTCAACACCATTCTGCATCTGTGGATTCAATAAGGGATTCTTTAAGTTTTTAGGAGGATGAGGACACTCGTCTCTCCAATGTCCAATTTCGCCACAATTAAAACAAGGTAATCTTTGTTTCAACTCCTCAATTTTTGGGCTAAATTTCTTTGGGAAATTATTACCTTTAAACTTTCCTTGTATCTGGTTTGTATTCCCAGTTTGAACAAAATTAGTGTTCTTATTACCCATGCTGGCAATTTGTTGCTCAGCCACTTTTACTTGAGCCCACATGGCTTTCTCCTTCAGCTTCTTCTGTTTTACTTCTATTTCATCACTGCAATACTTAGCTTTTCTTAGAATGTCATCTACAGATAGTGATTGCCATCCGACAATACTATTTCTGATCATTTCTCCAATTTCAGGTTTTAGTCCATAAACAAATCTATAGACAAAATGGCTCATGTCTTTTTCATCTAATTTTTCATAACCACTGTATTGTTTAAAGATTAACAGTAGTCTTTCATAAAAAGAATGAACTGATTCTTTTGTTTCCTGTTCTGTCCTTTCTATTTTAACCCAATCGACTTCTTTGGGTGGAATTTTGTTTTTCATCCAAACAATTACTTTCTCATAGAAATCCATTACAAGTGGATTTGGAGCACCTGTTTCTTTGATTCGCTCAGGTTCTGTTTTTGGCCAACTAATCGATATCTTGCATTCTGTCCAAAGATCTGATGGAACGACAATGTCAAAAAATCCATCTAAATCAATCCACAGAACTTTTGACACTTTGATAAATCTATCGACTTGCCTGTACCACTCAACTGGTTTTTCCCTCAATTTCGGAAAGTCATTTGTAAATAACAGAATGTCCTGTCTCGACCAAGGGACATGAACATATCCTCCACCTGCAATTTCTCTCATTGGAAATTGTTTTGACAATTTTTCCAATCTTTCATCTTCCTTCTTTTTCGTCCATTTTACTCTCCATTTGTTCAGTTCTCCTAGCTTTTTGATATAGACAATCAAATCTTTAATATGAACTATTCTTCCCATTGAGTTTAAGCTCTCGATGTCACTTTCTGAAAAGTCTAATCTGTAATGTTTCGCAAAATTCTTTTGTTTACTCACATCGATTTCAAGTTCTGCTGCTAGATCCTCTAGTTGATCATATTTGTTTTTCGTTTTCCACTGAATGCTTTTGCAAATGAACAGTAGTTCATCATCTCGATAGTAATTTAAACTATCTGGACCAATTGTTCCAATTATTAATTCTTCGATATTTGCTTTTAATTTGGCCACATCAAGTTTTGGTGTGGTTACCCTGACTTCAGGACTCCCTATATCTGATATAGCACCCATTGGTGTTTTTGGAGATAAATCCTCATTAAAGGTTAAATCAGGCATTCTCGATTTAGAAGAGTTTATTTCAGATAAGTCTGAATAAAATTTTTCAGCAGCCTTTTGAATTTCTGTATTTAAAGGAATAGTTAATCCAGTTTTGTTTGTTTCCTTTTGATCAAATACGGGCTGAACAGGACCAATTGTTACTGGAACTGTCACAGCTTCCATGCCTTTTGTCATTCTTTTTATTAATTCTTCTTTTGATCTTAAATATTCATTATAATCAACGTCTTCAACATTTCTTGCCTCTCTTGAATAATCTTTTGGAGGTTCTCTTGCTCTTGGAGCCATTGTAAAATGTCTACCTTCATTTCGAGCATTCTCGAATTCTGGTCTTCTAGGAGTTTCAATGATTTCACAATTATTTGGATAAAGTTTAGGAGCTTCATTAATTGGAGGTGCACTCGGTGAAGTTTCAGTAGAAACCACCGGAGTAGACCATGATCTAGGAGGTCTCAAAGGTTGATTCTTTCTAGCAGTTGTATATATTTCTTCCATAACTGCATCCTCAGATTCACTTTCCATAGATTTCCCTGTAGGAGTACCCATTACCATTTCATGAATTAAATACAATCCTTCACTCATGTTTCCCTGTCTCCACATTCGCAATCTATCTTCATGAGTTTCTCTTCTCCAAGGTGGATTTTTAGAAGGTCTTTTAATTCCACTAGCTTCTCTTTGTAACTGATACATCTCGTCTTCCCACTCAACTAAAGCTTCAAATTGAGTTGGTCTCGGTTTCGGAACAAGAGCATTCATTTTCTCTCGTAAATTTCTTAAGACTTTTACATTAAATGAACCATCATCAGGCCAAGTTAAAACACCGTCGTTCTTAGTATAGCGTTTCCAACTATCGAACCATAAGACAGTATGATATCCATATTCACCTTCCATATACGCTGCAGGTGTTTTATACTTATGAAGTAGTTTACCACCTCGCGTTTCGATTTTCTTGTCAGGTGAAAATAAATTCTTAAACTTCTGAAATAATGTTGGCTTTTTCTCAACATGTTTAAAATGATAACTCATTTTTAAGAGTTAAATCTAATTCACAAAATCGTTCGTAAAATATTTCCGGGATGTTCCGTAAAACAACCAATCCGTGCGCGAAACACACCAACAAGCCAATGACAGTTGAGCTACGTCACTTTTCTGCTCAACCAATAAATTTAGAGTTTTTCCGAAGGACCAATCAGCTCACAGGCCGTCAGAGACTCAAGAACTAATCAGAATATAGCTTGTGACGTAGGTCACCCAATCCCAGCGCGGCTCTGTGACGTACACAGCAGCTGCGGTTTCTCGTTTCTCACTACTGGCGCTTACCCCTCCTTCACAAAATCTTTTCACAGCGCCATTTTAAGAACAATTTTCAGTGTAAATTAATTCTTAACAATGACTATAAAGACAACATCTGTTCGTTTCACTATTTAGGATAGTTTACATACATTCAAGTATCCACACTTCGGAATAGACGGCGCTATTCACACTAAGGATAATATTCAATTGTTAGTAGAGTAACCTTACCCCACCCTTCTAACACGTATAATTATGAACTCGCTTTGCTCTGAACCCACCGCGAAGTGAAAGTTCTAAGAGTTCCACTTGAACATAAAATACAATTCAAATTCGCACTTTCACACTGAAATTTCCCTAATTTCAAACACACATGAAATCCGTACAGGACTCTCACCTGTTTATAGAGATCATGCACCGTTAGCAAAATAACGACGTTATCCGTACAGGGCTCTCACCTGTTTATAGATATGAAACATGTACCCGTACAGGACTCTAACCTGTTTATAGATAATCATGCACCGACGCTAATTTACCCTTCACTCAAGCTCGGATATAACTAATACTCTCATCACAGTGAGTTTTATGGAAGGCGCTTTGTCCCTATTCTCATGCTGCTTTAATTTCTTAGAAAACCCTCACTTTACAAGATTCAGACCTAGCCCTAAAACTGTGCTGCTCGGCGACAACACTATGGTACACGGCGATACCTCTTGTGATACTCGGCGATATCACTACAAACAGAACAGATGGCTTGCGTGACTAATTTCTCGCCACACAATCTATACCGGTATAGCTTACAGATAGCACGAAAAACGAACTCAACATGTGTTAAAACATCGATCCTATTTCCATACCATAATACTTTAGTAACCCTTAGCAATCACCATATTACCTTGGTTACTCTTAGCAACCATCAATTTCTGCTACCAGAGAATTGATCCAGCGGCCTATAGAAAATATATCATAAACAACGCTACCCAACTTCATAACCTATAAACAAAATTCTATACTAAATATGGACCCATTTATAAACCTGACATATTTTGGGCCTACTGAATCAGGTGGTCAGATTAAATCTATATACACATTATCTACAAACTATATACATTTTATACATCTGCGAAAGGAATATTGTCATTAGAATAAAACTTAACCATTTAAATGACCACCATTGGCGACGTGATCTAGCTAATAGTAACCTACACTCTTGAATAACCAAGACCAGCTTGTTTGTCAAAAGTAAGATTTTATTTACTAAATTATGGTATATAAGTTGATAGTTTTATAGATGAATTTTATTAGCAATAAAGCAAGCATGATTGTAAAGAAATGTGAGAAAATACAATTTTAAGTAAGTGAATCAAATTTAAAGTAAATATATAAAGTTTAGCATTTCTAAAACCTAATTTCCTAACTGAGCTAAATAGATAGAAATTAAAGTAAAGTTCTTTGAGGATTCTTACATGCTCCACGCAAAGTCCGACAGCACATCACCCTCATCGGAAAGTCAGAAAGCAGCAGCCAGCCCATCCCTAGGGGCATGACTTTTTATACCTTTCTATGCTAACTAAACTACGCAAAGGAAAGTTTTCAGAAATCTTCGACGTCCCATTGGCTGAGAGTGACAAGTGACATGTCACCCACTTTTCAAAAGTTCCATTAGATCATGTTTCATAAAGACCATTGTCTCTTCCACATGAAACCAGGAGCTTCCTGAGTTTGCAACAAATGTTCAAATTTGTTCTCACTACGTCCAAGCAACTTCCGCGGATGCCAAGTTAAGGCTGACAAAATGTTCACTTTCGACCTTGGCCATGTCCGACAGAATGATGGCAGCACATCAGTTTTTGCTTTGTGAATGCAGCTTTGATAAACGCTTTAATTCAGAATGGGCGTCTCGTGACTTTTGTAGAATTACAAGTCAGCTCTTTTCTGCGACTCAAGTGACTAGGCCCAAAGCAGGCAACTTAAGCTTTCTAGTATAAAACAAACACAAGAAAAGTATTAATGTAAGAAATAATGTAGATTCTGTATCCACCCCAAGATTTACTAATTAATTAACCCACCCGATTAATCAAAATGTTACCTAGCCATTGCAAACAAATAAAGCAGCGTTTATATCTACCAGTCTCCGTTATTCCATGAGACTTATATGCACCTAGAATAGTAGAAATGACATCACACAGACAAGGAAAAGCAAAACAAGCACATGCTTCTTTTAAGTTTGCAGCAGTTAGTAATGACAAAAACGAAAACAATAAATTATTTTATTATTTTGCACGAACAAAAAGATGCAACAATTATGCACGTTTATGAGCACACATGTTAGTCCCCCCATGTGTAAAGTTTAATCTAAGTTATATTAGCACGACATATCACAAATCATTAATATTATTATTCATGTTATGGAAATGTGACTTCACGAGTTTAAACAAAATTTTGTTTTCTAACTCGCTCCATCAACCCACTCTACAGTGCCCTCGTCTTTACCAGCGCCTCCTTTGCGAGGCACATATACTCTGTCCCGTCCCTCACAGGTGTACAGTACTTACCAATGTTAGCCTCTCATCCAATCCTGCCCTCCTCCCACCCGTGTGTGTGCTGCCATCCGGCAGGTAACAGAAAAAGGATATCATTGATCTTCAGGGCATGCCGTTTCCATCTCCACCAGTGATCACTCGCGTCCATTGTCCAGCAGTTCATCCGCAGCTCTGGGCGTCACCGTCGGGAACAGTACCATACTGTGATCAGAGTCCGAGTGAATCGTACTATCATCCGTGTCCTTATTAATAGTGTCCCGTTCTTCCCTGAAGTTGCCCACCAGGGTGATGGCTCCCCGCTGTCCGTCTTCCTGCTGTTCACGTGAGGGCCTCCTGTGTCCCGGCCCCATACCCGAGGCGAGGGACGCCGCATCCGCTGGTTCCGAGTCTCGTCGGGGCGCATCCGCCATTGCTCCTGGGGTCACGGTCTGGTCACCCTCAATGTCCATCACCTCAAGCCATTCCTCCACGTCGGTGGGGCTTTCGAAGAAGTGTGTCTTCTTATCGTACACTATCTTGAGGCGGGCCGGAAATAGTAGAGCATACCGTAGCTTGGCCTTCTGGAGTCTCTTCTTAATCTCGAAGTACGATGATCGTTGCTTCTGTACCGCATTAGTATAGTCTGGATACAGGGATATACGCCGATTTTTGAACTCTATGAGGGATTTTTCTCGGGCCTTTTGCAGCAAGGTGTCCCTGTCTCTATAATTGAGTATCCGAACGATCAGTGGGCGCGGCGGCCGGCCAGGTTTGGGCTGCCCAGTGGGGACCCGGTGTGCCCTCTCCACGCAGAACAACGATGACAGTCCCTCAGGGGCCACATAGTCGCGAAACCACTGTTCCATAAATTCAGTCGCGTGGGCCCCCTCACTGCGTTCCGGCAGGCCAATGACGCGAACGTTATTCCGCCGATTTCGGCCTTCCGCGTCCTCCACACGGTCCATCAGGGACACTACCTGTTGCTTCAGCTGTTGGACCGAGGCCGCGTGGTCCGCAACCGTCGGTGTCATATCCGCTATCGCCATTCCCTGATCTTTGATTTTGGCGGCCAGTTTAGTATGGTCAGCTTTCAGTAAGGAGAGGTTGGAATTCAGGGTACCCAATTGCGATTCCATCGCCGTCCTAGAGTCTCTGATCTCCTTTAAAATTAGGTCCAGTTTGTCCATTTGTTGGTCCCCTCCGGGGTTTTGGCCTGACGTCCCCGGGATGGTCTCCCCCTCCGTAGAACACAGGCTTCTTAACTGGTTTTTTACCGGCCACCATGACAAAGGATTTTTTTAAGTTTACCGACAGGTCCAGGTCGGCCATAAACTTCACAAAGCCGTTCACCAGTTGTTGTAGGCTGCTCGATGTGCGGGCCAGCAGGACCGCGTCGTCCGCGTACAATAGTACTCGGATTTGACGCGATCCTACTCTCGGGCAATCCAGGGCAAGGGAGATGAGGGTGCTTTCCAGACCATTAATATATAATGAAAAGAGAAAAGGAGCAAGGATACATCCTTGTCTTACACCTCCTGAGCAGGGGTAAGCCTCAATACGCCCCCCCTCTGGGCTGAAGCGCACCCTAGCCGTGGTGTTCCAATGGAGCTCTTTTAGGATGTTAATGAGCTCCACCTCCATGCCCATGTTGTACATCATGGCCCATAGTTTGCTTCTATTAACATTGTCGAAAGCTGCTGCCAAATCCATGAACCCCATAAAAACAGTGCCATTACTAGCTTTGGTGTATTTGGCCGTTAGCAGGCACAAGTTTAAACACTGGTCACTAGTAGATCTGCCCACTCTAAAACCGTACTGGGTATCCACTATGGTACGGTGTTCCTCCGTCCAGTCTATTAGCCGATTCAAGATCACCCGCCCTAATATTTTTGCAGAGACATCGATTAAAGAAATCGGCCTATAACATTTGGGATCTTCTCTACTCCCTTTCTTAAAGATGGGTACGATCAGTGCGGTGGACCAGGAACGTGGTAGGCCAGACCTAATGGCTGCGTTTAAGACCCTTGTTAAAATTGGTGCCCAGAGATCTATGTTGCTTCTGTATAGGTCTGGGGATGTTCCATCAGGTCCTGGTGCTTTGTTGGGGGTAAGACCTTGAATCGCCGTTTTTAGCTCTTCCAAGGAAAAAGCTAATTCCACACTCCTGTCACCCTCCCACGCTCCCTCTTGCGTGACCGCCTTGGTGTTATTATACAAGCCCTCAAAGTGCATAACCCATTGGTCTGGGAGGATACTAGAGGTAATAGCTGGGGCGGTATTATCCTGGAAACATGGCCTATTCACAATTCTCCAGAATTCAGAGTAGTCCCTGTTTTCACCTGCCTCTCTTAAATCTGCCCAGACTTCTGCCTGCAGTGCTGATTTCCTCTCCCTGACACTAGACTTGTAGATTTGTCTAGAATTTGCCACTAGTGCGATATTCCTTGGTTTGCATTTGAGGGCTTTTTTTTAGGTTCCTTAATGCTTTAGAGCAGCTTGTGTCGAACCAACGTGGGTGATTTGTTGTCTTGGTAGAGCCTTTCGCTTCCAGCAATTTGTCTGCTAGTTTTGTTAGGGATTCAAACGATGCTACTACATCTGAGCCTTCTATTTGGGGGTTCAGGCATTCTTCTACATATTTCCCCCCTTTTTGGATTAGAGCTTTGTAGAATTCCTGTGGGTTTATTTTTATCCACTTAAGTCGCCTCCCCTGGGCTACCAGCTGCAGCCTGCCCTCCCTTTTATTAATCTTTCTCCTACAACTCATGTGACTTAGTTCTACAGCTAGTGGGTTATGGTCACTAAAGGGGCTCCATTTTGTTATGACCTTTATAATTTGTGGTATCGCAAAAGCTGATATGAGTATGTAGTCGATTGTTGAGGAACAACCTCTACCTTTAAATGTAGGGACATGTGTACCCCCCCTCTCCTGTGCTACCATATCCATAGTGTGGACTAATGAGTAGGTATCTATTAGTGTGGATAGTAATGTGCCCTCCTGCGTGTGCTCAAAATGCGGCCCCTTTCTTAGTGGACAAGCATCCCAATCTGTTAGTGTGGTGGAAAGGTTTGGGCAAAGGTGGGAGTTAAAGTCCCCCATCAATAATATAATTGGGCTCCCCCCCTCTTTTCTCTGTTCAACCTCTTCACTTAATCTATCATGTAACTCCAATAGAGCAGCGTTTTCCCCTTGTATGGGCCCTGGGTTATAAATGTTAAAAAGTTGTAATTTCTGCCCTCTGCCTTGGAACGTTACTGCCTGAAGGGTATGCGACGTCCAGGCTGACCCTTCTATGGTTAGGTCAACATAGATAGACAGTCCTCCTCTCGCTCTCCCTGCTCTGCTTTCCTGTGCTGGGACCGCAAAGCACTTGTAACCCTCTATTTGGTACACTGCCGGGTTAACTGCCCATGTCTCTTGAAAGGCTAGTATATGATAGCCATGAAGTTCATTCCTCCAATCAGGGTTTTCAAATTTACCAGCTAACCCCGCTATGTTCCAGGACATAATATTTATCTTTCCCTCCTGGGCCTCTCCTTGATTGAGACCCTGGTGCAATGGCCTAGCATCTGTCACTATCATTTCCCGCTCCCTTTTTTTTACTCTGTCATTGGGTGGGGGGCAATCTACAACTTGCTTTCCTTGTACATTACTTTGCTCCTTCGCTGGCAGCTCATTAATCAGCCCCCTACTCCTCTTGACCACTTCGGTCCTAATTGGTAGCACTAGTCATTCATTATCGTCGAGAGTCTGCAAAGGGCTAAATCTATTGGTCCACTGTGGGCCTAGTTGGTGTGGGAAGTACTGGGTAGTAAAATCATTATGCCTTACCCAGTGGTCATCCACAATTCTTCCTCTGGTGCCCTGTTTAGGATTTGGGGGGTACGCAACAAGTTTTCTGGGGTAAAAGTAACCTAGTGGCATTGTCCTGATTGTACTCGTGGAGTTTCTATTTTGATTGTCCAATATGTACTGCACTAGATTTGGGTTTTTAAAGTTTGCAATAATGCAGTTACCTTCTCTATCTTTTCTTCTCCTACCCCCCTAGTTTACCCTTCTTACATGTAGGATTTCCCCCTCTTCTTCGCCCTGCAATGGTCTGTGGATATTTAACCAATTGACAATCTTGCCTTTAAGTTCCTTCTGTGATTCTCTCTGCCCTATTCTGAGTTCGGGGACCCTCGTGAATATGACTGCAAAGGGACTGGCTTCCCGCGGGAGGTTTACATATGGCAAGTGAGCTTGGTGTCTGTCATAATGCTCAAAACCTGATTGGGTATCCACCTGCTTAGGCATAGCAGATGATCCTGGGTGCATATGCGCAGCATATCCCTGTCCTGGTCCTATATCATTGCCCCCATTTCCCTGTGGTTTCATTCTACCTTCCTGGCCCCTATTCACTGGTGGTATTGGCTCGGCATGCACCTGTGCGATACTACATTGCTCATTGCTCACACAATTGTTGGTTTGACGGGTTGTTGGGGTGGAGCGGTGATTTCTGGGCTAACACTCCCTAGTTGATTTGCGGTTTGTGTGTCCTTGGCCTTGCCCTGCTTCTGAATTTCATGTGCTATTTTATCCAGTCTACTGACCAGTGGTTTGATTTGGCTAATTATAAAGGTTTCTAGATGCTTTTGCAGGTCTAGGATTACATCATTCAACCATCCCGGCGGGATACAACGGCCACTAGTTTCTGGTGTAGAGACCTCATCCCCCCTGGCTCTTAGTTTACCACTCCTTGCGGGTTTCTTCAGATTTCGTGTTTGTGGATTTTTCCACCCCCCTTTTCTGCTTCTCTTATTAGCTATTATGATTTCCCCTGCCTTCATCAATGGTTCATCCTCTATTACTATCTGGGTACATGGGACATCATTAATTGAATCATTCTGGGTATCATTAATAAATAACAGACTACAATTCCCATCCCCAGTCAGCGAGGGTGAAAGCGGCACAGTAGTTAATGTCATGGATATACGTCTTTCTGTGCGTTCTATCTCACCCGCCACCTTCTTTAGCATTAGATCTATTGCAGATGGGGTACTTTTGTGAAGTGCAGGGATACTATTCTCTACCCCTGACTTTTTTGGTCTCAGGGGTGTATCTAGTTTACCTTTGGTGGAACGGGTTTTAGGTTTTGTAGCCATAGTATTTTGTGTGGCTTTTGAGTCTTCTTTCGTCCTTCGTCCCAATGGGCCAAATCAATGTTTGTGTAACAGCTTTCACCAGCCGTGGAGGCTTTTGGAGGCACAGTTATATATCGTCCGCTATATGGTGTCCCCAGCCCTCTTGTGCTCAATCTATCGGTACCCAGAGTAGGCGTACCTTATCGTGCAGCCAAGATTGGTGGCCCGTCCCGTCCCCGGTCGTCCTCGGACAGCCACATACGGCCCGCCCTTTGCCCAGGCTTCACCCAGGCGTCGCCCGCGTGCGTCCCGCGATGCGGGAGGCGTGCCCTTCTCTTAATGCGCCGCCGGGCGCGTTCGTCACGTTACTCCCGCTGCGCCAGACCCAGGGCTTCTGGGAGTAGTAGTTCGACCCGTGCCTTCTGGCCGTTCCCCTCACGACAGACAAGGGAGAGCAGGTGTGAGCGCCGAAGTAACAGCCGTTCCCCTCATGGCAGGCAAAGGAAAGCAGGTATGAAAGGCAATGTAACAGCCGTTCCCCTCACGGCGCTTTAGCAATAGCCTGCTGCGAGCCCCCATAGGACGCTCGGCGCGCCCTTCTCTTAATGCGCCGTCAGGCGCGTTCGTCACGTTGCTCCCGCTGCGCCAGACCCAGGGCTTCTGGGAGTAGTAGTTCGACCCGTGCCTTCTGGCCGTTCCCCTCACGGCAGACAAGGGAGAGCAGGTGTGAGAGCCGAAGTAACAGCCGTTCCCCTCACGGCAGGCAAATGAAAGCAGGTATGAAAGGCAATGTAACAGCCGTTCCCCTCACGGCGCTTTAGCAATAGCCTGCTGCGAGCCCCCACAGGACGCTCGGCGCGCCCTTCTCTTAATGCGCCACCGGGCGCGTTCGTCACGTTGCTCCCGCTGCGCCAGACCCAGGGCTTCTGGGAGTAGTAGTTCGACCCGTGCCTTCTGGCCGTTCCCCTCACGGCAGACAAGGGAGAGCAGGTGTGAGAGCCGAAGTAACAGCCGTTCCCCTAACAGCAGGCAAAGGAAAGCAGGTATGAAAGGCAATGTAACAGCCGTTCCCCTCACGGCGCTTTAGCAATAGCCTGCTGCGAGCCCAGTATTCATTATCTTTGTATCTCGTAACATTGGTTTAATCGTCATTTATTTTTTAAAATGCTAGTGGCACTGCTTGTGTCCCTTTCTATATAGTGTATGTTATATTAAGGGTCAAATGTATTTATATACCTTTCAAATCAATTAATGAATCCTTTCTCTGTATCCGTTAGAGCCACCGTATTGTTGGGGATCAGAGGGTTGCAGACTAAAACTTATCACAGATATCTGTCTGGCTTATTCTCTAAAGAAAACGAGACACCATTGGAATTAGTTACTGTATGTTAAGGTTTTAATTCATGTGCCCCAATTCAATGTCCTGCACACACTCGGTCTCGTAGTTGCGAGCGCATTTAAAAGAAGAATAACAAAAGGTTTCCACAAAAATCCAAAACGAAAGGAACTAGGGATGTTGCTCGGGGTGTGCTCAATCAGGGATTTACGTGCCCTCCCTTTCCAAACCCCTCCCCTGTTGTCCCACTCACCGAGTCTACCGCAACTCTCCAGAGCCTTCCAGCGTACTCTGGGGGCGTCCACCAGTCTTCACACCAGCGGTCCACGTCCTCCCGGTCTTCTTTGCCTTGCGCGACGTCTTCGGTCCTCCTGCTTCCTGGGGACTCCCTTCAATACTCCGTCCTGTCCTCGTGGGTTTTGGCGTTTTCCGGGTTCCTCTTCCAGTCTGCCTCTTCCTCCGCGTCAGTCCTCTAAAGGCCGGCTGTCCCGCCTCTTCCTGCCTTTTCCTCCATTCCCATCCGTCCAGCTCTATTTCGTCCGGTGTTGCTTCCTGCAGGACGGAGGGAGATGGGGAAGTTAACTCTTTGCCTCCTCGACTGACGGGATCAGCGGAAAAAGGTAGGGTTGATTCCCGCACTTTCTCTATTCCTTCACATCCCGCTTCCCTAACTTTCTTGCCTGCAAGAAAAGGATCAAGGGGATATCTGGATAGGAAGTCCGCATTGGTTTGTTCCTTTCCTTTCTGGTGTAACGTGGTAAAACGACAAGGTTGGAGTGTCAGAAACCATCTTAAGACCCTATCATTATGACACTTGTTCTTGGCCAACCAAGAAGCATGATCAGTGAACTCCCTTCCTTCTAAGTAATAGCGTTGTGACTCTATTGCCCATTTGATGGCAAGAGCTTCCTTTTCTATGACAGCGCATTTTTTTTCTCGTGGAAATAGTTTTCTGCTGATATATAGACTGGTCTCTCCTGCCCTTGGGACTCAGCTTGAGACAATACCGCCCCAAACCCGTGTTCTGAAGAATCTGTTTGTAATACAAAGGGTTTGGTATAGTCAGGGCTGAAAAGGACAGGTTTAGTTGTAATAGATAGTTTTAACTGATGGAAAGCCTGTATTGCGAGAAAGGAGGGACGACTCAGTTCCCTTTCTGTCTTGGCTTCTTTTTACAGCAGATCTGTTAAGGGATTGGCGATCTGGGAGAAGTTAGGGACGAATCGCCGATAATAACCCATAACTCCTAAGAAGGCCCTCAGGTCTTTCTTAATCCTCGGGAAAGGAATGGCGCTGATAGCCACCACTTTCTCTTTTTGAGGTTTTATTAAACCTTCTCCTAATAAATAACCAAAGATTTTAACAGATTTGGCAGCTATTTTGCTTTTGGAAGGATTTATGGTAAACCCCTTTTTCCCAGGGTGTGGATCACTGCTTTTACATGGTGGAGGTGTTGTTCCCACGTGTCACTGTATATAATGATGTCGTCAATATAGGCTGCGGCAAATGCAGCGCAGGGTTTTACCATGGTGTTCATTACTCTTTGAAATGTAGCAGGGGCCCCATGTAGTCCAAAGGGAAGGACCGTAAAATGAAACAGCCCTTCTGGAGTGGAGAAGGCGGCTTTCTCTCTATCCTCTTAATGTAAGGGAATTTACCAATACCCTTTGCAGAGATCGAGAGTACTGATGTAGAGGGCCTTTCCAATTCGTTCAATTATCTCATCGACTCTCGGCAAAGGGTATGAGTCAAATTGTGAGATCTTATTCACTTCCCTAAAGTCTATGCAAAACCTAACTGACCCATCAGGCTTTGGCACTAAAACAATAGGGGAATTCCATTCGCTGGAAGACGGCTCTATTATCCCCATTTGGAGCATTTGTTTTACTTCTTTTACTACTGCTTCTCTCCTGGCCTCAGGGATTCTATAAGGGCTCAGCTTGACTTTTTTCCCGGGGAGAGTATGGATTTCATATTTTCTAACATCCGTTTTCCCTGGCATAAGGGGAAAAATTTCCTGTAAGGGGTTTAATCAAGTGCACAACTCCTGTCTTTGTTGAACTGGGAGCTCAGGATCTATACTTTGGTGATACAAGGGTTTGTTCGGTTCTGGGAGTCCCAGCAGGGTAGGAATGGGTCCCTCCCACTTTTTTAATAAATTGACATGATAGATCTGAGAATGGGTAGGCCTTTTGGGGTCTAATTCTAGAGGGTAGGTGACCGGGGTCACCTTTTCTATTATCCCGAAAGGACCCTGCCACTGTCCTAGCATCTTATGGTCAGAGCTAAACAACATCAATAAGACATAGTCTCCTATGTCGAAGCTACGGGGTTTAGTGTTCTTATCATGTTGGGCTTTCTGGGTACATTGAGCCTGTTCTAAATGGGTTTTAACAATACTGCACATTTCTTGGAGGTGAGTTTTGAGACTCCGAATATATTCAGGTAATGGTTTGCCCCGGTGCTCTTCCTCCCACTCCTCTTTTACCATATCTAAGAGTGTACGTGGGGACCTTCAGTATAATAATTCAAAGGGCAAATACCCCGTTCTTTTCTGCTGTTTACAGCGGATGGCGAAAAGAGCTAAGGGCAACATATCTTCCCATTCTCTAGTCTCAAAATGAAGGAGTTTCTTCAGGGTGGTTTTATGCGTGGTATTATATCTTTCAACTAACCCATCAGTTTGTGGATGGTAGGCGGACGTTCTTAGTTGTTTAATATTCAACTGGTGGCAGATTTGTTTCATCAAGTTGGACACAAAAGGAGTGCCCTGGTCCGTTATAATTTCCCAAGGAAATCCTACTCTAGAAACAATAGAAATAATAACTTTGGCTATTTGAGAGGCATTGGGTTGTCTTAGTGCCACAGCCTCGGGGAAACGTGTGGCATAATCTACTAAGACCAACTCATATCTGCAGCAGCTACGAGAGGGAAGAAGGGGACCAATAATGTCCCTTCCCATCCATGTGAAGGGTTCTTCAATTATGGGTAGCGGGTAAAGGGGGGCTTTAGGGGGAAGACTTCTACTATTTTTTGGGCAAACAGAACATTCTTTACAATACCGGCGGATCTGCTGATATATTCCCGGCCAGTAAAACTTATCTGAATATACCTCTCGGTCTTTTCCCCACCGAAATGACACCCTAACAGGTGGCTGTGGGCCAAAAAAGGACTTTATCTCTGTAGTTCTGGGGTACTAATAGCTGAGGTTTGTGGTCCCTCCCTCCTTTCCTATATAGTAACTCTCTTCTTATAAAGAATTGGGGACCTACTTGATCGGGATCTTCCTCTTCCTTGGCATTGTTCCAGGCTTCGCTCAAGGTTGGATCTTCTCTTTGCGCTATGGAAAACCCTGGATCATGTTGCCACATAGCTTCTTCTTGGGGCCGTGTCAGGGCTATTTGTGTCCACATGTTTTTTTCTCTTTTCTTTTGCTTGTTGCTTTTTCTGGCTTACCCTCGTGTAACCCCTAGGTCTTGCTCTTTGGAGAATGGAGCTGTCTTTCTCCATTCTTCAGTTTCATCTTTTGGAAGCTGATCTATGTATGGATAATCCCTTCCCAATATGAAGGGTTCGGGGAGTTTAGGGATGAGTCCCACGTGCAAAGGGATTGGATCTACTGCTGGCTCATGCTGAACCTGTACCTCCGTAGTAGGGTATTGCCTACTGTCCCCATGCACACATTGTATATTGACTAGACCTGTGGGTTGGGGATTACCCCCAGGGATGGTTTGAGGCCTCAGGACACTATGCCGACACCCTGTATCAATTAAAGCAGATCGGTCCTCCCCGTTTACTCTCACCATTTTAAGGTAGGGTAGAGGTTGCCCTTCTGGATTGCAATAGAAGGATCGCGTTAGCCCTACTTCCATCGGCATTTCTCTTTGAGGGCATACCCTGGCTATGTGTCCAAACCCTCCATAATTAAAACATTGGGGCCCTGTGGGGGTTGTCGGGCAAAAAGGGGCAGGTAAAGGATCGGGCATCAGTGTAACAGTCTCGGGTTTTTTTGTTACAGGGAGCCGTTGGTTCTTGATAGGGTGTCCTGACGGTTTCACATGTGCTTCCTCTCTGCCCTTTTGCAGCTACATGGATCTACTGAAGGCACTGGCTATTTCAACTGCTCTCTCCATGTTAAGTTGGGTGTGTTGTCGTACCCATTTCTGTATAGGTGGATGTAGGGACGGCAAATATTGTTCTAAATAAATCCTCTCCATGATTTCTTCCTTACTGGATCCTACTGGCTTGAGCCACCTTTCTGCCATGTCTTTTACTCGGTATGACAGCGCTCTCGGTGTTTCTTGGGGTCCTTCCTTCATTTGCCTTAATCTTATTCGATACGTTTCTTCATCTATACCTAGTCTTTCTAGAATGTTTTTCTTTATCTCCTCATAGGGGTTAATCCCAGGGGGTTGGCTGCCTGGTAGGCCGCCTGCATATCTCCTGAAATGAGGGGTTCTAAGTAATGACCCCATTTCTCCAGGGGCCATCCCGCGGGCCTGGCCATCCTTTCAAAATTGGTGAAGAAGATCTCCGGATCTTCTCCTGTTACATATTTTTGTAGCACTACTGAAGGGAGGGTGGTATGTCCCCTTTGTTGGCTGAGGGTATCTGCTAGTTTTCCAATAGAGTTCTCCTGATTTTTGCTGTGACTAGTCAGGGTTTGATGAAGTTTCTCCTGTCTTCCTCTGCTACTGCCAGAAACTTTTCCATAATGCGCCCCAGCTTCTTTTGGTTGTCTGCCATCTTCTGAAGTGCGGCCTCAATTTCTGAGGATCCCACTTCTGACACCACTTGTCAGAGGGATGGGTGGAAATAGAAACTCGGAGGCCATGAACGGTGGTTGAATGGTTGAGTTTTATTGAGGTAAGATAAGTTGGTCAGGATGATGTTAGGTGGATATACAGTTGAGATGGTCAAGTGGTTGGTTCATGAGGAGGTATCGGTCTTCTTCCCGTCTTCTTCAGGTTTTCTGGGTCTGGTTGACTTCCCGGAGTGTCTCCAAGAGAAAGAAAGAGTGGTCAGTGTTCTATCCTATCTTTAACCATATTGCGGTCACCACACCCAAAGTGCAAAAGAAAAGGGACAAGTTGGAGGGAATCCACCTCCCTTCTGTTAATTATTCAAAAGAAAAAAATAGGCTCTCTTTTAGAGGAGCTATGTGACAGGGGACTCTGCTCCCTTTCCTTTTAATCAGGGCTATTAGCGTTCAACAGAGAATAGATGCGGGGTTGTAACAAACCCTGGATGTTAAGGTTTTAATTCACTTGCCCCAATTCAATGTCCTCCACACACTCGGTCTCATAGTTGCGAGCGCATTTAAAAGAAGAATAACAAAAGGTTCTCACAAAAATCCAAAAGGTGAAGAGAACTAGGGATGTTGCTCGGGTTGTGCTCAATCAGGGATTTACG
Source organism: Lissotriton helveticus (assembly GCF_964261635.1). Classification (NCBI taxonomy): domain Eukaryota; kingdom Metazoa; phylum Chordata; class Amphibia; order Caudata; family Salamandridae; genus Lissotriton; species Lissotriton helveticus. The sequence goes on along the minus strand of NC_136072.1, from coordinate 1,134,182,285 downwards.
TGCCCTCCCTTTCCAACCCCCTCCCCTGTTGCCCCACTCACCGCGTCTGCCGCAACTCTTCAGAGTTGCCGTGGCCTTCCAGCGTCCTCCAGAGGCGTCCACCAGTCTTCACACCAGTGGTCCACGTCCTCCCCGTTTTCTTCACCTTGCAAGACGTATTCGGTCCTCCTGCTTCCTGGGGACTCCCTTCGATACCCCCCCCCCCCTCCTCGTGGGTTTCGGCATCTTCCGGGTTCCTCTTCCAGTGCGCCTCTTCCTCCCGCGTCAGTCCTCTAAAGGCCGGCTGTCCCACCTCTTCCTGTCTATTTCGTCCGGTTTTGCTTCCTGCAGGACGGAGGGAGATGGGGAAGTTACCTCTTTGCCTCCTCGACTGACAGGATCGGCGGAAAAAGGTAGGGTTGATTCCCGCTCTTTCTCTATTCCTTCACAGTTACTATATTTAAAAAATGTTAATTTTTTCAACATTTGTTCCGTTGCAGAGGATAAGCTTACCAATTCGCATCAAATAAATGTTGCGTCTCGTGCTTATTTCATATAAATCCAGAACTGGCATCCACCTTTTTAAATTGTCGATACCATACTCTAATATTGATGATGCTTTGTTGGCAGTGCAATAAAATCTATAAAAAATGAAAAAACATTACTTGCTTCACTATTGGCATCTACATTTCAATGCTGTGTACTGACATGTACAATTATTTTATGAGCTGTTCATTTCTATGGTCGTAATTTTACATTATTGTCGAATCCGCATTTTCGTGCATGCCGAATTATCTTTGAATCCGCATTTACGTGCATGCTCGAATTCTCTTTCTGGCAATAAAATTAAATAACGTCCACGGTCGATCAATCATCTACAAGTGTTAAAAAATTCTTATTTGTGGGTATAAGCCCCGCGTATATTTAAATTAGCACTGGATCGAGAAAACAAAACTCTCTCATCCTCTCTACGGGCATTTAAGATCATACTTATGGATATACGCACCGCATGTATTTAAATTAGCTCTGGGGCGAGAGACAAGAACTCTCTCCTCCATTCTAAATTAGCACTGTACTGAAAAGACCTCCTATGTATATTATAAGTAACTTAAAACACAGCGCAAAATCGCCCTTCGCTCGCCTACTCACCAAATCAGGAACTAGCGGCCTCCCTACTCTAATGGGTAGCCAGAAACAAGCTGTAAACTGCTTCCGGAGTTGCGACCTTTTATATTCGCGTTGGCGCTGATATCGAGGTGCTGTATGTCTAGTTTGTTGAGTTGATCATTCCGCAATTAAAAGAGAATGGTTAAATACTTTGCCCTTCTTGAAAGGTACTAGAATCAAAAATATTTTGTGATACTGAAGCCTCAACTAAAACTACTCCGTGTTTAACAAATCTATACACGGCGGCCATCTTAGAGTGTCTAAGGGGTGCTACACTGAGCTATTCCCTTCTATTATACAATGACTTGCACATATATTTTAACAAAAAATATTGCATCCTTTTTGTCAGTGTGGATCACATTATATATTCAGGTATACGAGAAATTCATTTGTTCTGCCGTCCACTTAATCACGATACATGTAAGGGTATAGTGCAAGGACTGTACTATACCACGCATGTTTCATGTATACTCGTGCCATCAGGCCAGAGGATGATAGAAAGTACATATGGGGGAAAAAAGGGGTCTATTTGTCAAAATCATTACCCTCTGAGAGATGGTGTTATCTTATATACATCTGCTTTTGAGTGCTAGATGGAACTCAATCTCTAGTCTGTTTCCTAAAAGGCTGTTTAGGTTATATTAGTCTTTCCCACTCCTATTTGTTGTTCAGGCCATTTTTATATGTGTTAAAGCGTGACATATAAAATTGTTCACGTTTTTTTCTCTTACATATTTGGTCTCCTCCACGAGTGCGAAGCTGAATTACCTCAATTCCACTCCATTTCAGGTCATCTATTTTGTGGTTGTGTGCAATCCAGTGTTCCACTAACGGAGCTGTTCTTTTTTGTGTCCTAATCGCTGATTTATGTTCAGTTACCCTGATTCTTATTTCTCGGGACGTCTCCCCAATATATCCCTGATTACAGGGGCAGACAATCAAAAAAATCACATTTTTTGTCCTACAGTTAATAAAGTTCTTTACGTTATGTGTGATTCCATTATAATTGATCACACTGCCTTTCATCATGTTACTGCAATTCTTGCAGGAGTTGCAGGGGGAATTGCCTACAGGGAAAGGAGCATTGTTAATGCTACATTGTTTGCATACTTCTTCGTCCCTATATGTGTGTACCAGTGTGTTGCGGATGGTACGATTTTGTCTAAAAGAAAACATACGTTCAGACAGTCTTGTTTTTAATGTTTTTGACCTTGTTGCTAACTCTGCTAAAATTTGTAACAAAAATTAAAAGAAGGTCCAGTGCGTTTATTCCCTGATCTTTTGGCGTGAACAATGATTCCCTGTCGTAGTATTTTGCTCTTTTGTATGCCTGTCTTGTGATCCTCTTCGGGTACCCCCTATCTAGAAGTTTTCTAGTTAGGACATCAGCATGTCGGTTAAAATCCTTCGGGCCGATTCACAGAACTAACTTAAGACAAAATCCTAAACTTACTACTTTTGGTATTCACAGTAGGCATTTAGTAGTAGTAAAGTTAGGATTTTGTCTTAAGTTTGTCTTAAGTCTGTCTTAAGTCTGTCTTAAGTTTGTCTTAATATGACACTTTAATGTGACAATCCACTTACTGTATTCACATATTGTGAGAAATTGGGTTAATGGTTAGGGGGTTGAAACTATACTCAAGCCGTAACCACAATTCTTGCCAGGGTGAGGCACAAGCAAACCCCAAATTAACCTGCGCTGAATCCTCTGTGAGCTTGGCACAGAGCAGTCCGGCTTAACTTAGAGGCAATGTGTAAAGTATTTATGCAGCACTTCAAAATAATAATAAAGTGAAAACACAACACAAGGAAAATCCCACACCAATTTAGAAAAATAGAGCAAAAATCAATGAATAAATCAAGACCAAAACGACAAACATCCAATCTGTAGAACTGGAGATATGCAGTTTTAAAGGCTATGGTGAAAATAGCTCCAAAAAACCCAAAGTGCCACTCACAGCTATATGGTCATGCAAGACCAGGAGAAAGTCACAAGTTCAGGCAGACCACGTTAGAGACGGGTCAGATACAGGGACTAGGTTAGCCCAGCTGAAAAGCTATCTTCTCAGTCCAGGGCAAAGTGTCATGTTCCTGGTAGATGGGGCCACAATGAGCAGAGAAGCATAGCAGTGCAAAGAGGAGGCCTGGCATCGCATTTGGTCATCGTTATAGCCCAAAGCCCAAAGTTCTTGTTGACGTGAGTGGGCAGGCTGGAGCTTCTTGATGGTGCTGTCTGTAAGCGGTCGATGGTGTAGCGCGAAGAGTCTGGTTGACAGAAATTCACGTTAGGGGGCTGTGCGAGTGACAAGGTTTGAACGCCAACTGCCCTGTTCATGGTCGCAAAGAGCCCAAAACTTGGATTTAGCCACTTTCAGGCCACACCAAATGTCCAGGAGCTGAGGGGCACCACTTGGGAGTTAGAGGCATGCTCCAGCTAGATCTGGCTGCTGATTCACGTGGTTGTGAGCCTGTTATGTCCCCGTGGCGCTAAACAGGAGGCCAGAAGACTAGCCCTTCGAGTCACTCTGGGAATCCTGGGTTCAGGTGCAGGTAAAATCTCTCTGACTCAGGCAGGAGGGAAGCAGTCCATCACTCCAGCAAGGCAGTAGTGTAGCAGGGCAGTAGTTCCGCAGAGTGGCATTCCTTTCAGCACCACAGAGTCATTTTTCCTGGCATAGTCTTCACAGGTCCAGAAGTGTACTGAAGAGTTGGTGTCTGAGGTCCAGTATTTATATCTGGTGCCTCCTTTGAAGTGGGAGAAGCTTCTAGAGGTTTCCTTTTGAAGTGCACAGGTCTCCTGCCTCTGCTGCCTTGGCTCCAGACTAACTACAGTGGGTATGCAGGCATTTGTGTAGAGGCAGGCCACATTCTATTCAAATGTAAGTAGGGTTGTACCCAGCACCACCTTCCTATCTGTAGTATTCTGGTATCCTATTAATGTATTGCATAGTATCTCTTTCTCTACCCCAGCTAGTGGAATGTTCCAGCTATGATGCATTGTGGAATGTTGGGGCTCTGTGGACTGAAGATGTCAGTTGGCATTGGGTTGAGCATCAAGCTAGATGTTCCTGGTGGGGCGTTATTACCATCTTGACTACTTAATTATAAATAAACATCTTTACATCATCATCTGTCTGGACATCATCACTACATTATTTATGGCGACGAGGACTAGAAGAATCTACGCTTAAATCAAGGTACAAGTGGCTAAAGAAACTTCTACATTGCTTCTAAAAAGCGACTGGCGCAATTTACAGCAACTAAACATGACGCGGTTAATTCAAAGTACAAGTAACTAAAGAAACCTATACACTACATCTGCATAGCAACTGGCGCAATTTACAACAACTAAACAAGACGCAGATTTTAGCAAGAAGCCACATCATAACTACACTATCCTGCCAGTGATGGCACATCCAGACACACCTAAACCCTCTAGTGTGTGTGGCTGTCTATGCGGAATACACAAAGCCCAACTGTCAGCTACACCTTAGTCATGTGACCTAGAGACAGACTGCAGGAAGTAAATGGCTATGGCAGGAAAATAAGAAAGTATTTTGGAACCTCACTTGGTCCCAAGTCAGGATGCACAGCGTAAAGGTGAAAATTATCCACAAAAAATAAAGTTCCAACAGTTTTTTCATTAGTATTCAATGTTTATTTTTTCCGTTTTAATCCATGATCCATTATGGTACAAACATTTTCAAACTCCAAATTGCATCCACTTGTTTAACATGTACCTATCCAGGCTTTCATTCAAAACATTTGGGGATTCACCATTCCTCATATCGCCACATGGTATTTTTTAACCCAATGCATTTTGGGCATCAACTGCCCTTCCTCAGGGGTAACTGTGATACAATAATGCGCAGATAAATGACCTGTACTCTTAGCAGACCCTTCTGTGCTGGTATTACTTTGTGCAAAACTCCTAGGTGCCATTCAGCATTCAGCCTTAGCTTGCATGTGTCCCAGGAATCAAGAAAGATTTTGTTGTGTAAACATGCACATTCTCGGAAACATAGTAAATGAGTGATATCACGTAAAATAAAAATGAAATTGGCCAAACACTTGTGCCCTCATATAATGCAACGTGCTCTATAGTAAAAACAAAAGCCCAGATAAAAAACAAAACTTTCATGCCACCGTGCCCACAGAAATCTTATCCTGACAGAAAATATTACCTTAATGTGCCTGTTTCCTTGACCTGAAAGTGCATCAACACTTCCCATCCACCACAACAAATGTGCTGATTAAACGGACGTGCGAAACCCTGATGTCTTTAAATCACATCACGTGTCACCATTTTCCATAGAACTAAAAAAAATACTTCAACTGCCCCATGTTATCTAAACGTATGAACAAATGTTTTGAAAGGAAATATTTATAATCATATTTGACATAAATCTCATCAGAACATAAAAAAGATATCAATTACTAATGATCATGAGCATGAACTGCATAGGCAACGTTATAACATAATTTGCCCCCCGAAAAATCAAACACTTCAATACTGCAAGCTATGAAATATACATATTTTCTTGATGAGATGATAAAGTTCTTTGGAATGCCATCTGTACGTGGGATTATGACGGAGAGTGAACCTCCAATGGCCCGAGGAATGGTAGTTGATGTCCGAAATGCATTGGGTTAAAAAATACCATATGGCGATAAGAGGAATGGTGAATCCCCAAATGTTTTGAATGAAAGCCTGGATAGGTACATGTTAAACAAGTGGATGACATTTGGAGTTTGGAAATGTTTGTACCACAATGGATCATGGATTATTGTGAATTCATGCTCATACATAGGATTTGAGATACTGAATAACCTATGCACATACCAATGTTTCCTTCTCAATGATTGAGCAGTGCTTTTCTATACTGCTGAGGATCATTGGTGCAAATGCCATACGCTCCCCTACATTCTGAGACAACACTGCACCAAACCCATAGCAACTGGCATTAACACATGCCTTGCCCTGTACAAAGAGATGTGGAACTGATACACCAATTATTGCATATTAATCTGCTGAAAGGATTCAAAGCGATTTGCCTCCCACACAAATTGCATCATTTTCTTTTACCTTTCTGAAAAATTATTCGATATTAGTGGCATAGCACTTCACAAAGTATGTGTAAAACTCACACTCCCTATGTAAGATAGCAGCTGTTCTCAATTTACAGGTGAGAGTGCTTTAGCAGCGACTGGCAACACTCCTCTTTATGGGTTCATTCTGTCACTTGCCATCACACTACCTGAAAACATCATAAAAGAGATTCTGAACATGCATTTGTGACGCCTCATGTGTTTAATATGCTTAACACTTGTTCAAGTGCTTGACTGTGTCCCATCTCAATGAAACCGGTCCCAGGATGCTTGTTTCCGGTCCAGGGAGGACCTGGCTTGGCAGTTCAGGATGGACTGTTCCCAGGAGGCACAGGGTCAAGACTGATTTGCATATGGCCAGGTCCAAACTGGGGTGGTGTGGTGAGCAAAAGAATGATGGATTTAATCCAGATCTCTTGACTGGGGGTGAATGTTTTGATTTGTTCTACATTCCGTCCACCAATTATGTGTCTTTTGCCATCTCAATGTAACCATATATTAACAAGTCATCCTGGAATGCTACAACCCTGTTTATATCGTGACTCCTGAAATACTGATAAGACATAAGGCCAGTCAAAATAGAACCCTCTCCAATGGCATAGCTTCCCAGGTGTGACAAGCACAGAGTATAGGTGCCACTCACGTGCTAAAAGATCTGAAGTTATGCGATTCTGATGTAGCCCATCAAGCCTTGGCATGAGCTAATTTATTTTAAATATTGGGCGGAAGTCTAAACAAGCAGACTGCGAACGTATACATATACTCTGAGATCGCAATGTGTTATAAGAGCAGAAAATGTTTGTGATAACTATAACCAAAGTTCATTAGTTTACATTGTGCCTTCTCTGGATGTCGTATTCCGCACCCCATGAAGATCGCTAACGTCCTCCCCTAATCGTCTAACTAGAAGCTTCTGATTCTACTTTTATCCTCTGCACAAAACCGAGTGCTTGCCTGAACACAATTGTGTGCCCTTCTATTATTTCCTCCAAGTTATGATGCTCTGTCACTGACGGAATTCGTTGTTGATTGCATGGATGCAGTGAGATACACAGTGCAAAATCTGAACTAAAATATCATTGCATCTGCATGCTGCATATATGTTAGCACAGCTAATGGTCCTTTAAACTCATTCAAACCACATCTTATGATGTGAGAAGACAGCAGCTTTCTGTTGCCTCCTGTAGGACGCTGGCTTAGTATGTGGTGCACACTTATTTAACCTTGCACTAATCCAGGCAACCCATATGGTGATTTTAGTGGTCTTTGACACTCATTTGAAAGCTATCAAAGTGGTAGCTGTGGAGAGCAGCCTCCAGGCTTATCTTGAAGGAGTCAAAACATAAAGATCAGGGGGGGGGCACCACATATAAACAAAGGATAAATGCAAATGATGTTAGGAAGCAAGTAGTAATAACTCCTGCATAATCCAGTAACCTTCTTCTTTTATTTATGCTTCTTATACTTGTTTTTAAAACCAGCCAATGTGTTTCGTCCAATAGACAATGGACTTTTTCAGGGCAAAAAATATATTTTCTGGTCAGGGGGGCAGAGGGGGATCCAGTCTTGGCAAAATATCAATAAAAATGTTCTCGAAAAGATGTACCGTCCTAAAGTACACCATCTACACGAAATATTTGTCAATGTGTATGTAAGCCAGTGGAGATGAGGAATCCCATGCGTGTGTGAATCACACACATTCGTATTCCATGTATATGTTGTATTCAGCTCCAAAACGCCCTGTACAAGGCACTTGAGTCCTAGTCGTCAGATTTCCCCCAGGTTGTATCTCTTTGCTCGGAGATACTACAGAGTGAGGTTTGAAGAGTGATAAATGAGGCACGATGAGTGAGGGTTGAGGAATGAGAGAGGGTGAGGGTGAGGAATGAGAGAGGAAGAGAGAGGAGTGAGGAATAAGGAGGGAGAAATGACAACCGAGGAGTGAAAGATGACGGATGAGTGGTGAAGGATGAAGACTGAAGGATGACTAGTGAGTGATATGGAATGCATAGAGAGGAATGAGGAGTGATGGATGAGTGAGGAAACAATGGATGAGGGCCGATGTATGAAGCGCAACAGATAAAGAGTAACAGAGCAGAGAAGGGGAATGAGGAGTGAGGGATAAGGAAGAGGGAGTGAGGGATAGGATTTGATGAATGAGGAATGATGATAAAATTGAAGTTGTAAACCAAGGTGCACATTTCTCATTGTTTAATATTCACTTGCAGTTTATTGCTTTTATAGATATTGCCTAATTTCAACCTGATCTGAAACGTTTTACTGTGTTGGTGTCTCTCAGAATCATTTGTACCATCTATGACATCACTCACTATCAGTCAGTCAGTCAAGTTTACTTAGACAATAGAAGTCTGATAAACAAAAATAGTGCACAAACATCACAAACACATATTATAAGACCACACTTTAAGATAATACTTTTTCTCAGCTGAAAAAGCATCAAAGGCCAACCACCACATCTACAAAATGCGTATTAATCATAAGACTGACTGTATGATCACTCTATAAGGCATCATAGTTCACACATAATGATTTTAAAATCTCCTGACACAGTGATAAACACATGAAACAGTCAGGCAAAACATGAACAACTGCACTTACTGTTTAAAGTGCATAGACACAGTCTATCCTTGGCCTTATCTGTGCCATCACACGAGGGATGGAAAACAAAGGATTTTAACTATGTTGACATTGAAATGCCTCTGATCCTAATCGATGCTCGGGTAACTCACCTATAAGCAGGAAAAGAACTTCCTTAATCAGTGATTTTATTAACGCAAGAGTGACTGACGTTTCTTATCTTCTGTTGCTGATTTGCCTGACAGGCCACTTTAATACCAGTTTTGAGGGACTGGTGTCTCATTGCTGTATAATACCAACAGTGGTATGCAAATCTTTATACATTGATTTATCTGTTGTAACACTGATCTACCTCATTTTCCTTCTCTGTTTTTAAGTCCTTCCAACATACTGGGAAAACTCATGTCTGATCCAGGCAGAGTACACAAATAACTTGAATACAAACTGCTGACAAAGGGAACCAAGATGTCAAACTGAGCTCGCCTCTAACATCTGGAGCCACTGTATTGGGTGAAAGGTTTAATATGTATTTCAGAGTCCGCTTCTCAATTCTTTCTAAAGATACTCTGTGGTCATCGGTCAATAATTCTGCTCCTTGGAGAGCAAATGGAGGGATTTTATTTCTGTATACGAATAACAAAGGAGACCCGAAGAAGCCCTAGTACCCAGAATTAAGCTTAACAAGGCCCACTGATGGCACAATTTAATGTTTGGATGAGTACTAATTATTTAAAATACAGTGGGTGATTCTTTGATTTGTTGCCAAGTTACTGTTCTTTCTCCCTATGAATTTGACAAATTAGTGGTTTAATGTTCTCCTAAAGACACTCCCCGGATCTCATACAACAATTTAGTCTTCTTCTAGGGAATCATTTGAATCAAATTTAATTCAAATGAATCATGCTGTGGCTTCAAATGGGACTGTCCTCTGTATTAAATGACACAGCTCCAACATGTTATTGTGGGGGGGGTAAAGGTTTCCCAATGCCTGTAATTGCAACTCTGAGTTGTTCACACATTAAACTAGTTAAAATGCAATATGATAAGCTTTTGGGGCTGTTAACCAAATAAAACATTATTCTCACTTCCCTCAGACTATTACTCCAGACCGTACACTAAGGCAGCTGCAGAAATCACATCCCTTCTTCAAGCTACAGGCCTTGTTACGAGAATGTCTCAGTGCAGCGTGGCAAGTCGCCTGTGCTGTTCTGCCCTGTGTGACAGAGAAAGGGCTGGAATGTGTTGTATTTAAGGCAATATAATACTTTCCTACATTTTAGCATGCGCTGGCGACCCTTTGGCAGCCTAGCGCCAGCACATACACCCTTGTGCAAGGGGGCCTGCATTGCATGCAAGATTGTTTATGTGCAAGAAGGAACACCTTCCTGCAGAAAACAATCCTGAGGTGCATATTCCTCTTTCTAGGTGTGCTGCAGAATGTAGAATACATAGAAAGAGGCAGTAATGAGAAGAAACAAAGATGTTTCTCCCCGTTAAGCATCACCTGGGAAGGTGTATCTTTTTGGCACATTCCCAGTTCTGGTAAATATGGTAATGCATCAAAAAGCATGGGAGTTGTGTGGAAACATCCACGGGAGTTGTGTGGAACACCTTCCCAAGGCAGAGAAAGTCATCAAAGTGATTTGTGCTGCGTTGCCTTACTCCAGACAAAGTGGCCTTGTGTGGCTTCATAAATCACTTCTAATGTTTGCGTCGCTCTGGCTCCATGTTGCGTGGTGAAAGAGTGGAGCAATCCGGCTCACAAATAGGCCTCTACATACTCAATGAACTTTGTAGTCCTGCTTCTTAATACGTTTGGTGCAATCCAACTATATTGGGACCTCTACAACTTTAAAAAAAACTTAGCAAAGGAGTTGCTGTCAGATTGGCACCAACCTAATGCACAAGATCCAACTGGAGTGATGCTCATTTCTACCACTCACTAGCCCCACCAGTGACCACATATACGGAAATATGAAGGTCAGTGGCAGAGTTGGGGAAAGGGTAGTGTGATAAACAGAAAACAGAGATACAGGACTTCATCACTTCTCCCTCGTTCCTCACTGGTCAATGAGGTCCACAAAATGTAGTCAGATCTCACAAGGCGAACAAATTATCTTAAGAGTTTGGCAATACAGAGAATTAAGTGCAACTATATATGTGAACAGATAGACCTGACCTCTATATATCTCTGTGTAGCCAATAGTGAAACTGGAAATTCCTTAAAACAGAACAATAAGTCTCTCGAAATTGACATGTATACATAGTTCTCTCTCTGAATATTATAACTACCTCAAGTGTCAGGACACACTCTGTTGTGAGCTGGGTCTGGTGGCTCAGGGGGTATGTAACGTTTACAACGAAATTTTTACAACGCACTACCATTACAACGCAGGCATTACCACGCATACCATTACAACGCATTGCGCTGGGGGGCGCTCTAGGATAGGGAATAAGTTTAATTTTCTATCCAACACCTTCCCTAGTGTCCACGGGGACTGGAGTTGGAATAGAAAATTATACTTACCACTATCCAGCACCTCTAAGCGCTATGCGTTGTAATGGTATGCGTGGTAAAAACCGCGTTGTAAAGGTATGCGTGGTAAAAGTATGCGTTGTAACGTCATACATCCGGCTCAGGGGACTAAAGCAGCCACTGCAGGGGCCTGTGTTTGACCTCATGGGCACAGGTTTAAATCCCGGTGGGTCCACTCAGCCTTTCATCCATCTGAGGTCGATAAAATAAGTACCATTGAGTTGGGTAACAATAAACATCTGTTATTCAGCGCCAAGACACCTACAGGTAATCGTACACTTTACAAATACACCTGTTATGTTGTGACGATGAATAATAGTGACTACATGAATTCTGTAAACTGGAATGATAACTGATTTCATTAATGTTGGAACAGAAAAGTCCTCTGCGTGGTAATGGACATGCATGCCTGCCCTGAGTGACCAACTTCACTGATGTCTGAATCCCTAATTCTGATTTTTGTTTTCATAGGCAAACGTGGATCATGCTTGTGCACCATGACACAGGTCTGTCTCATGGATTGCTATCTAGCTGGACCGGGAGAGATGGCCAAAGTGCAACCTTTATAGTGGTGGAGGGCTACCACCTTCACCATTTATGGTGATTTATGTTGGCCGTCAGAAATGGGTCCACCACCATCCCCTGCCACATGTATCTGAAATTTAGGGGTGAGATGGAAGTCAGACCTCTCTTTCTCAGCCCAAATACAGCAGGTCTCTGCAACCTGTTTTAGTAAACAAAAAAATCTCCGGAAAGTTCTACAATGTTTACCGGAAGACTGACGCAAATCAGTAGTACATGCCACAGTTACATCTAGGCTAGACTTCGCAAATGGCCTAGATCATGGCCTGCCCAAATACTCCATTTGCCGCCTTCAGATGATGCAGAATGCGGCTGCGGGACTGGTTCGCCGCTTACCATTCTGACACCATGTCTCTCCGCATCTACAGAAGCTCCACTGGTTCCCAGTGGAGAAAATAATTAAATTCAAGGCCATGACGCTGGCCCTTAACGGAAAATGCACTGGTTATCTGAAGGAAAGACTGTGTCATGAAAAGCAAAATCGTGCGCAGCGATCTAATTCTCATAATTTGCTGCGCACCCCACGCTTTGCGAAAACACGCCTGGGGGGCAGAGAATTCACAGTCAGAATGGCTTCACTGTGGAATGCCCTACCAGGTCCCCTGCGGCAGGCTAATTCAGAAACCTGTGTTAGAAAGGCCTTGAAGACGTGGCTCTTTAGGGCAGATTAATATGGGCTGTTAATACCGTTACCCTCTCTGGACGCAATTGCCTGCTGCCTTAGCGTCGGGACACCCCTGTTTGGGGTAACTGTCGCGCTTTATTAAGCTCTAGTATTGTTATTATTTTTAAGAGGTAAGCAGCACAAGCCCTGTGTCACCGCAGTGAGGCCTACAGGCTCAATCACCTTTTTATAAATTCCGTTGCTGTGTGCTTATCTCACTCTTGGCCTATATCTGGTAGATGTGGAATGCTGCGCAGGACAGGCGTGGTGATTTCACATTAGTTGTATGTGTGCCTAGTAAGGGTACAATACAGGGACACAGCAATGCAGTGCGTACATGATGAGTGCATGTACTGGGTGTATAGGTACCTACGAGGAGTACAGCACATGAAAGATATAGTTCTGTGCAGTGCATGCATGGTGAGTGCATGTACTGGGTGTATGAGTACCTGCAATCAATACATGAGGTATAGTTTTGTGCAGCGCATGCATAGTGAATATGTGTGACGGCTGCATGTGTGCTTGCAAGTGGCAACACAGAAAGGATGTTCTGAGCACTGTGAGTAAATGTGTGTGCTGAATGTGTGTGTGCCTGTGGTGGCACACTACATGGAGAAAACAGTGCTGGATAGTGTGTGTACTGTTTATATACACTGAGTACAATAGTGCCTGTAATGATACATTACATGGTGGACCCTGAGTTCCATTTTGGGAGGCCCAGGCCTGCACAATGAAGACATGAGGAGGTGGAGGAATCCCCAGACAGATTTGTGTATTGCTGCATTCCTGTAATCTGGTGGGACACACACTGGAGAGGGGAGAGCTAGGCTCCCCTGTACACTTGAAAGGGTGCGCTTTAATTAAATGAGAGATCAATAGGAAGTGGCCTGGACGCACCCAGAAAGGATATGGGGCTATTAGGGGAACCACAAAGAGTGAACTGGAACCTCTTGATGCACATTTCACTGTGGCTGACATCCAGGTGTGAACTCTAATCACTCCAACGGCCAATGTGTTGTGGGACTATCAGTTTCAGAGTCTCTCCTGCTGTGCCAGATGGCTTTTCAAGAGGAACTGGGAGACTAATTAATTCAGAAGGAGCAGAACCCTAACATAAAAATGCAAAGACTCCGACCGTCAATCACATTTGATGTCTGGAAATGGACTAAAAGACCCCAAGAATTGTCATCTACCAAACACCCCGAAGAGTTGTGTGAGGAGGGGTAGCTCTGTAAGATGTCTCCCTGTGACCAGGACTAGAGGGCCAAGCTCCTTCAGATGGAGTGGACATCACACAGGGTAAGCAAGACCACCTGCTCTGGAGCCTGGAGCACCAGTGCCTGTCTTCTTGCTTGCCAAGACCAGTGTGCTATGTGAAGAAGAGGACAGTTGGATGGAGCGAAGTCCAGCGTGGAGCCCTGCTTAACCAATCGAGTTTTTGCTCATAAAAAAGGGTTATGTGTTAGTCTAAAAACAGTTGCTTTTAGCCTAACACATAACCCTTTTTTTATTTGTTTTTAATTCTTGTGATCCATATGCATCATTTTTTATGTACTTGATTATATTGTATGAATAATATGTATAAATATACTGAATAAATTTGTATAAACTTTCCTTACCATTACTAATGACAGTCTGATCCCTATTTGTGTAATGCTTGTTTAAAATGGTTGATGTACTAATGGCACTAAGATCTAGAGAGCTCTTATTCGTGGAATTGAGGTAGCTGAAATTATTTGGTTTCAGTAATACCAAGTATCAACAGGTAAATAAGTCTAGATTTTCTCTAACTGACTCTTCATATATGTATCTGCGTGGAACATATATCTTCAAAGTACGTAGATTTAGAGTTAGGAATAGTAAATCTAATCTTCCCTATGTGCACTTACCTTTAGATCTTTTCTCCCTCGATATTCTGTCCTCTACATTAATGTACCACAATATTGTTGGTGTCGATATTCAGTATTACAACCATCTTCCAACATTACATGTTGACTTTCCGCAAGCGAAAAATCAAGTGGGGGGATAGAAATATAAAGATGTATGACGTTACAACGCAGGCTATTACAACGCCTGCCTTTACAACGCGTTTTTACATCGCATACCATTACAACGCATAGCGCTTTTGGGTGTTGGATAGTGAATAGTTTAATTTACTATTCCAAGTCCAGTCCCCGTGGAAACTAGGGAAGGTTATTGGATAGTAAATTAACCTATTCCCTATCCTAGAGCGCCCCCCAGCACAATGCGTTGTAATAGTTTGCATTGTAAACACCGCGTTGTAATGGTAGTGCGTTGTAAAAGTTTCGTTGTAAGTGATGTTTACCAGAAATATATGATAAGGTCACTCAGTTTCCACAAGTGTAACTTATCCCAATCAAAAGAGAGTGAACCTAATGATTTAATGGTGTCTTAGTGTACCAGTTATCTACTCGAAACCCTCAACCAATATTGGCCACCGGTGGTGCTAAGTGGTCACAGGCTTCAACTGTATGGCTCAGATCATGCTTCTTATTCCTTGGAGTGAAGCTTTCCGAATATTTGCTCGAGTCTCCACTTGACATTCACCTTTATGAATGTAAAGTATTCTCCTTGCTTCAGATTACATCAGCCACATATTGGAATGTCAGTCTGACATCTCACGAGTTGCCTGAATCAATGGGCACCTGCAACAATGTGTATCGACCAATATTTCCAGTACAGTCTTCAGCTGGGTCTGTGGTTTATACAGCCACCATCTAATGTACAGCAACACCATCTCCAAAGCTATGACTAACGTGAGCAGGGGTTTAGTATACAGGAGGTAGTGGCGCTCAGCTAATCTTTACGTCGGATGGATTTCAATCTGGTATGGTGCTGGCAGGAAAGGGGAGGCCCTCGAAACCCCTTAATCTGTGTAGGAGAACCCAGACACAAGTACAAATAGCCGCAGACCTGCGCACTCATACAGGATAACAAAACACAATGGGCCTTATTTATGAAGGCCTTGCGCCGCCGGTGCGTCACTTTTAAAATGGGAAAAAGTGACGCACCGGCGGCGCAAGGCCTTCATAAATAAGGCCCAATGTGTATATTCATCATGTAAATATACAGCCAGCCGACACGTGTTTCATCCGAGAAACAGTGTTCTCCGACTCTTCAGGGCTCAATGGTTGAGTACAAGATCTTGGTGACCCAATGCCGGTGATAATTCCGACCCGGTAAGGGTGTAATGTGTCAAAAGTGCTATAGTCCCAAATCCAGAATAATGGGTGACCAGGATGAGAGTCCCAAATGAAAACGAGGTAATGAGCAGTGTATGTACGTCGTGACGCCAGTAAAGGTTAATGAAGGGAATCCTCCCATTCATCGTATTAGGATGCTAACGCTAACAAGGAATCCAGCAAATGATCACCCCGGTCAGGTGTTTATGACGAGCTGAGCTCGTCATGAGGCACGGTTGCCGTGTGCTCATGACGAGCTGAGCTCGTCATGACACGGGCAGCGCTCACACGCGGGGCTAATTCCCCCGCTGTGCTGAGCGTTCCATGAAACGGGCGTGGGCATGATGAGCTCAGCTCGTCATGAGCACAGCGTGATGAGCCGAGCTCGTCACGAGCACCGGGGGGGCTGCGCGCGCCACCCTCCCCCCAGAGCTGAGGGGAATTAGCCCTGCGGCGAAGGTGTTAATTCAACCAGTATACTCAAGAATGCGATGATTGGGGGTGTGGCTTGTCGCGAAGCAAGATGGCATCAACCTAGAAAGCTCCGCCGAGCCGATCCCGAGATTCCCCCTATAAATCCATGCAACATTCGGTATTGGGCTGTAGTCAGTATGAGCAGAGACCGGAGAGCCTCCAACGCCCAGCGATCTCGGAGAGAGACCTCGATCGGCACGGATAGCTGTCGTAGAAAGAAGCTACGAGAGCGGGCCTGAAGCGGCGGACTAGAATAGCATGACCTAAAAATGCGCGTTGGAAGCCGCGGGGTTGAGCGACATGACTGGGGCCATGAGAAACCGCAGAACCCAGAAGGCCTCAGCCGCGATCAACCCAAGGTGAGTGCCGCTAGAGGGAGATACGTCGAGACACGACCAGGCAAGACCGGGCCAACGTCATCCTGGAATGGGGAGCCGGCATCGGTAGATCCGAAGCCCACGCACCACAAGGGCTGAAAGAAATGGGACAGGCCGCCAAATTTGGAGCCCATCGGAGGCAGGCAGACCTGAACAGAGGAGGCATCATCCTAAAGCTGTGAGTATGGAACAGAGTTCTTAGATCAGTGAGTGTGATGAGACTAAGGAA
Organism: Lissotriton helveticus; assembly: GCF_964261635.1. Classification (NCBI taxonomy): domain Eukaryota; kingdom Metazoa; phylum Chordata; class Amphibia; order Caudata; family Salamandridae; genus Lissotriton; species Lissotriton helveticus. The sequence continues at coordinate 1,134,165,367 of NC_136072.1, read as the reverse complement.
TTTCCATTGACCAGATCCGGGGTCCCCTGCGGCCTACTGAGCTCAAGACCAGGAGATACATCCTGCCAGGGCAACCTAGTGGGGGGGGGCTTCCTGGGGTCTCCGGTAGGAACCCTGACAGGCCACCAGGCACGTGGAGCGGCCTGGGCAGGCGGCAGGGAGTACTTCAATGGGGGCTCCTCCCCTGCATCCGTTGGCAGAGAGCACCAATACTGCAAGAGACATAACCGTGATGGGAGGAAAGAGGCCCTGCAGTGGCCACCAGACAAAACTGGACAGATACACACTGCTCAAGTAGTCAGTGGGCAGTCAGGCAGCAGAGACAGACCCCGCCCTTCCCTCCTCGCCACCCGTAAAAGCGGCAGAACTCACCCTAAATGAAATAATGTCAGCACTACAAGGAGTGCGGCCGGATCTTGCTGGAAAAATACATACTGTGACTACAGAAGTTACATTGATTAGAGCAGACCTAAGAAACATGAGTGTCCGAATGAAAGAGGTGGAGGAAGTTACGAATATATTAGTGGCGGACACTAAGGCACTTCAGAAAAAAGTTCAAGACCTCACCACCACAGCCAAAGTTCATGAAGCAAAGCTGGAAGATCAAGAGGGAGGCTACTGCCTTAACAAAGGTCGCATTATCGGAGTCCCGGAGAGGGCAGAGGGGCCGAGTAGACCTATACGTAGAAGACCTCGTATTAAAGTCGCTCAAACCAAAGGGGTTGTCCAAATATTTCTCAGTGGAGAGGGCCCACAGGTCCCAGGTACTCCACCAAGGCCGAGGATGTAATCCTGCAGGCCTTTCGCAGTGCGCCACCACTTAAAATAGACAATGTAGTTATCACCTTCTTTCCAGACTTTACCATAAAGGTGCAGCATAACCAAAGAGATAAAATACTCCATGCTGTTCCTACCAACGCTCCGAGTAACGAAGGAAGGTAAAGTGTGGAGATTCTCTGCCCTGGAGGAAGCCTGGGAGTGGCTTGATGGGTGGCGAACAGTGGGAAGACAACGATGCACACACAGAAGTAACAACGGAGAGACGAGCCAAGTGGCACACATGCCTGCTTATGCGGGTCGGCAATCCCCTCGACACAGCAACTCTCTGGCAAGTCTAGACGACTGAAGGTAACAGAAGAACAGTGCTCAGCAATTAGGAGCCATGGAGAGACTCCTGGTAACTCATAGAACTGATGAACAACTCAAGTACAAAAGAGTGGCGCAGAGGATGAACTCTGGAGACACACCTAAGCTTATAATTTGTAGTGTCCGTTAATGCAAACAATACAGATTTCACGTAATGGCATTGGACTCCATACGATACATACTAAGCCCCACAATCCAACTACCGGGGATAGGGGTGGGCTCACAAGCGTACAAGCCCACCCAATGTTCGATAGTTTAGTTCTGAGGTGACGGGCATTCTGCAATTTGGGGGGGTGGGAAGTTCAGGGTCCACCATGCAGGGTGGCAGGGAGAGGGGAGTTACAAAGTAGGGGTTAGACGTTGTCATGTTTGTTTCTAAATGCAGCAGATGTACACATTTAAACCACGTGATGAGATGGGGTGGGGGGAGAGGGGACAATGGTATTGCTCCCCAAACCACTACATGTACCCACCGATGTCGGCCACTAAAACCAGCCCCACACGGAGCAACCTGGCGATCATGACATGGACTGTTAATGGCTTAGGGAATAAAGTCAAACGTACAATGGTGATGCAATATATCCAAAGACATTCACCAGACATAGTCCTATTTCTGGAAACTCACTTGCTGGGAAACACATGCAAAGATTTGGGTACAAAGTGGTGAAATATGCTGGATTCACCACTGGGTCTCAGTCCGGGACTGGGAATACTGATCAAAATAACATTTCCATTTACACCCTGGAGAGCATGTCACGACCGCCTAGGCAGGTATGTGGCCATCACTGGAACATGGGAGGGTCAGGTCGTCAATCTGTGCTCAGTATATGTGCCACCCAGGATGCACCCGAACACATTGCCAGACTTTAGTACACTACTCTTAGAACTCCCTCACGGAGTGTTGGTACTGGGTGGCGACCTCAACGCAGCAATGGACCGCTCCAGGGATAGACTGTCAAGTACAGGGAGAGAAATGGGAAATGACGTCCTGTAGACATTTGTAGAAGCCCTAGGGATGGTGGACATGTGGCAAGAACACAATCCCGAAGCTAAACAATACTCCTTCTTCTCAGCATCACACGAAGGGTACTCACGACTCGACTAAATACTAACTCACTCTGACATGGCCAGCAGATTCAGGGAGACAGTGCCAAGGGTGAGAGGAATATCAGACCACTCTCCAGTCGAGGTGCAAATGATAAGATCAATTAGAACCTATGTTCTGCCACCACGCATTGACCCTTGGCTGCTCATATACAAAAAGATCATGGCTAATATCCGAGAATGGACTGACCGGTATTTCCAGGATAATCTGGAGACCATAGATTCACCTGTGTGCTAAGGGAAGTTTATAAAATGGTCATAAGGGGACACATACAGACACTAACAGGGGAAAGAGCGGCAACTCCAATAGGAAGCGCTTGAAAAAGAACTTGCTAAACTGGAGGCAGTGGCCGGGAAATCCAGAGAAATAGACCCACAAAGGAGTCACTTACTCCGCCTTAAGGAACAGGAGATGCACAATATCATAGAAGGAAAGGATAGGGATTATGCCATAGCATCTCAGACGAGACTGTATGAAATAGGAGACAAAGCTACCAAGCTAATGGCATAGCTAGAGAACAGGGACAAGGAAAGAAACTGAGAGCTAAAAATAAACAACCCAGACAGAGCAACCTGCGAAATGGGTGATAATTTAGCCGCAGCTGTTGCAAGATACTACGAGCAGTTATATCAATCCTCCTTGACAAGAACTAAAACGGAATGTACAGAATTTCTCAGACGCAAATCTCCCAGAGCTGTCCCAAGTAGACAGAGAAGACCTAGATGACCTAGATGACGAAGTCACTACAGAATAAAAATGTGGTGCAATTAGGGCTCTGCAATCAGGCAAGGCGACCAGTCCCAACGGCATACTGGTCAAACTCTATAATGGGATGGCGACCCTGATTTCCCCCCACATGTTAGATATTTTTAAGGAGTCACTGGACCGAGGAGGACTACTGGAAGATCAAAGATTGGCCATGATAGTAGTTATTCCGAAACAAGGCAAACCACCAGAGAATTGTTCCTCCTATAGGCAGATCTCATTACTAAACGTTGAAGCATGGGTGCTGGCCAAGGCCCTGGCAACTAGACTCACCAAAGTAAGAACCGCCTTAATCCACCCTGATCTAGTCAGCTTCGTAACACATTGGAGTACCAGACTGAACTTGCGGCAACTCTATGGAGTCCTCCAGGTGACCAAAAACTAGCCAAATTGTAATGCCCTGCTGTTGTCCCTGGACCGTCCGTATGGCGTTTGATAGTATAGAGTGTCAATATCTCTTTGCGGAAACTGCTGTAAGCATCAGTTCGTGTGTAGTAATCTCTGCTCACTGAAGTGTCGAGTTTCATATATCCATTGTCGGTTCCCCACCAGAGACGAATGCATGGAACTTATTGCATTCACCGTGAAAGGACCTTTTGCCCCTTTGCCTAGGTTCTTCGGGTATTACAGAGGTCAATGGAGGAATTTCTTAGCCAGGCAAGCCTGCAGGAACTGAAACAAGCGTGGCCGCGAAAGATAAAGCGATGCAAATTCTTGTGGAGGTAGGGTGGAGGGGACGTACATGAAACCTGACACAAAACAGATGGCCCCTGCGCGCCGCTGCTGGCTCCCCAAAGCAAAACGCCGTGGAAGTAAACATTTTACAAAAAGCTGGGACATCCACACCTCTTTGGCCAATTGTGTGCTAAAGCCAGGCGCAAAGGCCAATAGCATGTGAGTGCCACACGCATGAGCTTCTACTGAAGCTGAAGTGATTCCAAGAGGTCGATTTCCTATGCAGTGCATGCATTGCACTAGGCTCGACCTAAAAAGCAATTACCATCCTATAGACATTACAATGCCTATATACACTTGGCCTATCTAGTCTCTTCTCAAAAACTGAAGTCAGGCAATTTTAATTAGGCACACGCGCTAGTAGGCACGTGCCAGTTGGCAGAAAGATAATGCAGTTTGAGTGTACTCTACACTCATATCATCCATCTACAATAATGCTTCTCATAGATTAGACAAAAAAAGTTTCTGTATTGTGTTATATACTGTGCAATGCAATAAGGGTTTCTCCACCATGCAGCCACAGGAATGCAGGCGAAAAACTTCCAGTGTTTGAGAAACTATTCTCGCTCTCCTTCTTGTGCCTTGCTAGACCAGGGGTTTCCAAAAGGGATCCGACTAAATTCAATACTCAAACAAACACACAGAATCCTATAATATACTAATAGACCTGCCAGCCTTAGGGTAGTCTTCCTCCAAACGTTTTACCTGCTTACCTCCACTTTTTGATGATTCTTTTTGTTGGCCTTAGGACTCTGAGCACTTTAGCACTGTTAACCAGTGCTAAAGAGCATGCGCTTCTCCCCTAAACATGGTAACATTGGTGAGTACATAACTGGCATATTTAATTAAAACATCTGTTTTACTACACATAGGTGCACGTCCTTGTAGTGAAAAACACCCACATTTGCCTACTCCTCTCATAGATTAACATTGGGAATTCCTCAATACATTCTTTTAAGCTGCAATTGCTGGTTAGAAAGGAGTAGCTGTGCCATGTTTTACATCTTTGGAATGGCAAAGATAAATCTTCTTTTCCGGTAAGGTTGGATTTAATATAGAGACCCGATCCATGACGGTATCCCGATGCGGCCACGCTAAAGTGTGATTCAGTTGATTCTGTTACTCACAGTGATACCATCCATAGGACTTCAATGAGGGTGCCTTATACTTTCTCTTGTGATGTACATGTGGCGAGCTTTTTCAATTGGATTGATGTCACATTATTAGTTTAGACTTCTGGAGGCCATTCTTGCTCCATTTCTGTGTATCATTATTAGATTGTGTCCATTCATTGATCTAGGGTCTTCAGTCCTAATATGCCACGTTATAACGCATGCGTTTAGAATGCATACCACAACAACGTGGTCATTACAATGACCACGTTGGTACATCGTATACCAATTACAACGCAAGTCATTACAACGACTTGCTGTAGGGGGGCGCTGGATGTTGGAATAGTTTAATTTACTATTCCAACTCCAGTCTGTGCAACAGTAGGGAAGGTATTGGATTTAAAATCCAACACCTTCTGCCCACTGCAGCAAGCCATTGTAACAGCTTGCATTGTAATGGCATGCGATGTAACAACGCAGTCGTTGTAATGACCGCGTTGTAATGGCTTGCGATGTTTCACATGCGAGGTAAACGATGTTTACCCTTCAGTACTCTTGTTATGTTATGTTATGTTATTTTATTTTTATATAGCGCAAATCACATCAGGTCTCTAAGCGCTGTGAACATTGGTTCCTGAAGATGGTCTTATAGATGGTAGCACGAAACAAGACCAAAACGTCGACAATTCTACCTATTTTCATGTATTTTCATGTATAAAGAAACTTTCTGAAAATGTTCATTGTTTACTCAATGATGTTCTCCTCATTGGAAAATATTTGGAATGGGTTACAACCAAAGTGTTTATGAGAAAACAGTTGCTGTATAAATAATTTATCTCAGTCACTTTTGTATTTATATGATTTGCATTCTGTACCCTTATTTATAAACTGATTTTTCTACATAAATTTGTATTTTTAAAGTATACACCCATTTTGCTCTGCTTTGTTGATATACTCGCTTTGAATGAATATTATCGATTTTGTCAATTTGTTTGCTTTGAACCACTAATTAGGGCTCTATAGATATAGTTCTTTGAATTGATAAGATTTTTTAGTAAAAATATCCCTTGTAGGCACGTTTACCCTATCCTGATCTAGATTTACCAAAGTCTCCAAGGGTTTATTGGGTTGCCTATTTTTTGTTAGTACTTTTACAAAGTGGACATTTCTCTGCTCTTACAGCTCTGTGTGCGTAAAGCCTGTCTCCAATACACTCCAATGCATTTTGAGTTTTAGGAATGTCGCAAAGTGCATTCATTTGATTCTTCCTTTTTTTTCGTCCCACCTTTGTTTGCTTGGCGCATGAAGATGTAGGATTCAAAAACATGTTTTTTTCACATTTGGTCTAATTACTTTGTGAATGTAAATAACAATTAAAGCATACTTGCAAGCTGTGACGACATGCCTGCCTTTATAAATGTTTCACTACAAAACAATACGATTGTATTCGTTTAACAGAATGTATGGCTCTTGGACAATGGGCAATTTGTATAGGGTCACTGGAAAGTCCAAAAGGTTGTCCTTGTTCCACCCCCCCAGAAATGTAGTGTCTCCTACGCCCCTCTGCACAAGGCAGGTACCCCATGACCATCTGGAGGATACAAGCTCTGACCCCTTAAGTCAGTACTAGGCTATTTAATTTGTCTGAACACTGAAGAGGTCACACACCAGTGCAGAAAGAAGGCAAAGAGCAATATGTAGTTGCCAATCTTCCTACAGACTGGGCCCAAGTCTATGGGGGCAGCTGGACCTCTTGCTACTCTGACTGCAGAAAGTACTTCATAAATATGAATTGTTTTTCTTCAAATTTGTTTTGCTTCCCACTTTTCACCTCTATTTTTTTTAACTTTTCCTCTTCACCTTTTTTTCCATCCCATTACGCATGTTTTCATTTTGAATGTGGTGTGTCCCTTTGTGTGTTTTTGTCCAGCTTCCGCGTGTCTCCTCTTCGTTTTGTCTCCTATAGTTTTCCACAGCTAACCAGACCAAGCGCAATCATAATCGGGGAGGAGGACAAACAGAAGCATATTCTGGGATGAGGAGCCTGTTGATGCAAGAACTAGTGAGCCTGCACATTCCCCAGCCTATCACATGCCTGGAGAAGGGCCTGTACCTACCCCCTACAGCCCCAGAAGGACCAGGAGATTCTTGTTATTCACCCTAGATGTGTCTTATACTATTAGCGGGAGGAGGTCGTCCTGGTTCCATAATCCTTTGATCCATCCTGTATGGTTCTTAAGAAATGTACTTAAGTCATGTTCAAGCCCTCATCCTGAAGAGTTCCCATTTGGTCCATTGGCTGCCCCCGCCACTAGTAAATATTTAATGCAACTGGTAGGTTAAGAGATACAGGAGCGTAAATATTTAAGGCACTAGTCGGACTCCAGGGTAAGTAGCTTCCCAATTCTACATCTCTATCATCTCAAAGACACAACACCCAGTTGTGTCCTACGCTGATTGTGGGAGTATCTCTAATGGATGCTGGTGACTAAACCCAGAGTTATCATTGATTTTACCACTAGATCTTCGAAGGAACACTGATAACCTCAAAAAGAAGAGGTACTTGTTGTTTGGGTGGTGGGTATTTGTGATGCTCGATTTTTGGGGTGACATCTTTGATTTTTGCCTTGCTTACTGGAAATTCAGCTGCTGAGGTTTCAGCCCACTGAGTTGTCTAGTGAGATACCCATGGTTGGCTAAGAACTAGAGCGGTGACCCACTGTCTTCTACGACTGCAGAGCAGCTCAAGCAAATGACTAGAAACCTGCAAGCTCACGAAAATCCCCGAGCGAACCCAAACAAAGCCCAATAGATGGCACTGACTATAGGCCCAATATTTTGAGAAATGTAACTCCTAATGAATTGAAGCTATATTAATGTTTAGGGTCATACCTCTGTCCGAGAATGTGGTAGTGCCTCCTAGTTTTCAGTGTGTGTCCTACCTTTACTGGTAATTATACCTATCTTTTTAATAAAAGTCATTTTTCTTTACCAAAATAAAGCACTGACTTGACATTGAGGGCTATGTACTGTGCCTTGCTGGTTCTGAGTTTCTATTTACATCTACACCTGGAGTAATTCCATCTGCTCCTTGAGTAATCCCATCTACACCTGAAGTAATCTTATATGCACCTGGAGTAATCCCATCTACACCAGGAGTAACCCTGTCTACACCTGGAGTAATTCCATCTGCACCTTGAGTAGTCCCATCTACACCTGAAGTAATCTTATATACACCTGGAGTAATCCCATCTACACCAGGAGTAACCCTGTCTACACCTGGAGTAATCCCATCTGCACCTGGAGTAATCCTATATGGACCTGGAATAAACCCATCTACACCAGGAGTAACCCCATCTACACCAGGAGTAACCCTGTCTGCACCCAGAATAACCCTGTCCACACCCAGAGTTATCCCATCTACACTCAAAGTAACCCCATCTACACCCAGAGTAATACAAGCCACACCCGAACTAAACCCATCTGGAGTAATCGCATCAGCACCTGGGGTAATCCCATCCCATCCCATCTACACCCAGAGTAACCCATTCTACACCTGGAATAATCCCATCTACACCTAGAGTAATCCCATCTACATCTACACCCAAAGTAGCCCCGTCTACACCTGGAGTAATTCCATTTACCAGCCGCTGCAGACAAGAGCGGTGGGACGTGCTGGAGGGGGGGATGGGATTTAGAGAGACAACCACATGGAAAAATTAACTAAATAATGAATTTTCCCCCGTGGTCGTCTCTCGAAAGCCCCCCCCCCAGCCAGCCCCACCGTTCTTACCTGCAATGGCGGCAGCTGCCATTTACACCAGGAGTAATCCCATCTACACCCAGAGTAACCCTTCAGTAATCCCAAATACACCTGGAGTAATCCCATTTACACCTGGAGTAAACCTTGGCTGCTTGTAATTGCTCCACTGAGAAGTGCCCAAAGAGAATACGTTGGTTGTGTAACTGAAGGGCACTGGTATAGTGGCCCTGGCGCACCAGTGGCAAACAATATTACCTACCCAGGACACTGGCCAGAGACCACAGACTGACCCAGGACCCCAGAAAAGGCCTCTCCACAATATACAGCTTTCCACGGGTGGGTAAGGGGGTTTGCCTATTAGACTATTATGGCAGTATGGTTCTTCAATGGTGATAGTCCATTGATTTTCAGTATGGCAGACTTGTGCCTTACATCCAAACTGTTCAGCTTTGAATCTATCTGAGGGAGCACAAAGTCTACCTTAGGCCAAGGATACAAGACAGGAATCTTCCCTTTTTACAAGCAGGTGCTGGAAAAGAGCAGTTCCTGTCACTCAGTTCGACCAATTATGGTGCTAATTGGAACGGCATTAATTGTTCATTAATTTAGAAGCCTTTCCAAACACAATCTCACGAGGCGTCTGTGATGGAGAGAGATTTGCAAAGCTGGTTTCTTTTGACATTGGCACAGGCCTGCTCAGTTGGAAGCCGGCCAACGAGACAGAGGCACTTTCAGACTCGTCTGCGCCTGCAAAGCGTCATCATCGGATGGGGGCGGGGCACAAACCCCCTGCTGGAGGCTCTGTTGGTGCTGGGCAATAAGGCATTTTAGTGTTCCTCGTTTTGAATGAGTTTTTATGCTTGCCCTTTAGAACTGGGATGCGAGCATCTTCACTTCGCCTTCACTTGATTAACCTTTCAGTGCCTCCAACAAAAAAGGCATCAAATTACTATACATACATACATATAAATATATACATATATATATATATATATACATATATATATATGTGTATATGTGTGTGTGTGTATATATATATATATATGTATATATATATTCACTGAATAAACCATAGGTTTCACACCAGTTATAGTTAGCTGGAAATGTTACTGGCATAAAACCAATGAAATTCCCACGTTATAGTTAGTTGGACTCACTATTACTTGCGTGTGCAATGCACTGCTGATGACGTCACATATTACATCACTCATGACATGGTCAGTGACATCACTCATGACATCACTGATGACACCATCCTTGTGACAGAGTGACAGACCTCCTTTCACTGTAATGTAACCCTTGAAACACATATTCAAAAATAGAAACTAAAATTTTCAAGAAAATGGAGATACCCATACCAGTTACAACAACCAATTCAGTAATTCCATCATCTATATACACATCCACTCATTCACCAACAGTTCTATGTAGTCACTCATACATATACTCACTCATCATATGTAGTGATACACCTATACATCCTGTTACACACCGACAGTCATCCAAAAGATACTGTCACACATACTCACTCATGCAAATAGACTATTAAACATCCATTTATTTGCATATACAGTTATACACACACTACCACTTTACTTTTAACCGCTTCCGTGCGGCGCGTTAGCCGCGCCCTGTGCTGGACATTCCAGAACAGGGCGCGGTCGTGACGGAACCGTTCCGTCATCAGCACAGCTCAGCCGTAACTGATGACGGAACGGTTCCGTCACCAGCATCGAAGGGGTTAAGGAAACTTACACATACTTACTCTCTTAAACAATCACTTATAGAAACACATACTAATTTAAAAAGGAACTCTTACAATCCCTCACTCTAACATATACTCACTTATATACATCAATATTCACATATACTACATTAAAACATATGTAGTTACTGATAAAGACACTAGTGAGACAGTCATTCACTCACTAACATACACATATACACACTCATCCACCCATACAGTCCTGCACATGTGCTGTATTCAAAACACATACAAACAGAGAGTCAGTCATTCATGCATCTATGTGCTAAGTAATACCCCCACCAAACCATACAAACACTTATACTGATACTAAGAAAAACATCTAATAACCCATATACCTACACATGTAGCTACACACCAACCCATGCAGCCACTTATACACAAAGTGTTACATTAATACATATATTTAAATATTTAAAATTTACTTACTATTATTTATTTTTCAGAAAGACACACATTCACTGGATGGTGTCATCAGTGATGTCATGAGTGATGTCACTGACCAGGTCATGAGTGATGTAATATGTGACGTCATCAGCAGTGCATTGCACGCGCAAGTTATAGTGAGTCCAACTAACTATAACGTGGGAATTTCATTGGTTTTATGCCAGTAAAATTTCCAGCTAACTATAACTGGTGTGAAACCTATGTTTTTTTCAGTGAATTTAATAGGTTTTTTAAATGCTAATTCCTAACTATAACTGGTGTGAAACCTATGGTTTTTTCAGTGAATTTCATCGGTTTTTTAATAGCAAATCTCTATAGGTAAGAAATAATATTTTTTATAATGAATTTTATATTGTATAAATATGTAATTTAATTATTATTATTTTTTTATATTTTTTGCCTGGTGTGCTCCCGGGGCGCGTACCAGTGAACGCACGGGTAATGCGCAATGTTGGGGCGCGCCCCGGGGCGCGTACCGGTGAGCGTCCCGTTAGCGCTATTCCCGCGAACGAAAACAACATCGTGACGTATCGCGTAGCCGCGTGATGCGTCATATGACGCACTGCGTAAGCGCACCCAGAAGCACACGATCGCGCAATGTAAGCGCCCCGACGCGCTTACGCTACGCACCCCGGGACGCGCCCCAGGACGCGTAGCGTAAGCGCGTCAAGCCATGTGACTTTAAAATAACACTTTTCATTGGTTCAGAACATTTTTTTTCAAAATATTGAGAAACCCACCCATTTCTCTCACTATTGCTTTGTACTTGGAGAGAGCAAGAGGTGTTCTTTGCATTATCTGCTTCTCAAAGTTTCCTGATCTACAGCAATGGCTGCAAGGGAGTCATCCAGCAGTGATTCTGATGGTTTTTTGCGTGAGGACCCTCCTCACCACAAAACAAAGGACCACTTCATTTGGAAATTTTATGACATCCCTGAAGGAAAAAAAAAGGTTAATGCTGCTGAGGTAACCTGCAAGATATGTGGCAGTATTTTATCCAGCGGCAATCCTAATAAAAAATATAGCTTTGGAAATGCCAATTTAATTAGGCATGTCCAGAGAAGACACCCAAAAAACTATGCCAGGGAGAGTGTGAGGGACCTGGCACGGAAATTACCAAGCGATGGCAGCAGCACCTCCACTGGTGGAGCAACACCTTCAGGAACACCACGTGGAAGTATGGTCCCTAACGTGCAGCCGGTGTTTGCAGGCATAACATTTCTATGCGTGGACTGTGATGAACTGCTCTGTTATGGGGAGCAGAGCGTTGAACTCATTGCTATAAAGAGACAGGATCACCGCTGCCCTCCCCGTCCCTAATTTTTCACAATTTTTTGCTCCTGTTGAGCAGTTTTGGAATCCCTGTTTTTGTTTTTCCCCTGAAAAAAATCCCCCAAAAATATAAAATCGTTTTAAAAAAGTATAAAAAAATATAAAAAAAACAAGAATTAAAAAAAAAGTTCTTTTCAGAACTACCTCCAATTTATAAAAAAAAATGCTACATTTTTTAAAAACTCTGTCATTCTTTTTTCTCCATAGTACGCTCCCCGGTAAGCTCCCCGGTGCGCGTACCGGGGCCCCCCCCCGTGAAAATCGAAAAAAAAAATATATATATGGCCCCCACATCAAACCTAGGGGGTCAGGGTGGGGTGTACCCTGCCCCCTTTTGGTCATTTCCCCCTTTTGTTTTTTGCCACCTCTTGTGTCTCGGTCCTACCGAGACACAAGATGGCGGCCGCTCCGGACTGTTTCGAATGTTTACAGACACCCGAGAGCCAATGAGCTTCTCGTGCGCAAGTCGCGTGGCGCGCCCGGAGCGCTCCCCGGTGCGCGTACGGGGGCGCGGCTCTAGATATATAAATTTTTTTTAACCTAAATTACTCTGGGTGTGTGTGGGGTGTACTTGTAGGTACCTAAAACAGCCACAGAACCCAAAAGCTCTTTTCAGAGCTACCCTACCTGTAATCACTCAAAATGATTATTTTACACTATTATTTTCACTATTTTTCCTCATGGTACGCCTCCCCGGTACGCTCCCCGGTGCGCGTACAGGGCGCTCCCCCCGCGAAAATCGAAAAAAAATTAAAACATTTTTTTCACCCGCGGGACCCTTTTATGGCCCCCACATCAAACCTAGGGGGTCAGGGGGGGTCTACCCTGCCCCCTTTTGGTTATTTCCCCCTTTATTTTTACCACCTCTTGTGTCTCGATCCTACCGAGACACAAGATGGTGGCCGCTCAGGACTGTTTCGAATGTTTACAGACACCCGAGAGCCAATCAGCTTTCCGTGCGCAAGTCGCGTAGCGCGCCCGGTGCGCTCCCCGGTGCGCGTACCGGGGCGCGCCCATAGATATATATATTTTCTTGAACCTAAATTACTCAAAATCCACTGGAGCACATATCTTGAGACATAGCAAAGGCACATCGGGCTACCAGTCCCTACAATATTGCCAAGTTTGGTGAAAATCCATTCAGCCGTTCGAGCTAAAAGTGCGACCGACCGCCCTATGGAAATTAACATGGGGAAAACACGTTTTGGGACCCCCCTTTTATCTCGGCCCCCACTTGACGAATCCCCCCCAAGCTTTCACAGAAGGAGCGGAGCGCCGCGAGGCAAAGTTGCTGAAAAATTCAGGCCGATTCCTCAACCGGCGCCAAAGTTATTCCAAATAGAATGTTGCGATTTCCCTAAGGAAATCAATCCTAACTATAACTACCTACTGGCGACTGCCAGTAGGTAATACACACACACACATATACACATACACACGCACACATATTTAAATAACTGCAGAAGGTCTCCAAGTGACCATTCAGGGACTCGCAGCTTTGCTTCTAATGCTGCATCTGCAGTCTCAAACATCAGACATGTTGTTGGCAGATATAGAGGCTGACATAGAGCCACTTGGCAGATTTGTTTTTAAATGCTACAAAGAAATTACGTTTTCTTAGAAAACTGTGTTTTACATCCAACAAGAAACGTAAACTCTTCACATATTGTCGCAGGGATCCTGCTCTCACACAGAACTGTGCATAGAGACTTGGAACCTCAGTGAATTAGGGTGAGCCAAAACTCACCTTAGTACACAAAATCCCCTACCAGACTAGCAATCAGTGTCTCATTGGTTCTTACAAACTCCCAATGTTTAGACAACCCAGAACATGGGCTTAGAACACCTCAGGTAACGTGGAACACATGAACACTCTTTTGTTATACCAACCTATCAATCCAGAACGAGGAGTAAATGAAGACACGTGCAAGTTTGAAATGTTTATTTCTAATGCAGTGTTCTCAAGCGCAGTTTCTTAGCTAATACAAGCAAACATATTATAAGAAACAAAGTTATCAGCATAGTTACTAGTCCATAAAATACAAAGGGAGAAAGCATGTTAAAATGCTAAAGGGAAGAAGGCTAAATGTCAATAAATGGCACCTAAGTCTTACCCTCCCTTGCTAGTATATTATATTATATCTAAAGAAGGTCTCTGGGTTTTAGAAGGGCGGCCCCATACCTCTGATCCTAGTGGAAAGCGATCACATAATCTTCCACCAGCTCTCTGCATGCGAGATTCATCAAGTGTGTGTGCATGCTCTGCGCAGTGCATTATTAAAACGCGCCTAAAGCCAGAGTTGGCCGCTGCTGCATGTATGTTATGACTAGAACGTGCGCAGATCAGACCTCACAACAACCACTGTGTTGAAATAACCTTGAAATAACCTTGAAGGCCTCGACACTCACTGTTCAGACATAGCTTACCAAGCAAAGCTGATACAATAGCAAAACATATTATTCTTGTGTGAAGCAAAATATTCTACTAGGCTCAAAGCTCTAATAACAATATGTGCCGTGTGCAGAAGCAGCAGAAAGGTAAAATGGCGTTTAAACTTTTAATAAGCTCATGCTAACTTAACACAGTGTGGAGGCAAAGCATATCTATACTTTGTTCACTGCTTTCCTTAATTTGTATAAAAGCTAGCCTGGCCAGTGGCAATCGTTTTGGGTCCAGTATGGTGAAAAATCACCTCATGTGGGCCCAGAGACCTGGTTGTCCTGCGGCATGGATGGCCACCCAAGGGAGGAGAAGGGGGCTACTAACCTGACTAGGTGCCTGGAAGGCTGATGGGGTGTCTTGGGATGAAAGGCATCCGGTGCCCCACGAGTATAGGGCAGCCGCGGTGCGTCCATAGGGCGTAGGGGCGTAGCCCCACTAGCCCATTGACCCGCGGCTGTGCAAGGAAATTATAAATTGTAATTTTTATTAATCCTCATCATGTGGGTGAACGCCGTCAGGAATCCGGGCAGCACCCGGCGTAGCCGGGAGTCGGGGGAGTGCTCTGCGCGCAGGGGGGCTGGACTGCTGTGCAGCTTGAGTTGAGTGACAGTCCACGTCACTCAGCTGCAGCAGCAGAGGTGTACCGAGGCTCGAGTGCGCAAGTGAAGCTTGGGGCTGTACCTAGCCCAAGCATGCGCATTGTTGTTCTCCTGCTAGCGTGGCCAGGGGGGTGCTGGGTTTAACCAGGCGACAGCCCATGGCGATTGAAAGGGCGACAGGGCGAGCACTCAATGTGCCCCCCTAGCCAATCCTGGCACTGCATGCAGCGCCAGGATTTGCCGGTCATTGTGCAGCAGGGCAGGGCAATCCATTATTGGATGCCGCGCGTGGGTGGCTCAGCCGCACTGCCTAATGGCCAATCACTGTGTCTGACTTCATTGATTCATGAAGTGATTGGTCATTTCGAGGCGTGGGTCGCTGCTGACGTCTCGTTGATCCTGTTCTGATCCTTTCACCTCTCTCTCTCCCTTGAACCTGTCGTCTCGCTTCCGATCCCTGCACCTCTCTTGCCTAACTCTTATGCCTATCTCCTAGTCTTTGCAGTTATTTAATTCTTGTTCGTGCACCCCTATCTTACTGCCGCTTGTTGGGATACTTAGGCTAACTTAGGGACGTCATCAGGGGTACATGCATCTAGTACTCGCAGCCCCTGGATGACCACAGGAGACGCTCGCCTCACCATGTCTGCCCCCCCCAAGGCCTCTAACCTCCTTCCTCATCCAGGACATCTTGTCCCACCGGCCCCCTGCGACCGAGGCAGGGCCTGCAGCCCGCCACCCGCCTCAGAGGCAGCCCATGACCGGCTGCAGGGACAGCGACAGCACGACCCCGGGAGGCGGCACCGCGAACCCCGAGAAAAGTAAGATGACACATATATGGGCTTTGGAGGTGGTATGGAAAGGGTTAATGGGGATCCTCGGGAGTCGGGCCGATAGGGGAGGGATCATTGCCAAAATGGGGTATTTATGGGGGTAAAGTGAAATACACAGGAAACGTGTAAAATGAGAAGTAATTTTCCATTCTATTAATCAAGCCACCTCACCTTCCGAGCCTCCACATCAGGCTTGATTTTATTGGTTTTAAATTTAAAATGGTCAGCACATGTATTGGATTTAATTTCCGAGCAGCCATGCCTTCCTGGAATACAGTAAGGGCCGTCTTCAACTCACTGATAACAGAGAAAAATCCTGACTTGTGGCACTACATGAAAAAAACACTGCCAGTGCCAAGCATTTTGACTTTTCTGAAGAGAAGAGTCTTATGCCAAGTTTCACTAACACAACAGAGATACTGCTTGTTGAAAGTTTCCAGTGAAGAACCGGTTTAGGGCAGCAAGAGTGCAAGGTCCTGTTATACACACGTGCGTACGCACCGAAGCACACACGTTGCCACACGTGCAAGTAGCAGCGCAGAAGTTCAAGCTTCCTTTATATACAACCTCATCACCCTACAGACGGGAGGAGTGAAGCTGAGGCTGATGGAAGCTGGTGAGTTGAAGAGAGTCGAGGCTGAGGTGAAGAGAGAGGAGGGAGAGTCGAGGCTGAGGTGAAGAGAGAGAAGAGAGAGTCGAGGCTGAGGTGAGGAAAGAGAGAGGGGGGAGATTCGAGGGTGAGGAGAGAAAGAGAGGAGGGACAGTCGAGGGTGAGCTGAGGAGGGAGAGTCGAGGGTGAGGTGAGAAAGAGAGAGGGGGGAGATTCGAGGGTGAGGAGAGAAAGAGAGAGGGGGGAGATTCGAGGGTGAGGAGAGAAAGAGAGGAGGGAGAGTCGAGGGTGAGGTGAGAAAGAGAGGAGGGAGAGTCGAGGGTGAGGTGAGAAAGAGAGGAGGGAGAGTCGAGGGTGAGGTGAGAAAGAGAGGAGGGAGAGTCGAGGGTGAGGTGAGAAAGGGAGGAGGGAGAATCGAGGCTCAGGCGAGGAGAGAGAAAAGAGGGAGAGATGGGAAGAGGCGACAGTGAGGAGTACGAGGCAAAGAAAGAAGGATAGAGGGGACAGTGAGCTGGATAGACGGGGTGAATTGGTAAGCAGGAGAGTGAGGCAGAGAGAGAAGGTTGAGGAGAGAGGAAAGGTGAGTTGGAGGCAGAAGGGGAAGTTGGAAAGAGAGAGGAGTCTTCCCTGTGAGAGGAAGGTGAGGTGAGAGAATGTCGAAGGTGAGGAGGCAGCAGTCATATACTCGTTGTGAGAGAGTGGGTGCCTAGAAACGGAAGTCTTTGGTGGGCAGGACGTTGCAGAGGCCGAAGCGCTGGCTTCTCTTAACCCCTCCCCTTTCCCTCTCCCACGCGCGACAGGACGTGTTCGTGCAAATAGCAGGTTGATACGGATGGACCGCCCTTCAGATTAATAGCACAGGGAGCTTTGATGTCGCATTCACAAATCATCTGCATACTTTGAACCGCCTTCCATACAGCAGGCTTTAGATGGAGCACACACCTGAGTATGCGGGTGTACACATTTTCTTTTTCGTGCACCCTGATTTCGATCCTACTTTTAGGACTTCTTTCGTACTGGTACACTCTTATCTGTCTAGAGGAAACGTCTATTCCGACCTTGTAACTCTGGGAATACGACAGCTGTTAGTGGGGAGTGTAGCGTGCTTTATATTGCAGGATACATACGATCTGGCTCTGGGTATCAACACATTTGTCTTTAAAAGGGAAAGTACCAGCACTTCTCACCAGGGGTGTATTAATACCAAAGGGCTGAGAGCCAGCATCTCTCAGCAGAAACGTATTAATAACCGTGTGAGAGTACCAACACTTCTCATCAGGGGTTCATTAATATCAAGGGCTGAGAGCAAGCATCTCTCAGCAGAAATGTAGTCATAACAGGGAGAGAGTACCAACACTTCTCATCAGGGGTGTATTAATATCAAGGGCTGAGAGCCAGCATCCCTCAGTGCCTCTCTTATCCCCGTTAGCACCACTGTCCTATCTCCATGCGTCCCTACAGCCTGACTGCCCCTCTAACCACCACTGCACCTTTCCCTTCAGCCCCTTACTCACCAATCACCTTAGTGGTGTGTGCTTTCAGGATAAATGCTGGGCAGTTTGTAGCAAGTTGGGGACATTGGTCCCTTTTTCCCCCTCGACATTGCACCTGGCTCCAAATGTCCCACTTTATTTATTCCTTCTGTCCAATCAGGGTGAAGCTAAACCCAGTAGAGCAGGATGTTCCCACACCTTTTCCAACATTCTGCAGCCCATCACAGCAAACAAAGTTAGTCTCAGCATGCCATTTCGCCAGGTGGCAAAGAGATAAACTGTAAAAAGACAATGTTTCATTTGCTCACTCTTGGTTGTATGTAAGAGATTCAAGCCTTTCTCTGCTCTGTATGTATTTAAAGTATGCAGGCCTATGTCTATGTGTGAAATGATACAAGTAACAACCATATGGCTTATACAAACCGTATTCGATGTTGTCACTTAACAATTGTCGTATAATGCTACCCAGCTCAATAATACAAACATTATCAACCTTAGAAGAATGAAAGATGCAGTTTTTCTTTCAACAATTGCACCCTGTATGCAGCCGCGGTGCGCCCATTGGGGCATTGAGTTTCTACGTTGCATCAGCCTGCGCGATTCCGTTTCCATTTTACCTGTTCTGCTAGTCGCCTGGCTTCTTTTTTGTCCATGTTGACAGTCGAGTTCGGTCTGATCTTCTGGTTTCGCAGTGCTATGGTGATCTGTGGTCACTCCCGTGCCAAACCCGTTACTGTCATTAAATGACATAAGTTTGTCGAATACTGATAATAGTGGGCTGAAGTGCCTGGTCCATTTTGCAAGGCGTGGGACTCTGGAGACTGTAATCTATCTCATATATGTTGAAGGTTTTATTGCACGTTGCCTGATGTGCTTCTTTGCACATTTTAACACACAACACACACTTAAAAAATTTGTTACTTTACAATTCCCTAAATTGTGCTCATTTCGGTCCCAATAGCATTTTGATTTAAATCAGTACACGTTACAGGATAGCGCAGCGCCTCAAATTATCACAGGATGAAAATTACAACTTTTCAAATTAACTCAGATGTTACTTTCAATGAACTTGTGTGATTTTCTGTGAAGGATTCAGGTAACAGAAAACCTGACACCTGTAAAAAGCATCGTCGCCACTGAAATGAAACCTAACTTTTAAGAGAACGCTGAGATCAAAAGCGATAATTAACAGACCTGTCTCTGCCACAACGTGTGTTGTGCCACAGAATATGTGCCCGGGAGCCTAGAGTATGTCTCGCTTGTCACTGGTTACCAGATTGGGCACCCCATCATTGCCCGCCAAGCTCAAATACACCCTTGGCTATTCAGATAGCACTTCCTGGAGCCATGCCTGTATTTGAGGAAGGAACAGTAGAGGCGTGGTCTCATATTGAAGTTGAGTGAATGTGTTTCATGTCATATTCTCAGGCTTGAATGTGTGATCTACGTATTGAATGCACTGTGTGGTGCCCAACCCTCCCTCACATGCCCTGCAGTTTTAAACTCTCTCCACCACCAAGACCACCACCTCCCTCCCCTTCGAGAAAAACTAAAATGCTTCACAAACTCAAGAGGAAAAGGGGTCAATACTCGACATTCCACATTTACATCCAGGGGCATCATCAACTACCAATTTAGAAGCTTAAAGGGTGGGTGACACTGAGCAGTTCTGAGTAATATGAAACATGTAATTGTTTGTTTATAGCTGATCTTAGTTTGATCAGAGACCGCTAGTTTCCAAAATGATGCTCATAAATATCACTGTAGGGGAGCAGTATAAAGACTTTATGAAGCGATGGAACAAATGGCACAAGACAGCCTCAAAGGAAGAAAGATAAGTGGGGATGAGAGATGGATAGATGGGGAAAGGGGTGGACTGGTGGATGAATGATTGGTTGGATGGGCAGAACAATGGACGATGGAGGGAGAGAATAAGTGGATGGATGAAGAGAAGGATGCCTCAATAAAGAGACTAATAGTTGGAAGGATTTAAAAAAGGAAGTATGGGTGAATATAGAGATGCACAGGCAAAAGCATGAATGTATTGGTAAAGAAAGGAAGAATGACAGCTGCAGAGAAGGAAGGATGGGTGAACGAAGGGCAGCAAGAATAAAGAACTATTAGAAAAATTACAAAGATTATCAAAGGAGGACGGAAACCGATAGAAAAAGAAATATGTGTTGAAGGACTGAAAGGACGAAAAAGACTGAAAGGTTGATGGGGCAGGAAATATGTTTTAGAACTCCTTCAGGGGGAGCTCTCCCTCTAAGCCTGTCTGGGGCATATTTTCTTTTTCTGGCTACTCCCTTGTTTACATCAAATATGTTTACTCTGTAATAATATCCCTGTACGTGCTTAATGTACTTAAAAAGGCAGCCTAGTGCATGACTTGTAACATTTTAGAATGCATCATGTGTGATGTTTCAGAGGATTTTCTATGCCTTTAGAGAGGCAAGCTGCCGCGCATAACTATTAGAAGATATCCATGAGCTGAATAATGGTGTTTAAATTACCAACAATGTCCATGAAGTCTTCCTACACACTCCTTTCTCATTTCCATTTTATATTTAAAATGCATTACCTTAATCAGTCCAGTTTGCGCCTTAGGCAAGACATCATGGCTCACATTAGAGGCTTTTATAAGTGTGAATGTATGAAGCTCTGTGGTTATACTGAATAAGCAGCTACCTATGTTATGCCATCTATTAATGTAATAACTGCACTTTCACAATTGCTTTATTAACCTTCCTGCTTTCTCAAATTTGCTTGAAAATGCACGATTTTTCTTCTTGTTTTTCAAAATTTTCTTGGGGGGGTTTATCCCCCCAAACCCCGCCTTATGGGGTTTGGGCTCGCTCGCTGCGCTCGCTCGCTACCGTGCTGTATGGAAATCACTTTGCGCCCCACCACTTTCAAATGTCACCTACCGCCCCTGGTATAGGGGTCCCAAGCAGACCAGAATTTAACACTAATTTTCCATTAAACATTTTTATTCCTGCGAGTGGTTGTCTAGGCAATGCCCAGTGCACTGCTTTTCCCAGGGGCCTATAATGCTGTTAAGACGGCCCTGTGTATGGCAAACCTGTATTACTCTCACCCACTGGACAGAGTCAGCCCGGGCACCTCGCTCTCCACTGATCTGCCACTCGGCAAGTAGCGAACCTCGGCATAGTCCACCAAATGTAAAATATGCAACTACTGATTGGCGATAGGTTTTTAATAAAGAAACGTCGAGTCGCAAAGCTGGCAACACATAGGCACGGGGTAGGTGAAGCAGAGGAATCAGTGGGGTCTCCAGAAAGGTTTTGTAGATTGGGCTCATCGGCAGCCACATGCACATATATATTACATAGTGATGATTTATTTTGACAAAGACAGCTTGAATGCAGTGGCATTCATTTGTTCGATTATGTGTTGTTTAATTATGTTTAGGTGTTGGTATTTATTGGTGTAAACATTGTGAGGTCATAAGCATTGCATTTGGTGTAAGAGTTAGGGCTTGCATGACTGTTGAGTGAGTTGCAGATTGTGCGCTCCACCATAACTCGCACGTTTCAATGTTTTTTTCATGTTTGGTTCACTACACTTTGGCTGTGGCTATGTGGGTGAACTTCTGAATTTTGTTTTGGCTACGTGTAGTAAAGTTTACTTTTAAAATATTGACTACGGTAAAGTTGTGTTGATATTGTTGGAGTAATAATGTTGTGTCCTTCATTATTACTATTGACAATTCCAAAAATGCTGAATTTATTTTAATAGACGTTTTTATTGCATGCATTCTTTAATTTACCTAACCTTGCCCTAGTAACCAATTAGTACCTCTTAATGCTTCTCATTCCTGAAACCTTAAAACCCCAAACTACGCCTTAAAGCTACCCTTCCCTGAACCCCAAAAACTTACGACCCCATAGCACTACCCTTCCCTGAACCCTAAAGAACACTTACTACCGCTTAACGCTACCTTTACGCATAAATACTGTACATTGGAATAAGTATGGATACTGTATTGATGAGTGTCGGCTGTAAAGAATTGATGGAATTGTCTGAAACGATGTGATAAAATTGAATTAATTAAATCAGACTGAAAAGAATCAATCGAACTGACTATTGGATGTACTTTCATGAATAAATTGGAGAACGGATCCTGGTCTTCCTCCAAGGACAGTCTAGGAAATGCTGTAAGTAATAGAGTCTGTATGTACTCCCGCTGAGTTTGGTTATGGTTACTTTACTTGGGGCAAAATACATAAGTCAGTTTGGCTGAATTGAGTTCTATGACAGTAATATTTGGGGTATACAAGTTGTTCTTTAATTCATTTATGACAGATGTATTCTGCTTTATTGTTAATTTTTCCTTCCTTGATTAAATCTACACATAAATACTCTGTAACAATAAGAAATTGTTTTCAGAAATAAGTTACATGTGAACAATTGTTATAAGTTTACACTTAATACCCAGTTTGCTTACACATATGGGTTGCTTTCGTTCTTCTCAAATGAAAATGTATAAATGTCACCAAAACTGCGTCACAGCAATATCCCATTAAGTATTTTTTATGCTCTATGTTTATTTTGGTGCAGTTTCCAGGAATTTTTTTTCAAGCAATCTTTATTAATAACTAGTGAAATACTGGATTACTCTTTAGTTGTCTGTTTAAAAAAGGCAAGAAAAATACTTAATGATGCAACTAATAATATAGAATATTTGAAAAAACACACTTTGCTATATTAAAAGACACATTGTTTCTGCGAAAGGGAGAGGTTCTTGAAGCTGTTCTCTGAAAGGTGAAGTACACAGTAGGCACTGATTGGACGTACAATCTGTCTCAATGGGGGAGTGATTCGCTTTAGGAAGGGAGAGGCTGGAATCTATGATAAATTTTACAAAAAGGTGATACCTCTCTCACCATCGATAGAAAAATCTTCAACCTCGGAAGTTCCTTACATTAACTCCGAGTCTGATCAATTAATATACTTTGTCACCTTATACGCATGTGTGTTTTTCCCATGTACTGAATTTGGATATACACTTCAAATAGATTATATCAATTTTTAATCATATGCCATATCCTTTGGCTATATCAAACTTTTTCCTTTTTAGAAAGAACAGTAACGCTTTTACATGCCAAAGTAAAACAATGCATGCATTGTTGGAGACGAGACTTAAACATTTGGATAACAACACGAACAAAAAAACACAGCTAATTTTATTTGCTTTTTGAATTGGACACATTAAACATTACGAACATATCACAAACGCATGAATTTATACATTTGTGGAAACATTCGTAGAGCTTATATGTCCTACTCTGCTTTTACATGTCGGGGCCTATCTGCTTTGGCTCCACGATACTTATTTATTGCGTGGTCCTGGTGAGGTCAGAGTAAAAAATAAGGAGTTTCTTGTCTATGCCGATGTTCTTCAGATTAGACTGTCCGTTATTTTGCACAATGTTTAAATATGTTAACTCTTGGCCTCAGAAATGTAGTGCCGACGCGTTTCAACCTTCATAATGAGACCATGGGATGTTTTGACGGAAGGCCTTCATCAGGGGGTGACAAACCTTTTGTAGGACACTGCAATTACATGATACAGGACATGAGGGTGTTGTTAACTATCAGTTACTGTATATGTGCTATACTGTATCTGATTTCTTTTTTCTATTTAATTCTTTACATACCGGGAAATTCTTGGGCGTGTAAAGAGTCCAACTTCGACTGAAATCACAGACTTCACTGTGTTTAAATCACACAGCTCTGAAAAATACACAGTTCCTCCATCTCTGCACGATAGACCCAAGTGCGTTTAGAGATTAAACTGAAAGTCACGCATGCGCAACAAGTTTTAAAGTTTCCTTCTCCTCCTCACTCTCTATGCAATCAACAGAAAGAATGAAAATTAAAGCGACAAAAAGAATAACACAATACATGAGATAAGACTCATCAACATCATTGACAGATTTCGTTCAAAGTTGGACTCTTTTTACACGCCCAAGAATTTCCCAGTATGTACAGAATTAAATAGAAAGCAGAAATCAGATACAGTATAGCACATATTGCTAAGGTATAACTATTCCTAGTTCCAATTAAGTGTAGCACCTTCATGGCATGTTACTAAAGATATCTAATTGCCACTAGATAGCCACTACATCCTGCAGACGTTATTGACCAGCAGAAGTGACGCGTCAGAGACCTGGAATCCAGTGTCTCCATTTTTTGTCTTATCCTCTTTCCCTGCTTCCACTGACCATCATGTCCCTGTGTATGTGGTCATTGGTGCAGGCAGGGAGAGGTGGAAGAGTGTCTCACTCCATTGGATTCCAAGCACAGGGTTAGTGCATTCTGATACATTGTGAGTTCCTGTGTGCTTACTGTGTCTTGCATATTGTAACTGGAAAGATTTCACAGCTTTTTTCAGCATGACCTTTATTCTGCGGTGCCTCTGTATGTAAATTAATCGTAATTCAAATTCACTGGAATTGTGCGTTTGTGCTGCGATTTTCATATAATTATAGATTTGCCACATAGTCCATCATCTGCCGCATAATCTGCAGATTTTAACAAAAAAAATGTGTTTCTGGTTCAACTGTTTGAGTTAGTAAAAACGAAGCAACACATGCTGCCGCGGAGCAAAAGGTCCTTTGCAAAGTTTGACTGCTAACCTTTCTGTAACTTATTGCTATATGTGTGTGTTGAACTGGTACTAATGAGATGCATCCAATGTCCAGACAGCATTAACAATTTTAAAAATGACAAACTAATTAAGTGATACTATCAAAAAATGTGCTGCATAATTGTCCATTTCTTGACGCATAATTTACTCAACCCAGCCGCATAATGTGACCCTCCCCTGCCGCAAATTTCAGTGGCCCTGATCATAATGTAAGCAGAAAAAACAGATGTTATAACCCTGGTGCCCCCTGACACGCTGCTTTCACAGGGTTCACAATGGCACGAGAGTGTGGGTGCATTGGGGATGCCACAACCTGTTTCTTCCTCCTGGTGGCAGGGAGTGAGGGTGTGTAGGAATACACTGGTGAGTGTAGGGACAGTGGCTCACCTTGGGCCATCTAAAAGATTACACTGGACCTGGTTTGTGGGCTTGGCACCAGGTTACAGTGCTTATTTTGTAAAATAAAAAAGTGCCAAGGTTCTTGTCAGGAGGCCACTGCAGCTTGCATCACACATTTCGCCTGCAATCAGGGCACAAGTCGGGGGTACATGCAGATACATGGGGTCCACCCACTCTTTTCACAGGGTGGACACCACCTCCCCCACTGCCAAGAAGTTGGGCCCCACAGCAATATGCTGAACGTGTACCGGTGTGATTTTCAGTCAGCGTGAAGCGCCTGCACGTTGTCTGCTTTCGAATCCCAGCAGCAACGTGCAGGCGGGGAGGGAGCTTTTTTTTTCACCTCCATCTGGGCCGAAGTTAAGGGGCCATCCGGCCTCCTTTTGTTTGAATATCCTGACT
Source organism: Lissotriton helveticus (assembly GCF_964261635.1). Classification (NCBI taxonomy): domain Eukaryota; kingdom Metazoa; phylum Chordata; class Amphibia; order Caudata; family Salamandridae; genus Lissotriton; species Lissotriton helveticus. The sequence continues at coordinate 1,134,139,745 of NC_136072.1, read as the reverse complement.
GGAGGCGGGCTGGAACCTCACACTTAGATATAAATGGCACTGAGGGGAAACAAAGGCACACAGTTTGTTATTTCTTCACAGGTACATAAGAGAGGCAGCTTTTGCATTTGTTCAGTCCCTGTATGTAAGAGATAGATGCACTGTAAGAATGCCAGGTGTGTTGGTCTGTCCCATTTACACAAATAACAATTTCAATAGCACTTTTTTATTTCTTTTATAGCACTATGCAACCCAGTGCAGGGTTGTTAGAGCTCTTTACGTAACATACACATTATACATTGACAATAAATCATGTACATGAGTAAATCAATGTACAAGATGAGTTACATGAGACAGTGAGGGTAACAAGGTGTAGGAGTCACATGTCCTTCATAACTCACAGTGTTTTTTTAGAAGGATTACAATTATGAACTGCAGGTAACAAAAGGAACTCTGTGTTAAAAGCAGTAACCCACTTTACTATCTACATAAAATAAAAATATGTCATCTGCGTGTTATATGATGTGCTTTGCAGGAGATAATTTGACCTTCTCTCCTACTTTGAATCAAATCTGTGACTTCACAAAACACAGATCTCTTTAGCGGCGGCCAGCATGACTTGCAAGGGGCTGCATGTGTTGCAGGGGATGTCGCGAGGGGAAGGGGGTGTCACAGGGGGGTTGCACCAGCGGGTGGGTTGGGGGCGAGCAGGTTTTAGAAATTGAAAAGAAAAAAAACGAACCTCGAGTCCAAGACCCGCATCTTCTGTGCTCCTACTATCCTGAGTCCGCTTCCAGGAACAGGAAGCAGGCAGCCAGGTTCCCACCCCTAAGCCAATCACAGTCTGAGCGCTGTGACATGGCGCTCATCCAGGGGCTTTAGGGGTGGGCATTTTCTCCATGCAGGCTGTAATGCAGCCTGCATGGAATACAGGGAAGTGCGCATGACTGCTTTGGGCGGCACGAAAGGGCCGACCAAACAGTCATTGCGCTGTTGAGTGGGCAAACCACTCCACACCTGCCCTGCTCCGTGGGCAGAGCATCCCCGCCCACCCTCCCGCCCGCAAAGGAAACATAACATGAAAATAACTGAAAGTTATTATGAAGTTATGTTTCCTTTTCTCGCACTGCTTGAAAGCAGTGGGGCGACGCTCTTCGATCATAGCAGAGGAGCCGCTACTGGATCTCTCCAGCAAGTGCATTAACTACCAAAGTTATCTCACCATTATTACTATTCCCTGAGATTTACTGGGCACCTTCACAGCAGATGCCTTAACCCAATCAAATATTTTAAAATGTAGACTTTGCAACGAATTAAGCATAACAGATCTACTACCATGCTTCTCCTTGTTGCGCATTTCTTTGTGGCAGGGTTTGAAAAAAAATAATGTATTAGTTGAGGCCCAGTGTTTGCGTCGGGATTGCGCCACTTTTTTGGCTCAACCCAAATGCCAAATCTCATTTGTTAAATCTCATAATGCGCTTAAATGTACTCATGATATATCTGATGACCATATGTGTGAGGTCTTAATATCTGATGTCACTACTTGTGATGTCACTTCCAGTGAGGTCACTTCCTGTGATGCAATTTAATGTAGCGTGAACTCGACCCGAAGGTATTGGAGTGCTCTACATGATGGCTACAGTTAAATTACACAAGCTCACGGTCATTTTTGCAGGCACAGGGAGGTTAGATTATTTGTCCAGAATCACAAGACGACGAAGTGACGCTGAGATTCGGACCTGGTTTCCCGATTCCAAAGGCTGCAGCTCTGGCCTTAATGCCACACGTTATCCTGGAGTGCGAAGGTGAGAAGAACAAGTGCCCAGGGTGTGTAAGGGTGCCGGTGTGTTACAAAACACAAGCAGTCGGCGTGACGTCACAGGAAGCTAGCTTTCCAAGAAAGGACAAAAGGCTGAAAAGCATCAGGGAAATATCTGAAGTTTTTTTTAACACACTCGAGTTATTTAAGCATCAATTGGGAGGAAAGGAAACCATTGACTGACAATCAGAGGGAATGCTGTGCACAGCAGGAGAGAGGTGTTACCGGCTTCATCCAGCCAGCAGTGAAGAGATTGTTGGCAAGGGAACAGAAGTGAATTCAAGGAAAGTACAAGGCGTTTCATGAGATCAGGCACAGGCGGACTCCGAGAGTATAACACTTTTATATGCAGGGCACGTTCAAAAGACTAAAAGGCTGTGGTTCCATTCCAGGAAAGTGTGCTCATAATTAACCGAACGAGAACGCATATCCAGAAACGCCACGTGTGAATAATTAGTATGATTGATGCGCTGGCATGGGAGTAGAGTGCTGACGATAACTCCAAGTCTGCACCTCTGGGGCAGATTTACAAGCCCCTTGCGCCTCTTTCACGCCGCCGTTGCGTCACTTTTGTGACGCAGCGGTGGCGCAATGCCAGCGCCATGCTGCGGAGTATTTACAACGTGACGCATCTGGGAGATGCGTCACGTTGTAAAGCCCTGCGCCATATGTAGGCGTTCTGGTGCGGGGTACAAGATTTCACTCAGTCACTTTTAGGGCCATGGTGCGTCAAAACCCTTTGCCTGCTTGAAGCAGGCGTAATGATTGACGCAGCATGTTAGGGATAGGGCACCCCCGAGCCTTGCTGGAGCTCCGGCGCGCTTGCGACACAACTCCAGCAATGCGCCGAATTTCCGCAGAGGATGCGTCACGCATCTGCCCATCCAAGCGCCACGGTGCGCCGCATTGTAAATGCGGCGCAGCAGTAGTGGCGCACGGGTGGGTAGATGCGTTGCAACTCTTCTGGCGCATCTCTGCTGATTAGCAGAGATGCGCCAGAAGTCGTAAATCTGCCCCGTAGTCTGTACCTCTGTTGCCTAGGAGTCAGCATCCCAGTGACGTCAGAGAGAGGCGGAAGGATGGGAAGGTGCAGGCCACCCTGGACCAATCTTGTCCGCACTCAAACAGCTCAGAAACCAGTAGAGGGTCAAGTCTACCAAACCGTTTCTGTTGTAATGACTCTGGGTTTCGTCAAACATGTTTCAAATATAGGGTTTGTCATTCCTTTTCTCTAATATTGACACAGATTCTGAATCCTGTTCCCATATCTTGAAGCTCCCGCCCCTATCGCAGAGTTTTGCAGTGCTGGCTGCAGACTTTTACAGGCTTAGAGCTGCCTTAACACTGAAGATAGAGATGAGAGTGTTTTTGCAAGAGATGGGTCAAGAAGAGTTGTGAAACAACAAGATCTGCATCTTTTTAGAGAGTGCCACGTGTTGCAACCAGTCAGCTAGCTTTGCGCTTCCTATTCGTGTTGAGTGGTGGAGTGTAGCAATGTACAGTGGCTTGTGTTATGCTCTCTGTATATGGACAGTTCTCTTGTAAATGGCCTCCAATTGAAGTTATTGTTTTGATTCACCCTGAATAGACATCTTCTAGTGGCCTTCAAGCATTATTAGACCACCAGGATCACAGTGTAGCACCCACAGTACCTGAAAACCTGCTCCTCCGATCCGTAGGTATCACGGAAGGGCGAGTTCAAAGTCTGGAAGGGCAGCTCCAACCTCCACCAACCAGAAGGTGATACAGCAAGCTGGTTAATAAGGGCAAATTACATTAAACTTGGTTTAGATTTGGGTGGTAACAGAAATTCCTCCAATTTGTGGTGGTAGTGAGCTGTTTTGCAGAGAAAGATTCTCCACCCTTGGAGAAACCTTTGGCAGAATAACCTGGCCATAGACGTGTTACCATCGCAAGAGACTCCAGAAGACAAGCATTGGTGGAGAAGCGTGGCTCAATGGTTAGAGCGGCAGACCGTGATGCAGAGGTCTGGCCCGGGACCAGGGTTCAATTCCCGCCTCGGCGGCTCTTGGACTCAATTTCCCCGGACCTGATAATTCTCGCCTCGGTGCCTAGTCTAATCATGGGTCCCACTCTGTGACTCTGGGCAATAGCTTGCCTAATCTCCACAACGGCCCCAGCAGAGCTTGGATGCCTGGCTTCACCTTGGGGGTGCCCAGGAGTGGACATTTCACAGGAAAGTCAGGAAGGGTTCCACAGCGGTATGAATACAGCGCTACGAGACCTCAGGGTAGAAGGTGCTATATAAATACAAACACATTCACATCACCACCAAGGATACTTTCTCAGGAGCTACCACATCAATACTGAATTCTCTTCCAGGTGTCCTTAGAAAACAAACTCCGCTCCTGGATTCAGGAACCATCTCAAGACACAAAACATCAGAAAAAAGTTCAGCAGTTCTTAAGCCAAAGATCACTTTTAGCTATCACCTTGCCTTCCTGTACTTTCAGACGATAGTTAATGGATTTTAACTGTTGCAATCTTGCTTTACACCCTGTTCCCTTTCTGATGCCACATGAAGGTAATTGTGTTGATCTTTTGGCCTTGGCTGTGCTATTTAAATGCTTAAATAAACAAATTATAATATAGTTAAATAATTTATTGAACTCAGTAAATAGCTTTTATCAAAAAGAGCACATTGACAGGATTGCAAGACACGTACAAAAATATGTTTTACTCATTTGGTAGAAAATGTGGATAGTAGGGAAGTCTTCTGGTACAGAAGTCAGGAGACACTCTGCTAGGCGGCACAAGCTTTTGTATTACAGGTGAGGTACAGCATCATCTGTGCATCTCTAGTCATGTCTTCACCCCCTCTCCAGATGTAACTCTGTGCCAGGCTGCTCCCCCACATTCATCCCAACATTCCATGCATCACCACATTCTCTCAGAGGTACTCTGGACCAGCACACGAGTACTCACTGCATCGTGTCTCCAGGGCCATGACATCTAAGGCTAGGCTTGCAAAACTTCTTGATGGAGATAATCACTGGAGTATTGTCCACCCCCTGCAGTCACAGCCTAATGAAACCTCTGTGCTGGCTCTGAGTGTGTTGTGTTTTTGCTGACACTCTGGGCAGGTCTGGAAGCCTCATTTTGAGTTTTGGGTCTAGTTCTGAAGGCCTCGTCCAGGACTGGGTTTAGTGCAATCTTTGTTGGCGCCCCCAGTGACCTCATTCTCCCCAGATTGCCTCACAACTACCCTCCAACAGTGCCCCTTATTTCGCCACCGCCCTTCTTTCACATGTATTTAATTTCTTTTATAGTGTTACTCAATGCAATGCAGGATTTCAGAGCACTTTGCATCACACATACACACATTATACAGAGACAATGAATAATGCAAGTGTGTAAATCAATGTATAGGAAATGTTGCATAAGACAATGGGTATTACGGTAGGGGTTGCATGTCATCCATACTGGTAGGCATTATATTTTGAGAGTGGTTGGTTTGGAAGAGCACAAACTCAGGATATAGAAAGTAACAAAGTGGTTGCAGTTCACATTAAAATAATTTATTTCTATCCAAATTAACCCTTTTTAGCAACATTAGGATAACAAAAGACGGGGGGAACCATAAGGTTCTAAACCTATGCCTTGCAGTTTACATGCAGCTCTTTGATGCCACTTCATAGCTCACTGTGCTATATTAGAAGGATTGTAACTTTTGAATTGCAAGTACCATAAGGATCACTGTGACAAATGCCAGAACCCATTGAGCTTGCTAAGTGAAATGTAATTCTGTGATCTGCATGTTACATGGGCTTTGCTGCATGGGCATTAACCCTCTGCACTACTTTATGATGAGTCACAATTGCAACTAGAACTCTCCAGCAGATACCTTAATCATCAGAGTTTGCAGGTTTTGGTCCATACACAGTAAACTTGGGCCAAGGGCATTACAGTGCTTTCCTTACGCACCAGTTACATTGCACAAGGTTAGATTCATTTTTTAGAGAAGGGGAGATTTGCCAAGAACCACATGATTTTACGCCACCACGGGGTTTCAAATCTGGTTCCCCATTTTCAGAGTCAGCAGATCTGGCTGTAACACAACATCTTCTCACTAAAGAATTATACTGACAATGTTATTATTGCCTGATAATTGTTGGGCACACAAAAAACTCTGCAGCAGGCGTTTTTAAACCCTTTAAAACCCTTCAGATATTTTTTAATACAGTGCCCCCAAGCTGGGTGCTGGGGCATTGGTCTCACCATCCTAAAATCGACACTGGCCTCCGTTTAGCATTATGTTTATCTCTAGGTAGCTCATTCAGAGTATTGTGTCATGTTCTCTGGACCTCATGTGTCCATTTCAGGAACCCTCATCTGGAGAATTGTTTCCTTATCTGGATCCTCATCTGAAGTATTGTGTCCAGTTGTGAAGGACTTGTCCCTGTTTTGAAGGTCACTGATGGAGTATTCGATGTAGTTTGAGGTTCTTCATCTGAAGTACTGTGTCCAGTTGTGAAGGACTTGCCATGTTCTGAAGGTCGCTGATGGAATATTTGGTTCAGTTTGAGGTTCTTCATCTGGAGTATTGTGTCCATTTGTGAACAACTTGGACCTGTTCTGGAGGTGTCTGATGAAGTGAGCATTTGATTTAGTTCGAGGTTCCTCATCTGGAGTATTGTGACCAGTTGTGAAGGACTTGGCTGTGTTCTGGAGGCCACTAATGGAGTATTCGATCTAGTTTGAAGTTCCTTATCTGGAGTAGTGAGTCTAGTTGTGAAGGACTTGGCCCTGTTGTAGAAGTCTCTGATGGAGTATTCAGTCCAATTTGAGGTTCTTCATCTTAAGTATTGTGTCCAGTTGTGTAAGACGTGGTGTTGCCCTGGAAGTCTCTCGTGGAGTATTCGGTGCAGAACAAGTGTTCTCATCTGGGGCCATATTACATAACGTGCCCCAGGCGAGCAACAGGCGCCTGTGTCCGCTGTGCACGCCCCAAGGGCACTTTGGTATTATAGATGGATGCACAGACGCATGTGCGTCCCCTTCTATAATACTGATAGCACTTGCGCACTTAAAGCACCAGCGTTATCAACGGAGGGTGTTCCCTCATTTGCATAGGGGTGTGCCCTATGCAAATGAGGGTATTCCTTTGACTCTGTGCCCGCGCCATATTACAGATGCGGGATCAGAGTCAAAGAAGCCCTCAGAAGTCGCACTGACACTGCAACATTTAAAAGGTGGCGCACTGTCAGCGCGCCCCCTGAGAGCAGCCCTCTGCAGGGGATAAATGGGGCCCCATGGACTCACAGACACCCCCTTGTAGGTGGGTACAGTCACTGACTGCACCCGCCTTGAAAGTGCAGTGGGTGCCACCTGCCCTGTGAAAACACAGAGCAGCTGCCTCTTGTTTTCACATGAATGCGCTGCCCTCAGGACAGCGCAAGTTCGCGGCTGCCTCCAGGGCAATGCATTCGCCATAATAAGGCGCATTGGCATTGTTTGCGCTCAGCACACCTTTTCAAAGGTGCGCTGGGTTCAAACAATGCCAGTATGTAATACAGCCCCTGGAGAATTGTGTCCAGTTCTGGTGGCCTCACTGGGAGTATTGTGCCTTGTTCGAAAGGGATTATCTGGATTATTGTGCCTAGTTTTGAAGATCCCCTCTGGAGTATTGTGCCCAGTCTGAAGGTCACTTCTGGAATGTTCTGTCCATCTTCAACAATCTTGTCCGGATTATTGTACCTAGTTCTGGAAACCTCGTCTGGGGCACATAACAGCCTCCAAGAAGGGGTGCCAATCTAAGGTAACGAGCAAGACTGGAAGAGGGAATAAAGTGACTGGCCCAAGACCACACAGTGACAACACATGATATATCTGGTGATCCAGTGACATAGCTAAGTGGGCTTGTGCACTTTCTGCATGGATTCGTGCATCACCAATTTTACAAATGCGAAACCTCACTCACAGCCTTCCAGTTGGGTAATACCGACACCTGTTTAATCATTTTATGGCGAGCACAAAACACAGTGGTCCCATATGTTAATATAAAATATGTCAATGCTGGTGAAGGTTTTGTGTATTGTTTATTTAACAGTTTTATCCAGTGTTTGGGAGCCAATGAAGGTACTAGTGGGATTTATAGTACAACAGCAGAAAACGGCAACACAAATTGTGGAGTGTTTCCCAGAATGTCTGAGAACGGAGCTGCTGGTTTCTTGGCTGTGTGGTCGGGCCCTGTACCCCTTTTCCTCTTCCGTTTGAAAAGTCAGGCCATCTCCCACTGACACGGGCCCGCCGAACTGTGAATCGGGCAGGGGTCGCACCCGCATGGGCTTGTCGACTTGTGAAAGCTGGCAGGGGTCACACGTGCCCGCCGAGCTGTGAATCTGGCAAGGGTTCGCACATGCCCGTCGAGCTGTAAATCTGGCAGGGGTCACACGTGCCCGCCGAGCTGTGAATCTGGCAGGGGTCGCACGTGCCTGCCGAGCTGTGAATCTCGCAAGAGTTCGCACATGCCCACCGAGCTGTGAATCTGGCAGGGGTTGCACGTGCCGGTCGAGTTGTGAATCTGGCAGGGGTCGCACGTGCTCGCCGAGCTGCGAATCTGGCAGGGGTCACACGTTCCCGTCGAGCTCTGAATCTGGCAGGGGCCACACGTGCCCACGGAGCTGTGAATCTGTGAGGGGCTCGCACCCGCACATGCCTGCCGAGCTGTGAATCTGGCATGGGTCGTACGTGCCCGCCGTGCCGTAAATCTGGCAGGGGTCACACATGCCCGTCGAGCTGTGAATATGGCAGGGGTCGCACATGCCCGCTGAGCTGTGACTCTAGCAGGGGGTCGCACCTGCACGTTCCTGTCGAGCTGTAAATCTGGCAGGGGTCACACGTGCCCGCCGAGCTGTGAATCTGGCAGGGGTTGCACGTGCCTGCCGAGCTGTGAATCTGGCAAGGGTTCGCACGTGCCTGTCAAGCTGTAAATCTGGCAGGAGTCACACGTGCCCGCCGAGCTGTGAATCTGGCAGGGGTCGCAGGTGCCTGCCGAACTGTGAATCTGGCAGGGGTCGCACGTGCCCGCCGAGCTGTGAATCTGGCAGGGGTTGCATGTGCCCGCCGAGCTGTGACTCCGGCAGGGGATTGCACTCGAAAGAGACGGGATAATTGGCACCGCTGCAGCCTGTCATTTTGGGCATAAGGGGGCTGGCCCTGTGGTGACAGGCACAGTACAGGGGAGAAAACACACACAGGGGACACACGCTGGTTGCAGTGGTGTTCACAAGATAGACCACGCCAGGGCTCCATGTGCTCTTTATTGGCTTGCTTACGCTGGACTGGCGTATGCCAGTCCAGCCCATTATGCTTATGCATAGAGGGGGGAACCAAAGGTGACACAACAGCAGTCACCCCTGCTGGGTCAGGTGGCATGGTCTCGCCCGGCCGTCCACAGCATTACATTCCTCCTATACCAGGTAACAACATATGCAAAACAAATAGAACACAAAAAGCATTAGCCCAAGTGGGCATTTACAGTCTGCACGATAGAGTCCTGGTCAACACAGTACATATGGAACAGTCTTACTTGGTCTCTGGGGGGCAGGAGCTCTTCTGCAGCGTGTTGACGGCTGCAGTTGTTCACGGCAAACTGGTGCTTTTGCCAGGTCAGGTTACTCGGGCACAAAGTCTCTGTACCTTTGTGATGGTTTGGGGCGGGGTCTCGTTCATATCGGCTCTGGTTACTTCGCAGCAATGGTGTCGGGGACAACCTTGGTGGGCTGCTGCCTGTGCTTGACTCGGCATTCTCCTGTCTGCTCGCTGGACTTTTGGGAAGCGGACTAGGGCTGACGGGCGTGGGCAGCACCAGGTCGGATTCTTCTGCTGTGGCAAGAAGGGGAACCAGGGTGCAATCTCCCACCAGTACACTCTCTGGGAAGTCTTCCCCGTTGTCATTGGGAACCTTCTTGAATTGTGACACGTTGCGTATTACAGTCTCCTCGGCCTGTTGAGCCATCACATGGGTACCTTTGACGTTCACGACCACCCATGGAGTTAACTCAAACGGTAGCCGGAGCTTGCCACCGGGATGGCAATCCTGTACCAGTACACGGTCTCCCACTGGATGTATGACGTTACAACGCATGCTTTTACAACGCATGCCATTACGACACAGGTTTTACAACGCAATTCGTTACAACGACTTGTGTTGGGGGGCGCTGGATAGTGAATAGTTTAATTTACTATTCCAACTCCAGTCCCCGTGGATAGTAGGGAAGGTGTTGGATAGTAATTAAACTATTCCCTATCCCAGGGCGCCCTCCAGCGCAATTCGTTGTATTGACTTGCGTTGTAAAAGTTGCGTCGTAATGGTAGTGCATTGTAAAAGTTGCGTTGTAAAGGATGTTTCCCCTCCCACTTGGAGCAAGGGTTCTCAGGCGCATCTTCTCTGGGATGCTTTGTCATTCGTGCATGCTCTACTTGAGTCAGACAGGTTTGGTGGGTTTGGAGACTCTTCCCACATTGGGTGGTGTGAAATATCATCCGCCACAGTTCGACCTAGGCACAACTTACTTGGAGCGATGCCAGTGGTACAGTGAGGGATGAGCCGGTACTCCCTGAGGAATTGGTAGAGGGATTGTTCCAGGTTGCGGGTTTTGGCAAGGGCGATCTGTATGGTCTTGTTGAGGGTCCTTATCAGGCGCTCCACCTCGCCGTTAGCTTGGGGTCATCTCTGGGTTATTCAGTATTACTTTATGTTGTGGGACACCAGGTAGTTAGTCAGTTTGGCGCTGGTGAATCGGGGCCCACTGTTGGTGCGAATCTCTTTGAACAGTCCATGCATTGCCATGACCTTCTCTAGTTTGGGGATCACTATGGCGGTGGACGTTGTGGGAACGATCTCCACTTCTGGGTACCTGGAGAAGTCATCCACCACTACCAGCATGTGTAGGCCACCTGAAAGGCAGCCAAAGTCATTCTCACTCGTACCCATTGGGCGCCGGGAGCTGCTTCCGTGATTATTGGCGCAAGCCAGTCTGGCAGGCTGGTTGCCAGGCAGACGGGGCACTGCTTTACCACCGCTACCATTTTCTGGTCGAGGCCTGGGAACCAGACTTTACTTCGTAGTCTGGTTTTTGATTTAACGATTCCTTGGTGCGCCCTGTGCGCAAAGAGGGCTGCTTTGTGGGTCACGGTTTACAGAAGGACGAGGTGGGGGCCTCTCAACAGACAGCCATCTGAGGTGACAGACAGTTCATGGCGAACCACGAAGAGGGCTTTCAGCACTGATTGGGCGGTCTCTGTGCAGCGTGGTGTTGGGTGCTGCGGGGGCTCCAGTTACCCGATGCAACCACTTCAATGGCAATTTGGAGGCAGTCGTCATCCTTGGTGGCCGCCACTACATCTCCGAGAGAGATTGGGAGAGGTCTGGCTCGGTCAACGATTAGCAGCACGTAATCCTCTGTGTCGACTGCCTCAGCTGCTTCTGGCTGTACAGGAGTGTCTGGACAGAAAATCTGCTGGGTTTCAGGTGCCAGGTTGGTACACCACCGTGAATTAGAATTCTTGTAGTTGTGGGACCCACTTTTCAATCCTTGGGGGAGGACGAGCTGATGATCCTTGGAAGACTGGAATCAGGGGCTTATGATTGGTGATGACCGTGAATGGGTGGTCGTACAAGTAGATGTGGAAGTGTCGCAGCCCCACAAGATGGCAATCACTTCTTTTTCGATTTGCAAGTACTGCAGTTCCGTGGGTGTGCGGCTGGCGTACACCACCGGGGCCCATTCTTTGCAGTCTTGATGCTGGGCCAGCACCACTCCGAAGCCTTTGGGCCTGGCATCCACAACAAGCTGTGATTCCCACTTGGGGTCGAAGTACACAAGGGTGGTTGGTTCGGATAGGGCTGCTTTTGTCTGCTGGAACACTTTCTCTTGCTCTGACTCCCACGTCCACGGGGTGGTGGTTTTCGTCAGGTCACAGATCGGGCCTGTGAGATCTGCTAGGTTCTTGATGAAACGGCCACAGTATGTCACAATACTCAAAAAACTGCGTACTCCGGAGACAGAGGTTGGGGCTGGCGCTTCCTCAATGTCCTTCACATTGTCCGGGTCCGGGCCGATGCCTTTGTCGAAGAAACTGATGTCCCGCTGCAGGAAGTCACACTTTTTGTGGTGCAGCATGAGCCCACGGTCTCGGAGGCGCGAGAAGACAGCTTGGAGGCGGATGAGGTGGTCTTCCAGTGTTGGGACGTGCACTAGAATATCATCACTCACGTTTACGACCCCTTCGAGGCCATAGTGGACATTCTTGATGATCTTCTGGAACACCTCGGCTGCACTGGAGTTGCCAAAGTTGAGCCTGGTGTACCTCCAGAGGTCAGCGTGGGTCGAGAATGTGGTGATGGGGCCGGAGTCTGGGTGTAGCGGAATCTGGTGGTAGCCAGATCGGAGGTCCATCTTTGAGAACCACTTCGACCCCGCTAGCTCGCCGATGATGTCGTCCACCGTCGGTGTGAGGTGGCGTTCCCGCTTGATAGCCAGGTTGGGAATCCGCATGTCCACGCAGATGCGCACTGAACCGGGTTGCTTTAGCTTTTTGGTTACGACGATGGGTGATACCCATGGCGTTGGTCTGGTCACCCGTTCAATGATGCCTGCTTTCTCCAGGAGCCAAAGGTCGGCCTCCACTTTCGGCCGTAGGTGAAAGGCTACTCTCCTGTGCCGTAGGACGATTGGGGCCACAGACTTGTCGATGTTCAAATTGATGACAGGTCCTTTTAAGCATCCAATCCATCGAACAGCTGTGAGAAGTCATGGAGCAGGTGATTGAGGCCCCGGGCATGCACGTCAAATGCGAAGTGGATCAAATTGAGGTCCTGGGCCGTCCGGCAGCTGAGAAGGAAACCTGATCCTTCACGTGACATGTATACTTTTGCGCGTTTCCTGGTGCCGTTGTGAGAGAGTTCTGCATGGAAGACACCACATAGCGTGAGCGGGGTACGGTTGCCAAAAGCGTACACTTGAACGCTGGTGTTGTGTAGCCTCGGGGATTTGGCAGGCTACGGTAGACGTGTTCGGCCATGAGGTTGATGGTGGCCCCAGTGTCAATAAGCACAGCTACGGCATGGTCTTGCACTGTTATGTTGCAGATAGGTGCTGACTGCCTGGCGACTGCGAGTGTGTTCAGCATGTGTACCATGTGGACGGTGGCAGCATCGTCCTCATCCATGTCGCTGTCGGTGGCGTCACCCGGTTGTGACTCAACCGCATGCACCTGCTTCTGTGAGCTCTTGGGCCGGCGCCTTTGTGATGAGTGGCAGGCGGCAGAAAAATGATTCAGTTTCCCGCATGTGCTGCAGGTCTTGCCGTTGGCGGGGCAAACTCCAGTGTGCGGCAATGGGCCGCCGCACCATCCCCATGGGTGACCTTGCGGGCGGTGCTTGGTTGGAGGCGGCGCCGACTCGGGAGTCTTTGGGCGGGTGTCCCACGCGTCCGTGCGTAGTGCGTTTACAGGTTCATCCTTGACTGTCGTCGACTAATTAGGGTCCATGTGGGCAGATCGTGCCTTGGATAGTTTTTTGGAGTGCCCCAATGTCAGGATGTCTTTCATGGGCATGTTGTGCTGCTGTAGGATGCGCTCGCGAAGCTTGGAGGAGGCGCACCCTTGGATGAACTGTGCCTGGACTTCGTCGTCCTCGTCTGGGAGGGTACATGTGCTTGCCAGTTCTTTGAGGCGCCCATAGAAGATGTCTACTGATTCGTCGCTGGCGGGCTTGGCGAAGGAGGAAACGCTCTTAGTCAAGGTTAGCGTAGGGCTCGAAGTGCGCTGTGATAGCATCGCGCATAGAGGTGTAATTTCTAGGGGGCCCAGCTTCGTACGCCCTTTTGGAGATTTGGTGTATGTGCGCACCCCCCAGATGAAGGAGCATGGGCCGTCTCTGTGGCGCTGGGATGTCCGCTGCGTCAAAGTAGGTTTCGAGGCGCTCCAACCCCACTTTCCAGCGCGCAGCTGGGGACGGGGGGGCAGTGACCGTGAACGGTTCCAGCGGAGCTATGAAGGTGGGTCTGTAGATTTGGCAGACTCCAAGCAAGGCCTGTGCGGCGGCGTGGTGAATGAGCCAGCAGGTGGGGCAGCAAAGAGTATGGAGGGCTTTCGATGTGTAATTGGGTTCTGATTGGGTGCTCAGGGCACTGGTTGAGGGCTGAGGATCTGGGGGAAGCTAAGGACAATGGTTTATGCAGACAGCTCTGTTTGGGTGCTTGGGCCTCTGTGCCGGCCACCCTGTTTGGGCGACAATTGCTTCTGTGTGCTAATGTCTCTGGTTCGGAGGGCGGGCTCTTGTTGAGTACAGCGTCTAGTTTGGGGATTTTGAGGACTCTGGTTAGTTTTTGAGGCCTCTGGTTGAGTGTTAAGGGATCTGTTCATATGCTAAATGATCTCATTAGGTGCTAAGGGCTACGGTTCGGTGTCCTGGGCACTGGTTGGGTGTTGAGGGCTCTGGTTTGTGTGCTGAAGGCTCTGGTTGGGAGCTGAGGGCTCTGAATTGTGTGCTGAAGGCTCTGGTTGGGTGCCGAGGGCTCTGGTTTGTATGCTGAAGGCTCTGGTTTAGCACAGGGTTCAAGGTGTGTGCTAAATGCTCTCCTTAGGTGCTAAGAGCGTTTTTATATGTTTTGTGGGCTTTCTTTGTGTGGTGACATTGGGTCTAGTGTAGTGCAAGGGCTGACGGTATGCTGGGGTTCCATTAGGCTTCTGATGCTCTACTAGGCTGCTGAGGCTCTAGTAGGCTGCCGAGGGGTCTATTAGGCTGCTGAGGGCTCTATTAGGCTGTCGAGGGCTCTAGTCGGCTGATGAGGCTCTAATAGGCTTCTGAGGGCTCTAGTAGGCAGCGGGGGGATATAGTAGGCTGCCAAGGGCTCTAGTGGGCTGCTGAGGGCTTTAATGGGCTGTAGGAGTTCTAGTAGGATGCATGCCGAGGGCTCTAGTAGGGTGCTGAGGGCTGTAGTAGGCAACTGGGGGCCGTAGTAGGCTGCTGGGGCTGTAGTAGGCTGCTGGGGCTTCAGTAGTCTGCTGAGGGCTCTGGTAGTCTGCTGGGGGCTCTAGTAGGGAGTGGAGAGATGTAGTGGGCTGCCTAGGGCGGTAGTAGGCTGCTAAGGGCTGTAGTAGGCTGCTGAGGGCTCTAATGGGCTGTAAGGGCTCTAGTAGGCTGCTGAGTGCTCCAATAGGCTGTAAGGGCTCTAGTAGGCTGCAGATGGCTCTAGTAGGCTGCAGAGGGCTCTAGTAGGCTGCCAAGGACTCTGGCAGGCTTCAGAAGGCTGTAGTAGTTTACTGAGGGCTCTAGTGGGCTGCTGAGGGCTTTAATGGGCTGTAAGAGTTCTAGTAGGATGGAGGGCTCTAGTAGCGTGATGAGGGCTGTAGTAGGCAACTGGGGGCTGTAGTAGGCTGCTGGGGCTGTAGTAGGCTGCTGGGGCTTCAGTAGTCTGCTGAGGGCTCTGGTAGTCTGCTGGGGGCTCTAGTAGGGAGTGGAGAGATGTAGTGGGCTGCCTAGGGCGGTAGTAGGCTGCTAAGGGCTGTAGTAGGCTGCTGAGGGCTCTAATGGGCTGTAATGGCTCTAGTAGGCTGCTGAGTGCTCCAATAGGCTGTAAGGGCTCTAGTTGGATGCAGAAGGCTCTAGTAGGCTCTGGTAGGCTGCTGAGGGCTCTAGTATGCTGCTGAGGGCTCTAGTGGGCTGCTGAGGGCTTTAATGGGCTGTAAGAGTTCTAGTAGGATGCTGAGGGCTCTAGTAGGGTGCTGAGGGCTGTAGTGGGCAACTGGGGGCTGTAGTAGGCTGCTGGGGGCTGTAGTAGGCTGCTGGGGCTCTAGTAGTCTGCTGAAGGCTCTGGTAGTCTGCTGGGGGGCTCTAGTAGGGAGTGGAGAGATGTAGTGGGCTGCCTAGGGCGGTAGTAGGCTGCTAAGGGCTGTAGTGGGCCACTGAGGGCTCTAGTGGACTGCAGAGGGCTTTAATAGGCTGTAAGAGTTCTAGTAGGGTGCTGGGGGCAGTAGTAGGCTGCTGGGGGCTGTAGTAGGCTGTTGGGGGCTGTAGTAGGCTACTGGGGCTCTAGTAGGCTGATGGAGCTCTAGTAGGCTGCTGAGGCTTCTAATAGGCTGGGAGGGCTCTAGTAGACTGCTGAGGCCTCTAATAGGCTGTGAGGGATCTAGTAGGCTGTTGAGGGCTCTAGTAGCCTGTAAGGTCTCTAGTAGGATGTAGAAGGCTCTAGTAGGGTGCTGCAGGCTCTGGTAGCCTGCCAAAGACTCTAGTATGGTGCAGAAGGCTCTAGTAGGCTGCTGAGGGGTCTAGTAGGCTGCTGAGGGGTCTAGCAGGCTGCCAAGGACTCTAGCAGGCTTCTGAGGTCTCTAGCAGTTTGCTGAGGACTCTAGTGGGCTGCTGAGGGCTCTAGTGGGCTGCTGAGGGCTCTAGTAGCCTGCAATGGCTCTAGTAGGATGCAGAAGGCTCTAGTAGGGTGCTGTAGGCTCTGGTAGCCTGCCAAAGACTCTAGTATGGTGCAGAGGGTTCTAGAAGGCTGCTGAGGGGTCTAGCAGGCTGCCAAGGACTCTGGCAGGCTCCAGAGGGCTGTAGTCGTTTACTGAGGGCTCTAGTAGGCTGTGAGGGCTCTAGTAGGCTGCTGAGGGCTCTAGTAGCCTGTAAGGGCTCTAGTAGGATGCAGAAGGCTCTAGTAGGGTGCTGTAGGCTCTGGTAGCCTGCCAAAGGCTCTAGTATGGTGCAGAGGGCTCTAGTAGGCTGCTGAGGGGTCTAGTGTGCTGCTGAGGGCTCTAGCAGGCTGCCAAGGACTCTAGCAGGCTTCTAAGGTCTCTAGCAGTTTGCTGAGGACTCTAGTGGGCTGCTGAGGGCTTTAATGTGCTGTAAGGGCTCTAGTAGGAGGCTGAAGGCTCTAGTAGGGTGCTGTGGGCTCTGGTAGGCTGCTTAGGGCTCTAGTAGGCTGCTGAGGCACTAGTAGGCTGCTAAAGACTCTAGTAGGCTGCTGAGGCACTAGTAGGGTGCAGAGGGCTCTAGTAGGGTGCAGAGGGCTCTAGTAGGCTGCTGAGGGGTCTAGCAGGCTGCCAAGGACTCTAGCAGGCTTCTGAGGGCTCTAGTAGTTTTCTGAGGACGCTAGTGGACAGCTGAAGGCTTTAATAGGCTGTAAGAGTTCTAGTAGGATGCTGAAGGCTCTAGTAGGAGGCTGAAGGCTCTAGTAGGGTGCTGTGGGCTCTGGTAGGCTGCTTAGGGCTCTAGTAGGCTGCTGAGGCACTAGTAGGCTGCTAAAGACTCTAGTAGGCTGCTGAGGCCCTAGTAGGGTGCAGAGGGCTCTAGTAGGGTGCAGAGGGCTCTAGTAGGCTGCTGAGGGGTCTAGCAGGCTGCCAAGGACTCTAGCAGGCTTCTGAGGGCTCTAGTAGTTTTCTGAGGACGCTAGTGGACAGCTGAAGGCTTTAATAGGCTGTAAGAGTTCTAGTAGGATGCTGAAGGCTCTAGTACGGTGCAAAGAGCTGTAGTCGGCTTCTGGGGGCTGTAGTAGTCTGCTGAGGGCTCTAGTAGTCTGCTGAGGGCTCTAGTAGGGAGTGAAGAGCTCTAGTGGGCTGCCGAGGGCTGTAGTAGGCTGCTGAGGGCTGTAGTAGGCTGCTGAGGGCTGTAGTAGGCTACTGGGGCTGTAGTAGGCTTCTGGGGCTGTAGTAGGCTGCCGGGGTTCTAGTAGTCTGCTGAGGGCTCTAGTAGGGAGTGGAGGGCTGTAGTGGGCTGCTGAGTGCTGTAGTAGGCTGCTGAGGGCTTTAATGGGCTGTAAGGGCTCTAGTAGGCTGCTGAGGGCTCTAATAGGCTTTAAGGTCTCTAGTAGGATGCTGAAGGCTCTAGTGGGGTGCTGGGGCTCTAATAGGCTACTGGGGGCTGTAGTAGGCTTCTGGGGCTGTAGTAGGCTGCTGGGCCTCTAGTAGTCTGCTGAGGGTTCTAGTAGGGAGTGGAGGGCTGTAGTGGGCTGCTGAGGGCTGTAGTAGGCTGCCGAGGGCTGTAGTAGGCTTATGTGGGCTCTAAGGGCTGTAAGGGCTCTAGTAGGGAGTGGAGGGCTGTAGTAGGCTGCTGAGGGCTCTAATAGGCTTTAAGGGCTCTAGTAGGATTTAAGGGGTCTAAGGGCTCTAGTAGGATTTAAGGGGTCTAAGGGCTCTAGTAGGATTTAAGGGGTCTAAGGGCTCTAGTAGGATGCTGAAGGCTCTTATTGGGTGCTGAGGGCTCTAGTAGGCTGTACGAGTTCTAGTAGAGTGCTGAGGGCTGTAGTAGGCTACTGGTGGCTGTAGTAGGTCGCTGCAGGCTGTAGTACGCTACTGGGGCTCTAGTACGGAGTGGAGCGTTCTACTGGGCTGCCCAGGGCTGTGGTAGGCTGCTGAGGGCTGTAGTAGGCTACCGAGGACTCAAGTAGGCTGCTGAGGGCTCTAGCAGACTGCCAATGGCTCTAGTAGTTTGCTGAGGGCTCTAGTGGGCTGCTGGGGGCTTTAATAAGCTGTAAGAGTTCTATTAGGATGCTGAGGGCTCTAGTAGGGTGCTGGGGGCTGCAGTAGGCTACTGGGGGCTGGAGTAGCCTGCTGGGTGCTCTAGTAGTCTGCTGGGGCTCTAGTAGGTTGCTGAGTGCTCGAATAGGCTGTAAGGGCTCTAGTAGGACGCTGAAGGCTGTACTGTGGTGCTGAGGGCTCTAGTAGGCTGCTGAGGACTCTAATAGGTGGTAAGGGCTCTAGTAGGACGCTGAAGGCTCTAGTAGGGTGCTGAGGGCTCTAGTAGGCTGCTGAGGGTTCTAGTAGGGTGTGGAGGGCTCTAGTAGGGAGCGGAGAGCTCTAGTGGGCGGCCGAGGGATGTAGAGGTTGCTGAGAGCTGTAGTAGGCTGCTGAGTGTTCTACTAGGGAGTGGAGGGCTCCAGTAGCCTGCTGAGGGCTCTAGTAGGCTTCTGATGGGCTCTAGTTGGCTTCTGAGGGGCTCTAGTTGGAGCCTGAGGGTTCTAGTAGGGAGTGGAGGGCTCTGGTAGGCTGCTGGGAGCTCTACTAGGCTGTGGGAGGCTGCTGAAGACTGGAGTAGGCTGCTGAGGGCTCTTCTTCTGTGTTGATGGCTCTTGCTGCCTGGTCCTCAACAAGGCCTGTGCAGCAACAAAGAGGAGGCCAGAAACAAGAGAAAACTCGGTAGCTCCATGGATGAAGGACAGGGGGCCACAGAAAATACAGCACTCTGCTAGCAACACACTCATCCAGGGGTGTGACTTTACTCATCCGAAAATGCGCTTCAGTACCCCACATCTGGGACGGGGCGCTATAGAATTGTTACAATACCAGATGCTACTTTCAAAACATTTTAACTCTTTCTTTTAGTGGTCCCTGATTTTGGTAGTCACCGAACTAACCCAGATCCCTCGTCACCCGCTTACCTCGCCCCCTGGATTCCAGACAACTAGGGGCGCAGCTTCTTTGGGGGGCGAGGGGGAATGCTCTCAGTCGGTATGGTGAGATGTCTGTCGGATTTTTACGTACACACAGACAAAAAGGCACACACACTCTCTCCTCTGTTTTGAAGGTCCTCAAAAACATTGGTTATTTTACAAAATGTTGTGATTTCTCTCTTAGTGCTCCTACCAATCCGCATTCCTCTCCTTTTTCACTACCCCTTGGAGTTGGGACCCTCTCATGCCCCCCCGCTTATCGTATAATGGATTTTAACATTACATGCCAGCCCGACTGTTGGAAAATCCGAAGCGCGCACCCACCCAGTCTCGCTGCCCAAGCCGCCACCTGCACACAATGTCTTTTCCTCGTGCTCCATTAATCCTGCCTGGGCCGACCGGTGCCAGGAGCGGCGTTTCACCCAGAGCCACGCGTGCCAGCCGGACGGACAAACAAACAGGGGGCCGGCACCGGAACAGCAGCTCAAAACATGGCTTAAAAAAACAAGCACAGCAAGTCAGCAACATGAAAATATAGTTCAAATGGGAAATCCAATTGCAGTGTTTTTTTCTGGGCCTTTGAAATGGAGGAAACGGAAGTGGTTTTGCCTCAGCTAAAAGAGAGGCAATTTAAACCCATCTTCACATTATTGTTGTATTTTGCCTGAATAGTGTGTAAAGAGAGGATTGTAGTCTGGGGCCTGTGTCAGAGACACAACCACATCTTATCTCGCAGCAAATACCGACCTCCGTGCAGCTGAATCATTCTACAGACACTTTTAATCACCAATGTCATGGTTTCTAGAGTTCCCCCTCTTTATTCAATATTATTTCTAAGGTATGAATTGCTGCAAATAAGTGCTGGCACTGTTCCACCACAAGTACAGCAGCTTAGCTAGAAAAAAAGGGTTCTCTTCTTTACAAGTGCAGAATCTCAGCTTAGAGCCACTAGTAAGTGCTGTCCCACTAAAAGTGCAGAAACTCTTCTGAGAAGTGCTGGCACTGTCCATGCTGGTATAGCAGCCCCTGCCCCACCAAAACACCGCTAGTGCGGTCAATTACAGGAACAGCAGTCTTTGTATTAAAGTGCTGGCACTGTTTCCTACTAGTATAGCTAACCTACTGAGAAGTGCTGGCATTGTCCATGCTGGCCCGACCAAACATTGCTGCCACAGTCCATTTCAGAAACAGTAGGTTTTGATTTAAAGTGCTGTCACTGTTTCTTAATAATATAATTCCTCTGCTGAGAAGTGTAGGCTCTGCTGGTATGACAGCCCCACCAGACCTCGCCAGCACAGCCCATTACACAAATAGCACTGTTTGTTTTGAAGTGCTGATACTGTTTCTTAATATAGCTTATCTGCTGAGAAGTGCCAGCACTGTTCATACGGCGCAGCAACCCCATCAAACATCGTTGGCAGGGTCCATTACATAAATAGCATACTTTGATTTGAAGTGCTGGCACTGTGTCTGACTAGTATAGCTCCTCTGTTCAGAAGTGCTGGCTCTGTCTATGCTGGTATAGCAGCTCCACCAGACATCGTTGATGCAGTCGGTAACAAAACAAGCACTTGGTTTTAAAGTGTTAGCATTGTTTCTTACTAGAACAGCTGTCCTGCTGAAACGTGCTGGCACTATTTCTTATTAGTATATCTAACCTAGTGAGAAGTGCTGTCACTCTTCATGCAGTATAGCAGCCCCACCAAACACTGCTGACACAGGCCATTACAAAAACATCAGCCTGTACTTTGAAGTGCTGGCACTGTTTCTTATCAATATAGCACCTTGGTGGATAAGTGTTAGTACTGTTCCATGAAACACGGAGAAGGTTGCCGAGAAGTGCTAGTAATGTCCATTACTTGCATTGCAGCCCCACTGAGAAGTGTCAGTACTCTCCCTCACTAGTATAGCGCCTTCTCTGATAGTGTTGCACTAAACATACAGAAGCGCTGCTGTCCCAATAACCGTGTGGAAAATCTTTGGTTTGGCGCTTCTCCGCTAAGACGCCGCTGATAGGGAGGAGAGAGAAGGAAAGAGTGAGAGAGATCTCTGAAAGGTCTATTGAGAGGAGTTCCTGATGCCAGGAATGGGGAACATCCTTTTCAACGCGGATGTTACCCCGCAGTGCTTTTACGACGCGTCCTTTACAACGCAAGTCGTAACCACGACTTCCGCTGGAGGGCGCTAAAGGATAAAGAATAGTATATTTACTATTCCAACACCTTCCCTACTATCCACGGTGACTGGTTTTAGAATAGTAAATTATACTATTCACTATCCGCACCCAACAACGCAAGTCGTTGTAACGACTTGTGTTGTTAAAGACGCGTTGTAAAGGCACGCGTTGAAACGGTACGCGTTGTACCGTCATACATCCGCCAGGAGTGAAAGGAGTCAATTCATCTAATGTAGAGGTCTTCAAAGGTTTTTTGCTCTGAGCCTCCCCACCCAAGTCGGGCCCCTTCCAAAATGTTATGACAACGATTTGGGGAGTGGGAGGGGAAGGAAGGGGTGATCATAGTGGGTGGGGACCATTAATTCATTTCTGGGGTGCTTTTCTGTAGCTCGTACTCCACACTAAACGTGAGACCGCATCAAACAAGAACAGAATTGACCAAAAACACTACTCCCCATAATTGGAGTACTGGGGGCCCAATGCAACTCCACCTGCTGCACTATTTTTAATGTAATTTATTTATTTGTTTGGTCTTGTAACAAATAAACAGCACAGACTTTTAAATACATCTATCACATATACCTCATTCAAAATACACTTCATTAAGATCATCTAAACATTACAAAACACTTTTTGAAAATGATATACCATTATGAAATAACATATACGGTTTGATAGGAGTCCATTTCAAAGTCAGTTGTGAATTGCTGCCTGGTCTGAGGCATGACAGGACCCGCCCACTTAAAGCCGTCACTATTGTCTATTTATGTGTGTATAATTTTAAAATAGCATTGAGCGACACCTGATGGGCACTTTAGGGCGGTGCACCTTGATGCACGTCAGTTATGGTTCTCTTCCACTACTCAACCACTGGACAGCTGCTGGCGTTTTCCTTTCTTGCACAGAGAGCACGCCCTCGTGACGTGCGGCTGCTCGTGGCTCCCCACCACCCCTTTTACAATGTCTGTCCTCTGCTCGCTGTCTCCGTGGTGGAAAGGGTGAGCAGATGCATTGTTTGGTGCCCCAGGGCCCAGAGTGGTCTAATGGATGTCTCTGTGCAGAGTCGCAGGGCAGGGGCATGGCACATCCTCCAGAGATGCTTCTCTGGCCTGTAAATGTACATCTTAAGTGCCCACTGCCTGGGGCTAAAGCACTGCTCAGATCTTCTGCTGGGAAGCGAGAACTATTCATGCAACAAGCATTGGCATAGCCAATAGGTCTCGCTTTTTGGACCTTATAAGTGTGTAGCCATGCAGCAGATTATCTTTGCTGCTGTACCACCAGGGATGAAGAGCTATACAATTATTACACTTTGCTTTTTTTATAGTGTGTATATTATACTATTTCAGTGTGTTTGGCCTATGCCTGACCGCATTAAGAGCACCCAATGAATAATGCATTGTTTACAGTCTGTGTCTGGCTGCACTGAGTATTGTAAGTAGAACACCCCAGAGCAACTATGCACAATTCAACAATGATTGATGACGGTATAAATGGGCCAAAAGTCTAATGCATACAAAATTAATGTACTTTATTATTATTATTAATTTGACATGCATCTTTAAAATTGAAAACATAATATACAAAATGTGAATAATAATAACTCCTATTTGTAAAGCGCAAACATATTACCCCTGAAGGTTTCAAGATGCTGGGGGCCGTGGGGGAGATTAAGTGAGCTATTGCCCAGAGTCACATGATGCTGAGCTGCCGCTGGCGCAAGGGATCAAACCGCGAGCCCCAGAGTCAGCCGCTCTGGCCGCTTTGCCACACTTCTCCCTCAGAATACCATCACACATATATCAAACGACAGTCACATAGCCATCCAAACTTCGATGCACACAACAAAATAACAACATCAATATATATTGCCTCTAATAACTTGGTCTGATTCCTTTCAAGTCAGGGCAACAGTAGTCATGAATCACGGGGAAACATCCTTTACAACGCAACTTTTACCACGCAGTGCTATTACAACACAGGTTTTACAACAAAAACCATTACAACGCATTGCGCTGGGGGGCGCTCTAGGATAGGGAATATATTTAATTTACTATCCTACACCTTCCTTAGTGTCCACGGGGACTGGAGTTGGAATAGTAAATTAAACTATTCACTATCCAGCACCCCTAAGCGCTATGCGTTGTAAAGGTTTGCGTTGTAATACTTGCGTTGTAAAAGCATGCGTTGTAAAAGTATGCGTTGTTATGTCATACATCCGAATCACGAGAGAGCAAGGATTCTCAAAAATGATAATACGTCCCAATTCACATGGTCACAGAATGTGTGGCTCGAGTTGTTGATAGATCTTTGTAGCATCTACACCAAGGCGCTTTCATCAAGAAAGCCACAAGCAGGACTGTACAAAAACCAAAAGTAGAAAATAGAAATTGCTTGGTGGATACTAAAGCCGGGCAATGGACATGTACTCTGACTTAAAATGACCAGCTTATTGAAGAATGACGGATGGTGGGTCATGGGATGCAGGGAGATAACATACCATCCAGTAGAGATCCACCAGCGCTTCAAAAGAACAAACAAGTAGCAAAATGAGGGATGGACTTTAGTTTGAAAAGTTTTGTGATAAAGTTCCTTTCTATGCGTCCGCAGGCTGCACTAAGCTCATGATACACTACAAGTGTGTTTTGGGTGTGCGGTTTGTACATGATATCAGTTGTGCAGGATTAGTCCAATAAACTTTCCACAGGCTTACAGTCTGCACGAGGATGACTGTTTGTAGGGTTCCTGCCTGCAGATGATTCCTGGTGCATAGTGTGTGCTTGTGATCATTTAGGGGGGATAGGGTTGGTGTGCCCAGGAAGGGAGAGACATAGATGTCTGGAGTGGCAGGAGACAACCCCGCAAAGTGTGCAGAACAGAATAATCGATGCTGCCTGTAGGAGAGGAACTGGATGACTAGCTTCTGGTAGACAGTTGACTAGTTATGTTTACAGTATAGGGAGAGCAATAGGGTGGGCTTGTCCTCTAGGGCAACAGAGAGTGTTTTCCTACTGGAGAGAAGTTGCTCCAGGGGTTCAATGGAGGCTTGGGCTAGCCCACACATACATGGACAAGTTCTGGGGTGCACAAGTTACCAGCCGGCATAGTCTCAGGGGTCCTTCCTGGTCCTTGTTTATTTCTACCATGGCTGAAGATGGCATGGGGGAAAGCCTGGATTCTAAAGTCTCGACAGGATGGTAAGCGAGGGACACATGGCAATTCACAACTGTACAACTACTAGCCCAGCTGTTTGAGAATGGGTTAGGGGGACTTCACTCTTCAGTCCTGGAGGTGGGATCACCATCGAACCCCTTACTCTGCTTCTCGTCAGGGAGGATGAGACTGGGTTGCTTGGATACTGGTGGACCAGTGAGGGTTTCAAGGAAGGAAGTTCCCAGCTCTGACTCATCTGACTTTACCTGCCACATTGGATGACTTGTCTGCTGTAAAAGAAAACACAACACTCAGGACAGCCTATAAAGTCTAACATGCATTTGATGTGATATTAGCCAGTAAACAAGCAAAATGTAGGCAAGGTAATTGCTGTTTCAGTGGACCAAAGCTTCGCCCATAATCAGCTGGAACATGAAATGCTAAAATTCATAGGATGTTTGTGTATTCTTAGATAGTTTCTCTCAATGCAAGTGAATAGGAATGAGATCATGTGACAAAATAGAAGCTTCGATGATAACGACTAATGTGCAGGTGGCAGGACAGTCTTAAGGAAGGAACACAAGAAGTCCTTGAAGAGATATACAAACAATACCAACAGAGGCTGAATCCACGGCTTCCTAAAATCCTCGCGTTGCTGTGCGAAACTCAGAGCGAGGCTTTCCTTTACTACCACAGTTTGGAAGATGCGCATTGTACAACATGGAGTTGCATGGTCATAGTACATTTCAAGAGAGTATAAATTGGAAAGAACACTAATATTTTAGTGGGCTTTAATCTGGTATACAAAAGACATAGCAGTTCAATAAGAACATGTAATTGCACATGTTGAGGTACACGAGCATTGGCATTTTGAAGTACACAAATATGTATTAAGGTACAGATATAAGTGAATCTACTTTATAAGCTGTTCACTAGGATAGTTGATAAAAGTCCCTAGACCCATCAGGGTAGGGTTAAAGTGTTCTAGTCACCGGGAAAGACACGCGACACCCCAATGTAGAGCCTCAGTCCGGAGATTTAGAAACCAGCAATGCTGGTCTGGAAGTAGAGTTGAGGGTTTCTCCAAAGAATGTATTCATATTTTCCCAGACCCTGTTAGCCGCACGGTCCTGGACGTTGCAGTAAATGTTTTAACATCCATGTAGTCAGTAAAACATCCAGATTACCTCCACGTTCACACTGTATTGGGACCATGGCTGTCAGAAGGGGGGATATATGACATTATTCCACAGGCCCAGTGGTCTTCCAGGGCCCTACACTCCACTCCTGAAATATTCATTAAATAGATTTTGAAGTAAGACTGCACTGTTTATCAATGATGAGGCAGCTAACATGATCAGGCCCATAGATGGCGCCAGATGGTGACGCTACTATGTTTTCTCTTTGTCTGGGGGTTACTTTTTTTTTAAATGATAAAACAGATGCTTGTACTATGAGACGTCACCCATGAAATGGGTGACCAGAGCTCTGCAAACATGTCAGGTAGGCCTACTGGGAAACCCATTTGGGAAAAGGATCGATATGTGGGACCTGGCCTGGTGTGCAAGAGCGCTTATCGGTGCCTCAGGGATCCTGAACCTCTGGAACCAGGTGGCGGCATGTATTTCTCTACAGTGGAAAAGTGGAAAGAAACCTATAGCTGCTGATACACATATGCACACCTGCCAGTTCAGGTGGGGGGTCTGGTCACCAGAGGTAGGCCTGCTAGTCCTCTCCTATGCAGGTGGGTGTCTAAAATACTTGACACACCATTGTCACGAGGACGGGACCCCTGACTTGGACGGGCGGGACGTACCTTCTAACTTGTGTCCGTTTCCGCCCCGTCCGCAGGATCCCTTTGATGTGGCTTGGAGCGGCTTTGAGTTCCCTTCGCTGCCTCCGCTGTTGGCCCTCCCTTCTCTGACGTCAGGGGGGAGTCCCCTGACTCTTCCACCGGTCAGCCTATCCGGTGCGTCCTCGTCATCGCCGACGGACCAATCAGCTGAGCCAGTGGAGAATAAGGAAGTGCTGGAGATGTCCACAGGCGCGCTGCCTGACGGGAAGACGCCGACCCGCGAGGAGGACGCCGAGACAGAGGGAAACGGACGGAGAGAAGAACCATCGCCGGTTATACCGAAGGAGAGACGCGACAAGCCAGGAGGCCAACGGACTCACGAGCCGCCCTGCCACGCTTCCAGGGGAGAAGTGTGGCTGGCCAAGGTACGAGGGCGTCTACAGGGGTTGTTCACTGCACGGGATGGGACAGGCTAGGACGAGGGTAGCCACGGAGCCCTGCACGCACTGCTCATAGAGACGCTGTACACACGGTGGTGGAACCCGGTGATCCCTCACTTCCCCCTTCCCCTCTTTCATTATTGTCCCCTGGCCACACCACTAACGAGGCTCTCCTGTGTCTCTTTTCTCCCTGACTATATCCGGAGCCGTGGAGCCTCAAGGAAAGGGAAAAAAGGACCCTGCTGTGCATCTTGCCTGGAGGAGACGTCTCAAAGGACAGGAGGAACCCTTGAGTGGATCGAGACTTTGCCCCGGGCAAGCCCCGTCTGTTCTCAATAAAGATCTTGTGGACTGCACATTTTGGTTGAGTCCTTCCTTCCCCGGCCCCACCGTCACAACCATATACTACACCAGAGAGCGGATGAAATTCCAATAGTCGAATAAGGGTGCACCTATGTTTTGAAATTTGAGTGTTTTCTGTTTTGCACCCCTAATTCTTAGCCCCGATATTAGCGGCCAGTGGCCGGCTGTCTCTCCGAGTCCTAAGGTTTATGGGGAGAACTTGCCATCACCAGTGGCTGGTGAATCGGTCACTGTTGCTTGCAATGTATTACTCAAGTACTTCTTTCATGTCCTTGGACCACCAGTATGGCTGAGTGGAGTAATCAAGTTTTACTCAAGGAGCTGGTTAGGGGTTCAGTTCCCCGGATAGTATGACGCAATACCAAACACAGGTAAATATCCAGTCAGTTGAATTTAGTTAAGAAATAGTAAAACATTATTACTCTATTAGAAAAAGAGAACAGTTACAAAATAAGTACAAGGAAGAAAATCAAAAATGTCAAAGACGTATGCCAGCTAAGACATGAACCCAGAAAGGATTCTAGAGGTTTGAAACAAAAGAAAAATAGCCTATTCCTTGTCAGGGAACAATGATTTCTTATGGGAAGAATAATGCCATCACTGGAAGTACTTGGCAGTCTTAGAATTCTATTACAGGATCGGAGGCTTCAGATTATGCTTCTCTTATCTTTACTGCAAAACACAGCAGCCAATGAAAATGCATATTTTCTGTATAAACATTATAAACAACTACATTGCCCATGATGCACACATATTAGCCACGCCTCCACAGTCCATAAGAACCCTCTGCGTGGTCCCATCATCCTCTTTCTTTGCTGCTCACAGCAAGAGTTAAGTGCTACATTTCATGTTCCCTCACTCTGCTTGCATGGGGGTGTTGATTGTTTTTTTTTCGCAGATTTATGTGAGAATTCAATTGAGTATAGGGGTCTTTAGTTACCTCAAGAGGTTTTGCTTGTGATTTCCGCTCTGGGAGCGAGCGCTCCAGTATATTGGGGATTTCAGCCCTTCTAGGCTTTGTGTGGCCCCATGTAAGCAGAGTTTTCCTGCCTGCAACGCGACGCTGTGTTGTGCGTCTACATCACGGTCGTTGACCGGGCAGGGCGGCAGCCGTTTTGCACACTCACGGAGCCTTCTTACCGGCATTGGCGTCTGGGCTCCCTCATCGCCCTCCTCCTAACGCTCACACCGGGTGGCTCTCGGCTGACGCGCGCGCCCCAGCCGCGCTCAATTGGGCTCCTTTTGGCCTGGTTTAGGGCGCGTTTTGGGCGGCGCGCCTCAGCACGATTCCTCGGCAATTTCAAACGCATTTCTAACGCGGTTTGCCGCCCTGTTTACAATCGCCTGCGAGAGGTTGTAAAATATCGGCCAAAAGAGTGAGCACACGCTCTTTATACCTTTATATTGGCCCTGGTCTCTCACCTCACTGACTACAGCTTTGCTGAGGGGGTATTTCAGTACTATGATAGTTCTACTAGTGTGCTTGTGAGCTGCCCCCCCCATTACCCCTCCTGGTGGCTTGAGTATTACTGTACCAGCATTTCATTGACTAATAATATCATAACTTCAGTCCACCTGAATTATGGAAGACTGGGTTAAATACCCAGATGAGAATGAAGATGAGGAGGAGGTGTATGACGGACAGCAGGAGGCTGTCCTGGAGGATAACCTAGTGGAAGCACTGGACGCCTATGTCCAGTCCTCCGTTAGTAGAGCAATGGAGACCACGGTTCCCCAGACCGTCCAGCAAGCCCTGGGGACTGCCTTGCGGCCTATTAGAAGACAGATAGAAGATTTCGCTAAGCGACATGGCTACGGCAAGCGGCCTCAAAAGCGGAAGTCAGAAGCTACGACCTCTGGTCAGAGCACGGTTAATGCTAAACAGTGGCCACACGCCCAGGTGCTATCCACGCTGCCCGGCAGTGGGGCAAGCGACCATTCTTACATGAGAGGTAAGGCCAAAGCTAAACTAACGGCCTATACCGGCATCACAACGGGCACAGACACGGATACCGACACCTGGGAGGAGCCTCCCCCTCCAAAGAAGGCGAAGACTTTGCCTCCATTGGCTGCGCCAACCCCCTCAACTCCTTTTACCTTTGACCCTTCTGACATCATGCACCCACGATCTTCTGACTGGGCACCGCCTTCCGCGGTTTCTGATTACTTACACGAGAATCTTCGAAAAGGTTTTTCTCGGGAGGTGCGCAATCGATTGCTTTCAGAATGCCCATGTCCAGATCTGCCAGACAAGGTGGCCGAGACGCCTGACATAGACGCAAACCTGCTAACATTCCTAAAGAAATTCTCAAAAGATCCTAAACGGGGCCTCGACCGTGCCTGGCGCGGCTGCCAAGATAAGATGCTTGATGTGGTGGGCCCGTTGGCCAAACTCTTAGAGATGGCCCTGACAGCCAAAGAAAGCGCTACTCCAATAGACCCAGATATTCTGGCGGGCTGGACCCAACGGGCCATATGCCTCATTGGAAACGCTAATTGTGCGATTTCTGCGGAACGAAGAAAATCATTGCTCATCAGGATGGACAGTAATCTCACTGAGTTGGCGGACGCCGAACATGGCCCCTTAGCGGACGGACAGCTCTTTGGAGAGCGATTCGTTAAAGACGTCTCAAAGTACGTAGGCACGTTTACATCCTTGGACAAGGCGCAGACTGAAATAAAGAGGGTCTTCCAGCAGGGTGTTTTTAATCGGGCCGGACGAGGCAGGGGCCGCTCGTCAGGCCGCGGTTTCCAGCAAGGCTCCCAGAGAGGCAACTTTGGTCGCGGCTGTGGGGACTGGGACTCCACTCGTGGAGGTGCCTTTTACCCATCGCGCCAAGGATTCAACAGGGGAAGATTCCAGACCGGAAACAACAGGACAAACTTCAAGGCCCAGCAGTCTTCAGGTGAGTGTCACCGATCATTCTCATCTTCCTTTGGGGGGTCGAATTCAGCACTGTCTACCGCAGTGGCAGCAACTGACTCAGGACGCGTGGGTGTTGCAAACAGTCATGGGTTTTCACTTAGAATTTTATTCTCCTCCTTTTCAGACCGGTCCCCCTTCCTCCCCCCCGAGTCTCCATTTTTCCCTACAAGATCGCAAGTTTATAGACAAAGAAATTGCAGGGTTGCTGCAGAAACGCGCAATAGCACGGTGCGACGAGGGGCCTCACGGTTTCTGCAGCAACATTTTTCTTGTGCAGAAGAAGGGAGGTGGGAACAGGCTTGTTCTGAAACTCAAAGATTTCAATCAGTTTCTCAATTACAATCATTTCAAGATGGAGGAGATCCATCTCTTAGCAGACTTATTGCAGAGAGACGACTGGATGGTCAGGTTGGACCTCAAGGACGCCTACCTCTCCATTCCAATTTTCCGACCGCATCGCCGTTTCCTCCAATCCCGGCCGATGGTACGAATATTCGGCCCTTCCTTTCGGGCTCTCATCAGCTCCTTGGTGCTTCACCAAGGTGATGAAACCGGTGGTCGCTCATCTTCGAGAGCGAGGGTGTGACGGGGCGAGTGGCCCAGG
The DNA here is from genome assembly GCF_964261635.1 of Lissotriton helveticus. Lineage (NCBI taxonomy): Eukaryota > Metazoa > Chordata > Amphibia > Caudata > Salamandridae > Lissotriton > Lissotriton helveticus. The sequence goes on along the minus strand of NC_136072.1, from coordinate 1,134,109,079 downwards.
AGAAGAAGAGAACACTGACTGGTGGTCCGCCACCCCTCTATTACCCACTTCCTTTCCAACAGCCGCCTGACCCCTCCTGGACTGAGGAGCCGGAATCGAACTGGCCGAGCGAGACAATGAGAAGCGGCCCCTTTAACTACGAGGCAAGAGACGACCTGGCCCCTCCCACCTACAGCCTCGGCGGGACGTCAAAAGAGGGACCAGGCCCAGAAGCAGCGGACGGCGTTTCCCAGGTGGAGAAAGGAGATTGGAGTGCTGATTGCGGAGAGGAGACGGGAGAAGGAGTACCGAGAGAATTGACGGAGAGCGGAGAAGGAGCAGAGGACCCGAAGCCAGGAGGCCAACGTTTCCACGCTTCGCCCCGCCACGCTCCCACAGGAGGGACGTGGCTCCAACAGGTACGGGGCCGAGTGGCAGGCTGGGTGGGATGGAGGGTCCAGCCTCCTGAGTGATTGTATAGCCCTGTGTAAAGCCCTAAACTCCTAAAAACTCCTCCCTACACGAGCACTTCCCTCACTGAGTGTAAATAATTCACTGTTCACCGATTTCCCTCACTCCCGGCCCCGCTGACCTGTATGGTCTCCTACTGTGATCTGACACGGTCTCTCTCCCTCTTTCCACACGCCCCGGAGCCGGAGAGGAGAAGCGACGAAGAGACCTTCCCGAAGTAAGCTGGATTCATCGCAGAAACCGCCCTTTGACCCAGCAGCGTTTGCCCGAGAACGGATCACAAGTCGGCAAAGACGCTGTTACATTAAAATAAAGCCTTCGTTGAAAATTCTACTCAAGGATTCGGCCTCTCACTTGACCTCCTCCCTCCACCTTCTGATCATGGCACAGAGCCAAGTCACCCTCTTACAGCATCTGAACCTCACGACAACGCTGCTTCAGGGCTTAGGGTTTGTGATCAACCGGGCAAAATCGGTGGTTTACCCGACGCAAGTGATAGACTTCCTCGGGTTCACGATAGACTCCAGGTCGGCTCAGTTGTGTCTTCCCAGGTCGAAACTGAGAGATTTAAAGAAAGAGATTCTGGCCCTTCTGGCCAAGCGGACAGTCTCGCTCCGGACCATTGCCAGGGTAGTAGGGATCTTGGCCTCATCGATTCAGGCCATATTTCCGGGCCCTCTTCATTACAGGGCCCTTCAACGTCTGAAGATCAGACACCTTCAGAAAGGGTTGTCATACGCGGATGCCATTCCACTGTCGCAAGAGGTCAGAACCCAATTACAGTGGTGGCTGAGTCACATAGAGGCCTGGAACGGCAGAGCAATCTTCGGTTCTCAACCAGAGGTGGTTATAGAGTCCGACGCCAGCCGTTGGGGCTGGGGCGCGCGCTGCGGCGACATCTCCACAGGCCGAAGATGGTCTCCCCAAGAATTGTCTCTACACATAAATTGCTTGGAGTTGCTCGCCGGGTCGTTCGCAATTCGAGCACTATCCCCGAGGCAGACCTCATGTTGCATCCTCCTCCGAATGGACAATGTGTCCGCGGTGAGGTATATCAACAAGTTGGGCGGAACGAGATTGTCTCTTCTTGTCGAGATAGCCAAAGATTTTTGGCATTACTGCCTCAACCACCAGATCTCGGTGATTGCGGAGTATATTCCGGGACAATCCAATCAGGTGGCGGATTGGAATTCCAGACACCTCAGAGACTTCAGCGACTGGGTGTTGCTTCCGGAGGTCTTCCAGTGGCTTCATCGGATACGGGGTCCGTTTCAGACGGACCTTTTCGCCTCCAGACTCACTTGTCAGCTACCCCGGTTCTGCAGCTGGAGGCCGGAACCGATGGCTCAGGCGACAGATTCCTTCCTACAGGAATGGTCGGGCGCTGTTGAGTATGCGTTTCCCCCGTTTCTACTGATCCCCAGGGTGATGTCACAGGTGATCAGGCAATAGGCAGAAATAGTCCTGGTGATACCATGGTGGACATCCCAACCGTGGTTTCCGATGTTACTTCAGTGGAGCTGAGATCTCCCCAGGTTACTCCCCGAGTCAACCTCATTATTGCTGGGCCCTTATAAGGAGCGGCATCCAATGATAATGGAAGGACGACTCACTCTGATGGCATGGCGGCTTTCAGGGAACAGTGGCACATGCCAGGAGTTTCGGACAAGGCTTCTGACTTTATCAAGCAAGCCTGGGCACCTTCCAGCAGGAAACGTTATTCCTCAGCCTGGAAGAACTGGGTGGATTGGTGCGTGGAATGACACTTGGATCCCGTGGAGTCGGAACTTTCCCATGTGCTAAACTTCCTGTCGGATAAAGCTGCAGAGGGACTGGCTTTTCGTTCAGTCAACAATTTCCGATCGCCCATTTCGGCAGGGCATGCGCTGGTGGATGGTAAACCAGTGGGCATGCATCCAGTGGTGTGCAAACTACTGAAAGGAATTAGGGTTGCTAATCCTCCTAAACCCAAGTATTCGGGTCTTTGGGACGTGTCCTTAGTTCTTTCCTTGTTCAATAACTGGCCTATTAATAGCGTACTTTCCAGGAAACCGCTTTTGGCAAAATTGGCTATGTTGTTGTGTCTGTCAGCGTGCAGACGTTCCTCGGACGTGAGAGCGCTCGACGTTACAGGTAGAGTGTTTACCCTGGAAGGGGTTTCTTTCACTATTACAAGACGTACCAAGACAATGTCTCGTCATATTGACTATAATGCTTTTCCAGAAAATGAAAAATTAGGTGTAGTGAATTGTTTAAAGGCATATGAAGAGAGTACAAGGGCATTGAGACCGCAAAATTGCACCCAATTATTGATTGCACTGCAAAAACCGTACAGACCTGTGGCGGCTGCCACCATTGCTAGATGGCTCAGATTCATAATGCAGGAAGCTGGTGTTGATCTACAGATATTTGGTGCACATTCTGTTAGAGGCGCTATGGCCTCGAAATCATACATGTTGGGTTCAACCATTCAGGACATTATGCGTTGTGCAGATTGGTCCTCAGAGTCAACTTTTAAAACGTTTTATTATAAGTCGGTGGGAGATATTACTTCTGTGGTATTTGGACAGCGTTAAACTAGCATAATCTGAAGCCTCCGGTCCTGTAATAGAATCAAAAATGTGCTAGCATTCGCGCCAAGAATTTTCAATTCTATTAAGGACACGGAGACGAGGATTATCCCACCCGGCTTTGTTAACTGTAAAAAAGCTTACCCGCCCATGTTCACTGTTATGACGGATTGGTTTATACAGTGGTTACGGTTGTTTCATTTCCTTTATTTCAGAATCAGACAAGAAGTCTGAATAGAAGAAGGTGGATGGCACGAGTTTATGCTTGAAGACTGGTTGTTCTTCCACGTTGGAAGAGATTGTGGACTTATTCATGTTACTGTTGGGACTTGCGTTCTCTACAAAGAAAGAGGATGATGGGACCACGCAGAAGGTTCTTATGGACTGTGGAGGCGTGGCTAGTATGTGTGCATCATGGGCAATGTAGTTGTTTATAATGTTTATACAGAAAATATGCATTTTCATTGGCTGCTGTGTTTTGCAGTAAAGATAAGAGAAGCATAATCCTCGCCTCCTCTGAAAATTCTTGGCGCGAATGCTAGCAAATTTTTGATTCTCCCAAGTCCCGAAGAAAGTGTCTCTCCAGCTGTAGCAACATTGCCTTGCCTGCACAACGGTTTCAATGTATTTTCGCTCAGGGCAGCTCGGTGGGCTTAGACATCTGCTCCTGAGTGCTGGCTAAGTGTCCAATTAGGTCTTCCAAGTGGTAAAGTCGGAGTTGGAAATTGTTTTTTTCACAGGTTCCTTAGACACATGTAATGCAGCAGGTACTAGACGCTGACGCTAGGTGTGCTCTTGGTGTCACGTGGGGAAGCACAAGGAAACATTCAGTCTAGCTGCCTAACACCAGCTTCCTTAACATGTTAATGTGTTTATTTATTTAAACATTTATATAGCGACTGTGACCATACTGGTATCCTGAGGCTGCCCGAAACTCACTGGGACATAAGGGGGAGGGGGGTAACAGGAAGACTGACACTGTGATCATACAGACAGTGATAAACAATGCTGCTAAACAGGATGCTACAGTATAAAGACATTACTTCGGGAAGAGACAAGATGTCAAGGCTTTTCTGAATTGCAGAAGATCTATCACGGATCTGATGGGGGCAGGAAGAGGATTCCAGATTTGGGGTGCTCTCAACATAAAAGCAGGTCCGCCATATCTGGTCTTCCTGAATTTTGGAATGCACACAAGGTTGGCCCTTCCATAGGGGTTGCCGCATGTTGCAAAGTGTTTTCCTCTTCACCTCAGGGAACCTTTTTTAATAAACTCTGCAAGCTCCGCACATTTCACGAAGTTTGCAGTTTAAAAAAAATAACTGGCAGGAGAAATATTCCTGCAAATATAGGCTTGCAGAAGTAAAATGAAAAAAGACGTATTGTCCCCGAGCACAGTGTAACAAACTAAATCATTAGAGAAAAGAGAGACCAAATCATGTTCTTTTCCATATCAATTATATCTGTTACTTTTATTTTATTTTATTTTCTCTTCACAAACTTGAAATTTCCGTCAAGCTGTCAATCTTCATACAATGTTTGTTAAGATCGTACAAAATGTAGCCAAAAGAAAGCAAAGCCGACACGTGTTTCGTCATGGGAAACAATCACCCATTGACTTCTTCAGGGCATGAAAGACTTGATCCAAGCCACAACTTGAGAAACCCAACGAGACGACGATGGGAGTACTTTCCCAGAGATTTTCTTTTGAATCATCAGGGACTCGTTAATCATATGGAGATATTGAACGGTTCTATGATGGATGGATACTTACTAGTTTGAGAAATATACAGATTCAGCTAGAATATTGGACCATAGACAGGTTATACCTGGAATGTGGTACTTGACTTCGTGAGGAGTCTTTTATGCCCTGAAGAAGTAAATGGTATATTCCGTCTATAAGTGCACATCCTGTCTCAGAGTCCTATAGTAGGGTGAACGATCTTGAATGGGTTAGTAGGGGCCACTCGACCAGACATGAGACAATTCCTACCCTTGATCCAACCTGGACCTGTGTCCCTCACCTCATAGCATCCAATGCCCAAAGCCTTATCAATCTTTTAAAGTTATGTTCAAGGTACAATTTAGTCAAGTATTCTTAATGAGGATACTTTTATTCCATTTACAAATCTATCAAATGTCCATCAATTAAACACCCTAGTAAAGACCGCGCCTCATGGCACAAATGGGCTATTTGGTTGTTAATGCCCAAAAAGTGATGAAACAATTACCAATTAAATGATGTCATTTGAATGAGAAACATAAGGATCAAGCGTTCAAATACATCATAAATTCAGTGCATAATCTGTGAAAAAAATAAGCGTCAGGCCCTTGTCAGGAGGCCACTGCAGCTTGCACCACCCATTGCTACTTCCAGAACTGGCAATGCCATTATCAAAACAACTACTAACCCTCACACTCCTCCAAGTGTAACAATTCAGACAATTCCAGGCCCCTAAAGCTTTAAGAATGGCATGGACAGCAGGTATAAGTCATTTTTAAGGTATATTGAATTAATAAACTACAGGTGTTGTGCTGTCTCTATATTAAGACAAACAGCGCCACCATGTGGCCGACTGTCATAAATGCCGGTGCAGGAGTTGATGGTTAAGTGAAGGTGCCGGGCCCTGGAAACCACGGGCTCAAATTAAGCACTGCATAAACAGACTACACTATACATATATTCCCTGCAAACCATCAAAGCATGAATGTCAACCCCAAGTGTCTAATTTACAATACCGTTACGTCATGAAATAAAAATCTCTATAATACATGAACAATAATGTCATTTGTCTCTTAATGCATATATCTGCCAAAGGCCCTGGTAGTGTAATCTGTAGCCATTCACTAGTTATGGAAAGAACAGGGACTTTGAGACCCACTCACTCTAGAGGGATAAAATGCCAATTCTGCACGAGACTCTTGACAAAACCTGAAAAATCCGACAAACATTCGAAAGATAACAAATCTATAAATAGTAAACATGACAATATGACGACGCCCCCTCTAATTATCAGGACATATGTAAAATGGAAATTTCAAGGGCTTCGGCCAAAGTTTCCAACATGGTGGTTATTCAAGAATGACAAATATAAACTTGGCCCTCACATGGGGCGCAGCATCCGCATCAAAAAAGTGTGTTGAAACCAGGGGGGCTCGCTCGCTGCGGACCCCAAGGAAAGTAATAGGATTTGAAACGCTGAGGCGGGCGTATATAGAGAGGTGGCGATTTTAAATAGGAATTAGGGGGTGCCATGTGACCCAGGATGCAACAAAGACTCAAGAAGATCGGGCAAACTTGGTCACCATGTTGGTTAGGCTACTAACAATACAGGATCGCTAGACCAACCCAAAAATATGAAGCAACACACGAGAAAATGTTTTTTTTTAAATACACACAAAAAAACAGATGAGTTGACAATATACCATTTTAAAAATGAATGATATATATATCCTCGACTGGGGAAAAACAGAATACATATATATATATTATGTTTTTTCCCCAGTTGGGGACCAGCCAACTAATTTAGAGAAAGTTTTGAAAAAGAAAGAGTTTTGTTTTGTTTGATGAGTGTGCTAAAGCTTTTGAACTGGTGCGATGATGTATAGAGGAAGTGATGCTCTTGAACACGATCTTTGTATAGTCATAACGGGTGGGAGTGCCTGTGGCTTGGGTGCTGTCCTCATGTAGAGTAGACATGGACAGGAGGAGGTGGTGGTGGTTTACACCTCCAGAGTTCTGAAAGATGCACAGGCCATGTGCTTGGTCACAGAGCATGAGGCTTTGTCCTGCTGGTGGGTACTCAATGTTCCAGACCTTCCCCGTTGGTTTCTGCGTTTGACTTGAGAACGGACCACAAATCCTTGATTGACTTACTCAGCACAAGAGGAGAAACCTCTGACACTCCAACGATTGTCAAATCGCGACAAAGGTTCCAAGAATATGTGTACAACATGAAGTATGTGCCACGTGTATGCAATGTTGTCAATTTTTCTGTCTACCTTGCTACAAAAGGATATGGATCAAGGCAGTTAAATTGATGGCGGGTGTGGTATGGTGGTGTTGCCAGCAGGATTGGTAAGGAGGGAGTTGCAACTAGCGCATGACAGCTGCGCGAGGAGGGGAGCAATGACCTGAAGGATCAGCGTGGATTACCCGTAGCCCATGTTGGATAGACTTCTGGAACATTTTGCGAGGACTTGATATGTCCCAGTTGACGTTTTCATGTCCAGTGAGCCCTGTTAAGGCCCCCAAGCAGGCCTGGAGAAAAGTGGCTTTGAATCTTGTGCTTTTGGGAGGAATGTCCAAACTCCAGGTGGCCACCAGTACGTTATGTGGACAATGTCACCTTCCAGGCCAAAATTTACAAAGGATGTGTTTCAACATGCAGGTTTGCCCCCACCAAGTGGTCTTAGACAATGGACAAATGTGATGGAAGGGTTTTTGAGAAGAGAACATGTTAAGCATTTAAGAACACCTCTTTATCATTGTAAGATTAACAGGCAATTTGCAGTTGTCCTTTGGTAATGGTTGAACCGGAAAGGGGGTGCTGAGGGATTTTCTGAGGACGGTGAACACCACACACCATGATAGCACAGGGACAGCGCTGTTAAAATTGCTGAGAGAAAGATGTAGGGACAAAAATACAAAGGCCTTAGATAGCAATGGGAGTTGGACTGGAGGTAAGGTTACACAAAGTTGAGTACAGACAGTAAACAACTCATGCTTTATGTACAAAGCTAGGAGATTTAGTAAGATAACAGAGTTGTTAAGAAATTGAATTTTTAGGTTTTTTTTAAACCCTAAGTAGGGGTTGTTGTAAAGGAAGCTGAGGTGAGGTTCCAGGATGCAAAGGCGTGGAGTACAAGTAAGATGTCTGTCATGCTACAAAGTGTGAGGGGTGAGATGCTTAAGACGTTAAGAGATGAGAGTATATGGGTGAAGAGTTGGAGTTCCCCCTGTCATAAACCAGGCAAGAGAGGGGGGAAGTTGGCCTGAGGGTGTTAAACAGAGGCACTGCATAAGATTGGTTGGACATCCTAAATGTGTATGGATTCTGTGATATCTGACCATATCTCTCCATGTGTTGTATTGTATATAGTTCTTTATTTATGCTTTGGGTAAAGGTCAGTGTGAGGCGTAGGATGGATCTTCCCTTCTTGACTACCCCAAATAGTTCTCAAAATAGCAAAATCCACACTGCAGATTATCCCAAAATGGTCTTCTGTATTCAATGTAACTCTTCCCAGAAACCATGAGTAGGTCAGTTTCTTTTTCCTGTAATGTCTCCTTTCAAGGCTGATGTTCTTTGTTTTTTTCGGGTCCCAAGTTCTCTACTCTTCACACTGTCACATCCCCCTACCAATGACAGCTTGAGATAAGTAAGTAATACCTCAGAAAAGGAGAAGAGGTAAAACTTTTCCCTATTCTGGTGCATTTCCTAAACTAGCCTTCCCATCTCCAAATTAGAAAGTCGTTCCCTACTCTCTTTCTCTCTCCCTCGTCACCCGTTTCTTAATGTTTGCAGTGTGATTTATTTTCCCAAAGTATAGCACAGGTGGTCCTTAGAGGATTTTCCAAAATTAGACTATGTTTTAAGGAGACCATTCCTTGAAGCGGATCTCAATACCCCTTCATGCCACTAGAGCTGATTTTTCCCCTTTTCTTTGACAGTCTACCTTGAGTTTTCATCTCAAATTCTCCATTGCCACCATCAATGTGCTTGTGCACACCCCTCCAAACCCCCACCTTTCCCGGTCATGCTCCAGGCTAGCTATGATATTCGCTGTAAATGTGTCTGGAATAAGAGTCATCAGTGAAGGACTCGTGAGAGTCTACGAGCCTCGCCTGGTTGTTGACTCTGCCAACTGTTGTGTCCACTGCCAACCTCTAGTCCTGGAGCCCACTCTCCACTGTTGTCCTCATCGGGTCCTCTATGGGTGTCATCGAGTTTGTTGGTAACATCTCCTCCTACTCAGCATCCTCCCTTGAGACCATGTTCTTCATGCTGCATCTGCAAACAACAGGGAGAGTATCTCTTTTATTTCTATTTTCATCTCTCACAGTCTGTCCTCTGTTTTTCTTATTCCTAGTCCATCTTCTCCTTGTAATATTTTCCCTTTATTATGTTTTCCAGTGACCTGTTGTAGTGGTAGCAGCGCCAGGACTTGTGGGAGCAGGATTAGAGGCAAATGTCCTTTACGCCACCCTCACAGTTGGAAATGTTGGCTATGTATTGGTCTTGACATTTTTAGGATGGTCTCTTCCTACAGTGTCATGATAGGGATGATGCTTACAATGTTACGGATGGTTCCATGGTTACCCAGAGACAGTCGCTGCTCGTCTGGAGAATATGTAGCGTGACTGGCTACTTGTTCACCAAATAACATACTTGTTTAACGTTTACCTCTTTGCCACCATCTTTTCAATCATTCTTCGTTCAATAACACCATTTTTATGAGTAGGTTATGGGGAGTAAAACGTCGACGTAGCATAGCGGTGGGGTAATGGGAAGGAGGCAGCAGGCTGCTATGCATACCAACAATGTACATCATCAGCATTTAGATAAAGAGACAAGCAGATATGCTTACAATAAAGAATTCAAGACAATCTATTGGAAAATACACAGGAAAATCAGAGGAGGGAGGAGACAAACAGCAATTCAGCAGGGAAAACTGTGTATGCTTTGAGTGTGTTTGTGTGTGTATTTGTGTTGGCTCATGTGTCTGGTCAAACATGTGTGATTCATTGTATTTTTGTGTGTCCATCTGTTTTGGTGTGTCTGTGAAATTTGTGTGGATGGCTGTATATATGTGTGGTGCATAGCATACCACTCGACTGTCCCTGTTGCCCCAGAAGGTTCAAAAGGCCTGCAGCAGGCCATGGTACGAGACTGCACAGGGACATCTTCGGTATTTTGGAGGCCCTGGGCCAAACGTATTTCAGGGAAATAGCTTTGAATGTATGAGCGAATGACAGCTCTTTCGTGCCCTCTTTGGCCAGGTCATTGATAGTGCACAGGCACACTGGTCCAAATTCTAAATGCGTTTACATCTAATAGTCAGGTATAGTAGATAGTAGTGTGTGCTTTTAACTCCTTGGCTGCGGGGTGTTTTCCCCCACCTGTGCGGGGTGGTTGAGGGGGGGCGGGGCGTGTGGCGCCGCTGTGCTGTTGACGAGCTCGGCTCGTCATGAGGGACAGCGGAGCTGCCCTCGTGACGAGCTGAGCTCGTCACAACCAACGTTCCAACGGCTGTGAGGAGCTCAGCTCGTCATGAGGGCAGATCAACCGTCCCTCCTGACGAGCTCAGCTCGTCAACAGCACACAAGGGGTTAATTTTGTAACATAACAGCAGCATTACTGCAAAAAATCTCTGTCATCCCCCCTAGTAGAGAAGCGTGGCTCAGTGGTTAGAGGCGGCAGACCCGGAAGCTGAGATCGGCCGTGGACCAGGGTTCGATTCCCGGTCTCGGGCCCAAAATTCCATGGACTCGACAATTCTCGCTCCGGTGCCTACTCGACTCACGGGGTCACACTCTGCGACTCTGGGCAATAGCTTGCTTAATCTCCACTACAGCCCCTCGCGGCGGGATGCCTGGCTTTCACCTTGTCGATACCCTGCCGGGGCATCTCACAGGGGAATACCAGGACGGGTTCCCTAAGCAAGCGCCTTGAGACCCCTGGGTGATTCGTGCGCTATATAAATCGAAATACATTTACATTTACATTTCCCATATGTGAGGTTCTGTTTCAATCTAAAAGAAACTTTTTAATGGCGGTTTCATGAAACGTAAACAAAATGTCTGTAATAGAGTCTCACACATCACCCACAAAGGAAAACGGTATTTAACTCCTTGGATGCTCATGACGAGCTCAGCTCGTCATGAGCGACGCCGCTCCGGTGCTCATGACGAGCTGAGCTCGTCATGACCGCGCCCGTCCCGTGGAACGCTCGCACGCTGGGCTAATTTCCCCGCTGTGCTGAACGTTCCATTGGAACGGGCACGGTCATGACGAGCTCAGCTCGTCATGAGCACCGGAGCGCCGTGGCTCATGACAAGCTGACCTCGTCATGAGCATGGGGGCGCCCCCCCCCCTGCCCCCCAGCACAGCAGGGAAATACCTCGAGCAGCGAAGGGGCTAAAACAATCTCTGTAAGAATTATTCACGGTCATCAGGACAAGACTCTCCACAAAACAGAGGCGGCTCGATCAGCCCACCCCCTCACCCCTCTCAAAGGCTGGATCCTGGGCCAAAAGCCACCTTGCCCATGCCCTAAAACTTCTCTGATGGAGTCTTGCAATGAGTACCGCTCTTGCTCATGCTGTTCCTTGCAAGAAGGCTGCCCCACGTACGAGAACTGTCCTTTTATTGATGATTCCCTTGCAGTCTACCCCCAGTCGCGGTGGCACCTACGACAAGAAGGGCTTGGGGGCTTCGGGCATTGAGGGTGCCTGGCCTTTTCCCAGGCAGGCACGATGACTCTGTGCTCAGAGCAGCGTTAACTCTTTCAAGGCCCTGTTAGAAATGGGGTTTCTGGTTGGCTAGATTATGCACCTAAGTCAGGCAGAACCCACCAATCTAGTCAGGGCAAGGGAGTTACACGCTGAAGATAACTGCTGCTCACCCCGTGGTAGCTTGGCAGAGCATTCAGGCTTATCCCGGAGGCAATGTGAAAAGCGTTTGCGCAGCACACTCACACATCCGTGACACACTAGGCACTCCACAAAAGAAACTCCACACAAGGTTATATAAAATAGCCTTTTTATTTTCCATAAAAACACTTTAATACATGTAAATTACCAGCGTGCACACTTTAGAAAAGTATTACGAATAAAGCACATCATCAGTGCACTATAATAAACACTTATAGAGCCGTGCACACATCACCTGATTACATCATGCCCACCTTAGGCATGTGCAGATCACTGTTGTAAGGCGAGGGTGCTTGCCTTGGCAATTAGCCCAACATATAGGCGAACATCCAGCCCTAGGCAGAAGCCTTTTCACTGAACCTGCTCCACCAGGTGATAAAGAATATCCAGGAGTCCCCAAATACCCGCCCCTCCTGGCGGTGTTGATATTCCCCCGTAGGGATGGTGGTGATTCCTTCGATCCCTTTCCCGACATGAGGCCTCCAAAGTAATGCGGTACTGATTCGTGCTCGGCTATGCACACGGCGTGCAGAGATAGCTGCCGGCTCCGTTGACACAAAAATAAGACGAGCGTCGCAAACGACTTGTAGAACAGGCAAAAAGGCCCAAGGTACGGTAGGAAATGGACAACAGCGCACGCGTAGGAGCTCGTCAAAGGCAACCGCGTGAATGAAATTGTGAGAGTAAACGTACCTACCTCTTGCAAACAAGGCAGCAATAAAAAGATAATTTTTCGTGTTTAGTTTAGACCGCTTTTATTCCTCATATTTAATGTGAGAAATGTTGGTTTATGTTCTTTACGTTAGCAATATTAAGGCATTTGGAGCAAAAACAGGGAAAAAGGCAGTGGTGCCGCGACAGAGGGGAATTTGCACATTTATTCGTGCATAAAATAGACGTGTCATTCCAGCTTTAGCCATGCGCGGCACTATCTTAATTTTCAAACTTTGTCGATGGGCTGTTTACAAATATATTTTTTTAATTCTACCTTGCCGAAAATCTATGAATATTCCATGCCCCTGAAAGGATATCACAGTAGCACGGGGTTTTATTGCACACACGCGATTCAACTGAATCTGCGAAAAAAGACCCTGTTGCCTACAATAATAAAATCGGTTTAATTTTTTTGCCCCGCCAGACAAACAGGCCATAGGAGATAGCGTAAGTTAAAAAATATAAGTATTTTCACTTTTGAAAAAGAACTACGCCCAGAAGAAGATACTAAACAAAATATAGATGTCTCTCAAACAAATTGTGTTTTAAGAAGCCTTTAAAAGGGCTGTGCGGGGTCAGACTAATAAACCAGAATTATATTAAACGGACGACCGATTTAACGTTCACGTTTTCCTATTGCTCACGCTCACAGCCATTAGTTCATATTTAATTAATCGATGCATACTAGAATAGACCAAATAATTCCAATTGAGTGAGTGAAATATTGTGCGCTAGGTATTGCCGTATTGGAAAGTCTTTAGAAATCGAATTTAGATATTTATCAGCCGAGGGTCAGTGTTTGTTTTGAATCTGTACACTTCCCGAGCCAACGCTTATGCTATGCTGGAACCCTAGCGATACAAAAGGGGATGATGGACGGAGCGTTTGAACAAATCAAACACTCACCCCCAGTCAACTGATCTGGGTTTAATCCATCACCATTCTTTAGTTCACTCAGCCACCCCAGTTCAGACATGGCTATATGCAAATCAGTCTGACCCTGTGCCTTATGGGAACAGTCCAGCCCGAACTGCCAAGCCATGTCTTCCTTGGACCGGAAACGAGCATCCTGGGACCGGTTTCGGATTCATAATCCTCTTCAGCCAGGCTATCTTGAATCCAGTGGCCAAGTGAACAAGGGACTCACGTCTGAGCATACCCTGCCACACTTAGGGCGAACAAAGCGATACAAAAGGGGATGATGGACGGAGCGTTTGAACAAATCAAACACTCACCCCCAGTCAACTGATCTGGGTTTAATCCATCACCATTCTGTAGTTCACTCAGCCACCCCAGTTCAGACATGGCTATATGCAAATCAGTCTGACCCTGTGCCTTATGGGAACAGTCCAGCCCGAACTGCCAAGCCATGTCTTCCTTGGACCGGAAACAAGCATCCTGGGACCGGTTTCGGATTCATAATCCTCATCAGCCAGGCTATCTTGAATCCAGTGGCCAAGTGAACAAGGGACTCACGTCTGAGCATACCCTGCCACACTTAGGGCGAACAAAGCGATACAAAAGGGGATGATGGACGGAGCGTTTGAACAAATCAAACACTCACCCCCAGTCAACTGATCTGGGTTTAATCCATCACCATTCTTTAGTTCACTCAGCCACCCCAAATTCAGACATGGCTATATGCAAATCAGTCTGACCCTGTGCCTTATGGGAACAGTCCAGCCCGAACTGCCAAGCCATGTCTTCCTTGGACCGGAAACAAGCATCCTGGGACCGGTTTCGGATTCATAATCCTCATCAGCCAGGCTATCTTGAATCCAGTGGCCAAGTGAACAAGGGACTCACGTCTGAGCATACCCTGCCACACTTACGGCAAACAAAGCGATACAAAAGGGGATGATGGACGGAGCGTTTGAACAAATCAAACACTCACCCCCAGTCAACTGATCTGGGTTTAATCCATCACCATTCTTTAGTTCACTCAGCCTCCCCAGTTCAGACATGGCTATATGCAAATCAGTCTGACCCTGTGCCTTATGGGAACAGTCCAGCCCGAACTGCCAAGCCATGTCTTCCTTGGACCGGAAACAAGCATCCTGGGACCGGTTTCGGATTCATAATCCTCATCAGCCAGGCTATCTTGAATCCAGTGGCCAAATGAACAAGGGACCCACGTCTGAGCATACCCTGCCACACTTAGGGCGAACAAAGCGATACAAAAGGGGATGATGGACGGAGCGTTTGAACAAATCAAACATTCACCCCCAGTCAACTGATCTGGGTTTAATCCATCACCATTCTTTAGTTCACTCAGCCACCCCAGTTCAGACATGGCTATATGCAAATCAGTCTAACCCTGTGCCTTATGGGAACAGTCCAGCCCGAACTGCCAAGCCATGTCTTCCTTGGACCGGAAATAAGCATCCTGGGACCGGTTTCGGATTCATAATCCTCATCAGCCAGGCTATCTTGAATCCAGTGGCCAAGTGAACAAGGGACTCACGTCTGAGCATACCCTGCCACACTTAGGGCGAACAAAGCGATACAAAAGGGGATGATGGACAGAGCGTTTGAACAAATCAAACACTCACCCCCAGTCAACTGATCTGGGTTTAATCCATCACCATTCTTTAGTTCACTCAGCCACCCCAGTTCAGACATGGCTATATGCAAATCAGTCTGACCCTGTGCCTTATGGGAACAGTCCAGCCCGAACTGCCAAGCCATGTCTTCCTTGGACCGGAAACAAGCATCCTGGGACCGGTTTCCGATTCATAATCCTCATCAGCCAGGCTATCTTGAATCCAGTGGCCAAATGAACAAGGGACTCACGTCTGAGCATACCCTGCCACACTTAGGGCAAACAAAGCGATACAAAAGGGGATGATGGACGGAGCGTTTGAACAAATCAAACACTCACCCCCAGTCAACTGATCTGGGTTTAATTCATCACCATTCTTTAGTTCACTCAGCCACCCCAGTTCAGACATGGTTATATGCAAATCAGTCTGACCCTGTGCCTTATGGGAACAGTCCAGCCCGAACTGCCAAGCCATGTCTTCCTTGGACCGGAAACAAGCATCCTGGGACCGGTTTCGGATTCATAATCCTCATCAGCCAGGCTATCTTGAATCCAGTGGCCAAGTGAACAAGGGACTCACGTCTGAGCATACCCTGCCACACTTAGGGCGAACAAAGCGATACAAAAGGGGATGATGGACGGAGCGTTTGAACAAATCAAACACTCACCCCCAGTCAACTGATCTGGGTTTAATCCATCACCATTCTTTAGTTCACTCAGCCACCCCAGTTCAGACATGGCTATATGCAAATCAGTCTGACCCTGTGCCTTATGGGAACAGTCCAGCCCGAACTGCCAAGCCATGTCTTCCTTGGACCGGAAACAAGCATCCTGGGACCGGTTTCGGATTCATAATCCTCATCAGCCAGGCTATCTTGAATCCAGTGGCCAAGTGAACAAGGGACTCACGTCTGAGCATACCCTGCCACACTTAGGGCGAACAAAGCAATACAAAAGGACTGTTCCCACAAGGCACAGGGTCAGACTGATTTGCATTTAGCCATGTCTGTACTGGGGTGGCTGAGTGAACTAAAGAATGGTGATGGATTAAACCCAGATCAGTTGACTGTGGGTGAGTGTTTGATTTGTTCAAACGCTCCGTCCATCATCCCCTTTTGTATCGCTTTGTTCGCCATAAGTGTGGCAGGGTATGCTCAGACGTGAGTCCCTTGTTCACTTGGCCACTGGATTCAAGATAGCCTGGCTGATGAGGATTATGACTCCGAAACCGGTCCCAGGATGCTTGTTTCCGGTCCAGGGAAGACATGGCTTGGCAGTTCGGGCTGGACTGTTCCCACAAGGCACAGGGTCAGACTGATTTGCACATAGCCATGTCTGAACTGGGGTGGCTGAGTGAACTAAAGAATGGTGATGGATTAAACCCAGATCAGTTGACTGGGGGTGAGTGTTTGATTTGTTCAAACGCTCCGTCCATCATCCCCTTTTGTATCGCTTTGTTCACCCTAAGTGTGGCAGGGTATGCGCAGACGTGAGTCCCTTGCTCACTTGGCCACTGGATTCAAGATAGCCTGGCTGATGAGGATTATGAATCCGAAACCGGTCCCAGGATGCTTGTTTCCGGTCCAGGGAAGACATGGCTTGGCAGTTCGGGCTGGACTGTTCCTACAAGGCACAGGGTCAGACTGATTTGCATATAGCCATGTCTGAACTGGGGTGGCTGAGTGAACTAAAGAATGGTGATGGATTAAACCCAGATCAGTTGACTGGGGGTGAGTGTTTGATTTGTTCAAACGCTCCGTCCATCATCCCCTTTTGTATCGCTATGCTGGAACCCTAGACACTCCCTGCCATAAAGACACAGTACTCTCCTTTCAGAAGGCACTTCTCAAGCGTGACGTAAAAGTCAGATGCTGGCGCGCTCTTTAGGGTCGTGCTCTTTTGTATGGATAACAAGCCAAGGGCCAGATGTAGGTCGGCAAATACCGGTCGGTAACTGCCGATTTCGGCCGTTACCGACCGGTATTTGGAGTTTGACATGTAGGGGGCCTATCTTTACAGAATCGGTATATTTACCGATTCGGTAAATTTACCGATTCTGTAAAATACCGAATCGGTAAATTTACTGAATCGGTAAATACAGATGTAGGTGGCACTTCAAACAGTGCCACAGGCCATTACCGATTCGTTATTTACCATGTAATACTATTGCATGGTAAATAACGAATTCCAGTGTACATGCACATATGTGCATGTACACCTGTGCCATGTGACACACATACATTCCCTTAGGGCATGTATGTGTGTCACATGGCACACAAGCCAGAAACAGGGGTGCAACAGGGTGTCAAAGTGACACCCTGTCCCCCTTGTAAAATCGGTAATTTTACCGATTCGGTAATTACCGAATCGGTATTTGCCATTGATTCCTATGGGCTTCAAGGCCCATAGGAATCAATGACAAATACCGATTTGGTAATTACAGAATCGGTAAATACAGAATTCTACCGATTAGGTATTTTTTACAGAATAATTACCTACATTAGATTTACCGATTCATGAATACCGAATCGGTAAAATTCGGTATTTATGAATCGGTAAATCTAATTTACCTACATCTAGCCCCAAGTGCTTAAAAGCTGCAATGCATTTGCCAAAAATAAAAAATAGGACCGAGTTAACATACGTCGTATTACGTTTGCGGAAGTTGACGAGTCTAAATAGACGCCTGGTTGTGTTGCTTTTTTGTAGCTGGTTTGCTACTATAGTGAGATAGAAATGCTTTTATTTCCTAACTAAAAATTGAAATATTGGCAGCCGAAAAACGGAGTAGTGTAGATGTAAATGAGCACGGCTTTACCTGTTTGCTTTTGGGAAAAAATATCTGTGTGATTTTACGCCTCTTGAACAAGAGGACCGCGCTGCAGCCGGAGCATGAGGATCTCTTGTCTTTATGGGGCCATGTGTTTCTAATTAGAAACACATGGCCCCATAAAGATAAGAAAGTGCTTTGCGACAGCAGCAAAGCATGCGACCCAGTCCGGCTCGGAGGCGAAAGGGCATCTACAAAAAACCTTCATTGCCAATGGCAGGCCACCGTTTAGCATAAACGGTGACGCCAGCCAATGGAAATGAGGGGCGGGGCTTCAATTCCCTCTCTGAAAACCCCTCATCCACAAAATCTCTCGCCGAGTGAGCAGCACTTAGCGCTGCAACGCACGCGAGATCTAAAAAAACATGGGGGTCACAGCCCCTTCTCTTATAGTCCACAAAGTCTTTGTTCTCTGCTGCCACAGGGTTCTGTGCCCAGTCCAAACCAGTTATGTTCTCACTGATGTAGTTTCCTGGCAGGGGGTGGAGACAGCATTGTTCAGGGCAGAACAGGCCTTTTCAGGTGCAAGGCAAATCTCCTCCCACCACTCTATATGCAGCCCAGGTCTATTCAGCCCAGCCCGACTCATCCAGACTCTCTAGACCCACTGCACATTCCCTGCCCCTGGCACTCCAAAGCCAGACAGTCAATACACATCCTAGCTGAGGACCAAAGACACATAGCTAATAGTGGCATTTCAAAAATTGTAATAATACATCTACATTCACCAATAAGCAGGATTTATCACTTCTATTCCAAACATACCAAAATGGTCATGCTACCCCTCTCATGTGAGGAATTACCACTGAAACACATATCAAGGAATCCCCAATGCATCCCTATGAGAGGGCAGTCTCACAGCAGTAAGAAACCAACTAGGCTGTTTGTCATTACCAGGACCTGCCACACAGTTAAGGCACATGTCCTACCTTTTACCTACACCACACCCTGCCCATAGGGCTATCTAGGGCCTACCTTAGGGGTGACTGATATGTAGTGAAAGGGGAGTCACTGACGTGGCAACCACTTTATGTGCCATGTCACAGCGGCAGTAAATTGCACGCGCAGGCCCTGCAGTGGCAGAGGCCTGAGACAAGTTGGAAAGGTTACTTTGGTGGGTGGCACAAGCAGCACAGCAAGCCCACCAGTAGCATTTAATTTACTGGCCTTGGATATATATATGGGATACCACTGTACAAGGGACTGATAGGTAAATT
Source organism: Lissotriton helveticus (assembly GCF_964261635.1). Taxonomy (NCBI): domain Eukaryota; kingdom Metazoa; phylum Chordata; class Amphibia; order Caudata; family Salamandridae; genus Lissotriton; species Lissotriton helveticus. Next base: position 1,134,090,100 of record NC_136072.1, on the reverse strand, counting down.
AAATATGCCAAACAGGTGTAGACCAATCTTACCATCTTTACCATAGAGAAGAGAGCACGGTCACTTTAGCACTGAAGAGAAGTGATAAAGTGCCCAGAGTCATAAAACCACCAACAGTCCAGAAAAAATACAGGAGGAAGGCAAAAAGTTCTGGGATGACCCTGCAAAATAGGCCAAGTCCAACAAGCCCTGAGCAATGAGTGGCATAATGATGCCATCCACAGGTCTGGCCTAACATTCTTTCGCACTGCATATCCCAGGGGTCTACAAAGTTTCTCACAGAATGCTCTGCGCCCCGGGTCTCATTTTTTTTTCATACAGCATGTAAAGCATAGTGAGTAAGCTCCAACGTTGTACCGATGCTGCGGGTTCTCGAAGCAGGTAAGTGGTTTATTTCAATAAATATATGTAGCTGAAAACGTTATACACATGTGCCAACAATCTTAGTGAGACCAGCGTTGGGAGAGCTTGAAGGGGCAAGGGACAACTGGAAAGCAAAGTCCAGACCCACAGGATATATCAATGTTTTGCACGATTATTTGCCTCGTACAAAAAGATGCCAAGCGATGCATGGATTTACTTCTCATTATAAAGTTCCTGGAGCACAGCTCAGCATTGCACACCATCGAATGAGCTCCCACGCAACCCTTGGTAGTTTCTCTAGCATCAAACACATTTTCACAACAACTCATGTTCTTTGTTTCATCTTATGCCTACACAATGCCCTACTTAACATTGCAGACATATTAATGCCATTTAATCTGCTTTTTCAGAAGCACATGCCAATGCTGCTGGTTTTCTGGGACATTTTTGAATCGTGTACCAAAGGCAGCTTTCGTGAGCATGAGAGGGCTTTAGGGCATGAACCTTTGCTCCTGTGATTAGTTTGTAAAACAATAAGCACCAGGGCCCTCATCAGGAGGACACAGCAGCTTGCACCATCCATGGCCCTGGCCTGCGCTTCCAACTACAGTACCAACACAACTACTATCCATCACACTCCTACACGTGTGACGATTCAGACTATTCAGGGTCCCCGAAGCTATAAGAAAAATTTCGGAGGCAGGCATTAGTCATTGTAAATGTATATTCAACTAATAAACAGCTGTTGTTCTCTCAAAACCAAATGTGGCTGACAGCACCACCATGTGGTTGACTGACACAAGTGTCGGTGCTAAGAATTAAGTGCTGGTGCCGAGCACTGGAAACCACCGGCTCATATTAAGCACTGCCTTGCTCAAATATTTAACCTCTTTTGATCTTGCATGTTTTCACATGGATAACTGAAGCTTCTCCGATTACCCTACTTTTTTGTGTAAATGCACACACCTTCATGCTACTGCTCTGGTTAGGTTGGTGCTGGGTAGCTGTTTTAATTTTTTAGTCGCCATCAGCATCCCCCCACCGAACTGCCCTACTTATAGCATAGAGCATGCTGGTAGAAACCTTCCTCTCTTCTTCCTCTACTATAACACAAACCATGAAGCAAAACACAGGACCTTCAGAGTAACTTATTACTGTTCTGATAAACGAAGGAAGGCACAAGATACAGCCGAATATACCACATAAAGACCAGATGATATTTCAATTGAGATTCCCACCGGTAACAAGACATTATGGGGGGTTACGGGGTAAAGGCTACAGCACACCTTATAAGACATTGAGAAAGCAAGTACTCCAAGCTAATATGAAGAGTAGTTTATGAACACTAAGTGTGGATCGGCCTGTGATAGATGGGGAAAGATTTGTGATAGAAGATTTTGAGTATATATATTTATTCAATCAATAGCATGATCATAGACAACATAAAATCACGTAGCACATAATATTTAAAAAACTGTAGTTTAAAATGATATTGACTTACCGGTCCTATACAGTGTTTTAAAACAAGAGGGAGAAGGGCCTAAAGTTTTTCAACTCAGTCGGATCTGCATCATCTTTCTTGTTCAGAGAGGAGTTCCAAAGGGAGTTGAGGTAGGGGTTAAGTAGCGGGACCAGAAGTCTGAAAAACCTAGCTGGACAGGGGTCTAGTGGAGATCCAGATTTTGCTCTAGCTGGCTAAAAGAAGCCTCCAGGCTGAAAGGACTAAATTCAGGCCAGATGTGATGATGGGAAACGGAGGGGGAGGGAGAGGTAGTAACTTCCCGTGTGGGGATTGAGGAGTAAATGGTTTGTATTTTGTCTTGAAAGAAGACCGAGAGACCTTCGCAAAGGGTGGTGGAGGGTATTATTTTGCTGTGCATTGAGTCAGGTTTCATAGAATCTTGGACAATCTTGAAAATGTCTTTTGCGGAGTTGTTGGCAGATTTAATTTGAGCTGCGGTGTGATCCCTAATCGACCTGCGTTTTAATCTATGGAAGTGTTTTAATGCTATTCTGTAGGCATTTTTGGATTCAGTATTGTAGGTTTTCCGCCAGATCCGCTCGAGTTTCTTACAGAGACTCTTCTCAGTACGGAGTTCTGGTGTAAGCCAGGTAGCCGTAGGTTTGGTTCTAGTCTGTTTCATAGATTTTATGGGAGCTATAGTGTCTAAGGAGGAAGTGACCCAGTGCTTAAATGAGATAGCATCACGGTTGGGATCACTGGCCAATTCTGAAGGAGTTTTTTGAAGGACCGGGCCTACAGTGTCAGGTGTAACATTCCTCCAGTTCCTTCTATTTACATATCCAGGTTTTAGCAGGTTCTTACACTTAGTCATGGACCAGTTAAGTGGTATCATACTATGGTCTGACCATGTAAGGGGAATGGGGTCCTTAGTGGTAAGGGTAGGAATGTTGGTAAATATAAGGTCTAAGGTGTGGCCTGCTACATGCGTAGGCATGGAAACCATTTGAGTGAGATTTTGTCCTTTGAGAATCTCGGTTAATTAAGAGGCTAGAGTGCATTGTTTGTTGTCCATATGAACATTGAAGTCGCCCAAGACTATAAAGTTCGCATATTTCAGCGATAGGTTAACGATAACATTGCAGAATTCCCATATCTCAGAAGGTTTTGAGTCCAGAGGTCTGTAGACCAGTACTCCAGCAATAGTCAGGGGAGATTTTAATGCTAAAGGACATAGCTTCTATCCGACCTGTTAATTCAATTCTTTTATAAGAAGTCTCCCAGTGGTCTCGTGTAATTGCCGCCAATCCACCCCCTCTATTGCCAGCACGATTGACAGTGGCAATTTTATAACCAATAGGGATGGCCAATTTAATATCGGGGTTGGAGCTTTCTTTCAACCAAGTTTCTGTAAGAAATATGAAATCCCAATCACAAGATTCAAGTGTTAGCCAGACATCATCCGCATGTTTGGGAAGAGACCTGCAGTTAATTAGACAGGCATCAATAGTGGTTTTGTGGCTAGTAGACAGTGCATTAGGGGGGGAGGCTGCAACTGTTACCTCGCATTGTTCTTCTAATCGTCCTTTGTCCAACTCAAAGAGGCACGCAGTACATTGTAGGCACTGGCTGGGCTGAGGTTGTATAATGCTGTTGGGATCCAAACAGGTTGGGTTCCGGCAGCTATTTAATCCTAATTCGAGCATCTGTTCCCTGGAACACACTATTCTAGAATCTGAGCGAGAGACCAGCATTTCTGGCACTGGACGTGGGCAGGACGCGGACAGGCGCACGCAGACGGGCTTGCCTTAGGCGCACCCGCTACGCGTCCTCTGTCCCATTGGCTGATGTAGGGGGGAGTAAGACTGGCTCCACCCCATTTCAGCGTGTGATGGTGTCTGCAGAGTCAGCTGTGAGCATTCCTGCCCTCCACGCAAACAACACTCGCCGCGGTAAACCGGGGCTAAGGACAGTACGTTATGCAAAGAGCAGATAGACAGCAGGAAGTAAGTTTTAAAAGCGACGTGCACAGTAAAGATTAACACCACAGTAATGTACCCAGTAAAAGATTAAAACCACTTTCCCCAGTGTTGCTTAAAGATTTGTAACTTTCCCTCTAGCACAAGCGGTTAGCAGCGGCATAACAACTATCTCGCTCCGTAATAGGGGGGGGGGGTTTATTGGGAGGTTGAGGATTGCCCTTAAAAATTTATTTTCTGCAATCTCTAGCTGTTTCAAATATACCAGCCCCCACAGTTCCGCCCCATAGAGAACCGCACCTAGGCCTTTGGCCCAATGTATTTCAAGAATAGGGGAAATTGGGTGAAAGGCTGAGCGTTTTACCCTCAGGCATTGACCTGTTCTAAGGATTGAGTACCCAGGTTCGCTTTCCCCTTGGTGGATTTATAGGGGTTAAAAACCACAAACTTAGTTTTTGAACTGTTTATTTCGAGGTCCCGGTCTTTGCATGCTTCTGCGAACTTAGATAACACATTCTGGATGCCTATTGAGGTTTAAGAAATGAGCAGTGTATCGTCCGCAAATAGCGGAGAGGGTATAAGGCTACTGGCTAATCTTGGCGGGTCACCTCCACAATCATATAGTTTATTTATAAGCCCGTTCATACACAGGGTGAACAGGGTTGGGGCTAGCACACAGCTCTGTCGCACCCCTTTGGAAACTGATATACAGCACCCACATTTTGAATGATTCCTTCCATAGGGAGGAGTCCAAAAGCCTGCAGTCTATAAATGTCTGTTCTGTTTGTTAGTTCCACTTTTTATAGCGCGCGACTCACCCGGGGGCATATCGACGCTGTTAAATAAACCTGATTGAGAGACCAACCATTAAAACTTAAAACAGGTAAGTTTTTAGTGGTTTCCTAAATGGGGTGTAAATGGAGACCTCATGAAGAGCAATTGTTAGTTTATTTCAGTATCTTGGAGCAAGGTAAGAGAAAGCTTTGCCCCCTGTACGATTGAGACGTATTCGGGGCACCTGTAGAAGGGCTAGTGTACTGGATCTGAGATTTCGGCTAGGTATTGTTTTGTAAGTTTTCTGTGCAGATAGCGGGGACCTTTGCCATTCTGGGCATTATATGTAAGACAGCAGATTTTAAAATAGGACCGCTTCCTCACTTCCTGCGACAGGTAATGAGCAGATAAGGAGATGCTGCGCAAAAGACGCAGGCTGTAGTAGCAGGAACTATTTGTGACAGCAATATGATCTTTCATAGTTAATGTCCAATCAAGTTTTATCCCTACATTTTTTACACTTTGTTTAGGCACAGGAACTACTCCCAATTGGTGGGGCCACCATTCATCTGACCAGATTGTTGAAGCTTTCCCCATTAGCATGATCTCTGTTTTTCCAGGATTCAGCTGGAGGCAGTTCTCAGTCATCCAGCTGGATATTGCAAGCATTCCGGCAGTAGACCGAATTTTCTCTGTTTCTAAATTAGGGCCAACAGTGAACATAGGCTGAGTATCATCAGCATATGAAATTATTTCAAAACCGAACTGCTCTACGATATTGTCTGTGTTCTCCATCCTTCTTGCAAAAAACACAGTTGATGGACAGAATGTAGAACAATGTCATACATTCACCCCAGTACAAGGATCTGGGCCTAAATCCATCGTTTTTTTGCACTCCACACCACCCTGGGTTAGACACTGGCTATATGCAAATCAGCTCTGACCCTGTGCCTCATGGGAACAGTCCAGTCCGAACTACCAAGCCATGTCTTTCCCAGACCGGAATCAAGCATCCAAGGACCGGTTTCTGGCTATCAGCCTTCATTCAGCCTGGATAGCTTGACTCCAGTGGTGTGGAGAGCCTGGGACTCACGTCTGAGCATACCCAGCCCACTCGGGGTGAAAATTGCAAAAAACACAGTTGATGGACAGAATGTAGAACAATGTCATACATTCACCCCAGTACAAGGATCTGGGCCTAAATCCATCGTTTTTTTGCACTCCACACCACCCTGGGTTAGACACTGGCTATATGCAAATCAGCTCTGACCCTGTGCCTCATGGGAACAGTCCAGTCCGAACTACCAAGCCATGTCTTTCCCAGACCGGAATCAAGCATCCAAGGACCGGTTTCTGGCTATCAGCCTTCATTCAGCCTGGATAGCTTGACTCCAGTGGTGTGGAGAGCCTGGGACTCACGTCTGAGCATACCCAGCCCACTCGGGGTGAAAATTGCAAAAAACACAGTTGATGGACAGAATGTAGAACAATGTCATACATTCACCCCAGTACAAAGATCTGGGCCTAAATCCATCGTTTTTTGCACTCCACACCACCCTGGGTTAGACACTGGGTATATGCAAATCAGCTCTCACCCTGTGCCTCATGTGAACAGTCCAGTCCGAACTACCAAGCCATGTCTTTCCCAGACCGGAATCAAGCATCCAAGGACCGGTTTCTGGCTATCAGCCTTCATTCAGCCTGGATAGCTTGACTCCAGTGGTGTGGAGAGCCTGGGACTCACGTCTGAGCATACCCAGCCCACTCGGGGTGAAAATTGCAAAAAACACAGTTGATGGACAGAATGTAGAACAATGTCATACATTCACCCCAGTACAAGGATCTGGGCCTAAATCCATCGTTTTTTTGCACTCCACACCACCCTGGGTTGGACACTGGCTATATGCAAATCAGCTCTGACCCTGTGCCTCATGGGAACAGTCCAGTCCGAACTACCAAGCCATGTCTTTCCCAGACCGGAATCAAGCATCCAAGGACCGGTTTCTGGCTCCATCCTGGCTCCATCCTTCTTGGGCACAAGAAAGTGCCATATTTAAAACCCTGTGCCTCTTTCCACCTTGGACACGTCCTCCAGCATGTCCTTAGCTAGCAACATTTGGAGTTGGGGGGCGGGGGGCAGTGGAGTGGGGAGGGATGGAGGGGAGAGTGGGAGAGAGAGAGGGTGGGGGGAGAGAGCGAGGGAGGGAGAGATTGATTGATTGATTGATTAATTATCGGCATGATTCACCAACAGTGGGGCGAAAAACAGGTGTGATGCAGAGGAGCATCCAAAAAGTAACAAGTGTAACCAAACTGATCAATTTGAAGAACACCAGCTAGGGAATGCAGATGGCCATAGACCTCAAAGGGTCCTTGGAGGGGAAATTAAAGAACTTCAGAAGCTGCCGCTTGAAGTGTAAAGGATTGCTATATCTGCTGGTGGCTACAGGCTCCTCTGCCACACCCCTGTCCTGGATCCACAAAAAGTCTGAGTGGGTTGTTGAGCACGCCGGTACAGATACCTCTTGTCATACGTTTAAGTATACAAAAAAGTGATGGGTGGAATGCTTGAATTAATCTCAGCCACTGGTAAATACTCGGGTCGTATCTCAGTCCATTGTTATTTTGTACACCACCACACCTCCATTTGGACCCAACCCTATGCAAATCAGTCTTGATCCTGCTCCGATGGAAACAGTCCAGCCTGTCCACAAATAAAACTGACCAGGGAATCGAAAACGCTACTTCTTGGGGAGTCTGGATCACACCACCTCCTTGAGTAGCTTTGGCATGTGTGTTCTCTGGCGTGGCAAACGGTTCAAAGGAGGTGTGCCTCCCTCATCTGTGAACTATCATTGTGGCAATCCACCAACATTCTGCTTAAGACACCTGTTGTCTTGTTCGGTAATCATGGAACGCTCGTCCACAGGTTGATCTTGCAAAGCAACACTGAATACCATAGCTGCTGCGCTTCTCATGACAACTGTTTCGATATGATCAATCTATGCTTCCAAACACGGGATAGACAGGTCATATGGTTTGTCCTTGTTCGGACATCCTGGTGTGAGATCAGCAACAGGAAAGCCTTTATTGCCAATCTGACTGTTCTCAACTCTAGTATGTTTATGTGCAGTTGAGTCCAAAGTCAGCTGCAGACAGGTTTCTTATATGCATGCTTCACCTTAGAAAAGGTCTTACTCTACATATATATTTTCTTAGGTCATCCACCGAACTAGTACTTGTATCATCTCTTTGATTATGAAAACGCAGGCGTCCCGTTGGCCTGATACCCACTTCCACTGCATGTCTAGTTGTTTTTGTAGGAGTCTCATTCTTGGCCGACATTGCAAGATTAGAGGAATGCAGAACGTAAGCTCGAGAAGAACTTTGTATTTTCTGAGTGCAATGTGCATTGATTATTGCATGAGAAGTCGTGTGCAGTGGCTACTGTCTTGGCTTTAGGTATCGACAGGGTCCTTTGTTTTCACTACTGTCTCCCTCCTGATTTGTCTCCCATACTCGATGTCAGACTGACCTTGACAACAGTGTCTGTGCCTAAAGAGGCCAAATGTTTTGGAGCATCCAATCTGAAACAACTCTTTGACCATACTGGTGCCTTCTGGAGTAAGAACATGCCTGCCTCCTTTAGAGCATTTCTAGTGAACTGCTTTGTCCGTTTGTTTCTGAGGCCAGTAATCTGTAATCAACATATTTTCCAAATAAATCCGGTCTGTTGAAAGGCATGTCCAGCACTCTCGACTGGACCTCTGGATGAAAAGTTGTGCTACACACCCAGCCATATCTCCTCAAAACAGCCCTGGTAACCCCCTGATGGAATCCCTGGTAACCACCTGATGGAAGCCAGAAGCATTAAGTGACGCAGGCACAAGGTTTCTTCTACTTCTTGTAACCGTTTGACCCAGATCTCAGCCGTTGTCTTGGAGGCCATCAATGTAAGGTGTATCATCACTCCACATCTGCCTGTCATAAATATGACAAAATAGACTCGCTTTTTCTGGCTTGACAGCTGCTGCAGCAAACACTCCCACTCTTCTCCACCATATTTAGCTTCCGATACTCTCTCTGTGGTTACAACATATGGCGCTGCTAGGTTTCATGAGCACCTTTGTGCTGAGGTAAAGACAACGGAGTACACTTTTACCAGATTTAATAGGCAAATGTTGACCTGTAAGGGTTTTTTTTAATTATTTTCCAGGCTTAAGATTAGGATGAAATCTGTAGTCAGATTTTGCATACTTGACAGGCCCTCCTCCCAGATGTTATCAAGCACTGGAATAGTCCCAACTATTCTCCAATTTTTTTATTCGTTTTTTTAACTTAAAATCGAAGAAAAATGTTATTTTGTTTCTCAAATGTGGTTACTGGCAGATTAAGTTTGTGTGCCCCTCTGACATGTGGAAACTATAAACATTATCCAGTGGAGGGTTTCTCCTGATCAGCATTTGAAGCATTATTGTCTTGGTTCAAATATCTGTTGTGATCCACATAACCAGCATCCAACTGGGTGTCCTGGATTACATTCCGATTGGGCAGTGTGAAAAGTGGATTTACCTACTCTTCTAGTGAAGTTATCTGAGATGGCAGTTTAGGCACATTGAGTTACTAGGACTGGATGCAGCCTCAGGTCAGCAAGAGGGACCTCGGGCAAACTTTCAGGGCAAGTTGAAGGTATTTGGTTATACAAATCATCCATCACTTTTTCCATGTCCATTGACACGGAACCATTTGTGTGACTGGAGGTGAAGGCGTCTGAAACATGATGGCTCTTGGTAGCCATAGTCTCCTCGTCGCAAACAGAAAGCACATTAAGAGCATGAGTTTCCTCAGCCTCACAGGCGATTTTAGTCAGCATCTCATTATCAGAAGATGTTACGTTATGTTAATAGCCTTTTATATAGCGCACGTACACCCAGGGGTTTCATGGCTCTGACTAGCAGGAACCCAGATGGACAAAGGGTTTATACCTAGGCCAAGGGGAAAAGCCAGGTCTTAAGCTGTTTCTTGAACATTAAGAGGTCGGTGCAGGAGCAGATCCCCAAAGGAAGGGAATTCCAGAGTCTGGAGGCAAGGGTCGCAAACCTGCGTCCTCCCTGACGTTGCAGTTTGAAAGTGGGAGTAACCAAAAGATGAAGATTGGCGGATCGGAGATTACGGGAGGGGGTGTACCTGGGCAGGAGAGTATCAATGAATTGGGGACTACGAGCATGAAGAGATTTGAAAACGATACATGCCGTTTTGAATTCTACTCGTTGAGAAAAAGGGAGCCAATGGAGTTGTTTTAGCAGGGGCCTGGCTGATTGCAAACGAGGATGCCGGTGGATCAATCTGGCTGCTTGATTCTGCACCAGTTGAAGGCGTTTGCTGAGATAAAGAGGGAGGCCCAGGTAGATGGAATTGGCATAATCCAGGTGTGATAATACTAACGCTATCACTACCTGGATCAAGGCCGACTGGGTTAGCATCCGACTAATTTTCTTGATCCTGCGGAGCTGGTAAAAGCAGGAAGATACCACCGTGCCTACTTGGGTCTTCAGTGACAGATCCCTATCGATGACTACTCCCAGGCTCTTTACCGAGATAGAGGGGGTGGGCGGGGGACCAAATTCAGGGGGCCAATAGTGTGGGCCCCAAAATATTTGGCTTTTGCCGTTAAGGATTAATTCAGTCTTGCCGGGGTTCAATTTAAAATGATTAGAATCCATCCAATAACGAATATGCAGCATGGTGTCCTGGAATTCCCTGATAGAATCGGGAGAGTTGTCTATTGTAAAAATAAGTTGAAGGTCGTCTGCATAATTGAATGCGACGGCCTTGATACCCGCTATATATCAATATCCCGATGACTGTAGCCTTGGCTATGAACAGATTAACACAACTTCTAGATGACTTTCTGGTCATGACTCCTGTGTTATCGTTATTGGGGACACAAACTGATGGAGCAGCAGAGTGGAGGGAATAGGTATTTAAGAAAATTCAGGAGTCGTTGTATTATGAGAGGACGATGAGGCTGTCAACGTCGTAGAAGTGATAGCAGAAGTCACTCTGACATGGAGTATCAGAGCACTTGCTGCAGGAAGAAAAGGGGACATCTAAGACTGTCTCCTGGTCAACGATGATAGTGGTTCCATTGACAATGGTGGCTTAGTTAACAATGATGCGTTTGTCAACAATATTAGTTCACCCATTGAGATTGGTTACTAAGTCTCTGGCAACAGGGGTTTTGTTGACAGTGGAACCACAGACTATGTAAGAGTCTTTGTTGAGGACAAGGTCTTTGGTCTGGTTTAGTTGAGAGACCAGAGCTCATCGAAGGTTTTGTAGTTGACAGTATAGAAACAACACCTATTGCTGGAGTAAACATTGTCAGCATAGTCTTTAAAACGGTTGTATGATGGAACAACGAGTTCCTCAACTACGCCTACCTTAACAACGTGGTCTCTATAATGACGGTGTCGAAATTACCACTCATCCCTTTACCACAATGTAGTTGTTCGGGCACGTCGTTCACCTTGCGCGATTTTGGAACTTGTTGTTCCGGAGTCGTCCTTCAGGATGTTTCCCCTTTAAAACAGTTGGCTTGATCTTACTTGTAGATAGAGCTGATGACTGTCTCTTTGAAGGTGATCTGGACCTGTAAGATAAGGATGTGAAGTCTGCTTCTTCAAAGGAGGTCTAGAGGCTTTTTTGGTGGGAGCTGCACAGTAAACAGTCAAAGCACCTGTAACTGGATCCTTTGGTATGGTCAATGGTAGCTTGTGCTTTTTGGCTTTTAAAGTGTTCTCAGACGACTATCATCGTGGGTAGGGCTTCCACTAGATTAAAAACGTGGGATGCTCTTTAAGAAAAATCCCCACTGCTTTCATTTCATGGGTTTTTGAAAAACTAGTTTAAGTTTGTGATGTATTGGGGTGGTAGTCCATATAATCCCCAGTGGCCACTCAAACAATCAGGCTAAGTACACTAGATTTTGTCAGTATGCTGTTACGGCTTTTCTCATTTTCCAGGTTCCAGCGTGAAAGTGGCGGGGGAGGAGTGGGGTAGGGAATGGCAGGAATCAGTGAAGGGGAGGGGGAGGGGAGGGGGGTTGGACCAAAAAATAAAAATGTGTCCGTTTTCATCATTGTCTTTCTTTACCTCTATTTCAAGCTATATCATTCCTTCTCTCCCCTAAATTGCCTCTAAAATCTTCATAGGCTTCGTTCCCTTCCACCTTCGCTCCTCTTGCAATTCTTGTTTTTCCTAATCCCTGGCCATTATCTGGGATATGTGTATTTCAAGTTTTTACCTTTAGATTTTCGTATTCCCTGTTTTTCCCCCCACTAAATCTCAGTATTTCAATGTAAACCAAAACCAGGTAAAAGCAAGAAAAAATTATTTAGTGTTCAGGTTCCTCTCGTTCAATTGTTACTTAAATCACCCTTTTAATTCCAGCCTGTAACTCAGTCTAGACAGTTTTATTAAAGGGCAGTTTCCTTCCTTCTTTCCCTCACCCTCCCCCCCTCCTTGGCACCTGCGAGAGGGTTCTCAATGTGTTAGGGTATGAGGGTGAGAAGGAATGACATTAAGTGGTCGTAGCGTGGGACCCCCTTAGGAAACATCACCGTCCCTGGGGTCATGAAAGGTTCCCCACTTAAGGGTGGACTTCTCTGTCTGGCCTCCTTGTCTTGGTTGCACACTGCAGGTGTGGAGGCTTCCAGTCTTTCTTTGGTGTCCCACTTGTGGTAGCCCAGAGTCTCAGTTGGCGCCTACTTCTTTAGCTTCATTGGTTTCCTCTCTTCCGGGCCTGTGGACACACCTCCAAATGGTTGTGCCTTATTTTGCAGGTAAACCTGCATGCATCAATGTGATGTCTTGTTTTCTGTATGTGTATCGTCTCTGGCCCTCTTTCTATGTAGTCTCTTTTGTGTTTTTCTTTGGTTAATGTTTTTTTTTGGTTTTCTATTTTAGGTGGCGACAGTGTTGTCGGGATGGGTGATTGACATGACACCTCCTCTTCCGATAAGAATGTTTTACAATTACTTTACAGAGATGTCCCGCTTCAAGAATCGCAAATGCTGACCCACTATCTTTTAAGGTTTTGTTGTTGAAAGTCGCACACAAAACAACTGCAGGATATATGATCAGCTTTCTGGAGCCCAAAAAATGCATGTTGTACATGGGTCTTAATTAAAACCCTTCCTCGCCCCCACACGCCCCACATGGTATGAAGAGTTGAGTGGGAAACCTCAGCCATGGTGTCCTGGCAAATAGAAATGTGTCTAGTGCAGAAAGGAGCAGACACTGCTTACCTTTTGAGCAGAAAAGGCACAGAAGTCTTTCCTGTGAAAAAATTCAAAAGGTTAAGGAAAAAATAAGCAAACCTCTGAGAATTTCTTGTTGCCTTATACAATGCAGTAAAAAAAATATGACAGCTGGAGCTTCCAAGGAGGGTTGTAACCTGGGGCTTCCCTACCTAATTGGGTAGAATGTGGGTCATAAAATGAGGTTAATGGGCTGCTTGAGATCTAGGATTGTTTTCAGTGTCAATTGCTGTATTCAGATATTGCTATGGGAACGATTGCTGATGGTTCCCAGTCTGATCTCAGGGAACAATTAAAAAGTGGGAATATATTTAGATCCAGAGAGAACTGCTTAGGTTTCAACAACAGCTAGAGTTGCTACCGCAAACCATAGAACACATGAATATAATGACACATACATACGCAAACTATCTTTAGCTAACCCAGCAACCTTTAGTCTTAAAAGCACTTCTACATCCAGTGCCACTGTGCTCTCCTATGCCTTACAGGTATGTTTTATCATGCTGGTATTAAATAAATCCAACATACCAAATAACGTCCTTCACCATCGAGACTACCCTCATGTTTAGCGCCTTGAGGCAGCATAAAAATAAGTCCAGATAACCATACAATTTGCTGAATATTTCAGACCCAGTGTGCTATTTATTAATCAGGATGGCTGAATCAGCTAAACACTCGCCGATGAACCACGTGGCATCTACAGGTCATAGAGGTTAGTAAACTCAGTCTTTTACAATTCGTAATTAGCGTCACTTACCGTGCATAGAACCCACATAAGTGCGGTATGAAGTGATATATAAGAACAAGTAGTCATTCCTGCAAATCTAGTTAATAAATATGCACTTATACAGCTTTATCAAGATGCAAAAAGAAAAAAGCAGAAATGCCATTGTTGCTACACAATTACACTGACAAGGAAAACTGCATACAAACTGAACAATTGTAGTGTGATTATGGCGCAACAGCAAACTCAATGAGGAAAAAGAATCATTCATCACCATACTTCAAGTAAAGGAGGCAGGTTCAAAACAGCTTTAGCAAAGATTACATTTTTATTTTGATAAAATACATTTAATTCACCATCAACCTTATAATACCAGTAAAGAACGGAAAAAAACGCCTTCGGACGTTTCCGAAAAAACACCTTTTTTATAAGCAATGCTGCAGCCAGATCAAATGACAGAGCAAACAAGGTCACAAACTGGGCTGCAGAAGGCACGTTAAGGCAATGCACAAAAAATATATATATATATATATGTAACATTACATATTCAAACATGTAGCTATATATTTACTGCTAAGGTTAAAAAAGAAAATAACACTGCAGGTTTTTTAAAATGATCTGTAAATAGATATAAATATTGCATAATACAGTCATAATAATAATAATAAAGAATTTAAATACTTTTCTTTGATATAAACCAGTGTATACACTGCGTAGGTCCCCGCAGGGCTGAGGTTTTACAAACATACACAAACCAGCAAGAGCAAGAAACGGTGGTTAAAAAGGCCATCTTCTTCCACAAGGGAAAATTTCCCAGGCACTACCCTCTGTCAGCATCACTTTTTGTTTCTCTCTGTAGTAGCTCTCTGACTAGTACTGGCCAAAGAATGAATTTCCGCAGCAAAGCAATGATCATTTTATTTGTTTCTTCTTTAAAGCCTAGTTACTCTGGACTTCGCAGATTAGCCGTGCCAGATTCTCCAGTTTGTGTTACTTGGTACAAGCGGCAGTGGACAGGATATTGCCATTGGGCACTTTCTAACGTAGAAAGCGGTTGTGAGAGACAATTAACCTACAAGTACGCCAGAAAAGGGGGTCTCGGAAGGTAGCTTACACAATTTTCCCATCAACCTAAAACGAAGAGAAGCACACCTCAATGAATCAGAGAATACTAAAAAGCCAACAGCTCCTCGACAACCGGAGCGAGCAGAGGATATGTGCTTCGAACGCTATCAGATAAGATAGAATTTTGCTAGTTCCCAAGACTAGTCTTTTTTCTTTTTCACTAGCACAGAGTCCCAAAAGGCTTTGGTTTACGATTTTTGAAGGAATTTTCTCAGACCAAGACAAAAGATGGGACTAACTCACAAAGTTCAGTCTTGGCTAATGACAGCTTTAATATGGTCCCTCTAATTTCAGACAGCCTGACGACTATTCACATAGCTTTTTATCAAGCTTAAGATATTTTTAAGGGATATTTAATTTAATTCCAATAAGATATTCAAATTCCATATGGAATTCAAACTTAAAGGTTTTTATGAAAGAGGCAATCCAAGCTTCTTTCGCTCATTAACTTTCGCTCATTAAATGTACGTGTTCACAACAGAAATAAGTTGCAATTTTCTGAAAAAGGTGAGTTTCAAACTTTTAGAATTGTCCTTTTTTTTTTTTTTTAGAAAAAAGACAGTAGGAAGCATCCCAATATAACTAAAGGCTGGAAATAAATCACAAAAATGGTGCAAATCTATGTTTTACTGTGCCGCTCATGGCAAAGTTTGGATATGTTCCATGAGTAGGTTCTTTGATATATTCATATCCCTATCCAAGTCTGACTGGGATGTAAAAACCTAATTTGGCCTAACAGCTTCACAACCGTTGGCGAGAACCTATCCTATCCAAACCAAGTGTGGAACTTCATGTAAAATCCCTAAAGTATGTGGTGCCAAAATAAAGAGTTTTATATTGAACTAGAAATATACTGATTTTCACTTTATGGTGAAGGTAAGTAGATATGGCATTAGAATGGTACACCTACCCTTCCTTATGTATGCCTATATTGATGGTAAAGCATTGATCAAAATATTCTATATTTTTGTCCTTCAGATTTTAACAACGATCCAAACTAATGAACGGCTGCAAATTGGGCAACAGAATGCATTAAAGAACATACACAGAATCCTGCAGCTTCCTTGATAAATCCTGTTCAGGTGGCATTACCACAGTGGATGGCGTTTAGAGGGTGGCACAACTTCTACTACAGGAAGACATCCCTTCAGTCTATTACCCAGAAGATCAACTTCATCAGTATAAACAAACAGATTAAGTTATCCGTATGAAGGATAATCCCATAGATCCCGGCACAAGAGTTTGCAATGTGCTTTGGGCCTTCAAAGGTCAGAGTTCAGCCACAAAGGCTTCCAGAGTAAGCAATCCTGAGGTGCTCTATATGAAGAAGTTTCTTTGCCTACTTGTCTATGCAACACACAGAAGTGGAACACTGACCCAAGACCACTTGGTGCATACAAAGGATGCTCAAGAAGCACTCTGCATACTCTGCCCACAGGAAAGAAGAGAGTCCTATCTGGGCCTGAGGCTCTTACAGTACATTCAGCATTGTTAGAGGACAGACACAGGCTTCACCTGAAATGTCTGCATTGCCTACTCTGCATTGCCTACTCATCTGTACAACAAACAGAGGAGCTGCACTACAGCTAGAACCATCAGTGCACAGATATCATGGACAAGAAGCTCACAGTGCTCTGAGTGACGTATAACAGAAATCATACATTCACTATAGAACTAAAAAAGCAGAAGAGCTCCTGAAGTCTCTCAAGACAAAGGAGGCAGCAGAGGATGCCCGATCGAGGACACCACTCTGCCAAGGCTACTGCAGTACAGTAAGTCTATGAAGAGGGGATTAGTGTGATTCTTCTATTAAGTTTCTCTGGCAATGGATAGAGGAGAGGGGTGGGCAAAAGCTGTCCAGCATGTGGCCAGGCGAAAAGCCTTACTACATTAACAGAGTAAAGTTGGAAAGTAATATCGGGCCACCTCACACACTTGCAAGTGCATGGACTCACCACACAATCCCCAGGAATGCATCATGATCCTCTATACAGGGCGCACTTCTTGCTTTGTCATTTGGTTATAAATAAATGAATAAATAAAAGAATCTTACGGTGCTCTCAGCACAGTAGAAAACGAAAGCAGCAAAGGCATTATCCAAGGAGCTTACAGTGCACTCAGCACTGTACAGAAGACATAAAATTGACACTAAGCTAAAATATTACTGTTACTTGGCACTATGCAAAGCATAAAACAGGCAACTATCTAAGGGTTCTACCGCACATACAACACTGTGCAGAAGACAACAGACTTGCTCAAAGCGAAGAGGTTATAAGAGCACCCCGGAAGTAACAAAGGAGCTTACAGTGTTCTGAAATAAAAGTCTAATAACGACACAACTGGAGGATAACAACATACTCTGCACTGTGTAGAATACATTGCGTAGATGGTAACTAGAGAGCATCCAATGCGTCAACCATTTCACTTAATATATCCATAGTGCTCTCCCTACAGACAACTTTAGTGCCTTGAATGCTCTTCTCACTGTGTTGTGACATCGCTTTATTTTGCATCCAATAGTCCAGTGCTAAATACACAGAGTATTTAATGGCAATGTTAAGTAAGTAGCAAGAGATGTATGCACTGTTCTTAAAGAGTCAGGTCTTAGGCCCCGCTTTGAAGACCATATTTTCATATATAGTAAAAGGAAACCAGAGGAAAACACAGAGTACAGGTGCAGCAAAAATGATCCCTCAAGGAGCAGAGGACAGGAATTAGACAGCTATTCAAATGAACAGGATTAGGAATAATGGGCAAGAAGTCAACTTCTAAAGTGCCCAAGGAAGCAGAGTGGAACCTTTTTAGGGGAAGGCCAGGAGAGTACGACAGTTCTGGACAACAGCATCTTTAGAGGAGGAATTGGGGATGCACAGGACAAATTGGCATTGACGGTTCTGGTAATGGCATCAGATTAATTAAGGCATTGGACAGGCTGTGTCTGGTGACATGAAAGTAAAGAATGCACCACAAACCAAGTGCGGTCGACAGCTGAAAGGAAGGGGTGGTGGACAATCTTCCCACTCTGCAAAACTAAATCATCATAACGGATTGAAGATCAGCCAATCCATATAAACCTTTGGGTCTCCCAGCACTTGATTCTTCCAGGTAGTAGGCAATCTTTGGAAGCAGTGCAAGTAGACCCTCTTCCAAGGCATTCACGCTTGCAGTTTATAAAAAGGATGCATAACAAATAGTTGATCCAAATGAATCACCTGTGTTAGGAGTTGGGGTAAGCTTTGCCAGAGAATAAGATGCTAGCTTGGGCTACAATTCAGGTTACGATCCACAGGACAAAGCTTGGAAAACGACCTGGAAAAAGCCTCAGCACTGATCAAGTTATATTACAGTTAATATATCCCAGCCACTTATTAATCCTTCCTTCATAGTCACCCATCTTAAGTGACTAAACAGATAGGACATAGTATTTTTTAAATGTCTTTGGTAATAAACCGCCTTCAATATATATAGAGAAATCTTATTTAGTAGCAGGACGGTGTTCAAGTGCACTGTGTGCGAACTGGTAATTTAGCAACAACTTGAACGATTACACAAGCAAACTTGGAATTCATTTCAGAATTTAAAATGAGCACAACAAAACATATAACCAAAGTGCAGGATCCCACAGACGGGAGGTCTTTTGGTGTGTGCAGCTTCTTCTGAACAATAGCTGCAATTCTAAAAGAATTCTTCGGGTTGTGTCCGCCTGCAAAGTACACTTTCTCAGTCTCAAAAACCAAAATCAGACAGGGTAATAGGTTAAGTTTAAATGTTTTTTTTAAGCACCTTTCTTGGCATAATGCTGTATACACCTAGTTTAACTATGATTACGAGGTCTTTACGGCGCCTTCTGCTACATCCAGATTACAAACTCTTCTTCGGTTTTCACAGCAGTGACAAACTCTTCACAATGCCATACACACCATCGAAAGACACAGCTCGTTCAATCTTCTTTGGCACGACATAAAATATAGTAGCCACCAGCAAATGTGTCTTCTTGCAGGTTTACACAGTTTCCCTAAAAATACTGAGTCTGCATTATTCATTTTTAAACACTGTGGGCTATATTGTAACATGATCATTTTTTTCAATGATGGTGCTGCAACTCATTGACCAGGGTTTACATGGCAGTCTAAATAAGGTGGCAGTATGTTGGCCGTAGCGTATACAGTCCCTACACCTTGGACGAAACAGTATGTACAGAGAGGAGTTGCTGCTTGGGCAGCAGAACAGCCGCTGATGAACTATTCATGGTCTTGCTGAAACAGAACACTTGCGGTGCACCATGGTGTAGGTCTAAGGCGGCCATGATATCCTTCAGCACATTTGCGGTCTGACTCTCATGCGTGCATTCCGTTGTCCTTCAGCAATAATCGGACTGGGTGCTGCTTTCTCAAGTGAAGAAAGTGAATAATCCATTTGAAGCCCTCTTCTCGCTGTCAGAGGCTTGGCTAGGTCTCAGGCTATCAGCCAGAATCTGGCTGGGGTCCCGTAAAAAGACCAACAGGACCGTTATGTTGTCGCTGGAGCCTCCATGCTTGGCGGCGGCCACCAACCTCTCTGCTGCCCCATGGCCATCGCCCTCACTGGCCTTCAAGTGCTCCAGAACCAGGGCAGGGACGTCGCAGGACTGCACAGCATCGAAGAAACCATCGCAAGCCAAAAGCAGGTAGTCCTCGGAGCCCACCAGTTTGAACGAGGCACTGTCTGCATCACCGGAGACGTAAGGCTTATGATCAATGTCACCTGTGCAAAAAGAAATAAGAAATACATCAGACTGACAAGATGAGGAGCTAAAGAATGATAGGTGCGAGAAATGCAAGGTGGCATATGGGGAACTAATGTTTTTCTCTTCAACAAAAGAATGATGCTCAACCTGCAAATGGGGAACATAGGACTTAGGGGAATGGCATGTACACTTCTAGGGGAAACTTATAGACAGCTTGTAGCATGCAGGAGGACCAATGAGAAGGCTATGTAAGCTGCAGGGAATGGGTGAAGATACTTAACAGAACCAGGGAAATAACATGAAGGAAAGATTAATACCAAACTCATCGTAGAGGACCAAGGGGAATGGTATGGGTTATGCAAGAGTGCACGACTAGAGATGAACAGAGAAACAGTAGCATGCAACCTAATAAGTGTATTCATACCAGAGAACCAGCTACAGATCACGGAAAGCACATGTACGCTGCAAGGCGTGAGAGGCGATGGCAGAATCATGCACTGGTTCCATGACAAACTCGACCGGGTAATCAAACGTGTTTTGATTTACTGTACAGTTAAGACTGATGTACAATTCTGTTGTGTGGTGTACAGCATTATTGAGGACGAATAGTTGCATAACCAGTAACTCACCGAGCCAGAGGATGACTTGTACAGCTACGGAGTGAGTCACTGAAAGGCCTGCTTGCAGTATGTAATGCATGTGGTATCGGTATGAGGATGCCTTGTTGCAAAGCTGTGAACGAGGTGTACACCGTTTGGCATGTAGTAAAGAAGTGTGGGCAATACCTGCTGTTAATGACCCTCTCCTGCAATAATAGCCCTAAGCTGGAGGAGAGGACTACAAGAGGCATGGTCTCATAGCTGCCCGTAGTAGGCTACTTCCACTCTGCCTGTCCTCTGTGAGAAGAGGAGGGTCAGTGTGTAGTGCAGAAGTTATGCGCAATCACATGACCAAGCCATCATTTATGGACCTGTGCATGAGATCACAGCTGTGTCTTACTGCACCATAAGCAGGTCCTGGTCTTCTCATGCATGGCCGGTAGAGCACGGTCCGGAAACGGGCACACGGCAAAGAATGGACCCCAGTGATCATGCGCAATAGCGGTTGTTTCCGGAGTCAGCACAAGATTGAGGAGCTCCCGCATGGGCCGCAGCCAGCCCGTCCATTATATGACATATCACCAGATCAAGGTACAAACAAATCTTTGGGAGACCAAAAGCAAAGCAGCTTGGTAGGCAGAAAGCAAAGCCATAATTGACAATCTAGTACCAATATCTATGAAGATGGCCCGTACACACAGCCGGGTATTCCGATACATCACCTGGCGTCCTAAGAAGGCTTCCTCATAGTGCCTATCCCAAGGAAGCATTCCGATTGACATGACAATGTTAAATGAGAATAATACCATTAACAAAATCAACAATAATAATTGTACCTGCGTAACTCACAATACTCAAGGTTTGTATTGAATTATTATTCAACAGACTGTTCTCATTTTTCGACCACAGAAGAACGAAAGGTCAAGTCAACAAACTGGGATTCCAATATGTGCCTGCAGTTTGATTATAGGTATTCCCAAGGGATGTATTAAATAGGTAGAGTGTTTAACTGCTTAACGAAAGCAGGTTATAAAGTTAGGCCCTGCCATGCACAGAGGTACACAAACCTACAACACAGTCAGAATCCACCAAGCCAAGCTTCTCAACGACCACTCCAGAGTCAAGTCAAGTCAAGTTAGAATTTATATAGCGCACTACATACCCATAGGGTCTCAAGGCGCTTGAGGAAGGGGGGGGGGGGAGGTTTACTTATCGAATATCCATGTTTTAAGTTGTTTTCTGAAGGCTAGGTGGTTTTGAGTAAGGCGGAGGTGGATGGGAAGGGAATTCCAGGTCTTTGCCGCTAAGTAGGAGAAGGATCTTCCTCCCATGGTGGCTTTGTGGATGCGCGGAACAGCGGCGAGGGCTTGGTTGGACGAGCGCAGCTGGCGGGTGGGGGTGTAAAAGGAAAGGCGCGTGTTGAGACAATCAGGTCCAAGTTCGTATAGGGCTTTGTGTGCGTGGGTGAGGAGACGGAACGTTATTCTCTTGTTGACGGGGAGCCAGTGAAGGTCTTTCAGGTGAGCGGAAATGTGGTCTGTGCGGGGGATGTCTAGTATGAGTCTGGCTGAAGCATTTTGGATGCGTTGGAGTTTTTTCTGTAGTTTCGCGGTGGAACCGGCATAAAGGGTGTTTCCGTAGTCCAGACGGCTTGTAACCAGTGCGTGGGTGACCGTTTTTCTTGTTTCGGTGGGGATCCAGTGAAATGTTTTTTTGAGCATGCGTAGGATGTTGAAGCATGAAGATGAGACGGCGTTGACTTGTCTGGTCATCGAGAGTGAGGAGTCCAGGATGATGCCCAGGTTCCGTGCGTGGTCCGTCGGTATGGGGGCTTTTCCTAGGGCCGTTGGCCACCAAGAGTCGTCCCAGGCGGAAGGGGATGAGCCTAAGATGAGGACTTCCGTTTTGTCCGAGTTCAGTTTCAGACGGCTGTGCTTCATCCACTCGGCTACTTCTTTCATCCCTTCGTGTAGGTTGGTTTTGGCGGTGGTTGGGTCTTTGGTGAGTGAGAGGATCAGCTGAGTGTCATCAGCGTAGGAGATGATGGCAGATAGGAGAGTGAGGCAGCAGAACTGCCAACGTTTAATCCAGCGCCTTGAGTAATGTGGCACCAACTTAAATCCATGAACTAATACACTGTGCATCCGGTTGCACATTGAATCTATAGATTCTTCATAATGTTATATATCCATGTATTCTTAAGAAGTTAACAGATCCAAAATATAAGCAGACCGCACCAAAATACAGGAACAAAATATGAATCTCCCTGCATAGCTTGCAAGCCCAAAGTATGAACCCCTCTGCATTAGCATATAGGTGAGAAGTATGAACCCCCTGCACCACCAGCATATAGGTGAAAAGTATGAACCCCCTGCACCACCAGCTTACCGGTCCAAAGTATGAACCCTTCTGCATCAGCATATAGGTGAGAAGTATGAACCCCCTGCACCACCAGCTTACAGGTTCAAAGAAAGAAGCACCCAGCAACAGTTTACAGGACAGAAGTATAAACCCTTCTGCACCAGCTTACCGGTCCAAAGTATGAACCCCTCTGCATCAGCATATAGGTGAGAAGTATGAACCCCCTGCACTACCAGCTTACAGGTTCAAAGTATGAACCCCCTGCACTACCAGCTTACAGGTTCAAAGTATGAACCCCCTGCACTACCAGCTTACAGGTTCAAAGTATGAACCCCCTGCACTACCAGCTTACAGGTTCAAAGTATGAACCCCCTCCACTACCAGCTTACAGGTTCAAACTATTAAGCCCCTGGCACCACCAGCATGTAGGTGAGAAGTATGAACCCCCAGCACCACCAGCTTACAGGTTCAAAGAATGAAGCGCCCGGCACCAGTTTACAGGTCCGAAGTAGGAACCCTTCTGCACCAGCTTACAGGTCCAAAGTATGAACCCTTCTGCACCAGTTTACAGGTCCGAAGTATGAACCCTTCTGCACTCGCTTACAGGTCCCAAGTTTCAACCCTTCTGCAGCAGCTTACAGGTTCAAAGTATGAATCCCTCTGCACTAGGTTACAGGTCCAAAGAACGAAGCCCCCGGCACCAGTTTACAGGTCCGAAGTATGAACCTTTCGGCACCAGCTTACAGATCCCAAGTTCCAACCCTTCTGCAGCAGCTTACAGGTTCAAAGGATGAACCCCTCTGCACTAGGTTACAGGCCCAAAGAATGAAGCCCCCGGCACCAGTTTACAGGTCCGAAGTATGAACCTTTCTGCACCAGTTTACAGGTCCCAAGTTTCAACCCTTAGGTTCAAAGGATTAACCCCTCTGCACTAGGTTACAGGCCCAAAGAACGAAACCTCCGGCACCAGTTTACAGGTCCGAAGTATGAACCTTTCGGCACCAGCTTACAGGTCCCAAGTTTCAACCCTTCTGCAGCAGCTTACAGGTTCAAAGGATGAACCCCTCTGCACCAGGTAACATGTCCAATATATGAACCCCTCTACGCCAGTTCGAAGGTCAAAAGTGTGTACTCCAATGCACCAGGTTACGGGTCCAAAGTATGAACCCCTCTGCACCAGGTTACGGGTCAGAACAATTTGCATCATAATGCTGCTCACACATCACTCCTCAAGCTTAGTTAGCTTTGCCAAAATCACGAAAATAATTTGTCCCCATTTTCATCCCTTGCAAAAACGTCTTTGATGTTCTTCTTACCCCAGGTGTTTGTGCTGCTGTGTATTCTCTTGGTGTGGACTTGTCATGAATCCATGTACCCATGTCTGCAAATCTTACAAGGGCAGCAGCACTGCAACCTCACTGAACTGCAGGCGTCATTTCCAAGTAGACAGTTCAAAGTGGAGACTGTTAGATGCATGCTTGGAGTGGTGGATTATAGGAAACAAACTGCATTGTATCAGCGGTGCTGGACATATCCATCTCTGCTGGGATCAGGAAGGAGAGGGGGTAAGCACCGGGGGGCACATACAGTCAGCTCACAGGCATCTTGCTAGGGTGCAGGCTCTCCCACTGGGTGCCACCACCCACCCTACGAAATAATAGTCCTGAATTGTGCTTTTCAACAGGAGCAGCTTCTTTGGCATAAATTAGTTCACATTTCTCTGCCTTCTCCGAGAGCCACTTAGCCAGATCGTTTTCTTCTCTGTCGCTTAATGGGGAGATTCTGCAATCAAAACTGTCAAGACTGCTCGTGCTGCTAGTTAATTTTAGCATCATACGCCCACTGACAATCTGATCCACTTTCTGTTGAATTTGGGGGGAGCTCGTGGCTTAAAGTCGCAGCATTCTCAAAGGGAGTACAACACATGGCATGCAAGGATGATCCCCGAGCTGCTAACACGAAAGACACACAGAGGCCTCGCCACAGGGTCATTTGTGAGGGTCTCTTATATTGTAAAAAGAAAATCTTCCAAGTCCTAGATCAGACTGCCTCGAGGGTCTGGAGAATGTACCCACTTATCGAGGAATCGGTAAGTTCTATATGAGCTTAAGAAATGTGGCAAAACTCATTTGGGTGATACCCCAAAACTATGGGGAAGAGTAGTTTACTTTCTGTATAAAAACAGACACACATAAAATGGTATTTGATCAATTGGGAACCATCCAATTCAATCTTTGTCTGTAAGAAATCGCATACCTTTGGTTTATTATATTATTTGCTTCAAACCATTCAAGAAAAGCCCCGCAAACAAAATCAACATTTCCACCCAGAGGTGTCACTGCCAAATTGTCCTTTAGGTAAGCAGAAAGCTAGCCAATAGTTAGTATTTTTTCCCACACAACACCTCTATTTACACATCAATCCCCTCCCTGCCAACAACTCACCCCTCGCACGACTAACAAGTTATATTGCCTTCTTTTTCATACTTTTGGGCATAGATCGCCCAATGAAACGCTCTGGCTCAATTTGGTACAAGCCCACTGGACTGTTCGTTCTCTGCTAATAGTATCCTGACCAGAAGCACCACCCACTTCAGAGTTAGTACTATCTAGTACTCTGAAATCTCTGAAAGTTGGGAACCGTGGACTCTTACCAGTATGGTTGTTATTGCCATCGCTCGCCTGCCAGCTCAGACTTCCCGAAGCCCCAACAGATACTGTGGGAACTACATCTCCGAAGGAAAGAGGAGTGATTCAATAAGCCCTTTCGTCTCATACTCTGGATGTCTTCTTTTCAGGCCCAGCATAAGATCCAGAGTTAAGATTTCCAAGGCACACATGTGTATCGCGATGTACCACTGATATGCAGGTCCCTCACTTTTCTTCATATTCCTGCTCTGTACTTATTTATTTATTTTATTTTTTTTAGAGTTTTATATAGCGCGAACTTGAACCGATTAGGTTATCAGAGCGCTTTACATAGCACCAGTTCCGTTACATGTTATCAGAGCACTTTACATAGAATCAGTTACGTTACATAAGGAACACATTTCTTTTTGTTCTAGTGAATAGGGTTATCTCTTCACACGAGGGAAGGGATACACCTGGCTATACTCCAACAGACACACAGGCGACTAGTCGTTAAAGCTATATCTCTAAACACAGGGAGGGGATGCACATGGATACAATCTAAAAGTCACATAGGATACTAGTCATAGAGTTATCTTCTATCTACACAGGAGGGATATGACTGGAAGTACTCTAAGGGTCACATAGGAGTGGTAGAGAGTATAAAGGTCCACTGCAAACACTAGTGATAAGAGTCAACTACATACACATAGGAAGGGATATGACTGGTTAAACTCTAAGAGACGCATAGGGGTGGTATATGGTGTAAGGACTTCAGCGAATACCAAAGCTTAGCATTATTGCAATAGGTCCAAGATGCAGTCACAGTATAGAGGAATGGTGGGTGGGATGCAAGGTATGGAGGGAAGGGCTAGAGTCCAGCGAAAACTGTCCGAAAAACAGCAGCAAAGTGTCAATCAGGTTAGCACGCAAGTCGAGAAGTCCCGGAGAGAAGGTGGGAACCCAGGGGGGAGATGGAGGCCAGCTGCAGTCGCATCGCCATCTTGGAGAGCTTGCGATCATCAGAGTTCACCAGAGGCACTGTCCTCACAGCGTACCGGACACAGCCACAGGCAGCAGAAGGTGGTGGATCGGCTCGGGAGACCTGTGCCCAGCAGAAGTAGTCGCTGGCGCTGCGGGGCGCGAGGGCCAGGGTCCCCTCGAGCAGGGCCCCCCCTCGGAAGTTGCTTTACCGCAACGCTGTTCGGGGCTGGAGGCAAGTATTGCTGGGTCCAGTCGGCAGAGTTGATGGAGCAAGGACCCACCCTGGGGGACAGCCTGGAATCAGGCGGAGAAATCGGGGCTAGACCAGAGGCCGGGGAGAGGCAGGGGTGAGCCAGAGGAAGCGGCGATCGACATTCTAAAGTCGCCGCCAGCCGCCATCTTGGAGTCAGGCAGGCGCTGGGATGATTCCCCCGGTGAGTGTCGCCGTCCCGGTAGGGCTAGATGGTGCCATCTCCCATCAGCAGCCGCCGCTACAGTCAGCGAGAGTCTGGCCAGGCCGGGGGAGCGCAGGTCTCAATCCTACCTCCCAACGGCGGCCGCAGTCGGCGGAGTCGAAGGCGAGGTGCCGGCCGCCATCTTGAGCGCCACCGTCCTCTTCTCATACTCATCCGGAGATCGGACCTGTCCGCTTATCTAGGGGCAATCGCCGATGCTCTGCAGAAGCCCCACTCGCTCCGCTTCACGTGTGGAGAAAAGGTGCGTACAGCAGAAGGGCCGTAGCAGCCCAGAGCCGGGGTTGAGCAGCTCGTGACCCGGGCGCCGAGACAATCCACGTCCGCTCGGCTCCCGGCTCCGCCCCCCATGTACAAATCTCCTACTGGTTTGGGCAGACAAAATCCAGTCACCCACAGGAGTCAATGGGACCAACCATAGTACCGCTTTTGTTAGTCAGCATGAAGTAAACTTAGATCTGGTCTGGCATGCCTGGTTCCTGCTGTTTACTTCTGGACAGGCATGGTTACATAGCATCTTATCACTGTGGGAGAAGTTCCCTTCAAGTTCTCGCTTTATGGAACTGCCATCTTGTGGTGCCACTCTGCTTTTTCTAATTGGAGCAGTGTGCAGGAGTTGGATGACAAGAGGTGGTAAATTCAAAAAGAACAATTGATGGACAGAATGCAGAACAGTGATCTGAACCTAAATCCATCGTTGTTTTGCTCAAGATGCCATTCCAGTTTAGAATATAGCATATAGCTGGGTCTGAACTGAGGTGGCGAAGTGAGCTAAAGAATGATGATGGATTCAACCCAGATCTGTGACTGGGGGTGAGTGTTTGAAAAGTTAACGCTCCGTCCATCATCTCCATGTATTTGCTTTGACATGAGGTGATGACACCAGATTCTCCTCCGGTGTTCAACTACCGAGGAGGCATATGTGAACCCCCGCAGCCTGAGGACTCTGACTCGGAGGCCAGTGTTTGAGCCAAGTATGATGTATAACCTCCTGCAATATGCCCCCGTGGGAGGGAGAGGGTTCAGTAGGGGGATTGTGGTAGAAGTGTTGTTTTCTATACACTGTCAGAGACTATGTGTGATTCTGGTAATAACGTGTCTACAACATATGCAAAGTCTGTTGTCATTGAAATGCTCTGCAAACTGTTTAAAAAAAAAAAACTGTTTTTATTGAACTACAGTATTAAACACTATATTTATTCTACATGGGTCTAAAGTAATAAGCATTTACAATGTTAAAATATAGAAATCTCCTCTATCATAAGCGAAAGAATGGAAGACTTGCCAGGCCTTCACACTTCACAGCAGGATCTCTGCTCACCAGCTAAAGTCAACAATCTGGGCCTATAACCCACAGTGGGTCTTTGATCCAACCACCTCCCCCCCAGCCCCTCCCCCGCCCCATCCCCCCCAACCACCGCTGCCAGCCTAACTTTTGTTGAAATGTTGGCCTTTGGTTTTTGGGGGTAGACTGAAAAAGCTTTTATTTACAGAGTATTTTCCCTCTTGCAGTTGAAATCCTTTTGACAGCTTGTGTTCTGGTATTGGCTGCCACCTTAGACTGTGACGTTTTTATTTAGGAATTCTGGTGATTTTAGCCAAAAAACAATCTGATGCCAGATTACTCCCTCGGTCAGATTCAAAAGAAGGAAAAACAAATACCTTCAAGACAAATCCTACACACTTCATTGCTACTCTTTCTCCTTCTTTACAACTGCTAGATAATGGTCTACACCAGCAAGCCTGAGCAAGAAAAGCTGCTTTTAACAACATCACTACAATCAGTTCATTGATGGTGGAGGTTGTGAAGAAATGACAGCAAGGCAAAGTAGTACAGGGCTCACCACCGATGCATATGCAGCTCTCTCTGGCTCGAAACTTGAGTTCACCAAGAAAGACCAGATGGGCAAGGCCAGGATATGTCAGACTGGGTTTCAAGCAAGTAGAGTGTACAGAAATACCTGCATGAAAGCAACGTCTTTTCTCAAAGATGCATTAAGATAGTAATGCCCAGAAAAAGCATGCATGAGAAGCTGCCTGTGTTGGGTGTTTAAAATGTCTGCAACGGGAACGTGCAAAGAAAGATGCTGAATTTGCTCTGCTAGACTGAGCATAATGATATAGATGCAAAGGAAACTCCTCTAATTTGAGGCGAGATTGTGTGGTTTCCTTCTCTGGGTTTAAGTTCAGCATACACACTCAATAAATAATGTGATGCTCTAATGCACCCTTTTTTTTCTATACAGAACATCATGTTTCTGAAAAATTTGGATTATTTAAAGTCTTCAGCCAAAAGCGTAAGATGGCTGTAAAATAGGAAAAATTATTTCCTGGCCGACATGAAATTCTGTCAGTATATTCAGGTGGAAAGTAGGGCCTACCCGGAGAACCACCTTGCATTTGCGGTAAACATTGTAAAGGATTTAACAATCCGAAAGTTGGCCTAGCTGGTCAACACATCATGGCACAGGTTCAGACATCAAGTGCACAAAGGAAGTCCAGGCGTGATTTACATCTTACTATGGAGCTGGATCTCGAAACAATACAGATATATCAATGCATCAGAAAGCAACTGTCAGCCGCTCCTCCCGTGGATTAATTGATTGTACAGTCCGATGAAGGGGAAAATAATAAATAACCTAGAAAAACAACAGGGCCAGACAACACAGCTTTCACAAGCTTTGACTTCTGTCTCCACAAACAATCAATCTATGATTACTCTTGTAATGCAAATGCTTTCATTGGCTAAAACCATACTCCTAAGGGTTCCAAGAGCCTTTAGGGCGATGTCAGGCAATACTGTAGCAAGCAAATTTACACAAAACCTCAATCTAAGTATCTCTAATATAGATATTGCAGCATTAACCTGCTTAACCAAATTCCAATTCCCTCTTCAGCATACTTCCTCCAAAGAAAAACAATGACTATTCCTGGATGCCAGAGAGTTATTTGTTGGATTTCTACTTGCCAATAGCCCTTGAGACGGCCAGAGTCCCGTTCACCCTCCAGCATCCCATGTATGCTACACAGCCGCCGAGTTCCTCAATCCGCTCTCTTTCATCCTAGAAGATGGAGATACATATATTAACTTCTTTACAGCAGGAGCACAGAATATAGCCGAACCTATCAAATCATATTTAGTATTGCATGTGTGATCAGTCGTTTGCAGAAACCAGGCATCCAAGACAATGCAACTGTAAAGCAGCCTTAAACGTTTTCAATGTACAGCCATTGGATAATGACAGGGCTCCCAAAATAGAAGTTGAATAAGACTACCTACTTTAGATTATAGATACTTCTTGCATAGTCAGTGGAACTATCCAAGTGTGTCTCTCTCACTCTGCCCTTACATGGAGTATATTAGAAGTAGGGCAGCATCCTGCAGTTTGCTTGTGTGTCTTTAAGTTGCGGGTCTTCAATAAACTTAGGAGCTAAGAACTTGATGTAGCTACTGCACTGATCTCCTCAAAGATCTCTATTAAAGCAACCTAGCTTATTTACACCATGACAGCAAGCTGCTGCAGAAATTAAGTTAAAGTCTGAAGCTTCATGCCCAACCTCAAACAGCTGAACCACTAATCAACTAACACAATACCTCTATCAGAATGGCCTTCTGCCTTTTCCTTCCATTTATCCACACAGCAATCACATAGCCATGAGTCTGTGGCTTAAGTTACAGAAATAAATCATTCCATAGAAAGACTGTATGCTCACCTCTCGATCGGGCTTGTGAGGGTCCATTAGTGTCACAGCTTCTCCATGACGTACAAGCATGACCTGTGAATCCCCCAGCCAGGCGACGTGCAGCATGTCCCCCACAATGACTGCAGAGACACCAGTTGTGCCGCTCCGCAGCTTCTGCAAGAATCAAACACAAGATCTGTGTAATGGAGCAATGAGATAAAAGTGGAACTACAGGCAATTCTACGCGGTCATTAGACAAACAAGCATTGGAAATGCAATAGGTCTCGCAATAGAATAGTTAGACATTTTTCTTTTTGCAAATGGAAGAGTGGCGTTGCGTGGATGAGTGGCGTTGCGTGGATGAGTGGCGTTGCGTGGATGAGTGGCGTTGCGTGGATGAGTGGCGTGTGTGAGTGGCGTTGCGTGTGTGAGTGGCGTTGCGTGTGTGAGTGGCGTTGCGTGTGTGAGTGGCGTAGCGTGTGTGAGTGGCGTAGCGTGTGTGAGTGGCGTTGCGTGTGTGAGTGGCGTTGCGTGTGTGAGTGGCGTTGCGTGTGTGAGTGGCGTTGCGTGTGTGAGTGGCGTTGCGTGTGTGAGTGGCGTTGCGTGTGAGTGGCGTTGCGTGTGTGAGTGGCGTTGCGTGTGTGAGTGGCGTTGCGTGTGTGAGTGGCGTTGCGTGTGTGAGTGGCGTTGCGTGTGTGAGTGGCGTTGCGTGTGTGAGTGGCGTTGCGTGGATGAGTTGGATTGGAATGCAATAAGTATCGCATTAGAAAAGTTGTAGTTATTGGTCTTGTAAATGACAATTTTTTTTTTTTTGCGATGTTAAAATTGCTATATTGATGGCTTTGTCATTTACAATGCCAATAGTTATAACGTTTGCAAATGTGACACCTATAGCATTTGGAATGCAACATGTTTAGTATTTACGTGACTTATATGGCAGCTCTGGTCGTTATGCTACATCTCTAGATAGTTTTATCTTCCGCAAATGTGACACCTATTGTAACACAATATGTGTTGTGAGGGTGAGGGTGGGTGAGGGGTTGAGGGTGAGGTGTTGAGGGTGAGGGGTTGAGGGTGAGTGAGGGTGAGGGGTTGAGGGTGAGGCGTTGAGGGTGAGTGAGGGTGAGGCTGAGGTGTTGAGGGTGAGTGAGGGTGAGGAGTTGAGGGTGGGTGAGGGTGAGTGAGTGTGAGGGGTTGAGGGTGAGTGAGTGTGAGGGTGAGTGAGGGTGAGTGAGGGTGAGTGAGGGTGAGTGAGGGTGAGTGAGGGTGAGTGAGGGTGAGTGAGGGTGAGTGAGGGTGAGTGAGGGTGAGTGAGGGTGAGTGAGGGTGAGTGAGGGTGAGTGAGTGAGGGTGATTGAGGGTGAGTGAGGGTGAGGGGTTGAGGGTGAGTGAGGGTGAGGGATTGAGGGTGAGTGAGGGTGAGGGGTTGAGGCTGAGTGAGGGTGAGGGTGATTGAGGGTAAGGGGTTGAGGGTGAGTGAGGGTGAGGGGTTGAGGGTGAGGGGTTGAGGGTGAGTGAGGGTGAGGGTGAGTGAGGGTGAGGGGTTGAGGGTGAGGCGTTGAGGGTGAGTGAGGGTGAGGCTGAGGTGTTGAGGGTGAGTGAGGGTGAGGAGTTGAGGGTGAGTGAGTGTGAGGGGTTGAGGGTGAGTGAGGGTGAGGGTGAGTGAGGGTGAGGGGTTGAGGGTGAGTGAGGGTGAGGGTGAGTGAGGGTGAGGGGTTGAGGGTAAGTGAGGGTGAGGTTGAGGGTAAGTGAGCGTGAGTGAGAGTGAGGGTGAGTGAGGGGTTGAGGGTGAACGGTTGAGGGTGAGTGAGGGTGAGGGTGAGGTGTTGAGGGTGAGTGAGGGTGAGGGGTTGAGAGTGAGTGAGGGTGAGGCGTTGAGGGTGAGTGAGGGTGAGGCGTTGAGGGTGAGTGTGGGTGAGGGTGAGTGAGGGTGAGTGAGGGTGAGGGGTTGAGGGTGAGTGAGGGTGAGGGGTTGAGGGTGAGTGAGGATGAGGGGTTGAGGGTGAGTGAGGATGAGGGGTTGAGGGTGAGTGAGGGTGAGGGGTTGAGGCTGAGTGAGGGTGAGGGGTTGAGGGTGAGTGAGGGTGAGGGTGAGTGAGGGTGAGGCTGAGGGGTTGAGGGTAAGTGAGGGTGAGGCTGAGGGGTTGAGGGTAAGTGAGCGTGAGTGAGGGTGAGTGAGGGGTTGAGGGTGAACGGTTGAGGGTGAGTGAGGGTGAGGTGTTGAGGGTGAGTGAGGGTGAGGGGTTGAGAGTGAGTGAGGGTGAGGCGTTGAGGGTGAGTGAGGGTGAGGGTGAGTGTGGGTGAGGGTGAGTGAGGGTGAGTGAGGGTGAGGGTGAGTGAGGGTGAGGCTGAGTGAGGGTGAGGGGTTGAGGGTGAGTGAGGGTGAGGGGTTGAGGGTGAGTGAGGATGAGGGGTTGAGGGTGAGTGAGGGTGAGGGGTTGAGGCTGAGTGAGGGTGAGGGTGAGGGTGAGGGGTTGAGGGTGAGTGAGGGTGAGGTGTTGAGGGTGAGTGAGGGTGAGGGTGAGTGTGGGTGAGGGTGAGTGAGGGTGAGGGTGAGTGAGGGTGAGTGAGTGAGTGTGAGTGAGGGTGGGGGTGAGTGAGGGTGAGTGAGGGTGAGTGAGGGCGAGGGTGAGTGAGGGTGAGTGAGGGTGAGGCTGAGGGGATGAGGGTGGGTGAGGGGTTGAGGGAGGGTGAGGGTGAGTGAGGGTGAGGGTGAGTGAGGGTGAGGGGTTGAGGGTGAGTGAGGCTGAGGGTGAGTGAGGCTGAGGGTGAGTGAGGCTGAGGGTGAGTGAGGGTGAGTGAGGGTGAGTGAGGGTGAGGGTGAGTGAGGGTGAGTGAGGGTGAGTGAGGGTGAGGGTGATTGAGGGTGAATAATAATGGCACCTCAGCACCGGTGGTGTGAATGCTCATAGGATATTTTTGACTACTGTACATTCTATTGGATACGCTATTTTGCCAGCTCACTGTAACATTAAAACTGGTTGGTTTAAGTCTAACAAAAACTATGATAAAGCTGCACGTGCCTTTTCTTTTTTAAATGTGATGCAGAAGAAAATTATCCATGACCAATAGGACTCTGTCAGTACTGCAAACCTAAGTTACACATACGTCAGTCCGTTCAAAACGAAGACCACAGTTACAAACGGCAGCACCATTCTCAACTTCAAGATGGTGACTATTAAGTTTGGTTCTTTGTTTCAACCAGAAAGTCACAGTGAAAAAAATGAAACTTATTCTTCCATTAGTCACAGTGGGTGGGGCTGAGTCGAAAAATAAAGTGTAGTGTAATCTGCTGCAAAAACGAAGGATTTTGCATGCATAAGAATGGAAACACTTGCCATGTTGCATTATAATCGTTAATAAAGAGGGGCACAAAACAACTGTTTTTGTCCTCTTGTATTGAAATAAACATCGTAAAAGGATGATAATCGCGTGGTAAGCTACACAAACTTGATTCAGTTTAGCTTTGCCGAACTTGTGTGGTGAGGGAAGGCTAGGCCTGCTACTTTTGGTGCTATAATGTGATGTGCAAAAATATTAGTACCATTTAGAACAAGGCTTAACGAATCATTAACAAAAAAGGAACATGTAGAAATAAAATCGTTCTTATGCAACCTGTTCCTATCGAATAACTTAAACACTATTAAAACATGCTCACTAAGTGCAAACAGGATCATTAAAATACTATGACTAATCAATAAAGAGACCTGGAGCAGGTTCTATACAAGATGGACAGATTGTGGCTGGATATTTCTTAAAGGGAGTGGGGCGGACATTTCCTTTCCAAACAGCTTCGCGCGGCCCATATGTCCAAAGAAATAAATCAAAGATAAGACCGGCTGATTGTACCCGCGCTGGTGGGATTCGGAGGCAGTGTCACAGATGCCGCTGATATGCTTTTAATTTAAAAGTAAAGCTTTCTTATTGTAAAAATGATTTAAGATGCCAGTGATAATGGGATGAGCTGGATGAGACTACATTTGTTCTGTCGGGGAGGGGTGCGGGAGGGGTGGGGGGGTTGGGAATTAGGGAGGGCGCTGACAAATCTTTATCAGCTACAATAGCACACAAGTGCGCGCTGCATACAAGGGCCGTTCATATCTTCGTGGTTCTCATTTTTCACAGATTTGCGGGGCTTAGCTCGACATACGGATGGCATTAAGAGCATTACAGATTTAAAAGATGTGATCATCATGAGAACAAGAAGAGAAAGTCTGCAATGAACCCAGAGCTGGGCGAGCAGGAGGACTTTCCTTCATCTGGCACAGATATTCGACAGCACTTGACAGAAATCAAAGGAAACCCGTTTGACGGCCATCATTACGAGTGCTTACCCAAAACCCAGACACCAAAATTAGTATGAATACAAAATCTCCCGTTTTATTGAATAAATAGTAGTGGTAAAGGATGTACAATAAATAATTCTGCTGGATGGTCTGAGCATTCCACTAGAAAAGTCACCAACAAAGCGAGTTTCCAGCAAATCCACCGATGCAATACAATGCAAGTATTGTGTGAGCAGTTTTAGCTTTAGCTTTAGACAGCTGCGACACGGCAGGCAGGGGAGGAGAGTAGGAGGAGGAGGGGGGAGGAGAGTAGGGGAGGCACGGCCTAGCGGCCGTGCGCTTGAAAGTAGATCAACAAGATTCTGTGATCTGTGACACGGCGGGCAGGGGAGGGGGCGGAGCGGGGAGAGCGGCATGTGGGTGTGAAGAAGCCGGGGCCTTTGAAGTGAAGCTAAGCTTCACTTCAAAAGGTGTCGGAGGAATGCGGCTGAGGGAACAGACGGCGATTGCGGCTGAGGGAACTGATGTGCACGCGCTTTTAAGCTCAATGCACATGCGCATTGAGCTTAAAAGTCACGGGCACTGCAAGGAATCGCCACGATTCCTTGCTTGTTAGTTAAAGGTTGTTTAAGCCGCAATAGGCTCGCAAGCTCGATGCGCATGCGCATCGACAGGCGAGACCTAAAAAGGAGTCCGGAAAATGCTTGATAGTGTGGTTGATTCTTTCCCAAGAGTTACTTTGAATTATTCCATATTTACAGTCACACACACAAAGAAAGACAGAGGTTTAAATGCGTTCAAAGCACGAGCACTCGATGCACAGTAGGTGGGTTTAGGTGTTGCCAGATGCAGTTTATAGATGGACCTTTTAGACAGTACCGTAGACCACAATCAATAGATGAAAGATTGGATTTCTACACAGATCAGCGACTATTTGTCGGAAGTGGTAGGTGCAGAAGCTGGACTGAAATGTATTACATGGACCTAAATACTTCCAAACATGCATTCCACTATCTTAAGATTAGTCTAAAGATTCATGATTTAATGTCTTGGGTTCCAGTTTACCTGCTGCTTCCCTATAACGCGTTGCAATATGTCATCCATATACTGATTGCCTGAGGAGCTCTGATTTCAGAAAAGCTCACTTCCTGGAATGCTTTTGCTATATGAGTACCAGTAATATAGTCAATATTAATACTGAACACGTATGAAGCATACACCGCTGACTGAAGGGTCTCTTGGAACTTAAGGAGTAGTTTTTTCAACTAAATAACACAGGACACCAGTGTACCAAGGATGAAGGTAACACATGACTTTGCAATATTCAAGCTTGCAACCTGCAGATTACACAAATCTCTGCAAAGAAATTACTTATGCCAACAATCAATCGCACTGGAGCTCACACTCAAGCAAATGTACACACAAACGATTCAAAAGACATTCTTTGAAAAGTAAGTAGGTCTCTCCTGTTTTACACACCGTAAACTAAGCACAGATGGAAAGGGTTATTTATGTGCAACTATAGTTCTCCAGCGTTGGTATCCATCACATATTCACATGCTGGAATATTTCCCAGTCATCAGGGTTTCCAGCCTGACAAAGCAGAAGTACTCAAGCATGTGTATTCAAGAGATATATATATATATATATATATATATATATATATATATATATATATTTATTACCTACTGGCGGTCGCCAGTAGGTATATATAGTTAGGATTTTTTCTCTATGGGATTTTTGAAAATTCTATGTCTAATAACTTTGGCGTTTGTGGACGGAATTGGCTGAAATTTTCAGGAAAATGGCACATTTTGTTTCTGAGCAGCCCTTGAAAATTTGGGGGGGGTTCGTCAAGGGGGGGCCGAGAAAAAAGGGGGGTCCCAAAACGTGTTTTTAACATTGAGTTTTCCATAGGGCGGTTGGCCTCACTTTTAGCCCGAACGGCTGAATGGATTTGCACGAAACTTGGCAAAATTGTAGGGACTGGTAGCCCGATGTGCCTTTTGTAGGTCTCAATATATGTGCTCCAGTGGATTTTGAGAAATTAACGTTTAAAAAAAGATATATATCTGTAACAGCGGACCTGGCAGCGTCCCAGGACGCGTACTTTACGCGCAACGGAGCTTTGTGAAGCGAAGCTGATTGGTTCTCCGGCGTCTGTCAACATTCCAAAAAGTCCGTAGCGGCCGCCATCTTGTCTCTCGGTAGGATCGAGAGACAAGAGGAGGTCAAAACAAAGGGGGAAATAACTATAAGGGGGCATAGTAGATCCTCGCTGACCCCCTAGGTTTGATGTGGAGGTTTTAAAAGGGCCCCGCGGGGCAAAAAAAAATAATAATAATAATAAAACGGCTGAATGGATTTGCACGAAACTTGGCAAAATATTAGGGACTGGTAGCCCGATGTGCCTTTGCTAGGTCTCAATATATGTGCTCCAGTGGATTTTGAGAAATTAACGTTCAAAAAAAGATATATATCTGTAACAGCGCTCCGCTTCGCGTAACGGAGGTTTGCGAAGCTGATTGGTCATTCGGTCACTGGGCTATAGTTGGGCTACATCTGGCTGATATTGGGCTACATTTGTTTTTTTGTGTGTCTGGCGGCCATCTTTGGGCTACATTGGGCTACATTGGGCTTCATTGGGCTACATTGGGCTACATTTGGGCTCCAACATATATATAGGCCAATGTAGCCCAATATATATTTTTCAAAGTTAATTTTCGTAAAAACCACTGGAGCATATATCTTGAGACATAGCAAAGGCACATCGGGCTACCAGTCCCTACAATTTTGCCAAGTTTCGTGGAAATCCATTCAGCCGTTCGAGCTAAAAGTGAGTCCAACCGCCCTATGGAAATGAAGGAAATGAATGGGTAATTTGTAATTAGCAAATAGCTAATCGCAAACTAGGAATGGTAAAGAATCGCTATTTATTCCTTAAAGTTCGCTATTTAGGAAATGCAAAAAACTTTGATGATACATATGGCGGTTCATCTCTAACAAGATAAGAAGCATAGGGATACATTTATGATGACTGGCGCATCACCAGGGATGTGTTAGTCATTCTGTGCCGCTGTTCCGTCACCTATGGTGTGCTGCATTTACAATGCGGCGCATCATGGGGCAAAAACAGCACAGATGCGTGATGTATCTGTGCCGTAAAGGTGGCGCATTGCTGGAGTTGTATCGCAAGTGTGATGAAGCTCCAGCAAGGGTCGGGGGTGCCCCTGTCGCAGGGTTTCTGTTCTCACACAGAACTGTGGACAGAGGATTGGAACCTCGGCGAATTAGGGTGTCCCAAAACTCACGTTAGTAATCAAAAACTCCTTAGCAAGCTAGGTACAGTGTCACATTGGATATAACAAACTCTCAATGTTTAGACAATCCAGAATATGAACTTATAGTACCTCAGGATACGTGGAACTCATGAACAGTCGGTCGTTATATATTTCTTAGAAACCAGAACATGGAGTTAAGAAGAACACATGTGTATTTGAAATGTTTATTTACTAATGCCGTCTTCTCAGGCGTAGTATCTTAGATAATACAAGTACACATATTATCAGTAGCAAAATTACCAGCACAGTTACTAGTACATAAAAAGCGAATGGTGATAGTATGTTAACATGCAGTAAATGAATAAGAGTTAGCAACACTTATAAGCAGCCGCGGGCCGTGGAGGGAGTTACGGTGAGGCAGGGAGGCGGGGAGGGGGAGAAGCAGGGTGGAGAATACAAGTACACATATTATCAGTAGCAAAATTACCAGCATAGTTACTAGTACATAAAAAGCGAATGGTGACAGTATGTTAACATGCTGTAAATGAATAAAAGTTAGCAACACTTATAAGCAGCCGCGGGCCGTGGAGGGAGTTACGGTGGGGCAGGGAGGCGGGGAGGGGGAGGGGCAAGGTAGAGAGGGCTCCACCCTGCTTCTCCCCCTCCCCGCCTCCCTGCCTCACCGTAACTCCCTCCACGGCCCGCGGCTGCTTATATCTCACCCTCCCTAATACACATATTATATTATTTGCTAAGAAGGTCTCTTTGTGTTGGTTTAGGGCGTGCCCATACTTTAGTGTCTTAGATTTGAAGGAATCACATCAGCATACACCAGCTCTCTCTTCATGTGAACCGCATCAACTGTTGTGTATGTGTGTTCGGCAAAGCAATATAAAACCCGCCTCATGCCCAGAATTGGCAGAAGTTGCACTTATGTTATGAGTATGAAGTCGTGGAGATCAGACCTCATAACAATTCTGTATCGTGTTGTTCTTGAAACTTTAGCACTCGCTGTACAGATATAGTTTAACAAGCAAAGCAGATAGTAGAGCAATAACATATTATTCTCATGTAAACCACGATGAACTACTAGGTGGAAAGCTAAAGCAACAACTAAGTGTCGTGTGCAGAAGTTGCAAAAAAGGAAAAATGGCGTTTAAACCGGTAATGAGCCCATGCTAACTTAACACGGTGTAAAGATATCCAGGACCTAGATGACACCTCCCCATGATCCGGAAACGAACTGAATAAGATAATAGAAGTGCCATCTCATGAGAGCAGATTGCAAGTTTATATGTGGACGGTCCGCAAGGTAAAGCATTAAAAACTAGGAAAATGTAATGCTAAAGAAAAATAAAACAGCCAAGTACTTTATCGAGTCTTAAGCCAATAGGCAAGGTAAATAATAAAAACTTGACAAATAAGTCAATGAATTGTCAATGAAATGCTAGTACTCAGCATATCAAACATGAAAAAGGTCTATGACATAACTGTGTATGCAAAATAAGCTGCAACAGCCTCCAATAGGAAGTCACCGTCTTCATCCGAAAACAGTTCAGCCATCCAATTTAAAAGCGGAAAAGAACATACGTGCTCTCCCAGCACCGGATCCTCTATCACCATCAGAGGACAGCTCGGTGGGTTTTCAAGAAAGCTCTGTTCCAAGAAAGACTGTGCTGCCGCCAGTAAATTCCAGGGACCAAGTAGTCCATGCATCAATGCCACAGCCATAATCCTTTCGCCAGGACAAACCAACTTGTGAGTAATGATAGGAGTCATCAGCTGATTAAAGTCGACGTCAGGAGAAACCGGTCCGCAGAGACACAAATCAA
Organism: Lissotriton helveticus; assembly: GCF_964261635.1. Classification (NCBI taxonomy): domain Eukaryota; kingdom Metazoa; phylum Chordata; class Amphibia; order Caudata; family Salamandridae; genus Lissotriton; species Lissotriton helveticus. The sequence continues at coordinate 1,134,050,499 of NC_136072.1, read as the reverse complement.
TGGCCCAATCGAAATCACAGGTCAGGCAGTGAAATACAGGCTGGACACAGGTGAAGTAGGAGAATCGAAAAGATAATCCATATGCCGTGCTTAATATCGCCAACGGCATTGTGCCATAATATTCTAGCATGCGATTGCGGAACAGTGTCAGCAGCTGCAGGGTGGGAGGTTGCATAGGAGGGACATCCATATTTAAAAATGTAAAAAAGCACAAGAGCGTCCGCTGGTAATGCAAGTAAAAATGCCAATCCACGAACCAGAGTGGAGAAAATAGAATGAAAGGAAGCAGGGATGACTCCAAAGATTTTCTCAAATGAAGTCACGAGACCACTGGTAACAACTTTAAAAAAGTGCGCCAGGGTCTTTGTGGAGGATGCGTTAAAGATAGTCGGAACCATGTTGCTGAAATTGAAAGGCAAATCTGAATTGAAAAGGGTCTGCACCTCTGTACGGGTGTTCGCTATGTGAAGCACGAAAGTTTCACGGGCCGAACTCAAGGCCACCTCTCTCTGAGACAAAAGAGCTCTTATTCTTGCCATGCCGTTGAAATCTGTCCCAAGGTTGGTATTTGTGGCCAGATTGAAAACTCCCTATGTTCATGTGTGGGAGGAAATAGAACATTTCTGCAGCAAATAACCCGTTCACTTACTGTTACGATAAAAGGAATACTTTTAATTAACTCAGAACAATCTTCATTATTGAGCATCAAATAACTACCATTTTCCAACAACTTGAACGTGGGGATGATAGCAGGAACTGGCGTGCCTTGCAACACGCAAGCCATATTTGGTCGGTGTTTGTTGCATGAACCGTGTAACTGTATGTGCCTACACATTAGTGAATGATCTGGCGTCTCAGTGCATTCCTCTCCATTCAGATAAACTTCTTGATCATCTTTGAAACATCTGTATGTGTATGGAAGCGACCAGACCTCATGAAGAAAAGCACTACCTAAAGGTTCATAACGACCTATTGGTATATATTTCATACAATTTGAAAACTTATATAAAGCAAAAGGCAGCGTTATTAAACCGTGGATAAGGCACGTTGCCAAATAACCCGCAATCCTCTGCTGATGATGTCACTGAGCATGTCATGAATGATGTAATATGTGACATCATCAGCAGTGGATTACGGGTAATAGTATCTCTAGTTTACTCCCCTATAGCTGTCTTTCTTTTAACATAAGTGTCTGTTTCCTTCCCTTATACTTACTGTTTTTGGTTCGCTTCTGGTTCGCGTACCGGCGAGCGAACTGGGAAGCGAACTAAGAGAAATAGAGGTTGGCACAGTTCCAAATATTGTACCAATTTTTTAATAACGGGGAGGTAGTTCTGAAAAGAACTTTTTTTTTATTGTTTTTGTTGTTTTATATTTTTTTTATTATTTTTCGGAACATTTTTTTACTTTTTTTGAATTTTTCTGAACAGTTTTATATTTTTTGGGGTTTTTCTTGGAGGGGGCAATGAAAACGATTCATTGTAAAGGGCTCAACAGGAGCAACAAAACAAAAAAAGAAGTATTTATTATTTTGGGCGTTTCGTACAAACTTGCATATGATAGTCAATAGCTCTGTTGATCAGAGTGATGCTTTTTTCTCCGTAGGAAATGAATCCATCGCAAAATACGCAGATGTGTTTTACTTCACCAAATTTCATTTGTATATTTGGCACCATCTCCCTGCCCTCTGGTCCCGTTACTTCCGGTACAACAGATCTTCTGGCCATAATAGGGAGATTATCTAGGTCGTTCCGAAACTGTGCAGCACTGTAGTTGTTAGGATGCCACCTAGTCATATGGCGATGCATTGTGTAGTTTCCGAAACTGTATTTTTTCTCGGTTCCTCTGGACAGTCTATCTTGACATATAAGGCAAGTTACGTATCTTGCATTTACTTTTTTCTGACCTTTGGGAATTTAAAAAAATTGCCAAATGAAGTTTTCTTTCCGGTGAGACGTCCTGGGCTGCTCAGGCAAAAACTGCCTCTCTTCGTGCTCGTCGTCCTGTTCCTCTTCTTCTTCTTCTTGTTGAATTATAACTTGAGCAGGTGGTCCACTCTTCCTTGGATGTGGTGGAGGTGGTGGGGAAGCACCAGCTGAAGCTACTAAAGAAGCCATTGCTCAGTGATCACAAAGGGTCTTTCTCTCACAATGATGAAAGTCAGAGTGAGGAAAGAAGGAGGGATTTTCATCATTTGGGAAAAACAAGAGTTCTCAACCAATCAAAAGTGTTCATTTTAGATTATATGACCTAGTCTTACATCATTAGGAAACCAAAAGTGAAATGAACCAATGAAAAGTGTTATTACCAAGTCACATGACTTGCTGTGTTTACGTTAAGCGCTTTGCAGGGCCTCCCGGTTTGCTTCCAGAAACCTGCGCTTTGCGACTCGCTTCGCGTACCAGTTCGCTAACGTAGCACGTCATATGACGTATCACGCGACAACGTGAAACGTCATGCGGACGGGAGGCGTCACGATGTTGTTTTCTAACGCGGCACTTGCGGTAAAGAAACGTTTACCGGCTCGCGGTCTATTTCGCGGCATCAAGGTCAGCTAACGGGAAGCTTCCCGATTCGCGAAGCGGGAACGAAGAAAAAAAAATATTAAAAAAAAAAATTATTCATAAACATATAAAATATCTTTTTGGATTTAAAGAAGAATACATTTTACAGCTACAGATATTAGCTGTTAAAAAACCAATGAAATTCACAGAAAAAACCATAGGTTATAGACCATATATAGTTAGGAATTAGCATTTACAAAACCTTGAAAATTCACTGAAAAAACCATAGGTTATAGACCATATATAGTTAGGAATTAGCATTTAGAAAACCTTATTTTACTCACACAAAACCATTGAAATTCCATATATAGTTAGTTGCACTAACTATATATCGCGCACCCGCAATCCACTGCTGATGATGTCACATATTACATCATTCATGACATGGTCAGTGACATCACTGATGACATCACTGATGACATCTCAAATGACATCACTGATGACATCACTGATGACATCTCATTTGACATCAATGACCACATCACTGATGATATCATTCATGTGACAATACAATGCATCTCCTCACATTTTAATATAACCTCTGTTTCACCCAGTGTTAAAAAGAGAGTATAATTTTTGAAACCATTGACACACCAATACTAGTTACTACATACGCACTCACTGATTGCTACGTCTACACACACCTTCACTCATTCACCCATACAATCATTCATACATACAATCACTCATCTTTACAACACTATCATATGCACTCATACACCTATACAGACACTCACAGTCTGCCACTCATCCATGGAGTTACTCACACACCTAGTCAGTCCTGTAAAGAATCAATGACACTTCCATTTTCTTGTCTATACAGTTAAACATAGAGCACCTTACATTTTCAAACATATACTAACACATACTTACCTTCTTATACAATCATTGATACAAGTACAGATTGATCTGCACAGAGTCACACACCTCCCAGCTAGCCACACACACACTCAGTCTCCCATACAAATACTTGGGCAATCAATCAATAACCCATATAGTTACTCATATAGCTACTGATCAACACATGCAGCAGTTTACAGAACAACAGACATAATGATGCACAAATTAAGACAGTTTAGTCACTAACCCATGCAGTCAGTGAGACACATTTAATCACTCACTCATACAGTCAGTCATGCACCTACTAAATCCTTCGTCCAGACACTTACACATCCACTCATTCTTCAATATGTAAGACATATTTAAACTTTATAGAAACAAAAAATCACTGGATGTTGTTATCAGTGATGTCATCAGTGATGTCACTGACCATGTCATGAATGATGTAATATGTGACATCATCAGCAGTGGATTGCGGGTGCGCGATATATAGTTAGTGCAACTAACTATATATGGAATTTCAATGGTTTTGTGTGAGTAAAATAAGGTTTTCTAAATGCTAATTCCTAACTATATATGGTCTATAACCTATGGTTTTTTCAGTGAATATATATATATATGAGTATTCTGTGCTCCTGACGTATAGGGAGAGCATCTCCTGGTAATAATGTACTGGTCTAACGCAAAATAATGGACCCTTACAAAAGAGCAGTTAAAATAATAAAAACAAAAAAATAATTGTAAATATATTTAATAGCTACAAGTTCAAGGGCCAAGACCCTGTTATTCTCCAGGACTGCATGAGTGCACGTTTAGCCCCAATCAGGTCTCGCAAGCTCAGTGGCAGACAACAGATGTTTGTTAACTTAATGGTAACCATTTTATCAATCTTAGAAGGATGAAAGAATGAGTGAATCTGATATGATTCGACCTTGAGATTGTGGGGCCAAACACTTCTTCTCTCTTGAAGATGCATCAGTCCACCGAGCCATTTCTAACCTGCGTTATGCATCTGGTTTGCATTTTAAGCATACTGTTCAGCACATTTTAGAAGGGCCCTGCGTGCACACCAAATGTTTGACTGTGAGGACATAGTGAGGTGGTCACTCTTCAATGTTCCTAGTCACAGGCTTTCTGACTACAAATCAAGGCTATCAGGCTTGTCAGAAAAATGTGTTTAATGGAAGCACACCAAGAATACAACCAGGGGGGGGCGTGGCTTGGCGCCGAAAGTGATGGCCGCTTGATCCCGCGGCTCCGCCGACCCTATCCCCTTGCCTTGCTACAGCCGACCATTATCCGTCGGTCCCACGGATCTCTTGGTGTTCGCGGGCTCCCCTGCCTGCGCGGCGCACAGCGGTCCGGCTCCGGCCCCTCTACGACCTCCGGTTGCCGAGATACGCTGCCTCCCGGAGCGGGCCGAGAGAAGGCCCTGAAGGTGCGAGTCTCGCGGCCGGCGTGCCGCAACACTTTAGTCCCCGGCTTGGGGCCTGGACTTGGGCCGATCGCGGCAGATGTAACCCGGCCTCCGCCCCACGGAGTGTGCTGGGAAAGGGCCGTGCGGGCCGGAGACCCTGGCCTGGAGCTGGTGTGAGCGCGCCGGCGACTGCTGTGGACGGCGGCTGCTCCCTGACAAGTCGCAGCGCGCCCATCGCGGAAGACGCGAGGTCTGGCCTGTGGAGGGTGACATTGGCTGAGGGCTCGCGTGGGGGCACCGGTGGACGTTTGGACACAGTGGCGCAGGAACCTGGTTGGGGACGGTGACCCCCTGGAGTGCCTGGAAAGGTGAGGCGGACCATCCGGACCGGAGGCGGTGCTCAGGCCTCGTGGTGCCTGGGTGATTGCCCGGTTACTTCTGCTGCTTGCTCGCCTGGGCCTACGACCTCGCTCGGCGGGAGGTTGTTGCCCTGGGATCTGGGCCGGGCCGGTCGCCTCACACTGCCCGACCCTGGGAGCACTCTCTCGAGCACTGCGCTACGCCCTACATCCTGGCGCCTCTTCTGCCTACGCCAGCCTAGGTGAACACTGACTTGCCCCATAGCTTGCCCCCTCGAATCGGACTTCACCATGAGGCCTAAGCAGGGCCAGGCCTCGCAGGCGAACAGTCTTGACAAATATACGGTGCAGAGGGGTGCGCCGCGTACGGAGCCGCCCGCGAACGGCCAGCAAGCTCCGCAAGAACCTTCTCTGGCTAGTATCATGACGGCGATTCAGGGACTGGGCACCACCCTTGAAACTAAAATCGACAAGATGGCCATAGAGGTTAATCTCCTCCGGACGGATCTCAACAAAACGTCGGAAAAGGCCAGGGCCAACGAAACCGACATAGTGGACCTGCGGGCATCCACCAAACGTCTTGAGCAAAGGGTGGACGACCTGGTCCATCAACATCGCCAGATGGCGCTACGGCTGGACGATCAGGAAGGGAGGGCCAGACGGAGTAACATACGCCTCGTTGGCGTTCCGGAGGATCTTGAGGGGCCCAGCGTGGAGCTGTTCGTGGAGGAACTCATTCTTCACCACCTCAAACCAAAGCGTCTGTCCACCATCTTTACAGTCGAACGCGCGCACCGGCGCCCATCCCAAAACCTAAACCGGGGGCGCCACCACGGACAATTATAGCTAAAATATTGAATTACAGAGACAGGGACGCCGTCCTTCAGGCAGCCAGACAATCTGGGGATCTGCTATATGAGAACGCTGTGATACGTTTCTTTCCAGATTTCACCCTCCAGGTTCAGCGTGAAAGGAGGTCATTTTCGGGAGTGAAAGCGACACTCCGAGAGAGGGGCCTCAGGTACATGATGTTCTTCCCTGCGAAGCTCAAGGTCCTCCGAGGAGGAAAGTCCTTCTTCTTCACGTCGCCGGCGGAGGTGCAGGACTGGCTTGACAGGGAGGTGGCCTCGACGGGAGAGGGAGCGGAGGCCCAGAACTGGAGAGACACGCAAACTGCATCTCCGGGCTCTGCGACCGGGAGATCTGATCGAGAGGACCAAAGTCAACGCGCCTGGAGGTCCCACTCCGCGAGTCCAAGCTGAGGGTCGAGAGAAGGGATACGTGAGGACGGCTTCCGAGAACTCGAGGAACTGATAAGTGTCCCTGTATTGTATGGTTATGTTGCCCTACCTATTAGACTTTGCTTGCTTAGAGGGGTTCGTTACTAATGGGACATCACTCATGACCGTGGACGCCACACTTCTGGGACGCAGGACTTCGGTACTGTTGGCAGGGAGGCGGGGGGGGCGGCGGGTGACGGGGCCTGCACACGCTTCCCGTGACAGGTCCTCCTCAAAAGGGGGTGGATTGTTCACTGTTGTAGTTCCTCTTCGGAGGCGTTTTGGGGCGAAAGGCACTCTGCTAATTGGGGATGTGGGTAGTTTTGAACCCGCGGAGCAGGGCGGCAGGGAGGGGGGGTGTTCGGGGGGGGTTGGGGGGATGAGTGGAGAGGGGCGGGGGGGGGGCTTGGAACAGTTGGGTGCCAGAGGGATGCACTCATGCCGTACTGATCAGAAATCGTATTGACACTGAATGTTGGGGGGGCGGCTGGGGGGATGGGGATGTTGGGGATGTTTTACAGTCATGTGTAGTCAGCAATGTCAGGTTTGTTCTCAGCGCCAGTATGCAGAATAGCATCATGTCACACAGCAATGGTTATGGCTAGCAAATGGGAGAAGAGCCTCAGGGTTTTGAGTTGGAACGTGAACGGGTTGGGGGACAAATTGAAGCGCACCATAGTCCTACGATTTATAAAGCGACACCAGCCGGACGCAGTCCTGCTGCAGGAAACACACCTCATGGGGAACACTTGCCAGGCCCTCAATAGGTGGGGATACACCCTTGCAGTTCACTCCGGCTTCACTTCCGGATCCAGGGGCGTTGGGGTCCTGCTGCGCCGTGCACTACCCTTCCACATAGATCACACAGAATCGGACCCGCAGGGTCGTTTTGCAGTGGTGTCCGGTAGGTGGGAAGGCTACCGCCTCAACCTACTCTCGATTTACATCCCCCCTGGCTTGCAGACTCAAGCGTACACTGATTTGGGCACACTACTTCTCTCCCTCCCTGAGGGTCAACTGGTAATGGGAGGGGACTACAACGCGGTGGTGTCAGGGACCCTAGACAGACAACCCCCACGGGTCACACCACAGGGGCAAAAGTGGTTGACTGACTTCCTGGACGCCTTCGGGCTCACGGACGTATGGAGACTAATTCACCCCGCTGACACTCACTTCACCTTTTTTTCTGGCCCGCACAAATCATTCTCCCGCCTTGATTATATCCTCACAGTGCTGCACCATGATATGGCGATACGAGAAGCTGCACACCTTCCACGCGGCATATCTGACCACTCGCCGGTTAGTACCCACATAACGTTCGGGACTAGACGTGAGGGTTGCATTGCACCAATCAGCGCCTGGCATTTGAAAAATGAGGAGCTTAGTGCGAAGTTATCTAAGTCAATAACCAACTACTTTGAGGATAACGTGGGATCGGTTGACTCCCCTGTAACCCTGTGGGAGGCCTTCAAAACCGTGATCAGGGGGGAGGCGTTGTCAGCCATAGCGGGTGGAAGAAGGGATAGAGAACGGCAGGTTGCGACAGTGGAGGCGGATCTGGCAGAGTTGGAGAGGGAGGCGCGAGAGGAGGGGGCGGTTAATGTACAACATCGCTTGCAGATGAAGACTCAGGAGTACAGAGATTTAGTCGCGCAGGAGGCCAGGACGGCGGCCATGCGCAAGATGGGGAGGATATATGACCAGGGAGACAAAGCTGGGAAACTTATAGCGTGGCTCGAAAAAAAAACAACAGGCCAGTAGAGTGGTGCCGGAAGTACGAACGACTGCGGGGATAGTAGTGACTGAACCCCGGGAGATAGTGGCAGAATTCGCCAGGCACTATAAGCAAGTATACAGCCGTGAGTCTGACCGGCCGGAGGAGGACTCGGTGGCCCTCCTGGCGGATATCAGACTGCCTTGTCTGTCGGAGGAAGACCGGACTGCCCTTGAGAGCCCGCTCGAAGCCTCTGAGCTTCAACGCGCTATAGCCGACCTCCGCCCGGGGAAGGCCATGGGACCTAACGGCCTCCCAATAGAGCTCTACAAGCTTAAACCCGATGCCCTTGGCACGCACCTAAAACGCATGTTTGATGTAAGTAGGGAGGCAGGGAAGCTGCCCAGAGACCAACGCATAGCAACTATAGTGGCGATACCAAAGGAGGGTAGACCTCAAGACATCTGTACCTCGTACAGGCCAATTTCGTTGCTCAACGCGGAGCCAAAGATTCTGGCTAAAACACTGGCCAATCGACTCCAGCCGGTCCTCTCTGCACTGGTCCACCCGGACCAGTCTGGCTTCATGCCCCGCCGCAACACCGCACTGAACATCAGGCGCCTCAATGGCGTACTCGGGCAGCGGCATAGGCTGCGGGAGGATGCAGTGGTGCTCTCCCTTGATGCCACTATGGCGTTTGATACCCTTGAGTGGCCATATATGATCGCGGTACTTCGTAAATTGGGTTTTGGGCCTAATTTCATATCCTGGATCCGTCTCCTCTACGCCGAACCGCTGGCCCAAGTGGTAGTCAACGGTAAGGCGTCTGAGGTCTTTACTCTGGGGAGGGGAACAAGACAGGGATGCCCTCTCTCTCCCCTCCTATTCGCGCTTTCCCTGGAGCCGCTAGCGGCCTGGATACGGCAAGACGTCTACCTTAAAGGGATAGCGTGGACGGAGGGTTGGGAGGACAAGATCTCCCTGTACGCCGACGATATCCTCCTCTACCTCACTCAACCGAGTAAATCTATAGTGGCGGCAATTGACATCTTTGCGAGCTTCGGGCAGAACTCTGGGTTCCGGATAAATTGGAGCAAATCCCACCTCTACGTGCTCCGAGGGGACCCTCCGAGGCTCCCCGCCACCTGTCCTATTACAGTGTCGGCGGACGGATTTAGATACCTGGGAGTCTTCGTCTCCACGGACAAGACTCTACTATACGAAAAGAACCTTCTACCGCCTCTGCAGAGATTCCAGCGAGATGTCGGGTCCTGGCGACAACTCCCGCTCTCATTGCTGGGCAGAGCAGCCCTCTTTAAAATTATGGCTCTGCCCAGATTTCTCTATGCAGTACAAAACTACCCGGATCTAATACCAAACTCGTACTTTGCTGCGATCGAAGCGGCGCAACGTGACCTCCTATGGGCGGGGGTGCCCAGGATAGCACTGCACAAGCTCACGTTGGGATGGTACGACGGTGGAATAGCCCTCCCCGACATCCGCAAATACTACTGGGCTGCCCACCTCTCAGCCATAAATCATGGTACATACGGTGATGGGAATGACCCCGGGTACGGGATGGACAGATGGCTACTTCCTGGGGGAAACTACGAAATCGCTCTCTATTCTAGGCCACGTAAACACCACCTCACGGGTCCGACCAAACACTCGGTACAAGTATGGCATGCTGCGCTGCGGAAAATGGGATGGTCCGGTGTCCTGACTATGTTCACCCCACTCTGGGCGTCAGAAAAACTGGGTAACTTGGGACGTACTAAGGGGTTCCGTAACTGGGACCTGATAGGGATCTTGCGGATTGGGGACATATGGGGCCCCAAAGGGATCCACACATTCGCACACATGCAAGACACGTATGCATTGGCCCCCACAGAACACTTTAGATACTTACAAGTGAGAAATTCCCTGCAAACCAACATCCAGCCGGACACCACACCGCCTCAGGCCTCACCACTTGAGGACAGACTACTTGATGGGTATATCCCAGATCACGCCATCTCTCTAACCTACAAAAAACTAATCAACAACCCCCCCGACATGCTCCTCTCCCTAAAAGAGAAATGGGTTGCAGATGGGCTTGAGATGGACGAGGAGGAGTGGACTTGGGCTCTTGCCTCCCCTAGGGAAGTGGCGATATCGGCCAGATTGCGTTTGATACAATTAAAAATTGTGCATAGAGTATATATTTCCTGCACTAGGCTGCAAGCTATGGGGAGGGGAGGAGAGGGTCTTTGCAGAAGAGGATGTGGCGGGCAAGGCACCTTCTTCCACATACTGTGGGATTGTCCAAAGGTACAAAGATACTGGAGAAGGGTGGTGCAATGTATGGGGGAGGTATGGGAGACGGAGATCCGTTTGGAGGCCAAGAGATGTCTCCTGAACATTTGGGAACCCACTGACCTGCCTTCTAAAGGGAAGATATGGGTGACACTTGGGCAGATAGTGGCAAAAAGGAACATCGCCAGGCTTTGGGGGGCCCCTAATCCACCGAAATTTGTGGACTGGCAAAGAGACATGGACTGGTGCATGCTGCAGGAAAAAACTGTGTATATAGCGAGAGGTTGCCCCCGCAAATGGGGAGAGGTCTGGTCCGGCTGGAACGTTTTTAGAGGCAACCTCTGTGAACCACCCCCTGTACCGCGGCCTGGCTCGGAAGACCTGGACTAAATTGTTGGTCTATTGCTATGTATGCGGAACTGTCTTGATTTGCTTCAAATTGTATTTCTGCTGGGGTAACGGACATGAGCTGACTGTAATTGATTGCTATGTTTGATTTCTTTCCTGAACAACAAAAAGAATAAAAAAAAAAAAAAGAATACAACCAGGATGCATTAGGCTGTCACATGAGAGCGCAAGATAGGAAACAAAGTCCATAATAACTTGGGATAGCCAGCGGAACACTGCCATAGCTATTATCACGCACAAAGATGGAGACACCAATTACAGTGAATTAACGCCTAACCAGGTTGGTTTAAGCCCTTCTTAATAGACAATGACACTATGAGTCCACAGGCGGACTTTTCAAGAGCTTATGAGTTAGAAGGTATCCAAATACGGATATCCTTCGCCTTCCAGCCTTTGTGCCAAGTGGGCATCATGAGTAGGCCTCGAGCAAGTAGCAGAATCCACTGAAATAAACCTATTCATATTCAAAAGTCTTCATGGGGACTCTGAGTAAACAGCAGCATTCAGACTTCAGAGAGACAGTCAAAGAGAGGAGAGACTGAGAGAGGGACAACCGATAGGTAGAATTGTTCAAAACAAATACGGTTTCCATTCAGGGGGCGCACTTCAAATAGTGCCATTTTGCACACTACAAAGATGGTAAATAGAAACCAATCTCCCAAAGAAGCCCATGGACAGAGTTGTGGGTACTCGTCAAGTGCCCACATGGTACAAGTTTTGTACGGACCAATTCTTGACGCGATTCAGAAAAAAAGGCTGATGAGTGAGCTGTAGGATTTTGTGACATAGCCTTTAGCGAATTACAATCAAATGCGTGTAGACCAGGTACAGACAAAGGACGGAGGGACACAGATGTAGATGCCGGTGATGGGCCCTCTATGACTTGGGGGTTAAACCATGTGTAGCGTACATACAGACAAAAGGATTGATGGTCAGACCTGTGGAAGCTTGCAAAGGGCCCTCTATAGCTTGTGATTATATCATGTGGAGCCTAGGTATAGAAGACAAAGCGATGGACAGAGCTATAGATGCTTCCAATGGGCCCTCTATAACTTGTGATTATACCATGTGGAGCCTAGGTATAGAAGACAGAGCGATGGACAAAGCTGTAGAAGCTTGCAATGGGCCCTCTAGAACTTGTGATTATACCATGTGGAGCCTAGGTATAGAAGACAGAGCGATGGACAAAGCTGTAGATGCTGCAATGGGCCCTCTAGAACTTGTGATTATATCATGTGGAGCCTAGGTATAGAAGACAGAGTGATTGACAAAGCTGTAGAAGCTTGCAATGGGCCCTCTAGAACTTGTAATTAAATCATGTGTGACCTAGGAATAGCAGAACAAGTGATGGACAAAGCTGTAGATGCTTGCAAAGGGCTCTCAGTGACTTGTGATTATATCATGTGGAACCTAGCTAGAAACTAAGGACTGTTTGAGATACCAGTAGAAGCTTGTGATGGGCCCTCCAGGACTTGTGATTTAACGTGTAATCTGGGTAGAGACGAAGGACTGATGGACAGAGCTGTAGATGCTGGAGATGAGCCCTCTATGACTTGTCATTAAATCATGTGTAACCTAGGTACAGACTGATGGACAGATCTTTAGATGCTTGTAATTGGTCCTCTGACTGACAAAGGACGAAGGATTGATAGACAAAGCTGTGGATGTTTGTGATGGGCCCTCTGACCTATGATTAAATAATGTGTGACCTAGGTACTGACGAGGTACTGATGGAGTGAGCTGTAGATGCTTGAAATGGGCCCTACAAACGAAGGACTGGAACCGCCTATCTCAATAATCTCCACCTGGGTCTCCTAGATGTGACTTTGTTCCAACGGCAGTGAGTACTGAATTTTGGCATGTATGTAGCCAGAGGCTTCAGAAACAAGCGCTGTCAAACCCAATGGGTCTTGCCTTTCGAATGCACGTGCCAAGCGGTTGGCCTTGCCCGTTTTTGTCTATAATTTACTGTTGAAAACAAGCATCCTGGGGGCGTGGCCAAGATGGCAGCGAGGTAGGACGTGTCTCTTTGAGCTCCTGCTCGTCGTCCGCCTAAATTAGCTTCTTCTTGCATTCACCGGAGCCGAGTGTTTACCAGTCGCCCGCCGGGCATGCCTGAGCCCCCCCGGCACCCACTGTCGGTGGCGGGTAGCTCTGGAACGCTGATACTGGCATTGGACGCAGGGCGAGGCCTAACTCCCGATTTAGGGGCGGTCACGGCTGTGGACTGTCGAGGCCAGCTTCGACTGGGGAGGCCAGCGGGGCACGACCTGGATGACTGGAGGGTCGCATGCCACCAGCTTCAGAGGGGAGTGCCGCCTGCCCGGGGATCCTGATCGGAAGCAGCCTGAGATGCCACAACCGTGTCGGAGCTGGGGAGAGGCGGCAGTGAAGAGCCAAGGTGAGGCAGGACGGGACTGCCGCGATTGCAGCGGAGTGTGAGGGGCGCCCCTTTACCCAAGGCCGCAGACCCGGAATCCAGAGTGGGGCTGGCAGTTGCTCGCCACACCTATGCACCAGGCGGTGAGCGGGAAACGGCGGATCGCCGTCGGCGAAGCAGGAGCAGCTTACCGGAAGTGGAGTGTCCCGCGGTCCGTGAGGTGCGGTGGCCAGATAGCTGACATTTGAGGGGGCGCAGAACTGCGGGCACACCCAGCACTACAGGAGGAGCTGGGAAGTAGCGTTGCGGCCGGTGAGTGTGGCCCCCCTGGGTTCCCCATCCTGCTACCTCCCTACACGACTGACGCGACGGACCTTGTGCCGCCATTTTGAAGCGGGGCAGCTAAACGCCGCAGGCCCGTAGGGAAGGGGCGCAGGACACAGGACACAGGAGTGGTTGGTGCTACAGCTTTGAACTTCAGCATATTGGTGCACCCAGGTGGTTGTGGAGGAGCGGGGACCGGGCCTGCCGCCGGAGCTCCCCAGCCATGGCAGACTGGGAGGTGCAGTGAGCTTGCAATTAGCAGCGGAGCAAGACGCCCGCGGTGAGCTACGGAGGGGTGCCTGCGACAGGGGGCCTGAGGGCTATGCCCGATCTACTGAACTACCGTGGGACCCCTTGAGGCCTGGGTCTGCGATAGGCTGCAGCGGACTTTGACGATTGGCGGCGGCCAGGCAGCATCTGGGTGAACGGAGCTGCGCATTCCTGCCAGGTGTCCCCCCCACCCCCCTCCCCCACCCCCCGCCGCGGACGTCTCTAAGCCACGACGGGTCCTTGCTGGTGACAGGACGGGCCCCCGGGGTTGGCTCCTACCAACGAGACGACCAAGCTCCACGAGCGCAGAAGGAGGGTTTGAGCACATCGGTGAGGCGCAGAGCGCTGGTCGGTGGTCTCCGCGCACTGCTGCGCTCCTGAGTATGTCAGCCTAGGTAGTGCCACCATTTTTAGCAAAGCTGTCCGTCCCATCACCGACAACGGAAGTGTAGACCAAAAGGCCATACTGCCTTTCAAAGCTCTCACGCATCTTCCTATGTTCCCTTCCAGCATGTCACTGGCTCCATGATATATATGTACACCTAGGTATACCAAGCATGTCGGCTCCCAGTGCACTTCCCTAGACACAGTAGGGGGGAGCCCCCTGGGCTTCACTGGAAATAAATACATCTTAGCCCAATTCACCCGTAATCCTGAAACATCGCCAAACTCCGATAGTAAGCCCGCTGCTCCTTCCAATACAACGTCCGCATCCGCCAGAAACATCAATAAATCATCCGCATACTGCGAAATATACTGCTGATCCCCTCTGAATCCCAGGCCCTCATAGCTCCGTCCTAATCTGGCTTTTGCTGCCAAAGGCTCTATCGCCAGGGCAAACAATAGCGGAGAGAGCGAGCAGCCCTGTCTCGTCCCGCGGGCCGCTCGGTACTGGGGTGATATCAACCCTCCCACTTTCACCCTGGCGACCGCGGAAGTGTACAACACCCTGGTTCAGTCTACAAAGTCATCTCCTAGTCCAAAACGTCCTAGGGTATTATATAAATACAACCATTCCAAGCTATCAAAGGCTTTCTCTATGTCCACTGAAAGCACCGTTGGCTTCGGTGCACCAGGTTGATCCTCCCCCATAATCCTCACTAATCGCCGCACGTTAGTAGCTGTGTTTCTAGTGGGGATAAACCCAGCGTGATCTTCATGGATCAGACCGGTCATGTGCTCTGTACATTTCAATTCTTATGAATGTCATGGTTTATTTAGACTATTTATGGGCCTTCAGGAGAAGTGTTATGCTAAGATCCTCTTCTGCCTCAGACGCCAGTTGTGTGAGAGTAGGAGACGACCCTCTTCCAGCGCCATAAAAGCCTTTCTGTGCCCTAGCTTCTGCTTACATGCAATATGTGGATTGCAGGAGAAGCAACACAAACGACCCTTTAAATCTGCTCTTCAGCCATACCTAAGCCAAAATATCCTTGTCTTTTTACAGATAAGCTGGAATGGGTGGGGAGCAACACAGAGCAGAAAGTTTGGGGTCGGAGGGCAGCATACGAAGGAGAGAGCTAGAAAGAAATTCACTCTCATGGAGTGCTGGCTAAAAAGAAAAATAACAGTTCTTTAAACATAAGCAGTGGAAGCCTGCAAGCCAGGCAACCAAAATGACTGCAAAGAGGGCATGCTTCAGGGGAGGGACAACGCAAGAAGTAAAGTATATAACTGCTACTCAAGTTACTGCTTCTAGGAGGGCGGTTACGCAGCTGCTTAGACGTTTTTAGAAAGCAACAAGTTCTTTGGCCAGAGGAGTAAATTAGGTGCTCTCTCTTGTAATCTGCATGAGTTTTCCAAGAGTTCAAGGAGCATTATGGGGAGAGGGGGCTCTCAGCCTTTCATCCTTCGGAAGGCAATAAACTGAGTACCATTAAATTGGGTGACTAACACCTAGTATTTATAGTGTTCTTAAATGGCACAGATGCAGTATCAAGCGATATAGAAAAATAAATGAGCAATGAAAACCTGTGAAGTACATTACACATACTCTGCCAAACTCCCCAGCCTTATCACCTCCAACCCACCACCGTGGTCCCAAGATAAGGAATAGGTTGCTTAAAACTGGAATAGACTACATACTCTAAGAAGGCACAGGACTCTAGAAAGGAACACATTCTATGTACAGGAGTTGACAGCTTTCGGCTGCTGTCGCAACAGATGGAGAGGGCTATTTACACCAAATGGTTGCAAATTGTGAAATCCCCACCCACACAAACCAACGGGTCACTGACACAGAAAATACAGATTGTGGAACAGACTGTACGGGAAGAAATTCTATTTAAAGCCCGAGGAACTACTGTAGAATATAGATCTCCCGAGCAGGAAATGGTTCTTCGAGCAGGCTAGCTACAGACACAGAACAAAGCAGCCCAGCAAGATTGGACTCTTTGCACAGAACAGTATATTACAGGAGTATATTTCGGGAGGTGGGAGGGGAAGGGCAGATGAGGAGTATTCTAAATTATTCTAAATGCAGATCAGATGGTGCTCTTCGATTTGTAAGCTATGGTACAAGCATCCTCACCCCACACCTGTTTAGGGATTAGTACACTGCAAACAAGAAAGAAAGGGTTCTTTACAAATGTGTGTGTCTCTCACAGAGAGTTTTGGAATGCACAGACTGAGTCTTCTGCAAACAAGCATGAAAGGATTATTGACAAAATAAATCACACGAGTAACAGAGAGGTTCCAGAGGCAGCAAAACTCCGTATTCAAACGGGAATGGTTCCTGGCACAAAGCAGCCAGTTCCCCTGAGGTTCCAGAGGTTGAGTGCAAAGACTACAGATAACAATTGGTCCTCGCTCAGTAGATTTACAGCCTTTGACACTTAGCCATGTCACCAAAGGGTTCTCCATATAGAACGGCAATAACAAAATTACTTGTATTTTGTAAAGCACACGTTGACCCAGAAGAGTATCTTGGCGCTGAATAACAGATTTTTATTATTACCCAACTCAATGGTACTCATTTTATCGACCATAGAAGGATGTAAGGCTGAGTGGACCCGCATGGATTTGAACCTCCGACCATGAGGTCGAACACAGGCTCCTACAGTGCATGCACTACATCCTACTGGGAGACCTCAATTTCCACCTGGAAAAGAAAAACGACAACAACACCAACACCCTTCTGGACAACCTGGCCAATCTAGGACTCAAACAACTTGTAAACACCCCCACCCACTACGCCAGACACACGCTCGACCCTATCTTCACCTCCAGCAAACACATCTCCTTCGATCACACCACAGCTCTCCATTGGACGGACCACAGCTGCGTTCACTTCAACTACAGAAAGTCCACGACCCACAACCCGCCACAACCTATTCCCCGAAGAAATTGGAACAAAATCACCACCGAACAACTCTTCACATCGCTTCACCAAAACCCCCCCACCAAACCATCGGACCCAAACCAAGCAGCCACTAACCTCACACAATGGATCACCCATAGCGCCGACGAACTTGCACCCTTGAAAAACCATCTAATCAAGCAAGGTAGCAAAAAAGCCCCCTGGTTCAACGATGACCTTAAGAAATCCAAGAAGTTCTGTCGTACTCTCGAGAAAACCTGGAAAAAATACCCAACCACTGAAAACTTAGCCACCTTCAAGAACGCCATCCGCAAACACCACCAACTAATCCGATCCACCAAGAAATCAGCATTCAAGGACCGACTTGACAACAATGCCCAAAACAGCAAGGAACTATTCAACATCGTCAAAGAATTTACTAACCCCACCGCCAGCACCAACGACATATCCCCCTCCCAAAACCTCTGCGACTCTCTATCCTCATTCTTCCACAACAAAATCGCCGAAATACACAATAGCTTTGAAAACCAGCTCGAAGACATGTCCACTCCACCCATTTCCGAACCAACACAGCCCTCTAACAACCTTTGCACCTGGAACCCAATCACCACTGAAGACACCATCCGCCTGATGAACTCCATCCACTCAGGATCACCAACCGACCCATGCCCCCAAGACATTTTCAACAAATCAGGCTCCATCATCGCACCCCATCTCCGCGATGTCATCAACTGTTCCTTCAACTCCACTACCTTCCCGGAAATCTGGAAACATGCCGAACTCAGCGCCCTTCTGAAGAAACCCACAGCAGACCCCACCGAACTTAAGAACTACCGTCCCATCTCGCTCCTCCCATTCCCCGCCAAAGTCATTGAGAAAGCCGTCAACAGTCAGCCTTCCTTGACTCCAACAAATCCCTCGACTCCTCTCAGTCCGGCTTCCGAGCCAAACACAGCACCGAAACCGCCCTCATCGCAGCTACAGACGACATCCGAACACTACTAGACAACGGAGAAACAGTTGCCCTCATTTTACTTGACCTCTCCGCAGCCTTCGACACAGTCTGTCATAGCACCCTTATACAACGACTCAGCAACGTCAGAATACAAGGAAAAGCATTGGAATGCATCATTTCGTTCCTTGCAGGAAGAACCCAGAGAGTCCGCCTTCCCCCCTTCAAATCTAAGGCCACCGAAGTCATCTGCGGCGTACCACAAGGCTCATCACTCAGTCCCACCCTCTTCAACGTATACATGAGTCCCCTCGCGTCCATCGCACGCCAACACAACCTCAACATCATCTCCTACGCAGACGACACCCAGCTGATCCTCTCCCTCACCAATGACCCAAACACCGCCAAAACCAACCTTCACGAAGGAATGAAAGAAGTAGCCGAATGGATGAAGAAGAGCCGTTTAAAACTTAACTCGGACAAAACGGAAGTCCTCATCTTAGGATCATCCCCCTCTGCATGGGACGACTCATGGTGGCCACCGGCCCTGGGGACCGCACCCATACCTACGGACCACGCACGTAACCTGGGCTTCATCCTGGACTCCTCCCTCTCGATGACCAGAAAAGTCAACGCCGTCTCATCATCATGCTTCAACATCCTATGCATGCTCAAAAAAATCTTCCGATGGATCCCCACCGAAACAAGAAAGACGGTCACCCATGCACTGGTCACAAGCCGTCTGGATTACGGAAATACCCTTTACGCCGGAACCACAACCAAACTACAGAAAAAACTCCAACGCGTCCAAAACGCCTCAGCCAGACTCATACTGGACATCCCACGACAAGCTCACATTTCCGGCCACCTGAAAGATCTCCATTGGCTCCCTGTCAACAAGAGAATAACGTTCTGTCTCTTCACCCATGCACACAAAGCCCTCTACGACCTAGGCCCCGAATGCCTCAACACGCGACTATCCTTCTACACTCCCTCCCGCCAACTACGATCATCCAATCAAGCCCTCGCCGCAATTCCGCGAATTCACAGATCCACCATGGGAGGGAGATCTTTCTCCTACTTGGCGGCCAAAACCTGGAACTCTCTCCCCACTCACCTCCGCCTTACACAGAACCACCTCTCCTTCAGAAAGCAACTAAAAACATGGTTATTCGATATGTAATACACATCCCTCCCTCAAGCGTCTTGAGACCCTCTGGGTGAGTAGTGCGCTATACAAATACTGGAACTTGAACTAGTCCACTGAGCCACCAGAAAACGCCAGTTGTAAACAATGGAAGGGCTCTAAGCTCATTGTAAGTTTTTGGTATGGCCCATGAGAGGCTTTTACCTACAGACTTTATTTGGTAGTGAGACATAAAAAGAGCTATTCATTCAGGGAAGAGTCCACAGGCAGAGTACCTGCACAGTAACAAAAAAGGAATCTTCACACAGCCATTTACAGTCTACACAACAGAACAGCCAAGACAGGAAAGGGATATTTATACAGAGAAGGGCCTTTGAATGAACTTGAGGTTGGCCTCCCTGGACACACAGTTGAGTGAATTATGCAGAGATTTCAGAGGCTGAGCGTTCGGCGAAACACTAACTAAATAACCATTTACAGACTGGGAAACAGATTTGGTCACTGACAGTAAACGGTGCTTAGGGTTTGAAATGCGCTGAACAGAGGCAGCCATGAGTTTGTGCACCACTTGATGCCAACATTCAGAATATGCCTGCCCACGGAGAGATGAAGACTTCTCCAACATTCTGCAACAGTGTGTAGGAGGCGTTTCTGAGGGCAGTAGGAATGATCAGATGTTATCACTAGAAAACCAGACATAATTCTAGCATTTTAACAGCAACGTACAATTTAAGAGGATAGCCAGAATTGCAAGACCCTAGCTTCCAAGTGCTTTTTAAGAAAACAAAAAAACACAAATGTCAAACAGCCCGAGGAAAACACACAGTTGAAGCAGTCATGATGCAACACAACTAAGAACAGCCTGGCCCCATCCGAACAGGAGTCTGAAAAAGCCTGCTGCCTTTAACATTTTTTTTTTCAAAATGCTTTATTGATTTTCCAAGAACAATAAAAGAGTCAGTAATAGGGTTACATGAGGTATGTAAGGCAAGTCACCGATGGTGAATTATTTGGCTCGTAAATGAACATGCCTGTTCGAAGTCAAGAAATGCAGCACAGTGCACATCAGCCCTCTAACAAACATGGCATTCCTGACTTCAGTGTGTAATATAACGGGCTTACCAATGCTGAATGACCTCGTCAAAAATGTTAAAGCATGTACCTTCTGTAAGGTAACTAGTTGCACATATTGAATGACCTGGAGCTGGTTTTGGTCCTAAAAAGAAAGTTTTCTTATGGCCTTTGGGACTCCGTGCGGCGATCCACTTGGAGTGGTATATGATCTACACATCATGTTACATTTGAAAGTGGTCAGAGAAAGGCTCCCAACACTACAGATCACGCCTTCCCAGGAACTGAATAGATCCATTCTTTTCCTGAGAGACAACGCATGGATACAGACCAGGACTGGAGAATGAACAGTGTAGCATTCTACATTTTCACTATATCTGGCAAAAAGTTAAGAAATTATGTTTTTTTTCATAGATTTTTTTGTTTTTACCCACAACCTTGAACATTTTCAGTACCAAATACTGGAAACATTTTTATAGATCTTTACTACCTGTAGTACTGAACACACCGATTGTTACAATGCTTGTAAAAGGCACGTAATAGCCTACAGATGACATCCACTGGAAAATGCTAGAAGGTCACTCAAATCATTTGTTTTTACTAAGATCAAATATTCAACTAGAAAACCTTTACATCGTAAAAAGCAGTACATGATAACTACTACACAACTTAATTTATTTTACACTGCAGTGCCTTGGGAGTGATCCTCCCTTGTGGCGCTACATCCGCTGATCCCTCTTGCTAGTTCCTCCTGGGTGAGCTTTCATTAGTTGATTTGTAATCAGTTAACCGCATGAATCATGCGAAGGTGCAAGTCCTTGGTTTCCCCAGGTAAAATGTGCACCCAGTTGACGATTGTTCTCAAGCCTCATCACCTTGCGGTGCAGCAAGTAGGCGATTGTTCCGTGCTCAATTCTAGCAGGTCTGTGTAACAGTGTGGACTTGTTCTGTGTTCAATGTAGTTGCTTTCCTGTGCCCAGCTCTGTGATGAGCCCAAATAATGTTGTTTATGTAGCAATCTGTGACTACAGGGGTTCTGGGGTTATTTTTCTTGGAAAGCGTCAGATGCTATTGGTACCTGGCTTGGCAAGTAACATGATTTTGCTTCTTAGTAAACTTTTAGTGTTCAACTTCTACAGCCTTCTTCAGTGTGTTTACTACAATATTTTTGGTGACGAGGATAGCCAGGCACCTGTCAGACGGCGATTGCCATCAGCAGCAGATAAAGTCTCCTTACCTCTGAGCGCCGCTTTAAAACTGTTGTCCGCTGTAGTGTTACGAGCTGGCAGTTGACGCTTAGCCAAACTTCAATACACAAGAAAACACCACCTCCTAATGCTCCCCCAGGCTCACTTCAAACCTACTCGTTTGAACTCTATGGCTGTAGGTTACTGTTCTTGTGTGCTGCAGTGCTACCTAGGGCATTTTTACCTATACTGCCTTCTTTGAACTTTGTGCTACAATTTATCATGAACATAAACCAGTCTATTGCTATTCCTCCCTGATTTCTTTTGCAACCTGGAGCTCCAAATATTGAATGGGAAGATTGGATAGAGACATTTGCAGTAGCGCAACAATAGCTCGCGCAGTGCGGGGGGCCCCAAGCTATAGGCGCCCCCCTACAGCCCTGTGGACGGGTGGTCCAGAGAGCTTCTGACTGGGTCCGGAGAGTGGGCCCCCTCCCCCCAAATACTTTGCTGGGAGGTGTTGGGCTTTAGGTTTTGTTATGTCACTGGACATTTGAGAACTATTTATTGGAGCTTGAGAGCACAAAGTTTTTATCCGCTCAGAAAAAAAGCTGTTCTAATAGGTTGTTTAGGTACCTTTGTACACGTGTTTAAATACTTACCAAAAGTATACGATGATCGTGGAAATGAGATTGAGAATATGTACATGAAGACTAAATTGCAATTACAGAGCTGATTTGCGAAAACAGTGAATATTGTGATGCAACATCACAAATTCTACACTCCGTCATCAGCATGACTTGCACATAGTGGTGAACCCAAGAACTGGCCAACTAAATGATGGTGAAGGACGATGGAGAACTATATTATTGAACAGTTCAAATCAGTTTTTGAGAACAGGTTGGGAGAGGCAAAAGAATATCAACATGAAATTGTACTGAGGAAGGATGCCGTGCCGGTGAGAGGAGTCAAGGAAGGTTCCTGTGGCGATAAGGGCAGTGTAAGAGGTATACTAGAGCCGATGATGCAGGACAAAGTAGTAGAGCCTGTCGAGGTCCCACAAAGGTAGTCTCCTGTGGTAATAACAAAATTCAGATGGGTAATTGAGCTTTTTTGTTGACGTGCACCGTCTGAATCAGAATATTGTCATGGATTGTTTTCATCTGCCAAATATAAATGAACTGATTTTATTGTAGTCTGGAGGACAGAATTTTTTCAAGCCAGACTTGAAAAGTGCCTATCATCAGGTGAAACTGCATCCAGATTCCAAGCATTTCACTGCTTTTATCAAGAGAGAGGGGATATTTAACAGGTTACCTTTTGGGTGGTCCCCTCCAGCAAGTGTTTTTCAGAGACTAATATCAAATGCATTATGGAGTCAAAAATGTTGGGTTTTTTTCAAGACGACATGTCAGTCTTTGAAGAAAGCATTGATACTTTGCGAGAGGTCTAAATTCTTATTTCCAAAGCTGGCTTGACTTTTTAAAAGAGAAAATTTAAGGTGCAAGAAGTCAAATATTTGGGGTATCCCATCAGGGGAGAAGGAGTCAAACCTAAGTTGAATATGGTCAATGCGTCCATGCGGAGGTGCTCGATGATAAAGATAAACTTTGATCATTCATGGGTTTGGTGGAATATTATTCAACATTTTTAAGAGATTTTGTTATTAAAACAGATACCTTGAGAGAGTTGTTGAGGAAGGGTAGGAAATTCACGTGGGGGGAAGCCCAACAGACAGCTTTTTTGCAGATTAATGACAAAATTGTGAACGCTGGCCTTTTGGTTCCATTTTAGGTAGGGGTAAAGACGATTTTCACTGTATATGCCAGTGCAATTGGTATAGGTGCAGTGCTGTCACAGGGACATGCGAGGACAGAAGGCAATGGGTTTTACTTCCTATTCGCTGTCTAGCACTGAAGGGAATTATTCGGTCATCGAACAGGAAGCATTCATCGAACGGGAAGCATTAGCTTCTGGTTAGGCAACAAACTATTTTCGTACCTTCATTAGTGGCACTAGGTGGTATTGAGAACAGAGCACATACGTTTGCTGAAGGTTTTGGGGCCCAATGGCAAAAACAAACGGTTTGGGGCACCTGGAAAGTTGGACCATAAAATTACAGGATTAGGATTGTTGTGTTGTATATATATCAGGCTGGAAGAACAAGGTGGCAGATTGCTTGTCAAGGTTGCCGAATAAGGAGGCGGATGATTGGGAGTTAGATGCTAAGTAAGTGGAGGAAGGTGTGGAGGATGCCATGGAAGGTTTGCAGGGACGGGAATCCATGGAAGATTGGACGTGCACTATGGAAGGAGATAGTGTTCTCAAAACAGTGGTTGATATGATCAAAGATAGAATGAGAAGAGAGAGTACGTTTCCGGATGCAGTGAAACATTTTCACAAGGTGGCCAATGAGTTTGTCTTTATTTGGGGAAAAGTTAATGATAAGCAAGAGGTTTGTGCCACCTAGTGCAGTCCGGGATAAAAGTATACGTTTAGCGCATGAAGGTCATTTGCGTCAGATGTTGACACTCAGACTCAAGGAATGATTTTGGTGGCTAGTCATGGATAGTCAGGTGAAGAAATGGGTGGAAGAGTGAGAGGTGTGCAAAGCTTCAGAGAAGAGACAGAGTAGGTTTAGGCACATTGGAAAATGATGAACATGTGTCTAAAGCAACGTTTGTGTGGGAACAAATATACTTGGATTTCACAGGGCCATTTATTTTCTTGCCTGAACATGAGAGGTATGCGGCGGGCATGGTCATGAAGTGTGTTAGCACAAACGCTACAATTGCAGTGCTGGGAGAAATTTTCAGGAGAGAAGGCATTCCTTTGGTGTTGGTAATTGACAATGGCATGCAACTTACTTCCGGTGAAATGAGAGTTTGAGTAACAATGGTGTGAAGCATGTTTGTACTTCTTAGTGCAACCCACAATGGTCAGGTGGAGAGGATCAACCTGTTGATTAAGGGAACCATGGAGCTGGCAAGTGGTGCAGGGTTGCTTGTGCAGAGTGTTCTAAAAGACATGTTGTGGACAACTGGTCTCGCCGTCACTTTTTCCAAGGTTTCTCCACCCACCTACTTGGCGGTCCACCCGCTTGATTTATAGGTTTACGGTCCATGGACGAAAGACAGTCCGAGTGCCAGTCCAGGTCCGTCCTTTGCTGCTACAGCTTGAGCACAACGCTAATCAACTCCATTGCCGTCGGAATCAAAGGTAACCTAACATGCAATTTTTTTTCTGATGTGTAATTTATTAGTATTCATTCTACAACTGATCAATGTCAGACGCACACATCTGTATTGAAACTGATAGTTTATATTTTTGTTGTGATAGATGTGGGTGTTGTGCTTGTGGGTGTACATCCAAAAGTGTGTGTATATTTATTTATTTAAAGAGTTTTATATAGCGCTGGCTAGACCTGAAGGTATGAGAGCGCTTTACATAAGGTTCCACATAGTAGCAAACATACATTAGTTACATGTTATATGTGTGCTCTGATATAAGTACAATAGGTACAAAAGGGGGCGGTGATGGACGGAGCATCTGACACAATCAAACACTCACACCCAGTCAAAAGATCTGGGTTTAATCCATCATCGTTTCTTAGCCCACTCTGCCACCCCAGTACAGACATGGCCATATGCAAATCAGTCTGACCCTGTGCCTCATGGGAAAAGTCCAGCCCGAACTGCCAAGCCATGCCTTCCCTGGACCGTAAACAAGCTTCCTAGGACTGGTTTCTGGCATTTCAGCCGTCTTCAGCCAGGCTTGCTTGAATCCAGTGGCAAAGTGAGCAAGGGACTCACGTCTGAGCATACTCTGCCAACTTATGGCGAACAAAGTGGTACAATTGGGGCATTATACATTCACTACACATACTTTTAAACCAAATACAACCTACATGTGTAGTACCACTTTATGAAAGTGGTACTTACCAGTCTACACTCCACCAGAAACTCACTCCATAAGGAATCTGCAGCTAGGACAATGCCAGCACAAACGGGAAATCTAATTCGGCTCAGCGCAAACCCACCAGCCTGACGGCAACGGAGTACTTTTAACCAGCAATTGAGTCCACTAAGTCAACGGAGCGGAGGTGCGAGGTTTACATGACGGTAAACAGTCTGTCGATGCGTACGGTGGTTAAGCCAGCCTATATCTAAATACGCAGGCAGGACTCAGCCTGATGGAGCACTTGTAACCGCTACCACTGAGTGACAATGGGAGTCCTGCCAAGATCTACATCAGGCCCCAAGTGGATTCCTTTGAGGATGCGGGAACGGGGTTCTAAAGTGTTGAGCAAGACCTCACAGGGTGATCAGAGCAAGTGCATGATCAATGTGAGCGATTGGGTCAAGGCTAAACCTGGCGGTGCGGGTCGTGGTTTGTGCAAGTTCCAGGGTCCATACAGAATAAAGATGGTGGGGGGAAATTGGATTAAATTGGAGAAAGAACAGACATGGAATTGGAGGAGAGTTGCTTTGTGCCAGAAGGGAGGGAAAGGTGTGGTGCATCCTGAAAAGGTGGTTGACTGGTGTTAAGGTTGGTTGTTGATGGAGGATGATGATTTTCAAAATGAAGCAGGAGAAGTTGGGGTTTCATGACATGACAAGGTTAATGCAAGGGGGGTGTTGCTTGGCAAGATGGCATAGTAGACGTCTCTACCGGCGTTCCTGCCGACAAATATCCGGCTTTAATCCTGCCAAATCCTATGACTGCTTCCATAATCCTGGAACCGCCGACTACCAACCTAGCCCAGATCCTGATTGAGGGCCTACTGCACCACAGTGGTCCGAAAGGAGGGCCCTGACGAAGTGGAGGCCGAGCACCGTGCCAACGCCATTTTCCCTGCGCTGGCGCAGACAGAGCGCAGACCATCTGAGGCGCCTCTGAGGACGACTGCGCTGGGAGCGAAGGTGTGGAATTCGGCCGGCCCCCGAAATGACTAGTGGTGCGCTGCGGGGGGGGGGGGGGGGATATTAAGGGGCAGCCCGACAGTACCTGTGGCATTGGAGAGATGATGGGAAGACGCATCGCGCTCTGGGGTGCAGCGTACTTGGAGACAGGGCGGGGACGCAGTCCAGACAGCTGTGGAGGGGCTGCGGCACACCTGAGGCCTTTGGGTACGACTGCCTGGATAAGGGGAGCCAGAACTATTGGTCCAGAGCTGGCCTGCGGAGACAGTGGCAGGAACCGTGAGGGTGCGTTGCTCTGCCAGGACAGAAGGTGGGTGACCCGCACAGATGAATCGGGCTGCTAGTGAAGTGGTGGCTGGAGCGCATTCCCCCTGCTGATAGCGTTCCCAAGAGAAGCGTTGCTTGGCCGGCGGCGTTTGAGGAGAGCCGCGAGTCATCCTGGAGCTGCACTGGGAGGATTTCTAGCAAAAAGCAAAAAACAACAACAACAAAAAAGAAGGAACACGGTGCTGACTGCTGGAGGTGCAGAGCATAAGAGGTGAGCCGGGACTGCAGCATTTCCTCACCGGGGTGGAACCATACACAAGGCTGCAAGAGGAATATAATGGCACTAAATGCCTAAGAGGGTGGCAGTGATTTGCTGTGGTTCTACGAGCTAGCGCTCCAGGCAACTGGTAGTTAAGTAGACTTAGCCTCCATATTTGAAGGTCCTGTGGTGAGGGAAAAGACCCTGGTGTGGACAGAATATAGCTTCTGGAGACCTGATGGGAGCACCGAAGGTTTGACCTGGTGGCTGGGCCTATGATAAGCTGGGGAGGAAATAGGACTGGAGGAGGTGGCTTGGAAGAGTTGAGTTCCCTGGCGACGGTGTGTGAAAACGGCTGCGAGGTGGGAGAGAACGTCTGAGGCGCTTCAGGCCTCCCCCGCCCGACGGTCTGCAGGAAGGCCATGGGAAGGGGTGTCTGGATGGCGAGTGCTCCTACTGGTTCCCCGACAGGTTACTGCGGTGCCCCAGAGATAGTGACCCGCCTCCCGAGGGGCAAAACTATGGTGAAGGAAAAAGGAAATCTGATGGCCAAAGGAAACACTTGACTATGCGCACTCTATGCCCCAGGGCAGAGAAGCCCAGAAAATAACCATGGCGGAAGGAGGAGAGGGGACAACCCCCTCTCTTGTAGATATAATGGCTGCAATCCAGACCTCTCGAGACGGAATGGTACACAAGATTGACAGTGTAGCTACTGAGGTCAACCTGCTTCGGTGTGACCTGCGAAAAGTGTCGACCGGATGTTCACTGCGGAACAAACTGTAGATACTCTTCAAACAGAAGTCCAGACATTGAGTACCACAGTGCTAGATCTACAGAAGCATGTGGTGTGACTGGATGAATCGGCAGAAGACTGAAGGCAGGTCATGCTGGAACAACCTGCGCTTTGTGAGCTTCCCTGAAAGAGCAGGGGGACCTTCTGCTGATTTATTTCTAGAAGAATGGATTAGATCTCTCCTGGCCCCAAAAATGACTTTCAAACTTCTTTACAATTGAGCGTGCACACAGGGCGCTGGTTCCTCCGCCCAGACCTGGGGCTCCACCAAGAGCCATTATTACTCAACTTTTCAATTTCCACGGCTGGGATGCTATCCTGCAGATCATCCGTGCCCGGGGGCCTGTACTGTTCGAGGGATACCCCTTTTCGATCTATCCTGACGATACAAAAAATGTTCGGGATCAAAGGAAAATGTTTCTAGAGGCAAAAAGGCACCACCGGGACCTTGGCTCAAATTCAGTCTCCTATTTCCGGTCAAACTACTGGTTGAGTGCAACGGAAAAACACAATTCTTTTCACAGCTGCTGAGGCAATTGTCTGGCTAGACTCCCTGGGACATCCTAGTGCTGTTTGGTGTCCACAACAGATTCCTCCAGATCATCTATGTTGGGCTGGACCGCCAACAATGGAGAGAGACTGGGCTGATGGCAGGCCTGTGGTACAACCAGGAGCATGGAACGGATTCAGGTCTTCCCGGACGGGCGCTGCAGGCCTCGGATAAGAACTGTTTGAGGTGGAACACATTGTTGAGGTGCATAAAAATTAACCATTGAAGCGACTTGTTTTTTTACGTAAAGGAATTTGAGGTGGAGTGTTCCCCCTTTCTTAACCCCTTGTCATATAGTACATGCAGATGTATGGATATTACTCTGATTTCTTCCAATTGCGTTTGGGAGGGGGGTGGGGAGGAATGGACATTCCTCCTGTGACTTCTGGTGGATGTACTGTCTATGCGATAAGTTAAATGTCAATAAAGATATATAAAAAAGGGTAATGTAAGGGGATCACACTTTCCTGGCTTTGGTTGTTCAATGGAGCGGGTGGTGAGATCTCGCAGAGCACCGTGATGGGTGGTTGATTTTGTGTGGGGGTGACTTCTATGTTGTAGCATTTAAGTCTTTGTTTCGGGTCTTTTTTGTAGTTGTTGCATTTACCGCTAGGGAAGGAAAGGGGATGTGTAATAGTGTGGTATTGTGTGTTCAGCTTAGTTGTGTACCTGTGCCAAGCTATGTGATGCGCCCATAGAATGTTTCTTATTGCAATACTCTGTTACTTCATAGGGTTCTGGTGGTTTATCTTGGAATGGGTCAGATGTTGTTGGTGCCTGGCTTGACGAGTCACAGGGTTTTGCTTCCCAATAAACTTCAAGTGTTCAAATTCTACAGCCTCCTTCAGCGTGCTTACTACAGTCTCCTTTCCACTGAATGTGGGCCAGTGATGCCTTAGTGTTACTGATATACCAAGGTCACCGGGTAGACCGCCTCTGTCTGGGCATCCGCCTGGTTCAGTCCGAAGACGCATCAGCTGTGAAGGTGTGGTCCCACCCGCGGTGGTCTCCTTGAATAGCAGGGATGTTGTGTGTGCAGTCTGGCCCAATGCCAGGATCAAGGCACGTGTGGCCCTGCCTAGGTAGATGGCAACTGCAGACCCAAATGGGCCAAACAATGATCATAGCAAAGGAAACCCGAATCACAAAGAAAACCCTAATCAGGCCAAAAAGGCAGCATCACTTTAAGCCCACTGCAAGCCAAAAGGGTGTATAGTTAGAAATGCTAACACAGCATTCAGACCCGAAACTGCGCTGAGCATGTGAGAAAAGGGAAACCACAGGAAGAAACATTCAACTTCTGAAGTACTAAGCGTTATGATAGGGTAGCACACATCCTTCAGTTGCAACACATGGTCTGTCCACTCGTGAAAGGGGAAGAGACATATTAAGGCTCAGTTCCAACATGCACAAGTACTAAACACATCAGAATTTTCTGCAGTTTGTAAAATAACTTAGGAGTAAGACACACAAGATGAAAGAAATTAAACTGCAATTACAAGCCATCAATCAAGCATGCAAGTGGCACTTAAGGCTTCCTGCGCAAGAAATAGGGTCACATGCTTCGTACCCTACCCGTGAAAGCGAACAATCTCCCAATGAGGATCCCACTCATGAAGTGAGGACACCAAGTTCCTCTAGTGACCAGCTCAAGCACAGTGGATTACTGTCCTGACAGTGCCCAATAGAGTGGTGCCCACCGAATCAGTCTAGTTGCCTAACTTTGTTCCAGTCTTTATGTGAAAGAAGTACCCACCCTGCTTGTTAATATAAAACGTGGCATTTCTGTGGTCTGTGCTGGAAACCAGCACTCTTGTTTTCTGCACAGGCAGGTAACACTTTAAAGGAAGCATTCACTTATCTGTAACAATAGCCTTGTGACATTAAACTCTTCAGAATTCACATGCGATTAATTATTCTACCATTTAGTGGCTGAGACTAGAAATATTTGTAAAAGTTTATCTTTTGAGCATTGACCATAGGCAGAGTCAATGATATCAAACATAAGCTCACAATGCACCAGAGTGTCTACTCCATCTTTAGATCCTTTTTCTGATTTAAGTTTTAAAACGTAGATCAAAATAACTTTTACTTACATTTTGCAGTTACTGCCCTCCATTCACTAGTAGATGGGAAGGTTGCATGTAAATATAGTAAAGTTTCAAGCTAAAAAACTATTACTACAGGTAGGTCGCTAATTTCTTGTGAAGCCTTAACCTATGCTATATTCATATGCTATGTATTAATTATAAAGAGCTTTCCCCATCTTCAGTGTGAAGAGTGGGTACTGCTAAATATAGGTCTTAACATGTACTGTTCCGCTTGTGCCTCAATCTTTGCCTGAATATCCAGTAATGCTTTGCGAAGATGTGGTTAGACTACCACATCACCAGCAAGAAAATGTAATTTAGAAGTATATTTAACACTTCTGCTAGGACTGTCATCTTCCTTCCCAGAGAATGAGTTTCAGGACTGAATCTGAATGCCTCTTCTGCCACAGAATAGCGTAAAGAAATCTTTAATCTGCTGACAAACTTTTGGTGAGTCCCAGAATCAAGAGAGCACATTGGCGAGGGAGGAGTTTCATAGCAGGAACAGCCAAGCTATGGAACATGCTACCTTTGAATTTAAAAAACAGTCCCAATTTAATCTCTTTCAGGTAACTATTGAAAACCTGGCTCTTTGGAAATCATTTATAGGTCATTACAAACCAGGAACAGTTTGCTGTATAAGCAGCGCCAAGACGCCCAAGGGCATTCGAGCGTTATAGAAAAATAAAAATCAAATCAAAACGATGAATCAAATTAAATTTGCAGTATTTATTAAACACGTTGCTACAGAAGCACTCGTGAACGGTTGATCTTTAGATGGTGGGGTATTTGACAGAATATAATGGGGATGCTGTATGTCCTTTGTGGTTTAGACATACAACACATTTGCTCTCCCGACAGCAAGTGCGTGTAGGGATCTTTCTGCTGGTATTTTTGATAGTTTGAAAAAAGCAGGACATTAAGCAGACTAGTTTACATGGCAACTGATTCCATTGTTGGGATTAATTTTGGATTAGTTCTCTTCACTATCTAATCGCTCAAATTTTGTAAGAAGGGTTTGTTTATGGTGACAGCTTGTGGGTCACTAACTGCAATTATTTGCCTGCTTTAAGACAAAATGCTGTATTTGGTGTTTGGTCTTTTAATCATTCTTTTAATCATTCAATGGTAACTCGATATGCCCAGGGCACTTTGGATAAGTAATAGGTGTAAGGAGAGCAATAGTTCATCAGGCACTCCTTTACATAGAAGGAATTGTAAAAAAACATTTGCAAAGCAATAGGTCTCGCAGTTACACGAGTTTAAGCTATTGGCATTGTAAATGACAATGCCTTTTATTTATCTTTTTTAAACGAAAACAAAAATAAAAGGCAGTTATTTGCAATGTCAATAGCTCAAACTTGTGTAAATGCGAGACCTATTGCATTGCAAATGCTTGTTAAGAAATCTCAAAGAACTGTGAAATAAAAATAATTCATGTCTCATTTGCCCGACTCTTATTCCCTAGGCTATTAATTACAGGAATTACAGTATTTTCCTGTGAACTACATTAAACAGTAATTGCTTATTTACTTCTGCTCCTTCCATTTACTGACTGTGAATTTTTTTTTTTAAGTGTTTTTAAATTCACATGTGGATTTGTGTTCATTCATTATTGCTAATCTGCTTTTTTTTGTGATGAAATTTTTTTTATTAAAAAAGTTTTAGATGGAAATACAAATACATATTTGCAAAGAGAAAAAGAAAAAAGGAATACAATATTGATAAATGAAACATAATACAAATGAGAATATGCTTGTGTTTAACATAAGATATGGTAAATGTGAGGGAGCAAAAGGAGCAAATATTCCATGATCTATAAATCAAAGGTAATAGAAGGATACAAAGAAATATATGATAAGAGAGAAGAAAAGAAAGAAAAGAAAAGAATGTAGAGAAAAGAGAGGAAGAAAGAGAACGAAAAAGAAAAAGAAAAGAAAAGAAAGAGGAACCCCAGAGTAACAAGAGTAAAGAGGATAGGAGAGAGAACTAAGAAAGATGAAAAAAGATGAGGAGCAGAATAACAGGAGAAGTGAACTATACAAAGAATAAAATTAAGAAGAAAAAGCAGACATTGAAGAGGAAGGAGGGGAGACAGAGTCACTATCCACCGTGGTTTCCAGGAATGGGGACCAGCTAATCTGCTTTTGTTCATATAGTACTATTTACGCACAGTACCCGAATCTCTGTTTTGTCCACTGTCCGTAAACATACATCTTACTCTCTTTAACTTGTTCGAAACTTTAAACTGGTTTCGCAAATACATCTTTATTGTTCTTTGAGTGAGTGTTTACGTTAGAGTCACTGCAAAAACTGTATTTTTGTGTTTTTTTTATGAGTCTAAAAGCCTTTTAATTCCCACTTAACTGGTCGTATTTATTTGATTTGCTTCTTTTCCCTTGATACCTGTGGCTGCTAAAAAAATACTGTTTCCTCTTCATGGCCCTTGGACGTCCCAAGCTGCTCTTTTTAGGTTTTGCCTGCCAATGCGTACTCGTACGCATGCGCTAGCAAAACCTCTTGAGATGTATATGTGATGGATGACCCGCCTCTGCCTCTCATTGGCTAGCTCCATAAATGGAGGCTAGCCATTGGGAGACAGAGGCTGTCAATCACGCTTTCTCACGAAAACGCGATTCGGGGGCGTTTCTCGGGCTTTTTTTAAGCCCCGCCCCTTTGTCCTGGGCCGCGCTGTCATTGGCTGCCGGCCCGGGACACCCCGTGACGTCATTCCCCGGGCCGCGCTGTGATTGGCTGGCCGGCCCAGGACCTGACTTGTTCTTTCCTTTCCTACCTGCCTTCCCCTCATCCACTCCTTCACTTCGTTTCTATCACTCCCTCCCTCCGTGTTATTCCTTTTCAATGTCCCGTTGACCTCTCTTTACGTTTCCTTCCACAGCTCCACCCCTGCTTCCATTCTGACGTCACCACTCCTCCAGCACCTTCGTCATTACTCTGCTTCTCTCCCTGATGCTCTTTTCATTCCTTCTCTTCCTAGACACCTATTATGTTTCTTCTCTCACGCTGCCACTCCCTTTCATCTCTTATTCTTTCCCTACCCTACCTCCTCTCTCAGACGTTTAATCTCCCACTCATTCCCTTCACCTCTGTCACACCTCCTTCTTTACCTCCCCCTTCCTTTCCTTGCTTCAGCCACCTCAACCCCGGTTAGCCTCGTGGGTTGCTGCTCGTGCAGCGGTGCGCGACGGGGGCCTCCCTCCCCTGCACGAAGGCGCAACTAGAAGCGACGGGTCATAACTCCTGCTCCTTGAGCCATAAGCAGCCCAGGGACGGGAAGCGCTAGAGGACGCCTCCCCCCCCCCCCTCCCCGGTAGTACTAACTGCTGACGGGCACTCCTCAGCCACTGAACACACCTGCACGTGAGCATCTGGGCGCACCCGGAAATGCGTCGTCAGCATAATAGGCGCTCCAAAAAAAGCCTCCTATAGAATCGGAATAATTAGGTGACTTGGTTAAGCAGCGAATTACACACACCAGCAGCAGTAAAGATGCCTACTTCATTCTATTGGCCAATCCTCAGTTTGGTGATAGGGACAGAACCAGTATGAAGAGAGTACTTTTTCCAGCAGCACACAAGGGTCAGTAACTTCTTGTTCTATTCTCAGGTCATCGGGTATCCGCAATAGCTTTTTTTGTAGCTACTTCCATTTACTGGCCTCCTGTCAGACCCTTGCTTTTCAATTCATCCGACATGCATCCCTCTAAATTTACTTCACAACAGATTGTCTCGTTGTAAATCACCAAAAACCCAAATAGCACTAAAGCATTCCAATACAACATTAGCATTTGCTTAACAAGCACAGGATAAACATTTTTGCTTCTTTAATGAAACGTTTGCTTTTGTATTTTGTTGACTTGTAATGTTCTCATGTATCATTACTGTTCCTATTGTGAAGCGCTCTGACACCTTCGGGTAAAGTCCGCGCTATATAAAAACGCATAAATAAAATAAATAATAAAATAAAACAAAGAACTGCATTTCTTTATTAGCCCCTTTAAAGCGTTGTAAATAGACCTCCCCAGTGCTGCGCTGTCCATTGGAACTAGTGCTGAATGGACGTCCAACGGTCGTGCGCAGCACTGGGGAGGTAGTGGCCGTGACGACCGTTGGCCGACGGCAGCAATTAAGGGGTTAGAGGCTGCAAGATACATAATCCATGAGCCCAAGAAACATGGGACCCAGCGGATATGCAGATGTGTGTTATTTCATTGGCGCTGGGCGGCCTTGTTAGAAAAGGTTTTCATCTGAAAGGCTTGGGGGCGGATAGTTGCCTGTCACTAGATACAGAGACTGTTTAAAGCCAGACCGGGGCTCCCTGGTGGATGCGCTGCTTGGACAGCCTGAGGAAAAGTTGGGAAGCATCAGGAAGTGAACTCAATCACTTTGGAGTGATAGGCGAGAACCAGATGAAGGCATTTGACTTCTTTTGTAACTCCCACTAAGGACAGATTGCCAGCGCGAGCCAACCTCCATTACTGCAAATCAGACCCTTTCCCCTATGCCAATTTCATTAGAATGGCCTGCTGGTGCAACGGAGAAAAAAAAGAGGTTAGACACAGTAATTTTACAGGCAGCCGGGTACAAAAAAAAATCTGCATAAACAGCAGTCAAGGCTGCTAATAGGGGAGTTTATATGCTCTGGGACCAGGCAAGGGCGGCACATATGGATATAGTGCTGGATATTAAATCGACGGCATGCAGACCTACTCCAGGGCCCTTGGAGGAACAGACTAATTATGGAGAGAGGAAATGTGTTTACTGGTCTGTCTTGGGGGCAAAGATGGTGAAAAAAAGTGCAAGCAAGTTGTGTCGTTAAAGCAGAACATGCTGTTAACAGAGAGGCCACAAGCAGGAGAGTTCTTTATCTCAAGTAAACAGGAAAATCCCAGCTCCCAAATCTGCTCCCAACCCCACCTCCTTTCCTAAACGTGTATCTATGTATGTGCTAGTGTGTTTGTGTGCACGCATGTGTGTGTGTAAGAGAGAAACAGAAAAGTGTGGGTGTGAGAGAGTGTGTATGAGTTTATATGTGTTTGTGTGTGTGAGAGGGACAGAGAGAGGTGTGTGTTTGAGAAAGTGCTGTGTGGTGGGTAAGAAATGACCTGCCGACGTGGGGGAAAGCAGGTTCGAATCCCTGCTTCGGCTCAACATCTTTTCATTCTGGGCCGATCTGATCACATAATCTCCCAGCGCAAAAAAAAAAAAACACCCAATAAAAATCGTTCCTTGTGTAATGTAAAGCACTCTAATGCCCTTGGGCCAAGTTAACATTATGTGGAACTGTAAACAATAATACAAAGAAGGAGCTAGTGTTTCTGTGTAAGAGTGCTTCTTCTGGCAGCTGCATGTCTTTGTTTTTTGTGACGAATGGAAAGTGAGCTGTCTTCTGTCAATAAATGATAATGTGCAGATTATTATGCAGTGCTGATTTTTTTTTTTTAATGCAACCCATTTTGTTACCTCCTCAAAACCGTCACTTAATATTTGGGGTGCTCTTTGAACAGCGGCTGCACTGGGTCAAGCTGACTGCTCAAATAAAGGGATGCAACACTTTTTTTTTTTTTTTAAAGACCTTTATTTGGTGCAAGTAATTAATACACAGCTTCACGCCTACAACCTTGCATGAAGGCCGGCAGCAAGAACTGGATTCAACATTGCCAGGACGGCGTGGAGAAGAGCAATTAGTTAACACAGCGTGTAGCCTACAACCCATCCGGGCCGGCTGCGTCGTACTATGAGAAAAGTCACATGTTGAATCGACAGACCACGTCGAGTTTCAGAGTAAACGTGCAACCACTGAGGTCATTTTCCGTGTAACTCCCCCCCTCCCACTCCCTCCCCCCCCCAACTATGATATTGAAACTCGGGGAAAAACAATGTGTCCTAACCCATCCACAACCGTGGACACCAGATATATTGTGTGTTGCAGAGGAATGCACGGGGTAGCACAGATGAGCGGAGTGATCCCGCGTTAAAGCAGGTCGGTATCGGATAAGGACTGCTCTGCCACCATATAGCTACTTGGAACAGGTGTGGGGATGGGGAGAGTGTAGTGTGAGATCGAAAGTGTTGGCTGAAAAATGCGCTGTCTGTACCTATATCGCGCGACCGCAATGCCTGCGCACGTGGGCCATTGTCCCAATAGGGGATGGGAGAACGGTCAGGGGGCCGTCGCCCGTCCCACATCGGAAGGGGAATCAAGATCCCTCCCGGGAGTCGCTACTGAGGCTACGCCACCTATCACCCGACTGGCCCCAATTAACTCGGTATACTGGCAGCGCGGTGGAGAGTGGGACGGGGGGTATGTGGGGGAGGGGAGGGAGGAAGGGGAGGTCCAAAGGGGATGATTCATCTGGGGTCAGGACCGTCACCGCGCGTGGTCGGAGGGTCTGAGCGGGCCGGAGCCTCTAGTCGGCTCAGAACTTCCGGGTCTTCCTCCTGAGTCCGGAGAAGGTAAGCGGTAAGGGGGCCCCACAAATCCTTGGGACGCATTTGGTGGGGTAACAAGTCAGCGTAATTGTGAAGTTGATCTTGCCAAGTAGACATAGTAGACAGCCAGGTCTTAAATTTGGGGGCTCGTCCGCGTCCCCATCTGCAAGCTAGTTGGCGTTTTGCCAGTAAGAATCCTAGCGCGAAGAATTTCCGGTGCGCCTTGAGCGACGAAAAAGATTGGCCCAGTAGGGCTATTTTGGGGCAGGGGGCGACCTCCACGCCCACCATCTCGGACATAGCTTGAAACACCTCCACCCAGTACAATGCCACCTCCTGGCACGTCCAGGCCAGGTGAAGGAAGTCAGCACCAGCCTGCTTGCATCGAAGACACCTGTCATCTGCACGTAACCCAAATCGGCACATTTTGGCGGGAGTATGATAGACCCGGAGCAGGAATTTAAAGTGAACCAGCCGAAGGCGGGCATTGCCAGTTACTGCATTCGTGTGGGAGCAGCTTTCTTCCCAGTGTTCGTCCGAGAGGGGGGCACCCAGGTCAGCATCCCAATCCCGTCTGGCTCTTAGAGAAGGGGGGTTGAGGGCTGCATACGATTGCTTGTACAACATGGAGACCACATGTTTTGGGGTATCGGAGAGTAGAAGAGCGTGTAAGGGGGCCACGATTTCCGGCTCGTGAGGGAAGTCTGGGGTGACCGCGCGGACATTCTGCCGCAATCTCGTGTAAAGGAATGTGTCCATGATTGAGGGCGCGTGCGTCCCAAAGAATTGCGCAGCCGACCGGAATCGGCCCTGCATGTACAAATCACCCCACGTGTATAGTGCCAATTTAGTAAGCAGCTTGCGACCTAGTTCCTCACCGGCAACGCTTAGTCTAGGGTCATGTGCTAAGAGCATGCGGGGGGAGTATAGGATAGTAACGCCCATGCGAGTCATTATCCGGCGCCAAGCTTGCACAGTGCAGTCCACCGTCGTGGGGTCGCGATCAATCACTCGGGAGGCCGTATAAAGATAGCCCGAGGGCTTTTCGGGCCGCATGTATCCATCTTCCACAGCCAGGTGTGCCATGAAAGGAGGAGGGTGGAGCCAGTACGCGGCAAAATGTCCTTGCGCACAATCATAGTAGAGGCGGAAATTTGGCACATCAAATCCTCCCTGATGGTAGGGGAGCATGAGGGTTTTTAGTCCGACTCTAGCCTGCTTCCCTCCCCAAATAAGTCGAGACATTTGGGAGTCCAGGACCCGAAAGAAATGCGCCCCTGGACTGTAAGGTATATTGGTAAAGAGGTAAAGCAACTTCGGGAGTATCACCATCTTAATTAAGGAGATACGTCCCGCCATAGATAGAGGAAGGTGTATCCATTTAGTGACGCTATCAATCAGTTTGTCCATGACAGGCCCGTTGTTGGCACGTATAAGGGTTTCCCGATTCCTGGTGATGTTGATCCCTAAATACTTAAGTTCATCACCTTCCCACATAAGCGGGTAATCGAGAGGGAACTTCTGAGTCTTGTCCGTAAGGGGAAATAGGGCCGACTTTGCCCAATTTATCTGTACTCCCGCGATGGCGCCAAATTTAGTTATCTCGCGTAAGATCGGGTTCAAATTTTCTTGTGGTTTATGGATATAGAGAGTCATATCATCAGCATATAATGATATGAGTAGTTGCCTTTCCGGGTAGATAAGGGATCGGTGATTGTGGTGTTGCCGGAGTTTGGCCGCTAAAGGCTCAATCGCTATCGCAAAAAGGACAGGGGAGAGAGGGCACCCCTGTCTAGTGCCTCTGCGAATCTCAAATGGTTTTGAACGGGCCCCATTTAGGAGGACCGCAGCCTGTGGTTTGTGATATAGCAGGCGGATCCAATCAATGAAGTTGAAGGGGGTTCCCATGCGTTCCAGAAGCGCCAGTAGATAGTCCCATTCTAGGGAGTCAAAAGCCTTTGTGGCATCGAGAAAGACCGCTGCTGCCTCGCATCTGGGGTCTATATCCTGTAGCACTGCCTGAAGGGTGCGGAGGTTATGAGAGGTGGCGCGGTTCGGGACAAAGCCCGCCTGGTCCGGAAGAACCAGCCGCTCCATCAATAGGTTCAGACGGGTCGCCAAGACCTTTGCTAGTATTTTAACGTCAGTATTTAATAATGAAAGAGGCCTGTACGAATCGCAGTGTTCTGGTGGTTTACCAGGCTTCAACAGGGAGGCAATCAGGGCTTCCCGCATACTGGGTGGTAAAATGCCGTCTTCAAGGGCCGAGTAGTATATAGTTTTAAGAATCGGGGCCAGCAGGTGTATAAAGGTTTTATAGAAATCTATCGGTAGGCCATCGGAGCCTGGGGCCTTGCCCGATTTCATGGACATGATTGCGTCTTTAATTTCGTCCACCTCCAACTCCAGGTGGAGGAACTTCTGTTGGGTCGGGCCGAGCCAGGCTATTGCAGTGTCAGCGAGATAGTTGGGCAGATCAAGCGCTACATGTCTGTGGGAGGTGTAGAGCTCAGTGTAGTGGTCAGTTAGGACCCGGAGCTGTCCAGGGAGGTCTCTCTGGGGCGTGCCGTGACTATCGAGGAGTGTGGTGACATAATTATTGTGTCTAGGTGGCCTAACCGCTGTTGCAAGCGCTCTGCCCGGTCTGTCCCCCTCTCCGTATGCACGCGCTGTGAAGGGCTTCCCCAGAAATTTGCATTCTTGATCGGCTGCTTCAGTATATTCATCAATTTTTTCCCGTACACGAGCTTTGGCTATGTGTCCTCCCAATCCTAGGGATATATCCCTCTCCAGATTGCCTATTTCAGCTTCAAGTTTTCGCAGATCACCCCGTAGGGACTTAAGGACTCCCCCTCCTTTGGAGATGCACCATCCCCGCACAGTGACCTTGAATGCCTCCCAGACCGTAGTGAGACTGGAGACTGAAAAGGGATGCAACACTTTAAGGAATCATGATGCGATGGCCATTAACAATTTATGATGTAGATCAAAGTTTTGCAAGGAGACCCCTGGGCGGGAAGACTATGAGGCCTTAGCTACTGTCAAATATGTGCTGTAAGGAATATGTACAGAAGGCATGAAGTGATTGACGCTCGCCCCCATCTACAGTTATTTACTACACAGTATTAGAGGGAAAAGCGGCAGTGTTACTAGAGTTGCTTTGTAAACCTGCCCTCCGGTCACCAAACCCTAAAAGCATGGTTGCAGCACCCCAGCCTTCAATTAATAAATGCACACCCAGCCCCAAGATCGGTGTGCTGTGCTGAAGAGTTTCAGTTTGTATCAGAGTGTATATATGTTGGGTGGGAGCAGATAGTGTTTCTCTTCCTCATGGCTGTGTGTTCAGGAATCAATTTAAGTATGGGTAACCCCAGCATCACCCTTGTGTTACGGGGAGACACTCCGGTTGGAGTAGCTGTTTACAAGTTTCGATCTAGAGATTAAACTATTGGCATTGTAAATGACCATGCCATTTATTTATCTGTTTTCAAAACCAACACATAAATACAAATGTTGTCATTTACAATGCCAATAGCTCAAACATTTCAAAAGGCGAAACCATTGCATTGTAAATGCTTGTTTAACTTGGTTCCCCTTTGTTGGCCGCACGGACGTACTTCCAAAAGCATAGAAAGTCACACAAGCATCAAAGAGGCGCTTTATTAGCTGCTGAACGGAGTAGGAAGGTGGTAGGGCAGGTCAGTAGAGGTGCACGGCGCGGGGAGGGGGTGGTGCATCGCTGCATTTCCGAACCATCGAGGGAGGGAGCCCGACATACGCCTAGGGCCAGACTTTACATAAACAGCGCAGACAGCATAGCGCCAAGTGAATAAAAATAGCAGTGATAAAGTAACATAAAAAAGCGCCCAGAGCGCAAAAGAAATTAAAATAGCCCCTCGAGCCCCTAAAAACAGCGGTGAGAACGAATCACATTTTGATTTAGCGCCGCGCATGTTGTGCGCCTATTCATAGCCCTTGGGTGTGTATCTTTTGTGCTCCTCACGAGAAAGTCTAAAAGTCACACAAGCATCAAAGAGGAAGTTGTATTACCTGCTGAAA
Organism: Lissotriton helveticus; assembly: GCF_964261635.1. Taxonomy (NCBI): domain Eukaryota; kingdom Metazoa; phylum Chordata; class Amphibia; order Caudata; family Salamandridae; genus Lissotriton; species Lissotriton helveticus. The sequence continues at coordinate 1,134,009,577 of NC_136072.1, read as the reverse complement.
GGAGTAGGAAGGTGGTAGGGCAGGACAGTGGGACGTAGAGGTGCAAGGCATGGGAACGGGTGGTGCATTGCTGCATTGCCGAACCATCGAGGGAGGGGGCCCTACATATGCCTAGGGCCGGACTTTAGGTATAAGGAACGAGCGCCGAGAGCTCAGACTGTACCTTCGTGGCACCCCGAATGTAGAATAAAAATAAGCAGAGCGGACAGCATAGCGCCAAGTGAATAAAAATAGCAGTGATAAAGTAACATAAAAAAGAGCACCCACAGCGCAAAAGAAATGAAAATAGCCCCCCGAGCCCCTAAAAACAGTGGCGAGAACGAATCACATTTGGACAGCCCTCGGGTGTGTATCGTTTGTGCTCCTCACGGGAAAGTCTTTTATTGCCCATCATAAAGATAAGAAATACCCTCACGACAGCCGAAAAGCAGACAATCCAGTCCGGACAGACGAAAAGGAGACAGGGCGGAAACCAAAAAGCCTCAGTTTCAATCGGAGGCCACCATTTTACATAAACGATGACGCCAGTCAATGAAAATGAGGGGCGAGGCTTCAGGTCCCCTTCTGAAATCTCCTTATCACAATAGCCCTCACAGAGCGAGCAACACATGCGTGCTGCAACGCTAGGCGAGACCTAAAAGTGAACCACTCCAAACTGGTATGTACGAAGAATTTACTTAAGCACAACTATTCTAAAATAAATATTTTTTACATGCCCGTTGGGACGAGATATTAAAGTTATTAATTCAATATCTCATCTATTAATAGTTATACATTTTTATAATTCCTGGTACCTAATTGGTTCATTGATGAGCTATTGTTCTTATACACAGGTCGTTTAATGTGGCCTCGCGTATTGGTACAAAGGGAAATATCAAAACGTTGTGTTAGAAGTGTACACAGATTCCTTATGACTAGTACAAGTGATCTTGGTATGCAGATTTTCTTTACACCTTCTAGGAACCTTTAACATGCTGGCAACGCAAAGAGCTGTCTTTCGTCCTGTCTTTTGGTAGAGGCCAGTATTGCTGACAAATCCCCCCTTCCCCCCCCCTCCGAGTGATGTGCATTTAAAAAGGCTTTACGGATTGAATGAGATTATTCTCAATGGTTATGTCATCCACAGACCCAAATGTTTTTGTTAAGTTTAGGAAAACTAGACCTGCATGGGACCTTGTTACCCAATTACTGCTAAACGTCTTTTAGAAAGGTTTGTTTGCTGAATTCTGCGCCGTCTGGAGCCACTGGGCTAGGAATTGTTGGATCCACATGGATAGGTCTTTCTTTTTACATAGTGACCAAGTCTGTGTACACTTCTGGCTTTTTTTTTGTTTTTTACCATGCCCAGATTGTTGTGCCCACGTTTCCCGCTATCAATTCATTCTCAATAGTGATATTTACACTTTATGATTACAAATAGTAAAACTGGTATGGGGAGCAGCGTATGCATGTGTCATACACTGATCTAGAGGCAGTGAATTCCCTTCTGAGAGTGCGTATCTGGATGTAAAGTCTTCGCGGTTTATATTCTAGCTGAAAACTGGTTTAATCATGGAGTTCCACTTTTTTTATATACATCTTTTGTCTTTCCTTGGTTTCGTTGCTACACGTGAGAAGTACCCATTTCTCTGCTTAGTTTGTTTTTCCTATTTTACTCTTCTGATAAATGTGTGACAACTGTCGTAATGTTGTTTTCAATTACCCACCTACATATGTCTAGTGCTAGTTTGAACAAGGTGTAGGACTTCCTCTCCTATTTGTTTACCTAAAGCATTGCTGTTTGAGGTCTGTCTGTAACTGCATTTCATTCCCCTTTATCTGTGGCTGGAAAGCGTCCAGTGCTAAACAAGATATTTTGCTCTAAAACGTTTGCATGATTTACTGCTTTTTTAGTCGTGCATTAACAGTTTATTTTTGGCCATTTCAGTTAAGCCAGTGTGTGATATGTCCTTCATTAGGGTCAGAGAAGCTCTGATGGTCTGTGTTGTTTATTCCCGTTCATCATTTTAGACCCTTTGGCATCCTGCTCATAACATTTCCCATCACCCTGCAGCTGCTGTCTCATTATCCTCTACTACCTCTGCCTTATACGGAGTCTTGCACATGGTATGACTGGTATACATAAAGAAATCAAACCCAGCAACTTCTCCACTGTGAGAGGCAACCCGGCTGCTGCAATGACAGAATTCCTCTCTCTCTGTGGGTTCTGACACTGAGATTTTGAAATCGTTTCGACCAGAAAAAAAGTCTTATGTTGTGGTGATACTTGAATTACTTTTTCGTATGGACTGTGAACTCCAATTTATATAGTAGCTGAATGAGCATGTAGATATTCTTGCAGCACCATCTCCATAAGGGTATGCATGGATTGACTGCCTTCTGAAGAGTGCGGCCACAATTATTCGTGGACACGCTTAGTGCCAACTTTAACACAAAGAGTAACTCTTTGGATTGATAATCTGTGTCCCACCTCACCATAAACCTTAGGACCTAGCAGTGATGCTGGCTCAATCATATATGAAAGCAGGTATTAAAACCCCTTCCATGCGCATGACGAGCTGAGCTCGTCATGAGTTGCACCGCTCGCATGCTCATGACGAGCTGTAACGCGGCTTTTTTTAAAAGCCGCACAGTGCAAAAATAGCGGCCGCACGCATGCGGTTAAGTCATTTGTTATTAAGCAGCCTTTGAGGAGAGGAATACCTTCCTGAAGGTTGTCTTCTAGCATCTTTACGTCAATACAAATTTGTCCATGAATCTGAGGCCCAGGATTGGTCTTGGTTTTGCATCGTGAAATAACAGAGCACACTCCTGCAGTTCTTTGCAGAATTGATACAGGATTTACAGTTACTTTTCAGCAAGTGTTCTGGTACCTTGTATTAGCACTGCATTTACTGGACTGTTGCCTCTGTGTTTTTGGCATGCCTGGTATAGGCATGCCGGCTACAGTATGCTTGTTTGATATTTAATACCAACTTGCCTGGTGTCTCTGCACTTCGGAAGAAAATCCTGAATTCTGCCCTCAACTAGTGTTACGCGGTCTGGGGTGTGAGAATGTCATTGTACCTCCTATGGAGGGTTCAGACTGACTTTGCTGACTGACCTTCGTTGTCAATGTGCGGTTAAATGCGAAGCATTCTGAGCATGCCCTGGCTGATTATATCTGATATTTCATGACCAACATTGTTTTTATCTTCATATGAAAAGGAGGAGAGAGGGTATGGGAGAACAGCAGTGCCCCGAAGTATAATCTGCCCGACAGTTTCACGTTTACCCTGCATGTACTTCCTCAGATTGCATTATACAAGGCAAGTGCGAAATGACCTGGGCAAAGCTATGAGTCAAGCTATCCTGGCTGATGAGGGCTGAAAGCCCGAAACCGGTCCTAGGAAGCTTGTTTCCAGTCCAGGGAGGACCTGCCTGACAGTTCGGGCTGTACTGTTCCCATTGGGCGCAGGGTCAAGACTGATTTGCATATGGCTGGGTCCAAATTTGAATGGCATGGTGAGCAAAAAAACGATGGATTCAGGACCAGATCGCTGTACTTGGGTGAATGTATGACATCGTTCTGCATTCTGTCCATCATTTGTTCTTTTTGCAAAGCTAGGAGGGGTCACATCCTCCGTCAACTCATCAATTCAACCAAGGGCAGGCAGAGAGAACCTGGGACTTCATCTTGCGTTGGCTGAGAGGTGTGGAGCAGACAAGGACAACCGCTGCAAGGAGAACCAGCTGCCAGGGCAGGAGGTTTATAGCAGCAAGTCAGGCCTCCTCGCTCATGCAGACCGCGGAAAAGCTCCCCAGAGATGTCGGTGGAATCCTCAAACAGAAGCCGTACTCCAGTACCCGTGTCAGCTGAATCAGCATCATGCACAGAGGTAGTGGGGGCTAGGAGGCCCCTGTGTAAAGGAACTAGTCCTGGCACCATCTTTCACAACCCCACCAACTATATCTCCATTTTACTACTTTTTTTCTTCCTTAAATTCCTCTTGAATTAGTTGGATTAATTCCTCCATCTCCTCAAACTGCTTAAGGCCATCAATTGAGAAAAGAGCACTTGAATGTGTGATACTCCAGGAGTAGTTGCCACTAACTCCATCTTCTTACTCACTGCATCCAGCCTTTTGCTATCCCAGCTGGGTAGGGGGACAGTAGTTGCTGTATTGCTGCTTCTTTTCTCTCGCCATGGTGAACATTAGTGAATCTGCTTCTGCAGGGATCATAACACAGCTAATCCTAGTGACAGGCGTTCAGTATCTATTGTTCAGGAAAAGAGTCTTTTGAAGGGTTACAGATTCTTGTCTATCGTCTTGCTTTATGAGAGGAAGGTTTGTAAAGAGCTGGGTGCCGCCTGCTCACATCTCTTTGTCCTTCTGTGGGGGGCACTCAACCTGGAGACTGTTTTGCTGGGCAGGCCATCATTACAGACAAAGGCCAGGTCTGAAAGGTGGCCTGAGCAGGACACATGAAAGGGGAATCAACCATACCCTCGCTACAAAGAAGAAGATAAGGAATACACTGCCTCCATTTGCGAAATTGGTGTACCGATGGGAGCCAAAGATCATTGGTATTAGTTGTTGTAGTCTCTTCTACCAAGGAGGGGGGTACTTAGCAAAATACTCACGTATTACTAAGCAGCCATGGGTTAGTGTTGCACTAACCATCAATGCTTAGATGTGAGGGAACACTGCATGGAGCCCAATCTGACGGACGAATTACTAGACTGTTTGGGTGCCAAGACTTCCTGCATGCGAGCCAGGTAACAAAAACAAAATAAAAAAAATACAATAACCCTAAAGGAGGAACTGATCATGGATGGGATTGTTGTAATTGACACTGGCGTAGTGTCCATTTGACACACTCGATAAGAAGGAATCGCAGTACTATTGGACCGGGCACTGTGATCTTAGTCCTTTATCCTAGTCGTAGATACAATAGCATCTGAAACTGTGCATCTGAGTGGCAGAGGCAACCATAGCCGGGATGAGCGCCTTTGGTGGCTCATGGGCTCCAAAGGTGGACTGCAAGACCACAGCACTGCCAAGGTGTGAGGTTGGGTCGGGACCAGTCATGAAGATATAGTGATCTGAGAGATGCCCCTGGGATGCCCCATGAAGAGTCAAGGTCGTCTTCTGAAGCCTCCCCGGCCGAAGAGAGCACCCGACGACCACTGCACTGAAGAACAATAACCTGCTGGTGTGATGCCGCCACACCCAAGAAGTACTTACTGGAATGCTGGATTGAGCCAAGCCATCCTCAGAGATCTACCCCCAGCTGCCCACAGAGGGCCACCAACAGAGGCTTCTGCTCCTGCCACCTCTCTCTAAGCTACACACTACACTGCCTGCTGTTGCACAGCTCCCTTGAAGACTGATGTGTACCTGTAAGGTCCCCGATACTGAATGTGGGCTGGCATTACTCCTGTGAACTGGGCAAGAGACTAAAAGGGTGTAGAACAGAGAGATTGAGAGCTTAAACTAAATGGGATGGCAGAGGGCAAGGGAGAACAAGCTGCACCCATAGGCAGTAACTTGAACTCTGGACAGAGATGAGCAGCTCCGAGAAAAGAGGGGACCCACGAGGGACTGGAAGAGGGGGTAACAGTGGTAGCCAGAAAAAGGCCCTGGAAGCATAAAGACTCACAGCCATAAATTGGGTTTCCATGTAAAGTGTAGTACAATTCTAGGTCTTCTCAGTATAAAGCACTTGTCTTCTATCCAAAAAGAAGCATTGGGTTATATATTGGGCGTCTGTATACCGCAGTGGTGATAAGTGCACTTTACAAATACTGATGGATTGATTGATTGCTGGTGGGGTAGTGTTGATTACTAGGCTTGACTAACCGCACACCAAGCTCCCTCAGAAGCTTGTGACTGCTCACCCTCGCTACCATTGAGACTCAAGTGTGGAGGCCTTTTACCACTGGGATAGCAACAGTGAAAGGCCTCAACTGCTAGGACTGTGGCCCAATGGCCCCCTCCTTGCCCCATGGCCTCCTGAATAGGATCTGACAAGACACCATTCAGAAACTTTGCCAGCTTCCCCGGAAATCCATGTTTAAGACCTTGCGATAGTCTGGGAGAGAAATCTGCGAAGATGCACTCCAGTGTGACTGGCTGGCTTGAGTTATGGTTTTTGAACCATGAACTCCAATTTAATCGGCCTTTGTATCCCACACATGGCCTCGGTTGTAGAAAAATAAATGCTACTCGAGCCAGTACTTTCAGAGAAACTTTGCTTTTTTGTTGGAGGGGTCACATGAGGACTCGGTGGTCACTGGCCAGTATCCCATGGGGTTATTCCATTTGCTACTAATGTCCTGGGGTCACCAATGAAATGACACATCAACTGGATAACGAAGCCCCTCCCACTAGGCGAGGGCAGTGAAGGTGAACAGCCAGGGCTTACTCTGGGAGGTTGTAGGTGTACCAAAGCCCCAAAAAATAACACAATGTTCAGTCATTGCTGTAGTATCAAGCAAAAAGCTACCAATAATATTTAATTGAAGCAGCAGTTAATAAAATGCACAAAGAATGTCTACAGTGTTAACTTGCAAACTGTTAAAATGTCCATATTAACAAGAACAGTGGCCAATATTAACCTATGGGGCATTGTTCGGGTGCGCTCTGCAATCTCAGGGTCAGTTTGCTTTAATGTTCAACGGGCCACCCATCCATAACAATTTAAAACAAAGGGTGAACTTACCAGTCCTTAAAATGAATGACGATTAAATATAGTTACTTCTTCCACTTGAATATTTTCATTAAGGAAGGTGTGGCGAATAATTTGCATAATGAATTTGTCACATATTAAACACATAATTGAGTAGAATCCAGACGGCAAGAGTGTAGTAAAATAAAAATAAATCAACAGGAAACAGTTGGAGAATGAGACGCAGGAGTTTATTCTCTAAAGTCTTCTAAGCAGCTATCAGGATACAACTGCTCAGGAAAACCAAGGTAACTTATCCAAATAAATTCCAAACATAATGCTACGAGTGTGCACATAGTGAATACATCACAACAACATGTCCTTTTATCCCAAAGAACCTTCCTCCACCGAGACAGAGCATAAACAGTAAAAGGAGAAATAATGATGCGCTAAAGATTAAGGGATGAAATTAACGCGTTTTCTTCTGTACCCATGAGCTATATTCGAAACATGTGACTGACCAACTTTAAGCATAATTGTACCGACCTTAAAAGGACAAACAACCTTAGCTATTCTACTCATATTCCACCACTCTTTCCCCTACTTCAAAACAGCTCTTAAGCTGATGGCCTCCATCTTCACTGCTGATCCAAATTTGGGAAACCACTTAGGCACACCATAAGGAGGCTTAATACATAACCAATTACCATAAATTCAGACAAACAATACCTGTCTTAACACCATGCTTAACATCAAAAGCTTGTTTAAATTTAATCTGGTATGCTTCAATGTGTGGCCTAATCTTGTGTCCACTACTCTTTCACAATCCAGTCTCAAATTTCATTTTTTCACCTGCACAGGACACATTCGAAAAAAATCCAATCTGCCCCCTCAAAATTTCAAAAGGAATCTTAATAGTCACACCACTGGGAGCAGTATGGTAAGCCCAGAATACTGCGGACAACCTCCTGAATCTCTAACCTATTCCTTAACGCCCACTGGACACCCTCCACCAAAGTTTGATTCATATGATGAAAGAAACTGTTGTCTTGAGGACGATACAGCGAAATCCTATGAAGAGTGTTATTAGATTGCCTGAGAAACGCAGACATTTCTTTCGACACAAACTGAGCTTGTTTTATTTGAAACTCGGGTAACTTATTCAATTGCAATCCAAATATAATACTACGAGCGAGCACATAGCTAATGCATCGCATCTAAAAAAATCCCTCCTCCCCTTCCGACCCTTCCACCCTCAAGAACCCTTGCCAGGTCCTGTGCATCTTTCATGCCTGCTGGGGTACCTGTCTCTCACCTCTCTCTTAGCTTTCTGAAGGAACATGGCGTCAGTGCACTGGAAGGATTCCTGCAGGGCTTTTCCTGGGTTCTTGAGAAAGTCCGCATGGTGCGCTAGGTTCACATGAAGGTGAGTCGCTGTATAGTTTGCGGCATCCACACCGCCGTGGCCATCAAACACAGCAAAGTAAGCACGATCCTCCCCATCCTGAGGAAAAATTGATCACAAATTTTAGACAAAAACTAAATAATGTTCTGAAACAGGTTATGTGCACGTATCCTTGATAATCTATGAATCTTCAGCACTCAAGCACAGCAAAAAAAAAAATCGTTTTCTCTCACAAAACAACCTTATACCATTATAAATGTGGTGAACATTTTTCAGCCTAGATGACCTACCCAATGATCACAGAACAGATGTGAAATCTTTGAACTTTACTTCTAACTTAGCGAAGGACATTGGTTGCTCGCAAAGAAACAGCATCAAAGACTATACACTTGTTTGGTTTTGGGAAACACCTTCCTTTTACATCTCCCAAAGTCCTCATAGGTGCTGTTAACAGAGGCGCTGATCAGTGACTCTGGAGTAAACGTTCAACTATATTACTAGTCTTCAGGAAACTGCGCTGCCTGCAGCTAAAAGAGAGGCAGTGTGTTCTGCATCAATCAGTTATTACGCTGAGCTACGGAGTCTGCTGTGGTCATTTGTAAGAGTTGTATACCAAAAGCAGTTTACAATTCACTATCTCATCTGCAGATCTTACTTGCTATGGTCCTAAGTGCTCTATTTTTCATTTGGATATGGCATTAGCATTGCAGATCTCTTGGTGATGGCATCAGCACTGCATCTCTCATTCAGCAACATCATCACAGCTGCATATCCCAGTAAATATCATCTGCACTATATATTACACGAGGCAATATCATCCTCGTGGCTGCTTAGCCCAGTGAAGCATCAGCACTCAATATTACACGAGGCAATGTCATCCTTGCTGCTGCATATCCCAGGAAATCTCATTCGCACTCTATATTAGACGAGGCAATGCCATCTTCGTGGCAATGTCACCAGCGCTACTGCATATCCCAATGAATCTCATCAGCACTCTATATTACACAAGGCAAGGTCATCCTCGTGGCTGCCTATCCCAGTGAATCTCATCAGCACTTTATATTAGACGAGGCAATATCATCCTCGTGGCTGCATATCCCAATGAATCTCATCAGCACTCTATATTACACGAGGCAATGCCATCCTCATGGCAATGTCATCATCGCTACTGCATATCCCAATTAATCTCATTGGCACTCTATATTACACGAGGCAATATCATCCTCATGGCGCTGCTATAGAGCTCATTTGACAGTGTCCAAAGCGCAAAATCTCTTACCAAGTAATGTCAAGGTTATCAGGACTTTTGGCGATGCCATCTGCGATGTACGTCATTTAGTGATGCTAATGGCACTCTATATCGCATGCAGCAATTAGTCAAAGATAAAATTGAAACTGAGATGTTTCGCAAAGACACTGACAGGAACAACACCCTTCATTATCATAGTTTCCACCAAGAATCTCTAAAAAGACACCTACCTCTATCACAGATGATGCGGGCAAAACGGATCACATCAAACCTAGAAAAAGCAAAGATGACCATCAGAGAGATGGGTGAAAGATTTCATGCTAGGGGATATCCAGAGTCTATAATCAATGAAGCTGAACAGAAAACAGTAAGCCTTAATAGAACGGATGTATTGGCAACAAGACACAAACCCCAGCTGGACAAAATGACAGTAGTGTCTAAATACTCAACTGCGAGTTTCAATTTCAAGAAGATTATCAAGAATCATTGGAATATTCTCAAAGCAGAACCCGATTTTAAACAGGCTTTTGATAATCCACCGATCTTTTCTTTCACCAGAAATAGAAATTTTGGAGAAATGTTGAAATCCACTACTACAGACTCTAAACTATATCGTGGAACCCGTCCACGTCTGCAATGCGGCAACTGTAACAACATCATAAGAGTACATCCTATGAAGGGTCATAAAATAAAATTGAGAGTCAATGCGACCTGTGACACGTCGAACCTTGTATACATGTTGAAATGTCCCTGTGGTAAAGTATACGTCGGCAAGACCGAACGCAAAATAAAAACCAGACTAAATGAGCACAAGTCAAACATAAGAACAACAAACTTGAAATCAACAGTAGCGAGTCATTTTTCTGAAGCCAACCACAATATTTCCCAACTTCAATACGTGGTACTTGAAATCATTGAGAAGATAGAGGGTAGAGACAATAACCGTTTTCTTCTTCAAAGAGAAAATCATTGGATTTATTTACTTAATTCCAGTAAGCTGAACGGTCTCAATGACCGCATCGAATTTGCATGCTATTTATGATATTGACTTATGAATTTTCAGTACTTTTTTGAATTGTTCTTTCTTGTTGGAACTTAAGGGGGACCGACCTGCATATCCCTTTTCTTTTTGCAAATTATGTGTTCGTTCTAAAATTCAGTATAACGTGCACTGTAATGTATGTTTACTCTTGCCATAGAAACAACGTATCTGGTTGTTTTCATAATGTTTATTACCCATTGGTGAACTCCCGATCACATGATCGGAAATTCGCCCAATCACGTTGCATTTCACTTTAAACTGAAAGCTCACAGATTTCTAATACCCGACATGAATGGCCAAGTCCTTTCAAACAACTTCGCGCCATACGCATTTTGAGAACCCATTCGATACACACAAGAGACGCTTATGCGTACCACAAGTAAGTGAAAACGAAATAGCGTTTCCTAAACTTCTGATATAGACGTTTGGTCTATACACTATATTTACGCTTTTTCCTGTTTAAACCCTAGTACCATTCATTGACCTCGAGTGAGTTAGCACACGAAAAACACGTGAGTCCATAATGATTCCGTTTAAGTTTTTGCATGCACGCACACAGTGGGAGAGCACTACGTTTACGAGCACGATGTTTTAACGATACGCATGACATGTAATGAATTTGTTTTGAATACAATACGACATCTACAGTGATTTGAATAGTATTTTTTTCTTGCTTCTAGTTATTGTCCCAGAAGAAGGGTAAATAGCCCGAAATGCATCGGACTTGAAAATGTGTTGTTTTTGATCATGGAATGTTACCTAATGAACTATACAATTGAATGAGAAACATTTCCAAAATTGAACTTATGCGTATAAAATATGATTTCGTCTAAAACAAACGTTGAATGAACTTTTCTTTAAATCAATTTGAATCTTTTTGAGAGTGGAGCGCCAGGGGATGCTTCTAATTTCTATTGGCAGCACAATCTTATCCTCATGGCAATGTCATCATCACGGCTGCAAACCCCAGTGAATCTCATCAGCACTCTATATTACACAAGGCAATGTCATCATCATCATGGCTGCATATCCCAATGAATCTCATCAGCACTATATATTACACAAGGCAATGCCATCCTCATGGCAATGTCATCATCGCTACTGCATATCCCAATTAATCTCATTGGCACTCTATATTACACGAGGCAATATCATCCTCATGGCGCTGCTATAGAGCTCATTTGACAGTGTCCAAAGCGCAAAATCTCTTACCAGGTAATGTCAAGGTTATCAGGACTTTTGGCGATGCCATCTGCGATGTACGTCATTTAGTGATGCCAATGGCACTCTATATCGCATGCAGCAATGTCATAAGTATTATATGCACCAACTGGCAATGTCATCTGAACTATAGATCTCACTTGGCAAAGTCACTAGGTGTGTACGATGCACCTGTGAATGTCCACTCAACAGGATGTCTCCCAGGAGGATACTTTTTAACCCCACCATACATCTGGACACAATGGATAGGTAACTGCAGTCACCATCAACAAATTAACCGTCAGAAAACATACCTCGGAATTATTGGTACAAACATACCCACAATGGACAGCAGATGCTTCCATCTGTATTTATATAAATATAAATGCCAACAAATACCATATAAACTGCGTACATATTTATTTAATAAAAAACAAATACACAGAGAATAGGATTAAGGAATGACTAAGGCCCAAATCCCACACATAGCGTTCAACATCAGACGCTAAAACCATCAAGCACAACTACACAAACCCTGAGAAGCAGTACACAACATTGCAATAAGCCAGCAAGATGATTAGACTTGGGGGGGGGGTCTGCAAGGATGATGAGTTGTGGAGAAGTGTGGCTCACCGATTAGAGCGGCAGACCCTGAGGCAGAGGTCTGGCCCGGGACCAGGGTTCAATTCCCGACGCGGCAGGGTCTTGAGCTCAATGTCCACGGACTCAATAATTCTCGCCTCGGTGCCTACTATAATCATGGGTCCCACTCTGCAACTCTGGGCAATAGCTTGCTTAATCTCCACAATGTCCTCGAAAGTGCTAGGATGCCTGGCTTCACCTTTGGGGTGCCCAGTTAGGGGGCATCTCACAGGGAAAGCCAGGAAGGGTTTCACAGCGGTATACAGCGCCAGGATGCCTGAAAGGTGATAGTGCGCTTTACAAGTATACATACATTTACAAGGAGTATAAAAAAGTTGTGAGAGTCATCAATATCTGAGAAGGTCTTCAGCACCATAGACCAGGAAAAATGAATTCACGTTGCACCTTTCTGATATTAAACAAAGTCATCACAGCTCTACACTGCTCCTGAAAATGTCATCAGCATTAAACGCTACATATCTTCTATGGATGTACAGGGGGCTGCATACTAAGTGCATTAAAGAGGCTGCTACAGTCTGCAAAGTTCCCACACAGGTGAACACTCCCCAATAGTTAAATCCGGCAAATTTAGAAACTATATAATGCAAATCAACGCCCACTTCCAAAGACAAAATCTCTCTCTCCGCAATTCAGTAGCCAAATCAGAAAGCCTCTCTAGCCGTCCCCCTCACCGCTGCTGCTCACCCATACAGTTCTGGTGGCCAATCGAAAAGAAACACTCGCCCCCAGAGGACCTTACTTTAATTCCGAAGAGCTGGTTGAACTCTGGGATGGCCACGTGTCTGTCCTCCATCTTCCTGCGGGTGTTTCGGATGGCATGGGCAGAGATCAGCATGTGCGGATGTGCTGGCATCAGGATTGGACGTGGCTGTTCTCGCCACCGGTGGCACGCCTGGCGGAGTTCATTGAAGAAAAAGCGCTGCAAGGGTTCTGCGTCTAGCACTGTTGGAAAATAAAGACATAAGACAAGAGTCTGTAGCACCTGTCAAATCATGCCCCGTTCCCCACCAATGGTAGGTTTCATCACTGAACTGGGCAGCGCAGAGCATCTGGGCATCTTCAACAAGAGTCTGAAAACTGCCAGACATGAATAACACACTGACTCTTTTTCCCCTGTCACTAGGTGCTGGAACTAAATACTCCAAGTATTCTTCCACCAATTGGTCTTTCATTGGGGGCACAACAGATGGCACCAGCTATCCCTCCCTCCCATCATAGACCGGTTTACACCACAGATTCACCAGAAGTGGGAATGATTTGGAGCTATATATATGATTTTGTCAAATGTTGTGAGGAAGGTGCGGAAGTAATGAATTAAATGGAGCAGTGACCAAAAGGGATGCGCCCTTATTAACAGTAGGGATATGCTCACACACATTGCGATTTCATGTGGTGTAAGACTTCTGAAAGTTTGGGACGTATAGATGTATTTTAGGGATGCTTTTAAAGTGTCTCGTGCACTACACTGCCGTTTCTGGGCACTCCCTGGTTCTGAGCGGCTGGCACCTTTATTGGACCACTTGTGTCTTGAAAGCCTTTGTAAAAAGTGTGCTTTTGCACCCTCGGGATCTCAGCAGGATTTTGTATGCAGGCTCCTGTGCATTTCAAAGCTAAGAGCCTTGCATAGAAAATCACACGCCTCGAAGCCTCGGTTCACAAACGCATGAGGTTTTTACCTACAGAGGGTTATAAAGGGTTTGAACTTGTACGCCCAGTGTTTGCTTTTCTTGTTTTTATATTACAATACATATGCGGCCGATTTCTTTCACCAAATATGGGTGCGGTTCCCCTGAAGTCTCAAACTAATTCAAAACCTAGAGTCAAATATCTTCTTTTCTGGGTTTTCTGTGTTTGTTTTAAGTGAACTGCAGAGAAAAGCAGTAAGTAGTTCTTTCAATAGATAAAACCCCCAGAGGATATCAATTGCGGCGCACAATTCTTTTAAACGCCAGCAGATGGCACCAAACACCACCTTCTAATATTCTAGGATTTATGCAGCAGGTTTCAGGTTTACTTTGAGTCTGCCTCCATCAACCACTGGCTTCTTCTGCTCCAGAAACTTCGATCATTGGTTTGAGACATTGTCAATCACATCTCGATCAGCATTTCGGAGTAGTTTACTTTCAGGAGTTTTCTATTCTATTGTACCTTCACTGGAATGCATCGGGGGCGAATTTAAATCTGAAATTCGACATGTAGCCTGGTAGCATTGGGGAGACAGCGCTCAAAAGCAACTGAAGAATTTAAGGCACAGAAAAAGGTGGCTTATTTTTTGCGGAACAAAATTTTTGAGACACTTGGTAGTAGTGCTGGCTCTGTGGTGGATCTGCGCCGTGTGCCGACTGCTTGTAACAGAGAAGAACAAGGGGTTGGGTCAGTTTACTGTCAGCAAGGCCAGTCCACTGTATAATATCAAACAAGTGCCAATACGGTCTTACTTCATCATAATACTATTTTATGTTCGCGATCATGCAATTAAATTGCTGTGATCACCAATTTATTTTCATCATTATTTATGTAAAACGTTGTGCTTTTTTTTATGTCGTAAACAACTGAACAACCTACAAAAATAACACCAAAATCAAACTTTTTTGGGGGATGATCGCCCACATCACTTGCAACACCAGAGAACCTTAAATTCTTGTCAGGTTTATTTTATTTATTTATTTTGAAAGTTTTATATAGCGCGAACAAGATCTTTGCAGATATCAGAGCGCTTTACAGGGCATGGGGGTAAAAAATACAAAGTAATAAAGCGTATATACAGAGTAATATATGAGGTAGTTAGGTACAAGGTGCTAGTTACATAGGTGGGATAAAGGACATGAGGTAGGTAACAGGTGAGGTAGTGTCGGTACACAGTGTATAGACAGACAATTGCGTCAATAGTATAAAGTGCAATAATAAGGAGCATATACTTGCTTAAGCGTGTTTAGAATATTTAGAGTTTAAAGGAGGGTACAGTTGAGGTAGGTGTGAGCAGGGTGTATAGTCCCACAGGTGCGAGAGTAGTAAGGAACGTTGAGATGGAGAGGGTAAAGTGTGCAAAGTCAACCAGGTGCGTCAATAATATAACAATATACATAATCAACCAGGTGCATCAAACATTATAACAAAATACAAAGAGTGAGCGTATACAGTTAAGTAATTCGAAAACACGGGTGGCACAGTAGACCAGGGTCGGGAAGGACTTGCAAGGCAGATTCATGAGTGATACGGAGCAATAGATCATGTGTATTTTGCCATGGGGATCGCTTTAACTTCCCTCTTAAAGATTGTTTCGGAGGAGATGAGCCTTGTTTCCGGAGGGAGTGAGTTCCAGATCCTGGGTGCCATTCCTGAAAAGGAGCGTTTATAAGTTTTTTCCTTCCGAAATCTTCGAGGTTTCAGCAAAAGATTGTTTGTGCCTCTAGTAGTTCGGGAGCCACCCGAAATTGTCAGCTTTTGAGTGAGATAGGCGGGTGAATTCCGGTGCACAGCCTTGTGTGTCATGCAAGCGATTTTCAGTTGTATTCTGGCTTCAAAAGGTAGCCATTTCAGGTGATTTAAAGTCCGGGGAGATGTGCGAGTGTTTTTTTGAGCCAGTGACGAGTCTCGCTGCGGCGTTAAGGGATGCTCTTAGGGGTGCCGTTGTAGTTAGGGGGAGCCCGCAGAGGGCGGTGCTACCGTAATCTATGTGCGGGATGACTATAGATTGTACTGCAGTTTGGAAGTCTTTGGCAGGAAGGAAGGGTTTGAGTTTTCTCAGGGTATTGATTTGAAAGTTCGCTCCTTTGGTTGCCTTGCTGATGTGCTGCTGCATGTTGAGATTGGTGTCCAGTGTTATGCCTAAAGATTTTGCTGAGTCAACTACGATGGGCTGTACATTTAGAGCCGTTAATTGCTTAAGCCATGTTTGAGCCGTGGATATTTTAGCGGGAGGTGAGATCAGGAGGAACTCGGTCTTCAGAGCATTGAGTTTGAGGTGATTCTCAGAAAGCCAGGATTGGGTGTTTCTGATCGTGGTGTTCAGAAGCATGATGTCCTTGGGAGATTGTATTTTGAGATAAAGTTGGGTGTCGTCGGCATACATGTGAAAGTGCACATTAGATGCCTGTAGCAACGTAGTGAGAGGTTCCATAACTAGGTTGAACAGTGTTGGGGAGAGGGAGGATCCTTGAGGAACGCCTAGCGATACAGGTACCGAAGAGGACAGCAGGTTGTTGCTTTTGAATCTTTGTGTCCGGTTGTGTAGAAATGAGGTTTGAAACGCGTCGACAGTGTTCAGAACCAGGGAGTGCCTTGAAAAAGCCAGCATTGGCAAACAGGATTGAACATTGATTAACAAAGATCCCTGTTTTATGCCTTTGATAACACACTGAGCCTGCACCCTCCGGTTATGTCCCAAAAAGCAGAAGCTTCCATTGGTACTGAATATACACACAGGCCCCGTTTGGCCGCTCAATTTCAGAACTGGGACATTTATGTGCATTTATGATGTTTTGATGTCATGTTCTCTTGCAATAATGTACTTTGTCGAAAATGCGATGTGTTACATGTGATGTGGGCTATAGTGAAAAAAATGTTTTGATATAAATTTTGGTGGTTGTTCCAATGTTTACGTTTTTTTGTTGTTTTTCTAAAGGCACAAAAAGTTTTGAATGAATAATGATCAAAATAAACGGTGATAACAGTAATGTACTTGCGTGATCACGAACATAAAATAATATTGTGATCAAGTAAGGTCAGTATTGACGCGTGTTTGCCTGCCAGTGCTTATAATAAGCATTGGCAAAGCCAACAGGTTTCACCTATGGGCGAGCTATTTATTGGCTGTCAGTCAGATGTGGGTGCTTAACAGTAGAGCTTGATACTTCCCCCCCCAAAAAAAGTGCTATGAAGCTCCCAGCGCTGGCTGTGTCATGCTTTTTCTCCCCTTTGGTCGGTGAGGGTGGAGAAACAGACGGGGCAGCTGGGGGTTGAGGAAGAATTAGGAATGGGCGGGTGGGGGCGGAGGGAGAACCAACAGGTATGTGGTGGGTAGAGGAGAATGAACAGGAAGGGGTGGATGGGGGGGGGGAGAAACAGGGACTTACTTCATTATGGGCATTTAACAAGACCTCCCAGTTGCCCCCCAATGTCTTATCAGACACAAGGATCATTCTACTGCTACTTGGCACCTAAATCTGCCCTTAAATCCCACTCAAGAGCATAGGGTTCCTGCCCATGAACATTTCCCAAACTATGGAAATGTGGTGCAGTTTTGGCATGTAGGGGGGATCTGTATTGTAACCAGGGGTGTGGGTGGAGCTGTCATAGAAGTAGAGGCAGAAGACAGAGCTGAGTGTTACACCGCACAAAGAATATAGGTTGTGGACTGAAAGTGGTTGCTGCCGGCTCTGACAGTCGTGACCGTAAGTGTTTTCACAGAAGTGTTGACAAACAGCCGGAAAAGGTCAGAGTCGCACACACCGCCAAGGTAAACGCAAGATCAGATGATGATGTAAATTATAACTGAAGCGAACCCCGCTGTTCGCAGAGAATGCGCACAAAGGCTGTGCCCCATACTCCAAAATGGATCACGTAACACAAGACCGGGAAAAGGTGTCATTCAAGGGTCTGTATCTGGCCCAAGACATGTTTCTCTAGATAGCAAGCATCAACGTCATTAAGGCTGTGCCACAGCGGGCAGAGATGCCAACTTTAGAACTGAGGAACCAAGTTCTAGTCTCTGCTCCTCCCCAACATCATGTGATTCAGGGCAAATCACTTAATCGCCCATGCCTTAAAAAGTAAAAAAATGAATGTGAACTTGTTGAATGTATTTAGTGCTCATGTAAAGCGCCCAATAACCTCTAGTTGGGTCAAGTTTGCACTACTGAAAACTGCAAACAAAGAAAAAGAAATAGTACCCTCAATCACAGTGGGAGCAGCGGAGGGACACCAATTAAATTATATCAATCTGTACTTGGTCTATGCTCCACACAAAAACAAGGATTTGATGCAGGAAATGACACACACGCTGCTGAATTAGAAGGCAGCAAGAGTGATAATAATGCCAACGAATGATAAGTAATGGGCGGACTAAAAGTCCCTTTTTTAGATACAACAGATCATCGCTAAGTGACAGCACATGCTCGCTGCCTGCTGGCTCGACTTAAAAATGGTGGCCATGCTAGACCGACTAGGTAATCTATTATTGTTTACCATTCCAAGATGGTTGTCTTGTAACTAATCAGTCGGTGAGTGGCCCAGCAGCACTGGGGTGCAGGCACTGGAAAAAATAGTTGCGGCAACAAAAAAAAAAAAATGTTTTTTTCTGTAGCATCCATTTTTCAAATGTTTTAATTTGCTTTTAATAAAACACATTTGTACAGTGCGTGCACGCCTGATCCACACACCATATCAATGTCAAAATGTACACAATATCCAGTCAGTAACCACGCCACAACTCAGACTTGCTGAAGCCTAGGGGTGAATTGCAAAACGTGGTGCATCAACGGAGACAGATTAAATCCCCATCCATGGTATAAGAAACGGCAAGTAAATGTGCGAGAAATGGCTCGGTTATCACTGGGACTGCATATCAGGCATGTTGTCGTATGGTGCATAGTGGGAAGGGGCAATGGAGGAGCAATAGACTGGGAGGCAAGCAGCCTAGAACCCTTGCAGATAAAATAAAAAGTAATTAAATAAATACTTTTAAAAAGTTACATGGATTGTAGGGGACATGAGGACAGAGGTTGGGAAAGTGAGCGACCCGCAGTTCACTTCCCCCTGGGCTCTCCATGTGCAACTATAAAAATGAAAGTAATAAGAAAGCATGGACTAGGGAGATGTGAGGGACCAATGTACAAGTGCCGTTACTGAGTGATGGGGGTGCAATGTACTAAGCATACAAAACAGCCAATCAAAAGATAATAAACAAGTTATGCTCCAGGGGTGGGACAAACACAAGAATAGGGGGAAAGCCATCCAGTAAAGGAAAGGTGAACTGAGAAAGAGAAGAAGTCATGCAACCATGAGCAAGGAGCGGATCCATGGGTCACTCTGTACATCGTATTGGAGACGTCTACATCTTTAAAATGTTGTCATTTTCAGTCATTTAGGAGCTCAATTACCGCTCTGTGTAATTAAAAAACATATATGAAAAGTAAAAAAATACTAAATGTTTTTCCACATTTCTCTGTGTGATATTACCCATTATTAGATGTTTTATAAAACGCAGAATCTCACATTAGAGCACCGATAAAATAGTATGTGATCACTAAACTCCAAAGACTACATGTAAAAGACTCGCATCCCAAGCCACACTTCATTTATTGTTTCCCCATTAAGTGTCTTTGCTGTGATAGGTCCTCACTTGCAATAACCTGATAATTTCTAGTACTAAAGACTAGTGAAATAAAAATACATTGGTTCCCATAGTAATCTCTTCACTCCATAAATTGTGTTTTATTGCACAGCAGATCGAAATCAATATTTCGAAGCCCAGATTATTATTTTTTTTAAATGGTAACTCATGAAGGTCTCAACATTCCAAAATTGCAAATTTTGCATACAAAGCAAAGGGTATATAGTCTTCAGTAAAAAAAAGAGGCAAGTTCTCACGAACATGAAGGTCTTGAGAGGGCTGCGACAGGACTTTTCTTGTCACCTAGTAATCCTTCACACAGACTATGTTAATTATGCTCCCCAACTATTGTTTTAGGGCTTGTGCCCTGCTTGAAGGGAAGGCAGCTGGGATGACCAGGGTCAGCTGGCTGACATGACACAAGGACTGATCTTCGAAGCATGCTAAGTCACTTATTTGCCAAAGAAAAATGTTCCACAGCGGATCAACTAGCAAGCACCTCCAATTTCCAAAGTCCCATAAGAGTTTTATTTATAATTGTGCTGTAAACCTCCGGGACCTGCTGTGATTGGGTCCCACTGGAATCCCAGATGTAGAATGTCAAGAATAAATGGAGGCAGCACCAAGTTTGAAGTGAATCAATGGAGCCAAATGTGTATTCCAAAATTATATTTTCTTTTTATTTTCTTATTTTTCAGGTGCACAAGACAGCCAACGCGTTTCGCTCCAGCAGGAGCTTCGTCAGGGCAAATATAATAAGTGGTCAGTCTTCCAATAGTGCAGTCAAGTTGAATCAAGGAACTCTGATCAATATAATAAGACCCAGAGCTATTGTAAGTATTCCTAGCCAGGAATGAGGAAGTATATCATATAGGGCCGTTGATTAATAAATACAGATTTCTTAAGCGGACCGTCCCAAGGATATATATATGTATCCTAGAAGGAGGGTATAGAAAAACGTTTGCGCAGTCCTTAATAAGCTGCCAAACCGCGAGCTGCAGGAGAGTAAACAGCAAACAAACGGCCCAACGCGGAATCACTCGAACACTTATTTGTTTTGAGTAATCTAGCACTAGAGTTAGGGCACCCCACATGCCACGGAGAGCATGGAACAGAATACATACCCGCACCCCAGCAATAATTGGGTGAACCTAGCTCCTACACCTGGAGGTGTACCACGGTCATTCAGAGGGCATGTTGTAGACTGGGTCCTGCACCCAGCAATAATTGGGTGAACCTAGCACCTACACCTGGAGGTGTACCCCAATCATACAGAAGGCATTTTGTGGACTGGGTGGGTTTGGGGTAATAAACTTATCCCAAGTGGGAACATGGATGTCAAGTCACAGGACAGGGCTGCTGCGATGCTCCATTAAAGCGGTACATACTTACAGGTGGCCGTGTTCTCCTGTTCCTCCGTTGTCAGCTTCACCGTAAACCCTGCAAGCTCTGCCTGTAGCACTTCCTCCACAGCGACACGTGTGATGGCAGCCGCCAATGGCAGTGGGGCATTCCTGGTGGGCACAGAAATTAGATTTTTAAGTGAGGACTGCGGGCGAGTAAACAATGTTGTTTCCTGCAAACAGGACATGGGCCGAGTGTTGAGAAATGGCTTCTGTGAGACATCTGGAACCCTGGTATTTAAACCAGTTTATTTGCCACAAAGTAAGTGACTCAGTAAGGAGCACGCTGCACCACAAACTCAATCATATGTCAGACATTCTGTATGACATCCGGTCAATTACCTAACCCAAACGCACCAATATATGGAATTTATTTACAACATGTTTCTCCTTCATTTTTAAAAAGAGAAAATAAAGGTTTACCAAACCTTCCTTTTTTTACATACATGCACGAAAGTACTGAGTGTCATTGAACATGAACACACAGTATTTCATTCATAACAATAACCACCCACTCAAAGGAAATTTATGAGCCTGGACACTTTTCCATTTTACTCCTTATCTTCGTCAATCTTCACTTTCCTTTCACTCCAAACACATGCGTGCTCTTTCATCATTCCTCAACCGTCCCTAGATTTCCATCTGTTAGTTCCAACACTCCTCTACCGACTCTCCCCTACTGCAGCAGATCAGAGTATTCATCCACCCTCTTCCTCACCGAGCCACCCATCTTCATTCTACCCAACAATTCACACAATAGTTTTGCTCCACTTACTTTTGTCAATCTAATTTATTCCCTCCATTCCTTTATCGCTTATTCCCTTCTCCATCAACATCCTCTGCCGTTTTATCAATGAACGCACCCTTTGCCTTCTTTTTACTCGTAACTTGAGTTTCTCTCACCAATCCATGAGGCATGGTGTCCATATTACACTTCTCCATTCTCCCCCTCACACACACAAAGCTGGATGCCTTCCTTTAAAACCCTGAATCCTGTTTCAACCCATCGGTTACTTTGGGATAAATAGACATTCTTGTGTTTTTAATTCTGCTTTTCTCTACAAGTTTCCTAATCTCTTGGAACAAATTTAATGCAAATGTCTGTAACCAGTTAACACTGTAATCCTTTACTCATAAAACATTCTTCCAAAAACTACACTAGGTTCTAGTATTCACTTAATTCCAAAAAATGTTTCTTCTGGCCACCGTGAGCAATAGTCTACTACAGCCAACACATACATTGTTTTCTCTTCCAAAGTAGATCATATGGACCAGATATGTCCAAGGTAATTTTTCAATGTTTTGTTTGGACTTTCAACGTCACCTTCAACTTCAGATGACCAACTTTTAGACGAGCAGAACAAGCGGTTTAAAAAAAAAAAAAATTAAGAGTTGCCTCTTTTAAGATCCTTGTAGTTGGTGGTCCTGCCTCTGTTATTCTTTTTTTAAAATTAATTGTTAATTATTCATGCGCCAGTCGCTTTTTAATTTTAATTAGAAATACTTTAATTGATTTATGTTTACCGCCATTTTGCTATTACTCAGCGGTAAAGACTGCAGAGTATGAGGGCTGCATAATGCAACTGGACCCCAGTTAGTATTTCTTTTTCTTCCAGTCTTTTATTGTTGATTACAAATCTGCACACTTGACGCAGAGCCTCATGCCAGAATTGTATTTAAACACGGCACCTGCTCTGCCACTCAGGTAAACAGCTGGCAACTCAGCCCAAATATCTGCTTTAATTGCAAGCTTTTAAATTTAGGTTGCCGCCTTTTATTTCTTTGTAGTTGGGGGTCCTGGCTCGGTTCTTCTATTTCGTTAATTTATTCTTTTAATTATTCTTGCAGTAGTTGCTTTATTATTTTAATTCTCATCACTTTCGAGGATTTAGGTTTCGCACTGTTTTTTAAGTTCACATTTCTTTCCCAGAACAAGACAGCGAAACCTGCAGAGCACTAGGGAAGCATCTGGACTCCAGGTAGTATTTCTTTGCCCAATTTGTTCTCGCTTTCATTGTTACTTGGGCGAGCGCATCTAGCTTACAAATGGCACGCCTATGGCACACCTAAGGCAAGCCCGACTGCGCCCTTCCTCGCAACGGCCTAGGACGGAGCAGGCACTTGCATGCTCACATCCCAAATCCAATCATAAGACCAGGACTTACGACGACTGAAAAACTTCATTTAACTCAGGCGTATCCAATCGGTCGATAGCGAGCTACCAGTAGCTCCCAGAAAACTGCAGAGTAGCTTGCAGCCTTGAGTTCATTTGTAGGTCGCAGTCTACCAGACAACATAGCTGTCTGGTTTGGTAAAGACTTCTTGGCGAATTTCAGAAAGTTGCCCTACGAATGTATTCCACCTGCTTATCACCACTGGCTTTGCGGTTTGTAACTCACATTTTCTGGCTTTCCATTTGATTGCTTTATTGGCTTAAGGCTCTCCAGGTTTAGTTTGTCCCTTTTGTTGCCTAACCGGTGTTTACTTATTCTTTCAAAATCAAGCTTTGTGTGCACAGGCCTTTAAATCTTGTTCTGATCTGGTCACATTTGCTGAGCATTCAAAGACAGAGGTCAAATGTAAAGCGCTGTCTTCTGAGGGCACTTGTTTACTTCTCTTTCTCTGACTTCAAAGTGAGAGGATTAATGGTGACAATCTTGCTGGATACCGAGGCTAGAAAAGAGTTTTTTTTCTAGCACACGACAACATTTAAATGAACTTTGTAACTTCAGACTATATCAGAATTAGGAACACAGAAGAAGCAAAACTTTTGTTATGTTTGAAGTGTTTTGGAAACAACTAGTTAATATGATCAAAACAAATCATTACACTAGGTGATGCAATTTCCACACTTTTATGTGCACTGTATAGTCAGTTTTATTAGTAAAACTGTAGGTCTGTGAAAATGTAATGGTTAGTCTCAATTGAAAATGTGCTGCCTCTCCGCTCTACTCTGAACCTTTTACACTCCATGCCCCTTCACTCCGCATTAATCACTTTACTCTGTGCCACTAATCTCTACTCCACTCAACACCACTGCACTCTCACACTCTATTCTGCAACACTGCGCTCTTTGCCACTGCACTCTATGCCACTGCCCTCTGCATTACTCAACTCTATGCCTTAAACCCATCTCCTCCGCCAGATCCCGCCCCTCCGCTCCTTGGTTCTCTACCTCCCTCCGTGAGGAAAAAAGCAGATGTAAGGCATTCGAGCGCAAGTGGAGGCAGAACTACGACCCTGTAGCTAAAATCACTTACAAATCTGCTCTGAAACACTTCCTCAAACAAAAAAAAACCACTATGAGAGACTACTTCTCACTTCAAATTGCTAACGCCAAAAACTCATCAAAAACCCTTTTCACCATTGTCAAAGACTTCATTAACCCCCCCGCTAGGGCCACACCGAACGCTGCTAGCCAGGCCCTATGCAATGGACTCTCTGACTATTTCCTCGAAAAAATTAACAATCTTTGTGCCTCATTTCCCAATGGGCTATCTCCCCTGCCCCCCCACACTAGGCCCCCAGTATCCTCTTCCCTATTATCCTTCAACAAATTGACCATTGATACCGCTCTCAGGTTACTCACCCAATGCAAATCTGGCTCCCCCTCCGACCCTGTCCCTGCCAAACTTATGGGTGATTTGGCTCCCTCACTAGCCAGCTCCTTCCTCTCCATCTGGAATGCCTCCCTCCACCAGGGCCTCTTCCCAATCGCTTGGAAGGAGGCTCTGGTGGTCCCCGTCTTGAAAAAATCCGATGCCGACCCCACAATTTTCGCCAACTACCGCCCCATCTCCCTCCTCCACAAACCCGCTAAAGTCCTGGAAAAAGCCATTCAGCTGCAACTTACGGAGTATTTGGAGAACAACTCTCTGCTGCACGACTCACAATCAGGATTTCGAGCGGGATTCAGCACTGAGACGGCTCTGTTGGAGGTGTCGGAGACCATTCGTGAGTGTGTGGACAGGGGCGAGGAAGCCATGCTTGTCCTCCTCGACCTGTCCGCCGCTTTTGACACGGTCTCCCACCCCATCCTTCTTGACCGACTCAAACAGGCCGGCATTGGCGGCACTGCCATCAGCTGGATTGAGTCCTTCCTTACTGGAAGAAGTCAGAGGGTCGTGCTGAGGCCGTTCAAATCGGAGGATAAACCCTTGTTGTGTGGTGTACCACAGGGCTCTGCCCTCAGCCCTCTATTTTTCAACGTCTATCTCGCCCCACTGGCTGATGTTGTGGAGTCCTGTGGAGTCAGAGTGGTCTCTTATGCTGATGACACTCAGCTGATGTTTTCCTTCAGAGACGACTCGGACTCCACGTTCGCCAACTTCCGCCAGTGTCTTGACAGCATCAGTGGCTGGATGACCAACAACCATCTAAGACTCAATGCGGATAAGACTGAGGTGCTGTTTTTTAACCAGAAAAATCCCATCCCCCCCTCACGGTGGTGGCCCACGGCACTTGATCCCGCTCCCTCCCCCGTCCACTCTGCCCGCAACCTGGGATTTCAGTTCGACGACTCTCTTTCATGTACAGCTCAAGTTAACAAAGTTACATCTGCCTGCTTTATGAAGCTGCGCATGATCAAGAAGATACTCCCCTATCTCCCCCTTGACTCCGCCGAACAGTAACCCAGGCTCTCATTACGTCTCACCTGGACTACGCCAACAGCCAACAGTATCTGATCGACCGGCTGCAGATTGTCCAGAATGCGGCAGCCAGACTGATTGGAAACATCCTCTTCCGTCAGTCAGTCACCGCCTACCGCAAAGAGCTCCACTGGCTTCCCATTGCCAGCCGCATTCAGTTCAAGATCCTTACCCTTGCCTACCGAGCTATCAACGACCTTGGACCCAATTACCTTAAAAAACGAGTGTCAATATCCCATTCCATTAGATCTCTGAGATCCAACGACCTCCGCCTCCTGATCTCTCCCCGCTTTAGACGCGCTAGAATGGGCGGCAGAGGGTTCAGTGTTATCTCTGCCAAACTGTGGAACGGTCTACCAATCGATCTCAGATTCTGCCCTTCTGAACCCATCTTTCGGGCTAGACTTAAAACTTGGCTGTTTTCCGGACTTTGATTCCCTCCCTGCTGCTATCCTCCCTTCTTTTCTCCCCATGAGGCTCTGGTTCTAGCGCCGGGACACCCCTCCGGGGGTAGCTGTGCGCTCTACAAACTACATAAATAAATAAATATGCCATTGCACTCTGCGCCACGCCACTCTACTATGCACCGCTCTAATCTACGATGCTGCCGAATTGAATGCCACTGCACTCCAAGACACTATACTCTGCAACACTCTTCTTCAATACACTCTACACCTGTCGACTCTACGCCACTCCAGTTTGTGCCACTTTACGTGACTTCATACTATGCCACTCCAATACACAACACGTTCTTCCACTCCACTCTACTTCACTCTTTGCAATTCCACTCTACGACACTTCACACCACTAACTCTTAGGTATGTTGAACAGCAGCTATGCTGCGGTACAACATGGCTTAAACACATTGACAAAGCCAATAGCTCTTGCATAGACGAGACCTGTTGGCGTTGCCAATGCTTGCAGGGTCATATTTCCCTTTTAATGTTAAGGGTGAGGAGTTGGCCTAACGTCTAGGGTGTCTGACCTTGGATCTGTGGAACGGGGTTCGAGTCTCGACAATGACGCTGAACATCTTGTGATTCTGGGCAAATCACTTAATCTCCCTGTGCCCTACAAAAATTAATGTGTCCTCATGTAATGCAACTGGTGCTATGTAAAGCACTCTGATACCTGATTCGGGCCAAGTTTGCGCTATATAAAACTCTGTTAAAAAAAAGGGGATAGGAAGTGTTTATTTTACATTATTATCATCAGGCTGCTGCTAGCAGGCCTGATAGCGATCAGTGCTCAGTCAAATTTATGACCCAAGCTGGGGCAAAGAGTTGAAGCACTGAGGTACTTCACTCTTAAATGTCCTTGCCAACTCAGTATTGGAGCATGAAAACAAAATGAGGTTTCTGAATGCTGTTAAATGGGAGAAACTTAAAATGAAAAGCAACCATTATTGATTTTAAGTTAACTCTTCATTTTAATTTTCTCCCATTTCAAAGTGTCGCATTTACAAATAGCAGGAATCTTGCTCCTGGTGGCCAGCAGACACTGCCATAAGAATAACTCAAAAATAGTTTTTTTTAAATGGGAGAAATGTAAAGTGTAGAAAAGGGTTTCATAATTTGTACATTTTTGCGGAACATTACTCTGCACTTTAACAATTTTCGTATTTAAAAAATTGGTGTATGGTTGTGTTGAATATGTAACGGCACAACATGGCGAAAGTTATGTCCTGTGCCACAAGTACATACAACACAGGGGCCAAGCCACCCATACACATGTATCCCATTCATACACACACACATGTTCATACATCTCCCAAGACCACGCTCTCACTGACACACCTACCAGCTCTGTCATAGTGCCCCTAGTCAAAGTATTTTGTTCGGACTATGTATCTGGCTCTATGGTCGTTACGCTTAAAATCAATAAAGTTTGGGCATGATGGTGTCTGGTAATGTGCAAGTTGTTCAGCCTTCAGTTGCTCACAATTATTTTCACTGATCAGAAGTAGCTCTCGCTACTGAAAAGGTTGGAGACCCCTGATATAACTTTATCATTTCCTCTATAATGGGTAAGTCAGAGCCCGATCTTTCCTTTAATACACACAGAGTTTGTTTCAAATTCTACAAATTAATTACCACTATGGCTTTGCTAAATACAAGTTCTCTGGTTCAGATTGGGACAGAAAATATGCTTGTGCGCCAAAGAAAAAGTAGCCCTTGTTAGCAAACCAAAAATCTAAACAAGCATTGGCATAGCCAATAGGTCTCGCCTGTGGGACCTTATAAGTATTTAGTCATGCAGCACAATATCCTTACTGCAACAACATTAACTGTTGCATGGCTAAACACTTATAAGGTCCCAAAGGCGAGACCTACTGGCTATGCCAATGCTTGTTCATTATGTGGTTCACCTTTTCATCCTTCCTTGAAATCATTCGGTGACACTTGATAGCAAGTGATAACATAGAAACAGCCAACTCACTGCGTGGCTGCAGACGGTCCCATTTTAATATGGTACACTCACAAATGTCTTCTGAAGCAAGAGGCAGAAGTGACATGTCAGGTTTTCACCCTGCCCAGCACCAGGGCTGTAGACCGGAGAGTCACCTACTCCCCAGAGGCTCGTCTCCCACTGTTTGCACAGATGTTCCTTCTCGCTGTCGTAAAGATGCATTCTTTTTTTTTAATAAACTTTTTATTGATTATCAAGACAATGTATGTAATACAATCGTACGTAATCACTTCGAGGCATTGCAATCTCTTATAGGAACATATCTTTGAAATACAATAAATAATCCGTCTCGGCTCGATATCCAAAAAGATGAAACAGCAGCAGGCAGGTAAATAATATTTTGCCTATTTGTACAATGTCCAAGGCGTCTTTCACGTCACGCGCCCGCTGAGCTGTCCCTTAACAGAGGACTCAGTCCACCCCATCTCATCCTCAGCATGCTAAGTTTCTGGGGTATGTGGGTCAAATCACCACAGGGTATAACATTGGGAATAAGGCTTCGTTAATGTGTGGCCTAGACTGTCTACCCTATCTGGTTAGGGACTATGCCTGAGCCCATCTGGGAATCAGAAGAGCTTTGAAGGGAAATCACATATGACTTATAAGGGCCCCAGATGTCTTTGGGACGAGAGGAGCTAGGCATTGTGCTGGAGTAAACTTCACTATTTGTGTTGCAATAGGCGAGACTGTTTAACCAGCTTTGCAAAGTGGGGGCAGTCGCACGGCTCCAGTGGATTGCGATCTCTTGCTTGGCTAAGAGCAAACTACGGGATGCGAAAATACGGACAGTCTTTGGAAAATGTACTGCATATCCCAAGAGTGCCACTTTAGGTGTGGGGATGAGGGAAGAGTTTAATCATATCACCCAGTGCCTTCTGAACCGTCTCCCAGAAGGAATGGATAATGGGGCAGGTCCATGTGAGATGGGCAAAGTCTGCGTGTGGGGCACAGCATTTCTAGCAAGTGTGTGGCCTACAGGGATCAAGCCTATGAACTTTGACAGGAGTGATGTATATTCTGTGCAAAAATGTAAAATGCAGCAGTTTATGCCGGCTATTTAATGAGACATATTTCGTTACTTTACAGCATTTGGACCATTGGTCATCCGTGATTGGGCGCCCCAGATCAGTTTCCCAGTTTTTACGGACCTTGTCATCTGTGGCTGTGATCAGTGCGGAACAGGCCTTGTACAGTTTAGATATCAGGTGTACTCCAGTCTCGCTTTCAAGGAGGAGGGAAAGAGGAGCGAATCAATCAGGCTCCAGCGGGAACCCCGGCAACGTTGCCCTCAATGCCGAATGCAGTCGCTTAAGGACAAAGTTGTCCATGAATGCAGCATCCTGGAAACGAGCTTCTTCCATTGTCGAGAAAATGTGACCGCCAGGATATAAGTCGCCCAATGTAGCGATGGAGAATTTAATCATTGTGCATTGTACAAGCTTTTCTCCTGTGATAGGAAGTCAGCTGGCGTTCGGAAGAGGAAGACCATAGTGAAGATGCATCCTTCAAACATTGTACTAAGATGGCCCTACCCTAATGGGGCACATCTCTTTGTCACATTTATTTTCAAATATCACTTCCTACATTTTCTAGTTCCTGGTTCACTTCCCAGTTACTTGCTTTGAGCATTTAACTTTGAGTTTCAATATTATGTTGTTTTTCCTACTTTTATTTTTTTGTTTTATATCTTACGTTTGTCTGGAAGGTCTAAGTTTCATGATTCCTGGCTCTAGTCTTCAGAATGGTCCTTTCAGGCATCTGGCTCCGTATCTCAGAGAGGCTTTGAGCTAGTAGATCGATAGTCTTGTAGGCGGAGTCTGCTTCATTGATGGCATTCAGGGATTGTGGGAGACAGAGAACATTCTGATGCACTTTCTGCCTCTTGAAAAAGGTTGACAACATGCCCGTCCAACTTCTGACAAGGAGGCATGTGTTACACTTATACTGTGAACTAATTCCCCTGCTCCCACAGATGAGCGATTGACTTCTAATCTTTATTTGGTAATGCCTGAGAAAGCATAACCACATATACTTGTTGCATTTAATGCCAATGCTTCGTAACACATGTATGCCTTAATGTGCAGGATACACTACAATGTTTGAATATTGTTATATTAATCTTGCGTGTTCATGTCCCTTGATGTGCTACGGTTCATGATTCTCCTGGGCCCATAAGCCATTCTATTCAGTGTTTTACATCTGAACATGTTCTGCATCTCGTAGTAAAGCGTAGCCGCACATCCAATGTTGGCAATCAAAGGCGTGGTTTTCACAGAGCAGTGTAACCAGCAGTGTGAGACATCCTTGAAACACTGAAGGTCACACAAACATTCTTCTCATGCTAAGCTCCTGCCCCCTGCTCCTTAGCTTTGTTGAAGTTTCTATCACGTGTTCATGTACACATTGACTTGTACTCGGAGAAAAGCGTATAAAATTGATCAGAAATGTGTATTTTTAAATTTTAATTCTCCAACTGGATTGTGAGCGGAAGCTCTGGTCCTTTGAAATGAAAGCTGTGAGACTGGACCCCCTCAGGAACACCACATTAGTGGAGAAGGGGGGGCCTGGAGGTTTTTAACAGGATGGATAGTAACCAGTTTACTGCAGTGGGTCTGTTGCCCAAGCAAGAGAACAGGGTGGGCACAAGGGTCTGCGCGTCTCCCCCGTGCAATGACAGCGCTCCTCAGCAGAGAATTACAGAACAGTCAGTTAGAACATACATAAAATGCAATTTTTTTAACCCAGTAGCTTGCCTGTTAATTAAATTGCTTTAATGAAACAACTGCTAACTATCCCTGCTATGTAAAATATAAAACAAGCATTGACATAGCCAATAGGTCTCGCTTTTGGAACCTTATAAGTATTTAGTTATGCAGCACAATATCCTTGGTGCAACAACATCAAATGTTGCATGGCTACACACTTCTACGGTCCCAAAGGCGAGACCTATTGGCTATGCCAATGCTTGTTGTTGTAGTAGGGGACATCGCAAACAAGGGGCGGAAACAATATATATCTGCTGGTGTGAATGGATCCAGATAAGAGGATTACTGAAATCAGGGTGTGAAGGAGGGGGCATTTAACTTGGACGGAATACAATCTAGTTGTCCTATAAAAATTGACATTACACACATTTGCAAATAAATGCTTATTACAATGCACACATTTTAGGACCAGAGACCTACAGTGAGGTGCCAAGAAGCACACCATATGTTGATGGAATAGTGGATTCACGATTCCCAGGCCAAGAACACAACCACTAGAACGGATCTCCTCACTGACAGAGCATGCATTGTCAAGGGTGGTTTGTTTCGCCAACTGTGTCAAAAATATAACTCGAGAGGTCAAAGGTTAAACAAGACTCCACAGCACATGCTCCTCCGGTCTTATGTAACAGGGGTGATGGGCAGAGTTGGGGAAGCTTTCACTTCTGAAGACCTCTCTCTCCAGTGCTCCGAGCCCCTAGGCACTAAGGAATGTGCCCCACTGAGCCATCTTCTAAATTTAACAAGCACGTGGTTAAGTAAACAGCCTGACAACAAGGCCCGCGCCACCGCCTCCTGTAATCTGCGCGCGTGATTTCAAGATAGTTCATTTGCAAAGGAAGCACTTTATGGCTTGGCCTTGCTCAGGCTCCCTTGAGCACTTCCTGTGTGACTGCCCCACCCCCTGCTTTGTCTGCTTTAACTAGGATTCTGAGAGGCTCGTAATCTCAAATGTCTGTTCTGGGGAGTTATGTATATACTAAGAAATCACTAATCAATCCCTAGAGCGAACTCCGGAACTCACCGGTCTGAGCCTTTAATGGCGGTGTTGGATTAACCCTAAAGGCATTGGCTAACATGTCGTGTCTGTCCTGGGCTTGATTGTGTGAATGAGATGGCGAGTAAGGTGCGGAAGAAGCACAAATTGATCAATGGCTCTTGCTCTAGTCCACGTTGGTTGAATTAGGGGTCTGGACCGTGAAGCCGACGGCAAGATGCGTGGATGCCTGATTAAGTGCTGAATACATATCACCAAGCTGCCGAGAAGAGTCAGGCGCGCTAAAAGTTAAAATAAAAAGCTTTGGCCGCGCAACAGCGAAAGTGACGCAGCCGCGAAAGTGATCGCGGCTGTAAGGGTGCCCCCGAGACCTTTGCTGGAAGACAATGACAGAACATCAGTTACTGTGGCCAAAACTGTTTTGGGATTGTACTAGTGCAGTGAGTTTCGGAAAGAAAGTCACGTACCAATTTTAGACAATAAAAAATGCGGCAGCAATTATGTTAAAACTGCTTTAGATAAATTTTTCAAAGTTGTCTGGCTCCATTTGCTCCTCTTTATCAAGTGCATTTTTTTAAACTTGTACTGCAATGCATTTGTTGTTGCATCTTTTAATCAAAAACATGTTAGTCTGGACAAAACTGTCATGATCTAATAATATATGAAGACAATTATGAGCCTAAGATTCATGAAACCGTTGTCAGAGGGTAAACTCTGCCAATCCTAGGTGCAAAATTGTGTAATCGACATCTGGTGAATTCAATACTAGATCATAAGCTGCTACATTTATGCAAGGGGCAATTGTTTGTGATTTAGCTGTGAAACAGTTTAGCACTGTAAGTTTTTTATGCTATAGAAATGTAATGATCAGTTTGTAAAACCTGATCATCCTTGATGTCGGGCTACAGAACATTTAGGGTATAGAAGCCGTGGAGGGATACATATCCTGTAGAATAAACATGCTTTTGTGACTCTAAGAAAACAACATCCCTGCTCACCTGAAAGATATACAAGTGCTGGTCAAGCAAAAAACGAAACCAAAAAAACAAAGGCCAGCCCTCGTGTGAAGTACATGGTGCTCATAGTTCACCATGCATGTACACATATGACGCTTGACACTGCAGCAGACATTTCTTTTACTTTACATTTCCTGCTCTGTGATAGTGGACGCTCATATTGGAGCAATAACTTAACAAAAATAAAAAATGGCATTATCAAGAAAGGAACTTGAGATTGCATCTCCCAGCCCACCCCCCGAACCCTCCCCCCAAATATATAAATTAAACTAAAAGAAAAGTAACATCCAGGGACTTTGATGCACTGGATGAACAGGGGCTGGGAATCAAATGAACACCACAAAGGGGGATGGCGCGCTAAAAGTTAAAATAAAAATAAAAAAGCATTGGCCGTGCGGCCTCGAAAGTGACGCGGCCGCGAAAGAGATCGCAGCTGTGAGGGCGCCCGCGAGATGGCGCCTGTGCTTGTAAGCGCCCGCACGCGTAACTGCAAGCTCTAGACCACCACCAAATGCGTGTGGTAGCATTTTCTGAAGCCCTTACTAAAAGTCTCGCCAGTGCAGCGCATGCTCAGGCGAGACCTAAAAATGGCACATTTGCAAATCGGGTTCGTTTTGTATTAGTGAACACATGCTCAATAGGTCTTTTACACGTTATGGAGGACTGCCTATCAAGGAAATCAACATTAAACAAGCATTGGCCTATCACTATCCGGGCCCGGCGGTGAGGGGTAGGCAATTACGCACGGACACAAATGGAAGAACCCAAACTACATTGGTTCCACCCCTGATGTCTGACCCGCTGGGCACTGTTGACGCACATAAACTCTGAGCTTTAGGCATGAGAAAGTGTGTAACAGGTAGTACAACTGTGTGTCTTGTCAAACTGATACTTACGTAGGTCATGTTTTGTAGACAGTAGTTCTGTTCCATTTTAGGTCCTGAAGAATCGCATGTCTATAGCGAGAAACATGTTGACCATACCTTCCACACCTTAGTACTGTCTCGTACGTGGAAACCTAAGTTCCAGCGAGTACAGTCTAATCCTTATTTTAATTGAGGCAAAGGACCACCTGAATAAAGTTGTTTCCGGTACCTCTTGCTTCATTTTATTTTCACTAACACAGTCTACACTGTCCTGGCCCCACACCCCCACTTCACCCATAGGCAGTTGGATAAAAGATCTCCGCCAAAGAGCCCCTCTTAGAGGGGAGCGACCACTGTGCCTTACCTAGGCCGGGTCGCCCCCACGCTCCTCCTGCTGCTCTACTGCCGCCTTCTTCCTTGTGGATTCGCTGCCGCTGCAGGCGACCCAGCCGCCGCTGAGCCGCCCGGATTCCTCCTCCCGCTTTCCCGCCGCTGCCTCCCTGCGGCCCCGCCCCCGTCAGCCGATAGGTCAGCCCGCTCCCGCCACCCAGCGGACCCTCCCTCCCGGCTCCCTTCTTATGACGCCACCACGCACGCGCAGCGGGCGCGCCGATTGTGTGCCGAAGGCGCGCCAAAGGTAAGCCCGTCTGCGCCCGTCCGTGCCTGGACCCCGAGTCTGCCAACCCATCCGCCGGTCCTACGACGCCGCTACACTCAACACACTCAACACCGGCCGAACCTCCGGATGCTACCGAGCCACCCCGAGACGCTCCCACGGACCCTTCTGCTGCCGAGCCTGCAAGTTCTCCTGCATCTGGACCTGCACCGCACCCGCCAAGACGAGCACCAGCAGTAACCACCTCAAGTGCATCCTGCTCAACACCCGCTCCGTCCACAAACACGCCGTGGAACTCTGGAACCTCCTCGACACCACATCTCCAGACGTCGCCTTCCTGACAGAAACCTGGATGAACGCCTCCTCAGCGCCCGCCATCGCCATTCCGGACGGATACAAGATCACCCGGAAGGATCGCGTCAACCAGACTGGAGGAGGCATCGCCCACAAGAACACCATCCACATCACGACCAACTCCGACGACACCTTCTCGGCGGCCGAACACCTTCACTTCCAGATCCACACCGACGCCAAGACCACCCTCCGAGGCACCCTCATCTACAAACCCCCAGGACCCCGCACACAATTCAGCGAAGACATCACCGACTTCATCAGCCCACACGCCCTCCCCTCCGCCGACTACATCCTCCTTGGGGACCTCAACTTCCACCTGGAGAACAACAACGACCGCAACACCACCACCCTGCTGGACAACCTCGCAAACCTCGGACTCAAGCAACTGGTCCACACCCCCACCCACTACGCCGGCCACACGCTTGATCCAGTCTTCTCATCCAGCAAGCACATCACCTTCAGCCACTCCACAGGACTTCACTGGACCGACCACAGCTGCGTCCACTTCAGCTTCAGAAGAACCACGACCCACCACCACCACCCGCAACAGGCTCCCCACAGGAGCTGGAGCAAGATCACCGCCGAACAGCTCACCACCTCCCTCAGTCAGAACCCACCCGCCAGCACAACGGACCCCACCGAAGCAGCACGCAACCTCACGAAGTGGCTGTCCGACTGCGCTGACGACCTCGCGCCACTTAAGAACCCTACCAGCAGACCCAAAAGCAAGAAAGCCTCCTGGTTCACAGACGAACTCAAGGACTCCAAGAAGAACTGCCGCACCCTCGAGAAAGCCTGGCTCCTAGACCAGACCACAGACAACATGGCCACCCTCAAACACGCCACCCGCAGGCACCACCAGCTTATCCGCACTACCAAGAAGAAATCACTAAAGGAACGACTGGACAACACCCACGATAGCAAGGAACTCTTCAACATCGTCAAGGAGTTCTCCAACCCCAGCACCGGCAACAACGACATCACTCCTTCACAAGACCTCTGCGACTCTCTCGCCTCGTTCTTCCACCGCAAGATCGCCGACATCCACAACAGCTTCGGCGCACCATCAACGCACCCAACCGTCGAACCAACGCCCTCCATCACCACCCTCCGCACCTGGTCCACGGTGACCACCGAAGACAGCAGCAGGGGACGTCCCGGGGAGTGGAGGGGCCGTGGCCTGCCTGCGAGGGGCAGTGGCGACCTGCGAGAGCGGCTGGAGGACTTGAGAGCTGCAGAGCGCCGGAGACACAAGATGGCGCCGGCCCCGGGGTCTGAGGACACTGGACCCCGCTAACGGAGGCAGTGTCTGGCGGGGGAGCGCTGGGCACGAGGAGGGCGGGCGGAGGCTGCGCTGCACAACTGAGGACGGTGAGAAAGCACCGACGGGGGGGGGGGGGTCTGCAGTTAAGGGGTGGAGCCCGGTAGCGGGCTCGGAGACCGGCCCGGACCGCAGGACCAGTTGTTGCGCCCAGGGGGTGCTGCGGAGGACTGGCCGATGCCGCAATTAATCCCCGGCATAGGAGCTGAGGCGGGGCTGTCTAGTGGCGCACTGGCGGGGGAGGGGGGGCAAGCTGCCTGGAGTCCCCCGACCGCGCCTGCCCGACTGGTGGGGGACGCCCCGGGAATGCCTGGCTGGAGTGCTGTGGTGGGCTGGGAGCTGCAGGCCTGCAGGGAACAGCCGGCAGCCCCCGCCCCTCCCCCAGGAACACTGGAGAGTGCCAGCTGAACTGCCCTGGCGCGAGGAGCCCCCCCCTTGGGTGCGGTGGGCTGAGGGCTAAGGAGCAAGCTGGTGGAGGGCACCCTGCTCGCGGCGCATAGGTGGCCCAGGAGTGCGGGGCAGCAGGCGGAAGACATTGGAGGCGCTACTGCCCTGCCCGTCGCCGGACGGGTATATCAGCGCTGAGAGGCCCCGGACTGGTAGCGTGACGCGGGGTGAGCTGGAGGTGCCCCTGTGCTGGCTTTAGGACTGGAGTGCAGGCTACGTGGGTGCTGCAGCGGGGTGTGCGCTCGGCGGGTGCGGCGACGAATCCGGGGAGAAGTGTGGAGTACCCTGGAGGAAGTAAGCTCCCAGAGGGTGGTGGACTGGACTACGCCACCCCTTGGGGGTGCCAGGACCGCACCTGGACTGGCTGTTGTGTAAGGTACTAGCGACGGGGGAGCGGTCGAAGGGGTACCACTGGCGTGGGCACGAGCGATTGGCAGGAGGCGGGAGCACTCTGTGGACCTAGAGCTGAATTGTCTGACCGAGTTGCGGGGTGGGTGAGGCTCACCGAGGAGGAAAGGAGGAGGATAAAGAAGTGGGGGTGCGACCCGAGACTGCGCAACTGGAGGTGGCCATGGGCAAGCCTCGGGGTCGGAGGAAAGGAGAGCCGGCCCCATCGGATCCCCGCTTCAGGAGTCCAAGATGGAGCAGGAACTACTGTTGAGCTCGGGGCTACAGCTGCAATTGGACAAAATACTGGCGGCCATCACTGACACTCGCACTGCCCTCCAGCAAGATATTGCACAGGTCACAACAGGACTAGGCCTCTTGAGAGCTGACCACTCGAAACTCGCGGACCGCGTGAAGCAGACAAAGGACACGCTTCAGGAGGTGGGCCCTGCGCAGACTACGCTGGCTACCTCCATGGCGGGGGTCTTAGATCGAGTCACGGTGCTGTAACGGCGAGTTGAAGGGGCGGATAGCAGGAATAGACGCAATAACATCGGTGTGGTGGGGCTGCCGGAGAAAATTGAAGGGCCTGACATGGTGGCGTATCTGGAGGATTGGCTCCGGACAGTCGTGGCCCCTGAGGGCCTCTCGAATTTCTACACCTTGGAGAGAGCGCACCGGGTCCCGGCTAGGCCACCGCTGCAGGGCCGCCCGCCGCGTCCGGTGGTGGCGCGGTTGCTCCACTTCCGAGATTGAGACTTCTTGTTGCGGAAGGCCCGTAGCGATGGTCCCTTCCAAGTGGACAATAGCAACGTCACTTCTGTTTCCGGACTATTCGTTTGAGACGCAGCGGCGCCGCATGTCCTTCCAGGTGGTGAAGAAGGAACTGCGGGCGGAAGGGATCCAGTACTCCCTATTCTTCCCGGCTAAACTCCGTATAGTTCTAGATGGCAAGTCCCACTTTCATGATACACCGGAGGAGGCCTGGGAGTGGCTGGAGTCCTATAGAGCGGGGAAGGAAGGACGGACAGGAGGCGGAGGCACGTGAACTGGCTGGGGAGTCGCAACCTCGCAGGTCGCAGCGTTTGAGGCGCCGTAAACGCAGCTTGCGGAAATTATCGACCTCGCAGACCGCCATGGAACGCAGGGGAGCCCTCTATGCGGTGGTAGCGATCTCTGGTGAAGTACTGCAGGCCATATCAGAGACATCTGAGCAGGGTAGCGGTAAAGGACTATCGGAAGGAGAATCTTCGGCCTCTGATGAGCAGAGACTTCCACCAGCCAGCTCTGCGACAGCTGATGGACTGTTGGATGAGTAGTTGCGGGACTGATTGGGGGGTTGAAATATCAGCTTCGAACTGTGGTATTGCAATGTTGGTTTGCCTGATGGCAGGCACATGTGTGATAGCGCGGATGACTGGGAGGGGGACCGGATGCCTGGGGGTTTAGAATTTGTTGGGTGGCTGTAGAAACTGAGTAATGGGGGAGGGTTCTGGGGGGCGCCCGGGGGGGGGGGGGGGGGGGGGGGGGGATAGCTTGGGGGACTCGGGGGCGGGAGTGAGTAGTTTATTTGGAGATGTTGCAGGTTGCATCTTCGGCCCTAGTCACCCCCACCGGATGGTGTTGCGCAGTTTGCCTTGACCTTGCATGATGTGTGCAGTTGGGGTGGTTTGGATGGGTTTCACCAAGTTAGTGCCTGTTCTTGGGGGGTGGGCTGTGTGTGGGGTGGGGGGGAACGTGTTGGGGTTGGGGGCTCTCTGGTTTGGGGTTGTGGTCTGCTGGTGCGCACATTTGAAATAACTGTACTATCACTTGTGACCTTGTTGATTGTAGAATATAGCGCTCGGCGGCGGGCCGCTTTGAGCAGGGGTTTGCATTGTTGTTATGGGTCCAGCTCTTGACGTGAAATGTATAACCTGGAATGTTCGGGGATTGCACTCTATGCAGTGTAGATATAAGGTCCACTCCTATTTAGTTCGCAGGGGGATACAGATAGCTTTCTTGCAAGAGACACATCTCACTACAGCAGAGGGGCAGGCGCTACAGCGTAGGTGGCGTGGGCAGCTGTATAATACCACGTATTCGGTCTTCGCGCGGGGGGGTGCTAATTTGGTTTAGGGCTGGGGTCCCGTTCCAACTGATTGACTAGTTAGTAGACCCTGGAGGCAGGTATGTAGAGGGAAGCGGCCGATTGTATGGCTGCAAAGTGACTCTTTTTTGGGGACGGTTTCCTCTGCCCTCACTGATTATTTCACAGTACCGGTGTTGATGGGGGGAGAATTTAATTCTGTAGCCGATGTGACCGTAGATAGGTCGCACCCCCCCGCTGTCCTCGGCCCCGATTAATAAACTGGCTAAGGTGCGCGCTCACTGGCAGGATAATTGGGGGCTTGTTGATGTCTGACGCATGCAGCACCCGACGGATAGGGACTATTCCTATTATTCAGCCCTGCACGACCTCCATGTCCGGCTCTATGTTATCTTTTGTAGTGCTGGCCTGACCTCCCTGGCAATCGGCAGCGAGTATTTGACGCGCACCATATCGGATCATAACCCTCTCTTGGTGAATTTTTGCTGGGTGGCGGAACGACCCAGAATCCCTCACTGGAGGCTGCGCCCCGAGATGCTAGAAGACCCGGTGTTCCGAGCGGGAATTGGCGAAGGGGTGGAAATGCGGGCACAGCCTCGACGATGGCCGTGGAATGGGACGCCTTCAAGGTGGTGGTCCGCGGAGTTTGTATTGCCAAATGGGTGGGGGTTAGGAAGCTGCTCCTGCAGGAGATCGAGCAGGCTGAGTTGGCCCTGCGTGAGGCTGAGAAGGTCCACTCTGACGGCACTGGGACGCACTACGATGTACTAGCTCAAAAGGCGGTGGTGGCGGGGGGAGTGGAGCGGCTCCGATGCTTTGACTATAAAGCGTTTGTGGCCCGTACGCACGCGGAACGGGACAAGGTGGGCACCTTGCTGGCTTGGCTTGCGGACCGCGCCCCCCGCTGTGTGCCTATCCTGGCGCTGGCATCCCATGCCGGTCGATTGGAGTATGATCAGCAGCGGATCAAAAAGTTGTTCCGAGCCTTTTATGCTGATCTTTATACCAGCCACCTACGGCCCGATGAGACAGGATCCCAGGTATTCCTTGAGGGTCTGAAATTACCTACCATAGAGGAGGACGAGGCAGGACATTACATTGGCTGAAATCAGTTGCGCAACTAAGCAACTGGCACGCAATAAAACACCTGGGAGCGACGGCTTACCTATAGAATTCTACTCGGCGTATGTAGACCTCTTGGCGCCGAGACTATTGTTGATGTACCGAGAGGCTTTGAAGACGGGGAGATTACCGGGGTCGACTAGTGAGGCCATCATTATACCCCTTCTCAAGCCTGGGAAATCACCAACTGATCCTGCTGCGTATCGGCCTCTTTCCATGCTTACTACGGATTACAAAATTTTCAGCTGGGTGCTTGCCACTAGGCTCCTTCCGTTGATGACTCTGCTGGTACATGCAGACCAGGCGTGCTTTATCCCGACGCGTAATACTGCCAGTAGCGTTCGTAGGTTGCTTGGGCTCCAGGACGTGGCGGGTGAGGAGAGCAGTGGAGCACTCGTTCCCTCGGTCGACATCGCCAAGGCGTTTGATAGCCTGGAATGGCCCTACCTGTTCTCGGTGATGGCAGCGTTCGGGCTTGGCGCTGGGTATATTGGTTGGACTAAAATATTGTACACGTCGGCTACAGCTAGGGTGCGGGCTGGGAGAGCTGTTTCTTCCTCCTATCCGGTGGGACGCCGCACTAGACAGGGCTGCCCGCTCTCCCCCTTATTGTTTGCTCTTGCGATAGAGCCGTTAGCCGCGCGCGCGAGACTGGGAGAGGCGTACCAGGGCCTTCGGCTCAGGGGCTGCGACCACCCTATCTCGCTCTATGCGGATGACCTCCTTATGTTCTTGGCGGATGCTGGGGACGTGCTGAGCGGGGCAAGGCAGCTCCTGGACCGCTTCGGGGATATTTCGGGACTGCGGGTTAACTGGACCAAGACCTGTGTTTTCCCCGTGTCTAGCACATGCAGCCCGCCGACGTTGCCGCCCGGTTTGGAATGGGAACCTCGGTGCCTTCCCTATCTGGGAACAAGGATATATCAGACACAGGCGGATCTGTTTGAAGGTAATATTGAGAGGGCAATGAGGGGCCTGAGGGATAGTATGCGGTTCTGGGGATCCTTGCCTTTATCGGTAACGGGACGCGTCGCGCTTCTGAAAATGGTGGCACTTCCTCGACTATCGTATTTCTTTAGGACTTTGCCGATACGGATACCAGTTGCGTTCTTTCGAACACTCCGTTCGGCGGTGAGTGGATTTGTGTGGGGAGCGGGGAGGCGCAGAGTAGCCTTGGTAACGCTGATGAGGTCGCGTGAGGACGGGGGCCTCGCAGCTCCTGACTTTGAGTTGTACTATTTGGCGGCAGTTTCAGGTCTTTACCCAGTCAGTGGCCCTGGAGTTTCGTGGACCGTGCCGGATGTGCCGAGGCACGCTTTGTCCTTCATAATATTGCAGCAGAAACTAAGGTTAGCTGAGTTGTCTATGGCGGAGAGTACCCTGCGATACTGTTGGAAGCGATATCATAGCAGGATTGGGGTGCCACAACCCTATGCGCCCGAGATACCATTGGGTATGTGTACAGCGTTGCCACATGGTGGTGACTGAGCTGGCCTGGCGGACTGGGAGGAACTGGGTCTGCAGATGGTGGGCGACCTGTATGCAGACGGAGCATTGCTGCCGTATAGTGTGTTACAGGAGTCGTTTGGGCTTCCGCATGGGCATTTTCTATTGCACACGTCCTTGAGTGCTGCTCTGCAGAAATATTGGGGTGCTGGTCTTTCTGAACCCCCCACTAACGAAACGTGACAATACGTGGTGATGGCGGCAGGTACGCATAAGGCAATCACATGTTTGTACAAAAGAATGTCGAGGGATGGATTAACCCCGCTGCAGAGATTGCGGGATCAATGGACGGCGGATTTAGGAAAAGATATCCCAGATGTAGCTTGGTCCCAAATTCTTCATCGAGCATGGAAGGGAACTCGGAACGCTAGGCTCCAACTGATTCAATTCTTCGTGCTGCATAGGGCGTATCTCACCCCGGCTAAGATTAATCAGTATTTCCGAGGGGCTGCGGCGGCCTGCCCCCATTGCCGAGCTGAAGGGGCGGACCTGGTGCATATGCTCTGGACTTGCCCACGTTTGGGAGCCTACTGGACGGAGGTGACCGGGACACTCTGTGGGATAAAGGAGCGGCAGATTGATACGGACCAAGGGGCGTGCCTGTTACACTGGTTCCCCCACACTAGCAAAAATAAAATAACTAGCAAGTTCCTGGACTTAGGACTCATCTTGGCTAAGAGAGAAATAACGTCCCATTGAAAGGCTAGTTATGAAAGGTGGAAGACTGCTTTGCTGCTGTGGGCGGGTAGCGAGGGCACGCTTAGGATGCAACAGGCGCATAGGTCTCATAGTGATAGAGAATTAGAAGCGGCAAGGGCATGGGAGGTCTTGGTAGCGGAAATCCGGATGGTAGATGCGGACACTGACTCGGATTCAGGAGCCTTAGTAGGGAGGAGCAGACGTAGATGGCAATACGGGGCTGATGGGAGGAGGAGGGGGGGGTTTCAGGGTACTTTTATTGTAGATAAGCTGTTAACCCGTATAATTAAGGCACAAGAGTGGTAGGTTTGTGATATATATTTTCTGAGATAGCAGCACCAGCAGCAGGGGGAGGGTGGGAGTTGAAGTTTGATATTGGGGACGTGAAGGAAGATTGATTGCTATCAGAGTCAATCTGGTAGTTTGCTCATAGAAGAAAGTGGGAGTGGGTGAGCAGATGCCTTGAAGCGAGGGGGACTATGTAAGGTAGGATTGGGTATCTCAATGTTACAATGTATGTACTTGGAAGTATGGGATGTATAATAATAATAATAATAATAATAATAATAATAATAATAATAATAATCCACATTTGTAAAGCGCACAATCACCCGTAAGGGTCTCTAGGCGCTGGGGGCCGTTGGGAAGATTAAGCAAGCTATTGCCCAGAGTCACATGGTGCTGGGCTAACCTGCCGCCGGAGCCGGGGATCGAACCGTGATCCCCAGATTCCAGCGTCAGTCGCCCTGGCCGCGGCGCCACACCGCTCGTAATCATACGAGACCCTGGTATGTTTTTGATGCTTTGAAACAATAAAAAGATTTAAAAAAATAAAATAAAAAAATGAATAATAGAGGACAAGTGTGGGCACCTGATTGTCATGGGTATAGTTGGTAGTGGGATGGTGGCAATCAGGCTAGGCAGACCAAA
This sequence comes from Lissotriton helveticus, assembly GCF_964261635.1. NCBI lineage: Eukaryota > Metazoa > Chordata > Amphibia > Caudata > Salamandridae > Lissotriton > Lissotriton helveticus. The sequence goes on along the minus strand of NC_136072.1, from coordinate 1,133,966,398 downwards.
AATATCTATTTAGAGTTTCGTCCAGTCTGGTGCTTGTTAGGAAGTGATAGATGGAAGAAAGGAGCAAAGATAATGTAGATTAAAACAACTCACTCCCCCCCCCCCCCAATTGTATTAACAAGGAGACGAGACCCCATGGGCTCCAATGTTTTCATAGTTAATATTATATGCTGGGTGTTTAAAGCAGGAAATGAACCGCGGACGCCAAATCTGAAAAGTACAAGCAAAAAGGTGTGTGCCAGGAGATGGTGTTCTCTACAAATCTCTGACATTTCAAAGTGTAAGCGTATATTTTTTGCTTTTTTAAGGCAAGGGTGGAAAAGAGCCATTTGCTCTTTAAACTCACACAAAGGGTAGGTAATACACACTTATGCTGATAAGCACAGAGCTGGCAGGAAAGGAAGCAGAGAAAAAAATTAAGCGCCCCCCAGAGAGGAGGTTGTTGTATTGGGAGGGGGGGGGGGGGGGGGGTTCGAGGATGGTGAGGAAAGAGGCAAAGGAGCTCGGGTGGCCGAAAAAAACTTTAAAACCGCTCTCCATTCACAAGCGACAAAATGGCATCAGACAACCTGTGAATTGCATCTTGGAGGCTTGGACAACAGACGGAAACAAAACACAGCCATGCCACAACCGGACAGAACCCAAGATGTCGGAGGGGTGTAAAAAACAGTGCCAGCAAAGAGGTGGTAGCGCATCTGGACGGGTGAAAGGATCGTTGAGGGTTAGAGAGGAGATGGCTGCAAATACACGCTTATGGAGTGCTAGAACCCTAATGAAGCAAGAATAAAAGGGCTATGAAGGGAGCAGCGGGCAGAGGGATTGGGAGGGGGGAAGAAATAGTGCCTGAATCAAGTTGGGAGCAGCAGACGGGCACTAATTAAGCTGGATCAATTGGTGCTTGATCCCTGCTCCACAGCAAGCATTGGAAGGGACAATGCAGCAGCACCTTTTTTTTATTAAAGGGATTTTCCCTACGACTTGGTTCAACCGAGTCACAATATGGCTGCCAACGCTTTCTGGTTTGAAGTGATGGCAGCCGATCAAATCTCCTCCTGAAAACAACTAGGGTTGGCTCCTAATCAGCAAGGCTGAGCCACAATTCTATAAACAACAAAGAACTAATGCCTATACTGATATTGATTTGCAAAGAGTTTGGCCACCAGAGCAAAGAAGGTTTATCCAAGCTGGGATGTGCTTATAAGTTGCTATTTATTTTAATATCTCAGTCAAAGAAACAGGGGTATATTTGTATTAATCATATACAGTTTGAACAAGAACAACATTTTTTAATGTACACTGAAGAAAATATGGACAAAAAACCAGTGGATTATTAAAATTCAACATGCATGCCAAATTCAGTCATATCACAATCATACCTTACCATTCATACACGAAACACATACAAATACACACCACGACTAAATACAAATAAATAATCGTGTGGTGTGTTAGGTCTGCTGTAGTCTATACAATTATATACGCAATCTATACAATTATATTTACAGGTATAAATCCAAATGAATCAGCAGAATCAAATATGAAATCAAAAACAATCTATATAATCATTCTTTAACCAGTAATGTGCCACTATGTTCACACTACAGGAGAAACCATAAAGGGGGAGCAGACACTAGACATGAAAGGGCCTACGCGTTTCAAATCCCCAAGAGTTGGCAGGGATTTTCGTCAGGGCCAGGTAGCTCTAAGGAAAAAAGAAAAAGAAAAAGAATTCTATTGTGTATATCTAAAAACCCATTTTTAAAAAATATCAAGATACTCAAGTGCATCGACACCCAAGGAGCCTTCTGCTTACCACTATGGAGGATATCCGAGAAAGGGATCAAATCTCAGCATGAGATGGGAGGGGTCGCAGATCCACTGCACCATTTTATCTACACCCAAATCTAACTTAAGGAGTCTTCCGCACACAACATCTCAATCTTCAACACCACTATCAACTCTATCCAAAATTGGATGTCAACTCATCAACTTATTCTGAATCCTTCCAAAACTGAATTCCTTCTTCTCTTTACCTCACTCTCTCCTCCTACAGTTCAATCTTGTATGGGCAATCTGAATTTACTTAAGAACTAACCTATCGTTATCGATAGTGCTAAATCAAAAGGTGTCATACTAGACAAAAGGCTCAACCTACACACCCATATCAATTCCATTGCCTTGAATGCACGTTACCAACATCCCCTTCTCTGGGGGGGTTCGGTGTTTCTTTCTGGAGCAAGATCTAAAAACCTTGGTCCAATTACTGGTTTTCTCCAGGTTGGACTATTGCAAGTCTCTCCTTGCTGTCCTCCCCAAAACCCCCTTTCCCCCTCTTAAATCTGTCCTCCATTCAGTGACACGTTTCGTTATTTGGCTCAAAAGAAATTATCACATCACACCCGTACTGTTTTCTATTCGCTGGCTTACCATCAAAGCAAGGTCAATTTACAAGACTGCCTGTATCACCCACAAAGTCTTGCACACTTCCGCCCCTCGATACCTGGTGAATAAACTCAAAATCTCAAGCGGCTCTAGACCTTCATGCAATGCTGAAAGCGTATTTCTTGATTCCCCTACTTCCAAAAGGGAAAGATTTATGGCTCAATTCTGCTCAGGGTATACGGCTAGAATCTGGAACTCTTTCTTCAGTAATCCAAACCACCACCTCTATCCGGACTTACAAAACAGATCTCTGCTCTTCCAAAGACACTTCCAGGATTACTTCAACCCTTTTCATGACCCTCAAGGCCACTTTGCATTCCCTTGAGCTCAGCGTTGGAAATATGTATTTTATACCTGTTCTAACCCAATTTTGCCACCTCTTTATTATATTTTTACTTTTTTAACTATCCGGATTGTATTTGTAACGTGTAAGTATATAAATTGCCTTATGTGACATACTTGGCTCTATTGTAAAGTGCTCTGACACCTTTGGGTAAAGTCTGCACTATATAAAACTGCATTAAGGAGAAGTGTGGCTCAATGGTTAGAGCGGCAGACCCTGATGAGGAGGTCTGGCCAGGGTTCAATTCCCGCCTCGGCGGGTCTTGGGCTCAATTTCCCCGGACCTGATAATTCTCGCCTCAGTGCCTATTCTAATCAAGGGTCCCACTCTGCAACTCTGGGCAATAGCTTGCTTAATCTCCACAACGGCCCCAACAGCGCTAGGATGCCTGGCTTCACCTTGGGGGTGCCCAGGAGTGGACAAGGCCAGGAATGGTTCCAAAGCGGTATGTGTACAGCGCCTTGATACCCCTTCGGGGGTGATTCGTGCGCTATATAAGCACTACATTAACATTTAAATAAATTAATAAGCGGGAAGATTAGAACTCAGAGGCACTAGACCTGCGTACAACAAGCTCCCGCCTTCACCAGCTCTTCGGACTAGGAATAGGTTTGGTTCATTCATGGATTGGGCTGAGGTCAGTGGATACACAAACAGTGACGCTGCAGAGCAGGGGGGAAAGCCGGGTGCCGGGAGGGTCAGGCAGCAGAGGCCTGGCGTCCTACCAGCTATTGTTCCTGTTCTGTCAGAGGATGCTGTCCACCGCTGAAAGCCAAGGGCAGGGTAAACATGCCTTCCTGTGCAGATGATGGACGCGCATGTCACCACCATGATACATCCAGTTTGCCATTCTACAACTGACCTCAGCCATGTCTTAATCCAGAATGCGTTAAAACAGGGAGTTTCTAACATCACTGCTCGACTATGTGATAGGAAGCCAGAACCCCTCATTTAGGTAAGTCGGGGGCTCCGTGGGTGGCTGCCACAAGCCTCAGAGTTCTTGCCCCTTCACAGTCACAACAATACCCACAGCAGGCATTCACCCCAATGGCGCCCACATGCATTCACTGCAGCTGGTTGCAAGAGCAGCCACTGCAGGTCTAAACCATCATGCCCTGTATAGAGATGGTGGGTGTAGAGCCCTTGACCCCTCAAACGAATACAGAGTAGAGGTCCCATGTGCCGCTATTTGTAGTGCAAGCAGCGCCTTGGCCTCAGTGAAACCACTATTCAATGTGGGGAAGTCCGACATTGAGTGCAAGCTGGCATCAGATTCATACAGTGTACAGATCTCTCATGTGCAGTGCGTGCAGTCCTGAAGCTCTCGCACTGTATCTCGCGGGCCCCAGCAGGACTACAGCGTAGGGGCTCATGAAAGTCTATTGAGGCCTGGGGTGTGCGAGGAGCAGCGAGGCTTCTGCCAATTCATTCACACGTGTTCAGTTGTTGCTGCAGCCACCTGGCGTAATCCAAGGGAGTTTGGGGGTGGCAGATGGGGTCATACGGGTTCTCACCCTGGTGAGCAGTATACTTTAGCAAGCTGTACGGAGTGAGCGCCACTGTAATACTGGATGGAGTAGGCGCCACTGCAGTACTGTATAGAGTGAGCACCACTGCAGTACTGGATAGGGTGAGCACCGCTGCAGTACTGTATAGGGTGAGCCCCGCTGCAGTACTGTATAGAGCGACCCCGCTGCAGTACTGTATAGAGCGAGCCCCGCTGCAGTACTGTATAGAGCGAGCCCCGCTGCAATACTGTATAGAGCGAGCCCCACTGCAATACTGTATAGAGCGAGCCCCGCTGCAGTACTGTACAGAGCGAGCCCCGCTGCAGTACTGTACAGAGCGAGCCCCGCTGCAGTACTGTATAGTGAGCCCCGCTGCAGTACTGTATAGTGAGCCCCGCTGCAGTACTGTATAGTGAGCCCCACTGCAGTACTGTATAGTGAGCCCCACTGCAGTACTGTATAGTGAGCCCCACTGCAGTACTGTATAGTGAGCTCCAATGAAGTACTGTATAGTGAGCTCCAATGAAGTACTGTATAGTGAGCCCCACTGCAGCACTGTATAGTGAGCCCCACTGCAGCACTGTATAGTGAGCCCCACTGCAGCACTGTATAGTGAGCCCCACTGCAGCACTGTATAGTGAGCCCCACTGCAGCACTGTAAAGTGAGCCTCCCTGCAGTACTGTATAGTGAGCCCCACTGCAGTACTAGAGTGAGCACCATCGAAGTAGTGTATGGAGTGAGCACCACTGTATTTCTGTATGGAGCGCCACTGCATTACTGTATATAAATCTAAATCCAAAACTAGATCCAGTATTTATAAAGCACAAACTGCTCACCCTTAAGGGTCTCAAGGCGATGGGGGCCAATGGGGAGATTAAGTAAGCTACTGCCCAAAATCACATGGTGCTCAGCTGAGCTGCCGCGGCGATCGAACCGTGAGCCCTGTGCCACGGAGTCAGCCACCTGCCCGCTGTGCCACACCTCTCCATCTCAGAAATGTAGAATTCTGGATGTACCACTGCATTACTGTAGGGAGTGAGTACAATTGCATTACTGTATGTAAGGATCACCGCTGCAGTACTGTATGGAGTGAGTACCACTGCATTACTGTATGGAGTGATCACTGCTGCAGTACTGTATGGAGTGAGCACCACTGCATTACTGTATGGAGTGAGCACCACTGCATCATACTTTATGGAGTGAGTACCACTGCATTACTAAACAAATTTAAATACAAATCTAAATCTGGTATTTGTAAAGTGCAAATTACTCACCCCTAGGAGTCTCAAGGCGCTGGGGCACTCAGGGAGATTAAGTGAGCTATCGCCCAGAGTCACATGGTGCTGAGCTGAGTAACCGCAGGGGATTGAACCATGAGCACTGCGCTCCGGAGTAAGCCGACTGGCTGCTGCACCACACCTCTCTCTTTCAGATCCCTCTTGGAATTTTTGAATTTACCACTGCATTACTGTAGGGAGTGAGTACCACTGCATTAATGCATAGAGTGAGTGCCACTGCATTTCTGTATGGAGTGCAGTGCAATTGTACTTACACCACTCATGAAAACAAACATGGTCAATGGCCTTTATTTTGACTTTTGAATATCGCATCAAAGTTTTTGCCAAGCTTCATCAGGAGGCAAGTGTGGTATAGCCGGGGCATCGGCAGCGCAAGCTTCTCTAAGAAGTGGACTGGCAGAAAGGGTGTGTGCGACAGTGTATGAGAGAGCGATAGCAAGTATGAGAGAGTGATAGCAAGTATGGGAGAGTGAGTATGTGAGTCTTTGATAGCATTAGTGAGAGTGTGGCATGTGTGTGAGCGTATGTGAGTGCGAGTGAGACCCCAAATGCAAGCGTGCATGAAAGATTGTCTGCTGTGGCTGCGATATGCTGCTAGCCCTCATGGAGGGAATTGTTAGATACTGGGGTAAGGCACCCAAAGCGTAAGGATAGGGGCGTTCTACAATGCAGGCCTTAGAATTCTGCACAATGCTGGAGCTGACCAGAGTTTATTCTCACCTCACAGGAGCCGCCCCGGGTGGCACTACAGGCTGATGGACAGAAGAACTCCGAACAGAGTGTGCCTGGCATCTAACCGGTGGGCCTTGACTCCAACCTGGGCTTTGCAGACCCATGGAGCAGGGTGACCAACTGGCAAGGTTGCAAATATAGGACAGTGAATGTAAAAATTCTAGACAAAGGGTCAAAATTCAGGACAAAAATTCAGGACGGAAGGTCAAAATTCAGAAAAAAAATTCAAGACAAAATGTAAGTTTTACAGACACAGAGGATTGATGAAGCAAGATTTCACATATTACGTGACTTGCTTGAATTCATGAACCTCGAATAACTTATAATAATGTAACTCAACCTGTACGTTTTACTAATTTCCCTTATTTTGATGTGCGTGTATCTTAGTGACGCTTGCCTACGTGTTTACTAATTCGAATAACCCTTGTTCCTAAAATGGCCGCCGCTTGGAGGGTTTTCTTCTGCGCATGCGTTAGTCACACTCACGTGACGTAGTTCTGGTGGGAATCTGTGCGCATGCGTACTTGCTTCTAAGATGGATGTCTGTGTCATAACGTGGTGAAGCTTGTGCAGATGCTTTCGTGTTCTCGTCTGTTGCACTAATTTTAATGCCATAGTATATTTTTCAATTTAAGGAGTATAAAGTAGCTATTCGTGGTATATAGTGAATACATTTATTTCTATGTTTTAATTTGTTTTCGCTTACTTTTCATGTACCGCGGTATTGAGGGTCTGACGCAATGCTCAAGACTCCGTATTGAGATGATGTTCTGCGCATGTCAGTATTCTGCCGGTGGCATTGACCAAGTGCCAACTGAAGGTCCCTGCCAAGACGTGCCTGGGAAGATGCACCTTCACCCAGCCGGAGAAACTAAATTGTATTACATTAGCAACAAATGTTATTTTCTATTGTATTCTGTCAAATCTATCGTGAGAACCCCAAACATGCTAGGCGGTCTCAGAAAATGTTAATTTAGGCTTGTAGAAGTTTGTTCTGATTGGTGTGCTGACCTATCCTACTTGGGGACCAATCGAAATTGGGGATTCTGACACTTGCTACATTTGGGGGGTGGTACACTGACCCGAAAACAGTATAACTAGCTTAGGTTTAGCTAGAGAAATTGTCCGACTTGTCTGAATAGCTGACCTGTCACTGACCAAACGCACTCAATAGGTGACTGATACAGAGGTGCTGTGGAGCACTCTGTCCGAAATATACCATAGACTCTGGAGGTTTTACTGAACCTTAAGTGCTGGCGGAGCACTTTGCTGGGGAATTCGCTAACCCAATCGGGGTTCTGACTGATAGCTGCAGAGAGGGTGGAGCGCAGGCGTTGCTTCCAAACTGCGGGTGCTGGTCGTTCCTTGGTGGTCCTGTCCTGATCCTAATCTGGTTTTCCTGTCCTGTACTGGGGTGTCCATTTTGCACCTGCTGTCCCATTGATGACTGTCCTTCCTTGGGGTATTTCCTGTCCTTGACTGATCCGTGGCCAGGGTTGGTCTTCACACCATTCTAGGTAAATATATATAGTGCTGAGAACTCTATACTGCACCTTCTATTTTTCTGTCTTTGCTTTAATAAAGACATACCTTTGCGCATAATTGATTTTCCATGCTTTTGCAACGCTACTGAATGAAAGTTCACACGTTATTGCTGTTATTTCTCGCATGTTCCTATGTTACCCTTCCTTTATGCACCTCTCTCCATACTGTTCATGACATTTAGATGTGGTTTATAATTTTCTCCTTTTCAAACTGATCGAAGTAAAGTTGCTAGAACTTAGCGTGTTCCATTTTTCCCCCCTACCTATAGATACATGGGATTTTTCCAAACTTATTTAACCTTTGTAGTATTTCCCAGTAGTAAATTTCTAGTTCGTGCATAAAATTGCCCTTTATAGTTATCCATTCTCGAATTCCATTCCTGAAATCTACTTAGCATATTTTTCATGTTCTTACTCTCTAATAACTCATAAATGGTTGCCCTAATATTTTTCCGATAGGGTTATGTGCTTTTCGTTATCTTGATTATCGATTGCCTTTTGACTGTAAACTTGATGCTCTCCAAATCTGAAATCTAGATAAAATCTTTAAAACTTCCTAGTAGTCTGTGGTTATTTGATGAATACAGAAGAAATAAAAGTTGGTATTGTATTTTGCCTGCCTTTCTTTTACAGCTAGCTCCCTGATCCATTGTGGTCATAGGTACCCGTAACGGTGGATTGGTAAGTCGGGTACACTAGAAATAAATAGGAAGGAATCAGGGTTACTGGTAGTAGTATTGTAAGGTCACCTGATTAATGTATATGGTGAATTGAAATTTATGGGCCCGAAACATATATGATAAAATTGTTGGTTGGGTGACCTGCGATCTCTATCAGGATGTTGTGCAATATTACATAAGTAAGTAGACAACCAACACAAGTACAAGTCAAAATAAGTTTATACTAGGTTGAGACAATCGAGCATTTCATGGTTTTTGGTAGACATACAGCTTTGATAAACTGTGCAGGTCTTTTTGTCGTAATTCATATGATCATACTCTATTTATATGGTTACTGCACAGGGTTGTGCAGTCTGATATTTTGTTTACAGTTCCTGGTCCTGAGCAGGCATGTTTGGTGAGAGAAGTGGTCAGGAAGATCTGCTCAGGTGGACTTAGTTTCTAGCATCTTATAACTGAGTAACATTGTGAGATGTAAAGCAGCACGCATAGAATATAGCTAAATGTGACCTGTAGTGCTGGACTAGAGTGCAGTTCTCCAAGTGGCCAGCTATAGGTAACTGGGTTTCTGTTACAGTAACCCCCCCCCCCCACACACACACACACACATTTTGCCTGGCTTTTGAAGCAAGGGTACTGGGTCTTTGCTGTCCAGGTTCTCAGTACCTGTGTTCATTCCCTAAAGTCATGGCTTAAGGTCAATAACAGCTATAAACTACCTTCCCTTTTTGTCCACCGTTGAACATAAATGTGTCTGCTTGCTCTATGTCACCACTTGACGAGTGCAGTCTACGATAGTGTACAGATGCTGTACAGCACCTGCACCCAGCTGTACATGGAGGCCCACCTTAAGAAGCACAAACACAATAATTTTAAGTTCTAAAACAGTCAACCTCTCTAGCTGCACCCACACCACCTCTCACCGCAGGGAACTACACTGGCTCTCAATCAACAAACCTGATTCAAACTGCTCACACACATACACAAAGCACTACATAAAACCAGTTCTGCATACCTGAATATTAACATACACTTCTACACACCTCCCAGAAACCTCCACTCAGCCAGACTCACTAGCAAACCGGAGGCCCTGCCTTCTCCCATGTAACCTCCAAAGCATGGAACAACCTCCCTTTCCACGTCGGAGCCTCCTCTTCAATTCTCGTGTTCCGCAAGAAGCTGAAACCCGTCTCTTAATGCGTCTGCTGTTTTTTCTCTAAGTACTGGTATCTGTAGTTCACCATTTATGATGGAAAATAAATCACAAATATCAGATTTAAATAAATAAAATGTATAAAAGGGTTGTTAACTTGCCTGTCATGGTTTATCTTGAGTAGTCCCTTTGGTTTCAACTGTGGTTCTGAATCTATATCTGGCCACATCAACAAGGCTAGACTGGGACAGAAAATAGGCCCAGGTATCAAGAATAAACGTGGCTCCAATCTGCGAAGCAGATGGTCAAAAAACTGTGGTCCATATTTACAAAGCGGGACAGTTTTGATCTTCTGAAGACACATCAGAAGAACAAAATGCCCACCAGACATTAAAACAGGCCCAAAAGCAGACAAAAAACACTGACCTGTCAGGGCAGCCCTTCTCCATTGCCAGATTGCCCTACAGGCCAGATTGACTGCACACCAATACCAGTCAGTCAGAATAGTTCAGCAAAATGTGTGCAGCTAGGAGAGTGCTGACCTAGCCCACTCTGATTGAAATCAGCCAATAGAGAATTAGTGTCTCTTCCTGCTTGCGAGTGTGAGCGCCAGGGGGATGGCTCATGTGGCATTATTGCTGAAACCTTTACTGTAGTAATAGTGACATTCTTTAAATGCACTTAAGTAGCACTCACAATTAGCAATACTACTGCCTGCAGCAGTCCTTTCATGCAACATGTATGACTGTATGGCCTTTCACAATCAGGGCAATCCTGAAGGCACATTTTTCTTTTAAGAGCAGGTGATCTATTAGAGTTCTGGTGCCGAACTTTGGGAAATGCTCAAATTAAGCATTGCAAAGAGGACTGTGAACTCTTAAAGTAGAAAATGCCAAAGATTGTAGGAAATGGACTTCCAACACTCATCTTAATAGCTGCATTTATTGCCTTTTTATGCTTTGTTTGACATGCTGTATTGCTTTAACAAAGTTTGGATTCGGAATTTTTATGTTTATACAGCAGCATGCCAAGAAAAAATCTCCTTTACGCTGGGCTGTTTTGAACTTGTCACTTGAAACATCCAGGAGGTTTGTGAAAAGCCAATTTGAAATTACTTTCACTAAGCAAACTCTTCCTTAAACTTCCCTCTTCTGCCCGGACCAAGGTGTATTAAGGGCATACTAATGTACAAAACACAAGCAAGCAATGTGATGCTCCTAACACACCTCTTACAACCAACATGTGCCTGTTTTTAGTCATTTCAAAATGCTTCTACAGCTCGCGCTGTTTCATAAATGTTGTAAAAATATTCTTGTCTCTTCACTTATCCACTTTATTTTAAAATGTTTCTATACTCATTTTCACCAGGATTTATAAATGATGGCTTTTTTTTTTTTTATTCAACTGGATTTTCAATTGACACCAGCCACTAAACAAGAATGCCATGCACTAGGCTGGAGCAGGAGGAGACCCAGCAAATGCCGTCACAGCTGAGAGGCCCATTATCATTCTGTATGTGACTGGCCGACATACAGAATGATACTGGGCCGATAGTAATCTGTGTGAGGTTGGCGAGGGGGCACTGCAGGTCATTGATCACAGCAGGAGCGCGAACTGGCCCCTGCAGTGAGTTACAGAACTCTCAGGATGCTTGCAGCGGGGGCAGCGCAGATCACTCTGATGTCCGACATTGCGGACAAAAGGCGTCCGTAAAGGAATTCCTCACGAACAACGGACAAGAGGCCCAAATAACAGGCGGTCCATGAAATTTACGGATGGTTGGTCACCCTACCATGGAGGCAGGTAAGATTGGGAGGACAGGCAATCGGCCATTGCCTGAGGGGCCCTCGGCAAAGGCCAGCTTGTTGGCCTTTCTGTTTTCAGCTGCAAATAAACTCCCAACATTTGCCTGTGCCATCTTGGTCTCTGGTACACAACCCGAAAGGCTGGCCTTGAGCAGGGTTCAGACCTCAGTATTACCAAGTACAGATCCTTGGTGGCTCATTGTCATGCACAGTAGGATAATAGGCCAAACTGAGTAGGCACAGTATGTGGTAGGTCTTCACCCATCTTGAGTCACTGAGTACCACAATGAGGTATGAGGGTGTAGCAATGCAGTTTTTGTGCATCACAGCTAGCACTAATGTTACGTGGGGGTAGAGAGAAAGGGGGTTGTGCAAGGAGTCAGATTACAAGTGGTGGCCATTTAAGAGCCTCTACTTTTGTCACCCGCGGCAGACAGATGAGCCTCCGGTGTCTGCTGCCACCTTGCCATCTTCAACAAGCATATGCAATGCAATAGGTCTCGCATTTCTGATTGCTTGAGGTATTGGTGTTGTAAATAATGCAAAGCCAATAGCTCATACCTTCAGTAATGCGAGACCTAGTGCATTGCAAATGCTTGCATAGTGAGCCGGGAACCAGCATTGTATGTTTCAGTGCAGTAAGGCAAGCCGCTCTTAGAGGTCCCTAGTGAGCAAGGCACCAGCATTGTATGTCTTGGTGCAGTAAGGCAAGCTGCTCCTAGAGGTCCCTAGTGAGCAAGGTACCAGCACTGCATGTCTCAGTGCAGTATCGAAAGCTGCTCCTAGTGGTCCCTACTGAGCAAGGCACCAGCAGTGCAGACCTCTTTTGGTCACATATGGTACTGCACCCTGCAGAAGATATGGTAAATGTACCCTACCAATAATGCATTGCATGCAAGACAGTACTACGAGTACATCCAGATAGCTATGTCCCTATATACAATTAGTAGCTTTGAAATGTGACAAAATAATTATTACATTAATTTCGGATTAGGTTGTACTCTGGGTGGAGCGGATGAAGGGAAATTTATAGATGGTCTCATATAAATGTGAGATGTTCTAGTGAACAAAGTAACCAGTGCCAGCCGAGCTTAGGAACCAAGTGTGTCTCTTGCCTGAAGCTGTTTAAGAAAATAGTGCCTTCAGGCTGTAATCAAAACCTAGGGAGCACACCACATATAACAGAGGGTGGCCTCATGGGAGGTTACAAGAGACAAAGCGGTACTAAGGAGGGACTAGTAAGCCTATTGACCAATGAAAAGCCACCATTTACAAAGTACAAGGACAGGAGCCAATAAAAAAAAAAAAGATGGGCAAGCTTTATGCCCATATCCTGAAAACAGCATTTTTTTTTTTTTTAGACAGCGCAAGCACTGCCTTGGCGAGACCTAAAAATGCGAGGGGCCTCCCGTTTTCTAATGAGCGAAAATAAAAGAATACGGCTCGCAACCAAATTAAGCAAAAAGAAAACCTTTTGGGCAACTCAAAAAAAAATGTTGACAGCATTACTGTGAAAAACATTAATCCTGGGAGAAAATAACAAAGGGGAGTGAGGTCAGACATGGCAGGGGGGAATAACAAAATGAATTGAGCGACGGCGCAGTGTGGAAGCAAAAGGAGAAGTGAGACGTGGAGAAGAGTGACAAAAGAAGGGAAGAGAAAAGGAAATTAAGAGAGGAAAATGAATCCCGATACTAACCAACCAACATTTTATGAAAAGCCATTATGCACAAGTGTGAGACACTTTTTCGTTTGGTACCAAGACCTAATTTTGATACCAATCAGACTCTGCTCGGAGGCATGGATGTGCGTTTAGTGAGTGGACCCCTCCCGGCGGAGAGATTGCCACCCTACAAAGACAGGTCATGTGCTAGCGAAAAGCGCTAAATGGCTGATGACGCACTTGTACATAGGCATAGTCTAAGCAATGACAGCAGCACCCGGATAAGCAGCGACACCCAACCCAACCCCTGCAGCCACGTACGCATGTGAGGCCAGCAGCGTAGATCTGTTCTTAAGCCAAGGTTTTGAACTGGAATTGTATTTATAGCGCTTACTACCCCTGAGGCGTTGAAGCGCTTTACAGTGCAGCCAGCTTCTGGCCTCGCTGCTGCTTAGAGGTGTGTGAGGCGGAGGCTCCCCTATGAAGTCCGTGACTGAGGGGACACTGGAAGGTGCGACTGCGAGGCGCACACATGCAAAGAACGGCAGACCACGCGCAACATTCTAAGCCTCCCCTCAGAGGGAATCCGTGAATGAGAGGGCACTGCAAGGTGCGACTGCGATGCACACACATGCAAAGAACGGCAGACACGCGCAACATGCTAACCTCCTCCTCCCCCGGAAGGAAACCGCAGCAGCCCGAGGCAGGAAGTGAATCTCTCGGTATGCAGGAATGCAGCTGGTAGAGACAGGCGGAGGAGAAAGAAGTGCTACATTTAGATCAACAAGGGGCACAGCAGGATGGATGGCGCCCAAACTGCTCCAATACACACGCCAGGCCCACTGGCACCAGGCGCGCAACGCCCATTGGGCTCAAAGGGCTTCAGCCCACCCAGTGTGTGGTAGCCCGGCCTGAGACAGCACAGCCGCACCCGAGTACTTCACAGGACTTTAAAAGACAATTTACTTGTTAATGCGGCTTTGTTGTTTTTACTCTCCTCGTTAGAGCCCCAGCATCTCCACTCTGCCTAGGCTGGAATAATTATCCCCTCCTTCCCCCCTCCTGAATTCTCCCTCCCCCTCAAAACAAGCATTTGCAATGCAATAGGTCTCGCATTTGCGAGAGTTGAGCTAATGGCATTTTAAATTACAATGCATTTTATTTATCTTTTTTGATAATAAACACAAACAAAAGGCATTGCCATTTACAATGCCAACAGCTCAAACTCTTGAGACCCATCTCAAAGAAGCAGACGCCATTATCCCAGGCTGCTTGGCAAGTGAAAGTGCACATGGCACGCTGAATGTTGCAGTAAAAATATGATGGCCTCTTTAAAAAAAAAGTGTAGTTCTTTAAAATGTGAAGGCTTGGTGTTCATACTGCACGTTATCGCTCTGCACTGAGAAGTATTTATTAAAAGTGAGAGTTTTCTACAACTAGTAGCGCACATATTTAAAAGTGTTTTCATACACAAAAATGAGATTCTGAAATAAGATATTTGCCCAAGATCACACAATGTAATCGGGGAAGCCTGGATTTATACAGTGTTTCTGGTTTCGTAAAGGGAGCAAGCGAGAAGATGAGCGGCCGGGAAACTGAAAGTACGGCCGGCCAGCCATGAATAATTAGGGGAGGAGAAGCCGCAGAGCGCACGCTGGGAGAAGCCCTTTGATGTGGTGGCGGCCGTGAAAAAATGCAATTAGGAGGAAGGGAGGGAGGCTGATGCGCGTGCTTGTTTGGTCACGTGATTCACGTGAATTCGAAGAAAACCGCACCAAAAAACCCTTGGTTTGACGAGTATTTTGAGCACTTGAATTCTCGCTCCGCTCAATGCGCATGCGCATTGATAGGTCGCGAGACCTAAAAATGTGCCTCTAGTAGCGCCTCTGCCTGGCACCCCCATGTCAAGGGATTTCACCCTAGATTCAAAGCACCGCCTGACCCTTCTGGACAAAATAAATACACTTTCCCACGCGGACACCAAATGTTTACTAGTGACTGCAGCAAATGGGCAGGAGACATCACACCACGAAGAGACGTGCGGCTGGAATTGTGAAGAAATGCAGTGCAGCCTGCAGAGCCTGGACTTCCAACTTGGCCCTAA
This sequence comes from Lissotriton helveticus, assembly GCF_964261635.1. Lineage (NCBI taxonomy): Eukaryota > Metazoa > Chordata > Amphibia > Caudata > Salamandridae > Lissotriton > Lissotriton helveticus. The sequence goes on along the minus strand of NC_136072.1, from coordinate 1,133,951,125 downwards.
AACAATCCAAGCTTTGTGATCCTGGGCAAATGAGTGCACTCCTCTTTCCGAGCAGTTGCCCTGGCTGGCGATGTAGTAGTCGGTCAGACAAAAGCACACCCCCCTGGCTTCAGTTCGTAGTTGAGGCGGGTGGGTCATCTTCTGGAAGTTAGCACCGCAGTAAATGACATTAAAAGGTTAAGTGCGCCAGGGGCTGGGCTCCATGCACGGCCACAGAAGAGCTCAACGGTTCCCTGTTCTGCTTCCCACACAAGGTTCCTGTATTTAGACCCTGGGTGGAAGACAGCCTGGCAGGCGTGACATGTACAGCCCTGTCACGGCCATCTGTACAACGCTCATTTGTAGGGAATCACCACCCGTGATCGAACTACTGACCTTAAAATACATATATACATACATATATATATATATATATATATATATTACCTACTGGCGGTCGCCAGTAGGTATATATAGTTAGGATTTTTTCTCTATGGGTTTTTTGAAAATTCTATGTCTAATAACTTTGGCGTTTGTGGACGGAATCGGCTGAAATTTTCAGGAAAATGGCACATTTTGTTTCTGAGCAGCCCTTGAAAATTTGGGGGGGGTTCGTCCAGTGGGGGCCGAGAAAAAAGGGGGGTCCCAAAACGTGTTTTTAACATTGAGTTTTCCATAGGGCGGTTGGCCTCACTTTTAGCCCGAACGGCTGAATGGATTTGCACGAAACTTGGCAAAATTGTAGGGACTGGTAGCCCGATGTGCCTTTTGTAGGTCTCAATATATGTGCTCCAGTGGATTTTGAGAAATTAACGTTTAAAAAAAGATATATATCTGTAACAGCGGACCGGTTAGCGCTCTGGTTCGCGGACTTTTCGCGCAACGGAGCTTTGTGAAGCGAAGCTGATTGGTTCTCCGGCGTCTGTCAACATTCCAAACAGTCCGTAGCGGCCGCCATCTTGTCTCTCGGTAGGATCGAGAGACAAGAGGAGGTCAAAACAAAGGGGGAAATAACTATAAGGGGGCATAGTAGATCCTCGCTGACCCCCTAGGTTTGATGTGGAGGTTTTAAAAGGGCCCCGCGGGGCAAAAAAAAAACAAAATAATAATAATCGAACGGCTGAATGGATTTGCACGAAACTTGGCAAAATATTAGGGACTGGTAGCCCGATGTGCCTTTGCTAGGTCTCAATATATGTGCTCCAGTGGATTTTGAGAAATTAACGTTGAAAAAAAGATATATATCTGTAACAGCGCTCCGCTTCGCGTACTTTTCGCGTTACGGAGCTTTGCGAAGCTGATTGGTTCTCCGGCGTCTGTCAACATTCCAAACAGTCCGTAGCGGCCGCCATCTTGTCCCTCGGTAGGATTGAGAGACAAGAGGAGGCCAAAGCGAAGGGGGAAATGACCATAAGGGGGCATAGTAGATCCTTCCTGACCTCTTAGGTTTGATGTACCATTTTGCCAAGTTTGGTGTAATTCCGTTCAGCCATTCAGGCTGTAGACGTATGTAAATGTCCTATGGAAAATTGCATGGGGAAAACACATTTGAAAGTGTTGAAATTTAGAACCAATTAAAATGTTACTTTGGTTTTGTATTTGTGTGTGATGAAAGTTAATTGGTTATGTATATATGTCAAATGAGAGGAAACCACAGCCATTTTGTGATACTACTGTCTGAGGTACATTTGTGAGGAATTTTTGGTGGTGAATTTCTGGTGTTTGATTTACACAGTACTAACACTTCTGCTACTTTTAAAAAGGTGAGTTGTTAATTTGTAAGGGGAACTATGTTGTACACTTGAAGATAATTTGAAAAATGTTTTCTGTTATTTATTTGCAGTCCTTCTGTTATACTAAATACTTGATGAAGTTAGTTTTATATTATGTATTACTAAAAACGATAAATGAAAGTGATTATTTTTTTCTGCAATTTACAGCAAGCAATTTCAAAATAAAATGGCTCACAATGAAGAGACCGTGGCAATTTCTTTTGAATTGTCCACTACATTGATTGAAATTGAGAGCACCAATAATGATATTGTCACAAGGAGGACATGACTTGTATGATTCCATTAGATTGATTGAAATGGACAGCACCAAGAATGAAATATTGTCACAAGGAGATGACTTGAATGATTCCACTACATTGATTGAAATTGAGAGCACCAATAATGAAATATTGTCACAAGGAGGAGATGGCTTGTATGATTCCATTAGATTGATTGAAATGGACAGCACCAATAATGAAATATTGTCACAAGGAGGAGATGACTTGAATGATTCCACTACATTGATTGAAATTGAGAGCACCAATAATGAAATATTGTCACGAGGAGATGACTTGAATGATTCCACTACATTGATTGAAATGGACAGCACCAATAATGAAATATTGTCAGAAGGAGGAGATGACTTGAATGATTTTTTTGATCAATCTCTTGATGGCGAATTTATCGAGTGTTTGGAGACCATAGAGTTACAAGAATCATCATTGCAGACTTTTAATGAGGAGATTCCAGATGAGATGATTGAAGAGGAAATTACTGATGAGGACATGTTACTAGTTGTTTCAAATTTAGAAAATTCTGAAGAATAAATTTATATTTAGAAATCAAAAATTGTTTGAGACATTATTTATTTTTATTTTTAATTTATGAGGTTGTAGCGAAGTGATTGTAGTATAAAATGAGACTTATAGTATAGAGTGCAACATTTTTATGTTACATGGTAAGTTTACTCATATTTACTTCCCTTCTGCCACTATATTATCTCCAATGTGTATTTGACATGTCTTCTTCATCTCCGGCCTCCTTTCTCTCACTGTGTGTCTCCGATGCATCTTATCGCTGGTATTTTGTGTAATTACAGAAGAGAGTAAAATAAAATAGTTCGGAACGTGAAAAGGGGGCAAAGTAGAGTACTCCTCACCCCCTAGGCCTTTTTAGGCGGTCCCAAAAGGATCAGTTTCTGCTTTCCTGAGAGATTATGGTATGAGTTCCATATACCACAATAACTTGCATTACAACATGCAAGATATCTATCTCCTATTACCAACTTTTGGAGATATTCGCGCTAAGCGCGAATATCTCCAAAAAGTAACACCTGCCCTGAGCAGTTCTTAGCCATGTTATCCAATGGGAGGTGGATAACATGGCTAAGAGTATTAGCTCGGTAATGCATGAATATCGCTGAGTTTTTAGCGATATTCATGCATTGCGGCCGTTTATTATCGCATTTGCCATAAACCTTGATAATAGTAAGGTTTATCTTCGATAATTTCTGACGATGCTTAGTGGTAAAAAATTGGTTGGTAAGCATCGTTAGCGATAAATATCGCTTAACTTTGGTAATATGCCCCAACGTCTGTTAACGTTCGATTCGAAGGAAATGAGGAAGTGTTGAAAAACATTGTCTGCGCCATCTTGCCTTTTTTGAAATGCCACACTTTTGTCGTGCACGGCAGCCATTTTAGATGTCTTGACCAGACCCACTCTCTGCACGCTGTCGATTCGTAGCATGGCTCCTCACCCTCGTAAGCATCTCCCCCAGGCACTGGTCACCACCGCTCTCTGTCTTATGCATGGGCAATAAACCTTCCCCCATCTGCGCTGCTCTTCCCTGAGAATCACACTCTGTGCCCGCCCGACACCTCCCTTTCGCCCTATTCACTACCGCACCCTCTGACACTCCTCTTCCTCTGTGTCCGAATGTCCAGGCCGGTCCTAGGCTATCAGCTAGCCCTGCAGATGTAGTTTATGGCCCCAGCTGTAAAGAATCACCCCTCTTCAAAGGAGTTATAGTAGATCAAGGCCCACACCCGATGTGATCCGTCACAGCACACGCGTTCCTACTATCTGAAAACCATCCTGTATTGTGATTGGGGAGGGGACCGAGCCTGAAGCGGAAGATTCCAGGAATGACTCTTTGTACATCAAAGTTTTTACAATTATGTGTCACATTAAAAATATATAGCACTCCAACAAAGTAGTAGGAATATAAAACTTTAATAACATATAAATATATACAACAAAACAAAAACAGTAAAAACATTTAAACAACGAAGAGACCGTGGCAATTTCTTTTTAATTATCCAATAGATTTATTGAAATTGACAGCACCAATAATGAAATATTCTTGTCAGTAGCGGTCTGTTGTGCGAATAGTTCCAAGGCAGCAGAACGCGCTGAAATCTAGATGGCACGAAAGTGATGTCTAGTAAGTTGCCGCCCAGCAAAAAACGGCGTGGGGCGCCGCGGGGGTGAGTGAGTCCAGTAGGCACCACAGCTATTCTTACCGGCATTGCAGAATTACTGCTGGGGACAATGCCTGTGCTGTAGCAGGGTCACAGCAGAAACAAAAAGGATTCTGTTGAAGATGTTGTTGGTTTTCAATTTGAAAACAGTTCTGGTGTCAACTGCTATGCTAATGTAGTGGTTAATGTTTTGTTTTCTCTAGAAAATGTAAAAGAGGGGGAGGCAGTCCAAAGTTCCGTTAAAAGGGCAAAGGAAAGGATCGGTGGTTTGAACTATCAGTCAAAAAGGGGAGGGGGTGCAATAATTTTTCCTACCGGGTCACACTGTGCTTTCACCGGAAGTAAGGTCTGCAGGATTGTAGTAATTCAAAGTGAGGCTGGCGCCAGCATGGGAGCGCCGACGTCCCGCGGATACAGTTTCGTCACTCCACGGGCGATCATGGCAGTCATTCCCCATCGGGGGTCGGAGACTCCCGCGGCTCCTCTAGAATCTTCAAGGTCGTGGAGGACTACGGTGGTGGAGTCAACCAGTGACCGGGCCATTTCTTTATGTTGGGCCCGCTCTTGCCAGGTCGACCGCCATTTTGAGAGTTCGGCAGCTACCGGCGATCGCGGGGTCACATGAGCGGACGGGCTCCACCCTGCCGGGCGAGACGTTGCAGCATGGCCACAGTGGAAGAACCGTTATCTAGGTCGTTCCGAAACTGTGCAGCACTGTAGTTGTTAGGATGCCACCGCCTGGAGCGCTGAGGGTGCAGCTGGGAAGCCTCCACCTGGGGAGGCGGGAGAGGCCTGTTCGCACCGTCTCTCCCTCCCAGTGCACCCCACGGCGTCTCGCTTGAGATTTGTTATGGCCGGACCAGGCGATGAGGACGAGGGGGGGGTCGGAGGCATGTGCAAGACATCCCCCTCCAGTGTTGTCGCAGCCATTATAAAAGAAAGAAGTGTCCCGTCCGTCTTCGGGCCGGGCTTCCGGTGGATGTCGGCCGGACGCCCCTGGCTCTGGCCCCATGAACGGGTTTCTTGGTTTATCGGCTGCAGCCGGATCCCGTCGGCCTCGGCCCCCCGACCGTTGGTGGTCGGACCGGAAGAGCATGTGGCGGGACTACCTGCAACTCTCAAGGGCCACCGCGGCCGGACTGGGAGAGAGAGGGGAGGGTCGAGGAGACATTCCCCCCCCCTGCAACTGTTCAGCGTTGTAAAGGCAATCCCCTGGCCGGGTCCCGCTGGTCTCGGCCTCTCCTCCGGCTACACCCTACGTTAGGATCTCCTGGCCGAGGCGTGGCAGCAGGACCTGCCTTATATGGGCTGCTCCCGGCTGGGCGTAGCCGGAACCCTGCCCCACCTTGGAAGTTTCCAGAGTGGGGGTGGATGTTCTACTGACTTGCATTTTCCCTAGTCTATCGATTTTTTTGGCGTGGCAGGCGGTGGGACAGCGAGGGGTGATTTGGTTTCTCTTACTGTTTTTCTGGTCTCTCACCACTGGCATATTTTAACGTTTTCTTGTTTCTAGGACATTAATAGGTTTTATCATTACGTTATGTTATCGTTTCTTTGTTCGTTGTTTAATAAAAGTTCATGTTCATCAGTGGCCTACTGATTTTCGTTTTCCTATTTTTTTCTTTCCAGGTTGTTTCATGGTAAAGTTTCTGTTAACAGGATACAGTGATCACTTCGTTATTATTGCATATGTCCTTTTCACTAGGGGTGCTCTCTGGTCGGGCCAGATGACGTATCTCTAGTAAATGGTCCGGGTGAAAAAGGTGCATCAATCAGTGGGGAGTAGATAGGCATGACAGATTACAACGGGGGAGAACGGTCCGCATTACGTACCCTTTCACTACTTGCAAAGATTTTCCTACGTTTATTTGCAAACAGGGAATACCTCCAAAAAGAACTAATTCCCAAACAGTCAATGTTCGGACAATCAATCAATCAATGAGGAATGAAATAGGTACGACGTGTTAAAGGCTTGCGTTACCTACCCTTCACTATCTGCAAAGGGAGATAGAATATTCCTATTCTTCCTCGTTTGCAGGTAGAGAAGATCGTTAAGAGAATTAACTTCGAACAATTCAATGCTCGAAACAATCAACAAGGGGTACTGTGAACACAAATGAACGCCGCTTATATACATACGCATTGCTATTTTCAACAGGTTGTTCCTAATGTTTCTATTTTAGCGAGGTCAAAAGAGATCCCATTAGTGGCCTACTGATTTTGCTCGATTCCTTTTGTTTTTTTACACGATTTTTCGCTATCTGCAAAGACTAAACAGAGTATTGCGACTCTGTGCTTGTTTGTAAATAGAGAATGAACCAAAGAGAACAATCAATCAAATGGAGAGAGAAGCAGGCACGACGGATTACAAAGGGGGAAAGGGCTGCGTTAACTACCCTTCACTATCTGCAAAGAGAGAGTACTCCTAATAGAAATGAGGGGTGGGGGGCAGCAATCAAAGCAGATCAGTGTGCATAAACACGAAAAAAAAAATTCTTACCACGTACTTGACATTCGACAGCTTATGATATTTGCTATTAAAAAACCATTGAAATTCACTGAAAAAACCATAGGTTATAGACCATATATAGTTAGGAATTAGCATTTACAAAACCTTGAAAATTCACTGAAAAAACCATAGGTTATAGACCATATATAGTTAGGAATTAGCATTTAAAAAACCTTATTTTACTCACACAAAACCATTGAAATTCCATATATAGTTAGTTGCACTAACTATATATTGCGCACCCGCAATCCACTGCTGATGATGTCACATATTACATCATTCATGACATGGTCAGTGACATCACTGATGACATCACTGATGACATCTCAAATGACATCACTGATGACATCTCACTTGACATCAATGATCACATCACTGATGATATCATTCATGTGACAATACAATGCATCTCCTCACATTTTAATATAACCTCTGTTTCACCCAGTGTTAAAAACAGAGTATAATTTTTGAAACCATTGACACACCAATACTAGTTACTAGTTACTACATACGTACTCACTGATTCCTACGTCTACACACACATTCACTCATTCACCCATACAATCATTCATACATACAATCACTCATGTTTACAACACAATCATATGCACTCATACACCTATACAGACACTCACACTCTGCCACTCATCCATGGAGTTACTCACACACCTAGTCAGTCCTGTAAAGAATCAATCACACTTCCATTTTCTACTCTATACAGTTAAACATAGAGCACCTTACGTTTTCAACCATATACTAACACATACTTACTCTCTTATACAATCATTGATACAAGTACACATTGATCTGTACAGAGTCACACACCTCCCATCCAGCCACACACACACTCAGTCTCCCATGCAAATACTTGGGCAATCAATCAATAACCCATATAGTTACTCATATAGCTACTGATCAATACATGCAGCAGTTTACAGAACAACAGACATAATGATGCACAAATTAAGACAGTTTAGTCACTAACCCATGCACTCAGTGAGACACATTTAATCACTCACTCATACATTCAGTCATGCACCTACTAAATCCTTCGTCCAGACACTTATACATCCACTCATTCTTCAATATGTAAGACATATTTTAACTTTACAGAAACATAGTCACTGGATGTTGTCATCAGTGATGTCATCAGTGATGTCATTTGAGATGTCATCAGTGATGTCATCAGTGATGTCACTGACCATGTCATGAATGATGTAATATGTGACATCATCAGCAGTGGATTGCGGGTGCGCAATATATAGTTAGTGCAACTAACTATATATGGAATTTCAATGGTTTTGTGTGAGTAAAATAAGGTTTTTTAAATGCTAATTCCTAACTATATATGGTCTATAACCTATGGTTTTTTCAGTGAATATATATATATATACACATTATATATATATATATATATATATATATATATATATATATATATATATATATACACACACACATATATATATATACACACATACACATACACACATATACATACACATACACATACACATATAATATATATATATATATATATATATAACCTACTGGCGGTCGCCAGTAGGTATATATAGTTAGGATTTTTTCTCTATGGGATTTTTGAAAATTCTATGTCTAATAACTTTGGTGTTTGTGGACGGAATTGGCTGAAATTTTCAGGAAAATGGAACATTTTGTTTCTGAGCAGCCCCTGAAAATTTGGGGGGGGGGGGGGGGGGGGGTTTGTCAAGGGGGGGGCCGAGAAAAAAGGGGGGTCCCAAAACGTGTTTTTAACATTGAGTTTTCCATAGGGCGGTTGGCCTCACTTTTAGCCCGAACGGCTGAATGGATTTGCACGAAACTTGGCAAAATTGTAGGGACTGGTAGCCCGATGTGCCTTTGCTAGGTCTCAATATATGTGCTCCAGTGGATTTTGAGAAATTAACGTTCAAAAAAAGATATATATCTGTAACAGCGGACCGGGCAGCGCTCCAGTTCGCGTACTTTTCGCGTTACAGAGCTTTGTGAAGCGAAGCCGATTGGTTCTCCGGCGTCTGTAAACATTCCAAACAGTCCGTAGCGGCCGGTTAGGATCGAGAGACAAGAGGAGGCCAAAGCGAAGGGGCAAATGACCATAAGGGGGCATAGTAGATCCTCCCTGACCCCCTAGGTTTGATGTGGAGGTTTTAAAAGGGCCCCGCGGGGCAAAAAAAAATAAAAATAATAATAAAACGGCTGAATGGATTTGCACGAAACTTGGCAAAATTGTAGGGACTGGTAGCCCGATGTGCCTTTGCTAGGTCTCAATATATGTGCTCCAGTGGATTTTGAGAAATTAACGTTCAAAAAAAGATATATCTGTAACAGCGCTCCGCTTCGCGTACTTTTCGCGTTACGGAGCTTTGCGAAGCTGATTGGTTCTCCGGCATCTGTAAACATTGCAAACAGTCCGTAGCGGCCGCCATCTTGTCTCTCGGTAGGATCGAGAGACAAGAGGAGGCCAAAGCGAAGGGGCAAATGACCATAAGGGGGCATAGTAGATCCTCCTTGACCTCTTAGGTTTGATGTGGAGGTTTTAAAAGGGCCCCGCGGGGCAAAAAAAAAAAAAATAATAATAAAACGGCTGAATGGATTTGCACGAAACTTGGCAAAATTGTAGGGACTGGTAGCCCGATGTGCCTTTGCTGGGTCTCAATATATGTGCTCCAGTGGATTTTGAGAAATTAACGTTCAAAAAAAGATATATATCTGTAACAGCGCTCCGCGGAGATAAAATTATCTCTGTATTACCTAGCTGTTGCTAACACCAGTTAGCGACCGCTAGTAGGAGATAGCGACCATCTTGGGCTCCACTTTGCATGTCAGTGATATTTATCACTAATGACATGCAAAGTGGGCATGCCAAGATGTTAGCGACTGGAAACAGTCGCTAACATCGCTATCTCCTATTACCAACTTTTGGAGATATTCGCGCTAAGCGCGAATATCTCCAAAAAGTAACACCTGCCCTGAGCAGTTCTTAGCCATGTTATCCAATGGGAGGTGGATAACATGGCTAAGAGCATTAGCTCGGTAATGCATGAATATCGCTGACTTTTCAGCGATATTAATGCATTGCGGTCGTTTTTCATCGCATTTGCGATAAACCTTGATAATAGCAAGGTTTATATGCGATAATTTCTGACGATGCTTAGCGGTAAAAAATGTGTTGCTAAGCATCGTTAGGGATAAATATCGCTTAACTTTGGTAATATGCCCGAACGTCTGTTAACGTTCGATTCGAAGGAAATCAGGAAGTGTTGAAAAACATTGTCTGCGCCATCTTGCCTTTTTTCAAATGCCACACTTTTGTCGTGCACGGCAGCCATTTTAGATGCCTTGACCAGACCCACTCTCTGTACGCTGTCGATCCTTAGCATGGCTCCCCACCCTCGCAAGCATCTCCCCCAGGCACTGGTCACCCCCGCTCTCTGTCTTATGCATGGGTAATAAACCTCCCCCATCTGCGCTGCTCTTCCCTGAGAATCACACCCTGTGCCCGCCCGACACCTCCCTTTCGCCCTATTCACTACCGCACCCTCTGACACTCCTTTTCCTCTGTGTCCGATTGTCCAGGCCGGTCCTAGGCTATCAGCTAGCCCTGCAGATGTAGTTTATGGCCCCAGCTGTAAAGAATCACCCCTCTTCAAAGGAGTTATAGTAGATCAAGGCCCACACCCGATGAGATCCGTCACAGCACACGCGTTCCTACTATCTGAAAACCATCCTGTATTGTGATTGGGGAGGGGACCGAGCCTGAAGCGGAAGATTCCAGGGATGACTCTTTGTACATCAAAGTTTTTACAATTATGTGTCACATTAAAAATATATAGCACTCCAACAAAGTAGTAAGATTATAAAACTTTAATAACTTATAAATATATACAACAAAACAAAAACAGTAAAAACATTTAAACATTTTTAGGGAAAATGAAGGAAGTAGCGGTCGGCTGTGCGAATAGTCCCAACGCAGCACAACGTCCAGATTTCTGGACGGCACCCAGGTGATGTTGCCTGGGTGCCGCACTGATTTCGGTATCCGGCGTGGGGCGTCGCGGGGGGTGGGTCATCAGTAGCGGTCTGTTGTGCGAATAGTTCCAAGGCAGCAGAACGATGGCACCAAGGTGATGTCCAGTAAGTTGCCGCCCTCCGAATAACGGCGTGGGGCGCCCCGGGGGGGGGGGGGAGGGGGGAGGCGGCGTGAACGGGCCTCTCCAGGTGGAGTTTCGTCTGCTGTAGTGGGGCGCCCCTTTACCGTTTCAGTTGCCATTCCGTCCGCTTTTGGTCCACTGTGTCAAAAGCCGCAATTCAGCTGAGTTGCGCCCACTCTTGCGGTGCAGCGATAGGCGGCTGTCACAGGACTCTCAAAATGGCGGCAGGCTCTTTCCTTTTTGGGCCTGGTCCACTGAAATGGCCCTGGGACACCTTGGAAATCGCACGCTTGTCTGCTAGGTCTTGGACCCCATTCTCGAAAGCGTCCCCTCCGCCTTGAGGATTCAACAAAAGTTTTGGGGGCCCCCCGACTCCTGCAGGCTTCTGGTGGAGAGCGGCTGCCATGATTGCACGCGGAATGACCACGACGGAGCCACGAGATGGTGGTGCTTTCATGTTGACGCCAGCTTCAGTCTGAAACATCCAGAAACAAGGTGGGGCTTTCATCGTTTGGGAAAAAAAAAAGTTTTCATCCAATGAAAAGTGTTGTTTTTAGGTCATATGATCAAGCCTTCCATCATTAGGAAACCAAAAGTAAAATGAACCAATGAAAAGTTTTATAAACAAGTCACATGACCTGTTATGCGGCATAGGGTATAAAATGCGGAGAAAATACGCACCAAGATCCGGATGGCACCGAGGTGGTGTCTAGTAAGTTGCCGCACTGGTGTGGCCATCCTACAATGCTGAAAGTCGGCGTGGGGCGCCCCGTTGGCCTGTGAGATGGCGTCAGTAGCGGACCGATGTGCGAATGGGGCCAAAGGCAGCGCAACAATATTTTCTGAATAGAAGACACCACAAGGCGCTGAGATGCCAAGATCCGAATGGCACCGAGGTAGTGTCTAGGTTGCCGCACTGGTGTGGCCATCCTACAATGCTGAAAGTCGGCGTGGGGCGCCCCGTTGGCCTGTGAGATGGCGTCAGTAGCGGACCGATGTGCGAATGGGGCCAAAGGCAGCGCAACAATATTTTCTGACTAGAAGACACCACAAGGCGCTGAGATTTGGTTACCACCGAGGTGGTGTCTAGCAAGTTGCTGCACTGGTGTGGCCATCCTACAATACTGCTCCGAATAACGGCGTGGGGTGCCCGAAGGGGGGGGTGGGGGGGGGGAGGCGGCGTGAACGGGCCTTCCCAGGTGGAGGCTCGTCTGCTGTCGTGGGGCGCCCCTTTACCGTTTCAGTTGCCATTCAGCTGAGTTTCGGCCGCTCTTGATGTTACAGCGACAGGCGGCTGCAACAGGACTCTCAAAATGGCGGCCTGTTCTTTGGATTTGGGCCTGGTCCACTAAAATGGCCCTGGGACACCTTAGAACTCGGACGCTTGAATTTTTTTTCCTTTCCTCTACATGCAAAAAAAGATAAATGCCCGGTACGTTACACGCTTCATCTGCTACGATGTACTCTCCAGAGGAACCGAAAAAATATAGTTATGGTAACTATACCATGCATCGTCATATGGAGAGGTGGTAATTATAGTGCTGCATAAAAGAGAGATTTGGAGAAGAACCCCCGACCTGCCAGTACATTCATCAAAGAAGTGGCACTGACAGCATCAGAGGCAAGGAAACGGTCCCAAATATTTAGAAGAACTTTGGAAAGATTAAAATGACATGTTTAGATTGTGGCAAATTAACTTCATGTGGACAGATGAGTGTTACTCTAATAAATACAGCATATGAACATCATCATAGTCGATGGTTGGTAGAGACATTTTGACTATATCCTGGACCTGCCCGTCCTCGCCCAAAATGGCGCCGGAATAAATGGGACTCGTAACTCCTTGTTGTACAATCTTGATATCACGAGATACGTATGCAGTTTTGAAGCACATGGCGGGCGGGGACGAGAATAGATTGAATATTTCGACATCTCTATTGTTATTAAGTTGTGATGTGTTATTGATTACTGTACTATTGAAAGTTCGAATTAACGTCACCCATGGTACTTGCCCGCAAATGTATATCTAGATAATTTTATTGTAACTGGCCCTGTCGTATTTTAATTATAAAATGTACGTCCACCGATTCCGCAACTGTTAGACACCTTAGTTCTTGCAACCTAATGGCCCGCCCGTTACGTTCCTCTACAGTGTAAATGTCTCCTCATCATATACGATTACAGTTTGCTCCGTGGCCGGCGCACGTGGTTATAGGCCCGTATTTGTATACTGACATTTTCACAATAAAGGTTTTTAAAAGAAAACATGGTAGTAGTATTTACATTGGTAAAGTTTTTAATAATAGTCACTGTTTTAGAATCAGTAAAAGGCAAGTGAAATAAAGCAGACCAATTACATGAAGGGTAAAAGGTATAATACGCAGGAACGCAGTAAAGACAAGCATTTACAATGCAACGGTTTCGCCTTTGCCAAAGTTAGAGCTATTGGCATTGTAAATGACAACATTTTTATTTATGTGTTGGTTTTGAAAACAGATAAATAAATGGCATTGTCATTTACATTGCCAACAGCTTAATCACTTGCAAATGTAAGACCTATTGTACCCTACTGGATTTCACTGAAGAAATTCAGAGTCTGGTCTGCAGGTGTCACGTGACAGACGGCCAATTGACAGCTGAGGGGGTTAAACCGTGCTGGGGTGGCACATTAAGGCGACGCTTGCTGTCCGTGCTTGTGAGGAGGTAGTGCACCTGTTGAGGGAGAGAGAGTGTGTTTGCATATGTGCGTGCATGCATGTGTGTGTGTGAATAAGCACTTCGAAGATTTAGTGGGACTAGAGTTTTTATCTACAAATCATTGTTTTCAGCTGTGTTCTAATGGAATCAAAACAACACTACACCCCCCATAATGCATAGTGTGATCACATAAAAGTACAGAACTGGAAAGAGTGTCCATAATGACCAGCTAGACGGTTGTCACCCTAAGAAGGATGTGCTTCAGTCTCCAGTGCCACGGGCGAGTGGAAACACACACTGTGCTGGTGGAGAAGTAGAAGAAGTACAAGTGTCCATAGAAGAGAAGTAGAAGGGATGCACTCTCCACTCTCTAACCACTCTGCACTCCCTATGCACTCTCCACTCTGCACTCCCTATGCACTCTGCACTCCCTATGCACTCTGCACTCCCTATCCACTCTCCACTCTCCACTCCCTATGCACTCTCCACTCCCTATCCACTCTCCACTCTCCACTCCCTATGCACTCTCCACTCCCTATGCACTCTCCACTCTCCACTCTCCACTCCCTATGCACTCTCCACTCCCTATGCACTCTCCACTCTCCACTCTCCACTCCCTATGCACTCCCTATGCACTCTCCACTCCCTATGCACTATGCACTCTCCACTCCCTATGCACTATGCACTCTCCACTCCCTATGCACTATGCACTCTCCACTCCCTATGCACTATGCACTCTCCACTCCCTATGCACTATGCACTCTCCACTCCCTATGCACTATGCACTCTCCACTCCCTATGCACTATGCACTCTCCACTCCCTATGCACTATGCACTCTCCACTCCCTATGCACTCTGCAGTCCCTATGCACTATGCACTCTCCACTCCCTATGCACTCTCCACTCCCTATGCACTCTCCACTCCCTATGCACTCTCCACTCCCTATGCACTCTCCACTCCCTATGCACTCTCCACTCCCTATGCACTCTCCACTCCCTATGCACTCTCCACTCCCTATGCACTCTCCACTCCCTATGCACTCTCCACTCCCTATGCACTCTCCACTCCCTATGCACTCTCCACTCCCTATGCACTCTCCACTCTGCACTCCCTATGCACTCTCCACTCCCTATGCACTCTCCACTCCCTATGCACTCTCCACTCCCTATGCACTCTCCACTCCCTATGCACTCTCCACTCCCTATGCACTCTCCACTCCCTATGCACTCTCCACTCCCTATGCACTCTCCACTCCCTATGCACTCTCCACTCCCTATGCACTCTCCACTCTCCACTCCCTATGCACTCTCCACTCTCCACTCCCTATGCACTCTCCACTCTCCACTCCCTATGCACTCTCCACTCTCCACTCCCTATGCACTCTCCACTCTCCACTCCCTATGCACTCTCCACTCTCCACTCCCTATGCACTCTCCACTCCCTATGCACTCTCCACTCTCCACTCCCTATGCACTCTCCACTCTCCACTCCCTATGCACTCTCCACTCCCTATGCACTCTGCACTCTCCACTCCCTATGCACTCTCCACTCCCTATGCACTCTCCACTCCCTATGCACTCTCCACTCCCTATGCACTCTCCACTCCCTATGCACTCTCCACTCCCTATGCACTCTCCACTCTCCACTCCCTATGCACTCTCCACTCTCCACTCCCTATGCACTCTCCACTCCCTATGCACTCTCCACTCCCTATGCACTCTCCACTCCCTATGCACTCTCCACTCCCTATGCACTCTCCACTCCCTATGCACTCTCCACTCCCTATGCACTCTCCACTCCCTATGCACTCCCTATGCACTCTGCACTCCCTATGCACTCTGCACTCCCTATGCACTCTCTATGCACTCTTCACTCCCTATGCACTCCCTACTCTCTATGCACTCTTCACTCCCTATGCACTCCCTACTCCCTATGCACTCTCCACTCTGCACTCCCTATGCACTCTGCACTCCCTATGCACTCTCCACTCCCTCACTCCCTATGCACTCTCCACTCCCTATGCACTCTCCACTCCCTCACTCCCTATGCACTCTCCACTCCCTATGCACTCTGCAGTCCCTATGCACTCTGCAGTCTCCACTCCCTATGCACTCTCCACTCCCTATGCACTCTCCACTCCCTATGCACTCTCCACTCTGCACTCCCTATGCACTCTCCATTCCCTATGCACTCTGCACTCCCTATGCACTCTGCACTCCCTATGCACTCTCCACTCCCTATGCACTCTCCACTCCCTATGCACTCTCCACTCCCTATGCACTCTCCACTCCCTATGCCCTATGCACTCTCCACTCCCTATGCCCTATGCACTCTCCACTCCCTATGCCCTATGCACTCTCCACTCCCTATGCACTCTCCACTCCCTATGCACTCTCCACTCCCTATGCACTCTCCACTCTGCACTCCCTATGCACTCTCCATTCCCTATGCACTCTCCACTCCCTATGCACTCTCCACTCCCTATGCACTCTCCACTCCCTATGCACTCTCCACTCTCCACTCCCTATGCACTCTCCACTCTCCACTCCCTATGCACTCTCCACTCCCTATGCACTCTCCACTCCCTATGCACTCTCCACTCTCCACTCCCTATGCACTCTCCACTCTCCACTCCCTATGCACTCTCCACTCTCCACTCCCTATGCACTCTCCACTCTCCACTCCCTATGCACTCTCCACTCCCTATGCACTCTCCACTCCCTATGCACTCTCCACTCCCTATGCACTCTCCACTCCCTATGCACTCTCCACTCCCTATGCACTCTCCACTCCCTATGCACTCTCCATTCCCTATGCACTCTCCACTCCCTATGCACTCTCCACTCCCTATGCACTCTCCACTCCCTATGCACTCTCCACTCCCTATGCACTCTCCACTCCCTATGCACTCTCCACTCCCTATGCACTCTCCACTCTCCACTCCCTATGCACTCTCCACTCTCCACTCCCTATGCACTCTCCACTCTCCACTCCCTATGCACTCTCCACTCTCCACTCCCTATGCACTCTCCACTCTCCACTCCCTATGCACTCTCCACTCCCTATGCACTCTCCACTCCCTATGCACTCTCCACTCCCTATGCACTCTCCACTCCCTATGCACTCTCCACTCCCTATGCACTCTCCACTCCCTATGCACTCTCCACTCCCTATGCACTCTCCACTCCCTATGCACTCTCCACTCTGCACTCCCTATGCACTCTGCACTCCCTATGCACTCTCTATGCACTCTTCACTCCCTATGCACTCTCCACTCCCTATGCACTCTCCACTCCCTATGCACTCTCCACTCCCTATGCCCTATGCACTCTCCACTCCCTATGCACTCTCCACTCCCTATGCACTCTCCACTCTGCACTCCCTATGCACTCTCCACTCTCCACTCCCTATGCACTCTCCACTCTCCACTCCCTATGCACTCTCCACTCCCTATGCACTCTCCACTCCCTATGCACTCTCCACTCTCCACTCCCTATGCACTCTCCACTCTCCACTCCCTATGCACTCTCCACTCCCTATGCACTCTCCACTCTCCACTCCCTATGCACTCTCCACTCTCCACTCCCTATGCACTCTCCACTCTCCACTCCCTATGCACTCTCCACTCTCCACTCCCTATGCACTCTCCACTCCCTATGCACTCTCCACTCTCCACTCCCTATGCACTCTCCACTCTCCACTCCCTATGCACTCTCCACTCCCTATGCACTCTCCACTCCCTATGCACTCTCCACTCTCCACTCCCTATGCACTCTCCACTCTCCACTCCCTATGCACTCTCCACTCCCTATGCACTCTCCACTCTCCACTCCCTATGCACACTCCCTATGCACTCTCCATCTCTCCACTCCCTATGCACTCTCCACTCCCTATGCACTCTCCACCCCTATGCACTCTCCACTCCCTATGCAGCTCTCCGTCGAGTTAACTCCCTATGCACTCTCCACTCCCTATGCTCTCCACTCCCTATGCACTCTCCACTTCCCTATGCACTCTCCACTCCCTATGCACTCTCCACTCCCTATGCACTCTCCACTCCCTATGCACTCTCCACTCCCTATGCACTCTCCACTCCCTATGCACTCTCCACTCCCTATGCACTCTCCACTCTCCACTCCCTATGCACTCTCCACTCTCCACTCCCTATGCACTCTCCACTCCCTATGCACTCTCCACTCCCTCACTCCCTATGCACTCTCCACTCCCTATGCACTCTCCACTCCCTATGCACTCTCCACTCCCTATGCACTCTCCACTCTCCACTCCCTATGCACTCTCCACTCTCCACTCTCTATGCACTCTCCACTCCCTATGCACTCTCCACTCCCTATGCACTCTCCACTCCCTATGCACTCTCCACTCCCTATGCACTCTCCACTCCCTATGCACTCTCCACTCCCTATGCACTCTCCACTCTCCACTCCCTACTCCCTATGCACTTTCCACTCCCTATGCACTCTCCACTCCCTATGCACTCTCCACTCCCTATGCACTCTCCACTCCCTCGCTCCCTATGCACTCTCCACTCCCTATGCACTCTCCACTCCCTATGCACTCTCCACTCCCTATGCACTCTCCACTCCCTATGCACTCTCCACTCCCTATGCACTCTCCACTCCCTATGCACTCTCCACTCTCCACTCTCTATGCACTCTCCACTCTCTATGCACTCTCCACTCCTTATGCACTCTCCACTCCCTATGCACTCTCCACTCCCTATGCACTCTCCACTCCCTATGCACTCTCCACTCCCTATGCACTCTCCACTCCCTATGCACTCTCCACTCCCTATGCACTCTCCACTCACCACTCCCTATGCACTTTCCACTCCCTATGCACTCTCCACTCTCCACTCCCTATGCACTTTCCACTCCCTATGCACTCTCCACTCCCTATGCACTCTCCACTCCCTATGCACTCCTATGCACTCTGCACTCCCTATGCACTCTCCACTCTGCACTCCCTATGCACTCTCCACTCCCTATGCACTCTCCACTCTGCACTCCCTATGCACTCTCCACTCCCTATGCACTCTCCACTCCCTATGCAC
Organism: Lissotriton helveticus; assembly: GCF_964261635.1. Lineage (NCBI taxonomy): Eukaryota > Metazoa > Chordata > Amphibia > Caudata > Salamandridae > Lissotriton > Lissotriton helveticus. The sequence continues at coordinate 1,133,932,441 of NC_136072.1, read as the reverse complement.
TCTCCACTCTGCACTCCCTATGCACTCTCCACTCCCTATGCACTCTCCACTCCCTATGCACTCCCTATGCACTCTCCACTACCTATGCACTCTCCACTCCCTATGCACTCTCCACTCCCTATGCACTATGCACTCTCCACTCCCTATGCACTATGCACTCTCCACTCCCTATGCACTATGCACTCTCCACTCCCTATGCACTATGCACTCTCCACTCCCTATGCACTCTCCACTCCCTATGCACTCTCCACTCCCTATGCACTCTCCACTCCCTATGCACTCTCCACTCCCTATGCACTCTCCACTCTCCACTCCCTATGCACTCTCCACTCTCCACTCCCTATGCACTCTCCACTCTCCACTCCCTATGCACTCTCCACTCTCCACTCCCTATGCACTCTCCACTCTCCACTCCCTATGCACTCTCCACTCCCTATGCACTCTCCACTCTCCACTCCCTATGCACTCTCCACTCTCCACTCCCTATGCACTCTCCATTCCCTATGCACTCTCTATGCACTCTCCATTCCCTATGCACTCTCCATTCCCTATGCACTCTCTATGCACTCTCCACTCTCTATGCACTCTCCACTCTCTATGCACTCTCCACTCCCTATGCACTCTCCACTCCCTATGCACTCTCCACTCCCTATGCACTCTCCACTCCCTATGCACTCTCCACTCTCCACTCCCTATGCACTCTCCACTCTCCACTCCCTATGCACTCTCCACTCTCCACTCCCTATGCACTCTCCACTCTCCACTCCCTATGCACTCTCCACTCTCCACTCCCTATGCACTCTCCACTCCCTATGCACTCTCCACTCCCTATGCACTCTCCACTCCCTATGCACTCTCCACTCTCCACTCCCTATGCACTCTCCACTCTCCACTCCCTATGCACTCTCCACTCTCCACTCCCTATGCACTCTTCACTCCCTATGCACTCTCCACTCCCTATGCACTCTCCACTCTCCACTCCCTATGCACTCTCCACTCTCCACTCCCTATGCACTCTCCACTCTCCACTCCCTATGCACTCTCCACTCTCCACTCCCTATGCACTCTCCACTCTCCACTCCCTATGCACTCTCCACTCCCTATGCACTCTCCACTCTCCACTCCCTATGCACTCTCCACTCCCTATGCACTCTCCACTCCCTATGCACTCTCCACTCCCTATGCACTCTCCACTCTCCACTCCCTATGCACTCTCCACTCTCCACTCCCTATGCACTCTCCACTCTCCACTCTCCACTCCCTATGCACTCTCCACTCCCTATGCACTCTCCACTCTCCACTCCCTATGCACTCTCCACTCCCTATGCACTCTCCACTCCCTATGCACTCTCCACTCCCTATGCACTCTCCACTCCCTATGCACTCTCCACTCTGCACTCCCTATGCACTCTGCACTCCCTATGCACTCTCCACTCTGCACTCCCTATGCACTCTGCACTCCCTATGCACTCTGCACTCCCTATGCACTCTCTATGCACTCTTCACTCCCTATGCACTCCCTACTCCCTATGAACTCTCCACTCTGCACTCCCTATGCACTCTGCACTCCCTATGCACTCTGCACTCCCTATGCACTCTGCACTCCCTATGCACTCCCTATGCACTCTGCACTCTGCACTCCCTATGCACTCTCCACTCTGCACTCCCTATGCACTCTCCACTCCCTATGCACTCTCCACTCCCCACTCTGCACTCCCTATGCACTCTGCAGTCCCTATGCACTATGCACTCTCCACTCCCTATGCACTCTCCACTCCCTATGCACTCTCCACTCCCTATGCACTCTCCACTCCCTATGCACTCTCTATGCTCTCTCCACTCCCTATGCACTCTCTATGCTCTCTCCACTCCCTATGCACTCTCTATGCACTCTCCACTCCCTATGCACTCTCTATGCACTCTCCACTCCCTATGCACTCTCTATGCACTCTCCACTCTCTATGCACTCTCCACTCCCTATGCACTCTCCACTCCCTATGCACTCTCCACTCCCTATGCACTCTCCACTCTGCACTCTCTGTGCACTCTCCACTCTGCACTCCCTGTGCACTCTCCACTCCCTGTGCACTCTCCACTCCCTGTGCACTCTCCACTCCCTGTGCACTCTCCACTCCCTGTGCACTCTCCACTCCCTGTGCACTCCCTATGCACTCTCCACTCCCTATGCACTCTCCACTCCCTATGCACTCTCCACTCCCTATGCACTCTCCACTCCCTATGCACTCTCCATGCACTCTGCACTCTCCACTAACTATGCACTCTCCATGCACTCTGCACTCTCCATGCACTCTGCACTCTCCATGCACTCTGCACTCTCCATGCACTCTGCACTCTCCATGCACTCTGCACTCTGCACTCTCTATGATGCTCTTCAGCGCTTTGCAGTGCGGTTAGGATATGAAGCGCTATATAAATTCAACTGTAATGCATTACGAAAAATGCCAAACCATGAAAAAACTCCCTGTTGCAAATCTTATGAGCAGTTTTACAAGTGTCTCACGAGGGGCACGAGATGCTTAGCCCATACGAGTCTATTTAGGCCGTTTGGGTACTGAACACCCGCAGTTTTAAGGACATTATTAAAACGGACTGTAAAGTCGAACTGAAAGAATGAAAAGTTATGCATGCTGCAACAAAGCCGAGCAATTTCACATCAGACAAACCACTGCGTAGTCCTCACTACAAATAAAGGGGCAAAAATTAGTTTTAGCGCCCATGCACTTGATGAACAGCCAGATCGTGGCCTGTGTCTTCATCATGTATTTTTAACTAACGTACACTGAATTCACGTGCTCCACCACTAAAAAACAAGCACTCACCTGGGCTTCCTCGCATGGAATGACCAAAACAAACACAGAAGGAAAAAAAACGAAGCTCCGCCCACCGCCGCGATGACGACATCGCAGAGGCGGAGAGGGAAAAAATCGCGGGAACGCCCCCGAATCTGGTCCGGCCTTGACGGACAGATCCGGCTCCCAATGGCTAGCCTCCATTTATGGAGCTAGCCAATGGGAGGTGGGGGACGTTCCAATAGCCAATATGGTAAACAAAAGATTTCACCTGCGCGAACTGCTTGCGCAGATCGCCAGGTCGAAACCTAATAAATGGTCAAGGGCTGTTGTGTTTTCTACTCCTGCAACATAAAGTGATCGATAAGAATCTCATATTCAGGCGTATCGGCGACTAAGACAGCAGGTCGACCCTCTTTTGCTCAACGGCTCCGTCATGGGACGAAGAAACGCCCTTTTTCTCGAAAAAAAGAATATATTTTACTTGCAGGACAGTTGTAAATTTTCCGGGAAAGTACATTAGCCTGGAACATTATAACATATATGTTTAAGAAAAAATAATGTTCGGAAGTAATAAAAAGCGTAATTTTTAGGTCATATGACCAAGCCTTTCATCATTAGAATAAGAAAAGTAAAATGAACCAATGAAAAGTTTTATTAACAAGTCACATGACCTGTTATGCTTACGTTACGCGCTGCGCGTCGCGCCCCGGATCACTTCCGGATGCGCTAACGCGGCGCGTCATATGACGCATTACGCGACAACGCAGGTCCAGAATATAGTCGAAATGTCTCCACCAACCAGCGGTCGGAACACAACCCCTTTCAGCAGGCTAAATAGTTCTGTTAAATGACAACAGAAGGGACAGGCAACAAGAACCATCAGTCAAAGAGGGGAGGGCTAGTTCTTCTCTACCGGGTTACGTTGGGGCGCTACCGGAACTGATCGAATTGGTAGTCTACAGTGTTTCTGGATGTTTCAGACTGAAGCTGGGGTTAGCATGAGAGCACCACCATTTCGTAGCTCCGTCGTGGCCATTCCGCGAGCAATCATGGCAGCCGCTCTTTATCGTTATTTTGGGCGGGGTGGGTGGCGGAGCCGAGCTGTATTGCAGCCATCATGGTGTGGAGTTTAGTTCATCTCACTAGTTTCGTATTTGTCATGAGGGGTTGTTCCTAATGTTTCTATTTTAGCGAGGTCAAAAAGAGATCCCATTAGTGGCCTACTGATTTTGCTCGATTCCTTTTGTTTTTTTACACGATTTTTCGTTATCTGCAAAGACTAAACAGAGTATTGCGACTCTGTGTTTGTTTGTAAATAGAGAATGAACCAAAGAGAACCAATTCTAAAACAGTAAATGCTTGGATAACAATCAATCAAATGGAGAGAGAAGCAGGCACGACGTATTACAACGGGGGCAAAGGCCTGCGTTAACTACCTTTCACTATCTGCAAAGAGAGAGTACTCCTAATAGAAATGAGGGGGGGGGGCAGCATTCAAAGCAGATCAGTGTGCATAAACACGAAAATGTTTTTACTTACCACGTACTTGACATTTGACAGCTTATGATATTTGCTATTAAAAAACCATTGAAATTCACTGAAAAAAACATAGGTTATAGACCATATATAGTTAGGAATTAGCATTTACAAAACCTTGAAAATTCACTGAAAAAACCATAGGTTATAGACCATATATATAGTTAGGAATTCGCATTTACAAAACCTTGAAAATTCACTGAAAAAACCATAGGTTATAGACCATATATAGTTAGGAATTCGCATTTACAAAACCTTGAAAATTCACTGAAAAAACCATAGGTTATAGACCATATATCGTTAGGAATTAGCATTTAAAAAACCTTATTTTACTCACACAAAACCATTGAAATTCCATATATAGTTAGTTGCACTAACTATATATCGCGCACCCGCAATCCACTGCTGATGATGTCACATATTACATCATTCATGACATGGTCAGTGACATCACTGATGACATCACTGATTTACCGTTTCCCGGACCATTTTCTGCCCGCTTCAAGTGTTGTGTTCGCCTCAGCCTACTGCCAGCGGCAGCTTGTTACCTAACGAGGAGTCGGATTCATTGACTGTTCGGCTCTACATTTTGGCTTAACTTTTGGCTGCTCTACGCTTGAGGTTTGAACCGTTGGGGACTGGAGGGAGAACGTGAGACTATCATTTAGCGTGCTAACCTCAATTTACCACTGCATCTTTACCTTGAACTTTGTCTGCCGTCCCCTGTAATACTCGCCAGTAGCACTGTCTTCTGGGAGTTGAAGTTTCATTTATGCCACCATGGTTGAAGTAACATGTGACTTGGGGGCGGGACTCTACTTACCTTCCAATGAGGGTGGGACTGGACATTTTAAAGATGCAGGTGGGGCTATCACGTGTCAGCAACAGCAACCGAAGAAGGCTTACTGCCGAAATGCATTTTGCTATGCTGTCTACCATTAAAACGGCTCCTGCAAAGTTCCCCTGTGTGGCCTCTTCTCCTTCCCTATCTGCGAGGAGTGCTGTTATATATATATATATATATATATATATATATATATATATATATATATATATATATATATATATATACACACACATACATATATATATATATACACACACACATATATACATATATACACACACACACATTATATATATATATATATATATCCTTTGGGTTGTTAAGTATGGATGAGCTCAAGTATCTGAAAAACAACAATCCAGTCATGCCAGTGTTATACCTAATCCCTAAGGTCCACAAGAACATGAATAAACCCCCAGGCAGACCAATAATAGCAGCATGTGGGGGTTTACTTGAAAAAACAACTGTCTATGTGGACTCATTCCTACAAGAGTTCGTACAGGGTCTACCTTCCTTTGTTCAGGACTCTAATGACTTTGTGAGGAAAATTGAGGACATACAATGGGATTCGGAGTCGTGGCTCATTACATTAGATGTCACGTCTCTGTATACAAGTATCATTCATCAAGACGGACTGAGAGCCATTGAATTCTATCTAGGCTTAAGACCAATGATCATGGCTGACCATAATCGAATGTTACTATCTATGATTTCATTCTGTTTACATCATAATTTCTTTATGTTTAACAACAGATACTACCAGCAGGTCAGAGGAGTGGCCATGGGGGCCTGTTTTTCTCCCAGTTATGCCTGTCTCCACATGGGCTACTGGGAGAGACAGGTCCTCTTTGGCGAACACTCTGACACTGCTAGGCGGTCCATTGTACGATGGTATCGTTATATTGATGACGTGTTCCTTGTCTGGAGGGGCACACGTCTGGAAGCTGAGCAATTTGTTGACAAACTGAACTGCAATGATTACAACTTGAAGTTCACCTCGACAATTAGCAGAGAACAGGTACATTTTCTAGACATGACAGTCACCACAAGAGGGGAGAGACTTGAAACCAGGTTGTACCGAAAGCCGACGGCTGGAAATACAATACTCCATGCCAGTAGTCACCACCCTGCCCACCTCATACGCAGTATCCCGTATGGCGAGATGCTGCGCATAAGAAGATTGAGCAGTACTGAAGCTCAATGCCATCTAGCTCAGCAAGCTAGTAGGTCCAGATTTTTGGCAAGAGGGTACAAGGCTGCAATGGTTGATAAGGCAATAACCAAGGCAAATGCACTGTCACGCAGTCTGGCCTTGCAACGTAAGGTCAAGGTTGCGCCTTCTGCCAACGAGGATCAAAAAGTGAGACTTATCTGGGCGTATAACAAGCAGCATGGGGCACTAGGAAAAATCATTTCCAAACACTGGGGTCTCATCAAATGCGACCCAGTCATAGGTGACAAAATTTCCATCAAGCCGTTAATCACCTACAGGAAAGCGTATTCCATGCAAAATGCCTTAGTGAAATCTAGCCCAGAAGTATCCATACGAAAGAATTGGCTAGACAAGAGCAAAGGTTTCAGGAAGTGTGCTTCTTGTAAGGCATGCCAGCATGGGCTGAACAAAACAGAATACGTAGTGCCCTTTACCCCGGTTGCCCGCAAGATCACAAAACAGCTGACTTGCAAGAGTGAGTATGTGGTCTATGTGCTGGAGTGTCCGTGTGCCCTGCGGTATGTGGGTAGTACCAAGCTGCAGGTGCACAAGAGGATACTCCAGCACATAAGGGCCATCAACACCAACGATCCGGCCTATCCGGTGGCCCGCCACTTTAAGGAGCACCACAACAATGATAGCTCCCTTCTACGGTACTATGCTGTAGATTGTGTGGGACCGCTGAGAAGAGGTGGTGACAGAGATGGTGCCCTTAGGAAATTGGAGACCAGGTATATATTGGAAATGGACAGTCGAGCACCAGGGGGCCTAAATTCCACAGAAGATTTTTACACTTGTCTTTAATTGATCTACAAGTGTTTCTTGAGGCTTTATTATGTCCAGTTGTAGCCTATCTCCCCGTTGTGTCTGTTCAGCTATCTGACTGGTAGTGGATTTCTGATAACACCTAGCCACTAACCAGTACATGTCTAGTGTTGTGAATGGTGACAGAGTGGAATGCAGCCTAGGCTTAGGTTGCATTCTATATCTTATGCTTAATATAACACCGATAATGATAAAGCATTATTTAATTACAAAAAAGAAAAAGGTTTGTAGATTAGGAAGTAACAAACCACCTATAAAATGAGCACTTTAAACACCGTTTTTCACTGCTCACCTTTTTGCTTATCACTACCATGGTGTTGTGCAATTAGTGGTCACATGTTCAGGAGTGGCAGGTATGGGAGGCGAGGCTGCGATGGTCTCCAAATCGTTCGATTTGGCGGCATCTCCTCTCCTCCCAATAAACGTTTTTAGTACATAGACACAGGATTGGCTAGTGCTTAAAGTAGAGCCAGGATGCTGCGATCTCGGGGTACAGGCTACAAACGCATTTATGCAGCCAGTATTGTGTATACCACCTGAGGTCTCATCCTGTCATAAAAGGATATATAATTGGTGTATATATATTTATTGTAAATAAGTTGTACATTATTGCTTTTTAATACAGATATTTTATACTTGTAAATATTCTGAGTTGACATATTGTATTTTACACTTGATTTTACCATGATCTTGTGAATCTAGTATGTTTTTTTCTGATATTTATTATTATTATGACTAATGTTTACAAGACACCAATTGCACTTTAATGACGCTTTTTGTATTTTGCACATTGCCAACTTTGCACTGTATTCTTGAAGCCTTGGATTATCCAATGTATGAATTGTTTCAGTGGTTTGTTCATTGTGATTAAGACTGCATTTGCACTTTATTTGCGCATTTCCACAATGTCGAGCATATGGGATTATCCCAAGATGTAATTCACAATGATTAGTTGTCTATGTCTATGATACCAGTCACTCCACATGTGACCACGCTGCACCAATGGGTGTCCGTTTGAATTTGCACTTGCACTTTAAAAATAGCCTCCTCCCTAGCATGCGTCATGTGATCAAGGCCTCTGTGAAGGCCGAAACGTCATGCTGTGGTGTGCCGTCTCCTCGGGAAAATAAATACACTGCTCACCTGCACTTGGGTCTCCTCTCTTCTTTCGCTGCGCTGTGGTATCCAGGATTGGGCTCCAGGCGAGAGCAAGCAGGGACTGTATGTATGTATATATATATATATATATATATATATATATATATATATATATATATATATATATATATATATATATATATGAATCCACAAATGTCCGCCAGTCTCCCAGCCACACACGGCGGCGGGCTCGAGTGAGGAGGCGATCCTCGTAATGTTCAAAGAAACAACTTATAAATCACAAAGTTGACTCGAGCCCAGGTCCTTTTAGCGTGTTATTTATTCACACACGGAATGCCAAACAACACCCGACGCGTTTCGGTGCAGCCGCACCTTGGTCACGGGTCCCCCGTGACCAAGGTGCGGCTGCACCGAAACGCGTCGGGTGTTGTTTGGCATTCCGTGTGTGAATAAATAACACGCTAAAAGGACCTGGGCTCGAGTCAACTTTGTGATTTATAAGTTGTTTCTTTGAATATATATATATATATATATATATATATATATATATATATAATTCTAAATGCAGACCACTGCCGTCAAGAGCAATAGAAGCCTAGAAACTAATAGTAATGAATATGCTACTTACCAGTATGCATCTGTTCTTGGCATGTAGGGCTGCTAACATTCATATCTATTGCATAGATCGCCGCCTAGTGTTGGGTCCGGATGATTGCACATTGTTGTCCTGGAAGAGTCTTCGAAGTATCACGAGATAGGTGGCTCCTCCCCTGGACTACAGTGCGCATGGGCATAGACTCCATCCCCAGATTGTTTTTAGCCATTGTGGCAAAGATGGAGTGCGATAGTAGAAATGATGTCCATGCTAGTGATGAAATGCAAGAAGTAATCTGCAGCTGCTACAGGCGCCGGGGAGGAGGGTGGGCGATATGAATGTTAGCAGCCCTACATGCCAAGAACAGATGCATACTGGTAAGTAGCATATTCAGTTCGAGGCATGTGGGCTGCTAAATTCATATCTATTGCATAGGATACATAGCAGTCCCCTCATTAGCGGCGGCCGCCCGTGCCAGCTGCAGAAGTCTGAAAAAGAGTTTTGAGAACAGCCTGTCCTACAGCTGCCTGCTGTTTGGAATGCACATCTACACAGTGATGTTTGGTAAATGTATGTGGTGTAGCCCACGTGGCTGCTCTACAAATGTCTTCCAAAGGAATGTTACCTAGGAATGCCATGGAGGCCCCCAACTTGCGTGTGGAGTGCGCCCTGGGGGGGACCGTTAAAGTGCGTTTAGCCTTCTGATAACAAATCTGAATACATTTAACGATCCACCTGGCTATTCCAGCTTTGGAAATAGGGTTGCCTTTGTGCGGTGCTGAGAAGGCAACGAAAAGTTGCTGTGTCTTTCTAAAGTGTTGTGTTCTGTCAATGTAGTACATTAATGCCCTTTTAACATCCAGCGTGTGGAGCATTCTTTCCGCTACTGTTTCTGGGTTTGGAAAGAATGCGGGCAGTTCAATCGTCTGATTGACATGAAACTGTGACACCACCTTTGGAAGGAACTTGGGGTTAGTGCGGAGCACTACCCTGTTTGAATGGACTTGAATAAATGGCTCTTGTATTGTGAGCGCTTGTAGCTCACTAACACGTCTGAGAGACGTGATAGCAATGAGGAAAGCCACTTTCCATGTCAAGAACTGAACCTCACACGAATGCAGAGGCTCAAAAGGTGGGCCCATCAACCTAGTGAGGACCACGTTGAGATTCCACACTGGAGCGGGTGGGGTCCTGGGAGGAATGACCCGCTTCAGCCCTTCTAGAAAAGCTTTAATGGCAGGCACCCTGAAAACAGAGAGATGCTGCCTGTTTTGAAGATAAGCCGCTATGGCGGATAAGTGTATCCTAATGGAAGCGTATGCTAGATTGCATTTGTAAAGATGCAACAAATAGCAGATGATGTCAGGAATGGATGCATCTAGCGGGTTTATGTTATGTGCTGTACAATAAATGACAAACCGCTTCCATTTTGCTGCATAGCAAGCTCTTGTAGTGGGCTTCCGTGCCTCCCTGATGATGTCCATGCATTCTGGAGGCAGGTTAAGGTAGCCAAACTCTAAGACCTCAGGAGCCAGATCGCCAGATTGAGCTGGTGCGGATCTGGATGCTGAATGTCGCCATGGTTCTGCGTCAAAAGTCTGGGTGTGAGGTGCAGCCTTTGATGCGGTACCACGGAGAGTTCTAAAAACGTGGTGTACCATGGTTGGCATGCCCACGTTGGAGCAACCAGGATGAGCGTCATCGAGTGTTGCTTTAGCTTTCTTGCCACCAGCGGTATTAGAGGTGCTGGGGGAAAAGCGTACGCAAGTCTGCCTGACCAGTTCATCCATATCGCATTGCCCTGCGATTGTGGGTGAGGGAACCTGGTGGCAAAGCTTTGGCATTTTGCGTTTTCCCTTGTGGCAAACAGGTCTATCTCTGGATGACCCCACTGCTGAAAGTACGGGCGGAGTACTGATGGATATAACTCCCACTCGTGCATCTGGTGGCTGTACCTGCTGAGCAGATCCGCCATCTGATTGTCCTTGCCCGGGAGGTGTTCCGCCATGAGGAAAATGTTCCTCTCAATGGCCCACTTCCACATGCTCTGAGCCAGGTGAGACAGCTGTGGAGAGTGCGTACCCCCCTGCTTCTGGATATAGTACATGGCAGTCATGTTGTCCGTCCGGATCAACACGACTTTGTTGCACAGATGTACCTTGAAGGACTTGAGTGCCATGAAGATTGCTATCAACTCTAGATAGTTGATGTGCATCTTCTTTTGCTGTGTTGTCCATAGTCCTTGCACAGTGTAGTGGAGCACATGAGCTCCCCAACCCTGGAGAGAAGCGTCCGTCGTCATGATGATCTGCGGCACAGGCTCTTGGAACGGTCGGCCCTTGCAAGGTTGTGTGGATTCCACCAATGCAGAGAGCTGTACGCCCGACCAGTCACCAACACTAGGTCTTTCAATTGTCCTTGAGCCTGTGTCCACTGATGCGCCAAGCATTCTTGGAGCGGACGCATATGCAACCTTGCGTGCGGGACTATGAAGATGCAGGAGGTTATCATGCCTATCAACTGCATAAACACTCTCGCTGGGAGCGAGTGTTGCGGTCTGAACCTTTGGATGAGCGACTGGATGTTGTCGATCCTCACCTGGTTCGGCTGAGCCGTAGCAGTCAGAGTATTTATTGTCGCGCCCAGATACTGCCGCACATGGGCTGGCTGAAGGTGCGACTTTGGATAGTTCAGTGAGAACCCCAGACTGTGAAGGAGGTGAATTGTGTGGGACATGTCTGCGGCGCACTGCTGTTCCGACTTCGCTTGAACGAGCCAGTCATTTAGGTAAGGGTAGACATGTATGTTCTGTCTCCTGAGGTGCGCCGCCACGGTCGCCAGACACTTTGTGAACACTCTGGGGGCAGTGGTCACTCCGAAGGGTAGGACCTTGAACTGGTAATGCCTGTTCTGTATGGTGAACCTGAGGTATTTCCTGTGGGATGGGTGGAGTGGTATGTGAAAATAAGCATCCTTGAGGTCCAAGGTTGCTAGGAAGTCTCCCTGGTTTAACAATGGAAGAACCTGCTGCAGTGTTAACATATGAAAATGTTCTGAGAGGATGTACAGGTTGAGGGGACGTAGGTCCAGAATGGGTCTGAGTGAACCGTCCTTTTTCGGGATTAAGAAGTACAGGGAATAAACCCCTGTGCCTTCTTCCTCCACCGGCACGAGCTCTATTGCGCCTTTTTGCAGCATTACAAGAACCTCTTGCTGCAATAAGTGCAAGTGCTCTGCTGACATAGGTCGTTGTCTTGGGGGTATGTTGGGTGGAGTGGACGTCAACTCCAAACAATAACCGAACTGGATAAGTTTCCTTACCCACCTGTCTGTGGTGATGGACGTCCAGACTGGCAGGAACTGCTGAGTCTCCCCCCCGACAGGTGTTGGATGGTCGGGGGGCAGTGACAGAGAGTCACTGTTTGTTGGCAGCAGAGGAACGGGAACTATTGTTGCCTCTGCCTCTGCCCTTGGCGCTGTTGCCTCTGTAACAACCTCTATTCTGTTTTGGGTAAGAGGCCTGGGCGCCTACTCTGCCGAAATGTGACTGCTGTGCCAAGTGTCCTCTGGTAGCACCACGCGCACTTGAGCGACGAAAAGTGTTTCCTCTGCATTGCTGAGACTGAAGTGCCCCCATGGACTTAGCCGTCTCAGTAGCTTTTTGATCTTCTCGAGGGTGGTGTCAACCTCAGGCCCAAACAGTCTGTTTGGATTGACGGGCTGGTTGAGGATAGTCCTCTGTATTTCTGGCTTGAACCCTGAGATGCGGAGCCATGCCTGACGCCTCAACATAACACTTGTGTTCACTGCTCTTGCCGCTGTATCTGCCACGTCTAGCGCACATTTAATTGCAGCGTTAGAAATGAGCTTGCCCTCTTGTATCAGCAACTCAGCTCCTTCTTTAAACTCGTCTGGAAGGTGTTGCAAGAGCTGCTCTAAGGTGTCATAGTGCGCCCTATCATACCTAGCTAATAGGGCTTGTGTGTTAGATATGCGCCATATGTTGGCTGCCTGCGCAGCCACCCTTTTGCCCCCTGCCTCCAGCACTTTTGACTCTTTGTCCGGGGGAGGAGCTTCACCCGTCGTCTGCGAATTCGCCCTTTTGCGGGCATTTGAGACCACCAAAGAGTCTAGAGGCAACTGGCCTCGTATATAAGTAGGGTCCCCAGGTGCCGGCCTGTACTTTTTTTCAATTCGTGGGTTCACTACCCTCGCTCTGGTGGGTTCCTTGAAAATGTCTGTGGCATGCTTGAGAACCCCCTTAAGCATTGGAAGTGTTTTCACAGTTTTTTCAGAGGCAGAGAAAGTATCAAACAAAAAGTCAACTTCCACAGGGTCGGCATGCATCTCCACCTTATGGTTTGCAGCCGCCCTTTCAATTAAAGCATTAAACGCCGCCGAGTCTTCAGTTGGAGAAGTTTTCACCCTATACATCTGTGGGTCACCGACCACCTGTTGGTCCCCCTGATCACCAGAGTGTACCCATCAGTCCTGCTGCTCATCAGGGTCAGTATTGTCTGGGAAGTTATACCCCTGATCTGGTTCATCCTCATCTCCATTTGAGCAAGTGGGTGAAGGGGTAGGACTCCGCCTAGGCCGTTGTGGAACGGGTTCAACAAGTTCTGGCGTGTCTGGTGCAGGCTTTTTCTTCTTTAGAGGTATTACATAGGATTCCACAAGCTGGGATGTAATTTTCCTCTTGTAGAGCGTTAATCTACCCGTGTCGGCGTCGATAAAATGCTCCTCTTGGTCGTCAGATAAAGGTGGTCGACCAAAGCCTCCACTCAGCTGAGTCTGCCGCAATGGCTCCGAGTCCTCGGGCACCGTACGAGGTGCAAAAGCCTTCGGCGCCACCTTCGGTGGTAGCGTATAGAGGATCGGCATGGAAGTCTTATTCAGTGGAACACTTGTCCTCGGTACCGAAGGTGTGTTCGGCTCCGACGCCTTGACACTCAACCGTTTCAGGGAGTCCGAGACTTGCTTCGTAAAAGAAGCTGACTGCTTCGTCGATCCGACCGACGACCTCTGTCCACTCGCAGGGGAAGAACCGAGCGTCGACGATTTTTCCTTGGGTGGCGGAGGCGCGGACGCACCTTCGACAGCTGCGCTCTGCTTCACCGTCCCGGCCTTAGTCGTCGACGTCGCAGACTTTGGAGCAGCAGATTTATCTGTGTGCGTCGGGGATCCAGACTTCGGCTCGGTGCCCCTCGCTGACTTCGCTTCAACTGTCCGTTTGCCTGTCGGTGCGGCAGTCTTGGTTGAAGGTGTCTCGACAGTCTTCTTTGACTTCGACTCGACCATCTTACTCGACACTGGCTCGACGACCTTCTTCGAGCCGGCCTCCTTGGCCCCTTTCGGCACCTTAGCCTGTTCGACAGCCTTCTGCGGCTTCGAGGGCTCCGAAGACGACGGTTTCGATGTAGTCCCAGACGTCTTCGGTATCGATGGTTTGTCGGCCATCTTTGTTGTTTTCGATTCCGATGGTTTCGGTTTCGATTTGTGTAATGGAGGCTCCGCTGGTATGTCTGTAGCCGGGCCAGGAGGCGGGGCCGAGGACTGAGGAGTAGGGTCGTGGGTAAGGCCGTGTGGCGATCCCGTGACCTGAGCCTTAGTAAACGTACGCACGGGGCATAGCTCTTCCTCCGAGCTATCTTCCCCGGCCCCATAAACTTCCTCGTCGTCCCCTACCTCCTCGACGCGTTCGTCTAGGTCCAGGTCCTCAACGGGTTCTCCGTAGTCGGCCTCGACCTCCGCCGATGTAGGTGAGATCTGCAGTTGAAGCTCTTGCTCGTCTGCTTCGGGGTCGCCAAAGATGTCCGCCGGCGCCGGTCGATGGGCCTCGAGGCGCGCCACGCGCCTAATCTTGAGCGTCTTCTTCGACCTGAATCTTGAACAGGCCATACAGTTGGCCTCGTTGTGGTCCGGCGACAGGCACTTGTTGCATACAGGATGCACGTCGATGTGTGGGTACTTCGAACCGCACACGGGGCAGTACTTGAACGGGCTCAGTTCCATCGTAGCGTCGTCAGGGTCTTGCTGCGTCGACAGGGCCTCGATGACCGAAGAGTCACCCGACTCCTCAGATATCCGACTCGAAGAGTTGGAGTACACACGAGACCGAACGCGAACAATACCGACGAAGTAAAGAAGGCCTTTAGGCCTTAAAGAAATTGTAGGTAGGTAGCCTATTGGCTTCTAGCCTGCAACCCCTACACCTCAATTCAGTATTTAGGGGACTCCGGTGCCGGAAAGCAAATCCTACCGACAACAAGAAGTAGGGCCAAAGAGCCACAAAAGCAAGAACTGCAAAAAAGCATCTCACTTGGCACCAGCCCTTTCGACCTGTTCGCCTATTAGGCAATTGCACCAAAGTCATCTCACTCTAAAGCTGCTGATGCTCCAAAGCCTGGGAGAACTGCCAGCCCTTATGCAAAGACACAGGAATTCCCATGGAACACCAGAGCTGTTTCCCAACATCTTGCAGGTAACAAAGACTGAGCTGTGAGGCTACAAATCTGCGAAAGCCAGACACCGGGAACCACCACTGTACCACCTTGTCCGAGCTAAAGTGTGCCAATGCTGTCAACATGGTCCCCAGACAAACCAGACACAAAGCCCACCTTTGGTCTTCCCGCTGTGGACTTCGACACAACCTGCCACATCTGTTTGAAGGCCCCCCTCTACCATGACCGCTCGCAGTGATAAAAATCCAATGCCAAAGGACATCTTTGCACCAATCACCCCAGGCCCGTGAAGAAGAGGACTCAAGGTGTTTCACCCCACCCTGAGCATTGTGAGGTTTGAGCAGGGCCGGACTGGGAATCACAACCGGCCCTGGCAAAGTGCTCGGCCGGCCCCCCCACTCCACTCGAGGGGGTTGGAGGTGCCGCCGAGCTCTTAGCTGGGGCCGGTTTTTGGCCGATTTTGGTACACGGGCGATTTTGCAGCTATGCTGCAAAAACGGCCCTGTATCAAAAACGGCTCCCAGGGGCCCAAAACCGGCCACCACCCGTGCGGCACACCGGGGGATTGCCCGGTGCCCACTATCGCCAGTCCGGCCCTGGATCTAAGGTCCTCCCACCCCACGTTCTTTCAGCCCGACTTGACTCCTAGTCCGACATTGCAGCATCTGTTCCCGAAGGGGAACATCCTTTACAACGCAACTGTTACAATGAAATACCTTTACGACGCAACCATTACAATGCAACTTTTACAACAACTTGCGCTGGGGGGCGCTCTAGGGTAGGGAATAGTTTCCAACACCTACCCTACTATCCACGGGGACTGGAGTTGGAATAGTAAATTAAACTATTCACTATCCAGCGCCCCCCAACGCAAGTCGTTGTAACGACTTGCGTTGTAAAACTTGCGTCGTAAAGGCATGGTTGTAACGTCATACATCCGTTCCCGAAGGCCAATCCCCATCCACTTGCATCAGGCACCCATCACTGTTTTGCACCATTGCACCCGGCTGCCCTAGTGCTGCTGGAGGTGACCTGCAAGTGCTGCCTTGGACTTAGCCCCATACACACCTCAAGTCCCGGAGGACAGTCTTGTAAGTTGCTGCAAAGAGCTTAATGCCGCAATTTTTTTTCTTTCCATAGGATCACAAACTCTGAAAAATGAACTAAGTTCCGACTGTTTAAACGCAAAGGTACTTCTCTTGAAAAGCGTACCTACCAAATTGTATTCATTCTGATGCCTAAACATATATAAAGATACGTGTTATTTTCATCAATCATTGTGGATCTCCTTATTGAGTCGTGTGCTTCATTTATTGAATGTTGTGCATATCTGCAGATGTCTTACACTCCTCTCTAATAAACCTAAGGCTGCTCGACAACACTAACCCCCCCCTCCCCAAAAAGAGCTCCTTTGGATTGCTAGAGCAAGCACCGGTCAACTCTTACGGGGACACCTGCACTCTTTGCAGGGGTTGAGAGTTAGAGGAAGGGACGTTGAGTGGAGGTGTCTGGTGGGCTGATGGGAGTTCAGGTGGTAGTTTAAGTAGGTGGGTCCACAGTTGTGTAGGGCCTTGTATGCATGGGTCAGAAGCTTGAACTGGCATTTTTTTCTGTACAGGGAGTCAGTGGAGTTCCCGGAGTTAGGGGGATGATGTGGATTTGTCTACAGAGATCCAGGACAAGTCTAGCTGCAGCGTTCTGTATTGTCTATAGTCATCCAAGGATGTGAGCTCTGATCTCTTCGTAGATAGCGGTGCATAGTCAAGTCGGCTGGAGATGAAGGACTACGTAATGGTGCATCTTAAGCTTTGTGGTAGCCATTTGAATATCTTGCGAAGCATGCAGATGATTGTGAAGCGGAAGGAGACTGAGTTAACCCGAGTCCTCATGGTTAGCTTGTTGTCCAGAATGATGCCTTGGTTTCTAGCGTGGTCAGTAGGAATAGGTCAGTGTTCTGAGGGCCATCAGGATGTGTCCCATGGGAAGTTTTTGTTTCCGAAAATCAGTTCCTCGAGCTTGTCCGTGTTGAGCTTCAGGCAGCTGTTGTTCATCCAGTTGGTGGCTGTAGGAAGCTGGCTCTTTATGTATTAAATCGAAACGCGATATGCTGTGCAAAGAAACAAAATACTTGCCTAGGATTACATATTGAGACCAGTTTATGGTTAAGGTACATTACAGTTAGGCCAAGTAGAATATTCAAGTTACTAGACATGTAGGTCTAGTAACATTTTTATGATTTTTCTAGTCCTGACTAGGCAAGAGCAAAAATAAACTCAGGCAGCCTAGTTAAGGGGTGTGAAGAATGCAAAGGATCAGCCCCTTTTACATTAAAGTCCTATTGTGTGATTATTGTAGGAAGGTGGATATCTGACTATATGGTTACCCCCATGTGTTACCTAGTGTTTAGCTGGTTTTTGACTTAGTTGGCCTGGGATCCTGCTATTCAAGACCCCAGGCTATCTGCTCTCTCTGTAAAATGGACTCCATGTACTTTAAGTACATACCTAATTGGGATTGGGTCACCTCTGTGAGCCCTGTATAGTGTACCATAGGTACCCAGGGCATAGGTGCATCCAAGGCCTACCCAGGGCTGCAGCATGAATTATGTCACCCCTGGCTGGCCATCCAAACTGTCACCACAGGCTGATCACTCCACTTGGGCAAGGTCGTGTAATCACCCCTTGCTTAGGTATAGTATTCCTATATCTACCCTTATTTATAGACACATATAAACCTATAAGTCACTCCTATGGCAGGCCTTGACAATCCTGAAGGCAGAGTGTTTGGTTTTATGTGAGAGGGTGCCCTAGCATGAGCTGAGCCTGTCTGCAGCTTTCGGAACCATGTCCTTATAGCTGTTCTATGATATAGCCATACCAAATACTCTTAAGTGCATTATAATCCTCGCGGTTAATGCTAACTTTCGTTTGGCTTTATCAAAACATGTCGTGTAAGGTGTCAAACACTTTCTTTAGAATACTACAGACCCCCCCCCCCCCCCCCGCCAGTTCTGGTGACAGGGGTAGCATTCCACTCTTCTAGTGGGAGAAGACATGTAGTTACTGCTTTACCCGGTTAAAGTTAAACAGAGCCTGCTGCTGGACGAAACTCCGGCAGGGGAGTCCTGGACAATAGGTTTCCTGTCGAAGGAGGTGCTAGCACCTCCCCAGACAGCCTGTAGTGGATTGGTTGGGGCAGGGTGGGTTCAATGGAAAGATGCTTTTCCAGACACTGCTTGGGGCACACAAGGTGCTCCATGCATAGCCCGGTTCAAACCAGTTGCTGGGGCACTCCAGCCCCAGCGCGAAACTGGACAAAGCGAAAGGGGTGTAACCACCCCCTTCTCACGTTCCACCCATAGGAGGGACCTAGCAGGTAATCCAGCCCCTTAGTTTAGTATAAAGATAGGAGCTGTGTCTAGAGACATTAGATTATCCTGGAAAGAAACTCTGAAACGAAACTCTTGGACGTTCCACGTCAACTGGAAGACTGAAGACATCTCCCTTGTGGTCAAGGAGTGACCACCCTGTGCAAACAGGCACCAACAGTAACTTGCCGGTTTGCTTTGTCGACACTCCAGCCGTAACCCGAAGACTTAGCGACGCAGGAACTGGACTTCCAGACTTCTCGGACTCCGACCCACATCCACAGCAAAGCTGAGATCCGTGGCGAACACGAGAGACGTGGGACCGGACATCCTGAACTACCTGCTTTTTGCTACCTGTGCAGCTTCTGAGGTACCCTCGAAGTTGTGCTTTGGGGTTTGAAAAGCCCCAGACCCGAGCAGCATTTGCACCGAAGCTCAGCCCTCCACACTCCAGGAGTTCCGCATGGGGCCTGCGCCTGCATTTCAGCTCGACGCGTCTTCGCGGTTGCTAGCCCGTTGGCTAGTAAGCCCTCTGAAGACATCTTTGTGAAACTACACCGCTTGCCTTGTTGCTCCGGGCTTGCTCCAGCTTCCCTGCGAAGGAGAAGCTCCTCAGACCTTGCTGGTCTGAACTGAAGCCAATCTTCCCATCCCGCGTGGATTGCATTTGCCAAGGTTTGTTGGGTCCAAACCGGATACCGACACCGCCAACAGCTAGATCCGTCATGGGACAGCTCGACTCCAGCTCGTCATCGACGCCACCTCCTGGTCCTCGTGGCTGCAGAGACAAGCTTCACCTTTTCACCTGATTGCATCTCGACATCGCCTGGTTCCTTCCTAGTCACTGGCTAGTGACCCAGACTCTGTCCCCTCTGCTTTCAGATTCTTCTCGACTCCGATCCACCCAGACACTTTTCTCCTGGTCGCCTGCAGCACTTTCTTGCAGCTCTCCATAGGAAACAACGACGAAACCCGACACAAAAGAACACCTATGCAGCCGGCTTCCCTGGGTGAGGTAAGTCGAGTACTCCGGTGCTCCCGTGGGTATTAACTATCCAAGTGTCCTAGTTTAACAGGGTTTTCTCGTAGTCCAGCCGGAAGTGTCCGAAATCTACTACTTTGTAACTTTTACGTTCCCATTGAAACTCTATGGTAACTCGCGTGTGTGTTTAGACACTGCACACGCTTACTGTGGGCCTCCTACTTCCAAACCCTTGGTTGTTCAGTGTAGCCCCAGCGATATCCTAGGCCCTAGGCCTACTCACCTTTCCTGAAGTGGTCCTTATACCACTTATTTAGTATATGGTTCATGAGGCCCCTAGGGCAGAATTGTATTTGTGCAACTTATAGTATGCTTATTGAGTAACTTGTGCTGTATCTCGAACTCTGACCTCATAAAGAGTCCAGATGGGTTGTGTTAGTAATAAATACATATATTTTTTATATATACCTTGTGTGGTGTCCTTTCAGTTGATATTCAAGGGATTATTATTGGTAAAACAGCTGGCTTCACATGCTCTCTGAAGTTTTAGCTTAAGACTGCTTTGTCCATGCTACCACTAGGATAGCTGGTCTATAAGGTTGACTATACAACCATCACCATAAGGGTTGTTTGGACTGGTGCAAGGTGCCCACTAGAATAGTGGACATCATATACCAGGCCAACTTCTCACAGTTATCCCAATAGCCTTTCTTATCATTGCTGCAACTTGCATCATTCACTCTGGAGACATTTTGCTTCAAGTTGGTGAACTCTTTAACTTATAATCTTTTGCTGCATCTACAAAAAGCCCACTGGTGGTGTGCTGTTTTGCTCCGGAATGACCGTTGGTCACTACCACGCATCTCTCCCTTCAAACTCATAGTTATAACCCATAGTTTACAGCATTAATATGTTTGCCTCACTTTATCCCATTCACCAACATTTGTTGAAATCCTTTTTTCTTTAGCCAAGTCTATTACAGTACAGCATCCTTGAACAGGTTTAGTACCAGCCCAGTTACTTTTCCACAAGCCCATTTATAAAATATACACATCCATCCCACTGAATTTAATTTGCAGCAACATTTTACCAATCGGGTAAGCATTTGCAGCAAATCTGGAGAAGTAGTCTTAGTCAAAGCTGCTGAGAGTTGTGTGGCAAAGAACAGAAATGGAAATATAAAGGCCAATATATATATATTCGTTGCACTCTTATCAACTTAGTAGTTACTCAGGTTTTACCGCAGAACCAATCTACTCCATACAGTCATGCAGAAAAAACAGGACAGCCAGAAATATGGTAGCCCACTAGCTTGAACACACTGTACCAGCCCTGCCCTTTACAAACAAGTAAATAATCCAACTTCAGCTGAAGTCAGAATGTTCACCCAAAGTCGACAAAAAGTAGTCTAAGCGGTCCTCCATCTTCATGGGTGTGCCATGTCTTACCTACTACCCAGCAGCTTCAGTGCCATCTCAATCACTTCCCCTTCCACTTCCGCACTGCTCAGCATTTTGGTCGTGTGGCTCACAGGGAGAGGGTCCTCTGGTCCCAGTGGGCTTGGGAACTCGTGCAGAAAGGAATCCAGGAACTTCCGCGCCATCTCTGGCTCAGCTGACTCCCTGTTCGTTCCAGCAGCAGGCCGTGTAGTTTCATGGGTGGTCATGTCTGCAGATAAGTTTCCACCCAGACTATGGTTTACGCTCTTCCAACATCATGAAGCTGGGAGAGCGCTGCAGAGAAAAACAGAAGCAAGATTAGCAAAACTTATATTATGTTGGTCCAGCCCCACCAACTCCCATGTAATGAGATCTACAAGCACTTGGACAATCACTGGTCCTGTATCCCGTCAAAATTAACTCAGAAAAATCTAGCAACTAAACCTAATAAAAACACTCTACTTATGCAGTCTACCTCTTCAGGCACCACGTTATCAAAAAAGTTATGTTGTGTAAAGGAAATGCCGGTTAATATAATTGTGGTGTTTTTGCTACCCTGATTACATTCTTATGGCAGACTTTTAATGAAGACCTTCCTTTCAAAACGTGACTAACACATACATCTCGTTGTGGAACAAACACAAAAAAAATAAAAAAGTTAACCTTTTTGCATAACTTCCATGAAATTCCGCGGATAATTATGTGCTGATAACCATTTTATGTTTTGCCGCATGTACACGAAAACCGTGTCTACTGCAGCAACACATGTTGCAAAAACGAAACTTGCATTAAAAAATTCTGAATACGTCGAAAACAGCCGAAAAGAAACTTGGAAAGATCACGTCTGCACACATTTTTGTACTAAGGTGGATTTGATTAGAGTGAATTTATCTCGTAGTGAAATGTATCTTGCAATACGGGAAAACATGGGCCTAGGCTAACTTAACCCAACAAATTTCACTACGGGCGAATATTGAGAATTGCAAACCTACAGTTATGACGCATCTCTGTTATATATAATGATTACTACAATCCACAGATTGTTTTCCTCTTAGAAGAGAGAGCGCGAGGCACGCAGGGGGCAGGAATCGATATTAGAAAGCTAAAGAATGTGCAGCGGACAGCGGGCCCGTTGTGCTAACATGCCCGGCCCAGGAATGCAGTTCATTCTTGCCGGCAGATGCAATGAAGACTGAACGCACCTAAAACATCAGGGTCACCGGCGGTGCGTTCCCACCACGGCGATTACTCACACACCGACAGCTGAAGGCTCCTTCCTGGTCTCGGTGCTGCGGCACCACCGCCCTTGCCTCCTGGCAACCGAACTTAAACCGCATCTCAGCCCAGCATCCCTCCTGGGCCACAGTATCATGTCTTTAGGAAGCGCCCGTGGTCCCCGCGGAGGTCGGGGCACAGAAACGCTGTCCGGGCTGTGGGCAGAGGCCAGATGGCCTTTCTGGGCTGCAAATGCTATCAGCACAGGCCATCTGGCACACTGCGGTTCCTTCATGGAGTGACCCCGCCCAACCCCCTTCTGCAGCAGAAGTTACAAATGGAAAGATTTGGGTAGGAAGTGCCTCGCAAGAGGAAACGCTCGGCAGGAAGCGGCGAACAATAAGGGTTGCGGTGCTAGGGCTCTTTAAAGGGGAACCAGCGAGCTAGTGACATCTCACTAAGATAAGACACGGAAGGAGTGCCAGGGAACGGGCTTGTGCAGCGCACGGCTCCTAAGAGACATCATAAGGCCCAAACAGGAGGGGGGTGTGAGGGAGCAGGTCAGCACTGTAACACTGAGATGGCTGCAAGGGAACATGTAGTGCTACAGACAAATGTGCAGGTAAAACCAACACATACATGTGGCATGCACACGTCTTCTAGAGAAAGGGATCACAGCACTAACTGAAGAGCACATTGCAGGTCTACATATAACAAGACCCCGAAGAAAGGGTATTCGGCCCCTTATTCTGCAATTTTGAAGCGAAATATGTGTTAAGGCATACACTATTAATTCTCACTTCAAAGATCCCAGATACCTAAACATTTGCATTTAAAAAGTCGGTTATTTTTTGTGTAATAGCTAATTCCTGAAAAGAAAGTATGTATCACAAACGGAAAGTTTTACCTTAAAGGCCCTCTCCAGACCAGAGAGCCCTATTGTAACGTGGTGCAGCTGATATGCTCATATAAGGAGAACACAGGGAAAACTCGTAAAAATTCGTCGTCATTCCCCGTTTTGAAACTCTTTGTCTAATTTTAGAAAATAAATGTGGCTGGTGCAATTTGAAACCCTGCCTGGCTTTCAACATCCTGCCATCAGGACACATGGACTTGTAATGGATAAACAAGGCTTAACTAGCAGCAGTCAAGCATATGGCTGCATCGTAATTTGTCTGGAAGACACAGTACAGTCATAACTGGCAAAGCAGACAGGACATAACAGACTAGCATGCACCACAACAGGCAAAGGATAACAGGCCAAGAGCAGCCTAGCACTTGACTCCAAATGATAGGCAAATTATTTTTTTAAAAAGGGGGCGGCGACGAAGAGCCAATGCGAAAAAATGACGGACAAGACCGTTAGTGGCAGGCCAAGTAAAAAGTATAATGGAAAAACAGAAAATATCACCAGCCAACTCTGGGCACAACTGTAAACGCACACAGAGGACAGGCTAGCAGTCAGCACAACACCACTACAGAGACAATACTGCTTCACTAATGAGGAAAGCATTCAATAATCACAGCAAATTATCATGTGTACTCTACTGGAAGAGGGAGACATCTTACAACGGAAACCTTTGAATACATACAAATCTTTACAGCGCTTCACGTTACAAGTGGCTGTGCAAAGGACTTAATCATGTTTTTTGTTGAGATGAATTTCCACTTGTCCATTCAATGGCCTGTGCAGACCTTCAAGACGTGCATTGCTAACCAGGATTACAGAAATTAGGAGATGGTTTTATGATCTATGTTGGTGTGTTGGGGGGACTGCTGTTCAGTTGCAGCACTGCCAACTACATGGCTGTGGAGCTGTGGTTCGCATAGGAGTGTGTCTGGATTCTGTCTAACTTGCTCTGTTTGGGAAAGGCAAACTATAAGTGTACTTGGAAATATTTTCTGTACTAAGTGCTGATTGGCGGGATACCTGTAGGATGTCCGACGATAGCCGACTAGGAATAGTGGATGTATGTGGGGTAAAGGTCTGTATGTGTTTTTATTGGTTTATAGTGCATGCTTAATTGGTGATATTTGTAGCATAGCAGCAGATAAACATAAGTAGTGTTGTACATGTGGAATGTTCAGTGTATAGCTCATAATGTGCTACACCTAACAGGAAAATAAACAGGTGTCAGAAACAACAGTGGATGGCTTATAATATAGTCAGTTACTCAAAAACGAATGCAGAGTGTGCGTGACAGAACAAATAACAGCCAATCCATACCAGTTCTGTTGTGATTCCATGGGAACATATTCGTTGTGTGAATGAGTGGCTGATTAATGAGACATAACAAGTGCCAGTGCTGTACTCTGCAGTGGCAAGAAACCACTAAGTCGACCGCTTATTTTAAATACTTATGTGGCATTCTTGATGGGCGGACGTATGAGTGAGGAAGCTGAAATGATTCTGGGGGACTCAATCATAGGTATTAGTTACCACTCAAGTAAGTGTGTTAGTAGGTTTTGGAACTTAAAGAAACATATATAAAGCAGAGATTTACTCTTTAGATGTCAATTATTGGATAGTGGTTTGAATGTTTAGTGTAAACAGACATTATCTTTTAAATGATTAAACTGC
This sequence comes from Lissotriton helveticus, assembly GCF_964261635.1. NCBI lineage: Eukaryota > Metazoa > Chordata > Amphibia > Caudata > Salamandridae > Lissotriton > Lissotriton helveticus. The sequence continues at coordinate 1,133,907,445 of NC_136072.1, read as the reverse complement.
ATAGTGGACACACATCTTGTTAAGGCTTTGTGTAGGGAATGTGATCGGATGCATGAGCTTACCCATTTACATCATTATGTTGGGGTGCACCCTGGTCCATTGCTTATATCTGTGTGGATGTACAGATTCGAGGCATCAATGCGAGTTTGAAGAATGGGATGCAGAGAATACTACAGTACCTCTTCATGTATGAAGCATGTTATGCATTGTACAAAATAAACTTCGAAATCAACTCATGAAACAGTAGAAGAAGGGAATAGAATTGATCAGTTAGTTTACAAAGCATGCGCTCACCAAATGAACAAACCACTAAGCTCTATTCCAAATCTCAGACAAAAATAGACCCAGCACAAAAAAGTAATTTTTTAATTTTTTTTTTTAATAAATTGTCCTGTGTAGTAAATATACTTTTCTTTCAAAGAAATAAATTAATCTCCAAAAACATCACAAAACATATTTTTGTCTGTAGTGTGCCACAACAAATGTGCTTTGGGTATATGAACTGCATCTTTAACAGTATGGAGTGCAGTGAGAAAGCACTTGTAACACCAGGCATTTACACGTAAGGATTACCCTTTTGGGATATTACACAAGGGAAGTTGTCTACAATACACAAATGAGTGAAATTCACAAAAGTTGTATTAAATCTTCTCTAGGAAGGTTAAGCAAGGAAAGCTTGTAGCATATATATTACGAAATCTACAATCACTGAGGAACTAGTTCAGTGATACCCAAAGAATGGCCCGGGGCCGCATGTGGCCCTCTTGACCATTACATGCAACCCCCTGATCAACATCAGCACTGGGCTGCTGTTCACTTGACTCAGCACAAACACTAAAAATATGTTAAATAAACAGGCAAGCCTATATTTAAAGGTTAATTAAAGTTAAAGAAAGGAAGTAACTAGGTTGTCATGCACCATTTAAATTTAATAACACCTTCATTATCAAAGCCATCGTGCAGCAAAAGTGTCAAATATGATACGGTCTCTTAAAATTCAAACAATGTGCATTTCATTAACATGCAGAACCATTTCACCTTAGTACATCAGATATCAGAACATTGAGAAGTATTTTTTTCAGAGAGTTTTCAAATATGAATGTAGAAGCATTTATTCCCCCCACTAACAACTATGCCAATAGTGAACTAACAGGCTATGTTATTTGCACTCTTAGGGCAGCGGGGGTTTCTATTACACACGAACATTATAGTTTAATAACATCAAAACACAGGAGAAGATTTTGTACAACGCACATGCTGAAGTTATGTATTTCGAGCTCCTCTTCAATGTTATGATGAAGAAAAAGGAGGAAAGTGAAATAAAACAATTGCCTAGGATCACACATTTTGGTAAAGTGGGGATGCTGTGATGAATACCAGGTTTACTGGTTTCACATTGGGCGATTCTGCCACTAGAAGTAAACGCTTTGCTTCCCCTATACTCACCATACCACCCGCCCAAAGACCGCCACCCTGCTGGCATAAATGCAACCCTCAGTCACATTACAGTCCAAACTCACTTGGCCCATGGTAAAATGTTTGAGAGTACCTATGAACTGATGGATCTAGCCAAGCTAGTCAGGGATTACGGGCGTTTGTCCAGGTGTGAAATCCATCTAGTCAGTGGGAGCATCTTCCCAATTTCAGATTTCCATCAAGCCAAGAGCTCTATATTTTAACGTTTTAACCACTTGGCTGCTAAGGGGTTTTCCCCTCCTGTGCTACAGATTTATGTTCCCCATTATACATGACGAGTTGACCTTGTCATGAGCACAAATTCATTGTGCCTCATGACGAGTTCACCTTGTCATTAGCATGCAAGTGGTTAATAAACTGTTTTCACTAATTCAGTCACTGTCTCTGGATCCCTCTTCACTTACCCTCCCAAACTCTCTCTCCCCATATTAGTCTACTGCTAAGTGACATATCTATTACAAGATCTTACAGAATCCCTCCCTCTACATTAAAATGCGTACTCTTTACCCGATTTTGTAATTAAAAAAAAAAATGGTTCATCACAAACAAACATTATAAGCTAGACTTTTACAATAATCAGATCACTGCAGTACTATCATTTACACCATTTCTCAGTTTAAGTCAGAAAACAGCTTAAAATAGTTATCCACCCAAAATAGACAAAATATGTACTTAAAACATCATCAAAATATTTAACTGTTCAACAACCTTAACATTAAATGTACGGCAAAGCAGGAAACTGGAAGAGGGTCCGAATCTAAGTATTATATTCCATGCAAAAATCAATTTTTAATATAAAAATTGCAAACACATGAAGGATAAATAATATACTATTTCCAAATGTTAACAGTGTAGCCTGGTGCATGACTGCCAAGCAGAAGGAGAACTGCCCTGCTCAGCCTAAAAGCCAGGCGAGGGGGAAGGTAGTTGCAAATTACCCCTATGGTGCCATCTAATCGGTGACATACAAGTGGAATAATTTATTTTTATAAATTTATTTTATGCATTTTTATATAGCGCGGACTTTACCCAAAGGTGTCAGAGCGCTTCACAATAGGAACAGTAGTGAAATATGAGGAAAAATTACAAGTCAGTATGTTCCAAAAGCAAACGTTACATAAGCAATAGTGACAATTATGCATGTATGGAGAGCAAACCAAATACAAGAGGTAGCAAACGATACTTTACAAGAGGGAAAAAAGTGACGTCTGTATGTTACAAAAGCGTACAAAGCACAAGCAGAGGTATAAAAATGCACTAAATGGCAGATACTAAGAACACAAGAACAAACGTTACATTACATGAGGCAATGGTGGCAATTGTGCATGTATCAAAAGCAAACAAAATACAAGAGGTGGCAAACGATACATTACAAGAGGGAAAGTGACGTGTGCATATTACAAAGGAGTACACAATACAAGTAGAGGTTTAATACTGCAATAAATGGCAGGCTCTCAAACCCAAAAAACACATTGGGAAGGCACTTCTATAGTCATGGAGAACAGAATTTCCTATAATGGAAGGAATTCCTTCAGATAATAGAGAGGTATCATACTGCAATAATCTTGCAGATACCACACGACTTACAGAGTTGCGCCCGCAGTCTGATGTCAGTCCCCCAATAGGCCTGTGCTCCACTCCCTGGGCACCAGTGTAGACAGCTGGGGTCGTAGGGCAGCTGTCAGCCGCAGCCCTGTTCCCCCTCACCCCTGTGGGCGGCTACAGCTGGACCGAGACGGTCTGTCATCTCGCGGCTTGGACCCCCCGCCCGTGACTGACTCACCGTGGGTCCTCCACCAGCCAGGCCCGGCCCGCTCCACGCTGCGTGGCGCCCGCCCACTGGCGGAGACCGGGGACGGCTCGGAATAAAGTGTTTTGTACACCAAAGGGGCACGTGCGGACTCCGCAGCCAATCAGCGCCCGAGGAGCCTGTGCAGCACGCTAGGATTGGTGAAGGTGCCAACGATGCTCCAATCCTAGGTTATTTTAAAGATTACGCAGCCCGCCTACTCCCCGAATATGTCTAGCCGTGGGATTGGCTGTCGTGAATGCCGGAAGTGCTGACATTATTTATAGACTAATGTCACGCTCTACACGAGTAACAACGGACAATAGGCTGAAACTACGGATTGTCCTTGTTAGAAATGGCAGGTGGTTGCCTTGCACCAGAGGCTTTAAGCCTATCCCCGGTTTCCACAGCAGTCTATTAAATTAGGGTCTCTTCCCATTATTGAAAATTCTATTGTCCATGACTATGGCAGTGCCTTCTGGCAGTTTGAGTGTTTACCATTTATTGCAGTATTATCCTTGTACCTGTGTATGGTACCCTTTTGTAACTTGCACACGTCACTTTTCTCTTGTAACACACTGTATGTTACCTCTCACATTTTTTTTATTTTTGTTTTATTTTTTGCTTTTAGATACTTGCTCAAGTGCCACCATTGCCTACGTAACGTTTGTTCTTGTGCTGGAGTGTCTGCCATTTATTGCAGTATTATACTTCTACTTGTACTTTGTACGCTTTTGTAACCTGCACACATATCACTTTTTTCTCCTGTAATGTACCGACTGCTACCTCATGTATTTTGGTTGCTCACTATTGTCACTTTTGATTCATGTAACTTAACGTTTGCTTTTGTAATTTGTTCACTTGTAATTTTCTCCTCATGTATCATTACTTTTCCTATTGTGAAGCGCTCTGACACCTTCGGGTAAAGTCCGCGTTATATAAAATCGCATAAATAAATTTGCATCACTTGTCGCCCCCCAAACATAAGCTCTGTGTAATAAGTGGAGAAGTGTGGCTCAATGGTTAGAGCAGGCAGACCTTGATGCAAAGCTCTGGCCAGGGACCAGGGTTCGATTCCAGCCACGGCGGGTCTCCGGCTCATTAATTCCCCTGACTGGATATTCTCGCCTCAGTGCCTGTTCTGATCATGGGTCCCACGCTGCAACTCTGGGCAATAGCTTGCTTAGTCTCCACAACGGTCCCAAAAGCGCTGGGATGCCTGGCTGCACCTGGGGGGTGCCCAGGAGTGGACATTTCCCAGGAAAGCCAGGAAGGGTTCCTAAGCGGTATACGGACAGCGCCGGGACACCTCCGGTGGAGGTAGCTGTGCGCTTTACAAATTACGACATAAGTGCCTCTATCGTCCAGGAGCAAAGTAGGCTATAGCCCCCACCCCCTCGGTTCCCGTGGCCTTCTCCACTGTCTCCGCACCCCCACATAGGGAAGACTTCACTGTTGATAAAATCTTTTAGCGTCACAGAGCTCTGTGTGCTCTATAATATTTTCTCCATGGATACTGTAAACTTTAACCCAGGCAGTGCTTAATTTGAGCCGATGGGGCCACCAGCACTTATTTTTACTCGTCAGAAGTTGACCCAGAACAAGAAAGCGAAAAAACACAAAGCGGAAAGACTAACACAAAGGGAACAAGCATTGGCATAGCCAATAGGTCTCGCCTTTGGGACCTTATACGTGTTTAGCCATGCAACAGTTGATGTTGTTGCTCCAAAGATATTGTGCTGGATAACTAAACACGTATAAGGTCCCAAAGGCGCGACCTATTGGCTATGCCTAAACCCTCTACTATAGCAGCTAGAGGTGTTGTGGGTGTTGCACTGTGCCAATTGGCTGATAAGGCACTAAATGTTGACTCTTGTGGGCTTCGTCTGTCTTCAGGTTTGCAGAACAGAAAGAGCTGAGGCGTGTAGGCCTACAGCTGACAACTGAGCCAAGTGCGTGAAGGAGACAGATGATAGAATGAATAAAATGTGGAAAACCAGAAAAGTAGAGGCATCAAACAGATAGAGGTACAGAGAAAGATAAGAAAGTAAAAATCAAAGAGGGAAGAAAAGAAAAAGATTGCTAAATATAAATGGTGAAATGAGGAAGGGAAAAAAGGAAGGAAATAAGTATGAATGTGTAATATCGTGGCCAGGGCCTGGGGCAGCGGGCATAAAGACACACGGAGGCACAGTTGGATTAGTGGCCATCTCCAAACCGAGCCACGCCCAGAGGCCTGGGCTATTCATTTAGTCTAACACGTAGTGCCAGCGTACGCCAAGCCAACTCATTAAGGTATGCTCACAGGGGGCGGTGGTCTAGCGGGACCACCACCCAGTACAGGAGGAGACGTGGACTGTTCCACTGTCTCCACAACATTACATTATGGAAGGATAAAACAAATAAATGTGAAGGGAAGAGTAGAAGGAAGGGTGAAACAAAAGAAGGGTGCAAAGAAGGAAGTGTGGAAGGAAGAATTAAAATAGGGACAGAAGGAAAGGGGGTTGGAGGAAAAGAGGAAAACAAAGAAGGGTGAAAGAAGGTTTGGAAAGATGAAAGGACGAGTGAAAGGATGGATGAATGAAAAGAGGACTGTAAGACTGCTGGAACAAAAGGATGAATGGAAGGGTGGAAATATGGAAGAGTGCATGGAAGGGACAGGGAGTTGGGTGGCTGGATGAGTTGAGAATGGAAGGAAGAAAGGATGGGTGAATGGATGAACAGTGAAATGATGACTGGGAAGATCAATAGAGGACAGGAAGGAGGGAAGGGTGAAAGGATGAATGAGTGAATAGATGGGTATTAGGTGAAAGGATAATAGAAGAGAAAGTGATTGATAGAAAAATGTGTGGGTGGATGTAAAAGGTGAAATAGTGGATAAATGGGTCGTGGATTGATGAAAAGGTAATTGAAGAAATGGATTAATAGGTGGATGGGAGGGGAAAGGATGGATGGGTGTATGAAGTGGAAAGGACGAATGGATTAATTGATGAAAGGAAGGGTGGAAGGGAAGTTTTGTAAGGAAGATTGGGCTAGCTGATGTGCTTGCTCGTTGTCATTGGACATAGGATTCAAACTGGTAGGTATCTTAATTGTATGCCACTTTCTTTGTTGAGAGTGAAAGTATCTTGTAGTTACTGTGAAGCAAAATCTCGCAGGGGCAAAAAGGTAAGTAAACTAAGAAACTTTGCAAACTTCACAAATTAAAAAAATGGCAAGTCTGCCAGTGTAGGAACTTGCACAGTTGTAAGTAGCATCTCGTTGGTGACTAGAGAAGTGGTTAGTGCAAACATTTATTTATTGAATTTAAGAAAGGGTACATTTAGCAGAGCGTGCACTATAGAAATGAAACGGTCAATTGAACCCAGACAATAATATACCAAGAACGGTCCATGAAGCCGGGGCTGGCATGTGTTCCTTCTGAACAGAGTGGATAGAAGACAAATGAGAGCAATGAGGAGCATGAGATTTCAAACTCCTGAACTGAGTAGAGACAAAGCACCACAAGCATTGACAAAGCCAAAAGGTTTTGCAGATGGGCGAGCTATTGGCTTTGTCATTGTCTTTTACCCATGTTGTACAGCAGCACGCCTGCCGTGTAGCATGACTGAAAGAAGAAACAAAAGTGGTATAATGCCAGCGGTGCTGGCTGTGTAATAACTTTTGTCAAAGCACTACAATGCAGCACTCAGCTATTTTTAAAATAATTTTAAGCCATGCAACATGGCTAATAGTTATGGGAAAATTGCTATGACGGCCGGCACTGTTTATTATGTTATTAGGGAAAAGGTTTGAAACACGTGTACATGTATATTGGTTTTCCATATCGTGACAGTGAAATGTGCGTGCCTTGCTTTGCTTGCTGGTGCACTCAATCTCTACACATGCACTCAGTGGACAGAAGAGAATGTGTGTATATATATATATATATATATATATATATATATATATATATATATATATATATATATATATATATATGGATCAATTTCTGTTCCCAGTTGAAACCACAGAAGTAACGGACCACCACACGGCTTGCAGAGTGTCACAGCGAACTTTTATTATCCATTTTGCAGCAGTTCAGGTAGGCATGACGCGTTTCGGGCAGGGATATATATATATACACTTGCCATGCTTTGCAATATGAGCTACTCATAGAACCCGGGGTTCAGCTGGTGAGTGGTAAAGTCCCTGCACTGACCTCTGCTTTCTGTTTGGAATTATTAGTACAGGCCTTATTTAATGGATGTCTGGGCTCTGCTTTTCTAAGCTCCATCCATAAATTATCATCTATTCCCTTTCAAACCAACCCCCTCCACAAACAGTCACCTGTGAACGTGGATCATTTCACCTAGCAGCATAGCGTACTACTATTGATACATTAAATACAAGCCATGTTTTCTAAGGCTCCTCAGCTGGGCTACAATCTGGAGTATCTCCTGCTTGACATACTGCAAACATACCTTATAGCACTAATGAGCTCTGTGCTCAGGCCCAGCCTGGTGCAGCCAAATATGTGTTTGGTGTGGCTCCATTATTTCCAACTAGCACATTATAGTGCTTTTTAGGTCTCGCGACCTATCGATGCGCGCATGCGCATCGAGCGGAGCGAGAATTCAAGCGACGAAAACATCATGAAACCACCAGCTTTTTCATGGCGTTTTCATGAAGTTCATGTGAACCACGTGTTCAAACATGAACGCGCATCAGCCTCCCTCCATTTGCCGCACAGCACATCAAAGGGCTTCGCCCAGCGTGCGCTCTGCGGCTTCTCGGCTTCTCCTCCCCTAATTACAGCCTTCCTTGCATTTCTCCTCCCCCTCCCCAGCCAGCTTCCCCCAGGCCATGTTCCCTCATCCCTCGCACCCCCTCCTCCTTCAGCTTGAGCTGCGTGAACACGAGGGGCACTATATTGTTTTGACTTGTTGGTGAAATTGGTGAAAACTAAAACTTGTTACTTGCTCGTCACTCCCGTGGGCTGTGCTGTGAGTACTCTGCAGCTTATCCCCTTTCACAACAAAATATCCCTTTCTCACCCGTCTGTTTCTCCCCCACTCCACCTGTGTTGCCGTCTCACTCATGTGCTTTCTTTCTCAGCAGAAAGACATTACATGTCAGACAAATACTCCATAGCCAGGGTTTCAATTAGCTGTTGATGTTTGGAACAGCATTGCATCACAAGCGACAGCAGCTTTCTCTTTTCACAAAAACGTACTTGGCTGCAGCAAGAGTACAAACGTTTTGCATTTTTAAACGTTCCTTGGTGGATCACTTCCCCCTCCTTCGCTCCCCTTCTCAATGAACCCCTCCTATCCCTGCATCCTTCTCTGACTCCGTCTCCCCATTCGATCACACTCATCTCTGTCCTTCCTCCCCTTTTTGACCAGCCCTTTCCGTCATCAGCCAGGGTAGCAGCCGGGTACAATATGTCCTCTTTGACACCCTGCCGTGCAAGTCGTAGGGACTTGCATAACATACGTTACTTTGCTGCACATATATTGTCAAACTCCTAGAAGAAGATAGTGCAGTATCATTTAATTTTTATATATTGCTGATAACCATATAGACAGTGCAGCACACAGAAGGACTAAACTATTTAGCAGATATCAAGGCAAACGTTTTTTAAATTATTTTTAAAAAGCAGCAAAAAAAAAACAAGCATTGGCATTGCCAATAGGTCTCGCTTGTGGGACCTTATAAGTATTTAGTTTTGCAGCACAATATCCGATTATGCAACAAGGATATTGTGCTGCAAAACTAAATACTTCTAAGGTCCCACAAGCGAGACCTATTGGCAATGCCAATGCTTGTTTTCATAGCGCTCGAATGCACCTCAGCGCTATTTCATCATAACTTTCAGCCATGCAACACAGCTAAAAGTTATGGGAAAAGCGCTATGACTGCAGGTTTGTGGGGTAAAGCATCATGAAATAAGGGAGTGGTAAGGAGGAGGAAAGCTGTTCGGAGGGAGGGGAGGAGGGGGATATAGAAGGGCCAAACAGGGGCAAGGTGGATAAAGAAACAAACAACTTGTGGGTGGGGTGTGGGAAATAAACAATGGCTAAGAAATATGACAACGTGCGGGGGATATAGTAGCACAAATGAGGGGTGGGTGGGAGGTATAAATAACAACAAGAAAGAAAGAAAGAGGAACAACATAAAGAAATCCGAACAGGCGTGTAGGATAAAGAAACACAGGCAAGGCAAACAGTACCTGAAGTGGAGGGACAGAAATTAAGGTAAATATATCTGGGCTTGGTCCATGCTCACAGGATAAAAACGCATTTGCAATGCAATTGGTCCCCCTTTTGGGAACTTATAAGTATTTTGTGATGCAGCACATTAGATGCAGTGGAAGGCGAAGCTGATACACACACAGCATCACTTACATGCTTGGTGTCAGCGACGCGCTATAGGCCAGCACCAAGTCAGCTAGCCTATAAAATTACCCAAAAGAGAGGACGATGTGATGACGTTTTTTAAAGTTATGCCCTGCCGATTCGCCTGTAGAATAGGGCCTAAATGCTCCTCCTCTTCCACAGAACACGGATGGTGCCTTACTTGATGCACAGGGAAACGGTGGGGGGAGAGAAACGCTGTGTTTGTGCTCGGAGGGTGGGGAGAGAGCTCAACGCGAACCGCGAGGTGGAAATCAATAAAGCACAGCATGAGAGCATATATTTTGATGCTCTGAGGTGGTCTAATAAAAATAAAAATGAAATAGCGTGTTCAACAAAAGGAAAGACAGCCATAAGCTGAGCGCAAGCGTGGACAAAAAACAGACTCAATGTACACTCTGCATTCCTGCTTTGAAGGTAGGGGGCTTCTAACGTGAACCAGGAGGGGGGAAAACAATAAAGCGTAAGAGCTGCCCACATGTGTAACATTATCGAGAAACGAAGGGCAGCCATGCGATCAAGGAAAGGCAGCAATCAACTGAGAACGAGCCTGCGGTCTGCACTTTTCAAGCACTCGTGGCAGCATCCACCTTGCGGGAGCGAGCAGTGGCGCAGCCACGTTAATTACAAACATATGGCCCATGCGCGCTGCTACTCGCTCCCGCAACGTGGATGCCGCCATGAGTGTGCTTGAAAAGGAGCAGACCGATTGCTAAAGGTCATCTCCTAGGGCAGCGCATGCACGCTGCCTACGCAAGACCTAAAAAGCAGGAACCTGCAACAGTGAGATAAAGGGGCAGGGAGCATCTGGTAATGGATTTAAAGTGGCACCGGGTGGATTTAAGACTACTCAACCTGGTACTCAGCACTCCAGCATTTAATTGCACCGGCAGCAGGCTCCTTAGCAGAGCAATGGGCACTGGCCCTCGTTCATTTGACTAATTAAGCACCCACTGTGTAAGCTGTAAATCAGGGTCTTTAGTTTTGTAACCTAAGTTCACCATCATATTATGGGTTTGTTTAGCACAGCCCCATCAGCAAAAGGTTCTCTGTAAGTGGAATGTAATCCAGTGGGCCATGGGGAAAGCTGGTGCTACTGGCCATTAACCATGAGGGTTAAGGTTATTTGCCTCTGCAGTCTTGTGTTCCATTCTACTACGACCCTGGAAACTGGGCTGAGGACAACTCCTTCAGCACTTGACTTCCAGTGGTAGCGATGGCGAACAGTTACAAGCTTCTCAAGAAGATAGTGTGGGGATGCTCGAGCTCAGCACTTAACATACACACAATAGTATAATAAATGTTTGTGTCTGAAGCAGTGCTCGACTTTCAGGAAGAAAAGTACTTTAATGCATTAGAACTAAATACTACACAGGTAAATGTACACAATGCCATTTAGTTTCCTGTGCTAGAGTAGGTCAGCGCCTGTTCCCATTATTGACCCTGTTCTCCCACCACCTTATGTTCCCAGCGAGTTTCTCTCCCGGTCTGAATCTAGTATGATTAGACTTAGGTGCACATTGTACCGCATAATGGTATTACTACAGTTTCTTTTAATTTACTTCACTTTTTGTTTCCCAACCAGTAAACAGACCAGCGCTTCTTGGACAGCTGCCCGGCTTCTTCAGTGCTCATTCGCTACCCTCTTCCAGGCTGCTTGGAGTTCCACTTGACTTGCTCACTGGGTGCATCTGGGTGATGCAGCAGAGGTAGGGGACTCTTCTCAGAAGAGTGCTGGATCGCCTCATGGCTGGTCTGGAGAGTGCTCGGTGCATCCTTGGGCTGCTCGGGAGCTGGCTGGGTTTGAGCAGATAGTGAGGCCCTGCACAGGTCTTGCTGGTTGAATAATGGACCACAGCCTCTGGCACGCTGAAGTCTCAGGTCGCACAGCTGTTCTGGGTCATTCTGCAACTGGGTGCAGGTACAGAGCTTCAAGCCATTGTCACCCCGAGTGGGATGGGTATGCTCAGACGTGAGTCCCATGCTCTCCACACCACTGGAGTCAAGCTATCCTGGCTGAAGACGGCTGATAGCCAGAAACCGGTCGTAGGATGCTTGATTCCAGTCCAGGAAAGACATGGCTTGGCAGTTCGGGCTGGACTGTTCCCATGAGGCACAGGGTCAAGGCTGATTTGCATATGGCCATGTCTGAACTGGGGTGGTGTGGAGTGCAAAAAAACGATGGATTTAGGCCCAGATCTCTGTACTGGGGTGAATGTATGACATTGTTCTGCATTCTGTCCATCAACTGTTGTTTTGCACAGAACTTCAAGCCATGCCACATTTTCACAATTCAGGTGGAGCAGTTCACATCACTCTACAACTTCACAGGTCAAGCAGAGCAGCTCAGATCATGTCACAGCTTCACAGATCGGGCTGAGAGGCTCGGGTCATGCCACAACTTCACTTTTGCCAGTGGGAATCCACTGGAGAGTCTGGGGCTGCTGGCTGGGGGTCTCACAGATCGCTCTTTCCAGTTTTGCACTTCTCATGATCCATAGCGCCCGGGCCATGCTGCACCTTGCTCCTTATGGACATTCACTTCTCGTGAAGGGTTGATTAATTTCTTCCCACTCTCAGCAGACACACTGGCATCTAGGCACTTCAGGACAAGTAATCAGCTGTTAAAGCTAGGGATGGACTCAGGCGAGGGCCCTCACCTCTGGGAAGCTGGCTGTCAGGCAGAACCCAGCTCTAGTTGCATAGTAGTCCTTTGCAGGGCTTTTACTGGCCATAGCAGGCACCGGGCATTTCCCCGGTGGGCCACTAGGGTGGGGGCCGATTTTGGATCCCTGGGGGGCCGTTTTTTTGTTACGGGGGTCGGCAATATCGGCCCCCAGTAACAAAATCGGCCGAAACCGGCCCTCGCACACTGCTTTGCTGCACTCCCCCTCATCCCAGGGGGGGCTGGCTGAGCAGTGTGCCAGGGCCGGTTTCTGTTCCCAGTCCGGCCCTGGTCCCTTGAGTACTCTGTGGAGCACTGCCTTAGTTGTCATAGAGAACTTGGATTTGGAATAACAAGTGGGTCAGTGGTTTTCATATTTATACAATAAGAGCATCAAATACATTTGGATCTACTCGCTCCAATCTGAGAACTGCTTTGAAGTGATTGTTCTTTCCAGTGTCTTCTCCTGGCTGCTCTCCAGACACAGCCTTTGTTTACTGTGATTCTTCTCACAGCCTGGAGCACCCACAACAGAGGCACCCAAGGGGTGTGAGCTTTCTGCACCTGGTTGTCATAAGCTACACTGAAGTGTGATGAGTGGAAAGACAAAATGCTGGCCTCACCTACAAGGTCCCATTCACCTTGAATAACAGAGAATGCAGTTAAATTTTTCAACCACACTGTAACAAATGACAAAGCTTCAGAAAGATAAGCAGAAGCTCCGTTCAGCACAAGGCCTAACTGAATTTCTAAAGGGGCTATGTCCCTCCCTCCGCCCTACCTCCTCCATTCCATAGTTCAGGTCTCTTCCCTAAAGCTTCATCAATACACTTCCAGTGTCTGGGAATACAGCCTCACCTCCTTCTTTTGCACAAGGACATGCTTAGGATGTCCAAAACGGATCCCACAAGCCTCCATTACTCTGGTTCACTTGTAAACACCATTCATGTACTACACAGAATAAATACTCAGACACACCCATAATACGCTGAGGGTGTTAGTGCAGGCTAGTACATATTACCAAAACTTTATAAGAGTGGGCCAGTAGGCCTCCTCTCCAGTGACACAGATACAAATGTCTGGTCACAACTATGGTGTCACAAAGCACTGTACATTCTCACCACGATTGTATTGACAGTGACAGGAATTGGTGTTCACGGTCTGTACAATGAAGGCCCTTTGGTGAGCCCTTTCAGGTCACAGGACAAGTTTAGGTCCTCACTCGTAAAGGCATACACCTAGGCCTCTGGCACACACTAGATTAGTTTTAGACTAGGACCAAGATAAAAAAAACATCAGGACACACACAGTTTGGCATTAGGATAGGCGAACACAACTCCACACCACGCAGGAGACATTCGTTTTCCAACTTAGGCAAGCCAGCAGTTGCAGAGGGCGAGCCAATTAGGGGATCTGGCATGGCCCTAAAAGCTCAAGCATGAGCCACGTCATCAAAATTATTGGCATGTAAATCATGCAACAAACGTCACTTTACAAAAATGATATACATTCCTCAAAAATCAAAAAGTGTATTGTGTATTTTGTTTTATATTTGGAGGTGTTTCACTTTGATACATCGAATTATATTACTTAATTGAGTGGCATTTATCACAAGTGAGGTTTCCTAAACATGAACTTTGAAACATTCATAAACACCCACCCCCCTTTGCCTGGATGTGGGAAAGTGGCTCCATATATACTGGACAATAAGGAAGTACAGTGTGTATAGAGTCCACAAACCCCCAGGGTATAACAGAGGTTAAAGTCAGGACTGACCTTACTCTCCAAAGTGGTAGCTTGGTCGAGCAGTAAGGCAGTACCAGAGGGCAGTGCAAAGCATTTGTTGTACACACTCAGGCAGCAAAAGATTTCACACACTCAAAGACTGAACTCCAGGCCAATGGTTGTTATATCCAAAGATATAGTTTTATTTTTAGAACCAACAAGCATAAAAATATACTTTGCTAGGTATGAATACTTCGGAATTCAGAAGATTTTATATGAATATTTTCAGTTTTCAAAATGTTCGAGTCAAAATTGGTCAATGTTATCCAATGGCAGGTAAGTGAGTTACCGGTTTCCAGGTGAGTACTTGGTTGGTGAAGTTATGGTTCTGGGCATAGACTCAGGGGTCCCCCAGGGTCAGGTAAGTACAGTAGGTTCAGCCCCAGCAGCGCAGGGCCGGCCGGGTGCAGAGGTAGTTAGGCCCAATGATATCCAATGAGGGAAAGGGTGCCTTCGGTTGGTGGCTGTGGGAGCTGGGCTCCTGGTCACTTGCTCAGGGTAAGGGGGGAAGTAGGATAGGACAAAGGTGGCACAGCCAGCGGCACTCGGGCGGCTGGGTGCAGGGTGCTTTTGAGCCATCAGGCGCTCAATGTTGTCCAATGGGAAAGGTCAAAAAAGAACAAAGGCTGCAGGCTCGGGGACGGAGACTCTCCAGGGGCGACCAGCACTTCGAGAGGTAAGTTGGGATCTTGGAGCACAGGTAGGTACCCCAAAGGGAGGCACAGGGGGCTGTGGGGCGCCGGGTGCAGGGGTGTCTTTGGGTGTCGGAAAATCTTACCCTCGGCAGGTCACGGTTGGGTTGGCCCCTGGTTCTGAGTCTGCAGGCGTCGGCTGGTTGGTCGAGGAGGATCTTTGGGCACTGGACTTCGGGGCCCCAGTCGCCGGAGGACGTCCTTGTGGTCTTGGTTCGGTTGGGCCCGGCCCGGGCTCAGCGGGTGCAGAGTGGGCTGGTCCGGAGCTTCCTGGCTGGCACCAGGGGGGTTGTTGCAGCTGAGCCTCTGCTGATGGGAGTCCCAGTCTTTAAGAGGGCCAAGGCAGGCAGGTCCTCTGGGTGTCCCAAGGTTGCTGTCCATGGGAGTCGCCGGGATTAGGCAGGACCAGGTTCCAGGATCGACAGGCCTGTAGGGCTGGGGCCAAGTCAGTTGTTGTCGTCCTGTTATCAGCTGCACGGCGGGTCTTCTTCTTCTTGATCTTCTTTCTTCTTTTCGTATTGGGATCTGAGGAAGGAAGGTTCAGGGAGCCCCTAAATACTAAATTTAGGGGCATTACTGGTAGGGCAAGGACAGGGACCAATGGGTCCCTGTCCTGGGGTGAGTACACCCCTTAGCCTGCTCCTCTCCTGTGGGAGGGGGGCAGGAGCCTAGCTGGGATTGGGCAGGGTTGGATTGGATTGGATTGGATGTATATTTGTAAAGCGCGAATTGCTGCCCGAGGGCGTCCAAGCGCTAAGAATACCGTGGAACCAGACTATAGACCCTAGGGCTCCCCATCTACAAGATGGCCGGGGCCCGGGGTCGTGCTTTGCCTCGTCTCCCCCACTTGAGGGGTGTGGTTGGCACAGGCTGGCACCCCCCCCTTCCTGACGTAGTTTTTCCCACCAGAGTGGGGGTTAAGACTGGTGGGGGCCAGTTGCTGGGTACAGCAAATGGTCTGGAGAAGCTCTCAGAGGCGGCAGGCCTTTGAAGCTTCCCCCTGCCCATCCTGGGGGAGGAGACCTAGCACCTCGCCCAGGATGTGCATTGTTGCAGGCCCAGGAGAGCGGGGGTCTCTCCAACCAGGGGTCCAGCAACATGTCTGCTGTGTGGCAGCCTCTGCAGCCACTCAGCCCAGACGTGAATTATAGGTTAGGGGTTCAGAGGGCATCTCTAAGATGCCCTCTGGTGCACTTTACATTAAATCCCACACTGGCATCATTGCGGGTTTAATGTGCTGAGAAGTTTGATACCAAACTTGTCAGTCTTCAGTGTAGCCATTATGGTGCTGTGGAGTTCGTAATGACAACCTCCCAGCACCATATACTCTTAATAGCATCACTGCACTTACAGTGCCCAGGAATGGCCCTGGGTACTGCAGGGGCACAGGGCTCATGCACCTATGCCCACACCTCAGGCATAGGGCACCCAGCTAGAGGGGTGTCTGAAGTATGCCAGGGCAGTGGTTTCTGTGGGCATGCCACACAGGGATGTGTGCCATGTCGACTCTGGTTTTAGTTCTGTACTTAGGCACTCAGCCTGCAAAGGCAGTGTGTGGGTGCCAGGGTACAGGGCCCCTGAGGGTGGCACAATAAGTGCTGCAGTCCTCAGGGGTCTTCTCTGGTCACCATGCCCTGGGTACCTAGGGTACCAAATACTAGGGGCTGACAGGTGGCCATAGATGCCAATTGGGTTTTGTTTCAGAACCGTTTTAGGTAAGGAACACAGGCCCTGGGTACCTGGTTGGCAGGAGCCCAGGGCACACTCAGTCAAAGCACATCAGCAATTCAGAAAACAGTGGGGGCATACCAAGGCAAGAAATATGGCACTTTCTCACACTGGAGAAGGCCATTCATGAACCAAAAGGCAATCAGATAGCACGTACCTCCATATATGGCCTTTATTAATAACATAAGTAAGGCAACATCATAGTCTATAAACCAAACACAAGAGAGGTTTTTGTACTGCTCACACCACAAACTGATGTATCTCAAGGTACTCTCAAATGCAGTCAGGGTCTTATATAATTGGGCAATGCAGAATTTAGGACCAAAGCATTTCAGAGTTAGATGTAGGTGTGTCCAATCTATTGAGTCAAACGTTTTTTCTGCATCTGGTTACAGAATAGCTCTAAGTTTTTAGTCATTTTTAGTGTTGTCCACTGTCTAATGTGAAGGCAAGATGCTCCCGCTGGCATAAATCCAGCCTGGTCTACGTGTATTAAAGATGTGATCACTCCTGCCAACCTCATTGCCAGGGTCTTGGCTAGTATTTTGCTTTCTGAATTTAACACTGAAATGGGCATGTAAGAGTACCAGAGGTCTTGGGGTTTGCCATGCTTATGAATTACCACTATGATAGTATGAGTAATGTCTGGTGGGAGTTCCCCCTTGTCCCTGGCTGCGTGGAAAACATTTCTAAGATAAGGTTTAAGTTGTGGGGCTAGGGACTTATACATTTCCACTGGACATCCACTCTGTCCCGGTGTTTTCCCAAATTACATGGCCACGAGGGCTTCTTCTATCTCCTTATTGGATAGGTCTGCCTCTAATGCATCACGATCTACCTCGTCTAGCCTCGGGACCTTTAATTTTCCCATGGAAATGCTGTATTGTCTTGTTCTGACTTCCCTTCCCATGCTGTGTACAACATATAAAAAGACAGTGCAAACTCCTGTGCTGTGTCTCTAACAGTGTTGACTAGCTTTCCATGTTCTGTCCACATTTTCGCCAACCATCTGGCCTCTTCTGCCCAGCCATGCCACGAGGCGGCCTGCTTTATCACCTGTTTCACACAACTTTCTCTGTATCAAGATATGATGGTTTCGAGCTGCATTCCACATACGGTTGCAGAGCTGCTCCCGGGCTTCAACCAGTTGCATATATATCTCTGAGTCTCATAATCTTAGCCGTTCTCTTTCCAAAGATATAAGCTGTCTTTCTAGGTTGCATTCCGGTTCTTCCTTACCTCTCCACTATACAGCCACTATGTTCTGAGCGTATCTTTAAGCACTGCCTTGTAAGCCTCCCATAGAGTCACAGGGGAGTCCACTGACTCTTCATTCTCTTGATAGTATAACTGTGAGTCTACCTGCAGGGTCCTAATAATATCCTTATCCTGAAGAGCCCACGTATCTAATCTCCATAGGTGGGCCGAATCTTGTCTGCATGCCGCTACGATCTGCAGCGGAGAATGGTACGATTTAGCCCAAACTAGTTATTCCACCTGTCCCACCGAGTGCTCACCTGCCAGCCTGGAGCACGTAGTCTAGACGTGAAAGTGACCCATGTGCCCTTGACAGATGTTAATATTTTCTGTTCGTCAGGTGCTTCTCCTTCCACACATCTACCAGTGCCATGGTATGTACAAAATGTGCCAGGCCCGTGTTTCCATGCTGTGCACTCAGTGGGTATCTGTCATGTTGCCTATGCGTCACCTCATTAAAATCCCCACCCACCAAGTTTGTCTGTGTCTAATAATATGGCCCCCAATTTGTCCAGGGTTCTGCGCTGTAGCTGGACAGGGGTATATACGTTCACTATAAGGAGTTCTCACCTGTTCTATCTACCCTGTACTACCACATAGTACAACTCGGGCCTATTGTTTAATTACTTGCAAGGGGGGATGTTTCTTGGCTAGTAATGCCACACCTCTCAAACCTCCTGTGTAGCCTGTGCGCGCCAGCATGGCGTACCTGCTGCTGTGAAGGTATTTACAGTTATTTCCCAGCATGTGTGTGTCTAGAAGCAGCGCTATATCTGGGGAGTACCACCAAAGGTATTGTGCTACCAGTTCACTTTGATCTTGCAGTTCATTCCATTTACATTCCAGGAAAGGACTTTCAATTGGTCTTCCACCAGGCCCACGTGTATGGTCAGGATTTGCTTTGTGGCCAGGGGATGATCCCTTATCCCCCATGTGTCCCCCCTCTTCTTGTGTTGCAATATCTGAGGTGTATGCAGTGTCCTAAGTATAGCACATGAAACTTTATCCTGTGTTCCTCCCAACTTTACCTGTATGTGGACTTTGAACCACCCACTTCCCCAACTGTGGAAATGCCTCTCACGCCTACACAATGATCCTACCCCAAAACTAACTTAGAGGCCAGTCAACCCACTCCTACAGTGGCTTCACCACTTACCCAACCTCAAGTCTTGAACCCTGCAAGCTGATTACCCATCGGGGACCCTGATTTGTCTGAGCGCCCCTCCAACTCCCTCTCTGTCATGGTCATCTCTGGCATCCGTGTCAGTGGATCGATCATCAGTGGTATTCCTCGCGGGTTCTGCAGTCACCCCCTTTTGTCACTGCATTGATCGGCTGCCTCTGTTTTGCCCAATGGGCATGTCACCACCGATCTCCTGTGGGTCACTCTGGCCCTTGTGTTTTCATCCTGGCTGTTCCTGGGTAATCGCTCCCCGAACCATTACCATGCCTGGTCCAGATTCTCGAAGTAGGAATCCTTACCCTGGAAATAACCCGGAGTTTATCAGGGGTGAGTTACATGAGTTTGAGTTTGAGTTTAAAAATTCTTATATAGCGCTCTTACACCAGCGGTTTCATGGCGCTGTAACTGGCAGATCTCCACGAAAGACAGGGAAGGGAGGTCGGGTAACAGGGAATTAAATAAAAATTTTACTGAAGAAGTAGGCTTTAAGTTTCTTTCGAAACTGGGAATATGGGGTTAAAGATCTAAGATCAAGGGGTAATGAGTTCCAAAGGGTTGGGGCAAGGGTCGCAAATTTTGAGCCCCCCCACTTTTTCCGGCGAAACCGGGGAACCATCAAGAGGGATTGAGAAGAAGATCGGAGCTCCCTAGCTGGCAAGTAGGGGATAATCTCCGAAGAAATAAATGCAGGGGCCGTACCCAATCGAGCCTGGTAAGTAATAGATGCAAGCTTGAATTGGATACGTTCCCGAACCGGAAGCCAATGTAAAAGTTTCAGAAGGGGGGTGACATGTGAGGATTTAGGAAGGTTAAAGACCAGCCGCGCCGCCTGGTTTTGGATCATCTGCAACCGCCTGAGACTATATGCAGGAATACCCGCATACAGGGCGTTGCCATAATCCAGGCGGGAGATGACCATCGCAAGGATGATCAACTTCAAGGCCTCAAAGGTGAAAAATCGAGAGACCTTGCGGATGGTACGAAGAGACAGGAAAGAGGAAGAAACCACAGAACTAACCTGGGAGTGAAGGGTAAGGTGAGAGTTGAGTTTAATACCAAGGGTTTTTACCGAAGAAGAGGGGACCGGAGAGGGACCAAGGGAAGGGGGCCAAAAAAGTGAAGACCAGGGACTGGAGCAACCACCTGTCAGCACCAACTCGGTCTTATCAGGGTTGAGTTTCAGGTGGTTGAAATCCATCCAGTCCCTGATGAAAATCATAGTAGACTGGAAATTAGAGATAGAGGCAGAAGAAGAGGACAGATTGAAGACAAGTTGAAGGTCATCCGCATAGTTGTATACGGTGACCTCCATTTGTTGTAAAGAAAAAATGAGGGGAGAAATGTAAAGATTAAACAGAAGCGGTGAAAGGGAGGAGCCTTGGGGGACCCCGCACAGGACCTTCCGAAAGTCCGCAGTGAAATCACCCAGGCGAACTGCCTGGGTGCGGTCCCTCAGGAAGGAGGACAACCAAACCAGGGCCGTACCCCCGATCCCCGCCGCCGCGACACGGGAAAGTAAGATGGTATGATCCACCGTGTCGAAGGCGGCAGAGAGATCGAGGAGGACCAGAGCTTGGAATTGATTGGTGTCCCTCCCCTCCCTGAGGTTGTCGAGGACCGAGAGGACTACGGACTCCGTAGAGTGTGCGGGGCGAAAGCCAGCCTGGCGGGAAGCCAATACCCCATTTTCTTCCACAAAGGTGCCCAGCGACCTGGTGACATGGCGCTCGAGCACCTTTGCCAAAAATGGTAGGAGAGAAATGGGGCGAAAGTTGGCTGGGATCGAGGGGTCTGCGCCAGGTTTTTTTAAAATGGGTAAAATAATAGCTGATTTCAAGGGGTTGGGGACAACCCCCTGAGAGAGTGAACTGTTTAGTAAGTGAAGGGGAGGATCAGAGCAAGAGATGTAAATGTGACGGAGTATATGAGCGGGACAGGTGTCCAGGGGAGAGCCAGATTTTACAAGGGGGATTAAAGATGTGAAAGATTCCTTGGTCAGAAGGGGAAGAGAGTTTAATTGTCCTTGGGAAGGGGGGCACTGAGGATCAACAAAAGACGGGGAAGGTGCAGGGATATTAGCTTTAATGGCAACAATTTTATCAATGAAAAAGCTATTCAGAGAGTGACAGAGGGCAAGGGAAGGAGAGGGCTTAAGAGAGGTACGATCTGAGAAGGCTAGGTTCTGAACAATTGAGAAGATTTCCCTTGATTGGTTCTCGGCTGTGAGGATCCTGGAGGAGAAATAGGTCGTTTTGGCGGCCAAGATGGCATTCTTATATTGAGCTAATAAGGTGGTAAAATCAGCTCTTAAGATGGGACAGTAGTTTCTCCTCCAGGCCCTCTCAGCACGGCGTACCGATAATTTGATGGTTTTCAGGTCATCGGTAAACCACAGGTTAGCATCTTTCTCCCGCTTGGAGGTCAGACGTTTCAAGGGGGCAATGGACTCACTGGCTGAGGAGAGCCATTGTTCGATGCTGTTAACCTGAGCCAAGGTGGAGAGCCCGTGTAGGGCGGGATAAGAAGCACTTAAAAGAGCTGATAAGTTCGCCGGGTCAACTCTACTCCACGAGCGGACCCAGACATTTTTGGGAAGGGGGGCCCTAACTGGAGAGCTGATAGAAAGAACAAAAGAAATCAGGTGATGATCAGACCAGGTGCAGGGAGAAATAAGAAGGGAGTCGACAGGGCAGTTCAAGGACCAGATCTGGTCCAAGATATGCCCCTTGACGTGAGTTGGGGAAGATACGTGAGAAACAAAATTAAGAGATAAAAGTGTGTCTGAAAACTCTCTAGAAGATGAACACTCTGCTGGGTCAGAGGGCCAAAAATTAAAATCACCCAGTAATAACACCGAAGAGTTGTTGACCGAAAGGGTGGCTAACACCTCCTGGAAGTCAGGGAGAAATCGTAGAGGCGACTGGGGGGGTCGATAAATGAGAAGACAGGTGAGAGGGGGGGATGTGGACGTGGTTCGGATGGCAAGATACTCTGTGGTGGCAATATCGGGGAGAGAAAGCAGTTGAAATGGAAGATCAGACCGGGCAATGACCGCGACGCCACCCCCCGCTCTGCCGGATGAACGATCGGCCCGAAGTGCATAGTAGGGGGCGGGCAATGTAGCTAGCAAGATGGGTAGGGAGTCATCACAGAACCATGTCTCGGTTAAAAGGAGAAGATCAGGTGCATGCTGATCTAACAACACTGATAGTTCATGTGAGTGAGCCACCGCCGATCTGGTATTCAGATAATACGCCTTAAGGGTCTTAACTGGGGCAGTATTGACGGCTTCTATGGGAGGGGAGACCGGAGTAGGAGAAGTGAATGAACAGGAACAGTGAGAAGGAGGGGATAAATCTAACTGGGATATCCGTGAGTGTATAGAAGCAGATAGCACCCACGGACCCTGTAGCCTATGAAGCTGGGAAGAGGTGTAAGAAATGATTTGGGCAGAGGATTGTGCCCCTAGCCCCGGTCGGCCGCGGACGGGCGCAGACGGGCTTAACTTAGGCGCAACTTCGGCGCGCCTTCGTCGCGCCCGCTGCGCCCGCCCGCTGCGCCGTCGGTGAGGGGAAGTGATTATATAGGGACACATGTGGGGGGAGTTGTGAGCGGGGCGTGGCAGGGGGTGGAGGAGCCAGAGTAGTGCACGCCCAGCCCAGACCCGCCCAAGGTGTACTGGCCGCCCGTCCCACTCCCCACGCGAGGCAAGGAGGGGGCGATCAGCGGAGGCGGTCTGGCTGTCTGGGTCGTGAAAGCAGGCGAAGGGGCAGCCAAGAAGTTGCTGGCGCTGGTTCCGGAGCGCTGAGTGAAATGCGCAGGTAGGCACAAGTCAATAAAAACAAGACGTCAGGGAAGTAAAAGAAACACCGTTGCTCCCGGCGAAGCCTCGGGAGATCTGCAATCACTGCAGGTAGCCCACTGTCAGCCTTTTTGAGCCGTTAGCCAGGGGGGGAGGAGCCAGAGTAGTGCACGCCCAGCCCAGACCCGCCCAAGGTGTACTGGCCGCCCGTCCCACTCCCCACGCGAGGCAAGGAGGGGGCGATCAGCGGAGGCGGTCTGGCTGTCTGGGTCGTGAAAGCAGGCGAAGGGGCAGCCAAGAAGTTGCTGGCGCTGGTTCCGGAGCGCTGAGTGAAATGCGCAGGTAGGCACAAGTCAATAAAAACAAGACGTCAGGGAAGTAAAAGAAACACCGTTGCTCCCGGCGAAGCCTCGGGAGATCTGCAATCACTACTTTACATTCACAGCTTGCAGTTATGCTTCACCATTTTGAATGATTTACATTGCCGCTGTACCAATCTTATATAGTCCAGGAAAATTAGTGCCATCTGGGAGCCATGGAGAGTCTCTTCCATTCCCCTGACTGTGCACAGAATGAGGTCCCTGTCCCTATAATTCAGGAATCGAGCTAGGACTGCTCTGGGTGTCAATCCCGGCAGAGGCTTTCGTAACTGGGCACGATGACCCTGCTCAATGAGGAAATAGGGGGAAAGGTTCTCTGTCGGCACAAAGCTGCCCAACCAGTGTTTAAGGAATTATTCCAGTCAGGATCCCTCCACTCCCTCTGGGAATCTCACAGAGCATAAATTGTTGTGCCTGGAGCGACCTTCGGTGTCTTCTGCTCAGCCGCTAACTCGATCTTTGTCCCTTTTTGATTTTTGCAGGGTCTAGCAGAGTTCTAGGACTGACCCTCAGTGGGACCCCCAGGTTGCCGCCACTGCCGTGATAGGTGGTGTCAATGGCTTAGAAAATGTATGCATTCTCTCTTGTATGGGGGGAATCTAGTCTTGTGCCATCACTCCTCGCACCGCAGCATTCAGCAACCACAGCCGGCCAGACCTCACTTCAAAGCCCTCAGGGGGAGAGTGGCGCAGGCAACCTGTCTCTTATCTGTGAGCGTCTCTCAATTAGCCCTCGAGTTACCGGGGATGCCACAGTACTTCCCTAGGTGCACTTACCTGACACTGGTTTGACTTCCTCCGTAAGGCTGTCGCTGAAAGAGCAGAGTGGTCTAAGTTCCCTTTTTCTACTTGCCGGTCCCTGCTGTCTCCAGGACATCTCCCAGGCCAGGATAAATCAGTTTTTTGCTCTTATTATTTTTTTGTTTTCTTGTTGGTTATCAGGTTCCTGGGGCCGGTACAGCAAATTTAAGGGGCCGCCGCCTCATGGCGCTCAAGAGGTCCACAGACCCCTCGGGTGCAGCCTCACCCAGTTGTGCCCTCCTCTCCTCCAGCCACTTCATTCCTAGGCAGCCTACACCCCCTCAGTCATTGGGACGGGGCCTATGTTCCTCTCCTCGGGCCAAGGCCCCTCCTCACTCTTGCCTCTGCTTCTCCCCCATGCCCACACGGCAGCCACAGACACTCCAAATGCTGCCGCTCTCTGGGACCCTTGCGATCGGCAGCCCCTGCGGGAGCAACCCCTCCTGGCAACCTCTGCCGTTGATGCTCCTCAGGATGCCTGCAACCCTCTGGCCCTTGGGATGGTGCTTCAGCTGGCACAGCTCAGAAGCTTGAGGTTCTGTACTTGGGCTTTTGGTAGTGGGCAGTGCCACTTGGCTGGGGCCTCTCTTCATGCAGCCTGCTCCCTTGTGGCTGAGAGCCACCACCACGCTCCTTGAGTTCCTGGCACAAAGGCGTTTGTTATATTGCACCTCCAGGGTCTCTCTCAATTCCCCAGTCGTTTGCTACTTGACCGGTGGCTTTTTCCAGGTCTCAACAGTCTGCCCTCTCCAGGATGTTAATGGTTAGCTAGTGCGTTCATGCTATAGAGTGGCGGCTGCAATCTTGTGCGACCAGCCACCCCTCCAACCCCAGACTTCCACTCTTAATAATATATGGATTGGTAGTGGAGTGGTGTGGCTCACTGGTTAGAGGCAGCAGACCCGGAAGCAGAGGACGGCCCGGGACCAGGGTTCGATCCCCGACGCGGCAGGGTCGTGGACCAGGGTCAGCGGACTCAATAATTCTCACCTCGGTGCCTACTCTAACCAGGGATCACACTCGGCAACTCTGGGCATTAGCTTGCCTGATCTCCACAACGGCCCCCCACATACGCCGGGGATGCCTGGTTTCACCTTGGAGATACCCAGTAGGTACCATCTCACAGGCAAAGCCAGGACGGGTTCCCCGGCGGTCTACAGCGCAGAGATACTCCTTCGGGAGTCGATTCTAGCGCTTTAGAAACCCACAAATAATTAATTAAATTAATTAATTAATAACATTGTTATTCATACAGCCTACTCTGATTCTTTGTTTTCATCATCCAACACAATTTAATACCTTTTATCCTCCACAGTCTTCTCAGGGCCTGTGTTCTTGACCAACACATGCATCTCATCCTAGAACCAGTGCTTAATTTGTTTAAAAAAACAATTGCCAAGCCTCTTGTCTGGAGGCCTCTGCAGCTCGCGCCGTCCATTGCCCCTGCCAGCTCTGCCAATGACAGTACCAACACAACTACTAAACATCACATTCCTATATGTGTGATAATTCAGAGTATTTCAGGCCTCCAAAGCTAAAAGAATGACATGAGTGGCAGGTATTTGCCATTTTTAATGCACATTTATTTAATAAACAACGGTTGTTGTGTTAATCTCTAAATTAGACAAACAGCACTACCGTGGGGGAGAGTGTCATAAGGGCCAGTGTTGACAATTGAGTGCCGGTGCCCAGAACTGGAAACCACTGGCTCAAATTAAGCACTACCTATAAGTACTAACTTCGACCAAGCATCCTACCTTGAATTGTATCTTTTCAGCATGACATCTTGCTGCAGACTATTTTTTGCTCTCAGTTTCGCTTTCAACACTCTTATCCAGCACATTAGGAATATTTACGAAACAATGCTCATTACATGTCAACCCAGAATTCATCTTAGAGACTGTAATGTATCCTTCACTAATTTGGAAGATGTGTGCTCCTTGGTGTTGCACAGGATCATGGGATACGGTCATAAAACCTTCTGCTTTAACTCTCTCCATTGTGTATCACATATTTCTTGAACTGAGAGGGGGGGGGGGCAAGGCCTCTCAAACTCCACTATTTAAAAATAAAATTATACATTGTTTTTATTTCGTAACCTTACCACCCTACGCCCTTCCTCTCCCCTAAAAACCACCCAATACCCTTACCCACGCCTAAACCCTAAAAACACCCTTACCACCCTATACCCCTATCCACTCCTAAACCCTACAAAACACCCTTATCACCTGATACTCTTACACATCATAAACCCTAAAAACATACCACCCTATACCTCTATACCCTAAAAATACCTTTACCACCCTATACCTCTACTCACCCGAAACCCTAAAAATATCCTTACCACCCAATACCCTTACTCGCCCCAAAATTAAATTATATATACAAATATAACCTCACTTTTCTTAAATACACTTACATTTCGTTGTGAAGGCATGCATGGTAAAGGTATAGTCGTGGTAACTGCATCCAGTTGTAAAGCCGGTCTCCACCTCATGCAATGTACATTACTATATAAATACCAATACATACATTTAGAGTGGCCGACTGGGACGAATGCTTATCTCACCATATGTTTAGCACAGATTTCCTCTCACAAAAATTATTTTGCATTTGCTGGATTCATACCCTTTATTTTAAACTTCTCTATGTGGATGTAAGTGGAGTTAACAAACCCAATCGAAATCCCTGTAGATCTTAAACTTCCCAGTCCAAGACCTGTGCAGCGAGTGCGACGGGAGAAGGCATTGCTCCATGTCCCCATGGGAAAGCAAGAGGAGCGGCAACCTGTGAACTGAAACAGGAGTAGCTGTGTAACTTTGTCATTTATTCAAGACAACAATGTGCATGGATGTGTCGACTCCCTTATAGGTTTTGGCTGAGTTTTCTGTAGGGGAACCATTTTCCTGTCCTAGCCTAAAAGTTGTTTCCCCTTCTTTCGCCTTGCCACAGATGTACTTAGCAACTTAATGAGCTTGCAGCAGTATCTTGTTTCTTTGTTTTCAAGGAGCATTGCAATACCTGCTGCTAGTTACAAGGATTGCCCAACAACCCTTGCGCCGCATGCATCCTAGAGAAAAGGATACTCACTTACTGTCTCCCATTCAGAACCCCAGCACCATGTCATCAGCCCTGTACCCACCAGAGTGGTGGGGCTGAGATCATCTGCCATTAGATCAGGGTCGTCTCGAGCACTCTTGGGATCCTGCCCAGGTGCTGTACCTTCATTGGGGTTCTCTCTCAAATGGCACCCAGTTATCCCACCCCACAAGAATGAATAGAGAACGACAAAGAGGGACATAGCTAGGGCGTGGAAGGCACACCAGGCCCCATCGTTGACTGCATGGAGAAATGGGTTGGATTTTAGCATGGGCATCGAACAACCGATTTTCATTGCTAGGGGGTGTCCTCGTAAACATTACAAAATTTGGAAACGATGGGCAGATTACCGGGGTCTAGATTTGGATCCGCCGCTTGAAGGGGATGCTCTGCTGCCAAGCTAATAGGTGTGAAGTGGACGAGCGTTGCTGGGGGGATGATGGGCTTTGTATGTGATTCCACTGTAGGTCTAAAGGTTTTTAAGGGGGCGTGGGCGCAATCGGGGGAGGAGGGAGGAGTGGTTTAGTTGGTTACTCACGTATTAAAAAGTCAATGTCATTTGCTTTTGTATATTGAATGTGTGCAGCAGTCTCCGGGGTTGCGAAGCTATGCAGTATATGTGAACCGTGACAAATAAAGCTTGTTTTCAACAAAAAAAAAGAATGAATAGAGAACGACCATCTAAAGGGGACAACAGGCCCATGCACCCAACACAGAGACACCTTCCTAACATATACAAGCTCCTCTGCAACCTAGTAAGAACATTAACTGTTCTGGCCACTTTCTCTGGCAATGCTCCCAAAATCTGAAACTCCCTCCCAGTACATATCAGAACCAATCCCTCATCCATGAGCTTCAAGAGACAACTAAAAGAATTCCTACTGAACCAGCACCTTAACCCTCCAGGAAATAATTATTAACCCACTAGGGAATCTCCACCATGGGATGTACATACCCCTCCCAATGCTTGAAATAGGACTCAATCCCTAACTCTACAATTAGACTTTATTGTCGCGAACTGATAATGACGCGAACCTCGTCAATGCATGTATACTATACTACGATTGAACATTCATGCTTGAAAAATGCTGTAAAGCACTCAGATACTCTCGGGTCTTGCCAGCGCTATATAAAACTCTTAAATCAATAGATCACTACATTCTCCGCTCCAAGGCTTAGTCGATTTCTTTGGACCAACATGCACACTTCCCGAAAACTGGCACATTAACTACTAACACGATATCTACAGTTACACAGAGAATTGGCACCAGTCAGGTTCTCTATTGAGAGGTAGAAACCCTGAAAGATTGTACACGTGTCCGGATTAACTCTCTGTACTGTATACTGGATCTTAGCCAAACCTGTAATACCTGGGTTTCCCCTCATATTTCCTTACACTCTTCCCCACTTGAACAACACAAGTTCACAATCATTGTACATTCAGACAATGGTTAATTTGTAAAAGAATACATGCCGGGCTCAGAAGCCCATGGCTGACACTATCGAATATCAAGGCTGCACAGTCTTTATTACACCTCATGCCTCTTTCATCCACAAGTAGAGACTCCCTGCTCCTTTATGCCACTCTTTCAGGTTCTTTTTCCTCCCTGCTGTCCTTTTTGTCAATGCTGTCTTATTTGTCACAGTTTTTCTGTCGTTCTCGTACTCATTTTTCCCCTTTTGTGGTTTTCTCTGACTTGCACTGGGCCTAGGTCTGGTGAGCTAAGATAAGTGCCGGTGGGGCCCACCTGCAACCACCCACTCAAATTAAGCACTGCATCCTGACCGGTGTACCACCCACTTATTGGGCAACATGTAGGCCCTCTATCTGACAACTCCAATCTTCATCCTACCCAGTGTTTAATTTGAGCCGGTGGTTGTCACAGGCACTCATTTTGGACCGGTACATATTTTTCCTCGTCAGACATTTCCTGAGAGAAAGAGAGGGAAAAACACACAAAAAGAGCACGAAACATGGAAACACCGTCACAAGGGGAGAAAGCAGCAACCTACAAGAGCGATATAAAGAAGCAAGAAGTGTCTGGTGGTGCATTGCTGAGACATATGGTGGACTGAAGCCATTGGCGATCACCTTTTCGGTACGCCATTATTCAATAGCGCCAGTCGTGGGCTTCTGAGCAGAGCTTTGGGTACCGGCACTTATTCTTTCACACATTAGGCACTGTCAATGGCAGTGATTGCAAGAGCCAATGGGAGTAGACTAAAGAGGCTCTCCTGTCAGTCACATCTGGGGGATGCTTAACCCCTTCGGTGCTGATGACGGCTCCCGGTCGTCATCAGTTACGGTGGGCGTGTGCTGACGACGGCCGGGAGCCGTCATGACCACGCCCGCGATCGGAATGTGCCGCACAGGCGCAGAATTCCGACCGCAGCCAGTGGGCTAAGGGCAAGGCTGTGGCCCATCCATAGAGCAGCCCATGACATTTCCCTTGGGCTGTAACCGTGTAAGCCTGTCATGTGTACAGCTTCATGTATGTAGGCTGTCTGCATGGGGACGTCACTGTTTTCTGTTTGAGAACATTTTTTTTTTTTTTTAAAGGCCATGTTTATTTTGGTGAGCACTTGTACCCAGCATTGGTTTACACACTGAAGTAGGGTGACTAGGTATCCCGCATCTGCCAGGACATCCCTAGTACTACACAAGCTGTCCTGGAAGATTTCAGTAAATTTGGCACGTTTTTGGAGAGGGTTCACTGAAGACAGAGGGAGGCACCTTTTTAAGCAAGATGAATTTAACCCACATGAAACTGGGTTTGAAAGTTGCATTTAATTTAGTCCCATAGTGCCTTGTTGCAGGGTTGGATCGGGATCAAAAATAGACCCGGGAACGCAAAAAAAGTGGCCCAAATTTGCATATTGCCTTTCCGCAAAACGCTGCTTCGGTGAAGTTTTATTAACACCTTGCGTGCTGCTGTCGGCCGTTCAACGCCGCGCGCACTACCTTCCTAGCACTGCGCACGTTCTACGGCCGCCGCGGCCCGCCCGCGCAAGGAAACACCCGCACCGGGCAAGGAAACACCGCCGCAGTTAACGCAGTTAACGGGTTCAAAGAAATGGGAGGGGGAGGATCTCTGACAGAGACATGTTTTCTTAACTTCACCTAGATTTTTAAAAATGCACGGATTCGTTCATATTGGTGAAACACACCTGAACACAAGTGAGGCAATTTCTGATGAGGCCCCCTGGCCCCCTCACTATGTATAAATTAAACGGCCAGCCCAGCGAGAGAAAGTGAGTGACCCTCTGCCCATTGGTAAAAGGGAGGTAATGGACGCCCATCTGCCTTCAGAAAGGCCACTCAGGCACCCACTGGTCCAAAAAACACAGACACCGCACAAATCGGCCACCACCCCCAGGCTGCCCAAAATAGCAGCCCACCGCTGGAACTCGGATACCAGCCCCTCAGCCATTGCCTGCGTGCCCGCCTTACCAATTCGACCCTGCCTCGTTGTCAGTGTTTCTATGTTGATGAGCGCCATCATTGAAATTATTCAGTGTTCCTCAGCTGATGTAAAATTGTAGTCTTTCTTCTATGTTTTGCTCAATTTCCTGGTTTTTGGCTTTTCAAAATCTGGTCTGCCTACTCTGAGCAGACTGGGATTCGCCATATTTTACAGGGGTGTTTGCTTGTGTAAGATGACCCGGTGTAAATGTGCTGTCTCACAGAACGGTCTGGTCATAGATATTGAAATTTATGAATGGTCTGAAGGACTGGAAAAGGTCAAACCTGCTGATTGTGAAAAAAATCTCCCTATGTGGGAGAAGGGTCTGGGGAGGTCCCAAAATCATGGAAAGGGGGCTGGACTGTGTGTGTTAACATGTCAGCAATATATGTCAGTGAGAGAATTTATTTGTGCCATGATTGAAGATGCTTGCAGGGGTATTTGTGAGAAGACTCAGAAAGAGCAAATTCAATACAAAATATGCAGTTGCTTCAGGGAGCCTGAGGTCTGAGATCTCTAGCAGGTTACAGAGGTCATGTCAATATCCAGGAAAGTCCCCAAAGAGCTGGCGACTTTGAGAAATATCCCTTTTGTGAGAAATCGGAAGGAGTGGACACTGGTTACAAAGGGTCTGGTAAATCTACAGCTGGAAAAAGGCACGGGGAGAAAGTTGGTGGTACTTTTGCCTGGCCGTGGGGCGTTGGGCTACCATCACATGACCATGGATTTTCCACCCTTGTGTCCGCAGTTTGGTACTTTTGTTATGTTGAACTAAAGTGTGGTGTACTCTAACTTTAGGTGTGGACATTGGTTTGTAGTAAGGGTGCCTTGTTACCCCCAGGGCATGTCCTGCTAAATTAGCAAGGAATGGGTCTCTTATGGGTGCAAATTGCTTTGAATTTGGTGAGGCAAACAGGAACTCAACTTTTTATCCTCTTAGAGTATGGTCAAAACGTTAGCATCCCTACACAAATACAGGACATTGCAATCCCTACACGAATACAGGACATTGCAATCCCTACAATAGGGAGGATACAAAAAGACATCTGACCAGTGGCACACAAAGAGAGCCTTGGATGGCCACTGGCTGGCTTGATCTCCTCCAACAAAGAAGTTGCCAACGTGTTCCATAGCAAAGCCCTCTTCTGTTGTCCATCTTTGGCCCCCAGATCCATTGGTAGGGTGGTCTTTAAGCTTAATGGTACAGACAGGGCTGGTGGCATGCCAGGTTCTTTCCATGTTGCTAGTACAGATGCAAGGCACAGAGATGGTCAGATGTGGCACACATCCCCCACTCACTCTTGGGTGCGTGGGGCAGATACATCAATGTTGGGGCTCACTTAGAACACTCACTGTCTATCAGGAACTGGACATCAGCAAGCTGTCTGACCCCATGCTCTGGCTCCACTTTTTCCGTCTTGTCCTACTTCTTGTTTCTCTGCTGTGTCAATGGAGCTTGGACACCATCCCTCGGCGCATCCTTTTTTGGGTCTGTAGAGGCACTAACTATGACTCTGTCCGATTGGAAGGTGAAGAGCGGAGGTGAGTTCAAGGCCTGGTTACTGCATGTGGGAAGATCCAAGGACTGCAGATCCTGTAACGGGGTGGATCGTTAGTTCGGCTTCCGAAGGCCATGAATAAGACTGGCTATCGCCTCTTCTAGAGTGATGGTCTCCGAGGAGTGGCACATCTTCTGGCAGGTTACTCCAAACATGCCTACTACTGTGTTCCCTCCTTGAGACCGAAAGCCCAGTGAGTTGTGTGTGACTTAGCTATTGTCCCCCTTCACTTCTGATTGCCCACGATCGCCTTCTCAGAGGTAGCTCATCCAGGTGTGTAATGGTGCCTCCTTGTAAAGCTTCACAGAGTTCTATGAACCCATCAAAACTTCACCTGGGAGTACACTTGTGGGCGTATGGCCGCAGTCCACACTCCCAATTGTGTTGGAGGGTGCAACAGAATTGCACCCGGCAAAACCCATCCTTTTAACAATTACATGCACATCTATGATCTAATCACTGCCTTCACCAGTAGATGCACAGAAAGAGAGTTGCACCTATGCATCAGGACTGTCTGCGGCTACTTCCTTTCAGGGAACAGGAAATAATGAGGTCTTCAAAGTTTGAGGGATTTATGAAGAGCCACTGGAATGATGTGGCTGGGGAGGACCAAATTATGCCACAACAAAAGGCAAATTATGCAGCACTTTTTCTGCTGGTATTGCGTTGGTCATTTTTACACATATTAACACTGTCTATGCAAAGGTTTCACTTCGTTAGTACCAGTTTAACCACCAAATACAATAATAAGCAAAAGAAATGTGACCCAAGTTAGACTTTGCGAAGGGCCTTCCACTGCACGGTAACACATTGCTGCAATGTTAGTAACTTTTAATCTGTTTGAGCTAGAAGTAGTTTTCTAAATGTGCAGATTATGTATCAGATGATGAACTATGCAACAACTTCTGCAAATTCATAATTATGCAGAAAACTCCACAAACCTGCAGAATTCCATGGCTCTGGATTTATGGCTAGCTGCACAGCCACAACTACCTTTCAACCGTTCCCTACTTCATAATCCACCTATTGTTTATTCAGATTTTTCTCTTGCTAGCCCAAATGTTCTGCGTCAATCATGAATATTAATCAATTTCAAATTTGAAGAAAGACCACGAACCACTTTCCTGCAATACGGCCTATAGTTCAAAGACAGATTCAAGGTATTTTACTACAGAGTTTACAAAGTCTCAATCAGCAGAGCAGTGGTACCAGCAAAACATCTAGTTAAACCTGAACTAACTGTACTAATGCCTCTTTGATATAGGCTGCGAAGAAGCAGTTACTTATCGTTGATAACACTTCCTGGTAGAGATTAGCCACAAATTCCTCACCTTTTGAATATTCCTCAGACGTCAGACTGGATCCAGAAACTTTTTCATAGTAGCTCATCGCGCTGGAAGTTGGCGCCATGCAGCTCCCCATTGATGCTGATCTGCTCCTAAAATTACATGCGGGGCTTAAATAGGGGCTGCTCCCACATTCTGATGTCATGGGAAGACTAACAAGAAGAGGGTTGAGGCAAAGAAACCGCACCTAACACTACAAATGGCTACAAAGTTAGGCGATGGTGCATGAAATCCAGGAAGTGCAGCCCTCTATACTCCCCATTAGGAAAGATCCCAAAAGCAACAGAAGAAGAAAGGAATCAGCACACATCAAGTTACAATATATCTATTGGTATATCAAATTATCCAAAGAACTTGAAAAGAAATGGCAGGTCCAGATTGTTCTTTGTATATACAGTTGAATTCTTTATTATAAAAGATGCAGTTAAAATCCAATGTTCACAAAATTGCTCATGTCATTTAGCCAACGCGTTTTGTCTCTTAAGAGACTTCTTCAGGGCTCTAAAATATAACAGTGATCTGTATCCACCTTCCAGTATGTGAAGCCGATAAACATAGCCTGGGCTCATCTCATTGAAAACGTTAAAAAAAAAATTTTCAATGATATGAGCCCAGGATATGTTTATTGGCTACCCTGCCTTGAACTGATGGTGTAATACGAACCGTCATGGTTTAGAGATCTACACTTTTAACACAATCTCTATGTAGCACTTTGTTCTAGAATCCTTCACATACTGGAAGTTGGATACAGATCACTGTTATATTTTAGAGCCCTGAAGAAGTCTCTTTGGAGACGAAACGCGTTGGCTAAATGACATGAGCAATTTTGTGAACACTGGATTTGAACTGCATCTTTTTTATAGAATTCAACTGTATATACAAAGAACAATCTGGACCTGCCATTTCTCTTCAAGTTTTATGGATAATTTGATATACCAATAGATATATTGTAACTTGATGTGTGCTGATTCCTTTCTTCTTCCACATTTTGATGGCAGTTGCTTTCGAGACTGTCCATACCTCCAGGAATCGAGCCTCAAATGTAAATCGGTAGACTAGTGCGCAGATTCCTAGACTAAGGATCTTATTAATGGATAAAGTTCAACCATAGAAAGGGAAGGAAGGGCTGGTCGGTGAGGAATCTGCGGCTAGAGTCTCTACCAGGAAGAGCGGTAAAGAAGGTAAGTAATATGTTCTTCTGATAGAGACTTCCAGCCACAGATTTCTCAACTTTTTTTGAATAGATACCAAAACAGTACCTAAGGGCGGAAGGCTGTGAAAGGAATCAAACCAGAAAGTCCGGCAGGACCTTGCAGGCAAAATGCTCCTCTCAGCAGACTTAGCTGTCCAGACAATAGTGCTTTGTGAACATATGGAGGGACGCCCATTTAGCTGCCTGTCTTATGTCTAGTACAATGTGCTAACACAATGGTAGCAGCTCTGGCCCTGGTGGAATGGACATGCAGTCCTTCCAGGGTCTGCTTCTTCGCCAGTGCGTAACAGATCTTGATGCAATCCACGATCCAGCTTGAGAACAGGTCAGCACAGCCTTGTCTTTTTTCGCTCCTGCGAACCCGCATAGAGCTGATCGACCACTCCATAGTCTTTGGTGTCATCCATGCATAAGCGGAGTGCTCTCTTTAGTTCCAAGCGATGGAGCCTATGCTTCTCCTTAGATAGGTGAGGTGGAGCACAGAACGCCAACAGAGTGACAGATTGGCTGACGTGGAACAGTGTCACAACGTTCAGGAGAAAGGATGCCCATGTATACACAACCAACTTGTCAGAGAAAAAGGTGGTGTATGGAGGATGAACACACAAGGCCTGTAGTTCATTCACATGCCATGCTGAATTGATGGTGACTAGGAACACAGTTTTAATTGAGAGAAGCCATAAAGGACCACTGTGGAGCAGCTCAATTAGAGTACACATCATATATGTAAGGACAAGATTAAGGTCCCATTGGGGCATCAGAAACGGAGACAGGGAAAACACATGATGGCAGCCCTTTCAAGAAGCACATCACAACAGGTCATTTAATTAAAGAGGGCTGATAAGGCAACCGTAGTAAGTCCAATGGGGCCATAAAATAACCTTTAACTGTGTCCAGAGCAAAGCCTTGCCAGGCAAGAGGTAGCACAAATAATAAAACATCAGAATTTGGCCTGGAGGGGGTCAATGTGGCGAGCACCGCATCAAACCAAAATTGTTCCAGTTTTTGTCAGTACCTGACTGCTAGGAAGACATTACCTACCTCTGGAGGAAGGTCAAAGGTGTTCTCAGCTGACGCTGTTCAATCACCATGCATGAAGGTGGAGATTGGGAAGGCCGGGATGGAGAACATGACCGTTCTATTGCGGTAGCAGATCCTCCAAGAGGGGCAGCCTGATTGGAGGACAGATGCTCATGCCCAGGAGTTCTGAATGACAAATTCTCCAGTTTGGGGCTACTTGGCTAACTTGGGCCCAGTCTTTCCAGATCTTCTTGAGAACTCAGGTAAGGATTGGTATTGGCGGAAAGGTATACAGGAGTCCCGAGTTGCACTCGAGGCAGGATGAGGGGCTCCTTGGAAACTCCAATGCGCAGAA
Source organism: Lissotriton helveticus (assembly GCF_964261635.1). NCBI lineage: Eukaryota > Metazoa > Chordata > Amphibia > Caudata > Salamandridae > Lissotriton > Lissotriton helveticus. Next base: position 1,133,871,434 of record NC_136072.1, on the reverse strand, counting down.
GTGCTGACACTGCAAGTCCCTTGCAGTGGCAAAAAGATTGAGCCATGGTTCTCCCCATTCACAGAAGAGATCTCCACCACCTCTGGGTGTAACTGCCTCTCGTGATCTGCTGGGCACCAACGGCTGAGTTTGTCCGCCCTGGCATTTAGTAAGCCCGTGAGGTGCTTCAGCACCAGGAAGAGGCCTTGATGGTCCAGCCATTTCAAGAGGCGCAAGGCCTCCAGGGACAGGGTCCATAACCCCACTCACCCTGTTTGTTGCAGTGACAGATGGCGTGGTGTTGTCCGTGAGCACATGCACCAGCCTCCCCCTGATGGATGGCAGGAGGACTTTCAGCACCAAATGGATAGCCCTCAGCTGTAGAAGGATGATATGGAGATGGAACTCCGCCGTAGACCAGGCATCTGATCTCCACCTCTTCAAGATGGCCGCCCCAACCCAGAAGTGATGCATTGGTCACCACTGTCAGTACTGTGTGCGTGGGTGAGAAAGGGTTCTGTCACAGACCCAACCACTGTCCCGTAGCCATCACTACAGATATTTTGCAGTCTCCTCTCAGATCTAGACGTGGTCGGAGAGGTTCCCTTGATGTTGGGTCCACTAGGACTGCAGATCCCACTGGAAAGCTCGCAATATGCCACCTGGCGTGCTCAACCAGCAGGATGCAGCAGGTCAGCAGTCCCAGTAGCCTCAGAGTTTACCTCACTGAAATCGAGGACTGAGGCGGAAAGATGGGGACCATAGCCTGAATATCCTGGACTTTCTTACCTGGAGGGAATGCAGGAAACAGGGTCCAGAATAGCTAGATGAAAAGGAGCGTCTAAGGAAGAGTCAGGTGTGTGATAGTGAGCCCCAAAACTGACAGGTGGTTCGCCATGGTCTGGAGGTGGGTGACAACTGCCTGGGCAGAGCCTGCCTTCAACAGCCAGTCATCGAGGTAGGGGAAGACTGGCACCCCTAATCTCCAAAGGTGTGCTGCCAAAACCGCTATCCCTTTCATCAACACCCAAGGGGCGCCTGTGAGAGCAAAGGGGAGCACAGCAAATTGAAAATGCTCCTCAGCCACCACAAACCACAGGGAGCACAGATGGGCCACAGGACTAGAATATAGAGTTAGCCTTCCTGCAGGTTCAACACTACCATCCAGTCACCAGGGAAGACCTGCGCGAGGGAAAGCATTTTGAACTTCTCCTTGCAGAGGAAGAAATGGAGAGGGCACATGTCCAAAATAGGTCGAATACCTCAGTTTTTCTTGGGCATCAGAAAGTAGCGGGAATAACAACCACCTGCTACTTCCCAGCACCCTATTGAACCTCCTGCAGCAAAATGGAGAGATGGTCCTCTGTCAGTCATTGGGTAGACAGTGAAAGGTGTGGCTGGGACGAAAGCAAGGGTAAAGCGTAGTCATTGCAAATATTTTGAAAGACCTACCTTCCAATGTGATTGCCCGCCAACCCATGTAGAATCTGTGGATTCTGCCTCCCACGAACTGCCTGGGACCCTGTAAGGGTACACTAAAGGAGCTTTGCAGGTGGGGCTGCGGAGGAGGAGGGCGGCGGACTGAACGGCACCCTGACCATGGATGCGTTGGCGGTGGGTACCATAGCCATCATTGGGTTCCCTGTTGGGGTGTGAAAGGCTGGTGGTAGGGAATGACTGCTGAAGCCACAAAAGGAATGTTGGAAGTATGGGTGGCAAAGCTGAGTGGAAGCACTAGCCCTACTCTTTCTAATCATTAAAGGGCAGAGTCAGTCTAGTGACAAACAAGCAAGTCCCACCAAATTGGATGTCTATTAGGGAGGATTGGCATCGCCTGAGAATCCAGTGGATTGTAGCCACGCATGCTGGCAAATAGAGACGCTAGTGCATATGGCCCGCCCAACGAAGTCGGGCTGTCCAACCCACAATTAACTGGCTGCATTACGACCATCCTGGATGGCCTCAGAGAACAGGGCAAAGGTCTTCTAGAACATCGGGGAGGACTTGTTCCACAGAGTCCCAGGGGTTGTAACTATAAGGGCCCAGTAAACAGGAGATGTTGACTGATCGCAGAGCCAAACTAGCAGAGGAGAATAAGTGTTTTCCAACAGTCTCTACTCTGCAAGATTCCCTGTCAGTAGAAGTTTTAAGAAAATTGTTACAATTGGCCGTGCTATTGGAAGCTTGGACCACAAGGCTCTCTGGAAAGCGGTGCTGAGAGATGTGCTGGCAACATGCCAGTCAACTAAAGAGCTGGTTCATGGTTTAGCCCAGGCCCATAGAAGGGCATCTGTCAAGGCCTCGTTGAAGGGGAGGAGAGGCTCAGAAGCAGTCTGGTCAGGCTGCAGGACTTCGGTCAAGATGTTAGTTCTGACCTCCTTAGTGGAGAGTTCAAGGATAAGGACTTTGGCCACCCTACGCGTAGGAGGAAGATTTCTTCCATGGCTGGAACAGGAGAGGAGAAATGGGAAGATTCTGGGGCAGTGTTTAGCATGCTAGCATACTGTGAGCCCTCATTCCAAATGTCATCGGCATAGGGCTGAGCAGATTCATCACACAGGTCAGGATCCTTGTCTAAGACTATGCCAAAAAGAGAATTAAACAGCTACCCCAAGGGGTTTTCTGGTGCAAGGTAGTAGCAGATCGGCATTCCTGAGACCAAAAACTAAAAAAGCTACGTTTTCAGGTTTTGGGAACAGTAAACAGACCTAGTTGTAATGCGAGAGCAGAAACCTCTGTCGGATTAGGTTGAGACCATGGTCGAATTCGGAGTGGCATTGAGTCGGTGTTGCAAAGGACAATTAAAGCCACTTCTTCAGGCGGGGAAGTAGGCATTGGCATCAATGTGCATGGACCTCGATTGGGTAAGGGTCCAGAGGGCGGATTTGGCACAGAGGGTCTGGCTGGCACAAAGAATGATCCCTCCAATGGTAATCTAAGCTGTAGGCATGTCGACTCCTTGGGACTTGAAGGTGTGCCAAATGGAGTCGGTAAAGAACCTAAGATCTGGAGCATGGCTGAGCAAAACTCTACTTGACGCAGTGTGGCTGAAGGTCCTGGAAACCCAGGTTGTGACGGAACCAGCAGTGAAATTGGTTCTGAAGTTGGCCGACTTACAGAGCGTGAAAGGAACCATTGGCGGCACTCAGGTGCTTTGTTCGGGGAGTAGAATGGTGTGAAGGAGCAGAAGTCCGCTTCAACTAGTTACGTTTCTTATGCTCACCTAAGAATTTGGAGCGTAATGAAAACCAGCCTTGAAAGCAGCTCTGTCTACTTCAGGAATGAGCTTTCGACTTGGAGCGGAGCTTGGAGCAGTACCGGGGCTGTGTCTACTTGTGCTTGGCAAGTAATGAATATGCTACTTACCAGTATGCATCTGTTCTTGGCATGTAGGGCTGCTAACATTCATATCTTAGCATTAGATTGCCGCCTAGTGTTGGGTCCGGATGATCGCACATTGTTGTCCTGGCAGAGTCTTCGAAGTATCCTGAGATAGGTGGCTCCTCCCCTGGACTACAGTGCGCATGGGCATCGGCTCCATCCCCAGATTGTTTTTCGCCATTGTGGCAGAAGATGGAGTGAAAAGTGTAAAGGATGTCCATGCTAATGAGTGAATACAATAGTATATCTGCAGCTGCAACAGGCACCGGGGAGGAGGGTGGGCGATATGAATGTTAGCAGCCCTACATGCCAAGAACAGATGCATACTGGTAAGTAGCATATTCAGTTCGAGGCATGTGGGCTGCTAAATTCATATCTTAGCATAGAATACATAGCAGTCCCTCCATCAGCGGCGGTTGCCCGTGCCAGCTGCAGAAACCTGAAAGAGTGTCTTGAGAACAGCCTGTCCTACAGCAGCTTGCTGCTTGGAATGCACATCAACACAGTAGTGTTTTGTAAAGGTATGTGGTGTAACCCACGTGGCTGCTCTGCAAATGTCCTCTAAAGGAATGTTTCCTAGGAAAGCCATGGATGCCCCCAATTTGCATGTGGAGTGCGCTCTTGGGGGTATCGTTAGAGTGCGTTTGGCCTTTTGATAACATATTTGGATGCACTTAACAATCCACCTGGCTATTCCTGCTTTGGAAATAGGGTTGCCTTTGTGTTGTGGTGCGAAGGCAACAAAAAGTTGTTTTGTCTTTCTAAAGGGTTGTGTCCTGTCTATGTAGTACATCAACGCCCTCCGTACATCTAAGGTATGGAGCATTCTTTCCGCTACCGTTTGTGGGTTTTGAAAGAATGCCGGCAAGTCAATAGTTTGGTTGAGATGAAACTGTGACACCACCTTCGGAAGGAATTTGGGGTTAGTGCGTAGCACTACCCTATTTGGAGGAATCTGAATGAAAGGCTCTTGGATTGTGAGCGCTTCAGTGACGTAATAGCTATTAGGAAAGCTACTTTCCACGTTAGGAACTGGAGTTCACACGAGTGCAGTGGCTCAAAAGGTGGTCCCATCAGTCTGGTGAGGACCACATTGAGGTTCCACACCGGAGCTGGTGGTGTTCTTGGGGGAATGACTCGTTTCAGACCTTCAAGGAAAGCTTTAATGGCAGGCACTCTGAAGACAGAGAGATGCTGCCTGTTCTGAAGATAAGCCGCTATGGCGGATAGATGTATCCGAATGGAAGTGTACGCTAGATTGCACTTGTAAAGATGCAACAGATAGCAAATGATGTTAGGGATAGATGCATCTAGCGGGTTGATGTCATTGGCTGTACAGTAAATGACAAAACGCTTCCATTTCGCAGCATAGCATGCTCTGGTAGTTGGCTTCCTTGCCTCCTTGATGATGTCCATGCATTCCGGAGGTAGGTTAAGGTATCCAAACTCTAGGACTTCAGGAGCCAGATCGCCAGGTTGAGCTGTTGCGGATCTGGATGCTGAATTTCTCCATGGTTCTGCGTCAAAAGTCTGGGCGTGAGGCGCAGTCTTTGATGCGGCACCACCGAGAGTTCGAGGAACGTGGTGTACCATGCTTGGCGCGCCCACGTTGGAGCAACTAGGATGAGAGTCATCGCGTGCTGCCTTAGCTTTCTTGCCACCAGCGGTATCAGAGGGGCTGGCGGAAAAGCGTACGCAAATTTGCCTGACCAGTTCATCCATATCGCATTCCCCTGCGACTGTGGGTGAGGGAACCTGGCGGCAAAGTGTTGGCATTTTGCGTTTTCTTTTGTGGCAAACAGGTCTATCTCCGGATGACCCCACTGCTGGAAGTACGGGTGGAGGACAGATGGGTGTATCTCCCACTCGTGCATTTGATGGCTGTATCTGCTGAGCAGATCCGCCATCTGATTGTCCTTTCCCGGGAGGTGTTCTGCCATGAGGAAAATGTTCCTCTGAATGGCCCATTTCCACATGCTCTGAGCCAGATGAGACAGCTGTGGCGAGTGGGTGCCCCCCTGCTTTTGAATGTAGTACATCGCGGTCATGTTGTCCGTCCGGACTAACACTACCTTGTTGCACAGATGTACAATGAAGGACTTGATCGCCATGAAGATTGCCATCAGTTCCAGATAATTGATGTGCATCCTCTGTTGTTGCGTCGTCCATAGTCCCTGCACTGTGTAAGTGAGTAGATGAGCGCCCCATCCCTGGAGAGATGCGTCCGTTGTCAGGATAATCTGTGGCACTGGCTCTTGGAACAGTCGGCCCTTGCAAAGGTTGTGTGGAGTCCACCAATGCAGAGAGTCGTATGCCCGACTGGTAACCAACACTAGGTCTGTCAATTGTCCCTGAGCCTGTGTCCACTGATTTGCTAAGCACTCCTGGAGCGGGCGCATATGTAACCGTGCGTGAGGGACTATGAAGATGCAGGAGGCCATCATGCCTATCAACTGCATGAACACTCTCGCTGGAAGCGAGTGTTGTGGTCTGAACTTCTGGATTAGAGACTGCATGCTGTCTATCCTGACTTGGTTTGGTTGAGCCATGGCCGTCAGGGTATTGATCGTCGCACCTAGAAACTGCCGGACATGTGCCGGCTGAAGATGCGACTTTGGGTAGTTCAACGAGAAACCTAGATTGTGAAGGAGGTGAATGGTAGTCGACATGTCCGCGGCGCACTGTTGTTCCGACTTGGCTTGAACGAGCCAGTCGTCCAGGTAGGGGTAGACATGGATGTTCTGCCTCCTGAGGTGCGCTGCTACTGTCGCCAGACACTTGGTAAACACCCTTGGGGCTGTGGTGACTCCGAAGGGTAGGACCTTGAACTGGTAATGCCTGCCTTGAATAGTGAACCTGAGGTATTTCCTGTGGGACGGGTGTAGTGGAATGTGGAAATAAGCATCCTTGAGATCTAAGGTTGCTAAGAAGTCCCCTTGGTTTAACAAGGGAAGAATCTGTTGCAGTGTAAGCATATGGAAATGTTCTGATAGTATGTACAGGTTGAGGGGACGTAGATCTAGAATGGGTCTGAGAGATCCGTCCTTCTTTGGAATAAGGAAGTACAGGGAATATACCCCTGTGCCTTCCTCTTCCACCGGCACGAGCTCGATTGCGCCTTTGTGCAGCATCGCCACTACTTCCTGCTGCAATAAGTGCAAGTGCTCTGCGGACATAGGCCTTTGCCTTGGCGGAATGTTGGGTGGAGTGGATTTCAACTCTAGGCAATAACCATACTGGACTAGTTGTCGCACCCACCTGTCTGTGGTGATGTTTCTCCAGACGGGCAGGAACTGCTGCAGTCTCCCCCCGACAGGTGTTAAGTGGTCGGGGGGCAGTGACAGAGAGTCACTGTTTGCTTGGGGTAGAGGAGCGGGAGCTGTTGTTTCCTCTGCCGCGACCTCTGTTGCTGTTATTTCTGTAACCGCCCTTGTTCTGTTTTGTGAACGAGGATTGTGCTCCACCTCTTGAGAATTGCGATTGTTGACCCATTTGTCCTCTGGTGACTCCACGTGCACCTGAGCGACGAAAATTATTGCCACGAAACTGTTGCGATTGTAGGGCCCCCATGGACTTAGCAGTTTCTGTGTCCTTTTTTATCTTTTCGAGGGTGGTGTCAACATCTGGACCAAACAGTCTATCAGGATTGACTGGCTGATTAAGTATGGTTGTCTGAATATCAGGTTTAAACCCTGATATGCGGAGCCAAGCTTGTCGTCTTAGCATGACGCTAGTGTTGATCGCTCTAGCTGCTGTGTCTGCGGCGTCAAGTGCACACTTGATGGCTGCGTTGGAGATTAGTTTCCCTTCCTCTATAAGCAGTTTGGTGCCCTCTTGAAACTTTGGAGGCAGGTGTTGTACAATCTGCTCTAGGGTGTCGTAATGCGCCCTATCGTAACGTGCTAAGAGTGCCTGTGTATTTGCAATACGCCAAAAGTTGGCAGCTTGTGCCGCCACTCTTTTGCCCCCTGCCTCTAGCACCTTGGACTCCTTGTCTGGGGGAGGAGCTTCACCCGTCGTCTGGGAGTTGGCCCGTTTTCTGGCATTTGCGACCACAAGAGAGTCTAGTGGCAACTGTCCCCGAATGTATGCAGGGTCTGCAGGTGCTGGTCTGTACTTTTTCTCGATACGTGGATTGACCACTCTCGCTCTGGTAGGTTCTTTAAAGATGTCAGCTGCATGCTTGAGGACTCCCTTGAGCATAGGCAGCGTTTTCACAGTTCTTTCAGAGACTGAAAAAGTATCAAAGAGAAAGTCCTCTTCCACTGGGTCAGCATGCATGTCTACATCATGATTAGCAGCTGCCCTCTCAATGAGTGCATGAAAACCTGCAGAATCCTCTGTTGGGGATGCACGTGCACTGAAAGCCTGTGGGTCTTGCCCCACACTTTGTGTGCCTTGGTCACCAATGTCATCATATGCATCTGGATGTGCATCTGGTTCATTGATGGGGAAGGTGTATTGGTCATCCTCATCATATCCCTCACCCTCAGAGTGTTCTGGTGAGGGAGTAGGGCTTCTTCTTGGAGGAGGCTGGATAGGTTCTATGAGGCTAGAAGCGTCCTGAGGAACCCTCTTCTTCTTTAGTGGGATGACATAGGAGTCCAGAGGCTCCGAAGTGATCCTCCTTTTGTATAGTGTTAATTTGCCTGTGTTGGCGTCGATGAAGTGCTCAGAATCGTCCTCTGATTCGAGTTCTCGACCTGAAGGTACCCCTGCCGTAGAAGAATCCGACTTCTTTGGCGTCGATTTCGTAGAAAAGGCCTTCGGAGCCTCTTTCGGCGGCAGAAGGAAGAGAAGCTTACTCTTAGGCTTTGCCGGAGTGTCCTTCGGCGTCTGAGGCGACGGCAACGGAGCCGACGTAGCAGCGGCCTTGTCCCTGATTCTCTGTAGCGAAGCGGCGATGGGGGACACTTCAGTTACCGTGGCTTTTGGCGCTGACGAGGATGTCTTGACCTTCCCCTCGGATCCGACGTCATGGTGGCCCTTTTGAGTCTTGGACGCCGATGCGGTTGCCGCCGACCCAGAGTCTTTGGATCGATGCGCAGATGTGTCAGCCGTCGATCCGTGTGCTTGTGTCGCCTCCGACTCCACTACGCGACCGACGAACGGAGTCCCAGTCGGAACCGGAGCCGTGCCGCTGGCCTTGGCGTGCTTAGACGGTGTCGCAGCGGTTGATCCGTGCCGACCACCCTTCTTAGAGGATCCCTCCTCTGGCGCCGATTTTGACCCTGTGGAATCGACCGACTTCTTCGACTTCTGTGGACCGGAGGTCGACGGAGCCGATGCGGCGGGTGCAGTAGTTTTCTGTGGGCCGGCCGCCATTTTAGGGACGCTCGAGTCCATAAGTTTCGGTTTCGTTTTCGGGTCGGCCATTTTAGGTGTAGTCGATACCGTAGGTTTCGGTTTCGATCCGGCCTGCCCAGCAAGTATGTCCGTGGCCGGGCCTGAAGGCGGGGCCGTGGCTTGCGGTACGGGGTCTTGGGTAAGGCCAACCGGCGATCCCGTGACCCGATCGTGATCTTCGAAACCTTCGGGGCATAGCTCGTCCCCTGAGCTATCTGCCGCGGCCCCATAAATCTCTTCGACGTCCCCTACCTCGTCGACGTATTCAAGGCCTTGATCCACGACTCCGTCGTCGTCTACCGGATCCGCCTCGACCTCCGTTTCGGCCTCCAGGCGCACCGCGCGCCGAAGCTTGAGAGTCTTTTTCGACCTGAATTGTGCGCAAGCCTTGCACTTGCCGTCGTCATGGTCCGGTGAAAGGCATTTGTTACAGACCGGGTGAAGGTCTATATGTGGGTACTTGGACCCACAGAGCGGACAGTACTTAAACGGACTCCGCTCCATGCTGGAAAGTCGTGGTCGTTTCGCGATGAGAAGGCCTCGATGTTTGAAGAGTGAAAAAACTCCGCTGAATCCGACTCCAAGAGTCGGAAGAACTCGAGACCGTGCGCAAACAATACCGACGCTATAAATACAAGGCCTTTTGGCCTTAAAAAGTTAGTTTTACTCGGTTCCGACAGAGAGAAGTCGAGACCGCATCCGAACCCAATGGCGGAAAAAAACAATCTGGGGATGGAGCCGATGCCCATGCGCACTGTAGTCCAGGGGAGGAGCCACCTATCTCAGGATACTTCGAAGACTCTTCCAGGACAACAATGTGCGATCATCCGGACCCAACACTAGGCGGCGATCTAATGCTAAGATATGAATTTAGCAGCCCACCTGCCTCAAACCATTTCACCTTGTGTTTCTTACAGGGTGCCGGTTTTGCAGCAGTGCTGCGATATCAGGAGCAGTGCTTCGCGGCTACACCCCGCCCCCACTCTCAGGGCCGGTTGAGAAGCAACCTGCCAGGGCTGGTTGCTGTTCCCAGTCCGGCACTGGGCCCGACCCCAGACACTACAGGCACACCTTGTGGGGATCTGTCACAGATCTCCGTCAGTCCTTAAAGGGCTTAAAACCGGTCTTCCTAGGAGGTGACATCCCTTGCACACTATAGAAAATTTGTAAAATTGCTGGCAAAGAGCAGTCTCCGAGAGACGAGACAAGTTCCGGATCCGCGTCTTAAGGCGCAAACAGAAAGGAACTGATGTTAGTGCGTGGGAGTGACGCCTTCATAGGCCCGCACATCATTTCTAGAGCGGAAATGCATCTTTATACCTACTGAGGTACTACAAAAAAGTTTCCGGATCCCGTCTAATACCTGGGGAATATTACAGATGTGCAGAATCTGTGGCTAGAAGTCTCCATCAGACGTTAGACATATCTGTGGGTTTAAAAACTGGTAGCCGAGCTTCCAGCTATACAGTAAAAAAATCACTTGACTCCAAAGTCCCTCCACCTAGCAAGAACAGGGGGTCCCACCCAAGTACCAAACTCAGTTTTTAACCCCTTCAGCGCTAATGACAAGGGTAACTCGTCATGGACTTTCCATTGATTTCAATGGAAAGTCAATGGACCTCGCACACACCCCTTAGCAGCCAAGTGGTTAAATGATCTCTTGTACGGTAAACAGGACTACAGTTGAGTCCTGTCCAGTGGTACAATGTCCCAGTTTTAAACCCTTCTGGGTCCAACGTCAAGGTGGGCGTGTGCTAAGGACGGCCGGGGGCCGTCCGAATCCCGCCCACTCTCTAATTCTCCCGCACAGCAGGAGAATTAACACAGCTCTCAAGGGGTTAAAAGCAGATTTTAAAAATACAACCAGCCTCACCAAGCATTCAAGTTTTTGAGGGGTGAGGCTACAAAAGAAAGCTACCATCCACTAAGCACTCCAGCAGGTATTCTACTTTTGAGGCTGTACCTCAAAAAGAAGTCTGCCGTAGTCAAAATGTTTAGTTAGTGGTGACACCTAGAGGACCAAACTTGAATTCAGAATTAGGGTCCTACTGCACTTTAAACACTAGATCTTTTACCATAAGCAATAGAGAGATGTATCAAACAATTTGAGATTCAGGGCGAGCATCCATCGGAACATAACCACTAGTCGCAGGGCAAGAGGAAAAAACTCAATTTCCCTCAGGGAACACATGAGGCAGATGTGACCTCCCCAGGGTTCTAAGGTGCAGGCATATCACGGATGTGGGCTTGGGAAAGGTCTTCAATATCATCATCTTCTGGCAATATTTTGAAATTACTGGTTATTTATGGTGATTTTGGCCAGCCGAGCTGTGGGGTTGTTAGGGTTGCTTCATAACTCAGTCGACAGGTCATCAACCCAGATCACAATCAGTCTTCCTCTCACTTAGTAAGCCTGTTCACTGGGTATTTATTTTTATTTTTTTGTGAGATTTATAGTGCGTACAGCTACCCCAAGGTGTTTTCTGGCGCAAGGTAGTAGCAATAGCATTCCCAGGACCAAAAACTAAAAAAAAGGTAAGTTTTCAGATTTTTGGGAACAGTAAATAGATCTAGATACGCAAAAGAGCGGCCATTCATGTGGGTGAGACGAAATCTAGGTATAGAAAACAGCGCTAAACTAGATCTCAATGTACGAGTGAGCGAGTAAGGAGTAACCAGCTCCTGAATGTATCGAGGTGCTAAAGTACAGCTTTCTCCTCCTATAAGAAATGGCCGTGAAGTGGACAAAGCAACAGGATTTAGCAGGATAATTTCCTTTGCCACAACTCATTTAAGCACAGAATCTCTATTCTTTGCAATTCTTGTAGGGAGACCATCCACCACTTTCCTTATTTCTATGTTCAGACTGAGGGTCCTTACATCATGGTATATCTTGTCGAGGTCTCCCTCTGCTTCCACATTATGGGCTGCTGTCGAACATCTTCTGGACCGCTTTGGCTGCTTCTGCGAGTACAGAGACTATCTGAGGTTCGTCCATTCAATGGGAGGCGAGATTGGGGGGCATACACATTTAGGTCACAAACAACCATCTTCTTGATGCTCCTAGTGTAAATTTCCGGTCTGCTGTCATCCAACTTTACCTGTAACCGATATGGATATCTCCAAACGCAAGTCCAGAAATAAGGGCTCTGAAGAGTCATTCCTTGCCTCTATTCCTCCGGTTAAGGTGCGAGGTCCCTTGGCCAAGCACTCTCCATCACAAGATTTGAGGTTTTCTCTTCCATTCAAGGCAGCAAATCCTATCTTCTCTTTGAGGGCATAGAATGTCACATAATATGTGGAATGACTCGAGGAAGGAAATTGATCACCCCTCTGTAGGATATTTTGCTGGTCAGGTTCACTTGGGCATATGGCTTTGCTCAAATAAGGAAGCAAGAAGCAGTGGGTGTGATTTGGCTCACAGTATCTTTCCTTCCAAGGACGATGACTGTTTCAATATTAGAGGGATTTTGCTTGGCAGATGGTCCTTTGTCAACACTCCAGTGCATGGCAGAAAGAAGGGCTAGGTATGGAATTAGAAGCTGAGATTAATGATTCGGTTAAGCCGCTTCTCACTCTCTTCATTTTGTCATCATCAGTTGCACAAGGTTCCTGCCCAAAACTAAGCCATTTGCTATTTTCCAATGCCCATATATATCATAGTGTAATATTTGAAGCTGCGGAACCTGTAATATTGTAAACATACGCTATTCAAAATAAAAGATTTTAATACAAAGGTCACATCCCTGAACACCTTACATGCACAGCATGCCATCCTTCTACTGGGACTGCCGATTGTGATTCACAAAATGAAAGAATATTTACCTCTTGTGGAATCTGAGAATGGCTAGCTGGCTACAGGCTGTGGTTTATTTCTAAACAGGCATTAGCAAAATCATTCGGTTTCGCTTTGACAAACCTTATTCACTACTGCTACTGCTGGAATTGGCAATGCTTGCTGTACTGCAACACAAGTAAGTGTAAAGCCAATTATGCACTATTATGCTGCACATCTCCAAGATGGCCATTCATGGCAGATGGATGCAACGAGACAGCCATCTTGGAACAGTATAAAAATAGACACAATAATTATATACTGTTGTACGATAGCTGCCATGTTGCCCGTAGAGTGAATATGGGTACCATCTTGGCAGTAAACACAACAACATTACAAGATGGCCTCCTGCAGTTGTTGCCTTTGTTGTAGCTTGCAACACAAGTCTACAAGCACTGGTAAAGCTAATACGGTAGGCACAGGCTGAGAGTGATATGGAGGAAGAGTGGGGTGGGGGAGGAAGAGTGGGGTGGGGGAGGAAGGGTGGAGTGGGGGAGGAATACAAGGGTGACTGTAGAGGTGGGGTGAAGAAAAAGAAGGAGGACTGGAATTCACCTATTGTTAAGTCCGGCTTTAACCCCTTGGCTGCGGGGTGTTCCCCTTGGCTGCGGGGTGTTTTCCCCCCGCTGTGCGGGGGGGGAGGGGGGCCGCGCGCGGCGCCGCTGTGCTGTTGACGAGCTCAGCTCATCTTGAGGCACAGCGCAGCTGCCCTCGTGACGAGCTGAGCTCGTCACACCACACCCGTTTATAGAACATTCAGCACAGCGGGGAAATTATCCCCCCGTGCGAACGTTCCAACGGCTGTGACGAGCTCAGCTCGTCATGAGGGTAGCTCAACCGTCCCACATGACGAGCTGAGCTCGTCACTAGGACACAAGGGGTTAAAAAGCTTTCTAATTCCATCTCAATAAGCTGGGGTTGCCAACTGGTGTGTGCTCTGCACGACTGAATCTACAGAATGCTATGACCTCACTGAAGATATAGAGGTCAGGGTGCCTTGTCTCCTGACCATGGTACTCAAGTGTGCGAGGAAGATCAACATATCAGATCTGGGCCTAAAAACCGATATGACTGAGTCTGGACCACCTTTCCGGCCATGAATTTGTGTCAGAAAATGGTTTTGAAAACCCTATAAGAATAGATGGACAAATGCCTGCTACAACTAGACAGGCCTCAAGCAGGCATTTAGTGCCTCTACAATCCTACTGAGACCAACGTACCATGCTGAATGGATTATGAGCAGTAAAGAGATTGTCACTCATAAAAGTTGTACTGAGAAGAGTAGAAATTCTGGCTTCAAGTGTCTCTTTGAACCTCTGTATAACGGGAAAGCATTACAGGTCACCGTATTGGGTGCTTAGTACAGCAATGTTCACTTGAAACCTATGATGCAGACATACCTCCCGTTCGAAACAAATGTCTATTTGTTTAAATTCGTATGTTTATGTATGTTTTATAATGAAAATGAGCCCTGAAGTTGACCAGGTAATTGTTAAGAAAAAGCTGAGCTGATGAGTCAGCTGCATGAAGCATTAAATAAACAATTGTCATGAATTATATAAAATATACTTTTTTGAAATGAGGACGTTTAGAGTTTGTTTTTAGTTGAATATATATTTTTCCTTTAAAAAAAAAACAAAAAAAACACCAAAGTGCCAGATGCTTTTCATTGTGCCCTGTCACACAAAATATGCAGCTAGAGCCGCCATTCTGTCTTTCGGCTTTTTGGGGTTCCCCCTGCCTCCTGGCCTGCGCCCCCTCCCACGGCCTTGCCGCTTTCCCTGACCGCCCCTGTGCATGGGATGTCGCATCGTCGCATGCTTCAGTTCCACCAGGTCCTGGAAGACTGGGTCGCAGAAGACACAGCCCGTGTGCTGCGTTTCGTCCCCAGGGAGGGGCGACTTGGCCTTGTTGAAGTCCACAATGACCAGCGAAGCATCACACAGTTCGCAGTTCTCCGGTGACACCCGCACCTTGTGAGCGTTCTCAAAGAAGTGAACAATGACGTTGCATTTGTTGCAGGCCATCTTCCATTTGGGGCCAGAGGTGGGGTCGAGCACTAGCACACCATTCTCACACTCCACGCACTGGCCAATCCCCAGCAGGTTCAGCGAGTGCTGGCACGTGGGATGCGTGCACTCGTTGCATCCCATTCCTGGAATAAAAGAGAAACAAAACCTGTTATGGATCTGGCATGAAAAAAGGAAAATGCACTTCCGCGTAACAATCTGATGGCTGCTTGTAGTGCTGCAGGTTAACATGCTCTCCACACACCTGACATCCACTGTTAGATGCCGAGGTTGCAAGTTATTTTTCTTTGAAGTTTCTAGATGCTCAAATCTTTCCTAAAACCCACAATGTACCATGCCTGACATAGATTGTGTTTCTCCCATACAAGTGAGTGTAAGTAGATGTGAAGCAGCAAAGTCTGTGTACTGATGTAGACATGTTAATACTACTTTAATACTACTTAAAAAAACTATATTTGTTAAAAACTTCATAGCGCAAGCTCACATTTGGGGAGGAGAGAGGGCAAATGTGAATCTATGGCATTGCAAGCTGGATACTGACTAACTAAGTAACATTTTCTATTGGTCGCATGTATCACTGTAGCACAAAACCTCTGCAGAGACTAACAATCAGTACCCTTTTCCCCAATTTGGTGGCTTCCAAGTTTTAAGTACAGTTTCCTCAACTTGTGTCTCATGTGAAAATGAAGACTGTGGACCATGCTGCAGTTTAACATGTTTGTGCAAGTGGAATGTTGCATAGGAAAGACATTGCGACTCCCTTTATTGTAAGGAATGTGCTTTTGGCAGAAATTGTGGTGTGGGCTTGGGTTTGGCAAAGCAAACTTGAATACATTTGACAGTCTAATGAAACTCGCAAGAATGTAGAATACCCTGCAACTGACTGCGGATGTGGGAAAAACTTGACAAATCAATAGCTTGGTTGACATGGAAAGTGGGGAATGGCCGCAGGTAAAAAAGCAAGGGTGTATTCTCAGGGCGAACCGATTTTTGTGCACTTGAATGAATGGCACCTGTACCGTTAGGCCAACTTCTCGCTAAAAACAGAAGCGTTTGCAATGAGGAAGGCCACTTTCCATGAAAAAACTGCAGTGGGCAAGATAGTAATAGCTCAAATGTCACTCCTGAGCCATTTAAGAACACTATACAGGTCAGATGAATTAACTTGCAGCACTCTAAGAGGATTCACCCTTTTAGGGCCTTCCACTGACGTCTAATGACAAGTACCGTAAAGATTGACTGATGTCCTCGATTTTAAAACTGCTACAGTAGATATTGATTTTACCAGCCAATCGCCCAGGTAGGGAAAGACATGATGGGCATTGCAGCGAAGATACACTGATACTACGACCAAGCATTTGGGGGCTTGACGGGGCTGTTGTGACCGCCAAACAGTAGCAGTTGTACTGATAATGCAATCCACTTACCGCAAACCTGAGGTGCTGTTTTGTCAGGTGAATGGGGATTTAGAAGTGGGTATCCTTGAGATAGAGGGTCGCTTTGACTCTGAAGCGGAGCAGTAGAACGTCTTGGAGACTTGTCATCTTGATGTGCTCTAATATGTTGTACTGATTGAGCAGACAGAGGTAGAGTATTAACAGCAACATCCTGCCTTTCTTGGTGATGGGAAAACACAGGGAATAGACTCCCCGCTTGTGTGGTGTTTTTCTGGCAACAGATTTTGGTGATCTCAGCTAATGCTGTGCCTTTGTGGTAGAGTTTTGGGTGGCATACGAAGAACTCTGTATGCTAGCCGTGAGCGCCAATGAAGGGTACCCACCTGCTCGAGGTTCTTTTCTCCCACTGTGGAAGGTATAACCTAAGGTGCTAACCTAACATGTATTGAGTCCGGGAGAGTGTGAGGAAGGTCAGAACTCTGACCTTCCTCACACTCTCACAATCTGGTCGGAACCTAGATGCTGGCAGCCAGACATGATGTCACAGGACAACACTGATGTGGGTTTCTCTGGAGGCACTGTCAGCTGCATCTAAAGCACACTTAATGTCTGTGTTAAAAATGATTTTCTCTTGAATAAGCTCCTTCCAACACTTTTTGTAAACATGCAGAATGTGCTCCACTAAGTCCTCATCTCCTTCCTGTGGTATCTGCCATACTTTGGCAGCAACCCTGCAGAATTGACTGTGCCCCACTGAATAGCAGCCCCCACAGCTGACCCCTTGCCTGTAGCATAGATTTTCTTGCTTTCTTTGTCTGGTTGTGCAGTATGCCCCTTACCCAGCTTGAGAACCATTTTGGGTGCAGTATGCAAAACCAGTTAATCTGGTTGGACAGGATCTCTGATGTAGATGGGGTATTTTGGTAAAGCTTTATGCTTTTTTTCGACCCCAAGCATAGTAACTTTGACTTTAATTGGGTCTTTGAAGTTTTGGTGAAGCATTTGAGCATCAGAAGAAACTGGACAGAACACGGTCTTCTGCAGCATCGCCGTGAGGAACTCATCCTCTTCCTCTGCCACATATTGTGATGGTCCGCCACACACTTTATGACTGCTTTGTACACAATGGTACTGTCAGCTGGGGATGGCTTGCCTGGGTGTAGCTCTAAAGATTGCTCATCTGCAGGATCAGCATTATACTTGTATCATGGATCATCTGTGGTTGTTGGGCTCCTTTAGGGCTCTGGTTATCTGCAGCGGCATCTTGATCAGAGTCTGATTGAACATGTGTAGGTGAAGGTGAGGGCGGTGGTGTAGACATCCTAGGCTTTGTCTTCCTGGAATTTGAGAAGCGACATTTCCTGGTATGAGGTTGGCCAATGGAGATTTTATTTATATTTATATTTATATATATATATATTTATATATATATGTCTTACTTTAGGCTGCTTGCCTTTGCCTTCTGCTGCTGATGGTGGTTCGCTCGGGGCTGGATTAGAAGTGGATCTCTATCATTGAGTCTATGTTGGTTCTGAGATGGGCAGTGTATATTCTCTGGATAAAAATGGGTGTCTCAGGGTCGAGGTTCAAGTTCAGGGTCTGGATGCTTTGCCGGAGTTGAGACTGGCCTTCAGGGTGGGGAGGGCTCGGGAGCAGTAGCCGGCACCGACTGCCAAGGCCTCTTTAGAGGCAGTTTGGGGCTTACAGCATGCCTCTCTCAGGGCTATTTCTTGGCCTGGAGCGGAGGCTCGGTTTTTAGAATATAAAAGATGTATTCTCTTTAGTTCCTCTGCATCCACCCCCACGAGTCATTCCCATATGACCTAGCCGCATGTATTTCGGCCCAAATTGGTTCATTAGTGGTTGATAGTTGCAAAGATCCTTCAAGTGTTGAGGGTAGGGGTTCTGGTGTTGAACATTTCACTTCTATAGCAGCAGGTCGAATAAAAAAACCCAATCTGGGGTGGAGTGTAAGTGCTGGTGCATTGTGGGTCTTGTGGAAGGTATCGCAAGCCACCTCGAAAGCTCTACTTTGAAGAAAAACAACTTGCAAGATCCGGGACCAATTCTAGAAGGCAGGAGCGTGTAAAGCATGTTATCTACAGCAGCAATGTTGCAAATACCCTGGACTGGAGAACACAAAGCACACATAGGAATTAGTTGCCTCAAGTGCATTCTCTTCCATTAAGACAAATGATCTCTACAACTTATTCTGTTTCTGGCTCACGGTTTAAGGGTCCTTCCTGGCCAGTTTCAGCAGGGATGCTTATTCTTTTGTTTAAAACACTGTGAAGTTGAAAATTTAATTTACAAGTCATTTAGTATAAGTGACATGAATGGCATTGGTTCAAAAGCCACAACCTCAACAGGGGGACTCACAAGAGCATTTAATGTCTATAGGAACAGGCGATCATGTACCTACGTATTGACTATTCTATAAGTGAATGAATAGAAGCTGTACCTTTCTTCATGTCCCGGAAGGGCGTATGGTTAAAGCAGTATGGACACAGAGGATAGCTTTTCCCTCGAGAGCCCGATGACCACAGGACCAGTTCAAAGTCATCTAGCGGGCAGCGCAGCTCCTTATACAGCTTTATGGTGCCGTTCTGGGGGAGGCTGTAAGTCTCGTCACAGTGAGAACAATGAAGACGGCTCGGCTTGGCCTGGAAATACAAGAGAAGCAGTGATACAAAGGCCTTTTGTAAGGAAAACGCACTCTGTAGATGGGCACTTACTGTTGTGGTCACTAACTAGGCCATTCTTGCTTAGCTTTACACTGTGTGATCAGGACAAACACTTGATAGTAGGAGAGGGTATTCTTGCTATTAAATGTAATATTAATAATAATGACTTTAATATTTTACACTATTAAAAAACCCACAAATTATAGGGAAGAAAATATTACAATACTGAAGCTTACACCAAACACTAACAGCCAGCATGGCTGTGTTCAGATAATATCTGCATTACATTTCCTGGGCTGAACAGCCCTGACACATTTCTTCTTGCAGTCTAGTAAATATTCAAGATAAACTGCTATCCCAGGAGTCCTGCTTCCAAAGAGCAGTGCAGGGCAGTGCAATCTTTCTACAGTAAGCCTCTATTGCACCTAAATACTCTGCCCCTTCCGTTTGGATGTTCTACGCCGAGCATCTGCCAAGGTGGACAAGCATGCTCTCTACAATCAACAAATGCCCCATACTGAAGGACCACAGGAATTGTGTGAGGAATACTCTCAACGTGTTATCTCCTGTTAAGCAAGTCCAAGTTAACCTAAAACACAGAACCTCAAAGCACTGAAAAATACTACCAGTAAGCAAGGGTGGCACAAGGGATAAAGCCCCCAACTTAAGAGGAAGTTGCAACAACAAAAACATATATATACAAGTCATTGATTCAATATGCTGAGTGTACATAACATACATGACATTTTGTAATGCATTTTATCTCTATGCTTCAATATTTTCAATATTACTTGAGCTGAGAGCTCCTAAATACAGTCGAGGGTTATTTCCATGAAGAAATTGCCACCAACCCTCTTTACCTCCACTGGTCTGCATTCAAAGTTCATGGTCATTCATCAAACATGCACTATTTCTCACTTCTAAACAAATTACTTACCTTCAGTGATTATCTTTTTGATGGATACTCTGTCTGCCTGCATATTCCCCACATCTTGAATCCCTTCAGGCTCCAGACAGAATCTGGAAAAGTTTCAACAGTTCTCCTGCTCCAGTAGGGGGCGCTCAGCTCTGTCTTGATGTCATGTTCAGACGTGGCATCAGCAGAGCTATGAACTATGACACTGCCCAGAATGTGCGGACGGCAGTT
Source organism: Lissotriton helveticus (assembly GCF_964261635.1). Classification (NCBI taxonomy): domain Eukaryota; kingdom Metazoa; phylum Chordata; class Amphibia; order Caudata; family Salamandridae; genus Lissotriton; species Lissotriton helveticus. The sequence goes on along the minus strand of NC_136072.1, from coordinate 1,133,851,635 downwards.
CCTAATCAGTCTTTTCCAAGCCCCACAAGGCAGAGGCGATTGATAAATGGTTATGTGGTGTACTGGACACTAACATGGGACCTTATGATTTTTATACCTAAAATCACCCCTCAGAACGCGGAGGTGGATGGGATCTGTGAGGAGTCTGCAGGAATATCGAGTATCCACACGAATGAGCTTTACAGATGGTAAGTAACTTGTTCGTTTGATGGATACTTCTACCTGCAAATTGCTAGTCTCTTCAATCAATGCCACAGCAATGTCCCTCTCTGTGGGTGGGTTTGAGGAGAGTGCCACGTGAGGAAATCCTGTAGCAAAGATCTTGTAAAATGGCCATCCTCGCAGACTTCCAAGTCCAAAGAACGATGCTCAGTAGAGGTGTAAATCGTCGCAGCTGAACAGTTGCTTAACTAGGAACGTCTTTGGACAGAGCTGAAGGAATCTGTTTTGCAGTCTTGGAAGGAGCTCTGATACCTTCAGGAAGTTCCTTCTAGGCAAGCACATAGCACATTTTATAGCATAAGAAAATCCATTTAAACAGTGTCCTCTTTTGGACTGCTTTGTCCTTTTTGGCGCTGGCACACGCAATGAACATCTTATCAGCCCAAAATTCCCAGGTCCCATTTATGTAATAGTGACAGCCCTATGAAGGTCCAAAGGGTGGAGTCTTTCCTCCTCCTTAGTGGTGTGTTGAAGACAGTGCTATGAAGATCCACATGGAATAAAGCTTTTGTCTTCAAATCGAGCTTGCCTGGAAAGAAAGACTTGGATGGCAGACGGACACAAAATGCCTATGGTTCATGCACACGTTGAGCCAAAGTACTGGCAACCAAAAAAACTGTTTTATAGTCAACAGCTACAAAGGGCAGCCATGCATGGGCTCAAACTGAGACCCCAGCAGGAAAGTAAGAACCAAGTTAAGGTCCCACTGAAGCATACACAGGGTGAGGGAGGAATCAGACTTGAACAGGTTGAGCTGGCAGCTGAAGAAAGGCTGAAAGAACCAAAATGCAACCTTTAACTGCATCCAGTGTAATCCCTTGCTAAAGAAAAGGCACAAACGAACACATTTGACAGATCTGATTCAATTTTTGGGTTTTATAGCACACTTTAATGCCCCGAGGCGTCTTGGCACTAGCCTGTGATCAAGGTGGGGCACACTTACTTGCTGTACAGCCATGTTTTTAAACTTCTTCTGAAGATCAAAAGAGACGGGGCATCTTTTATATCTAGAGGCAAATCTATCCATTGTAGTGCAGTGTTTCGAATAAAACTTCTGCCTCCCCAAGAGACCAGCTTATGAGGGGGAACCACTAACTGTTTACCAGAGCTGGATCGAAGGGTTCTGCCAGGAGTCTACCATCTGAAGTTCTTTTTCAAGTAGTCAGGGCGTGATCCAGCTAAGGCCTTAAAACCTATACAAAGTGCTTTAGAAATGGCTTGCTTCTTTACAGGGAGCCAATGAAGCTTATTCCGGGCTTCGGTTGCAGAACTAAATGTGGGTACGTTTAAGAGCATCCTGGCTACCGAGTTCTGCACAGTTTGTAATTTGGACATCAGCTTGATTTGTAGATTTAGGTGAAGTCCATTGGCGTATTCAGTGCGGGAGAGAACCAGTACAATGACCACTGTTTTTAATAGATCAAATGGAATCAGGTGACTGATTTTCTTTATAGTTTTTAAAACGCAGAAAGAAGACGAAATGACTGCAATAACCTGGTTTTCGTAGGTTAGTCTATCATCCAGAATGATGCCAAGGTTTTTACTTTATTTTTTGGGACTTGGAGAGTAACCAGGTCTTGCGGCCACCAGGAAGGAGTGCAGACGAATGCATCTTGCCCAAACAACATCACCTCTGTTTTGGGTGAAATTAATTTAAGGACATTTTTCCCATCCAATCGCTAACTGCAGACATGCAGTTTTGAAAGGATTCATCTATGCCATAATCAGTGTTGGAAAGGGACAATACAATTTGGGTATCATCAACGTAGGGCAGTTGCACCTCAAAGAGGGTGGAGCAGTCAACATTCTCTCCAGTGCTGCAGGAGTCATACTGTATATGAGAACTTGAATGGACCGACCGTGAATGGATGGCAAGATTGTGCTCAGTGCCAAGGACATTGCCCACAGCTCCAGAAGATTAATATGGCACCTCTGTTCTGCTAGAGAAAAATGTCCTCTAATCTGCAGGCTCCTTAGGTGTGCTCCCCAATCTAGAATAGAGGCATCCGTTAGCACCTTGGTGACCGCTGAATGAGGTTCTCCCACAGTTGAGATTGTCCCTCACCGACCACCACTGAAGGCTTTTCATTACCTTTAGGGTGATCCGAACAGTTTCCTCTAGCGAGCCCCAGTGTTGAAACGACTGAAGGTGGAGACACCAGTAAAGGGCACGAGTGTGGCAGTGAGTATGGGTGATCAACAGGATGCAAGAAGTCAGAGGGTCAGCAGGCTAAGAACAGTCAGAGCTGGGAAGAGCAGCTCCCTCCTAAAACTTTGGAATCCTATGGCTGAATGTACTGAAACCTGCGAGGAGGTGGGAAGGCCCTGAGCGATGCAGGGTTTAACACTGCACAGGCGCAAAGAAGGCTCTGCGAAGATTCCAATCGTGGCTTTTGTAAGTTGATGGAAACCCCAAAGTCCAACAGCGGGGAAGCCGTGGCACTCAGACAGTCTAACAGCTGTGGTTTGTTCACCTTCAGCAGCCAATCGTCAAGGTGCCACGATGCTCTTTTGTAGATTAAATGCACTTTACAAACAATCAATACAAGTAACTTTACCTCCATATTAAACAAGACCTCTCAGATTACTTCAGACACCAGTGCAAGTTTTATCACCTTTAAAGTCTGAGGAGAAACTTATTTTCTTTTCTTTTTTACAGAAGATAAAGATTCTCAACACTTTCATACCATCTATTGTTGATTATTCTGGTTCTGCCAAAAACATTGGTACGCAAACTGCATGTGATACAGAACTCTGCTGCAAGAATCCATCCGGCCTCACTAGACGAGACAACTTTTCTACAAGACTTGCAGCTTTACACTGGTTGTCCCTTTAGCAGTGGACGATATTTAAATCCTGTGACTTGTGAACACATGCATCTACAATCAAACCATTATCAAAACATTTCATATGGTATCACCCTACTGATTATTTAGGATATATGGGACCATCTGTCCTCCCCGTACCAAAAACCATGAGTCAAAGATGGAGGCAGGAACCTCCTTGGAACAAGTTTGTCAGGAAACAGACCCATTTCGGTTCAAGAAGACCCTGAGCTCCTGGTTTTTCCACCTCCCCAGTTTTCAACAAACACCGAGGGGCGACCCGCCTGTTTTTTCCAAGGCACCAAGACATCTTCAAGTGAAAGTTAGCCCTCTACAAGTCAACAAAATAAAACTGCAGAGACCTGAAGATCACGAAATTGTATTCTGGCATCGTCAACTAAGTCTTTTATCCTTCTGACCTTTCCGAGCATCATCAATCTGGCAAGAATACCTCTTATTCAAGCCCACAAACACCATTTACTTGCTGGAGCGAACAACATAAATAGTTATTATAGAGTTCCTGTGACTTGAAAGTGAGCCGGTTTCGTTCTGAAGGGGAGTTTGTGCACAAGGACATGCTCAGTAGATATGGAAACTGTTCAATGTCACAGAAAGGATTCTGGGCAAATCATATATGCAACAAAATATTGCATCATAGGAAAAAAAAGTCCGAGGAGGCTTGGCACCGACAACCACATGCCCAATTCAGAGAAAAATATCACAGTCTTCCAGCCCACTTATCAACACAAATAAAGTACAGAAATCTTTATCTGAAAGCCACTGTACCTGGATGTACTTCATGAAGCGATGGCACTTGCCACAGCGGGACAGAGGCTTCCCTGTGGCGGCCAGCGGAGAGAAGGACACCTCCATCAGCTCGTCCATACCTGCGGGGAGGGGAGGTAGAAGGCTGTTAGCACAGACATGACATAAGGGGACTCAGAGTCACTGACCTTTGGTCTGTAATACAATGTTCAGGTGTCTGGAAGGCTCGAGCTACCCTGCTGCATCCTACAGGAACGCCTCTTTCTACATTTGAGCTGCATCGCTGCCATCTGCAGCATTCTTCAACAGAGGAACACATTAATGCTCCATCAGCTTGATTAAAAACTAAACTGATGCTAAACCAGAGGTGTGCAGTGGACCCCAGTGAGCCGCAGGGTCTCCCAGACATCCTTGTAAGCAACCAAACCATGTGAAAAAGGGGAAGCTCTTGAGCTAACCAAATGTTCACTGACCCATTACACCACGGTTATAACAAAGAATGACATTGAGATTTATGTGACGTTAGTCATGCCCTCCCATCATTAAAGATTTATGACTTCCTTTCGATTGAATTTGTTCCCTCAGCTATTCTTAGAACGGCAGAAGACTTCGGAGCTCCCTATGTGCACATTTGATATGGCTGCTACTCGGGATACTTTGCAAATTGTTTGTATTTGTCCCATATATAATAGGTTATGATATAGTTTTATTCGTTCGCTGCTATTGCTGATGTATTTTAGTCAAGTGCGTCCAGCTTTACTGTTTTCGCAATTTTTATCTTTACCAAACGTATGCTTTTATCTGTCATGGTTTTTAGCAGGTGGTTCAAATTCAAGTTCTTAAGAGGTTACGATTTTGATGGTCCAATTTTCTTGACTTTTTAAGTTTAATGAATTGTATGATTTTATTTACTTTTTAATTGCTTTGATCACATCGAACAGAGTGATTCTTGACTTGATCTGAACTAAAAGGCTACTTTTACTGGGACCTACAATTTCTGCACACAGCACTCAAAGGTGTGTATGTGGATGAGAACATAGCAGGGTTTAGAAGCTGGACTTCAGCTGCATCCAGTTGGGGCATCCCAGTCCATCCCTGATCACAACGCTGCAATGAGAAAATGCAAAACAAAACATAGAAACAAACCATGGTTTACAGAAACCAATAAGTAGGGGAGGGGTGTTATGGCACTACAAGAAGTAGAACTTGTGGGAACTTGGTACTCGCACACAATCTGGAATTGTCTCAAGTGACCCACTGCTTTAAATGACCACACATTGCCCAAAAAGATTATACTGAGTTACTGTGAGTTTGCTGCCCTCCAGTGGTCACTTGAAGAGTCTCATTTTCAGGTAATATTTGTGAAAAGGGCAGTTTGTGTCTTCTGTCAGCCCAAGATCCATATACTGAGGGAAGCATCACCTTTTATTTCATCTAGGAGTATAGAGATCAAAAGTATATAAAATCTTTAAAGCCACAAAGGGCGTCCCAGTCATATAACGTAGGGGTCCACATGATACGAAAACAGATCCCACCACATCCTCTGGAGTGCAAAGCAGTATCAATGCCCTATAGTTGTCACACACTGCCAACTCCGGAGCACGCTCCTGTGGCCCACACCATGCTGTCTTTTAGAACCATCGCTGTTATTTTAAACATACCGCATCGTCACACGGGTGACAGCATCAAGGAAGTAATATGGAGCCAGACTTAGTGGTAGAAGGCATTATACAGGCACTGAAAACATTCCTGGACCAGGTCCCACTGCCCAAAACTCAACACTGACAAGACAGAAGTTTTTTTGTAGAGTTTTATATAGCGCCAACTTGACCCCCAACCGAATTGGGTATCAGAGCGCTTTACATAGCACCAGTTACGTTACATGAGGACACACATTCATTTTTGTTAAGCACGGGGAGATTAGGGGCCAGATGTAGGTAGACAAATACCAGTCGGTAATGGCCGAAATTCGGTAATTTCGGCCGTTACCGACCGGTATTTGGACAATGAGATGTAGGTGGGCATTTTACCGATTCCTTAAAATACCGAATCGGTAAATTACCGATTTTGCTATGTAGGGAGCACTCAAATGAGTGCTTTTCCCCTTTTAGGATTCGTTATTTACCACCAACTACAAGTTGGTGGTAAACAATTAAAACCTTGGAAAAAAGCATTTTTTTTGCTTTTCCAACAGTGCCATGTTGCAGACGTCTGCAACCTGTGCACCCATACACAATTGAGGGGTGCAACAGGGTGTCAAAGTGACACCCTCCCACCCTTCAATGTTTCCCCCTTTTACCGAATCGGTATTTACAGATTCAGTAATTGGCATTCATTCCTACGGGCCTCCAGGCCCATAGGAATGAATGGCAATTACCGAATCGGTAAATACCGATTCGGTAATTACCGAATCTTAACGATTCTGTAATTTTTCACCTACATACCATTTTCCAAATTTAAAATACTGATTCGGTATTTTAGAGTCGGTTAAATGGAATTACCTACATCTGGCCCTAAATGATTTTCCCAGAATCACAGGATGTTCAGCGTCATTACCGAGACTCCGTCTGGTGGCAATCTGGGTTACAATCCGTTCAACATCAACCTCCCAAGCCAAGAACCTCAGGATCTTGATCGACAGCAAGCTCATCATAACAAATCAAGTCAACGCTATGACTGCATCATACTTCCACACCTTGAAGATGCTGAGGAAAATCTTCAAGTGGCTCCCGACCAGCACACGGAAAACGACCACTCATGACCGCATCAGAAGCAAGCTGGACTACAGGAACACCCTATATGCAGCAGACAATTGATCAGAAGACCGCTAACCCATCAGATTTCAGCAGCCTTCTCCTACATCATCCCGTAAGCCTGGAATGACCTGCAACTACATATCAGGGCTTCCTCTTCAATTCTGGAAATCTAAGAGAAACTTCAGACCTGGCTCTTCAAATAGCCTGCAAGCCTCCTGAGGCAGGGCTAGAATCACACCTGCTTAGTGCCGATACCACTCCCCCCCCGTGCTCCACAAATAGGCATAACATTACATGACATATGTTGAGTGTCACTTGGAATATAATTCAGAGTGTCAGGGACAGAAACCAGGAACAATTAAAGTACCCCAATGACATGCTGTTCAGTGTAGAAAATCACTACCACTATTTGCCATTTACAGGACCATGTGTTGTTTAAGAAGCCTCTGAAAACTGGCCTTTTTTCCGCTGAGACCTGCTATTCACTCCGTCTGATCGAACTAGCTCGCTAAAACAGGTGACCACTCTTATTCTGTCTCAGAGATGAAAGACCACTTACTTGCTAACTGCCTCCAAATTCCCTGTTATGCCTAGCCTAACATGCAGATAATAAAACGCCAGGTATATTTCTTGCAAGAGGGCTTTCTTTATAGGGTACAACCCTTGAATCTTGAAGCCAAAATGGCTAGTACATCAACGTCAGTGCTCGGGGTAATTACAACAAGATAGACACAGATGGTGTAGTATGGACCAGAGAAGCAACCATGGGCTGCAAAACCTGTGAGTTAGCATGCAAGACAACACACTTCTAGATAAGCATGTGTCTGCTGGCTAATGCTTCCCCATAAAAATGTATTGAATAAGGCACCTCTCAGGCACACAAATGGCCTAGGTGAAGCAGGACCTCTCTGATGAACCTCTGTAATCCCATCTTCCTTATCTTGTTATTTTATTTTATTTGGGGTTTTCTGTAGCATTTAGTATAACCTCAGACTCGGAACACTTTTGGATGATGATGATAAACAAGGGATAAGCAAAATTAAACTGGAAGTAGTTGCACCAGTCAGTCAATAAGCAAAAGGGTAAGATCTGTGGGTAAAAGCCCACATACAGATATTTGTTAAATAGGGTGGCAAAGCATTGCTTGTAGAACAAACAAGAAAGTTCTGAGTTAAAGGCACGGCATGTCCGAGGTGTTTTATATAAACAGAAGGATCAGTTCAGACTCAGGATATCAGGAGGTACAAGAAGTCATTTTTGACCCAATGTTCTCCTCCCACTGCCAGGGCAAGTGACACCGAGGCTGAGGGAATCCACCTCAACGCCCAGCCTGCCATTCGTTCATCCATTATGTTGCTAAGTAGCGGCGTCTAGAACACCTTCTGTAACATCTAGCACGTCTACCATAATAATGTACCAAAGTGCACGCAATCAGCAGCATCTTATTCCTGGAGTCCAGAACAGAGACAGCGGAAAGGAGACTCACCAGCAATGGAGTCCACAAAGAAATGGAACTTGCGCTTGAAGATGTCCAGAGTGTGATCCAGGACCTGCTGGAAGTTGGCCTTGCCCTGGGCGATCAGGTTGAGTTGCTTCTCCACAGCGCTCCGGATGGTCGGCTGAACAAGTTCTGAGTCTGAGATAATAGAGCACAGCATTACACATGGAAACACAGTGCTGTTTCACATGCAGAGCTTGACACTGCAGTCCAGTCGTAAGGGGGACTTATGGCAACTTCCAATGCATGCTCTTCAAACCAGTTTGCTCGAGACACCACTGGATATTGGAGCCAAGTTTCTTGATATAAGACCAAAGAATGATGTTGTATATGTGTCACTGGGAAATCGAATAAACTAGAGCATTGGAGTTTTATAATGTGCCTATATGTGAGTTTCTTGAAAAGGGTATTCCATTGCTGAAGATCTCACTCAAAGACAGCTTATCTCCCTCTGCAGACTTTATTAACCTGCTAGATAACAAGAGGTTTCGCAGATGCAATGAAAATACAAAATAAAGAACAAAGAACAAAATGGTCCCCCAACTAAGCTGGGCGTGGTTTGGGTGGAGCATGAATTATGGCAAGTGGTCCCAAAATGGATTTCATTTATAGGAAATAGCAGGAGTAGGATTTATGTTACTTACCCAGTAACCATCTGTTCTTGGCATGTAGAGCTGTAGATTCACACGCTTTGCATACTCCTGCCATCTAGTGTTGGTTCCAGATGTTTGCAAGTTTTTTTTTCCCGAAGAAGTCTTTCCAGTCACGACCTTTCAAGTGATAGTACGCTTGGGCTTCGACTCCATTGTTTGATTGTTTTCACGCAAAGGGTGAGAATGGAGTGAGTGTAGAAAAGAGATGTCCATGTGTATGTGATGTAGATAATGAGAACTGCAACAACTACAGGTGTCCGGGAAGGTGGGAGAGCGCATGTGAATCTACAGCTCTACATGCCAAGAACAGATGCTTACTGGGTAAGTAACATAATACGTTCGAGGCATGTGTGCTGTAGATACACATGCTTTGCAGAGACTATACAGCAGTGTTCTCCCAAAGCGGTGGCGAACCAGTAGATGTTGCAGTTGTCTGAAAAAGTGTCCTTAGCACTGCTTGCCCTACATTGGCGCGCTAAGCATCCACACAACAGTGTTTGGTAAATGTGTGTGGTGTAGACCATGTTGCTGCCTTACAGATGTCAGCTATATGAATGTTACCTAAAAAGGCCATAGATGCCCCTATTTTGCAAGTCGAATGCGCTCTAGGGGGCATAGAAAAATTTCTTAAAGCTTTTGCATAGCAAGTTTGAATGCATTTAACAATCCACCTTGAAATGCCAAATTTAGACATGGGATTGCCCGTGTGAGGTGTTGCAAATGCGACAAACAGTTGCTTTGTTTTAAGAAAATCTTTTGTCCTTTCAATATAATACAATAAAGCTCTTCTAACATCAGGTGTGTGAAGAGCTTGTTGTGCTACAGAATCAAGTTGCGGGGAGAAAACAGGTAACTCAACTGATTGATTAAGATGAAAAGCAGAAACTACTTTAGGGATGAATTTTGGGTTGGTGGGAAGAACTACCCTATCTTTATGAAGCTGAAAGAAGAGTTCCTCTAAGGTTAATGCCTGTAGCTCCCCGACTCTTCTCAATTAAGTGATTGCAATGAGGAAGGCAACGTTCCATGAAAGGAACTGTAAAGGACAATTGTTTAATGGTTCAAAGGGTGGACCCATGAGTCTTGTAAGTACAATGTTGAGATTCCATACCGGTGCCAGAGGTGTTCTGGGTGGAATCACTCTTTTTAAGCCCTCCATAAATAATTTAATCACAGGTACTTTGAACAAAAAATAAATGCTGTCCTTGCAACTGCTGCAAGGTGCAACTGAATAGATGTGAAGGCTAGAGCAGTTTGCTGTAGTTGTAGAAGGTAAAAAATAATGTTTTGAACAGAAGCATTTAGAGGATTCATTTTGTTGTTATTACAATAGATACATCGTTTCCATTTTGCAGCATAACAAGCTCTGGTAGTAGGTTTTCTTGCTTCTTTTAAGATGGTTGTAGGAAGGTGGATACCTGACTATGGTTACCCCAGATTTTTTGCCTTGTGTTTAGCTGGTTTTCGACTTAGTTGGCCTGGGATCCTGCTAATCAGGGCCCCAGGCTATCTGCTCTCTCTGTAAAATGGACTCCATGTAACTTAGGTACATACCTAATTGGGATTGGGTCACCTTATGAGCCCCTGTACAGTGTACTATAGGTACCCAGGGCATAGGTGCATCCAAGGCCTACCAGGGGCTGCAGCATATCTTTTGCCACCCCTGGCTGGCCATCCAAACTGATACAACTGGCTGATCACTCAGCTGGGGCAAGGTCGTGTAATCACCCCTTGCTTAGATATAGTATTCCTATGTCTAAACCTATATCTGGACACATATACACCTATCAGTCACTCCTAAGGCAGGCCTTAACAATCCTGAAGGCAGAGTGCTTGGTTTTATGTCAGATGGTGGTCTAGCATGAGCTGAGCCTGTCTGCAGCTTTCGGAACCATGTCCTTATAGCTGATCTAGATAATGCCATACCATATACTCTTAAGTGCATATGAACCTCGCGGTTAAATGCTATCTTTGGTTTGGCTTTATCAAAACATGTCGTGTAAGGTGTCATACGCTTTGGAATACTACCCCCTCGCCAATTCTGGCGACGGGGGTAGCATTCCACCCTTCTAGAGGGAGAAGACATGTTACTAACCTTAATCCCGGTTAAAGTTAACCAGAGCCTCAGCATCACAAAATGGATGCTGCTGCCACAGACACAAGTCTGACCTCCTGCTGTTGACCGAAACTCCGGCAGGGGAGGCCTGGACAATAGGTTTCCTGTCACAGGAAGGTGCTAGCACCACCCCAGACAGGAGATAGTGGATTGGGGCAGGGAGGGCTGAATGAAACTAGACACTGCCTGGGGCACACAAGGTATCCCATGCATAGTCCAGTTCAAACCGGTGCTGGGGCACTCCAGCCCCAGCTCTGGCTCTGGCGCGAAACTGGACAAAGGGAAAGGGGTGTAACCACCCCCTTCCTGGGTCCCACCCATAGGAGGGACCTAGCAGGTAATCCAGCCCCTTGATTTGGAATAAAGGTAGGAGCTGTGTCCCAAGACTTTAGATAATCCTGACTGAAACTCTGATACGAAACTTTGGACCCTTCGACATCCTACTCGACGTAGAAGACTGAAGAATCTCCCTTGTGGTCAAGGAGTGACGACCCTGTGCAAGCAGGCACCATCAAGCGCTCAAAGGTTTGCTTAGTTGTTGCTCCCGCCGGAGCTCGAACGACAGAGACCGACAAGAACCGGACTTCCAGACATCCAACAGCCCGATCCACAGCCACAGCAAAGCTGAGACCCGTGGAGGTGACGTGAGACGTGGGACCGGCCATCTTGGAAAGCCAGCGAAGTGCTTTCTGTGCAGCTCCCGAGGCACCCTCGAAGCTGTGCATTGGGGATTGAGAAGCCCCAGCCCCGAGCAGCTTTTGCACCGAAGATCACCTCTCCACACTCACCGAGTGCTGCGTGGGGCCCTTTTGCATTTTCCTGCTTGACGCGTCTGTCCGGTCACTTGCCCGTTGGCTAGTGGCCTCTGTGACGACGAACCTTCGAATTTTCAACACTGGTCTGGTTGCTTCAGACTGGCCCTCGCTCCCCTGAAAAGGAGCAGCCCATAAGACCTTGCTGGTCTGATCCAGAACCCATCTTCGAGTCCTGCGTGGGTTGCATTTGCCAAGGCCTGTTGACTCCGAATTAAGATCCGACACCGCCGACAGCGAGAGCCTTTGTGGGACAGTCCGTATCCAGCACCTGGTTGGCGTCGACACCTCCTGGTCCACGTGGCAGCGGAGACAAGCTTCACGACATCACCTGATCGCAACCAGACATCGCCTGGTTCCTTCCTGGTAACTGGCTAGTGACCCAGACTCTGTCCCCTCTGCTTTCAGGTACTCTACATCTGCGATCCACCCTTGGATCCAACCGGACTCTTCTCTCCTGGTCGCCTGCAGCATCTTTTCTCCAAGGCTCCATAGAACTCCACGACGAAACCCGACACACTTTGACACCTATGCACCCACTTTCTGTGGGTGAGGTAACGCGAGTACTGCGGTGCTCCTGTATAGATTTACATCCCTAGTGTCCTAGTTTTAAGTGGTTAAGTTCTAGTCCAGTCGGAAGACTTCCAAATCTACAACTTTCTAACTTTACGCACCCATTGACTTCTATTGGTGCACGCGTGTGCATTTAGACACTGCACCCGCATCCTGTGGGCCTCCCACGTCCTAACTGCTGTTAGTCCAGTGTAGCCCCAGCAATTCCCAAGGCTCTAGGCCTTACCATTGTTCGTGACGTGGTTCTTATACCACTATTTTAGTATATGGTTTTACGGGCCACCAGGGCCTATCCATATTTGTGCAACTTTTGTATGCTATATTAAGTTTCTTGTTATACGCTTGTGCTCCTGTGCTCATAAAGAGTTAAGGGGATTTATTTAGAAATAAATACATATATATTTTGAATATATAACCTGTGTGGTGTCCTTTCATTTGGTATTAAAAGGTTTGCATATGGTAAAACAGCTGGCTTCACATGCCCTCTTGAGTTTAGCCTACGACTGCTTTTGGCCATGCTACCACTAGGATAGCTGGTCTATAAGGTTGACTTTACAACCATCACCATAAGGGTTGTTTGGACTGGTGCAAGGTGCTCACTAGAATAGTGAACATCATATACCAGGCCAACTTCTCACAATAGCAAAATAGAAAGGGGGAAACCCTGCCAGGGTCAATTTTAAGGTCCCACTAGGGGATCCTTATATTAGAACGAATGGTGACCGAGGTTTACATATCAGAGACAACATAGAATAATATAGATCCATACAATTCTCTAGGAAAAATAAATATATTTTATTGGCGATTCAGAATAAATTTTAACTGTACAAAATGTCATAAGGATTAATACATCTCAAACACTTCTTAGTATTCCACTCACTCCCGCAGGCATCCACAGCATATGTTCACATTCATAACCTCAAACATCACAATATAGACACATTCATACAGGGACCATGGGGTAGATGCATAGCAGTCCAGGAAAAGGTATTTTAATGGACTCTGGGACTGGAGCTATAACATGGAGGCAAAATGCAATAGATAAGGTGAAAAAGCTGGTGCTGCAATGGTGCCATCCAAGTAAGTCACTTGTACTAAGAAGTGTTTGAGATGTATTAATCCTTATGACATTTTGTACAGTTAAAATTTATTCTGAATCGCCAATAAAATATATTTATTTTTCCTAGAGAATTGTATGGATCTATATTATTCTATGTTGTCTCTGATATGTAAACCTCGGTCACCATTCGTTCTAATATAAGGATCCCCTAGTGGGACCTTAAAATTGACCCTGGCAGGGTTTCCCCCTTTCTATTTTGCTGTTATTCCCCCCTCTTCCTGCCAGTATCCAAAAAGCCCCCCCGGGGAACCCCCTTCTATTTTGCAACTTCTCACAATAGTCATACAGACTGGTAACAAATTTAAGTATCCAAACTCTATGACTTCAGGAGCTAAATCGTTAAGTTGAGCTCCTTGGGGTTTGGGTGCCTAATTTCTCCATCGTTTTGAGTGAGAAGGCTGGAATTGAGATGCAGCTTTTGATGTGGAACCACTGATAGCTCCAAGAGTGTGGTGAACAACGGTTGACAGGCCCATGTGGGAGCCACTAAAATCAGTATGAGGGATGTTTGCCTGAGCTTCCAAACCAGAAACGTAAGAAGTGGGAGAGGCGGAAAAGAGTAGGCAAATATCCCAGACCAATTCATCCATAGGGCATTGCCTTAGGATAGATGGTGCGGGAATCTGAAGGCGAAGTTTGGGCATTTTGCGCTGTCCACTGTGGCAAACAGATCTATTTGTGGGAATCCCCATTTTTGGAAGTATGGAAGAAGAACTTGGGGATGAAGTTCCCACTGATGTATTTGTTGCCTCCTCATGCTGAGGAGATCGGCCATTTGATTGTTCACTCCTGGGAGATGTTCTGCCAGAAGGTGAATTCTGTGATGGATTGCCCAACACCAAATGGTCTGAGAGAGGCGTGACAATTGTAAAGAGTGTGTCCCCCGCCCCCTGTTTTTGTACATAGTACATGGCTGTCATGTTGTCCATGCGGACTAGGACAACTTGGTCTGTGAGATGAGACTGAAAAGCTTTCAGCGCTAGAAATACTGCTAGAAGCTCTAGATAGTTGATGTGGAGACATGTTTGTTGCCCCATAGACCCTGGATTGTGTAATCCTGGAGATGGGCACCCCAACCTGATAAAGATACATCTGCGGTTAGCAAGATTTGTGGAACAGGGTCGATGAAGGACTGCCCTTTTGGTACATTTTTTGTGTTCCACCGCTGCAGATAGCGATGGGTGCGGATGTCCACCAACACTAGATTTGTTAAGTGACCCTGGGACTAATTCCATGTACGTGCTAAGCATTCTTGTAGAGGACGCATGTGTAGTCTTGCATGAGGCACCATTGCAATGCATGATGCCATCATTCCTAGCAATTGCATGAAGGTTTTGGCTGGTAGGTCTAGCGTGGTCTGGGTATGCTGTAAACACTTTTGGTGTGTGCTGGCTTTGAGGAGCCAGTCGGCTAAGTACGGGAAGACGTGAATTTGTGGTCTTCTGAGATGAGCTACTACTACTTCTAGACATTTGGTAAACACTCTCGGAGCAGTAGTTACTTCGACTGGAGCACTTTGAACTGATAGTGCTTGTCTGCTGCCACAAATCTGAGATATTTGCGATGATCTGGATGGACAAGTATGTGAAAATATTTGTCTTTAAAGTCCAGGGTGGACATAAAATCGCCTTGCTGTAGAAGTGGAAGCATCTGTTGAAGCGTTACCATATGGAAATGTTCGAACCGGAGGGCTTTGGATCCGAAGATGAGTTCAGCTGACCTGTTTCCGAGCCGGAAGGCTTGACTATTTGTTTTGGTGCGAGCCAGGAGGCAGGGCTTCAGAAACATTGTCTCGGTGCCGACATTGGCCAGAAGGCAGAGGTTGTGCCGTAGCCTTATGTTTTTTGGAAAAGGTTTTGGGGAGCAAGGGGTCTTCGGTACTCACACCACCCTGTCCCAGAGGCACGTCTTAGGACTCCGAATCGATCTCGAGTTCAGAATCAGACTTTGGAATGGGGAAGGCTTCTTCTTCTGCCACCAACTCTTCGACTTCTTCCTACTCTCAGTCTTCGCCAAAGATATCCAGAGTGTGTTGAGTGCTTTGGTGTTGCATTTCTCATAGTCGTGCCCGACGATTTTGTTCAGTTTTCTTGGACCAAAACTATTTACAGGCGCCGCACTCTTCGTCCTGTGCTACGGAGAGAGGCGCAAGTTACAAACTTGATGTAGGTCGGTGCGAGGGAAGTTGGTGTAGCACTGAGGACAAAACTGCAATGGAGTTTGTCCCACCAGAGGGTGGGTGGACCGATGCGGCTAAGCCGGAGGGCCGGCCATATGTCTTCAACTTAAGATAGAGTGTTTCCCGAAACGATTCTATAACCGGGGAAGAGGGAAACGCGTTTGAGAACAATACCGTCGAGGGTAGGGTGGATTGCACACCGAGAGTAACCTGAAGAACGGTTTTAAAACAGAGCGCAGCAATACACGTCCGAACTCGATGGCGGAAAAACACTATCTAACAATGGAGTTGATGCCCATGCGCACTATCACCAAAAGAAGGAGTCACCTTACATCTTGACTGAAAAGACATCTTTGAAGAAAAACAACTTGCAAACATCTGGACCCAACACTAGATGGCAGGAGTATGCAACGCATGTGTATCATGTGTATCTACAACACACATGCCTCGAACATGTATTTTAGGAGGATGGAAATGATACTTACCAGTAGCATCTCTTTTCCAGGAAGGCAACCGTAGTCAGATATAGAAGCACTCAAAATTGCACACCTAAGGCTGGATTAATGAGAGCATTGTCCAAAGTTGCAGAATTGAGAATGATCCCATATAAAATCGCGTTATCAGTATGGGTATCCTGCTCAAACCCTAAAAATCTAGAATATTCCCTGCAGTTGGAGGCAAAAGGGCAGATAGTGCATCGTCATCTCTAATATGGTGTGAATAATAGAAAATATGAGAAAGCTGCTTTTTTCACCCAGTGTCCAAAATTTGATATGCCTCAACTTTTAATGGCCCAGAGATCTATGGAATAAGTGTTGTGGTAATCATGATGTACTACAGTATCCACACAACAACACATGCTTTCAAGAGTTTTATTTTGTAATTGCTAAACATACTGATGTGTATAGCAAGTTGTGGCCGTATTTTAAAGAAAAAGCAGAAATGCATGTAGATACACATGATCTGATATGATTAAGACATTTATAAAGAGCGTGGATACCCAAATGAGTGTCCCGGTGCTGGCTCCAAGGCGAAGTGCACAGGCAAACAGTGACACTATTCCTGTTGAAACACCCCAAGTTTAAAAAATGTTCTTTAAGATTGATGCCTCAGCCATTGTGCATAGCAACAAAAGAAGTTTATTCTAGGTAAACGACCCGAGATAAGAGAAAGACGTGCCTCCAATTCTCGCTCGATGAATCTTTGGGATCTTAGCCAATCGACAGGTAGGACATAATAAAATTAACTTGATACCAAAATAGTACAATTCTATTTTTATTCACAACATTCAAATAATTAGTCAAATGGGATATCTATGATCTCTTGACAAGCATTAGATGAAGAACCCCAGGACTTTATTTTACAACCCCATTTTCTTACACATGTAGTAAACATTGATGTTGCTACATTTGTAAGCTACAAATTCAGCAGTAAAAAAAGTCACATTAATTCCCACAACTGCGTCCCTTGACTGGCAAGGACCACATGGCCTTGGAGTGTGTCTATAGTCGAGCCAAAGAAGTAATGTGACACACATCTCAAGGTCCTTTGTTAAAGAAAGGCAAGGAGACCCATGCCTCCAAACAGAGGATATGATGCTGCAATCACAGTGACTATCTGCCACTCACCAATCTTGTAGTACCCGTGTACCAGGACGATGCCAAGGTTCGTGGGCTTCAGCCGGCGGCCACTCTCTACGGTCACGTAGTTCCTCTGGCAGACATTGTTGATGTGCACCGGAATACTGGCATCCGTCCCTGCGACACAAAGCAATGGAGATGATACACCAGGCCATCCCACCAAGAGGCCATGTGGCTATGCGTGCCCCTGGACCAACGAGGGCTGCCTACCAATGCCATGCTTCTCCATCAGCGTGATGAGCTCTGCTTCCGTCAGATAGTCCGGGGGGTTGGTCTGTTTTTCAAGCAGCTTCACCTCGTCAACAGCGAAGACATCGCCCTTCTCGCAGGTGGGCAGGCTCTCCTCCATGGGAATCCCCTGCCATGGCATGATCTCCGTGTAACCTGTGGGCAGTTCAACACTATGAATCCTTCACATTCTTATCATAGTATCCTCAACTTCTCTGAAAGATTCTAGTGGTCTGTGAAGAGCACCGCATGCACAGAGGGGAAATAGTATTCCAGACAATTTTGGTGAGGGTGCCCCACTAATGCCTGCTTCTAACTACAGACAGGAGGTGCTCCTTTCTGACCTCAATTAGCAATTCTTCACTATATCCACGGGGCTCTGCACTGTCAATCACGTTTGAGAATACAATATTTGGAATAATGTTTCAGTCTGCACTTGAAGCGACCTTCATTCATTTGCAGATTAGAAACATCGGACAAATTACCTTCTGCAGCAGGTCATGTGACCAGTCACTTGAGTACTGGAAAACATTTTTAAAACCTAAGATGCTACAATTGAAAAGCAGCCAAAAGGGATATACAGAAGGTTGGAGTGGACTTGTGTAGAGATGCAAGGCCTTTCCAGCCCATGAATGCCTTTGGCTGGGGCACTGATGTAGGAGTACGATGCAATCCTGTAGACATGCCTATATTTTCCCTTCTTTCCTCTTTGGCATGCTGTCCTTTAAAAATGAGCATTTACTTTTTTTTCCACAGTATGTTTTTTGTCGAAAAGGTATTAAATCATTTTAACTTTCCTCTAAAACAAAGTGTTGTCAGCCTCTTTTCGTCAGGCCAAAATTCTTCATTTTAGAAATTAATCAAATTGACGAATTACCCTCACTAGCGGCCGGTATCTAGGCAAAGTGGCAGGGCGGGAGAAAACAACAAAACATAAAAATACCTTACCTGCATCCACGCTCCAATCTGGCTCCGTGCACTGCAGGCACTAGGTCCCTGAATCTCCTGCGGCCAATCCTGACACTGCATGAAAGCAGTGTCCGGATTGGCCTGAGCACGTGGATGTGCGCTCCCAGGTCGACTTGGAGCCTATGCCTGCTCTCTCCAGCCCAGCAACACAGCTGGGGTTGGAGGGAGCTTCAGTGTCCATGACAGTTTGGGTGGCCTTGAGACGGCCGGCCAAACCATCATGCGCACTGAATAGTAGTGCGACCACTCCTCCACCAGCCTGTGATCCCCCTGGCCCCGCCCCCAAGACTCGGCTCCGAGATCAGAAATAAAACGATTATAAACAAGGGTTCATTATCGCTTTGGTTTTTATATTTTTAGCTGCTGGCGGTGTGGGGGGCGAAGCTCCTCCGCCATAGCACAGGAGACGCCACTGATTACCCTATTAACCATCTACTAGAATAATGAGGACCCCCGCAGCATTTCTTCACTTTCAGATAAAACATAGATCTACTCAACATTTCCCTATACGCTGAAATACCGTGGACTTGTAGCTTCACACACAGGCCAATATCAGAGACTACATCCATGTATTTCCTAAATACTTTAATATCAGTAGACACTCGCCATTCACTGCGTAGTAGAAAAATAGCGCCCAAGCATCCCACATGCCTTTTACATTAACATGAAAAGGACCTTGTACCTCTTTGTGGGATAGGGCTTAGTGTTAAGTGCCAGAGTAAGGGAGCGATGAAGCTGGATTGGTCGGCGCGCTCCCTTTGTACTCCTTACCTGTAGAAATAACAGCTTTCCCAGTGCACGTGAAGCGCTCTGGTCCTACGCTGAAGGAGATGGTGGTCTGAAGATACTTGCAATCATAACTGATGGTGGCAATGAAATGCCGTGCAATATATTCATACAGTCTCCAGGCATCACCACCTGCAAAGACAGAGAAAAGTTTTATTTACAAGGGATCGACTACTTCGTATCCAGCTTCGATTATTCTTCTATCCACTCTAATTCAATCCCAATGTTTCGTTTGCCTCCCTCTCAGCTACAGCAAAAACACACCTCGAGGCCCCCAACACACCCACACCCCTACTCCCCCACCCACCCACACACACACATCCCAGAAGTTAATGTAATATTCAACTTTCCCAAAAATTATCATGAAGACAGCAGTGCATCTGCTGAGCCAACACTGCCAAGCACCATGCTCAAGCCCTCAGGCACACAACAGCAGCAACATGATCAAGGTCAAAAGCCAGCCCCATGCAGCAGTCCCAAACAGCTATGTATGGCACCATTATTAAGATTGTGGTTCAGAATTCTGTTACTGGACCAGATCTAAGACGTGTCTCATGCAGAGATACTTACCAAGTTCTGCCTCTGTCGCGGACCGCATTGGAGTGATGGGAGGGTGGTCGCCTGCATCACTGCCTTTCCGTGGGCGATTAAGGCCTTCTGAAAGCAAAGCCTTGACCTGTGGCACATTCACAGAACAGCATAAAATGAAATGAAGACATCATTAATGGCTCCTCCTATGTCGATCATTAAAACTATGCTAACGTGTAAGACCTCACCGTGGCATGCAGCAAAGTTTGATGGAAAAAGAGCCAAGCAGTGGCGACTAGCTATCCCCAGTCGAAGGAATAGAAATTGGTTTGTCTGTATGTACAAGCAGTACAAAGTAAAGTTGTCTACAAGGGATTTGTTTAACCACTATCATTCATATTCTTTGTTGAAACCTTAATCAATGAGATTGTCATACAAGAACAATCTCACAGGAGTCCACAGAACAACTTTTATAAATATCTGAAAGCATGCTCCAGTTTACGGATCGTTACTTGCCGAGTGGGTTGGCTGCCTTTTGAACAAACGCAAATTGAGAACACGTTCTTCAATCCTTTGGAGTGTATCCAGAAACTGCTGTTCGGATATTGAGACCCTATTGGTTGAAACTAGCACAAAAGCCAAAAAGAGGGGGCACTTTTTGCTAAAAACAATTTTCCTGATGATGGTCTTAGAGACTACAGCTACAAAAAACGAAACGTCGACCTGCACACCATCTCCTAGGGCATCCATGTCTGGAAGAGCAATAATAATCTATGTCTTCTAGTTGCTCTCATTTGATTAATAGGAGTGGTTGTTATGTTATGAATTGTTTTGTTTAATTCATTTATACATTCTTTCATAACATTGCTGCATTATATCCAAGATTTTATGTATCCCCTTCAATCAATTTTCAATTATGTAATTAAATACAGAATATATTTTTCAGATAACTAGGTTCTTCAGTGTGTTACTTTTGCTTTCAGATATTTATAAAAGTTGTTCTGTGGACTCCTGTGAGATAGTTCTTGTATGATAATCTCATTGATTAAGGTTTCAACAAATAATATGAATGATAGTGGTTAAACAAATCCCTTGTAGACAACTTTACTTTGTACTGAACACTGCCCAAGCCTACAAGGGTCGATTGGGTTACCCTTTTTAGAATCAATGTATGTACAAGCAGGCAGAAAGTAGCCAATGAGCAAGAGGTGAACAAATCCAACAGATGGGGACCCTGAAGAGGAAGTGCTTGAGACACCTGCCCTAAGTGACCAGGCCTTGAGAAACATCAGCTTGTCCGATACAACCTGCAATACCGGAGAGGACTGGAACTGCTTTAGTTATCGGTGCATTTCTAACACACAGACTATACAGCAAAAAGTACAACCCAATAACTCCCGAGGATATCAGAGATGTACAATTAGAGTTTCAAGAGGAACTCCTGAAGGAATGATTTTCAATGATTACATCTAATATTTAAAAGATAGGAATCAACTGTATCCAATCTTATGACATAAGCAGGCGTGCTCTGTCAGGAGTAAGCAATTCATAAATAGATATATGTACATAGATTTACACTTTTCAATACCAACTCACACATTGATGAATGCTTTTTTAATAAGTTCAAGAGGCAGAACAATAAGCCCACCAGCAAAGGCCACTAAAACTGGTTAGTCAAATGTTGGTTTGTTTGGAGAATGTGGGATGATTTTCAACATGGTCGCATCTCACAAAGTAATGTTAAGGTCTGTTATTTGTAACAAGTGCATTTTACCCATAAGGGTGGACTGGTGCAGAAGTCAGGAAGCAGCCTGTGGGGCTGGAAGGTCACTGGGGAATTTTATATTCCAAAACATATCATGTTAAATACACACTGTTTGTTGGGCCATGAATGTGGATTTCTTATACGTGCCAGGGGTCTGGGGTTAACCTCTGGCCAGGGCCTTGATGGAGGTAAAAGATGCGTCTGAGGAGGATCAGTGACTAAAGAGGAAACCCTTGGCAGTCATGCTGGACCATGGAAGATAAGCGCATGGGTTAAACCAATGTCTATGGGAAGGTCACACAGTAGGAGTATGTGTCCAGTTCCAGTGTACACCACTGCTGAAGAATAATTGGCCATATGGTGAACGGCGTGAGTAGAGAAGGTACATTCCCAGTATATGGGCATGGGGCTAACAGATGCACACAATCAACCAGTCGCTCCACTGTGCCGAGGACAACACCTGAAGAGTATCTATAGATCTACAGCCGGCAAGCAATCTGTACCCGCATCTAAGCAGATCTTCTAGTTAAGGGGCCTACTCATCACCTGACAGAGTTATCGGGGCAGAAGACCACCCCGCCAGGCGCTTCTCCTCAGAACTGTGCTTCCATAGAATGTCATAGGCAATGGAGCTTTTTTTTTTACTATGCATTACAATTAATGTTTTTACTAATTTATTTTACTCAACCTACCAGACTAATATAAAAATAGTTCAAGAACCAGGTGCGGCCTGATCAACACATAACCTTCTAAGTCTAGTACAACGCTTGCAACTAAAGCCTACGCCATATGGGGTACAGTTACACTTCTATTCCTACTGACAGTACTATCTTGCTGTGGCAGCACTCAATTGCTTTACAGTAAATCACATGCAAGACCCTAGACACAGCCAGTAACCTTGGACTTATTTCATCATGTGCATCAGTTGGTCCAGGTGTTGCCCCTGCCAACTAACCCTAGAGGTCCTCTTATATGGCCGCCGCAGAGGACATCGTATGAGCTGCATTAAGAGTATTGTTCCTTCTGTCAGTTTGCGGTACTGAGGTAAACAGAAAGATGATGGGCCGAATCCTTGAACTAATTTCAGCCACTGGTAATTACTCGCAGCCAGTTCATCTATTTTCACCCACTATGTCACTCCAGACAGGAACCCACCATACGCAAATCAAGCTTGGTCCTGCTCTAGTAGTAACTGTCCAGACTGAATCGCCAGGCCAGGTCTCCTTGGAACAGGTAACAAGCAACCCTAGACTGGTTCAGCCTGCTGGGCTCATCAGTGAAGGGCAGCTGGATTCCTGAGGCACAGAGAGCGCAGGACCCATGTCTGAGCATGCCTGTTGCTCTGTAGAAAACAATAAGGTAATAGGAGGAATGCTCGAATTAATCTCAGCCACTCATAACTACTCTGAGGTTTCTACCACCCTTTTGAACTTTGTGATAGGCAAATTGTGAGAGAAGAATGGAGCAATGAGAAGCTGTTTATTGCCTTCCCCATTAAAATATGTGTAAGAGTAAAACACTCCAAGACTGCTCATCTAAGGATGGCAGCTGGAAAATTAGCCACACTTCATGCAAGCTACAAGCTCCACCAGAAACCAGGAGACACTGTCAAAGCCCACATTTGCAGGAGAATTGCGGATGATATAAAACAGACCGCATTACATTACTACAGTAGGCCCTATGAAAGTACTGTGCGGCATAACTTTCCAACAATCCACCAGAAGAAAAAATAAATCCTTAATACACTAGCTCAATCAGGCTACATAACCTTATCAAAATGTGAAGCCACGCCCAGCAGTAGTAGCCTTGTTCTGCCTTTCCAATTTCCCAGTTCATTGGTGTTGTAAACAAAATCAAACACATCCCCCCCTTACCTATTCATCGTTACTCTTACCCCGCCCCAATCCCTTCCGCCTAACCTCCTCTTCTACCCTACCCCCCACATGCAGCGTACAGAAAATACACCAAAGATGTCATGGTCAAATAACTGTGATCTGTATGTCTTTACCTTTTGATATATGTGCATGTGAATGTCTGTCAATAATAATTGAGAACAACAAAAATCAATAAAACATTTAAACAAAAAAACAGATCAATCAATCCAGTGAAGGTATACGTTCATGCACAGTAGATTGTGGAATATACCGTCACTAAGAAAAATAACAATGTAAGGGACAACATTCTTGAAATAATCTCAGCCACTGGACCACATTCCAAGTAGCCACTCTTCCGCATTCCTACACATACAGCATAGATAGCAGAAGTACACTTTTAAATTCATTCATTCAGTCCTTCGTACATGGAAAGCAGAGGAACTATTGGAATGAATCCTCTATGCACAGTACATACGAAATCAAGACCTTCGTTACCAGTACATACCGTATCTGACCAGTATGGATTATTCGCCTGTTGTCGCAGACACCCCTTTAGGTCGAAGTTTTCTGGATAGTGGGTGGTCTCCGTTCGAGGGTAGCTGATGTATCCTTGGGTGTACAATCGCTCTGCAATCTGCATAGTGTGCTGGGGGCCCATTCCTACCAAGGAAGGAAGTAGGGAGTAAACCTTTTGCAAGTATCTGACAACATTCACTAACCAAACTCCGAAACACCAGTATATATTGCTTCCTGGCAAATAGACCATCTCTCAACCGGAAACCAAAGGTAAAAGAGTGACCCAGAACTAAAAACATCTATTGAGGCCACGCTTCACTACTTAACTCTGTAGCCTTAAAAGTCGTGAACGAATCACTTCAGCGACACACTGCGATCTGGCTTCTGGGCGCTCGTCCACGTGGAGGCTGCGCTCTCCATGCTTCTGACTTCCACTACCTCTGCCTATTACTTTCTCAATACTTCTCCTCTTTCAACTCTCTGCAGCTTTTAACACAGTTGCAACACCGTCAGCAATCACACCACACTTAGCAACAACGGAATGGCAAATCGCGGTCGCCTGGGGCTCCTCTTTCCTCGCCCATGCCCAAGCCCAAATCAGCAAAAATACACATGGCTCGAGCTGGGGCCCGCTACTCTGCCTTCTCTAGTATTAGCTCGTTCCTAGGTTTGTCCTGCCATCTCTTTGGGAAGAAGGAAAAGGTTGTGTGCATCCTTGGCAAAGTTCACCCCTCAACTTAAATGCCTAATTCTATGAATACAGCGGTTCTTCACAAGACAGCCTTACATTTCCTTTTATGTTTTGGAATTATGTCATGCATGTTCCATATCGCTCTATTAGGCTTTTTTTAGGGCAGAATTTGTATATGTTTTACTATCAGCATCAATAAAAACTACTTACTGGACCAAGGAGAATATGTATCAAATTCAGTTATTGCAATTCTCAAATAGCGATTTTTAAAGAATCGCTATTTGAGAAACGCAAAACGGGATGTAAACAAAGATTGGCAAATATTTAGCGTTCCCTTGGCATTCCTTAATTGCGATTTGCAAATTGCGAATCGCAATTAAGGAATACCTTCCCATTCATTCCTATGGGCCATAAGGCCCATAGGAATGAATGGGAAGACATTCTCAATTTGCGATTCGTAATTAGAGAATTACAAATTGAGAATGCAATTCAAGGGTGCCAGGGTATCAAAAGGACACTCTGTTGCACCCCTGAAATGTGCATGTGAGCACATGTGGCAGACATACATGCCCTAAGGGCATGTATGTGCACCACATAACACTTTAAAAAAATGCAAAAAAGTAAATTTTTCAAAGAAATCGCAAATTACCAACAACTTGGAAGTTGGTGGTAATTTGCGAATTCTTATGGAGAAATCGCACAACTTGGGTGCTTTTTACATCGCATTTAAGGAATCGCAATTTGCGATTCCTTAAATGCTTTCGCAAAATAAGGAATCGCAAATTTTGTGATTCCCTATTTAGTGAGAGCCTTTTGGGATGATACATCCCAAAAGGCTTTTTTCCGTTTGCAAACGGGAAATGGGCTTCATACATATGCCCCCAAAAGTTTTCTTTTTTGTTTTGCAGAAGTATAGGGTGCAGATCTGTCTGTGGTAACTGCAGAAAGTGTACAAAAGGGAAACAGACATTCTCCAGCACAGATAAATCTATCCTTCATAGGGTTTGAGGAGTCACCATTTTGTAGTCCATCCTGTTGCTGTGTGGCCTGGTAGTGCTTTCGGAGTCAAGAGCCTATTCATGATAGCTCAATCATATGAACATCATACTTGACGCACATTTTCACGATTGTGGGTAGAGAAAAAACTACAAGTGCACTTCAACACATGGCTTCTCAGCCAGATTCTCTCACAAGTCTACACTCTAGCCAGGTGTTCTACTCTGCAGTGAGTTAGCTTTAAAGGCAACAGCGGTGAAATATATTTTCCACCTCTGGATAAGCGTGGGGATGGTGACCAGCCTATTACCAACATATCCACTTTCAAAGCCTCAAGGCTTCCAAAATAGAATTCGGAGAGCTGGCACCACACCGATTTCTTTTTCTATCTGCCCTGGCAATGCAACAATTATCTTCTGTTCTTTGTTTGCTCCCTTCGATGCTTCTGTCTGGCTTTGCGCCACCAGGCTTATGATATTTAGCCGCCTCCTCCTCGCAAGAAGTGTCTTTATTTATTCTTTCTGGCCTCAAGTTCCACAGTATTTGGCATATTTACATTCTGACAGTGGCTTACCCAAATGAGGAGTTCTCCAACCTTTAAGAGGATTCTTTTCAGTTTCCTAGTGCTCAACAATAAATACTACATGTTCTGAATCTTTTCACTGACGTAAGCGAAATACAGAAGTATAAAACTGGAGAATAAACAGTAGATAGGTTACGGTACAGCCCATTATATTTCTCAACTTCATGCTGTACTAATTTGTGGCTTCTCTGTTCTTTAGCAAACAAGGCCTACAGCTGGCTTCCAGCAGTAACCCTGCTCTTATTCTGTCAGGGATGTTAAGGTTGAGTCAAAAATGTTCACCAAAAATTACAGGGCAGCGTAGGTATTCCTTTATACTTTGCCTTCCTTCTACCATAACCATATTTTACTATTCATCCTTGTTTAATATCCAAACCTCTCTTAAATACCTCCATCCTACATTGTAAAAGATGCTCTCACTATAAACAGTACAATGACAACATATGATTACAGATAAAAAGGATGGTGTAATAAAGCATACAAATTCTCATTGCATTTGGTAAAACGGAAGACATGATACTTTAAAAACAAAAATGAAAAGTATTCTAAATCAAAAATACACAACAGTTGTCCTGGAAAGAAAAAAGGGGTGCTGTAGCCGCAAATGCCGAAACTGCAGCACAAAACTCTGGAGCCAAAGTGGCAGGTTGTTCAAAGGCCTAGAGCATGGAGGAGGCAGAAGGCAGCAATTAAGGGGAGCAGGAATGGTCATCTGGACGTCGCCAGATGTCCTAAATGCACAGCACCCTCCAGGTCCAAGCTAAATGTTTAATGCTAGATCGGATCACCAAGCATCTTTTCCTCCAGCCTCCATTACCTGATTACCAACAGATGGAGGGCACCTGAAGGGGTGAGAAGAGAGCTTGAGAGCCCATAGAGGCTAGAAGATAATCCTGCAAACCCTTGCTGCCCCCTACTCTCTCCGCCTCAGCGCCCTTCTCACTCCCACCGCTCTCCATGTCCATACACTACAGAATCATCATGCTATTGCCTTTTTGAGCACTGCCCAGGTGTAAAATGGGATCCAGAGAACCTGTGGTGGGAAGAAGGCTGCCTCCCCTAGGTCTGAGGGAATCAGAGGTACATATCCAAAATTTCATTACAAAGCAGTCTACTACTAGCCCTTTTTTTTTTTTTTAAAGATTTTATTAGTCAAGTAGCATAGATCGGGCAGCGTCCTGCAAACCAGGAGCAACTGCAAAAACATTTCAGAACATTTACAACCGCCAGTGACTGTTCGTTTCATAGTCTTTCATCCCCCCACAAGCATCTGCCCCACGTGCAGGAACGTGAAATGTTACCCACCCACACCCCAACTCCCACCATCCCCAACACCCCCCCTAATACCCCCCCCCGGTCACACAAGTCCACAGTTCCATCTTCACAGTTATGCATAATAGGTATATACAGTAACGCACCCACAGTCCCCCCCACTGCCCATTCCTCAGTAGCCATTTACAGTCTCCCCCCTAACCCATGTAATAGAGCCAACTGCGGTGTGCAGGTTAGCTCCCAGCCCAGAATCTCCGAAAGGCATGCAAAGACCCCCCTCCAGAAGCGATCTAATGATGTACAGTGCCATATCGTGTGAATAAATGTGCCTTCCGCCTGATCGCAGCGCAAGAATACCGGTGAGGAAATCACCTCCGCCCGCCAGAGGCGCGAAATATACCCTATGGAGGTATTTAAATTGGACTAGACGAAGTCGCATTGCGATGGCTGCCCCACGTGGGGACGCCAGTGCTTCCACCCAGTCCTCTTCCTCCAGCTCGCTTACATCAAACTAGCCCATTTTTAAGCTCTATTGATTTCTATAGATATGGAAACTGGGACACAGAGAGATAAGCAGTGTTCCCCAAATCACACAATACGGTCAAATTAAAGAATTGATGGTACTTCAACTCCACTTGGCAATTTAACCACAAGACTAGTTTATCCCGGGTGGCTCCTACATCAATCAATCACTCATTCAATCGATTTGTAGAGCGCTTCTAGTCAGCCATGAGAGTATCCAGGGGTATACAACCTTTACAACGCAACTTTTACCACGCAGTGCCTTTACAACGCAACTTTTACAACGCAAACCATAACAACGCATTGCGCTGGGGGGCGCTCTAGGATAGGGAATATGTTTAATGTACTATCCAACACCTTCCCTACTATCCACGGGGACTGGAGTTGGAATAGTAAATTAAACAATTCACTAGCCAGCGCCTAAAAGCACTATGCGTTGTAAAAACCGCGTTGTAAAAGCATGCGATGTAATGTCATACATCCGTATCCAGGTGCTGGCTACACGGCATAAATAACAACAGGTGTCATCATCCAGACCGTAGCAGTGGCCAAAGAAGGCTTCCTTCATGGCTACTGTGTCCAGCTAGTGGAAACTGGCTCTCTGCAGCAAAGGATGCTTTTCCACCTGAGACAGCGAAACAGGAGACAAGGTACCAGAAGCACCGCCCACAGGCTCTTGTACATGTTCAGTAACTGGCTTGGATCATCATTGGAAAGCAATGCATTCTACATTTTCAAAAGTTGTTTTGCATTTTTGGTGGTGTTGTTTCATCCTTAGAAACTGGCATAAAAACATGTCCGCGCAGTGTTCAGAGTAATCTCCTGTTAATGGTGCAGCCCAGCTTGTGTCAATACACAGATGGCCACATGATTGCTCCTACAGTATCTGTGCAGATCTCTGCAAGTGCAACATGCCCGTGGAATGCAAAGGATGTCACGTGCTGCGAGAGTAGTGTGCGCCCTGATCCCCCTGGAATGCCTGGGAGAATGTACCACGGTTACCATGGCAACGCAGAAAACAACACACAAAAGTGATGAAAGACGAAGCTCCAGGATTTTACTAGTGGAACCACTTCAAACAAAGCCCTTCTGACATAAGCACAACAGAAAAAGAAAACAGGGTCTTCGGAGACTACACACACCAGGAATTTCACAGAGGAGACAGGGCTGTCGGGAAGTTTGTAACCGACGTGTCTCCTGCAGCGCCGTATCTTAGACCGCTGTTCTACAAGCCGGATGCTCGTTTGTAAGCAGTGTGTCATGAAATGAAAATTCCAACATAGAAGTAAAAAAACGGACTTCCTGCCAGCAAAATGAATGGTCTCAGATCCATTTATTCACTAACATTAGAGCCCATGGATGAGAGCGACGCCTCACAAGATGTCGACAAACACTCACCGTTTGCCATTAGAATAAGCACAACGTTGTACATCCGTCTTATGGAACCCTCATATAAATAATATATTTTTTGTTTTTATTTATAGTGTGTCAGCCATCTTGTAGTCACTTCAGGGAGCTAGAATATAAGCATGACTATTTAAGAATGGTACAAGAACCCACAGACACCCGTAGCAGTTGCCACTCCCACCATAATGGCACCCCCCTAGCTGTGTTTGTCCAAAAATGAACAAGATGAACACAAAAAGGTCTCTTTGCTATGCCATGCTATAATCAGTTCATACAAAGTGAAGCAGATGGATCATAAAGCAATTTTTTCTTCAATCCATAAATAGCTGCACTGGCTTCCTGGTAGACACTGCATCCTCCCAGGCCTCCTGGTCGAGACCGCATCTCACCCAAGGCCTCCTGGTAGAACCAGCATCTCATCCAAGGGCTCCGGGTAGAGTCTGCATCTCACCCAAGGCCTCCTGGTAGAACCAGCATCTCATCCAAGGGCTCCTGGTAGAACCAGCATCTCATCCAAGGGCTCCGGGTAGAGACTGCATCTCATCCAAGGCCTCCGGGTAGAACCAGCATCTCATCCAAGGGCTCCTGGTAGATATCGAACCTTATCCCAGGCCTCCGGGTAGAGACTGCATCTCATCCAAGGCCTCCGGGTAGAGACTGCATCTCATCCAAGGCCTCCGGGTAGCACCAGCATCTCATCCAAGGGCTCCTGGTAGAACCAGCATCTCATCCAAGGCCTCCGGGTAGAGACCGCATCTCATCCAAGGCCTCCGGGTAGAGACCGCATCTCATCCAAGGCCTCCGGGTAGAGAAAGGGGGGTGGGGTCGCACTACACTTACCACAGTCCTTAGGGGCGATCCCGCTGGTGTGTGAGTAGTGTGCGACCCCACCCCCAATTGTAATGTTAAAGCTCCCTCGAGCTGTTGTCTGACGAGCCTGGGACCCCGCACCTGCGCGCCTGAGTGGTACTAAACCTGGCAGATATTTGGCAGCCACCGGCACCCCCAGAACATGGCCTAATCCCGGCTGATGAGGGGTAAATACCCCGAAACACGTGTCCAGGGATGGCAAAGAAAGCGAAGATAGCAGAGAATCGAAAGAAGATGCATCGCGGAACACGAACTACACTTACCACAGTCCTTAGGGGCGATCCCGCTGGTGTGTGAGTAGTGTGCGACCCCACCCCCAAGTGTAATGTTAAAGCTCCCTCGAGCTGTTGGCTGACTAGCCTGGGACCCCGCACCTACGCGCCTGAGTGGTACTAAACCTGGCAGATATTTGGCAGCCACCGGCACCCCCAGAACATGGCCTAATCCCTGCTGATGAGGGGTAAATACCCCGAAACACGTGTCCAGGGATGGCAAAGAAAGCGAAGATAGCAGAGAATCGAAAGAAGATGCATCGCGGAACACAAACTACACTTACCACAGTCCTTAGGGGCGATCCCGCTGGTGTGTGAGTAGTGTGCGACCCCACCCCCAAGTGTAATGTTAAAGCTCCCTCGAGCTGTTGTCTGACGAGCCTGGGACCCCGCACCTGCGCGCCTGAGTGGTACTAAACCTGGCAGATATTTGGCAGCCACCGGCACCCCCAGAACCTGGCCTAATCCCTGCTGATGAGCGGTAAATACCCCGAAACACGTGTCCAGGGATGGCAAAGAAAGCGAAGATAGCAGAGAATCGAAAGAAGATGCATCGCGGAACACGAACTACACTTACCACAGTCCTTAGGGGCGATCCCGCTGGTGTGTGAGTAGTGTGCGACCCCACCCCCAAGTGCCTCCAGGTAGAGACTGCATCTCATTCAAGGCCTCCTGGTAGAGACCGCATCTCATCCAAGGCCTCCAGGTAGAGACCGCATCTCATCCAAGGCCTCCAGGTAGAGACTGCATCTCATCCAAGGCCTCCGGGCTGAGACTGCATCTCATTCAAGGCCTCCGGGTAGAGACTGCATCTCATTCAAGGCCTCCGGGTAGAGACTGCATCTCATCCAAGGCCTCCGGGTAGAGACTGCATCTCATCCAAGGCCTCCGGGTAGAGACTGCATCTCATCCAAGGCCTCCTGGTAGAGACTGCATCTCATCCAAGGCCTCCGGGTAGAGACTGCATCTCTTCCAAGGCCTCCTGGTGGAGACTACATCTCATCCAAGGCCTCCTGGTAGAGACTGCATCTCATCCAAGGCCTCCTGGTGGAGACTACATCTCATCCAAGGCCTCCTGGTAGAGACTGCATCTCATCCAAGGCCTCCTGGTAGAGACTGCATCTCATCCAAGGCCTCCTGGTGGAGACCGCATCTCATCCAAGGCCTCCTGGTGGAGATCGAACCTCATCCAAGGCCTCCTGGTAGAGACTGCATCTCATCCAAGGCCTCCTGGTAGAGACTGCATCTCATCCAAGGCCTCCTGGTAGAGACTGCATCTCTTCCAAGGCCTCCTGGTGGAGACTACATCTCATCCAAGGCCTCCTGGTAGACACTGCATCTCATCCAAGGCCTCCTGGTAGAGACTGCATCTCATCCAAGGCCTCCTGGTGGAGACCGCATCTCATCCAAGGCCTCCTGGTAGAGACTGCATCTCATCCAAGGCCTCCTGGTAGAACCAGCATCTCATCCAAGGCCTCCTGGTGGAGACTACATCTCATCCAAGGCCTCCTGGTAGAGATCGAACCTCATCCAAGGCCTCCGGGTAGAGACTACATCTCATTCAAGGCCTCCGGGTAGAGACTGCATCTCATTCAAGGCCTCCGGGAGAGACTGCATCTCATCCAAGGCCTCCGGGTAGAGACTGCATCTCATTCAAGGCCTCCTGGTAGAGACTGCATCTCATTCAAGGCCTCCGGGTAGAGACTGCATCTCATTCAAGGCCTCCTGGTAGAGACTACATCTCATTCAAGGCCTCCGGGTAGAGACTGCATCTCATTCAAGGCCTCCGGGTAGAGACTGCATCTCATCCAAGGCCTCCGGGTAGAGACTGCATCTCATTCAAGGCCTCCGGGTAGAGACTGCATCTCATTCAAGGCCTCCGGGTAGAGACTGCATCTCATTCAAGGCCTCCGGGTAGAGACCGCATCTCATCCAAGGCCTCCTGGTAGAGACCGCATCTCATCCAAGGCCTCCTGGTGGAGACCGCATCTCATCCAAGGCCTCCTGGTAGATATCGAACCTTATCCCAGGCCTCCTGGTGGAGACCGCATCTCATCCAAGGCCTCCTGGTGGAGACCGCATCTCATCCAAGGCCTACTGGTGGAGACCGCATCTCATCCAAGGCCTCCTGGTAGAGATCGCACCTCATCCCAGGCCTCCTGGCAGATATCGAACCTTATCCCAGGCTTCCTGGTGGAGACTGCATCTCATTCAAGGCCTCCGGGTAGAGACTGCATCTCATCCAAGGCCTCCGGGTAGAGACTACATCTCATCCAAGGCCTCCTGGTAGAGACTGCATCTCATTCAAGGCCTCCGGGTAGAGACTGCATCTCATCCAAGGCCTCCGGGTAGAGACTGCATCTCATCCAAGGCCTCCGGGTAGAGACTGCATCTCATCCAAGGCCTCCGGGTAGAGACTGCATCTCATCCAAGGTCCCTGGTAGAGACTGCATCTCATCCAAGGCCTCCGGGTAGAGACTGCATCTCATCCAAGGCCTCCGGGTAGAGACTGCATCTCATCCAAGGCCTCCGGGTAGAGACTGCATCTCATCCAAGGCCTCCGGGTAGAGACTGCATCTCATCCAAGGCCTCCGGGTAGAGACTGCATCTCATCCAAGGCCTCCGGGTAGAGACTGCATCTCATCCAAGGTCCCTGGTAGAGACTGCATCTCATCCAAGGCCTCCTGGTGGAGACTGCATCTCATCCAAGGCCTCCTGGTAGAGATCGAACCTCATCCAAGGCCTCCTGGTAGAGACTACATCTCATCCAAGGCCTCCTGGTGGAGACCGCATCTCATCCAAGGCCTCCTGGTGGAGACCGCATCTCATCCAAGGCCTCCTGGTAGAGACTACATCTCATCCAAGGCCTCCTGGTAGAGATCGAACCTCATCCAAGGCCTCCTGGTAGAGACTGCATCTCATCCAAGGCCTCCTGGTAGAGACTGCATCTCATCCAAGGCCTCCGGGTAGAGACTGCATCTCTTCCAAGGCCTCCTGGTGGAGACTACATCTCATCCAAGGCCTCCTGGTAGAGACTGCATCTCATCCAAGGCCTCCTGGTAGAGACTACATCTCATCCAAGGCCTCCTGGTGGAGACTGCATCTCATCCAAGGCCTCCTGGTGGAGATCGAACCTCATCCAAGGCCTCCTGGTAGAGACTGCATCTCATCCAAGGCCTCCGGGTAGAGACTGCATCTCATTCAAGGCCTCCGGGTAGAGATCGAGCCTCATCCAAGGCCTCCTGGTAGAGACTACATCTCATCCAAGGCCTCCTGGTGGAGACCGCATCTCATCCAAGGCCTCCTGGTAGAGATCGAACCTCATCCAAGGCCTCCGGGTAGAGACTACATCTCATTCAAGGCCTCCGGGTAGAGACTGCATCTCATTCAAGGCCTCCTGGTAGAGACTGCATCTCATTCAAGGCCTCCGGGTAGAGACTGCATCTCATCCAAGGCCTCCGGGTAGAGACTGCATCTCATTCAAGGCCTCCTGGTAGAGACTGCATCTCATTCAAGGCCTCCGGGTAGAGACTGCATCTCATTCAAGGCCTCCTGGTAGAGACTACATCTCATTCAAGGCCTCCGGGTAGAGACTGCATCTCATTCAAGGCCTCGGGGTAGAGACTGCATCTCATTCAAGGCCTCCGGGTAGAGACTGCATCTCATTCAAGGCCTCCGGGTAGAGACTGCATCTCATTCAAGGCCTCCGGGTAGAGACCGCATCTCATCCAAGGCCTCCGGGTAGAGACCGCATCTCATCCAAGGCCTCCTGGTGGAGACCGCATCTCATCCAAGGCCTCCTGGTGGAGACTACATCTCATCCAAGGCCTCCTGGTAGAGATCGAACCTCATCCAAGGCCTCCTGGTAGATATCGAACCTTATCCCAGGCCTCCTGGTGGAGACCGCATCTCATCCAAGGCCTCCTGGTGGAGACCGCATCTCATCCAAGGCCTACTGGTGGAGACCGCATCTCATCCAAGGCCTCCTGGTAGAGATCGCACCTCATCCCAGGCCTCCTGGCAGATATCGAACCTTATCCCAGGCTTCCTGGTGGAGACTGCATCTCATTCAAGGCCTCCGGGTAGAGACTGCATCTCATCCAAGGCCTCCGGGTAGAGACTACATCTCATCCAAGGCCTCCTGGTAGAGACTGCATCTCATTCAAGGCCTCCGGGTAGAGACTGCATCTCATCCAAGGCCTCCGGGTAGAGACTGCATCTCATCCAAGGCCTCCGGGTAGAGATTGCATCTCATCCAAGGCCTCCGGGTAGAGACTGCATCTCATCCAAGGCCTCCGGGTAGAGACTGCATCTCATCCAAGGCCTCCGGGTAGAGACTGCATCTCATCCAAGGCCTCCGGGTAGAGACTGCATCTCATCCAAGGTCCCTGGTAGAGACTGCATCTCATCCAAGGCCTCCGGGTAGAGACTGCATCTCATCCAAGGCCTCCGGGTAGAGACTGCATCTCATCCAAGGCCTCCGGGTAGAGACTGCATCTCATCCAAGGCCTCCGGGTAGAGACTGCATCTCATCCAAGGTCCCTGGTAGAGACTGCATCTCATCCAAGGCCTCCTGGTGGAGACCGCATCTCATCCAAGGCCTCCTGGTGGAGACCGCATCTCATCCAAGGCCTCCTGGTAGAGACTACATCTCATCCAAGGCCTCCTGGTAGAGATCGAACCTCATCCAAGGCCTCCTGGTAGAGACTGCATCTCATCCAAGGCCTCCTGGTAGAGACTGCATCTCATCCAAGGCCTCCGGGTAGAGACTGCATCTCTTCCAAGGCCTCCTGGTGGAGACTACATCTCATCCAAGGCCTCCTGGTAGAGACTGCATCTCATCCAAGGCCTCCTGGTAGAGACTACATCTCATCCAAGGCCTCCTGGTGGAGACTGCATCTCATCCAAGGCCTCCTGGTGGAGATCGAACCTCATCCAAGGCCTCCTGGTAGAGACTGCATCTCATCCAAGGCCTCCGGGTAGAGACTGCATCTCATCCAAGGCCTCCGGGTAGAGATCGAACCTCATCCAAGGCCTCCTGGTAGAGACTACATCTCATCCAAGGCCTCCTGGTAGAGACTGCATCTCATCCAAGGCCTCCTGGTGGAGACCGCATCTCATCCAAGGCCTCCTGGTAGAGACTACATACATCCAAGGCCTCCTGGTAGAGACTGCATCTCATCCAAGGCCTCCTGGTGGAGACTGCATCTCATCCAAGGCCTCCTGGTGGAGACTGCATCTCATCCAAGGCCTCCTGGTAGAGACTACATCTCATCCAAGGCCTCCTGGTAGAGACTGCATCTCATCCAAGGCCTCCTGGTAGAGACTACATCTCATCCAAGGCCTCCTGGTAGAGACTGCATCTCATCCAAGGCCTCCTGGTAGAGACTGCATCTCATCCAAGGCCTCCTGGTAGAGACTACATCTCATCCAAGGTCCCTGGCAGAGACTGTACACCTCAATCAAGGCCTGCAGGTACAGATCACATCTCTCTTGGTGTGTTTCCTTATACATTCTGCTTCTCACAGATAATGGTGAAGATTGCATCTTACATCTAAGTCTTCCTGGTGGCTGCTACATTTTATCCAAAGCTGTCGAGTGCACACAACATCAATCAATAGCAGCCAGACAAAGCCTGTAACTGGTCCAAAATGAAGGACCTTGTGCTTGAGCCATTACATTTTGTCAGAGATGAAGCCAGCTACTAAGACACTTCGTAGTTACTGCATTCCTTCTGAGAATGGAATTACTTC
Organism: Lissotriton helveticus; assembly: GCF_964261635.1. NCBI lineage: Eukaryota > Metazoa > Chordata > Amphibia > Caudata > Salamandridae > Lissotriton > Lissotriton helveticus. Next base: position 1,133,815,444 of record NC_136072.1, on the reverse strand, counting down.
TATTATATATTTAAAAAGATGGTTGTGGATCCAGGTGCCGGTAACGTCCCTTTCTGAGGACCGACTGGTCCTCTGGAGCAGTGAGACTCACACACATCCTTTGAGGAACACATGCTTCAGCACTAGGTGCTAGGAGGACTAGCCTGCTACCTGCCTCTCTCGCCCCGCCCACTTCTTACAATGTCCAGAGCTCAGCCTCTAACACGAGGAGGATGAAAGGGCTGGAAATAGAAGCTGTTGTCCACACACTCCCTAATTTCTCAAATGGCATGAGGAATTCATAAATGAGAGAGATATTGTGAGCTGGAGGAAGACCACACCTAAAGATGTTGAGGTACATGTGATGACCACCACATTTTCTTGCAATCATGAATCCCTCAAGAGTTTAAAAAACAAAATGTCATAAAAAAGGTCTGTATTGCATTTCTATTCCAGGCTGGATGGCCTACACATTTGTGGCACTGATTAAAAAGGTACAAAAGGGGGTGGTGATGCACGGAGCATCTGAACCAATCAAACACTCACACCCAGTCAAAAGATCTGGGTTTAATCCATCACCGTTCTTTAGCCCACTCTGCCACCCCAGTTCAGACATGGCTATATGCAAATCAGTCTGACCCTGTGCCTCATGGGAACAGACTGGGTGTGAGTGTTTGATTGGTTCGGATGCTCCGTCCATCACCACCTCCTTTTGTACCGCTTTTGGCCGCCATAAGTGTGGCAGGGTATGCTCAGACGTGAGTCCCTTGCTCACTTTGCCACTGGATTCAAGCAAGCCGGGCTGAAGACGGCTGTAATGCCAGAAACCGGTCCTCGGAAGCTTCGGGCTGGACTGTTCCCATGAGGCACAGGGTCAGACTGATTTGCATATAGCCATGTCTGAACTGGGGTGGCAGAGTGGGCTAAAGAACGGTGATGGATTAAACCCAGATCTTTTGACTGGGTGTGAGTGTTTGATTGGTTCAGATGCTCCGTCCATCACCACCCCTTTTGTACCACTGATTAAAAAGGAACAGAGTAATATTCGGTCAAGTGATCTCAAAACAACTCGCAAGTCTGAAAACTTTCATGGCCAGCGGTCAGCAAATACAAAATGCTGCACTGCAGAAGAAAGCATGGCTGGAGTGCAAAACTGGACTTAACGCCTGTGTGTGGGTATCTAAGGCCACCGCCAACAAGTCCTGTTGCATGCACTGCCAGACGTAGGGTTACATCTTCAGCATGAAAAGGGATGCCTACTGTCAGGAGTCGCTTGCGATAACAGCAGTTTTAGAAATTTAAAAATAAAGACTTATGTTTTCCCTTATGGCAGAGATGTGCTTAAGACAAAGAATACCATTATGCTGGGCGGCATAGGCCAGGGTGCATAGATGGCACAGAACAGATTGAGGTTCTCCTACTTTCCTCTCGTGCCACTAGAGAGATCAATCAATCGAGGATTCTTTAAAATGCACTACTCACCCGTGAGTTTCTCAAGGCGCTGGAGGGAGCAGCTCTGGTCAGTCGAAGAGCCATGGCGTGAGAGTCTTCCTGAAGATGAGCAGGATAGGGGCGCATTGACCTGTCGGGTCATGGAGAGGGAGGAGTCTAGTACGATGCCAAGGTTTCAGGCATGGTCCGTGGGGGTAGGGAGGCTGCCGAGGGCAGTGGGCCACGAGGTGTTGTCCCATGTAGAGGGGGAGGATGCGAAGATGAGAACCTCTGTCGCCTCAGAGTTGAGCTTCAGGCAGCGGCTGCTCAACCAGGATGCTTCTTCCTTTATTCCTTCTTGGAAGTTGAGTCTGGTGGTGATGGGGTCTTTGGTGAGGGAGAGGATGAGTTGGGTGTCATTGGCGTAGGATACTATGCTGAGTCCATGCAGTCTTGACTATGGCGGTGGGGGGGGGGGGGCTTGTAGATGTTGAATAGCTTGGGGCTGAGTGACAATCCTTAGGGTACTCTGCAGTTGATTTCTGTGGGTTCGAAGAGGAAGGCTGGCAGTCTGATCCTTTGGGTTCTGCCGGTGAGGAACGAGCAGTCGAGGGCGGTTCCCTGGATGCCGACGTCGTGGTGAGTGTGCGGTGGGAGATGGTGTCGAAGGCTGCAGAGAGGTCGAGTAGGACAGGGCTACGGTGTGGCCTTGGTCGAGGAGGGTGTGGATGTCCTCTGTTGCGGAGAGTAGAGCGTCTCAGTGCTGTGGTTGCTGCGGAATCTGGATTGGGAGGGTCGAGGATGGAGTTTCCTTCGATCAATTTTGTTAGTTGGATGTTGACTGTCTTCTCGGTGACCTTGGCAGTGAAGGGGAGGAGGGAGATGGGTCGGTAGTTTTGAGGTCCGTGGGATCTGCTTCTTAAGTAGGGGTTTGACTTCTGCGCATTTCCAGTCGTCAGGAAGTTCCCAGTTTCGAAGATGGCCTTGATGGTGTGCCTTAGTTCCGGAGTGATGGGGGCTGCGGCTCTGTGGAAGTTATGCAAGGGGCAGGGATCCTTGGGGGCTTCTGAGTGGATGCCTTTCATGGCTGATGAGGTGTCTTCGGTGGTGACCGGGGTGCAGGAGGAGATGGTGGGCTGGCTGGCATTGCAGTCGGAGGGAGTGGTTTCGGAGTCAGGTGTCTGGTTGTTGAAGTTGTCGTAGAGGCCCTTGATTTTCAGGTGGAAGAAGGAGTCGAGCTTGTTGCAGAGGTCCTCGGAGGGGGAGAGGTCTGTGGTTTAGCTGGGGGCTTTGGTGAATTCCTGGATGCCGCTGAAGTGTTCCATGCAGTTGCTGGAGTTGGCGAGGATCTTGTTCTGGATGAAGGTCCTTTTGGTGGATCTGATGTGTTGGTGGTATTCCATCATGGTGTTCTTGTAGGTGGTGCGCTGTTCCGAGGATTTGCTGTTCCTCCAGTTCTTCTCGAGATGTCTGCAGGTGCATCTGGCTTCTTGGAGGTCGGTGGTGAACCAGGTGGCCTTTCTGGGGCGCTGTCTGTCGGGGTTGCTTAGGGGTGCAAGCTCGTCTGCGCAGTTGGTGATCCATCTGTGGAGTTCTTTGGCTGCGCGGTTAGTGTTGGTCGAGGTGGTGAGGGTACTGCTGTTTAGGGTGGAGATGAGCTGTTGCTCTGTGACTTTGCTCCAGTTTCTTCATGGAGGGCAGGGTGCAGGTATGGGCGGCGTGGGTTTGTTGACGAGGAAGTTTACGCAGTGGTGGTCTGTCCATGGGGGTTGCGTGGTGTGGCTGAAGCGATGTTCCCACCAGCGCAGATGGGGTCTAGGGTGTGTCCTGCCTTGTGGGTAGGGGTGGTGTTGAGCTGTTTCAGTCAGATGTTGGCGAGGTTGCCCAGGAGGGTGGCGGAGTTAGGGTCGCTGAGGTAGTCGAGGTGGAAGTTCAGGTCTCCGATGAGTACGTATTCTGTGGAGGCGATGGCGTGGGGTGCGATGAGGTCAGCGATGGTAGTGGCGAATTAAGTGGAGTGTCCGGGGGTCTGTAGGTGAGGGTGCCGCGAAGTGTGGTTCTATGGCTGGTCTGGATCTGGGTGTGAAGGTGTTCGGTGGTGGAGTAGGAGTCGCTCGTGGTGGAGGTGAAGAGTCAGAGGGAGCTCTTGTGTGAGATGGAGAGTCCTCCTCTGGGTCTTGTATCCTCCTGGGCGGTTGGGGCGGTCCTTCCTCTGGGTCTTGTATCCATCAGGGGTGGCGGTGGCAATGTCGGGGGCGGAGATGGTTTTGGTCCAGGTTTCTGTGAAGAAGGTGACATCTGGCGAGAGGGTGTCGAGGAGGTCCCAGATCTCTACGGGGTGTCTGCGCAGGGATTGCACGTTGAGTTATATGCACTTCAGGGCTTCGGTGGTGTTGGCATCTGTCGTTGGGGCGGGGACCGTGGTGGTGTGGAGGGTGGTGAAGGTCTGGCGGCAATGATGGCAGGAGAACTGGCGGTGGTGGTGTTTGGTGTGGACAACTGGCAGTTGTTGTTCCTCCCAGGGTTGAGTGCTAGGAGGGCAGCGGAGTCGTAACTGTGGGATGTCGGAGGACCAGGGTCCCTGGTGCTGGTCTTGGTCGGGTTGCGTATGGGCGTAGATGGGCTTTCCTTTGATGCGCCTTCGGCTCGCCAGCGGAGGGCCCGCAGCGTGCGGCCGCGAATGGAAGTGGGGACGGAAGCGCAGCTGGGAGGCGGGAGTGGGAAACAGGCAGGGGGAGGTGCTGCGGGGCAGCAGTGGCAGGGAGGGTACAGGCAGCACATCACGCAACAGCCAAAAACTAGAGGCACAGACAGGCAAACAGACAGACAAACAAAAAGACAGAAAAAATGGGCACAATAACAAATAACCAGAAAACGGGCACAACACAATACAGACCACAGCGGGGCCAGCAGACGAGCAAGGCTCTCCCGCTGGATCACCAGGGCCTCGAACACCTACCAGGAGATCGAGGAGAGCGGGGTTCAGCGGCACTACAGCAGAGCTGCTGGGGGAGATGTTTCTAAGTATGAGAGAATGTGCATGAGACTGAGTGAGTAAACGAGAGAGAGAGAACGCACACACAGTGTCTCTGCAAAATCAATTGCCTTCGGTCATCGTTCGGGATCCCTATAACTGCACTGACCATGCCATTCTGTGTCCTACAAACAGTTTACAGGGTCTTAACTAAAAAGCAAATCATATGTAACTGTTTTTCTAAAGTTAATCTGTTTAACACTGGTCCAACTAGCAGACTACTCTAAAACGCTGCTCATCAGGAGATAAAACGAGTAAATTACTACCTGGAAGTGCTCAAGAAATTAAAATGTGAATCACCAACTGACAGGGTTCTCAACAGCAGGAAAACACTAGTCATCTCACATAGTGACCTCAGGGATGCAATCTTCAGTAGCCTTCCTCAGTGTTCTATGGCCCACTTTGAAGCTGTTGTACGCTGTGCCACAAGTCTCGCCTACTTAATCATAGTTGTGACAACAATTAGCCCTTCACTCTCAGGCGCAATACAATCATTGCATGAATTGTTCACGAATTACATTTTAAAATGTGTCTCTTGTCCAGTAAAAGATTAGTAAGCAGCTTATTTACGCGCTTATTTACACACGCACACATTGTTTAACTATACTCAGCAGAGCATCTAACTTCCTGCATGACAACTCTGGACCTCAAGCATTAGACAAAATCAGATCTTTGACTCCTTAGGTCAAACTATGGTCTCCTCCTGAGACATATCCTGCATGCATTATTCATCTTTCACTCAACAGCTTTTGTTTAAATCTGACCTCTCTGTATAATTAATGCTTCTATTTCTTCAGCTTTGGCCACTCCCTGGGTAAAAGCAAGCAAGCTATGGTTAATCTATTATTGAAAAGGGCGACCTGCAGAACTGGACCTGATTCATGAAGCTAAATCACACTTTTGATTAAGTTTACACTTTGTAGTAAGTTTAATATTTTCTGTATTCACAAACTCGGAGTGTAAATTTACTATAAATGTGCAAATTACCTGTGTCACCCCCAGAGTAATACAATTAACTTACTCTTGTATGGGTGGGTGACGTCCCCTCCCTAAACCCTTCTTACTCTGTCATAATCCCATCCCACTTAGTAGTAAGTCTGCCATTTTTTGCACTGGATCCCACGTGTCCCTTCATTTAGAGTATAAGTAAAGGCAAAACTTACACTTTATAATAGGTTTTTGTAGAACGTTATATACCCAGGAGCTTCGAAACATGCCTTTCTCCTACCTATATTTAAGAGAGCCAATGCTGATCCCGAAATCACTAGTAACTATAGACCCATCTTACTACTCCCTGCTCCTGCAAAGGTCTTGGAGAAACTAGTGCATCAGCAATTGGCTAGATTCATTGAGACCAATGGCCTTCTCCACAATTCTCAATCAGGTTTTCGCCCGGGTTTCAGTACGGAATCTGCCCTGATTGAAATGGCTGATTCAATTCGATGGGCGTTGGATGGAGGCTCCAAGGCGATGTTGGTGCTGATAGATTTATCTGCAGCATTTGACACAGTCTCCCACTCCATCCTTTTGTATTGCCCTAGGAATATAGGCATTCAGGGAACGGTTCTGAAATGGTTGTCATCTTTCTTATCGGGCCGTAGACAACAGGTCTGAACCCATCCTTTCGTGTCTTCAGCTAAACCACTTAAGTGGGGCGTTCCCCAGGGCTCGGCCCTTAGCCCGCTCCTTTTTTAATGTTTATCTAACACCCCTTGCATAGCTTATCGCTAAAACTGGGATTAAGAGAACATCCTACACGGATGACACCCAGTTATTGTTCACCTTTAGGGAGGTGTCTGCATCCACCTTTGACCCACTAAAAGAGTGCCTTAAGAGCACAGCCGCCTGGATGGACCGCAACTTTTAAAAACTTAATGCAGATAAGACCGAGGTCTTGCTTTTTAATCAACCCCCACCTCTCCGGTCAAATTTGTGGTGGCCTGATGAATTAGGCAACGCCCCTTCACCTAAGGACTCGGTTAAGAATTTGGCCGTTAGATGGGATAATGAATATGCTACTTACCAGTATGCATCTGTTCTTGGCATGTAGGGCTGCTGACATTCATATCTATAGCATAGATCGCCGCCTAGTGTTGGGTCCGGATGATTGCACATTGTTGTCCTGGAAGAGTCTTCGAAGTATCACGAGATAGGTGGCTCCTCCCCTGGACTACAGTGCGCATGGGCATCGACTCCATCCTCAGATTGTTTTTAGCCATTGTGGCAAAGATGGAGTGTAACAGTGTAAGCGATGGCCATGCTAAGAGTAAATGTAAGAAAGTCTGCAGCCGCTACAGGCGCCGGGGAGGAGGGCGGGCGATATGAATGTCAGCAGCCCTACATGCCAAGAACAGATGCATACTGGTAAGTAGCATATTCAGTTCGAGGCATGTGGGCTGCTGAATTCATATCTATAGCATAGAATACATAGCAGTCCCTCCATTAACGGCGGCCGCCTGTGCCAGCTGCAGAAGTCTGAAAAAGTGTTTTAAGAACAGCCTGTCCTACAGCTGCCTGCTGTTTTGAGTGCACATCTACACAGTAATGTTTAGTAAATGTATGTGGTGTAGACCATGTGGCTGCTCTACAAATATCTTCCAAAGGAATATTACCCAGGAACGCCATGGAGGCCCCCAACTTGCGGGTGGAGTGGGCTCTGGGGGGGACCGTTAAAGTGCGCTTAGCCTTGTGGTAGCAAATCTGAATACACTTAACGATCCACCTGGCTATCCCTGCTTTGGAAATGGGGTTGCCTTTGTGCTGGGCTGAAAAGGCAACAAAAAGCTGTTGTGTCTTTCTAAAGTCTTTGGTCCTATCAATGTAGTACATTAACGCTCGTTTGACATCAAGAGTGTGGAGCATTCTTTCGGCTACCGTCTCAGGGTTCTGAAAGAACGCGGGCAGTTCAATTGTCTGATTGACATGAAACTGCGAAACCACTTTAGGAAGAAATTTAGGGTTAGTGCGCAGCACCACCCTGTTGGAGTGAATTTGAATGAATGGCTCTTGTACAGTGAGCGCCTGTAGCTCACTAACACGTCGTAGAGACGTAATGGCAATGAGAAAAGCCACTTTCCATGTTAAGAACTGAATCTCACATGAATGTAGAGGCTCAAAAGGTGGGCCCATCAACCTGGTGAGGACCACATTGAGGTTCCATACAGGAGCTGGCGGGGTCCTGGGAGGGATGACCCGCTTCAGCCCTTCTAGGAAGGCTTTAATGGCAGGCACCCTGAAAACAGAGAGATGCTGCCTGTTTTGGGGATAAGCCGCTATGGCGGATAAGTGTATCCGAATGGAAGCATATGCTAGATTGCATTTGTAAAGATGTAACAAATAACAGATGATGTTAGGAATGGATGCATCTAGCGGGTTGATGTGATGTTCTGTACAGTAAATGACAAACCGCTTCCATTTTGCTGCATAGCAGGCTCTAGTGGTGGGCTTTCTTGCCTCCCGGATGATGTCCATGCATTCAGGAGGCAAATCAAGGTAGCCAAACTCTAAGACCTCAGGAGCCAGATCGCCAGATTGAGCTGTTGCGGATCTGGATGCTGAATGTCGCCATGGTTCTGCGTCAAGAGCCTGGGTGTGAGGCGCAGCCTTTGATGCGGTACCACGGAGAGTTCTAGAAACGTGGTGTACCATGGTTGGCGTGCCCACGTTGGAGCAACCAGGATGAGCGTCATCGAGTGTTGCTTTAGCTTTCGTGCCACCAGCGGTATGAGAGGTGCTGGGGGAAAAGCGTACGCAAATCTGCCTGACCAGTTCATCCATATCGCATTGCCTTGCGACTGTGGGTGCGGGAACCTGGCAGCAAAGCTTTGGCATTTTGCGTTTTCCCTTGTGGCAAACAGGTCTATCTCTGGATGACCCCACTGCTGGAAGTACGGGCGGAGTACTGATGGATGTAACTCCCACTCGTGCATCTGGTGGCTGTACCTGCTGAGCAGATCCGCCATCTGATTGTCCTTGCCCGGGAGGTGTTCCGCCATGAGGAAGATGTTCCTCTGAATGGCCCACTTCCACATGCTCTGAGCCAGATGAGACAACTGTGGAGAGTGTGTACCTCCCTGCTTTTGGATGTAGTACATGGCCGTCATGTTGTCCGTCCGGATCAACACGACCTTGTTGCACAGATGTACTTTGAAGGACTTCAGTGCCATGAAGATTGCCATCAGCTCTAGATAGTTGATGTGCATCTTCTTTTGCTGCGTCGTCCATAGACCCTGCACCGTGTAGTGGAGCACATGAGCTCCCCATCCCTGGAGAGATGCGTCCGTCGTCAGGATAATCTGTGGCACAGGCTCTTGGAACGGTCGGCCCTTGCAAAGGTTGTGTGGATTCCACCAATGCAGAGAGTTGTATGCCCGACTGGTCACCAACTCTAGGTCGTTCAACTGTCCTTGAGCCCGAGTCCACTGATGTGCCAAGCATTCTTGGAGCGGACGCATATGTAGCCTTGCGTGCGGGACTATGAAGATGCAGGAGGCCATCATGCCTATCAACTGCATGAACACTCTCGCTGGGAGTGAGTATTGCGGTCTGAACTTCTAGATTAGCGACTGGATGTTGTCGATCCTCACTGAATTTGGCTGAGCCGTGGCCGCTAGAGTATCTATCGTCGCGCCCAGATACTGCCGTACATGGGCTGGCTGAAGGTGCGACTTCGGATAGTTCAGTGAGAATCCCAGACCGTGAAGAAGGTGAATGGTGTGGGACATGTCGTCGGCGCACTGCTGGGCTGACTTTGCCTGAACCAGCCAGTCGTCCAGATACGGGTAGACATGGACGTTCTGTCTCCTGAGGTGCGCAGCCACTGTCGCCAGACATTTCGTGAACACTCTGGGGGCTGTGGTCACTCCGAAAGGAAGGACCTTGAATTGATAATTCCGATTCTGAATGGTGAATCTGAGGTATTTCCTGTGTGATGGATGGAGTGGAATGTGAAAGTAAGCATCCTTGAGATCCAAGGTTGCGAGGAAGTCTCCCTGATTGAGCAACGGAAGAACCTGCTGCAGTGTTAGCATGTGGAAGTGTTCTGAGAGAATGTACTGGTTCAGGGGCCTGAGGTCCAGAATAGGTCTGAGGGACCCGTCCTTTTTTGGGATTAAGAAGTACAGGGAATACAACCCTGTGCCTTCTTCCTCCACTGGCACGAGCTCTATTGCGCCCTTTTGCAGCATGACAAGAACCTCCTGCTGCAATAAGTGCAAATGCTCTGTGGACATAGGACGGTGTCTTGGTGGTATGTTGGGTGGAGTGGATGTTAGCTCCAAACAATAACCAAACTGGATAAGTTTCCTGACCCACCTGTCTGTGGTGATGGATTTCCAGACTGGCAGGAACTGCTGGAGTCTCCCCCCGACAGGTGTAGAATGGTCGGGGGGCAGTGACAGGGCGTCACTGTTTGTTGGAGGCGGAGGAACGGGAGTTGTTGTTGCCCCTGCCTCTGCCCTTGGTGCTGTTGCCCCGGTAACCTCCTCTACTCTGCTTGGTGTAAGAGGATTGCGCCCCACCTTTATTAAATTGGGTTTGCTGGGACATCTGGCCCCTGGTAACACCCCTATTGCCTGAGCGACGAAAAGTGCTCCCTCGAAACTGTTGGGACTGTAGAGCTCCCATGGACTTAGCAGTCTCGGTATCCTTCTTTATTTTTTCCAGGGTGGTGTCCACCTCAGGACCAAATAATCTGTCAGGGTTCACCGGCTGGTTAAAGATGGTAGTTTGTATTTCCGGCTTAAAGCCGGAGATTCTGAGCCATGCCTGACGTCTCAGCATCACACTGGTATTGATTGCCCTGGCCGCAGTATCCGCGACGTCCAGTGCACACTTAATGGAAGCGTTGGAGATGAGCTTCCCTTCCTGGACAAGCATCTCCCCTGCCTCTTTATATTGGTCGGGAAGATGCTGCAACAGGGTCTCTAGTGTGTCGTAGTGTGCCCTGTCGTATCTAGCCAAGAGTGCCTGCGTGTTAGAGATACGCCAGATATTGGCCGCCTGAGCTGCAACTCTCTTTCCTGATGCCTCCAGCACTTTTGACTCTTTGTCTGGGGGAGGAGCTTCACCAGTGGTCTGCGAGTTCGCCCTCTTGCGGGCATTAGAAACTACCAGAGAGTCCGACGGCAACTGGCCCTTGATGTAGGTAGGATCGCCAGGTGCCGGTCTGTATTTTTTCTCAATTCTAGGGTTGACTACCCTTGACCGTGTGGGTTCCTTGAAAATGTCCACAGCATGCTTAAGGACCCCCTTTAGCATGGGAAGAGTCTTTACAGTCTTTTCAGCTGTTGAGAAGGTGTCAAAGAGGAAGTCCACCTCAACAGGGTCAGCATGCATTTCAACGTCGTGGTTCTTAGCCGCCCTCTAAATTAAGGCATTAAATGCCGCAGAATCCTCAGTGGGAGAGGTCTTGACGTTGTACACCTGAGGGTCAAGGGCAGTGTGCTGATCCCCTTGGTCACCTGCCTCCACCCATGAGTCCTGCTGCTCATCAGGCTCTGTGTTGGCAGGAAAGTTGTATTCCTCGTCCTGTACCCCAGCATCCTCTCCATCTGAATAATTGGGTGAGGGTGTTGCAATTCTTGGAGTCTGAGGAACTATTGGTTCGACCAAGACTGGTGAATCAGAAGCAGGCCTTTTGCGCTTTAGAGGAATGGTGTATGCCTCCAAAGGCTGCAACGCCGTGATTTTCCTTTTGTAAAGCGTAAGCTTTCCGGTGTCGGCATCGATGAAATGCTCCGACTGCTCCTCCAGCAAGGGTGGTCGATGCTTCAAGCTCCCAGCCGAGTGAGTAGGCTTCGACACCGCAGAGTCCTTGGGTACCGACCGAGGTGCGAAGGCCTTCGGCGGCAACGTGAAGAGGATTGGCGTCGGGACAGATTGCTTCGGGGTGGAAGGTGTTTTCGGTTCCGCCGCTGAAGCCTTGTCCCTGATGCGTTTGAGGGAGTCCGAGACCTGCTTCGTAAAGGAAGCGGACGGTTTCGTCGACCCGACAGCCGACCTCGGTCCACCAGCAGGTGAAGCCTCGAGCGTCGCGGACTTGGGCTTCTCCGTCCGAGGCGTAGGAGCATCCTTCTTCGGGGCGCTACGCTCTCTGTCCGTGGCAGCAGCCGTCAACGACGGCGGTTTCGGGTCGACGGCCTGGACTACTGGCTTCGGGACCCCAGTCTTCGGCTCGACGTCCTTGCTGGACTTCGGCTCGACGCCCTTTTTGGACCTCGGCTCGAAGTCCTTGCTCGACTCCGACTCGACGCCCTTCTTGGACTTCGGTTCGACGACCTTGACCATTTTTGGCACGACGCCTTCGCCCGACTTGACCGGTTCGATGGCTTTCTTCGGCTTCGGTTTCCCCGACACCTGGGAAGACGACGGTGTCGGGAGAGCAGACGTCTTCGGTTTCGATGGCGCCTCAACCACTTTTGTTTTTGTCGACACCGATGGTTTCGGTTTCGACAATGGCGGCTCCGCCGAAGTGTCCATAGCCGGGCCAGAAGGCGGGGCCGTGGATGCTGGTATAAGGTCTTGGGTAAGGCCGTGTGGCGATCCCTCGACCTGAGCCTTTGTAATTGTTCGAACGGGGCATAGCTCTTCCTCTGAGCTATCTTCCATGGCCCCATAGGCCTCATTGTCGTCTCCTACCTCGTCGACGACTTCTTCTACATCTTGGCCTTCGACATCCGCGTCGTATTCGTATTCGATGTCCACCGTTGGAGGTGAAATCTGAATCCGAACCTCGTGTTCGTCTGCTTCTTCGTCGTCGAAGATGTCCACCGGTGCCGGGGCCGACTGCCGGGCCTCCAGGCGCGCCGCGCGCCGAAGCCGAATGGTCTTCTTCGAACGAAATCTGGAACAAGCCATACAGCTGGCTTCATCGTGGTCCGGCGACAGGCACTTGTTGCAAACCAGGTGGACGTCAATATGGGGATACTTCGATCCACACACGGGACAGTTCTTGAACGGGCAACGTTCCATGTCGTGCCGTCGAAGTCTTGCTGCGTCGACTGGGCCTCGATCACCGAAGAGTCACTCGACTCCCTGGATATCCGACTTTAACTGAGTCGGAAAGAACCGGGCACCGAACGCAAACAATACCGACGGTAGAAAAAAGGCCTTCTGGCCTCGAAAAAGTTTATGTTGATTCCGAACTGGAGATAACGAAATTACATCCGAACCCAATGGCGGAAAAAACAATCTGAGGATGGAGTCGATGCCCATGCACACTGTAGTCCAGGGGAGGAGCCACCTATCTCGTGATACTTCGAAGACTCTTCCAGGACAACAATGTGCAATCATCCGGACCCAACACTAGGCGGCGATATATGCTATAGATATGAATTCAGCAGCCCACATGCCTCGAACACATTTATCCCTCTCGACGCAGGTGCAAACAGTTTCGTCCACCAGCTTTGGCAAAATCAAAATCCTTAGGAAATGTATCAACTATCTGCCTAATGCTACCCGTAAAACCGTAGTCCATGCATTGATATCTTCCCATTTTGATTATGCGAATGGTCTATATTTGGGTCTTCCACTGGGTTTGCTCCGTAGACTCCAGACTGTTCAAAACGTTGCAGCCCGACTGGCCTGCGGGGTTCCACTACGGCACAGCATCTCTCCTTATCTTCAACAAATCCACTGGCTGCCAATCGCAAAGCGAATCGAATTTAATGCCCTGACATTCGCTTTTCGGGCAGACAAAGGAAGAGGGCCGGCCTATCTTAGGAAGAGACTCCGACCCTATCAACAATCCAGATCATTAAGATCTAACAATAAACACTTCCTTGCCACCCCTCGATTTTTAAAAACTAGATTGGGAGGTAAATCTTTTGAGGTAGGTACTACCACATGTTGGAACAAATTACCCCCCCCCCCAGTTACGTCTGATTCAGTCTGAACAAAAATTCCGTAAGTCCTTGAAAACCTGGCTCTTCAGTCGGAATGACTAGCCCTTGTATATCTTCTCGCCCGTTCTCTGTCTGCTCCAGCGCCTCGACACCCAGGTAGCTGAGCGCTTAACAAATGTCTTTTATTATTATTATTTTGTAGAACGTTCTGTAGTACTACGCAACATACAATAAAGTGCAGTTAGGGAATCAGGTCCTTAGTGTATCAAGTACTTAGCACCCATGAAACAACATATGCAGGGGCTTCCATTTGCATTCCTAGGTAGGAAAGGCACAACACTATCAGGATTTAGTTCACTTCATAGTCTTGATTACAGATGCGCTCCAATTACACTACATGAGAGCAGTAGATTAGTTTCATTTTATTGGACCTCCCTGCTGCTTTTGCTACAATTTCTCATAATAACCTTTTTGTTCAATTATATTAAATTGGCATTTAGGATAAAGCTCTTCTCTAGCTCATCTCTTATGTACACCTCCTAAGATTCCGGATTTAAGCCAGTGAGGCAAGTCATACCTGGGGGTCCCTAGCTTATTCCGACCTTGTTTACATCTATGTTGCTCCTTGGGAACAGTTAATTATGTCTTTTGCCATCCAACGCCAGGAGAGGCAGGGCTAAACATCAAATGTTGAGGACTGTCGACACCCAACCAAAAAAACAAGCATTTGCAATGCAATAGGTCTCGCATGTTGCGAGTTTGAGCTATTGGCATTGTAAATGACAATTCCTTTTATTTATGTTTGGCTTTTAAAACATATATAAAAGGCATTGTCATTTTCAATGCCAATAGCTTAAACTCGCGTAAATGCGAAACCTATTTGTTAGACCCGTCGGCTTCTGAGAGTCCCCTCACCACTATGATTTCTTTTGTTCCCCTGTACCTCCCAAAATTTGTCGTTTTTTATTTGTCTACCAGGACTTTTTATGTGTTGTCTCATGGCGTTAGATGTTCCTTGATGCCCAGTTGCTCACAAAGTTTGTGGCACCTATTTACAAGGCGCCTGGCCCAAACCTGTGGCATTACAAACTGGGGTTGTCAACCTGTATAAATGAACCTAAAATGGTGGACACCCATTTTCCTCATGTGAAGTGACTCCCATTGGAGCCTTCATGAACCCTGGCCTTTTGAGGTTTTGGCGCCCTTTGGTTGGCGCGCATTTCTGACAGGAATTCCTTTATTTTCCTCAGGTACACAAAATGGCTGCTCTAGAACCCCAGTACGGTGGCTGTGAGTGTCCTAAATACCCCTCAAGAGTGCCATGTCATTGTCACAGCCAGAGAAGGTTCTAGAACCTTCTGGCTCGTGCCAGTACCCCAGGGCACTGGCTATATAAGGCCCAGTCCCTGGCGGCCATTTTAGGATGGAGATTGTTCAGACTAGAGAAGGAGATTAAGAGATTCCAGACTTGACACCAGATTGACACCTGCCCTGTTGACCCCTGAGGTGGCTGGTAGCGCAGGCAGTAGAGCAGCAAAGGGTTGCTGGCGTTGTGTCTGACTGGCGTTCCAGTCAGCTACGTGAGAAGTGATCTAGCGCCTACAGCGCCTGCCCAGCGAGTACCTCATTGCCCCCAAAATACTGTGGCCAGATTCGTGTGCCTCCCCGCCCCCCGGTGGTGAACTGTGATCGATTTATCGAGTCGCGAGGCGAGAGCAAGTTCGCCGCGACCGCGATCGTCAGCTGTGCCCCCTTCGCGACAGGTGCCTCTAGAGGGGAGCTCGGACGTCTCCGAGCCCCACCAGCGTAGAGCGCTTCCTGCGCAGATTGAAGGTGAGGTGGTGCGCTGGGGCGGGGAAAGGCCGGCCTTCGTTGGGCGGGACTAGCGTCTCTGCCACTCCCCAGTGATCCGGGAGCTGTAGCTGTGGGCGGGAACCACCCTGTATGCGGAAGTCGGAGGGAGGTCCGTGGAGCCCCTGAGAGCCCCGTCGCTAACGAGAGAAGTGCTGTGCCCGACTGAATCGTATTTTGATTGCAGGCGATGTGAGGTGGGCCCGTTTCTTCATAGTGAATGCAGCGTTGTGAAGGAACTGTGAACCGGCATTCATTTGACTGTGCGCGAAGGTTGTGTGACCTCTCCGGCAGCCCGTTCGTCAGTCTAAAGACTTTGAACTGGTGCCGCCTGTGCTCAAGTGGTGCTAAAGCCCGTAGGCGCGCATAGACTTCACCGGCAAAGCAGAGATCCTATCCCGGTGACCGCCGAGTGCAAATGATGTATTTACTGTGTTTCCTTGCCTTTTAGATATACGCGCATACGCCCTGAGTGATTATTAAAGAGTCCCAAACCTTATTTTGTGCTCAGAGAAGCCGTATACCCGGTCATTGAAAACAGCATAAACTGTAAGAGTTATCTTTCCCATTTGAAGCGTATTGCACATGTAATGATTCTAAAGTATTTAATTCGTGGCAGCGATACCAGAAGAAACATGTGGTTGTTTATTTAAATGAACCAATATTTATTCTGATATTTATCCTGATATTTATTCTGATATTTATTGTGATACTCATCCCTGAAGTTATTCTATTTATTAAATACTATTTATTACCAGAACTGTATGACCAAAAGAAATGTATATGTGCTTTCCCAGTCAACCCTATTTACAACAAAGAACTTTTATATAAAGGAATCGTATTTTTCTACAGCAGTGGTGTGGTGTCCTTTTTGGTGTGGATGTACAAGGAGTTATTATTGGGTCAGAGCCGGCTTAACACTACAGCCTTCACTTGCCTTGTCACTTGAGCCAGGCTACCCCCTTTGTGCTGGGCTTGCCCATCGCAGGTCCAACACTATTGCATTGTAAATGCTTGTTTTATCTGTTTATAGGACAAGACATGAAAGTTCCTTGTGTGGTTTTCCAGCTAAAACGAAGCTGAAACAATTTAGTTCTTTACACCTAGTGACAAGGACCTAAGACATAGCTGGGTCCACGTGGGCATTTCCTGCTCCTGCTGCCTGACTTTGCGTTACATTTTCACAGGGATATTACTATACGTGTCATCTGTTTCGACAGGCAAGCACTGCATTCAGTTAACTTTTGCTTTAACTGGGAGTAAATGGAAGCAGACTATAGTTATACTGATTAATGCTCCATAATAAATAAATCTATTAATTAGAGCGCTTGTTAGCGCATTTTCTGAGTGTGAGGGAGTCCCCGGAGCCAGCCCTGCTCATGACCAGAGAACCCCGCTGCATACAATATGGAATCCTTACTTTATGCAGGACAAGGATGTCTCCGGAACGACGCTGCTAATGGAAGCTTCTCCCCTCCTCCCGCAGAACGCCGGAAGTAACCCGGAAGCAGTCGTACATTGGGAAGGCGGGACGGGAAGCCACATAATCCAATCAGGAGCGCCGACAGAAGGTCACGACGGGCAGAAAAAAGGCATACACAACACGGCAGGTGCGCCAGCTGAGAAGAATCCAGGACCCGACGGCCAAGAGAGCGAGACAGAGTCCAGAAGCAACGCCGACGCCGGAGAAGGAGAAACCGAAGGAGAAGCCGCCGAAACGAGGAGCGGTGGGTCCCGGAGGACGTGCAAGCCTCCACAACTCAGGAGAGTTGTGGCTCACAGCAGTACGTGAACGGGACCGGGGACTGAGGGGAGGAGAGGGTAAATGAGGGAAGGGGTGGGACACGGGTGTTAGGGCAAAGTGCAGTAGCACCATAAGAGCGAATAGTCAATAGCCCGGCCAGCTCGGTTACATTATTGTACCAGGTTGTTACGGAAGGCGAGCATTTAGCCGGTTTTCCTTCCCCTGCACTTCCCTTAACTACCTCGCCTCTGAGTCGTCTAAACACCTCCGCCCACAACTAGTCCTCTTTACATTTTTACAGGGCGATTTTGGTGACTGTACCTGCACCTTTAAAGAGCCATATATTGACTGCTACTTTTCTTTCTTGAGTCTATTCCGGGACCCCGGCAACCCTGTAGAAACCGTAATAGGTTTCTGGACCCTGGCAACCCTGTAGAAACCCGTAATAGGTTTCTGGACCCCAGCAACCCTATAGAAACCCGTAATAGGTTTCTGGACCCCAGCAACCCTGTAGAAACCCGTAATAGGTTTCTGGACCCTGCAACACCGTAGAAACCCGTGATAGGTTTCTGGAGCCCACCACGCCCGGTAGAAACCAGTAATAGGTTTCTGGATCACCACAGAGTTGTGAAATCCGAACAAAAGCATCTAGCTATACCAGTCCTGAGAAAGTTGCCTCCATCTCACTCATCACTTCCTTTCTTTCTTTCTTTTGAAACCTTTGTAAGCCAAGAACTATTTATTCCACTAACTGTGTGCTTCCAAGTTTGGCAATTACTTTAATAAAAATCCAATATTAAACAGATACGGTCTCCTCGCTTCTGCTTCCGACCATCCCTCCGACATTTGGTGTCAGAAGTGGGATCGGAGGAAATGGAGGCCGTATTAAAAAAATGGTGGAAGGTCAAGACCGCCTTGAGAAGATCATGGCCAGGTTCCTAGAAACTGCAGAGACTGAAAGGAAAGCCCTGCATAAGACTATCACAAGTCAAGGACAAACCCAAGAAGCTACCATGGGCAAGCTGGCGAGACACTAGGACAGCCCAGAGGGTATACTACTCCCCCATCAGTGGTTGTACAAAAATATGTACAAGGGGAAGATCCCAATTATTTTTCTGTCCAATTTTGAGAGGATGACCAGGGCCGCTCTATGGCCGGAAGACCGGTGGGGACAGTATCTGGGACCCCTTCTGAGCTGAGACCTACAGGCTGGCTATCAGGCCGCAAACCCCCTGGGACTCACTCCCTATCCTGAGATTAAACGTTGTATTCTAGGGAGAATGGGCATAGATGAAGAGACCTATAGAATGCGACTTCGTCAAATTAAGGAGGGTCTCCAAGAGAATCCCCGGGCCCTTTGTTACCGTATTAAAGACGCTGCTGATCGCTGGTTAAAACCTTTGACTGCTTCCAAAGAGGCCATTGTAGAGAAGATATACTTAGAACAGTTTCTTACCTCACTACATCCTCAAATACAGAGATGGGTCAGACAACACAGTGATTTGTCCCTGGACAAAACAGTTGAAGTTGCAGCAGCATATTTCAGAGGCCAAGAATTACAGAAAGGAAAGGATGAAGTTTTGTGGAAACAATCCAATCATCCGTCAATCAGATCCACTCGACCAGCCCTACACCCTAAGAAAGCAGAAACTGTAACCATGATACCAAACCCTTTACCAGTCATGCGGCAACCTGCCGTTCCCTTGGGACCTCAGTGCTGCTACTGTGTGGCATTTGGACACATAGCACGGGTGTGCCCCCAAAAAGAAGAACTCATGCAGGTTGGTTATACCAGGGTTCTATATTGTGGTCCTAATGAGGAACCCCAGTCTTTCCATTGTCAAATCGCTATCAATGGGGAACCCAGAGAGGCCCTCATTGACACAGGAAGCAAACAAACCCTTATAAGGTCCCATGTTGTCCCTGGGGGGACATTAGTCACAACAGGAGCAGTAAACATACAGTGTATTCATGGTGACTGTAAAATGTATCCCATGACTGATGTGGACATACAACATCGACCTTCCCAGACTCCCGTAAAAATGCGCGTAGGTCTTCTTCCACATCTCCCTGAACCTGTGATCCTGGGAACGAACTATCCTCACATGAAAACACTACTGGGGGACACAGAGAAAGAATGGAGAGAAGAAGCGCCATTTTGTTCGGAGTCTAATCCTGAGTGGCAACCTGGGAAAGATAGAAAAAGCAAACAGCAACGAAAAAGAGAAAAGAAGCAAGGAAATCCGGTCCTTATGACAAACCTAGAATCACCTTTATGGGAACATGACCGGAACTTTAGGTCTGCTCAAAGGGAGGACAGTACCTTACAAGAGGCCTGGAAGCAAGCACAAGAAGAAGAAAATCCACTTCAAGTAGGTCCCCAATTTTTTACCCTCAAGGGCTTGTTGTACCGCAAAGGAGGAAAAACACTGCCCTCCCAACTGTTAGTCCCTGTGCCCTTCCGAGAGAAGATTTTATACCTGGCCCATAGCCATTTACTAGGTGGACATTTTAGGGGAGAGAAAACAGAAAAAGCCATCCTAGAAAGATTTTATTGGCCAGGCATTCATCACCAAGTTAGAAAATACTGCAGGGAATGTGGAGATTGTCAAAAGACCAGCCACTTTGTTCCCCCTAGAGTACCTCTAAAACCATTGCCAATAATCTATGTCCCTTTCTCAAGAGTAGGGATGGATATTATAGGTTCTCTTCTACCCTCCAGAAGTGGGTGCCGATATGTCCTAGTGTTAGTGGATTATGCCATGAGATTTCCAGAAGCAGTCGCCTTAAGACAACCCAACACTACACAGATCGCTAAAACAATGATAAATATCTTCGCTAGGGTAGGTTTTCCAAAAGAAATCCTAACAGATCAGGGCACTCCCTTTACCTCTAGACTGGTGAGACAAGTCTGTCAACAACTCCACATCAAACAGATCCGTACCGCAGCCTACCACCCACAAACGGATGGATTGGTAGAACGTTATAACTCAACCTTAAAGATCATCCTAAGGAAGTTATTAAACCTCGAAGCCCGTAAATGGGAAGACATGCTTCCCTTAGCACTTTTTGCTATCAGATGTAGTCAACAGAAAAGTCTGGGGTATTCCCCTTTTGAGCTCTTATACAGAAGACCTCCACGTACCCTTATGAACATGGCTAGGGATGAGTGGGAAGAGGAAACTGATACCTCTAAACCACTGTTTGATTATGTGATGGATCTTAAGTCTCATTTGAATCAGATAAGAGAGATCGTACGTACGAACCTAGAACAGGCACAAATATCACAGAATAAACAGTACGACAAGTCAACCAAAGAGAGGTCTTTAGAAACTGGGGATCAGGTCCTATTGCTACGTCCCTCCTCCGAACATAAGTTGCTCAGTCAATGGCAGGGTCCCTTTAAGGTTATAGACAAAATAACCTGTTACCTATAAACTAGAAATAGATCCCAAAGGTAACACTATGCAAATCTTCCATATCAATTTGTTAAAAAAAATGGGAAGGACCCACCACAGTACTAATGTCACATCCAACCCCTGATCTGGCAGAACAAAGCATAGACACGGAACTGCCAGAACCACTGAAACCGAGCCTAAGAGAAACTTTAGCCCCACTGCAAGAAGTATTCTCCCTAACACCGGGGAAGACAACATTGGTAGAACACGAGATACACACGATTCCAGGGAAAACTGTGCGATTAAAACCCTACCCAATACCCGAAGCCAGGAGAGAGGCTATTAACCAAGAAATTCTTAAAATGTTGCAAATGGAAATAATTGAACCCTCCAAAAGCGAATGGTGTTCACCAATCGTATTAGTACCTAAACCAGACGGGTCTATACGATTCTGCATAGACTTTAGAGAGTTGAATAAGATCTCACAATTCGATGCTTATCCCCTCCCTAGGGTTGATGAGATGGTAGAAAAACTCGGGAAAGCACAGTATGTCAGCACGCTTGACTTAAGCAAAGGGTATTGGCAGGTATCATTGAGACGCCAAGATCGGGAAACAAGCATTTGCAATGCAATAGGTCTCGCAATTGTGAGAGTTTGAGCTGTTGGCATTGTAAATTGCAATGCCTTTTATTTACGTGTTGGTTTTTAAAACATAAAATAAGGCATTGTCATTTACAATGCCAATAGCTCAAACTCTCACAATTGCGAGACCTATTGCATTGCAAATGCTTGTGTTAAAGTCCTAAGTTTAGCCATGTTTATGTATTAATTGCCTGATAATAAACACAGCGTAACGCACGTGTTAACTAATTAGAATCGGCGTGGTAAAGTTACTATGCAGACACGTCTTCTAAATGTATTCTCTCATAATGTATGGAAAATGCAGGTAAAACAGTCCAAGCGCCGAAGGGACACGTTGTGTATATACTCACTCATAATGGTATGAAAATGCAGCTAAATAGTACATGAACATACGAAGTCAAAACTATGGGGCATGTTAATTATATATCACCCAAGATATTTGGAAGGAAGAGAAAGTACGAGACTTCTCTGTTAAAGAAATAGCCCTTCTAAGGTACAAGTGTGATAACTGAAACGCATGAGTTAAAGTTAATATAATGCATTGCTATGTCACTGGGCAAATTGCATCAAAAAGCTAACCAGGCTGTAAGCAACCGTGGGAAATACACATGCCTGCTAGTAGACGATGTGCACGGCGTCCTGCTGAAAGGAAACGGGAGTCATGTAGTGCTTAATTCGAAGTCACGCATGCGGTATAGCCAATAGGTGTCGCCTTTGGGACCTTTAACGAGTGCACTGGAGCACAGAAATAAGCTTTGCTGCTCCGAGGCATGGCATTATCTTGGCATCAGATGTTCCCTTTCAGATAAAGCTCCGTTCCTTGTTTCACTATATATTGCTCGAATCACAATGGAAAGCCTGTCGGGCATTAACTTGAAAGGTCCACACATGGAAAACCCCTCAAATATCTTACATGAGTGCATCAAAAACCCTGGGGACATGCGCATAATACTGTAGGAGAAGGATAGTTACCGGGAGAATGTCTTCTCAGTTTGTGGTATGAATAGCCATTTTTCTGGATTGTTCGAAGAGGAGTCATTCCCCCCCCCACAAATCTGAGTATTTGCTGCAGACTGAGATGAGGACTTAACCAGTGAAGCTAAGAGCAGCATGACTAGGGTGAAGCGTTAAATGCTGGTGAAGGCACAGGGTCTCTAATTTGGGCACTATGCTAACAGTCTCACCTGTACATACTTGAACATATTAGTAACAGGCAAACACAAGGTGCTGTGAGTCTACACTAATGTTTGTGCTGTGTTACCGCATATCGCTTACGGCAGTGATTCTTCCACTGTGGTCTGCCATCAGTATATTAATGAGGGGGTCAGCGACTGTTTAAACAAGTGATTAAAAAGGGAGAGAGGGACCGGTCTATCCCCCATAGAATGAATACGGAGGACGGACTGAAGGAAGCTGACGTCATCCAGGCGAATCCTGCGCAGCCGCCGTCTTGCCCAGCTCGTGCACACTGAAGGAAGCGGACGTCATCCAGCCGAATCCTGCGCAGCCGCCGTCTTGCCCAGCTCGTGCACCGCAGGGACTGCCGTAGCAGCACTGGAGCCCCTGGCCGCGTCGCCCCCGCCCATCAGAGCCCACAAGACGTGACAAGAGCACGGTGAGTGGAGGGGGGATACGTGTGTGTGTCTGTGTGCGTGTGTATGTATGTGTGCGCGAGAGCCCGTGACTGGGGGGGGGGGGGGTGTACGCGCGTGTGTCTGAGTGTGTCTGTGCGTGCGTCTGTCTGTGTGCGCGGGGGTCTGTTAAAGGGGGGGGTGCGTGTGTGTATGCAGTGTGTGTGTGTGTGCCTGTGGATGCGTGTGGCTGGCACGAGAGGGGCACGGCGCCGTGCGCGCCATAAATGAAAGCGCAACAAGCAGCCAAGGCGCCAAAGCGCGCCCACGAGGTCAAATCTCCGGCAGGAGAAGCGCGCGACAGTCTGCTGTCCACATTCCCCCAAAAGTGATAACATAAGTTGTCTCGCCCTAGACAGCAAAAGCTTCGCTTTTGCTTTCGTCTAGGCGAGACCTAAAAACTGCCTTTTGCACACCCCAAGGATTATATCACTTTAAGGGGTTACCCTTTGGGTTGCATGGCGCCCCGGCAACTTTCTGTCTTATGAATAAAGTCTTACAACCTCACCAACATTACGCCGCTGCTTACTTAAATGACATTATCATCTATAGCAATTCCTGGGAAGAACACCTTCAACATTTGACCGAAGTCATCCAATCACTAAAAGAGGCAGGACTATCCATCAACCCGGCCAAGAGCCATTTAGCAGCCAGGTCCGTAAAGTACCTCGGATTTAAGTTAGGAGGAGGTTGCTTGAGACCCCAAGAAGAGAAAGTCGCCACAATAGCCCAATTTCCATTCGCCAAAACCAAGAGAGACCTCAGGGCCTTTTTAGGCCTACTCGGTTATTATAGAAGATTCACCCCTTGCTTCTCTGAAATAGCCTCTCCCTTAACAGACCTGTTAAAGAAAAATCATCCAGAAAGGAGTTTGAGGGATCCCTCCCCTTTAGCACTACAGGCATTTCAACAATTGAAACATATCATCACTTCCAAACCTCTGCTTACCAATCCAGACTATGAAAAACCCTTCCTATTACAGACAGACGCATCTGATCATGGTATAGGTGCAGTGTTGTCCCAAGATTACTCGACCGGACAGGAACATCTCATTCTCTTTATTAGTCCGAAGTTGTTTCAGAGAGAGACCCGTTATGTTGTCATCGAAAAAGAGGCCTTAGCCATCAAATGGGCTGTGGAAGCCCTTAGGTATTATTTAGACGGTAGAGAGTTTCAACTATATACTGATCATGCTCCTCTCGAATGGCTTTCACGAAACAAAGGTCACAATCAAAGAATCCTTAGGTGGTTCTTGGCCCTTCAACCTTTTAGATACACTGTACACCACAGAAAAGGGAAAGAACATGCCAATGCAGATTTTATGTCCAGATATCCCTATGAACCTTTTCTTGTACACAAGAAAGTTAGGGAAGGGGGATGTGAGGAAGTCCCGGGGCCAGCCCTGCTCATGACCAGAGAACCCGCTGCATACAATATGGTATCCTTACCTTATGCAGGACGAGGATGTCTCCGGAACGACGCCGCTAATGGAAGCCTCTCCCCTCCTCCTGCAGAACGCCAGAAGTAACCCGGAAGCAGTCGTACATTAGGAAAGCGGGACGGGAAGCCACATAATCCAATCAGGAGCGCCGACAGAAGGTCACGACGGGCAGAAAAAGGGAGGACACAACACGGAAGGCGCGCCAGCTGAGAAGTATCCAGGACCCGACGGCCAAGAGAGCGAGACAAAGTCCAGGAGCAACGCCGACGCCGGAAAAGGAGAAAACGAAGGAGAATCCACCGAAACGTGAAGCGAGGAGTGGTGGGTCCCGGAGGACATGCGAGCCGCCACAACTCAGGAGAGTTGAGGCTCACAGCAGTACGTGAACGGTACTGGGGACTGAGGGGAGGAGAGGGTAAATGAGGGAAGGGGTGGGACAGGGGTGTTAGGGCAAAGCGCAGTAGCACCCTAA
The DNA here is from genome assembly GCF_964261635.1 of Lissotriton helveticus. Taxonomy (NCBI): domain Eukaryota; kingdom Metazoa; phylum Chordata; class Amphibia; order Caudata; family Salamandridae; genus Lissotriton; species Lissotriton helveticus. The sequence goes on along the minus strand of NC_136072.1, from coordinate 1,133,790,977 downwards.
GAGCATATAGTCAATAGCCCGTCCAGCTCAGTTACATTATTGTACCAGGTTGTTACAGAACACGAGCCTTTAGCCTGTTTTCCTTCCTCTGCGCTTCCCTTAACTACCTCGCCTCTGAGTCGTCTAAACACCTCCGCCGACAACTTGTCCTCTTTACATTTTCACGTGGGGATTTTGGTGACGGTACCTGCACCTATAAAGAGCCATATATTGACCGCTACTTTTCTTGAGTCTATTCCTTGACCCCGGCAACCCTGTAGAAACCCGTAATAGGTTTCAGGACCCCGGCAACCCTGTAGAAACCCGTAATAGGTTTCTGGACCCCGGCAACCCTGTAGAAACCCGTAATAGGTTTCTGGACCCCAGCAACCCTGTAGAAACCCGTAATAGGTTTCTGGACCCCGGCAACCCTGTAGAAACCCGTAATAGGTCTCTGGACCTTGCAAGCCCGTAGAAACCCGTAATAGGTTTCTGGAGCCCACCACGCCAGGTAGAAACCCGTAATAGGTTTCTGGATCACCACAGAGTTGTGAAATCTGAAGAAAAGCATCTAGCTATATCAGTCCTGAGAAAGCTGCCTGCATCTCACTCGTCACTTCCTTTCTTTCTTTTGAAACATTTGTAGGCCAAGAACTATTTATGCCACTAACCGTGTGCTACCAAGTTTGGCAATTACTTTAATAAAAATCCAATATTGAACACATACTGCCTCCTCGCTTCTGCTTCCGACCATCCCTCCGACACTGAGATACGTATATGATCGTCCAGTGATCAGCCCTGGATAATGCTCAAACTTTTTTTGTCACATTTTACCTGCAGTTCTACGAATATGCTGGTTCCGCTGGATGTATGTGCGGGCCATTTTGAGAGTGAATTAGTAAACATAACCAACATTTGGTCACATGGCTTTGAGTGTTCAGATCAATTCTATACCAAGTTAATCCTAATCTGTATCTAGAAACTTATTTTATATATATATATATATATATATATATATATATATATATATATATATATATATATATATATATATATATATATATATATACACATATACATACACACACACACACACACACACACACACACACACACCAGCAGTAGTGAGAAGAGTCAGTATATACACTTTATTGGTAAAGCAGCCCTGCTTACTAATAAAAAAATCACAAAAACTTGTCAGGGGCACAGGAAGCGTTAAAGCGAGAAATCCGCATCATGCCAGGTACAGTAACGCAGATGAGGTCATGAACCACACATAGGAAGTGCCAGTAAAATACCAGGGTGGATGGAGGGATTGCTTTAGCCAGGAAGCCGCTACTAGCGTGGCACAGGTTTGGAACAGGATGGATGTACCCTACCAGCGTGCGCTCCATTGATGATTCAGTATTCAAACCAGCGAGCCACGCAACAACTGCTTGTGTATGTCCAGCAGTTAAAGCGGCTGTAAAGTGAATGACATTATTTCCCCAGCCAAAAATATACCTCCAACTCCCCCCTCCTCACCTAAGAGACTTTAATCCACTTCAAACAGGCCAGTGCTGTTCCCTGGGGGTGCTACCTCCAGAAATAAAAGAGTCACAGCCTTGAAGTACAGAGCTGAAAACTGATGTCTGGAACAGGAATGGCCCCCTCCCCCTAACAGCGCCTTGGGGACCATAGAGCACTGTAATACCATAGCGTGTATGGCTCCGCTTTTCACTTTGGGGATGTCACTAATGTATCTCATCACCACACTGCAGATTGAGCCCAAGACCCCTCTTCAGCAATGGCCCACAATGTCAGAGTTTAAGAGCATGTCTCTACGCCCCTCAAAGGGCGCTAGCTGTGCACACAGGACACCCGGCAGTTCTCAGAGTGGTAGAGCAGGGAGGGGTCCTCTGGGCGCTACACCACCTGCACTGTGAAAGGGGGCTAGCTGGTCTCCCTGCCCCCGCTCTCCTCCCATCCTGAATGAGAACACAGTGAAAACACAGTGGAATTGTGCCTATGCCTTTTGGGTATCAGAGAGCTGCCTGCTGTCTAATCTAATGTGCATACTTCAAAAACAGTTAAAAAAAGTTACGTCACAATATTGAAGCACTGTATATATGTATGTTGAGAGAACGTGATTGAATGCACAACTAGTGCAGGTGCATGCGTGTGCCTGCGGGGAAGGTCAGTCATGTGTAGGTCCTGCAGAACACTGCTGCCAGACTTGTCCTAAATCTTCCACCGAGATCCCCCTCAGTCACAACTCTGAGGTCCCTCCACTGGCTTCCAGTAAGAAAAAGAGGCCATTTTAAAATCATATGCCTTACCCATAACATCATATATGGCACTGGGCCTGGTTATCTAGCTAAAAAGCTTAAAAGGTACCAGCCAGAAAGAATGTTAAGGTCCAGTTCAAAATCTCTACTTACCCCACTGCGAGTCCGCACTGTACGAAACGGTGGGACAATCCTTTTCTTGCCGACCATCTCTAGAACAAGCTTCCATTTCATCTTCTCTCTCACTCGCGGACAATCAGTTCTTTCGCAAAGAATTAAAAACGTGGCAGTTTGACCAGAAATAACGCAAGCCGCATATGACCATCTTTATGCAATGCCACGGTTTAATTAACGGAGGCAGACAGGAAGTGCACAACTGACGGACTCAACACGTCAGGTGTAAGCATTTAAACACTCCCTGAACTCTCATAGAGGCCTGACAACACATCAGCAATGCAAACGATACTAAGGGGTATTTTGTATAAATCCACACAGATCGCGCCCCCATGTTGACCCCAATAGCCTTCTTGTGGCAGGGAATCGTCACACAGCTCTTTCAAGTTCTGTGGCCCCAGACACTTGTGGGTGTCACTTGTCATGACGCCCTCACCTGTCGGAACAGAAGCACTTTAACAACAGCTCCGGTATACACACGTATTTGACTGTAGAGCAACAGAGCAGAACGGCTTCAGCCTCGGACTTCGAAGCTAGGGAACCTGGTTCGAATCTCGGCACCGACGCTCATACATCTTGTGTTTCTGGGCACATCATGTAATCTATGCCTAAAAATGAACGTGTCTGCTTGTAAAGCAACAGGTGCTCACGTAATGGGCTATGACAATTTACCACCTAGTAAGCGCTATATACAACAGCAAAAAAAAAAAGTGCTGTGTCACGCCGCGAGTAAAAGATCCAGTCCGGGTGGGCAGGGACAAAAGTGAAAGTTTGTGGACCGCTACACTCCGGAGTAGATAATGTTATCCAGGGGTAAATACTCTTCAATGGTAATAGGTGCACAGGAAAACACCTTCTGGGTCCAAAAGGTGCTGCAAATCTGAGAACAATGAAGCCTTAGAGGTAGTAAGGACAGATTCCTGGGCACTCTGGCATGCACAAAAGTGCGTGATGCAAGTTATAAACACTGCTTTAAATAAATGTCTGTAGTCACGGTATTTCAAAGATTTACTTCAAGTATTTATCCATAACGTTACAGTTCGACATTTCAATCATGTTCCATATTCCATCATATGGTAACGTTGTAATTCAAAACATGAATCCAAAAGTCATAAAGGTAATTAACTCCGTGGGTTAAATGATCCCCAATGCATTTCGTGCAAGGATTGCACTTCTTCAGGGGGAATCTAAATGGTAAAGAAACAAAAGATGTAGGGCGCTACAAATACAGGAGACTAGTGCATATATAGGCACGATTTGAAGGTTGCTAACAGTGAGACTTTTACAAAGAAAAGATGCAAATGGAATCGAGACTACATTACGTTACAGGTAACCAGGTGAGGGGTAACTAAAAGAAACAATCTGTGCTCGATGTTTCTAAAAGGTGTGGAGTGACATGTTATTTCAAAGAGGAATCCAAGAACTTAGAACTATAGGTTAAAACGTGCAAGATGTTATTGGAATGGTGATGGGGATCGTATGGCGAACGGTGTTCCGAGGTGAGGAACTGGTGAACACTATGCGGCGAAACGGGTGCATGATGCTGTGCAGCGCGTAAAGTGAAATACATGCAGTTCAAACAAATCCGAAAGAGGACGGTGGCAAAAAATCGTGAGCGGTAGGCACTTACCGACAGTAGGTGTTAAGGATTCGTACACGAAATTCAAGTGGTAAACTCCGGTTCGAGGTAAACGAAACCCGGAAGACGCCGCGCATGCGTGCTGGCTCAAAGATTTGTAGAGGGGGAAGTGTTATGAGGATAGAAAGCGGACTATGTTAGGGAGCGGAAGAAGGTGAAGTGAAGGATCGTAAGAAGCAATGATCACTTAAGTAGAAGTAGTTAAAAGAACCCGACTAGTGACTGATCGTACAGATGAAAGTGACCAAGAAAACCTACTGCATGCTGTTGAGTGAAGTAAGTGGAAAAGTAAGAAGGGTAAAGCAAGTGCAGGATGAACAACCGAAAGAGGTGGCAACTGAATGGACAGGTGGCAACAATAATATGGGAAAAAAGAATGAGATGAGAATGGGGGGTGTAAAGGAAGTGTGAACTAGGAAGGTAAAAGAAAATAATGGTATTAATAAATGTGAGAGGGTTAAAGCTTCAAAGAGAGATCAAACTCAGATAACACATATATACAGTACAATGCTGATGACTGACTGATACAGCAATTATAGATGGCAACTATATTCCAGTCTATCATTCAATCCTTTCGGATGTGTGGCCTGAAGGCGGTATATCCAGTAAAGTTCTTGACGAAGTAGATATTTGCTGTTGTCAGTATGAGTGTGTTTGTCCACTACTTCTAGAATGAGGAAGCGAATTTGACTGGGATTGTGGCTGTGTTCAATAAAATGAGCCGCTACACAAGACTTCAGGTTTTTGGTGCATATGTTGCTGCGATGTTCAGTCAACCTTGTTTTAATTTTGCGCTCAGTTTTGCCCACATATGGGAGGCCACAAGGGCATCTTAGCATATATACAACGTTCATGGAATCACAGGTAGCATTAACTCGGAGGGGTATGGGAGTGCCTTGAGTGGGATGAGATAGACGGTTACCTGGGATAATACTGTTGCAGTGACTGCAATTATGGCATGGTATTGTCCCTTTGAAGGTGATGTTCTCCATTGTAGATGGTTGCTTCAGCAGTGATGCAATGTTTTTAGAACGTTGATATGTGAAAGTGGGTGGTTTTTCAAATATTTTGTTGACATCTGTTTCAAGTTGTAGCATGGGCCAGTGCTTGCGAATTGACTGTTTGATTTTGGTGGATTGTGTAGAAAATTTAGATACGAAAACTACACGTGTATCCATGTCAGGAGACTTTTCTCTAGGTTGTAGTAACTCTTGTCTCAGTTTGGTGGACACTCTGTCTTCAGCAGTTTGGGTGAGTTCTCTGGGGTAACCCCTTTGTTTGAATTTGGTGATGATAGTAGCGCTATTCTGTGTATACAATTCCGATGTGGATGCAATCCTTTTGGCTCGGAGAAGTTGTGAATATGGTAAATGACGTTTCAGACTGGGTTGATGGAAGCTGCAGTAATGTAGATAATTGTTACGGTCAGTGGTTTTTGTGTATATGGAGGTTACAAATTGGTTATCTGATAATGTGATCTGTACATCCAAAAAAGGTATAGTCAAGGTGTCACTGTTGTATGTGAACTGGATGCGATCATCCACACAATTAAGATGGTGAATAGCATTCGACAATTGGGTTTCATTGCCTTTCCAAACTAGGAAAATATCATCGATGTATCGGTGATAAGCTAGTACGAATGGTTGCCAATCTTGGTTCTTCAAGATATGTTCGTTCTCAAATTGGTACATGAATAAATTCGCATATGCTGGAGCTGCACAATTTCCCATTGCGACTCCAGATAATTGTTGAAAAAATTCATTTTTGGGAGATTTGAAGTAGCTGTGATGCAACGTGAATTGCATCAATTCAATGATAAAGATTTGTAAGTCTGTAGGTTTGTCAATTCGCAAGCACTGGCCCATGCTACAACTTGAAACAGATTTCAACAAAATATTTGAAAAACCACCCACTTTCGCATATCAACGTTCTAAAAACATTGCATCACTACTGAAGCAACCATCTACAATGGAGAACATCACCTTCAAAGGGACAATACCATGCCATAATTGCAGTCACTGCAACAGTATTATCCCAGGTAACCGTCTATCTCATCCCACTCAAGGCACTCCCATACCCCTCCGAGTTAATGCTACCTGTGATTCCATGAACGTTGTATATATGCTAAGATGCCCTTGTGGCCTCCCATATGTGGGCAAAACTGAGCGCAAAATTAAAACAAGGTTGACTGAACATCGCAGCAACATACGCACCAAAAACCTGAAGTCTTGTGTAGCGGCTCATTTTATTGAACACAGCCACAATCCCAGTCAAATTCGCTTCCTCATTCTAGAAGTAGTGGACAAACACACTCATACTGACAACAGCAAATATCTACTTCGTCGAGAACTTTACTGGATATACCGCCTTCAGGCCACACATCCGAAAGGATTGAATGATAGACTGGAATATAGTTGCCATCTATATTTGCTGTATCAGTCAGTCATCAGCATTGTACTGTATATATGTGTTATCTGAGTTTGATCTCTCTTTGAAGCTTTAACCCTCTCACATTTATTAATACCATTATTTTCTTTTACCTTCCTAGTTCACACTTCCTTTACACCCCCCATTCTCATCTCATTCTTTTTTCCCATATTATTGTTGCCACCTGTCCATTCAGTTGCCACCTCTTTCGGTTGTTCATCCTGCACTTGCTTTACCCTTCTTACTTTTCCACTTATTTCACTCAACAGCATGCAGTAGGTTTTCTTGGTCACTTTCATCTGTACGATCACTCACTAGTCGGGTTCTTTTAACTACTTCTACTTAAGTGATCATTGCTTCTTACGATCCTTCACTTCACCTTCTTCCGCTCCCTAACATAGTCCGCTTTCTATCCTCATAACACTTCCCCCTCTACAAATCTTTGAGCCAGCACGCATGCGCGGCGTCTTCCGGGTTTCGTTTACCTCGAACCGGAGTTTACCACTTGAATTTCGTGTACGAATCCTTAACACCTACTGTCGGTAAGTGCCTACCGCTCACGATTTTTTGCCACCGTCCTCTTTGGGATTTGTTTGAACTGCATGTATTTCACTTTACGCGCTGCACAGCATCATGCACCCGTTTCACCGCATAGTGTTCACCAGTTCCTCACCTCGGAACACCGTTCGCCATACGATCCCCATCACCATTCCAATAACCTCTTGCACGTTTTAACCTATAGTTCTAAGTTCTTGGATTCCTCTTTGAAATAACATGTCACTCCACACCTTTTAGAAACATCGAGCACAGATTGTTTCTTTTAGTTACCCCTCTCCTGGTTACCTGTAACGTAATGTAGTCTTGATTCCGTTTGCATCTTTTCTTTGTACAAGTCTCACTGTTAGCAACCTTCAAATCGTGCCTATATATGCACTAGTCTCCTGTATTTGTAGCGCCCTACATCTTTTGTTTCTTTACCATTTAGATTCCCCCTGAAGAAGTGCAATCCTTGCACGAAATGCATTGGGGATCATTTAACCCACGGAGTTAACTACCTTTATGACTTTTGGATTCATGTTTTGAATTACAACGTTACCATATGATGGAATATGGAACATGATTGAAATGTCGAACTGTAACATTATGGATAAATACTTGAAGTAAATCTTTGAAATACCGTGACTACAGACATTTATTTAAAGCAGTGTTTATAACTTGCATCACGCACTTTTGTGCATGCCAGAGTGCCCAGGAATCTGTCCTTACTACCTGTAAGGCTTCATTGTTCTCAGGGACAAAAGTGGACAGGGCGGTACCCAGGAGGGACTAAGAAGCCTCCTTTAAAATGAGAAGCCAGCGTTTACCATGCACTATGACGCAAGCCAATAGGAATCATGGGAGGGGCTTTAAGTCCCCTTCCTAAACCGTATTGATGACAAAAAGCCTTCGCAGGGCAAGGAGCTAATGCACGCTCAAGCGCTAGGTCTGCGAGACCTAAAAAAGATAATAGACTACTACAAGAGGAGAGTTCCAGACCCAACCACTAGATGGCAGAATAATGAACAGTATGGGAATCGGAAAAGATTCATGCTGCAGAACAGTAGCTTCATGGGTGACAGATAATGGGTCCCTTGCTCACTAGGCCACTGAAGACAAGCTATTCTGGCTGAAGACGGCTGATAGCCAGAAACCGGTCCTAGGATGCTTGATTCCGGTCCAGGAAAGACATGGCTTGGCAGTTCGGGCTGGACTGTTCCCATGAGGTACAGGGTCAAGACTGATTTGCATATGGCCATGTCTGAACTGGGGTGGCTTGGTGAGCAAAATAACGATGGATTAAACCCAGATCCGTGACTGGGGGTGAATGTTTTGCCATTGTGCAACATTCCGCCTATCATCTTGTGTGTTTTGCAATGCATTAGCATGCAACAGACGGATTCTAGTTTTGGAGGTGCCCCCAACCGCTAAAGGCTGATGACACAATTAGGTGCCCTTTCTCCTCTGGTTTATTCGGTGAAAAGCAATGGACAATCCATTATCTCAGAAGCTGCTTATTAATAAGATTACTCCTCACAGCTGTTATCAAAACTCGATCTACCGTCACATTGCCAGAAGGCAGTATTCCATGCTAATTATTCTTTCTTGGCTGGATCATTGCTAAAGGTTGGCTGTTGGGTCTACTAAACTGTGGACAATCTGAATTATAGCTTCTACAAGGAAACACTCATACTTCTCCAAACTTAGCTAACTTCCCGGACTTCCTAGAACCAAAAGAGTTTATTTCTGGTCCAGGAGTTATTAACCACACCCATCCACAGCAGGGGCCTGACTATATGACAGAGAAATTCAAACTTTATAATTCCAATAATCACTAAGCTCATCTACAGCAGTAAAGATCACTGTCTCAGGATTCAGCTGACAGCACCTCCTTAATCTGTGCTGAGAAGGTATGGTATGCTCTGAACTAGGATTTAAGGTTAAAAACTAACCATATCTCATTCAGGAAAATGTTAAAGACCCTGCTTTTCACTAAGAGAGTGATGTTTAGTAATCGGTTCACCTTCTAATGGAACCAGACAATGCTAAAGTCCTTTTGAAGGTCAATCAAGATTCACCATTGGCTGAAGACTGGGTTTAACAAGTCAACCCTGAAACACAACATGCTAAGAGAGAGACTGGCAACACTGCTCTCCATTCCAGAATGCATATCCCCAGACAGCCCATCGGCGCGCAGGGTTGAGATCAACAGTTACTCTACTTACCCAAAGAAGAACTGGCCACGCGAAGCATTTCCACAGTGTTCAGAGCCATGGGTCTTTGCTTGGCCTTTTCCTTTTTACTGACAGATTCTACCTGGAACACAAAGGATGTATAGTTAAGTGTGGACAAGTTAATTTCAGTCTTCACCTCTGCCCCAACACAAATGCTTCTCTCACCTCATACATGTGCACATGCTTGATTTATAAGTTAAGTTCAGGTAATGTCGCCGTATCCGTACCGGAACAATTCACGTAGGTCCGCAGTGTGAGGGACCTACGTGGATTTTTCCGGTACGGATACGGCGACATTACCGGAACTTAACTTATAAATTGGAATACTTCGTGGGGACTGCGTGAACTGATCATTGGGGACAATCCACCCTCCAGGAAGATTATTTATAAGCAGCAAGCATCCATTACTTTAGGTGAATCTAATATTAGGACAAAGAACTCAGATTATGGAATCCTTATGAATCACAAGAACTGTTTTTACCACCTGTTCATCTTGGAGAGAGAACAAGATTGATAACGCCATATATTCAGGATCATCATAAAGAAATAAATACATCTCACTTTATCTATGTTGCTGTTAAGGTTGGCTTGGAGCCTTACTTATCACCAATACGATACATAGCTACTACTCAGACCCTCACAAGCATAGGAGCATGAGTAATCGACAGGTAACGTGATTTTAACAATCCAGATAAGTGGCTTGAAGAGACAGATTTTATAAGAATGCACACTAGTACTCAAATACTCCCACACACTTACCCGAGCTTCTCTGACCATCTTTGTGATGTTCAAAAACATCTGAGCAATCTCCCTGTCAAACACTCGAACCCGGTCCCAGTCCAGCGTCAGAGAATGGTCTTTGTCTCGGCTCACCTAAAGCCAAAAAAGAATACAACCAAGGATGACAGACATTGAGAAAAGTGAAAATTAAGAGAAGTGTAGTGGTGCTGCCTAAGAAACTAACTGGCACAACCGCATTTTAAATGCAGGCTGCAGCTTTCTAACAAATGTCTTAAATACCATGGGTTGAAAGTATGTTGACTTTACTAATAGTAGAGAGATGAAAAAAAGTGCAGAACATTGTTTTGCAGAAAACAACACAAGAGAAATCTCCAATGGAGTGAGTGCTCATTAGATCAACAAATAATATACTATTATTTCTATGATATCCAAAGGGTAACCGTATAACAGGGTTCTAGTTATTTCCTAAACCACAAGGCCGAAGGCAGAGTAGGGTGTAAATGTCACAAGAACCTCAAGACAGCCATGTAGGCCCATATTCAAGAATACCAGTTATACTTCTGTGCATTACTTGTTTATTGTGGGGTATTTAGAATGGAAAAGTCTTTTCAAACAGGCAAATGTTTGTCTGAAAATAGCACGTGAAATGCAGGACTATACTGGTTGATTATCAGCAAGTGAAATGGAAGAAGAAAACGGAGGGACGATTTGGCGGACAGGTACTATCCGGGAATATCCCGGCCGCAACATTACAAGTGCATTATATCTTAAAGCACTTCTAATAGGACAGAGGTGATATCCATCACTTTTGTGACAGAGTGCCTGAGCGTCGAACTCTAAATCAAGCTGTTAATTATTTAATTAAGAATTTTAGGGAAAAAACAACTTGCTCTGGTAAAAAAACGCATTACGTTAGCCGAAGGACGAGAGTGTTGAAGATGTTCTCTGCTAGATGCAGTCAACAGTGAGCATTAATTTTAATGAAAATGTATTGGCTTGGTTTACTTTTCTTAGAGTGAATGTTTATTAAGCAATGGACAATGGTAAAGGTCTTAAGCCTCGTAAGAGGTAGTTACTATATGATGAAACCCATATTTCACAGAGGACTGTGAAATATTTTTCACATTTTGGGGGTCCCTGTGAAAGATGGGTTTTTAGTTTTTTATGCCACTGTATCTTGTGAAATATCTCCCAAACATACTACATAATTTTTGTGCCATGTCAGTGAAAATAAATATGGCCCAATAACAGGTTATTTAAAACAACAGAACACATTCACACTTATTACCACAGCAAGACTGACATGAGGCTACCTTGCAAAGAACAATGAATTTTCAGAGGGAAACAACACTGATAAACATCAGAAGGCTTCTTCAGTGTTGTTTCACCTACGTGCACAAATTGAATCCCTTGGTTCCCGTTTTTCTCTGCTCAGTGTTTTTTTTCAGCAAACAAAAAAAATAGCATTGGATAAAACATATATATATATATATATATATATATATATATATATACATACACAGAACTGAATATGCGGATAATACCATTATTGAGGCAGGGGAATCATGAACCACTTGAAGCTTGACCCCTTGTGAATAATGGTCCCTTCCTACCCTTAACAATGGTAATAACATAATATATTACTCTGTGCATCTGTGTGTGTAGATAGATAGGATAATGTGAATGGACCTTAGCATGGTGCACCATGCGCATTGTCGCCTTGGAAATAAAAAGAAGACCTTTACAATCAACCCAAGCTTCTGGGAAGAAGGGAGAGCAAATGTGAATCTACAGCACTATACGCTATGAACAGAGTAGCATTTTGAGTTTGTAGCATGTGTGGCTATAAATACACATTCTCTGCATAAACCATAAAAACAGTACTTGCGATAAGCAGTGAGTAGCATGTGGATAGTACAGATGTCTGGAACAAAGCCCTCAAGACTGTCTGGCCAGCAATAGGATATCCACATAGCAGTGAATGGTAAAGCTGTGTTGTGTTACCTAGGTGCAGCTTTGTCAGGTAGCAAGATGCTATCTAAGGAAGCCAACGCTGTCCCATTCTTAAGGATGGAGTGCACCCTAGGTGGCATTGGTAGGACTCTCTTAGCTTTATGGTAACAGGTTGAGATGCACTTGACTCTTCCTCTTGCTATAGCTGCCTTAGAAATGGCTTGGCCTTTGTGAGTCTTCGAAAAACGCTACAAAGAGCTGGTTAGACTTTCAAAAGGGCCTGGTCCTGTTGATGTAATATAGAACAGCTCGTTTGTCATTCTGTTCCAGAACAGACCAGCGTGCAAACAGGGCACCGGTGACCAGACTACCGGTGGGGGTAGTCTGGTCACCGGAGGGAGGGGAGGGACCCAAACCTGTAAAACAAGAGGCTAGTGCCAGGTATCACCATATTCTTCAGTGACTGCATATTGCTACACCAGACTCATTTACAACTGAGACAGCTCCCATCACTGCAGAAGAGTTCCAGGTAAGAGAATCTACTTATAGTGCGCACTGGAATTTGGAGACGTGTCCCAACTCAGATCACGCTGCCTTTGTCCTGCCTGACATTTGAAGGGTGCATGCTCGGAGTCTAGCCAGTCTGGCCAAATCTCTGTGTGAGAAGGTCTGAACCGGGAGCAGGGGGGGCTTCCTATGCTGGTTGTGAGGAAACAAGGAGTATTATATGGTGTGGTTGGGCGACCTCACTTAACAACCCCTTTAGGTCTAGTAGTTTTCGTCCGGAAAACTCCTCTCAGCCCTCGGAAGCTATACCACTGAGCAGCAAGGCTTGCACAGAGGAACAGTGTACAGCATTAAGCAGCACCAAAACAACTCAAGAAGAAATCGACACAAACACCATACAAATACGACAACAATTTATAAAAATAGACTGTAGTTTTAGAAGTGAAACAGTAGAATGAAAAAGATCCCCCAGGGGGTTCCAGAGAAATAGATTTTACATTCAATTATAAATCAAACGGGAACAAGCTTCTGACAAAGTCAACGAACTGGGCACTTAGAAACTTTTTCACAGAAAACTTGTCAATGTGGTCGGTTACAAGTACTTGGGGTGACCCAACTCTGACAGGGAGCTAGTCAGGGGGACCAGCAAGGTCCCCAAGAACAGTTACCTTCGCAGAAGAAGCAGTCCTTTTGCAGCTCCAGGCACTTTATCAGCATTGAAATGTATTCCTATGGAGTGGTCCTAATGCTAGGGATGAAGGATGGTGAAGATGCCCCAAGGATGCTGTGGATGCGATACGGTCGACAGGGGTCTTTCTGCAGGGATTCTTCAGTCCACAAAGATGGTGAGAGGTTCCGGTTGCGCAGGGTCGACGTCTCACAAAGTCCTTTACGGTCTGGCAGAAGTCTAGTCGCCACTGGACCAATCACCTGTTGTCACAGTCACAGGCCAGTCCTTCCTGGGTCAGAAACGTCCCTTCCGAGGGTCTCAGCAACTCTCAGACAGCACTCCTGGTTCAGCCAACTAAGGTGCGCCATGTGTTGGTCCTTGGTGCTGCATGGTGGTGGTAGTATCGGGTTGAAGACTTTGGGGCATCAAATTACCCCAGAAGGACAGGAGGCCAGCTCACTGACCCTTGGAGTATCTCCGCTTGACTTGGCTCTGGAGACAGCTTTTCCTTGAGCAGGGCACAGCAGGCACAGTCCCTCTCTTCGCTAGTCACCCGGCGGAGCAGGTGCAGTACTCGTCTAGGCAGCCTCTCTTTCCTGGTCCCTCGGTGCGGCAGGGGAGTCCTTCATCGGTCCTTTTTCCAAGTGGGTCAAGATCGGAGGTCTGGGTGCCAGGGGTGCCCTCTTTATGCTCAGATTGCCCTCAGGGAGGGATGCGGTTGGTAGCAACGGGATACTAGGTTCCCACCCACCTGGTGACCACTTCATGTGAAGTGTGGCATGCGACTATCCCAGGATGAACCATTCTGCCCACTTCCAAGATGGCAAGACCCCTCTCTCGGTGTTCAGAATTCAGAGCTCCCAAGCCCACCCTCAGGGTTAGCTACAGAAGGACTACACGCCCCTGCCAAAAACAGTTTGGACACAGGATTCCCACACCTGCTTCCTATGCCAGCCTGTCTACCTCAACAACAGGGCAGCCCTCCCTCGTAGTCTTGAACATCTGCCCTTCAAAGGCTGCTTCACTTTTGAAGCCTGCCTTTTGGGTCTAACAACCAAATGCCTTCCAGCAGGAGGGAGGGGACACCTCCCTGGCCTGAAACCCCTCTGTGTTCTCCTTTCTGAGAGCGGTGAGTCATTAGCACATCTCTCCAGTATGGTAGAAGACTGTCGCGTGAAGCAGGCTCCCTGTGTGCATGTGAAGGCACAGGAGTTTTAAAAGGCAACAAAGTGGCAGCTTTGCTAAAGCTGCACACTGTAACAAGTTGCATTAATTTCGACAGGAAATACAAGTCGGTCTTAAAGTAACGGATTGTTTGATACCTTGTGACCATTCAGGCGTTAGCACGGCTGAGGAGTCAACATATAACCCTGTATTCACCAATTGCGAGACCAAGTCTTTCCACAGGAAAACAGTAGTTTTGAGGGTTTAATGTAAGGATATGTACACTACATGTCCAGCATGTGTCATATTTTGCATCCTGCCTGTGTCATATGCGGTGTCCTGCCTTTAAGACTCGGTAGGTCTGCCAGAGGGGTGACTTACTTAAATGTAAAGGGAAGTGGTGGCTGTGCCATTGCTTTTAATGGCAAAGTCAGGCTAGCAGTCAGTGAGGGACTAGTCTCCCAGTCTGCAGTGGCAGACTGGGTGACCAACAGAGGGGGGGGGGGGGGGGGGGGCACAAGTAGTGCTGCAAGCCCTGGGGTACCCGTTTAACTAGGGCAGGGGTCTCCAAACCGGTCCTGGAGGGCCGGATCCATGCCAGATTTGTAAAATTACTACATGTATCTCAATGGGGATATCCAAAAAATCTGGCATGGATCCGGCCCTCCAGGATCGGTTTGGAGACCCCTGAACTAGGGTCTTACGGGTAAGTTACCCATTTCCAATTGGGTACAGCCAATTCGACAAACACTTTAGGGCCAGGGCATTGGCACTGAGGTGTGGATAGCAGGCCTCCGTGCACTCTATGAGTAGAAAAACTCGCAGCATCAGTTGAAAAACTTGTGGATGGCCATACGAAAAGAAGCATTTCCTTACAGAAGGCGACTGGCATCTCAAGGAGCATGGAGTACACGAGTTACCTGGCCCATGTGGAAGCCACCAAGATAAGTGTTAGGGAGGTTTCTCTCATCTCTCATTCCCCACCATGTATGGGACAAGTGAGAGGGGAGGAGTGAGAGAGGAGGAAGAGTGTACCTAAAGATCCCTGACCAATTTACCAATAGCACACTGTCCACAGACAATGGGTATTTGGGATGAAGATGGTGTATTTTGCGTTTTCGGTGGTGAGGAACAAGTCTATTTGTGGGGTGCCCCAATGCAGGAAGTACCTATGTAGGACTTGCAGGTGGAGCGCACAAGAGCGGATTTACTCATGCGGTCTTAGCAGTTCTTGCCCAACCCAGTGGATGCTCCACTAACTTGCACGTCGAGATTGCCCAATGCCAGATTTCCTACACAAGGTCTTAGAGCTGAGGAGTGTATGTGCTGCCCGGTTTCTGTAGGTAATACATGGTGGTCATGTTGTCCATCTTGATGAGAATTACCTCCCCTCAAATGACTTGCAAGAAGGGATTGCGGACTAGGTATATGGCTATAACCTGGGCTTCATCCTAGACTCCTCCCTCTCGATGACCAGACAAGTCAACGCTGTCTCATCATCTTGCTTCAACATCCTACGAATGCTCAAAAAAATCTTCCATTGGATCCCCACCAAAACAAGAAAGACAGTCACCCACGCACTGGTCACAAGCCGATTGGATTACGGCAACACCCTTTACGCCGGAACCACAGCCAAACTATAGAAAAAACTCCAACGCATCCAAAACGCCTCAGCCAGGCTCATTTTGGACATCCCTCGGCAAGCTCACATTTCCGACCACCTGAAAGACCTCCATTGGCTCCCTGTCAACAAGAGAATAACGTTCCGTCTCCTCACCCACGCACACAAAGCCCTCTACGACCTAGGACCCGAATGCCTCAACACGCGTCTATCCTTCTACACCCCCTCCCGCCAACTACGATCGTCCAATCAAGCCCTCGCCGCAATCCCGCGCAGCCACAGATCCACCATGGGGGGGAAGATCCTTCTCCAACTTAGCGGCTAAAACCTGGAATTCTCTCCCCACCCACCTCCGCCTCACTCAGAACCACCTCTCTTTCAGAAAGCAACTAAAAACCTGGATATTCGATAAGTAAATTCACCTCCCTCCCTCAAGCGCCTTGAGACTCTCCGGGTGAGTAGTGCGCTATACAAATTTCTGAACTTGAACTAGGAGGTTCAGGTAGTCGTCAAGGCCACCCTGGTGTTGAGAGGGATACATCCACTGTCATGTTGTTGAGATTTTCACCCCAGCCTGAGAGAGAGGAATCTGTGGTAACAGTAATGGTTACCTTCGGATTGTGGTCTGAGAAAAGCCTGCACTGATAAAAGCTGTTGCTGTTCCGCCTTTACCAAAGCTAGATCTTCCCAGTGACCTTAAGTCATGTGGAGCTGGGCATGGCATACAACGATGATGCAGGAGGCCATCATTCCTAAAAGGAGCCTCACAGTCCGGATGTATGACGTTACAACGCACACTTTTACAACGCACACCTTTACAACGTATTTTTTACAACGCAATATCCATTACAACGCATTCCATTACAACGAAATTTTAAAAACTACATTTACAACGCATTCCATTACAACGCATAATACCTTTACAACGCATACCATTACAACGCATTACATTACATTGCATGTTTGGTAACTATTGAATAGTGTAGGGGTAACATTTACTATTCTAACTCCAGGGGGTGCAACAGTAGGGTAAGTGTTGGATAGTGTAGGGGTAAAAATTACTATTCTAACTCCAGGGGGTGCAACAGTAGGGTAAGTGTTGGATAGTGTAGGGGTAAAAATTACTATTCTAACTCCAGGGGGTGCAACAGTAGGGTAAGTGTTGGATGGTAATGTTATGCGTTGTAATGGTATGCGTTGTAATGACTGAGTTGTAATGACATGCGTTGTAGTGGTGTGCGTTGTAGTGTCATGCGTTGTAAATGCATGCGTTGTAATGGATGTTGCGTTGTAAAAGTTTTGTTGTAATGGTAGTGCGTTGTAAAAGTTGCGTTGTAAAGGTTGTTTCCCTCACAGTCCTGACTGAGTGGACGACTGGGCTGAAACCGATACATCAAAGGCAAAGGTTCCATATGGTATGGCAACAAAGAAGTCTGTAATTGAGGTTTTATAGAAAATTTCAAGCTATGGAGCAGGAAATCGCTGTTTGTATGGGAGGTAGGCATTGCTGCCTGCCACCGGTCTTGATCAGTCATTTGTTGAAGTAGGGTAGATATCAATTTCCCCTTCGAAGATGCGAGGCCACCAATGCTAGGCCCTTGGTGAACACAACTGGAGCGGTGATGACGCAAAGCTAAGGTACCACCGATGACCAGGGCAAATGGGTATTACCCTCTCAAGCCCCAAATCTCTCAATGCCTGCACAAAATGGTAATTTTCCTGCATGCTGTCCACTGTTGAAATACATCTGCCACACGCATTGCCTGTATTATGGGCTCGCACTTAGCAATCCAAGCTCAGTCGCTTGACCGGTCCAGCTCCCAATGATCGTAATCAGGTCTGTCTAGCCCGACCAATGGCTATCTGCCTACAAAAGGAAACAAGCATTTACAATGCAACGGTTTTGCCTTTGGAAAAGTTAGAGCTATTGGCATTGTAAATGACAAAATTTGTATTTATGTGTTGGTTTTGAAAACTGATAAATAAATGGCATTGTCATTTACATTGCCAATAGCTTAATCTCTCGCAAATGTGAGACCTACTGTACCCTACGGACGAGCTAAGCAGACAGCAATTACTACCAAACACACACACACCCAGAGCCACACACACACACACACACACACACCCAGAGCCAGCCACACACACCCAGAGCCCCACACACACACACCCAGGGCAGTCACATACACACACCCACTGGAGCAGTCACACACACACACTCTGGAGCAGTCACATACACACACACACTGGAGCAGTCACATACACACACACACACTCTGGAGCAGTCACATACACACACACTCTGGAGCAGTCACATACACACACACCCTGGAGCAGTCACATACACACACACCCTGGAGCAGTCACACACACACACACTCTGGAGCAGTCACATGCACACACACTCTGGAGCAGTCACATACACACACTGGAGCAGTCACACACACACACATTGCATAATGCAATGCCCCGACCACGGTTGATGTTTGCCGAGGACGCAGATAAAGAAGTAAGTTATGGAGAACATCACTTCCGGCAGATCCGCGCCCTCTCCCCTCCTGGGAGTGAAACATTGGACAGCTCCGTCCGAGACCCTGAACAGATTTTTTAATTTAATTTCTTTTGTGAGACCCTGGAAAGTCCAGTATGGGCACCCCCCCTCATGCCCTCCGTTATGAGACCCTTGATAGACCCCACGCCCCCCCTTCCAGCCAAGTGAAAACCCAATCAGATCTTACAAAGACCCATCCCACGTCCAGTCCAGACATCAAAGCCCAGTGACCCCAACAAAACAACACAGCCACATCCTAGGCATATGCAAATAAGCCCCACAATCCTCTTCCATTATTAACACCCCCATACTCTTTGGGGCTGTATCCCAAATCCCTCACATACTCGTAAAAAGCATTTTCCCGTGGGAGCGGTAGTCTTAGCCTCCCACCCCCTTCCCTCCCAGTGCCAGCTGTGGGAATCCGCCGGGTCGAACTCCTAAGGGAGGGTGCATTTTAGTACTCCTCCAGCTGCGCACACCGCAGCCCATCAGCACCAATAACGGGGAGCCCCAGTCCTGCGGGAGGGGCCCACGGGAGCCTGGGGGGTCTCCTCCGGCACCCGGGGAGGGAGCGCCGCGCCCGGGGGACTCGCACAACTTCACCAGATCCGGCTTTGTCTGTCACTTAGCATTGGCATGTGGGAGTCAGGCAAGGCGAAGAGGCGGGGCGTGGGGCGGGAGGTGGCGAGGTGGAGAGAGAGCGATGGGTGCAACAGAGGAGAGGCAGGAATGGAGAAAAGAGGGCTAGACAGAGAGCGGACGGGGTAGAGATAAAGAGAGGGCGGCTAGAAGGAAAGAGGTCAAGGGAGGGAGCGTGGGAGTGAGGGGTGGACTGGTAGGGGAGGTGGAGGAGTGGGGACGAGAGAGAAGACAATAGAAGCGGGGATGCTGAGGACGAGAGCGCAAGGGGTGGGAAAGCGAGGGACTGAAATGAAATATGTGAAGATAGAAGAAAGATGGAGGGGAGGGGGCGCCGATGGGGTGGAGGGCTGGGCCAGCCGGCGCCACCTGTCCTGATTGTCAAAATATAATCCCTACGTTTTGAGAACATTTCGGCGTTTCGCCTGCCGCGACCCTGTTACATTTTTATCATCTCAGTAAGCATGTCCCAGTGACGTTTTCTGCAAGTCCCTGAAAAATGTATTATTCCCCACAGAGTCGCTCAGTAGAGCTTTTTGCAAGAGGCAACCCCAAGGAAAGAAGGAGACAGACGGCGAAACGGAGATGTGATCGAGGAAGGAATAGAACTAACAATCCTTCGAAAAGCATGACTTGCATATTATGCTATAAACCGGCATCTGTGGTGATCAGTAAATCATGAGCTCGAATCTGGCAAGACCGGCTCCGCAAGTTTTGCAAGATGAAAAACAAGCACCTACGGGCACACGGACAGCGGGAGGGGGGGCGGGTGGGCACACGGACAGCGGGGGCGGGGGGACGGCAAACCGACAGCGGGAGGGGGGGGCGGGAAAAGCACGGTCAGCGGGAGGGGGGTGGGCGGGGGGGGGGGGGCGGCGGGAACGGCCAGCACTCACCTGGACTTGGACTTCCTCCGGCGGCGGTCGGCCGCGGAATGGCCAAAACAAATTTGCAAAAAATAAATAAATAAACCCCGCCCACGGACGCATGACGTTGTCAAAGGGGCAGGATGAGTAAAAATGGCCGGAACTCCCCCGAATCTGCTCCGCAATTGACGGACAGATCTCTGTTCCAATGGCTAGCCTCCATTTATGGAGATAGCCAATGGAACAGAGGGGCGGATTCCCAGCCACACAGTGAAAGACATAAGATGCTTTTCGCCAGGTCGAAACCTAAAAAAGGTCCAACTGCAATTCCCTGTTAGGACTGGGCAAGCCTCTAGCCCCACAGGGTACCCCCATTTGTGTGGGTACTCCTGCACTGGAAAAACTTGAAAGTGACCAGCCTTTTTCAAAATATGCGCACAAATGTTTGGTAACCCTCAGAAATACCATAGAGGTTGCCAATCCACTCTTTACTGGTCTCACAATGAACTATGCCCAGGCTAGACACAAACTAATACAAATCCTGTAGTCCTGTTAAAGAGATTCCACATGCCTTGGCACCTTAACCCTCCATATTTCTGCCTTAGGTGTGAGCTTTGATTTGCTTGGGCGGTGGTTGTTTTCATACCCAGGTGATGGTGGGCTGCTAACTGGAACCGCAGAATCTCAAACGCCTGGGCTATCCAGTTTGCACGCTGAGACAGTGAAACTAGAGGGCTAGATGTAGCATAACCATCCTGTTAAGTTGTGTACTGCTGTCTCAGTCCTATTTAGTGTGTGAAAAGAGAGAGGTACCCCTTAATCTAGTCAAGGGAAGTGGGGTTATCTAACCCGAAGTATGGAGAGATTCCCTTGAGGTGAGTTACAAGCAGGATTATATCAATGCACAATTCTGAGAAAATAATTTACATATATAACACAAACATATAGCAGTTAAAAAGTCATTTATTATAAATGCAAAGACATAACATTAAAACCAATTATTCTAACTAGCTAATCTAATCAGCTAATAAAAAAACATGGATACATCACAATCAATTATGACCTGCATAATTGAGAAGCAAGACAGAAGTGTAAAACATAAAGTTGTTGGATACAGTTTGTACATTCGAACTCCTTTATGGTTTCATCGATCTTATGTTACTATTGAATCTGTGAATCAACCATCGATGCTGGAGTCTTGAATTGTACCAAGGATGGCGTTGTCGCGTTTCGGTGGAATAAACAGATGAAAACCACCTTTATCAAGACTTTCTGTATATCTGTCGTGATAGGGAATTAGTTAAATCTCCCTATTTAAGCTTTTGCGAGTATTTTGCTTTTTTTTTGCAATTATATGTCACTATTCACCTCCTGAAGGAATAGTTCAAGAATATTTGACCATTGTTTAGAACAGAGGTCTTCAAACTTTTTTGCTCTGAGCCCCCCCTAAGCAAAATGTTTTGAGGTCGGGCCCCCCTACAAAACTTTAAGGCAATGATTGGTGGAGCGGGAGGGACATGGCTGTGTGCAAGGGACGGGCTTATGAGATGCATCATAATAAATACAGCCAGTTGTTAACTTAGTGATATTTAATGGGTGTTGAAGCGCTTATTTTGGTACTGTTGCTGTTAGCACGATGTTGGTTAAATACATTCTTGAGCAATCCTCACATAGGTCAGGAATTGAAATGGGGCAAAACTAAAAATACATAAATGTCTTGTTTTCAGCAATTCGTCAAGAAACATCATTTACAATGCAATAGCTCTAACTCTCACAAATTGGAGACCTATTGCATTGCAAATGATTGTGGGTTTTTTTAGCAACTTTTTTTCCCCCCAAGTAGAGATACATTTTTATTTATTCTTATTATTGCCTTGTATTATCTGAAACTTTAGTTGGCACTATGAATGATTTCTGAAAACGATGTCAGGGCTAAATACTTCCCCAATTAACAGTTGTGATTCAGCCTTAGCACACATTTTCAAAATACAATTTGTTCTGGACACCTGCCAGTCCCATGGGGCCTCCTTCAGGACATGACAGCAGAAGACAGACTGGCGAGTCTCGGGTAGGACAGCACAGGTTTGAATATCCAACCTCGAGGCTGAGTGCTCAAATTGGATCAGTTCCAGGTTCCTTAATGAGATGCTCCACCCACCTGTTAGGCCATCAAGAGAATTTAACTAGCTGCAACAGAAACTCACAGTAAAGACTGGTCATGTAAGATACAGGCAGCTCTGGACTCGATTAAAAGAATGAAAAGAAAACCTGGACCCTCTCACAGAGGTAGTTAAGTTCCCAACTCAATTCAATACTCAGACTCAAAGGTTGAACTTGTTTGGCAATGGTGACAGTGTGTTATGAATGGAGTCAAGGAGGATTGGATTCATCACTGAGCAACTACAATAGGATAACCTACCAAAACAGTCTACACAGGCCAGCAGATGTCCAATTAAGCCTTGTGTAAGCAATGACAGCAACCTGAAATGTTTCTGGTAAAGAGAGTCCGTTCTCATTGAAGACATGCATGAAGAGACAGCCTACCCAGGAATGAGTAGGACACAAACTACTAATTACTCTTCCAAAACACACATAACATAGGGAAATGAAAGAAAGGATTGGGGATACTTTTAAAAGCCGCTTTTACAGAATGGTCAAGTAGGCAACACTTTTCTGCAGTCCTGTAATCAGTAATCGGCACCTTCCTAGCTTCGTTGTTCCTGTTTAAGCCTGGAGAGATCATTAATGGCAGCTGTCAATAATGCATCACCTTAATATCGGCTAAACATGTACAAATCCTGCCCAAAGGAATAAATGGGACAGACAGTATCATGTTGAAAATCTGGCCAGCAATGTTTGAATCTTAATCAGGGGCCATTTAAAAGGAAGGATCGCTGAGCTTTATAAAAAGGTAATGGGAGTACCCAGGTGAGATGGGAAAGCCTAAAAAATGCGGCATTAGGGCTTTGGAAAGGATATGCAACAACAACATTGGCAAGAGTGAGGCTTATGGGAAACAACATATTATGAAAAGGCATTGATAAATGCCATCTGATAGTACGTGGCAAGTCCTGTGCACAACTAGGAAACTGGGATTAGCGTATGGCAGGAAAGGGGATGTTTCAAAATAGCAAATATCTGATTCAAATGCAATAAGTAAAGAAAAAAAAACCTGTACACCTACCCGCTCATTTGTAAAAAGCAGGTGAGAATATTAATAAATCGAAGACGCAAGTGGTCAGATCAACAATATACTGGGAAGGGTTTAAGTAAACATGTGATTAAAATAGTGATTTAATTTAATGAATTGGAGAATTCACATTGCCAGCCATGGATAACAAGTAACTGCAGAAAAACAACTTCAGTGCATAGCTGTCCTTGGAGCGTTCACCGTGATGATCAATCAAGTCTCCCAGATAGCCTCTATGTTCTCGAGCTTGTAATATGGCTGGAAGGATGAGGTGCCACTAGATTTGTGTTTCTGGTAATGCAGACATTCTTCTTTTGAGGCAGACTATGGTGCTCCTTGGCTATGAGACAGGACCTCTGTAGAGCTCTCCATCACCGGTTAAGATGTCGGCCAAACAGCCACTACCACAATTGCAATTAGAAGCAAGACGATCACAACTAGCATGCCTTTGATCCTCCTGGAGGCCTCTACACTCAGCATCCAGGAATTTGGAAAAGGTCGGACAGATGAAGTCAGTCATAAACGAAACCAGTTTAGCCCCTTCAAAGGCATCAGTTAGCCAGGAGGTTCCTGACTTCCGCAGGCCAACGAGGTTTTGAGGACAGTGGTTGGCAATACATTCGCGTTATTTCCTTGTAGGCTCCGACTTGAAACGGGTGGCCTTTTCTATCCATAAACAGAACCGACCGTACATGGAATACAAAACCCTGCAGCCCGAGAT
This sequence comes from Lissotriton helveticus, assembly GCF_964261635.1. NCBI lineage: Eukaryota > Metazoa > Chordata > Amphibia > Caudata > Salamandridae > Lissotriton > Lissotriton helveticus. Next base: position 1,133,767,097 of record NC_136072.1, on the reverse strand, counting down.
TTAACGCCGCGTGTTCGGCGCCGAGGGGAGAACTCTCCTCACCCCCCCTCCCCCCCCTCACCCCCCCCCCTAATCTGCAGCTGTAGTAATGTTTTCACAGGGTAATCCTCGCAATATTCTCTGCGATCACCGGAGCGTAGGAGCACGTGGCCGCGAGCCGTCCTCGGGGGCTGCACCCTTTTTTTACCAAAATGTTTAACCCTGCCAGCACATTTCCTGACCTCCGCCCCCATGGCATGCTGATCACCATTCTCGCAAGGGCTCGAAGTAAATGAAGACAGCCTGGAAATGCAGCAAATAAACATCGCCGCACTTCCAGGCCATCTTCATTTACATGCAAATGCAGAGTCATTCGCGCCCCCCTGGGAACCCATCCACGCCCCCCCCAGGGGAGCGCGCCCCACAGTTTGAAGACCTCTGGTTTAGAAGGTTTGGCAGAACCTGTAATTTGATAAATCTGAGCACAGAGTCTCCCTGGTATATACGGGTCAATTCCGTCTCGCAGTTGCGGAATCCCTGTACTGACAGATACCACGAAGAAACCAGCAGGGTAACCACTAGGATCCTGTTGAGTTGACCAGAGAGCGAGACGGAATTGACCCGTATATACCAGGGAGACTCTGTGCTCAGATTTATCAAATTACAGGTTCTGCCAAACCTTCTAAACAATGGTCAAATATTCTTGAACTATTCCTTCAAGAGGTGAATAGTGACATATAATTGCAAAAAAACAGCAAAATACTCGCAAAAGCTTAAGTAGGGAGATTCAACTAATTCCCTATCACGACAGATATACAGTAAGTCTTGATAAAGGTGGTTTTCATCTGTTTATTCCACCGAAACACGTAAACGCCATCCTTGGTACAATTCAAGACTCCAGCATCGATGGTTGATTCACAGATTCAATAGTAACATAAGATCGATGAAACCATAAAGGAGTTCGAATGTACAAACTGTATCCAACAACTTTATGTTTTACACTTCTGTCTTGCTTCTCAATTATGCAGGTCATAATTGATTGTGATGTATCCATGTTTTTTTATTAGCTGATTAGATTAGCTAGTTAGAATAATTGGTTTTAATGTTATGTCTTTGCATTTATAATAAATTACTTTTAACTGCTATATGTTTGTGTTATATATGTAAATCATTTTCTCAGAATTGTGCATTGATATAATCCTGCTTGTAACTCACCTCAAGGGAATCTCTCCATACTTCAGTCCTATTTAGTACCATTTGTTACAGATCCTGTAGTAAGTCTGGCGAGTCATGAAGTCTACTGAGAGCACCTGAATGCTTCGCCCCCTAGGACTTTATTTACTATAAGGTTTCCAGTCATTAAGATCTAATACATAGTTTGCAAACATTAACAATGTTTGGGATTGAATCTCAGCCCTGGAAAGCGCTTCCCTTTTTTTTATTTACGGTCTTCTTTGCTCATTAATAAAGTCATATTCGTCAGCACTAAAAGGATACGTGGATCCTAACCCTTCCACCTCGTACAGCAAAACTAGACCGCTTGACTCCACCAGGGCCCAAACGGGAAAATTTGAAACTTGCTCACGCAAAGGGAGAGGTGGCAGGATACCATTGTTATATACTAACACCCACCGTGGATACTGCCCAGTAATTATCGATTGCATAAGTACCTCACTAACAAAGCTTGCAAGATTCCCCTAAAAATGCACCGATGGAATCCTAGAAAAAAGGTACTGGCATTGCTATTAAAAAAACGAGGCATGATCTTACTCTGAAATATTTCGTTTCACTTGCTTTGTTAGAAACAATAACTCATAAGCACCAGAACAAGTAACCAACATATGCTAAACACTAAAAACTTACTTAAACAAAAGAAAACTACTTTAAATACCCAATTTCTCCTCCAATGTGGTTATAAAACTCAGGATACTTCAAAATGAAACTGCCAATCAGTACTTCTGTACTGTGCACAGACCGGTATTCAGTAACCATTACAAGAAAAACAATGTGTAGTCCCACAACACCAACACAAACCGTAACTCACAGACCAAATGGAATGCCCACGACCTCACCCCTGATGAATTCAACTGCAATTGTCATATATGATCTTATATGACAGGCTACATATCACAATACCATTAACACTACTATTGTGAAGACTAGGAATATAGTATGGTTAATTGCTGGGAGCATGAGTAGTAACACTGTGCTCATGGGTGTCGTTACATTTTGGTAAAAGTATTGTGCGGTCATAGGCATTTACTGTGCAAGTATGTGTGGCATGACTGTCCTGTGAGTTATGGATTGCAAAGCTGACTACCTGTGGTGAACTTCAATATTTGTGGGTTTTGTTTTGTAACCATAACTTTACTTTAGCCGTAGTTTTTTCAGTGAATGTGTTTGTTGATGATATACTTTTACCTGACATCTAGGAAAGCATGCACCTATTGTGTGGTGCATACCCCACCTTGACGAACCTGCATGAAAATGAGCTCACACACACATAGATATATTAGAGTGAGAGTCACCTCAACAACAAAAGGCATGCAGCAATACTGTAAATCGAACACAGTAGACCCTTAGGGTCCACGCACAGCACAAATAGAGGAATTAACACGGTAAGATGGACAAATGGCCATACACCAGTGGACACAGGCAGACAGTCACACTATAGTGGAGCCACAGGAAAATAGCCGTTCGGTAGTGCAAGTACAGGCATACAGTTGTGTGCTTGATAATAGTCGTGAATTAGTACTGGTACAAAGTTACGCCACAGTGCAGAGGTGCACAGCAATGCAACATATATACACCCACTCTACAAAAGGAGTAGAGTCACATAGTAGCATAAACACACCTTGACCTGCAGGACCCAGTAAGCCTCAGGTTTAAAAGACTGGATCTTATCATGTCGCTCCACACAGAATCCCAGAGTCGGCGTCTGACAGGGTCCGAAGGAGATCAGGGAACTATCTAGATTTCCATACTTTCCTTGAAAATATTTGGTTTGAAACCTGAGGGGAGAAGAGAAAAAAACATAAAAAGCAAAAGGAAGATATTCATATGAGCTTAAGCTACAAATTGGAAATGTAACCAACTACCTCCTGGAAATGTGTTCAAGGCAGGATATTCTTTAAAACAGGACAAGCCCATGGCGTGGCCAACAAACTTAGATAATGGGCTTTCAGACAAGGTACAAAGCGACAGGCCCAGGCAACAGACCAAAAGCAAAAAGCATTCAAAGAAAAGCAGAACAGGCTATTCTAGAGCAGGGGCCAAGAGAAACAATGCTGGGACACCAAAGAGAATAGGCCTAGGATATAATAGGATCATGCATATCTTAATCAGACACTTCCCTCACTCATTCCCACCCCAAAATCCATGAACAGATTAAAGCCTTGAAAGGCTTTTCTAGAGACTGGACTAGAACAAAGCATGACTGACCATCCTTCATGATGTGTCACAGACAAGACAAGGCGTACACCGCGACACAGCACCAGAGGATGGGTCTAGGACAATACACGACTGAACATCCTAGAGAATGGACTACCGACAATGCACTACAAACTATTCTACCAAATGCGACAGAGCATGACAGAACTATCTACCCTGCCCTCCTTGAAAATGGGATCAACAAAAGTAGTCTTTTCAGTTTACTTTAACAGCTTACTTTATCATTCCTTGAACACCCAACTATAAGGAAGGACACTAAACTGGGTTAGCCACAAGTCGACAGTTGCATCAGTGTTGGACACACTTAGAATATCCAACTGCAACCCCCATGAATCCCCCAGAAATCCCATTAGCCTTCCTTCAGCAAGACAGACTCATCTTGATGTTGTTCAATCTGAACACGGCTGCAAAGAACAAGGAAAGGAAGGAGAAGGAGGCTTGGCCTGGTAACCCAATACAGCCCAGATGCACAGAACAAGGCACCCCAAGAACACAAATCAATCATAAGAAACTAGAGACACCTGATCCAAAACAAGCCTGGAATTACCAATACAGATGGTATGACAACTTCTGAAACCTGACCACTTTGGTTGTTCTCGATATCCTTATATAACTGCAGCCGAAATCCATACACCCTATTAACAGTACTTGTAAACGAAACAAAGGCGAGTGCTCACTCCCACACTTGCAGAAGCGATTTACCACTGAAAACATTCAGTAGACTACAGAGATATCAGAAAGTGATTTGTAGCAATTTCAAATCACCTGGGACTAGCCAATGAGAAAAGAGAACATACCTGGTGAAGGCGCAACCTATTCGGAGGTCCAACTCCTGCCGAGCGTCCACAGAGAAGGCCTCATTCTGGTTGGGCTCACCCAAGCTGTTCATGGCATTGTATATATCCTGGTCAGTGATGGAACTGAACTTAGCCCGATGCACTGTCCGCTCCGAAGAGTGGGTCTTGTTCATCACCGGGAGGACAGCATCAAGAACCTGAGGGAATGACAAAGAACAACCACTGAGGTCATGAGGAGGGCTCTACAGTATGTGTTCCAAGCAACAAACAGCAGAATCATCTCACGTTTTCCCAGCAGCAATCAAGAGCGCAGCTCCCTCTACCGTTATTAAATCAACATCTTATTTTCATAGGGCCAACTCAACCTTTCAATCAAAAATGAGGGACCAAATACCCTTGCTTTAATGAAATCACAGGAAGTGGGAGATTGAAGTGGTTGGGGTTTTGCCACCCTCAGTGGCTTCTTGCTCATGGTACATTGGGGAAAGGCTTTATGACAAAAACTTCAGCCATTATCAGACCTCACAGATAAGCTCCCAACTCAGACAAAAAAAACAGAGAGATGTAAACTGCCCCTTCCAATCACGCTGAAGAACATGAAGACTTAAGACAGAAAATATGTAAAAAGCTTACCTCAAAACAAATGTTCTCGCCTTCTTTGTCACAGTCCAACCACAAAACTACGTAGTCACATCCTCTGCCCTCCACCTAGAGCACAAAATGGTGCATCAGTCATAGAAAGATCCCATTGATGACCTGCAGAGAACAGGAGTCTCTCTCTGAGACAATCTATCACCTGATCTTAGAAAGGCGTAACCATCACAGCACTCCTTCAGATCAACATGTGTTGCTAAAGTAGGTGAAGGAAAACCCCTTCATTTTGTAGAAAACTGAAAACATTCAGACATTTTCGATTTTTTCTGACACACACAAGCTATACAATTATTCAACCACAAAATTTGGCGGCCAAATTAAAAAAGAAAGCACTCCAAAGGGGCTTCGTACCTCCAGACCTCTGCCTATGTTTCTCCATTATTTCTTTTACGAAATACATCCTTATCAATGGCTTATACTTAGTCAACTTTTTTTAAGTGGGTAAAGCCAATAGGTCATTTCTTTGGGATGGGCTGGCTTTGTCATTTTATTTTTAGAGGCTGTGCAGCATGTTGCGTCACTTTGTAGGTGCAAGCAACATGCATGTGCTTTTTCTTGATTTGTTTACCAAGCCAAGCTTGTTCAGTGAAATGATTTTTTAACGCCTTAGCTGCGGACTTTATTTCGGCGCAGTGCTGGGCGCTCCAAAGAGTGGGCGGGGCTGCGTCAGCCGTTGAACGATCGCAGCACCAGCCAGGTAGGGCTCCGAATGTTCAGCGGCCGACGGCAGCAGCTATGAGGTTAAAAAGTACTTTAAAAGAGTTTTTCTTTTTTGAGGTGCTCTTAGGGGGAAGCAACATGGAGGGTGTATGCAGAAATAAGCAGCACGAAGGGTGCGGTGGGGTTGCAAAAGGGAGGGCACAGGTGTGAGAAGCAACATGGAGAGGGGGAGAAGAAGTACAACACAGGTGAGAGACAGCAATGTGGAGCATGGAAGAGAGAAGCAAACAGTAGAGAGAGCACAACATATAGCTGGGGGAGTAGACACACACGCAAAAGAAAGCTAAGGGGAAGCACCCAAGATGAGCGGAACACTGAAGAAGTGGAGGAGAAACTCAAGATGGAGAGAGAGCAACACTGAGCAGGGCAGAGGCAGGAGAGAAGTACACAGGGGAGACAGCTGGAAAACACATGCACTCTCATGCTGTGCTTAACAAAAAAAATAGGAAGATCACCCAGAGAATGCACTTCAGAAGAGGTGTTTAAATGTGTTCAAGACAGGAAAAATACTGGGGTTTGGTGTAACGAGGCAAAAAAAAAAAAAGAGTTTGACTATCGGGTGTCTGTTAAAGATGGTGCCCAGTTATAAAATAGCTTTAAATTAATTTCGCATAACAAGGCATACCTGCAGAAACTTCACCATGTTCAGCTTGGGATTGGCCTCTTTCTTCTCGGTGGGTGCTTTGCTGAACAGTTCAGCAGGATCCACTTTATCCCAGTTGTTATATTTCCCTGAAAAGAGACAAGCATAGATGAGAATAGAGGTTTGTGAAATCTGGCACTTTCAGCCTTCGAAAATAGGGTTCCTTGGAATATTATAAATGCACAGAACTTGAAAAATCTTCACAGCATCATAATCTTGACATCATATTTTTTGTAATCCTTGAAAATACCAAGGAAGCATAAGTTCCAAGCCAGTTCTTTGCCAAGCCAGTTCTTTGCCACCACAAAGCTCAGCTTCTTCCAGTCGCTAGATAAAAACTGCTCGTCTTCAATCAATATGGTCCAATCCTGCTTGCATTTGCAAATGCCTGATCCTCTATGCAATCACAAGGTGTGATACTCCATGCAATCACGTCAGCCTTTTCTTTGGCCCCAAAATGCTTGCTATTACAACAAGCACTGGCGTTGCCAATAGGTCTCGCATTAGGAAAGTGTGGGCTATTGGTATTGTAAATGACAATAATTTTTTTAATATGTGTTGGCACTGAAAATATATAAATTAATAGCATTGTTATTTACAAAGCCAATAGCTTACACTTTCCTAATGAATTATTCAGATTATAAACATGAGCCATGTGGCAAGAGCGCCTCCTGCCGGTAGATTTAAGACTGGTGTTAGTCTCTAAAATGTCCTCCTCTTAATCTACAAATGTAAAACTTGAAAAGAAATAAGTAAACAAAATAGAGAAGAACTACCTGAAGGACGGAGCACATAAAACAAAATAATGAAGACATGAATTATAATGGACTAACCCTGCACCACGAAGAAACTCAAGGCTCGTTTTGATATTTCATTATGTAGCTTCATTTTTTTTTTATTAATTGTTGATACAAAACTCCAGCCACAAGGAAAATATAGCATTGCCCAAAGTAGGAGTGAAAGTTAACAGTGAAAACGAGAGATTGTTGATAAGCAGAGTGCTAAACACATGTAGAGAGCATTCCGTATATTTTGAAAGTAAAAAACGCTGTAAACAGCAAAGAAGCTTGTCCTACGGCGTGGAAAACTAGATGTGCGGGCCGGCCAGCAGTGAATAATTAGGGGAGAGAGAGGGGAGGTGCCGGGGAACAGATGACCGTGAAGCAGGGGGCACCCTTTGAAGTCACGGCCTGCGGCCGTGAATAAGTGGGGGCGGGGGGGCGGGGCAGCGGAAGCCTTTGATGAGGCAAATGCTGCTGGCAAAGCTGGCTGGGGAGGGGGAAAGTTTATGGCCCAAAACGCGTGCCTGTGGCCACGTGAACTCGAAGAAAACCGCATGGAAAAACCTGTGGTTTCACGAGTATTTTGAGCACTTGAATTCTCGCTCCGCTCAATGCGCTTGCGCGCATTGATAGGTCGCGAGACCTAAAAACCTGCAACCACTTGCTGGATGAGCCTCACATTCGTGCCATCACACAGCCCCGCTCCCACGTGCCCTCATGATTCCGTTTTGGAAGCAAGCAGCTGTCAAGTTTGGCAGGAACTGAACCGTCTTACACCTCTGACTGTTCTGTGGACCATTAATGTTCAATGGGACAGCCTTGCTGGGTCCTTACAAAACAAACTCCTATTTAACAATGAGGCAACCCTACTGCTTGAAGCCTGACCCCGAGAGCTCCTGACTCCACAGTGAAAAGTATATTTAAAAAAAGAACCACACAATCAGAAAGTTACAGTTATAACTTTTAAAGAAAAGACACGACCTATTGATCCTTAGTTCCACATCTTCTTGGTATTATGCATACAATCTAACAGCTGTCGTAAGTCTAAGCCAGCAGTCGTGTTTTTTTATTAAATATAGTGCTGTGCCAAAATGCTGACCTCGCTAATTGTTTTTGTTATCAATTTTTTCATGTGTACCATTTATTTAGAAATAAGCTTCTCTGTATTAAAGAAAGGGCTTTTTTTATAGAAATATTTCCTTCTACAAAGTTAGGGAGAATTGTCAATTCTTTAAAAGGGATTCAGGACCATTTAAAGGTCTTAAAAAGTAAAATACCTATTAATGAAGTAATGAAATGATGTGTTCAGTGCAGCTCTGCAAACTGAAAGACACTGATTGGTGCGAAGGAGAAATCAGCAGAGGTAGTATTTTATTTTTTTCTGAACAAGAAGTGGTTGATCCGAGTGTGCAAGTTAACATGGGGTAATCTTCTTGGGTTCATGGACTGTGAAGCACCAAAACCCCTTTAAACTGCAGTGAATTACGCCTTCACAGAGTAGAGCTCCCATTCATCAGTGTATGGTTTATTATCTTGTTAAGATATTGGGGCGTGAAGTGAGGCGCTTACTGGGGGTAGATTTCAGGGCAAGGCAAAGAACTTCGAACATGACCAAGGAATTGACAGGGGGGCAATGTAGAGACTAAAAACTTTGGAGATGAGTCTACATGTTCTCTATCCAAGGACCTTTCTGGCTAGGATATTGTAGGCAACTTGGAGACAAAAGATTTAATATTCTGTTAAAATAAAGAAAAGTGTGTTAGCATAGTTGAGACAGGGGTTCAATGTAGCTCCCAATACGCGTAATATGTCCTCTGAGAAGGATGAAAAGTTCTTCAGAATGGAGATGTGCCGAACACTGAGGATACCAAAAAAAGGGCCTAACTACAAATGAATTAACACTAAGAATACTAGTGCATAGGTAGTCAGGCTCGGTTGTCCACATAAAACTTTTGTACGGAAACCCGTTTATGTGGTGTGCAGTTCTTCTATGTAATGGAAAGAGGCAACATTGGCAAAGGAGAGCTGTTTTCAACAGTTGGGACATGTTTTCCTCTGCTCATCTTTCCTTCACTTGCACAGCCACAGTTATTCTGCATCCTGCCACCTTCCACTCTCCTACATCCACTGCGTGTGCATCTTCCTGGTCTTTGCACTCTCGGCTCACTCATGCTGATGGTTGCAGAGCACAAGACAATATGCATCATGACGTCATATGGAGTGGAAAAACGAGTAGGTGTTAGTAAGGGATGTTTATGTCTGGATTGGGGACAACCCCAATTTCCAATTAGATGGTCTAAAAGGTGACCAAGAAACATCATAATTATTAATGCTAATCATCCACCATTGTACACATCTTACATAAATTGTAATAAATTCACACCATTGTGTTCTTTACCACCACTTGGCAGGGCCCTTTTGCAAAGCTCCTTACCTATAAAGTCCAGAGTCATAACATGGCCGCACACCGATGTCATCTTGAAGCGGACGCCTTGGCCCATGAAGGACCCATTGTACTCGTGCACCGAGCATGCTCCGTTCAAACCTTTCCGAGATGATGCAGATCCTGCGAGAAGCAAACCAGAGTCAGGGCAAGAATTAGAAGGGTCCGGCCAGCCGGCTCTTTTATATATTGTTTCTCTCAATGTCAGGTAACCCAAAAGGTCAGCTGGCAGGGCATGGCATAAAACAGGTAAGGATGGTTGTGGTCAACGCTCAACACTCTAAAGAATTACAGCATCAATTTCAATGATAGAGTATTTGACACTAAAGTCAAATGATCAGCCTCGCAACACACCGCCATTTGCAGGTCTGTACCAATGATTTTCACACACATGATTTTGGGGATGCAAAATGTACTTAAAAACATTATTTGTAAGCTCTATTGTTTGGAGCATAAAATAAGAATAAACTCATAATTTTAAAGTGGGGACTCTTTAAATGGAACTGCCAGTCAAACATGTTCAACTATAACATACCTTTAAGAGAATATAGAAATAGATCAGAAAAAATATAATCATTTTTCATGTCTGCAGACAGTGCAGTCAGGCTTGCTATTGAGGCTGTGCAGACCTCCATACCTGTGCACCATCATAGCACATTCATCTTCCATACATTATTTTCCTTTGCTCCGGGATCTGTTAAGGGCTGCTATTCTTTCAGGCCGTGGTGGCATGGGGAGTGTGTGCTGAGCCCAGTGGAGGACATGAGTCCACGCTCACATTCTGCATAAATAAGTAAATCTTTATCATAATTATTTCTCTACAATTGCTTCACTATTGAATTACAAAAAAGAAAAAATATAAAAAACAAATAAACTAACTTCAGTACAGCAAAATTTAAAATCAGAATTCATTAAATACAACTTAAATCTACATATATTACTTTCCTTATACATATATACCTTCCATGAACGTATGCATCTTTATATTTATTACTTTACTTCTAATTCAGCATCTTCAATGCACTACCCATTACCTCTTCCAATATATCCTCTATCTCCACCTCAGTCTACTACTCTCTCCAATACACTACCCTATTTCTCACCCTATACCTCTTACAATGTATCCTCTACCTCCACTAGGACTCATCCCAAACTCCATTCTACTACTGTGATCCCCAGAATAACCCTTTCCAGACTCTTCCCTCCTTTACCCCTCCTTGCACCATCTCATACCTGTTTTACTATTCAGATCTCCCAAACAAGCCTTTTTGAACCCTTCCCTTTGACCCCACCTCCACCTCCACATTACTCTTACCAAACCTCCTCTCGCTGCTTTGAGCTTCAGAAAAACACTTTCCAAACCATTCCCTCTTCTATCTTTCCACTATCCTATTCAATCCAACTAACAGAGTCACATGTCCACGGCTCAAATTAAATTCATATTGCCCTATACTAATTCCCCACTAATCCTGTTTGGGTTCCGGAGTAGCGCGCTACCTGCCAAAAAGCGTTTCAATACCTCACCAGGGGTAGCAAGCGCTACATAAATGCAAACCCTTTGCTCTCCGATTCCTCCACTTTCCTTTTTCAATCCAAATAAACTCAAATGTCCAATGCTCAAATTAATCTCATATCTACCTACTAATTCACCACTAATCCTCTTTTTGGAATAGCATACTACTTGCAGAAAAAGTGCTTCAACGCCTCGTCAGGGGTAGTAAGTGCTATATAAATGCAATTACAATATGTTAGACCTGTCTGGATTTTTTGCGTAGTCCCTCCTCATTATTATTTATTTTGTCCCCTTTTTGCCCCTCATACCCTTAATAATTTTTGTGTCTACTACTTTTTATAGGTGTTGGTCAAGGGGATAGGTGTTCTTTTTCCCCTCATAATCTTTTACCTCAGGCCCAGAGGCCTGTTCTGACAGGGAAAGTTGGAACCACAAAATGGTGGCTACCAACTGCCCTAACTGCCAAGTCCAGAACTTACCCATAGACCAGCATAGGGCATTCCAGAACCTTCTGGTCCATTCTGGACCACTGAGGGGCAGCCTATAAAAGGCGGAATGCGGGGCAGCCATTTTGTCTACCTTTGGAAGTCAGCTGGAGGACAGGCTGTAGCTAAGGGTGGGAAAAGGTTAGACATAGGGTTGACCTCCTGGACTGGGAAGCTGCCTTATCGATCCACCCCACTACTCCCCTTTTGGTTACTTGTCCTGGCCCCGCTGTTGAGGGTTACTGGAGACCCTGGGCACCTAGCTTGCCCCTTGTCTAAATTATACAGGGGAAGCCTTCAGGAGAAGGAGACTGCAGTGCTGCGGTGTGCAGTCCTCTGCCCAGCATAAAGATTCCAGAGAGACTGTTGCAGTAAGAATCTCCCACGGAAAGGGGCTTATCCTGGTGCCCCCCCCCCCTTGTTCAGCTTGTAATTCAAGTGCTGCCCGACTGCTGGAATCGCGCCCCCTGGTGCCATAACCCCCCCCGTGTCCCTCCTCCTACCTGTGACAACGAGGGCTGGGGGAGCGGAGGCAGCAGGACCACGAGCTGTTCTACTTCTGGATCGGCGCGTGAGTGCAGAGGGAGCAGAGGCGGTGTGATAACTAGCCGTTCTGTTCGTGAGTCGGTGCTAGGCGAGCGGCGCTGATTTAGAACTGTAGCCGGAAGCCCTGAGGTGAGGAGCGGACCAGGGGAAGCCCTTGTCAATTTCCAAGTGGGCGGAGAAGGAGGGCAGCGCCGAACGAACAGCGCGGTCTCAGGCAGTGAGACACTCGCTTTCCGCGCATGCTCAGTGGCGCCGCCGGGCTCTGTGAGGCGGAGCCGGATCGACGGAGGAAGAGGCAGTGGCGCTCGTCTGCGCTAGTCCGTCCCCACAGCGCTAACCCCGAACAATAGTAAAAACGAGACTTGAGGCTCTGACAGCGGGTTCCAGGTGAGAGAGATCCCGTCTTCGACCCTCCTTGCACAAGCCTCGGACACAGAAAGCCGATTGGGCGGGAGAGGTACCCTTCGGTATCTGCAAGCCTGGACTGCTGTGGAGCCGCCTGATTGTGCCCAACACGTGGAGACTTGGGGAGTAACGCCTCCCTGGTGCAGTAAGGAGTGTGTGGGGCAGGTGGGAAGAGTGAGCCGGTAGGGCCTAATCTCCTCCAGTCATTTCAATGGAGAAGGGTCCCTGAGAGATCTGTCTGTCTGTGAGGGAGAGGAGGGGCGCTAGAGCTGGTGTAAACAGATCAAACACCCTGACTGACTTCCTCACCGATGATTTAGGAAGTGGGAAGGAAATTGAGGAAGCTACCCCTAGTAAGTGCTGGCTCAGGGAAAAGAAAGCCATTGTAATAGGGCCTGAGAGAAGGAGCACGTGCCAAGGTGGTGCTGAAAGTTCTGGTCAATTAAAAGAGGTATAAGCCCCTCATTAAGGCAGCTGAGACATTTGTAAATATCTGGTTTAACTGAAACCTCTCATTGAATGTGCACCTTGTTGATGGGTAGTGGTGTTGAGGAAGTAAAGTCTAGAGCACCTCACTGGAGTATAATCTAATTAATACTGGAGTCTGATGAAATGTACTATCGATTTTGATTATTGATTCAAGTTAACAAACCTGAGAGTGTTATTACTGATTTAATGACAGATGTACTGTAATGTTGAAAATAGCTGGTAAATTGCTTCGCAGTTTAAAAAAAAATACTTGCTAATTCCAAGACAACCTGAAATGTATTAAGTGGTGTATTCTGAAAGCCAAAGAGCAAAGATATATTATTTTTTATAAAGCAGTACTTATTTTCCTATAATTTGGTGTAGTGTTGTTTTTGTGTGCTATTGCGTGGATTTACTCTTGGGTGGTCTGCAACCTTCACACTGTGCCTCTAGAAATTGCATGTCTTACCCCTAGGCCAGGCTACCCTAGGTGACCTGGCATCTCAGGTTCTAACATTTGGTGCCTAGCGGTGGGATACTGACTTGGTTGCAGCTACTCATTAGTAATTCAACGCAATACACTGACCTACACCAGGAGTTTTCTCCTTGCGGCCCTCCTAATTTGAATTTTGTTTTTTCTAAATGTATTTCTGGTGGTGGGTGGAGGTTAACCTTAGGTCACTTCTTGGTTTTCTCCTGTGTATTAATTTTATTCTATAGTAGAAGATGGAATTGAATTTTAAAGAGCTAGAAGCCAATACTGTGGCCCAACTCAGAGAATGGTGTCAGCAACAAGGGGTATTCTTTAATAAAGGTGCCAAGAAAGGCGAGTTGCTAACCAGCATAAGGGCATGGGTGGAAGCTCATTTAAGGGAAGAACCAGAAACTGAAGAGAGTGACGGGGACACTGTCCTTGAGGCTGCAATGTTGAACCAAGCTGGAAGGGGGAATCTGCTGACAGGTCCCAGGATACCTTCGAGGGCGGGCAGCAGCGTCTCAGACAGGGGTTTAACTGACGCCGAGCTAGAAGATAGGAGGGAGGAGAGGAGAACAAGGTTGGAATTAGCTAGGATGGATATGGAAAGGGAGGAAAGGAGGTTAGCTCATGAGCGAACCATCAAAGAGATGGACCTACAAGCCTTATTAAGAAGGTCTCCCAATCCTGATAATGGTGGCAGCGAAAATAAAGTGAACACCAGGGAACCCAGACCCTATTTACCCAAAGATGTCATCGCTAGTTACACCCCAGGAGATGACATTGCCAAATGGCTGGCCGCCTACGAAGTTTCTCTAAGGGCTCATGGGATCTTAGAAACTCACTGGGGAGGTGGGCTGTATAAATACATGCCACCTGCTGGCAGAGACACCTTGTTGGCTCTGGAGCAGGATGAGCAAACCCACTACCCTACAATGAAGGTGGCACTGGTGAAAAAGTTTGGACTTACCCCTGAAAGGTACAGACAGAAATTCAGGGGAAGTCACAAACTGAGTACCCAGAATTGGGTAGACTTTTTAGACTACGCCAAGAAAGCTTTTGAGGGTTGGGTCAAGGGCAGCGAGGTGAAAGATTATGAGGGGCTGTACAATCTATTTTTGAAAGAACACCTCCTCGAGAAATGTTTTCCCGAGTTGCGCCAACACCTGGTGGACAGCAAGCTGACCGATCCCCGGAAGCTTGCAGAGGAGGCGGACACTTGGGCAAGTATCCGGGTGTCCTCAAAGGGGACTGGAGGGGATTCTCAAAAAGCCGGACCGGGCGCCCCCCAGAAGAAGGAGGGAGGAGATAAAAAGAAGGAGTTCTCCAAAGGTCCCCAAAATAATTTCCAAGGTAAGGGAGCAGGTTTCACCCCTAGGGCAAACCCGCCCAGAAACCCTAATCCTGGCCAAAGCCAGCAGCCAAGGGTTCTCCACTGTTTTGAATGTGGTGGTGTTGGACATTATAAGGGAGATGTCAGATGCCCAAAGAGACCACCCCCTCCCACCGGAGGAAAGTCACCGGGAGTAGCTAGTGTAGCGCTCGGGGAGGAGTTGCCCTTAGATAAGGGGGGTGAGTGGGCGGGTGTCACCTTAGTGTCCCTGGGAGAGCGGGAGATGGTTCCAAAGATCCAGGTGCCCCCAAATACTACTAAGTATGGGCAATGGGTTACCATCAATGGCCAAAGAGGGGAGGCTCTGAGAGATACAGGAGCCAGTATGACTATGGTGAGAAGTCAACTGGTGTCTCCAGAGCAGGTTGTTCCTAATGTACTCCACCCCGCCGCGATGGCGGACGGTAGAATGGGCCACTATCCAGTGGCTGAGGTTCCCTTTGAGTGGGAGGGGGTTGCAGGTTCACTTCGAGTTGCCGTAAGCCCTGCCGTGCCAGTTGATTGTCTGTTGGGGAATGACATGGAGCACAACACTTGGAGAGAGGTGGAATACCGGACGCATTCTGGAGAAGTGTGGCTCACTGGTTAGAGGAGGCAGACCTGGAAGCAGAGGTTAGCCAGGGACCAGGGTTCAATTCCCGGCTCGGTGGGGTCTTGAGTCCTAAAATGTCCATGGACTCGACATTTCTCGCTCCGGTGCCTACTCGATTCACGGGTTCACACTCTGCGACTCTGGGCAATAGCTTGCTTAATCTCCACAACAGCCCCTCGCGGCGGGATGCCTGGCTTTCACCTTGCGGATACCCTGCCAGGGTTATCTCACAGGGGAATACCAGGACGGGTTCCCTAAGCAAGCGCTTAGAAACCGCTTGGTGATTTGCGCTATATAAATTCCTGTACATTTACATTTACATTTACATGCTGGGTACACCTGACTGGGCCTGTGTAAGCACACGGTCTGCGACTGCCCGGAGAGGGAGTTCGCCTGGGTTGGAGCCTGGAACAATGGCCCAACCCGCTGCCAAAAAGGGACAGACTCGGAGACAGGGACAGCCTGCTTCGGCTTCCACGCCCCATGTGACAGATCGGCCACCTGCGGTGGTAGGCCAGGAGTCCATGGAGGGGGAAGTAGACTCTCTGGAGGATTTACCCATCCCTGCTGAGTGGCATGTGGAGGGAGGACCTACCAGAGAGGAATTCTGTAAGGGGCAGAGGGAGTGCCCTACCCTTGAGGGACTGAGGCGTCAGGCTGAAGCCCAGGCAGCAGGTGATGCTACGGGACACCACCATATTTACTGGGAGGATGGCCTCCTCTACAGTGAACCCAAGGTACCCCTACCTGGCTCATCAAGGGCCTTGGTGGTCCCGCAGCAATACCGAGCCTTTCTGCTGGAATTGGCTCATGCGATACCACTGGCAGGACACTTAGGCCAGGACAAGACCTTTGCACGGCTTGTCCTCCACTTTTACTGGCCTCAGATGAAAGTGGCGTCCAACACATACTGTAGGACATGTGTATCCTGCCAGGCCAGTGGGAAAACAGGGGTGAAGCTAAAGGCTCCCCTGGAACCACTTCCAGTCGTTAGCACCCCCTTTGAAAGGGTGGGCATCGACATTGTAGGGCCATTGGATCCACCAACAACAGCTGGTCACAGGTTTATCCTGGTTCTGGTGGATCATGCCACACGGTACCCAGAGGCCATCCCTCTGAGGACTGTTACTGCACCTGTGGTGGCTAGGGCCCTGATGGGAATCTTTACCCGGGTAGGATTTCCCAAGGAGGTTGTGTCCGACAGGGGGACCAACTTCCTGTCAGCTTACATGCGGACAATGTGGAAGGAGTGTGGAGTGACCTACCGGTTCACCACTCCTTATCACCCCCAGTCCAATGGACTGGTTGAGAGGTTTAATAAGACCCTGAAGGGCATGATAAGAAGTCTTCCGGAGAGCTTACGGAGGAAGTGGGACGTCCTCCTGCCTTGCTTGCTGTTCTCTTACAGAGAGGTGCCGCAGAAGGGAGTGGGCTTCAGCCCTTTTGAATTGTTGTATGGGCACCCTGTGCGTGGGCCTCTCAGCCTGGTGAAGGATGGATGGGAGAAGTCTCCCAGAAAACCTCCTCAGGATGTGGTGAGCTACATGTTGGCCTTCAGAAGCCAGATGGCCAAGTTGTGGAAGCAAGCTTCTGACAACTTGGAGGCCAGTCAGGCAGTCATGAAGGAATGGTACGACCAAAATGCTCACCCGGTGGAGTTGGAGCCTGGCCAGAAAGTATGGGTGATGGAACCTGGAGAGCTAAGTGCTCTTCAAGATCGTTGGACAGGCCCATTTGAGGTGTTGGAGAAGAAGGGTAAGTCCACTTACTTGGTGGATCTTAAGACCCCGCGACAGCCCCTACGGGTGCTGCATGCCAATCGCCTCAAACCCCACCATGAGAGGCCAGAGGTCATCCTGATGTTGGTGACTGATGGTGCTGAGGAAGCAGAAAGCGAGCCTCTCCCAGATCTCTTTTCATGCCAAGAGAAGGATGGGTCGGTGGAGGGAGTGATTCTCTCCCCATCCCTAACTCCTGAGCAACGAGAGGATTGCCGCCAGGTATTGGGGCAGTACTCTTCGCTGTTCTCCCTTGTCCCGGGAAGAACCCACCTGTGTACCCATGATGTGGACACAGGAGACAGCCCCCCAGTGAAGTCCAAGACCTATAGGCTGTCGGACAAGGTGAAGGCTAGCATCCATGGCGAGGTTGTCAAGATGCTGGAGCTAGGAGTGATAGAACCTTCCAACAGCCCTTGGTCCAGTCCGGTGGTGCTAGTCCCAAAAGCCGCCCCACCAGGCACCACACCAGAACTGAGGTTCTGTGTGGATTACCGAGGACTGAACTCAGTTACAAAGACTGATGCTCATCCAATCCCTAGGGCGGATGAGTTAATTGACCGGCTAGGAGCTGCCCAATACCTAAGTACCTTTGACCTCACTTCAGGGTACTGGCAGATCTCCTTGACAGATGGAGCAAAGGAAAGGTCAGCCTTCTCCACGCCTGAGGGACACTTCCAGTTCTGTGTGATGCCCTTTGGGCTCAAGAACGCCCCTGCCACATTTCAGCGGCTGGTGAACCAGGTCCTCTCTGGAATGGAGAGTTTCTCTGCTGCCTACCTGGATGACATTGCTGTCTTCAGTAGCAGCTGGGAGGACCATTTGCAACATTTGCAAGCAGTTCTCCAAGCCCTGAAAAGGGCTGGATTGACAATCAAGGCCAGCAAATGCCAGATAGGGCAGGGGTCAGTTGTGTACCTTGGACACTTGGTGGGTAGGGGGTCAGTGCAGCCCCTACAGGCGAAGATTGAGGCAATCATGGCCTGGGAACCCCCCAAGACACAGACACAGGTCCGAGCTTTCCTGGGCCTCACAGGTTACTACCGTCGCTTTGTGAAGGGGTATGGCACTATTGTAGCGCCCCTCACAGAGCTCACCTCCAAGAAACAACCTCGACGGGTAGTTTGGACAAAGGCTTGTCAGCAAGCCTTTGAAAAGTTGAAGCAGGCAATGTGTGAAGCACCGGTCCTGAGGGCCCCAGACTTCTCCAAGGAGTTCATTGTCCAAACAGATGCATCAGAACATGGCATTGGGGCAGTGTTATCGCAACTAAATGAAGAGGGCCTGGATCAGCCTGTAGTCTTCTTATCCAGGAGACTGCTTCCCCGGGAACAGAAGTGGAGTGCAATTGAGAGGGAAGCTTTTGCGGTGGTGTGGGCTCTGAAGAAGCTGCGGCCATACCTCTTTGGCTCGCACTTCCTGGTTCAGACTGACCGCCGGGCAAGCAAAAGGGGGCTGCTGAACTGTTCCTGTGGAGAGATAGGAAAGTATTGACTGGCGTGACCAACGGTGTTCGTGTGACACCCTGGGGCATCCATTATGTCGGATGAATTTGCCTCACACACTCAGACTGACCACCGCCCCCTTCGTTGGCTGATGCAAATGAAGGGGGAAAATCCCAAGCTGTTGAGGTGGTCCATCTCCCTACAGGGAATGGACTTCCGGGTGGAACATCGGCCTGGAGTGGACCACGCCAATGCAGACGGTCTCTCCAGGTATTTCCGCCTTAGTGATGAGGACTCCCAAGGGGTTGGGTAGTTCTCCCCACTTTCAGCTGGGGGGGACGCGTGTTAGACCTGTCTGGATTTTTTGCGTAGTCCCTCCTCATTATTATTTATTTTGTACCCTTTTTGCCCCTCATACCCTTAATAATTTTTGTGTCTACTACTTTTTATAGGTGTTGGTCAAGGGGATAGGTGTTCTTTTTCCCCTCATAATCTTTTACCTCAGGCCCAGAGGCCTGTTCTGACAGGGAAAGTTGGAACCACAAAATGGTGGCTACCAACTGCCCTAACTGCCAAGTCCAGAACTTACCCATAGACCAGCATAGGGCATTCCAGAACCTTCTGGTCCATTCTGGACCACTGAGGGGCAGCCTATAAAAGGCGGAATGGGGGGCAGCCATTTTGTCTACCTGTGGAAGTCAGCTGGAGGACAGGCTGTAGCTAAGGGTGGGAAAAGGTTAGACATAGGGTTGACCTCCTGGACTGGGAAGCTGCCTCATCGATCCACCCCACTACTCCCCTTTTGGTTACTTGTCCTGGCCCCGCTGTTGAGGGTTACTGGAGACCCTGGGCGCCTAGCTTGCCCCTTGTCTAAATTATACAGGGGAAGCCTTCAGGAGAAGGAGACTGCAGTGCTGCGGTGTGCAGTCCTCTGCCCAGCATAAAGATTCCAGAGAGACTGTTGCAGTAAGAATCTCCCACGGAAAGGGGCTTATCCTGGTGCCCCCCCCCTTGTTCAGCTTGTAATTCAAGTGCTGCCCGACTGCTGGAATCGCGCCCCCTGGTGCCATAACCCCCCCCGTGTCCCTCCTCCTACCTGTGACAACGAGGGCTGGGGGAGCGGAGGCAGCAGGACCACGAGCTGTTCTACTTCTGGATCGGCGCGTGAGTGCCGAGGGAGCAGAGGCGGTGTGATAACTAGCCGTTCTGTTCCTGAGTCGGTGCTAGGCGAGCGGCGCTGATTTAGAACTGTAGCCGGAAGCCCTGAGGTGAGGAGCGGACCAGGGGAAGCCCTTGTCAATTTCCAAGTGGGCGGAGAAGGAGGGCAGCGCCGAACGAACAGCGCGGTCTCAGGCAGTGAGACACTCGCTTTCCGCGCATGCTCAGTGGCGCGCCGGGCTCTGTGAGGCGGAGCCGGATCGACGGAGGAAGAGGCAGTGGCGCTCGTCTGCGCTAGTCCGTCCCCGCAGCGCTAACCCCTAACAATAGTAAAAACGAGACTTAAGGCTCTGACAGCGGGTTCCAGGTGAGAGAGATCCCGTCTTCGACCCTCCTTGCGCAAGCCTCGGACACAGAAAGCCGATTGGGCGGGAGAGGTACCCTTCGGTATCTGCCAGCCTGGACTGCTGTGGAGCCGCCTGATTGTGCCCAACACGTGGAGACTTGGGGAGTAACGCCTCCCTGGTGCAGTAAGGAGTGTGTGGGGCAGGTGGGAAGAGTGAGCCGGTAGGGCCTAATCTCCTCCAGTCATTTCAATGGAGAAGGGTCCCTGAGAGATCTGTCTGTCTGTGAGGGAGAGGAGGGGCGCTAGAGCTGGTGTAAACAGATCAAACACCCTGACTGACTTCCTCACCGATGATTTAGGAAGTGGGAAGGAAATTGAGGAAGCTACCCCTAGTAAGTGCTGGCTCAGGGAAAAGAAAGCCATTGTAATAGGGCCTGAGAGAAGGAGCACGTGCCAAGGTGGTGCTGAAAGTTCTGGTCAATTAAAAGAGGTATAAGCCCCTCATTAAGGCGGCTGAGACATTTGTAAATATCTGGTTTAACTGAAACCTCTCATTGAATGTGCACCTTGTTGATGGGTAGTGGTGTTGAGGAAGTAAAGTCTAGAGCACCTCACTGGAGTATAATCTAATTAATACTGGAGTCTGATGAAATGTACTATCGATTTTGATTATTGATTCAAGTTAACAAACCTGAGAGTGTTATTACTGATTTAATGACAGATGTACTGTAATGTTGAAAATAGCTGGTAAATTGCTTCGCAGTTTAAAAAAAAATACTTGCTAATTCCAAGACAACCTGAAATGTATTAAGTGGTGTATTCTGAAAACCAAAGAGCAAAGATATATTATTTTTATAAAGCAGTACTTATTTTCCTATAATTTGGTGTAGTGTTGTTTTTGTGTGCTATTGCGTGGATTTACTCTTGGGTGGTCTGCAACCTTCACACTGTGCCTCTAGAAATTGCATGTCTTACCCCTAGGCCAGGCTACCCTAGGTGACCTGGCATCTCAGGTTCTAACACAATACAATTATGCAATAAAGGTAACTCTGGTGACTACAAAAACAGCAATACTTGTGATTTAACAAAGACACCTCCATATTAATGTTAACAGAAAAAGGAGAAACTAGGTGGGATGAGCACAAACTGCAAACCACATGCAGATGTCAGACGCATAAAGCAAACCAACAGTCTCACAGGCTGAAAGGTCAATTGTCGGGGCACATCTTTTATTAGTAACAAGATGCCTAAAATGGAGAACATTTTATAAAGGGGAATGAGGAGAATGAAGACATAGAATGTAACGTTGTGTAAAACATAGAAGTTAGCTTGAAAAACAGGAAAAGATAACAGACGGGGAATCTTTACCTATAATGATCCAATGTTAGCAATGATGGCGAATAATGGTGTTGAAGAAACAAAACGTTACGGTATACTGGCAGTATATCCACTGTTTTTAACTTTAAAAAGTGAGCATTAGCCAGATGGGGCGGCATGATCACGGTATGTCAGCAATGGGGAAAGCATATCTGAACACAGTAATCTACCAAAAGTGGTGGCACTGCTTGGAAACATGCCGGCTCCCAGTACTTCATTCACAATTCTCCTCGTACCATGAATCTTGATTGGATGCCCCCTCTCACAGCACACAAAGTTGAGGAGAACATCTTGTACAGTAAAGGGGGGGGAATCGAAAGCCAGAGTCCATGGACAGCCCACAACTTCTACTCTCCTGGCTTTCTTTCAGAGTACTCAATTTATTTTCTATGAGTTAACTGAGCATTTATGCAAGTCACACTTCTAAGTTACCAAACATATGTAGCTTTCTTGGTTCTGAGATCCAATTTTCACCCTGCAACTTTCTCTTCCTTGCTGCCTCTTCTTGCTCACATCCATAAGCACATCTAATCCACAGGAGGTCACTTGCTTTTACAGTGCATGTGGCATAAACACTAAATGACTCCGCTTTCTGTCAGGCAAATCCCTGTGATCTTCCCAACAATGTTTTCCAGAAGAGTGGCAGATGACAGCCACATGGCTTTGGGTGCTGAACCTGGAATTCATGATTCACGTGGCTCAGGCAGACTTGTTTGAAGTCACTTTAGACTAGGACAGCTTTATTTATTTATTTAATTTTGAGTTTTATATAGCGCTGGCCAGACCCGAATGTATCTGAGAGCTTTACAGCATTTGTCGAATAACAGTTGAGTAAGCAAAGAGTGGGACAGTAAACCCATTGTTCAAAGATGGGTCGTTGATTAGGAGAAGTCATGTTGCAAACGAATGCAGAGTAGTCGTGGAGGTGGTAATAGTGCGGGGCAAGAGTAAGATGCTGTGAGGAGTTGGTCTTATCGTACTGACTAGATCCTCACCCCAGCTGAGGAGAGTCTCAAAATATGTGATTCAGCAGAAACATCAAAATAATTCTCCTTGATTTCAACCAGGGGTCTTCCCAGAGCACCTAATCCTGCTCCAGCCCCTTTGAAATCCAGCAGCACCTTGCATGAATTTTGTGGTTTCAACAACCACTGTTCCACTCTTGCTTTGAGATTTTTCTTGAAAGTTCACCAAGTAGGACTGTTCCTTAGGGCTGAGGGTAACAAGTTCAAGGAAGGACCTAGTAATTTTGATTTGTTAGATCTCAGGCTGTGGGTGGGCATAGAAGAATGACCTGTACAACCTTAGGACTAAGAGAAGTAGCTTGAATGTTACTCTATGCTACCCAGAGATACTCAAGGGTTTTTTAGGGCAGAGATGTGATCTGATCTCCCTTCCTTGAGACAAGGTCTGAGTCTTTAGTAGTATCCGTAGTTTATTGATCTCTTTCTTCTGGGTGTTCAACGGTGCAACAAACCTATACATAACCAAGGTCCTGGTCACTTCTGTATGGTGGGGTACATGTAATAGTGGCAGGCTTCGTCTCAACTGCTGAAATACTAAACTATAAAGAGGTACATTTTTACCCCAACATGGAGCAAGTATTGCAAGCCTAGTTCCTGGTGATTTTTGTAAATAAGAAATTTCCCATTTTTAGGAAGTACTCAAAGTGGGGCAGATGCTCGCCCTAGTTTTGTACACGGACCTTGAACGTTAGGGATACCAAACAAATTCTTTTTCAGAATCCAGTTTAGCAGCGTCTCGCTTTTGTGAAGATGTGGTACAGGTGATCTAGAGAGCATGCTCTGATGGAATCTCTTGCTACGCGTGTTTGTTTACCTCAAATCGATTTTTATGCCAAAAGACCACTGATATTGGGGCCCGGATGAGAGTTCCGTCTTTAATATTAAGACTGTCTGCCTCGAATTATTATTGCCAATGGTTGCTCCCGCTGAAGTATCATAATACCAAGCAATACTCTGTCATGAATAGAATTAATTTGTATGTGTTAAGTTTCTAAGATATTCACTACAAACTCCCCATGTCCCATAGTAGTCTGCCTCAGATGATGGTTTAATGCAGTTGAGACTATGAGATTCACTCTGTGGGTAAATACCAAACATTTAACTGTTTTCTTTATTTGCTGAGTGAAGCATGCTCTGCAATAATATTCATTTCCCTTTTATATTCTTCTTCTTCATATTAATATGGTCTGTTCATAGCCATGAGGAAGACTCAAAGGCTGGGAGACATGTTGACTGACTAATCTTAAGGTGAATTGTTATACAGCTAATTGACTAATAACTAAAAGAATGGATCACTGATTTACTATAACGAGCTATCACAAAAAATGATTCCAACGTTACTTTGAAGCATGTCTGAATCCTTTGTAAGCTTTGCCAGTGTAGAAGTGCCCTCTAGTGAGCTCACGGGCACATTTATCTTTCACTCCAAAGGGGGGAGAGGGAGAGAGGGAGAGAGGGGGGGAGAGGGGGAGAGGGGGGGAGAGGGGGAGAGGGGGAGAGAGGGGGAGAGGGGGAGAGGGGGAGAGAGGGAGAGAGGGAGAGAGGGGGGGAGAGGGGGAGAGGGGGAGAGAGGGAGAGAGGGAGAGAGGGGGAGAGGGGGAGAGGGGGAGAGGGGGCGAGGGGGAGAGGGAGAGAGGGGGCGAGGGGGAGAGGGGGAGAGGGGGAGAGGGAGAGAGGAAGAGAGGAAGAGAGGGAGAGAGGGAGAGAGGGAGAGAGGGAGAGAGAGGGGGAGAGAGGGAGAGAGAGGGGGAGAGGGAGAGAGGGAGAGAGAGGGGGAGAGGGAGAGGGGGAGGGAGAGAGAGGGAGAGGAAGAGAGGGAGAGAGGGAGAGAGGGAGAGAGAGGGGGAGAGGGAGAGGAAGAGGGAGAGAGGGAGAGAGGAAGAGAGGAAGAGAGAGAGAGAGAGGAAGAGAGAGAGAGAGGGAGAGAGGGAGAGAGGGGGGAGGGGGAGAGGGAGGGGGAGGGGGAGGGGGGAGGGAAAGAGAGAGAGAGAATATGAATGAATCCTGGCAGGTCCCTCTATAATCTCATATTTTTGAAGTTGATAAAATGAGTTCCACTGAGTTGGGCAACAATGAATATCTTTATGGTTTTGGGATTTGTGCTGCTCAGTCACCAAAATGGTCTATGTCACAGACAACGTCTAATAGAGTAACATCATTCCCACAAAAATGTAATTTTTAAATACTTTAAAATCTTTTGCGCAATTTGCCAACACCGCACAAAATCCTTCTCAAGTTTGAGTAATCCACTTTGATCGAATCCAGAGATTTGCAGTACTATACATCAAAGGTGGCAAACGTTCAAGTGAGTAGTCCCAAAAGCACTCCTGCCCGAATTATCTGGTATAGGAACAAGCATTGGCAAAGCCAATAGGTTTCACATATGCAAGATCCAGATTCACAGCAGCGCGGGCTGTTGAGCAACTTGGCTTAAAGTAAAGAGAAAAAAGTGCTATGACACAGCAGCACTGATGAAATCATAGCACTTTTTTTTCTTTAAGGTATGTTGCACAGCAGCCTGCGCTGCTGTGCTATATGGCCAAAAAATGTGCATAGTGGCAAGCAGAACAAGGGATGTGCAGGGCAGGAGGGAGGGAACAGCAAAAACGGACAGCAGGAAGAAAGGGAAAAGCAAAATGAGGGAGGTGCAGGGGGAGGGAGCAGCAACCGACAACGGGATGAGTGACTGTGGGAAAGCAATACGAGGTAAAAGGGAGGGAGCAACAACAATGAACAGTGCAAGGAGGGTGGGGGAACAAGTAGCATGGAGGTGACGGCCTGTAGAATGCTATGCAGAATGCATGGCAAAAAGTTTTGAAAAAGTACCTTTAGGAGAGCGCAGCCAGTGGAAGGACACTTTATTCTAGGTCAATGCTCCAATGCAGAGACAAACACAAAAGCCCCGGGAGGATGCAGGAGGCACTGACCATTGAGAAGCAATGAAACAAGAGTGATGTGGATGCCAACCAATGGTAAGTAAAGGGCCGGCTCTAAGCCCATTTTAAGCTTCTTTTTGTTAAGAAAAGATTTCGCCAACAGCGCATGCGCCATCTCAGGTGGAACCTAAAAAAGTGTCGAGACTACAACAAAAGCCACCAAACAGATTTTCAGAAACTTGTATGAGGTGAAGGGGTGTGCTCCAAACTCGCATCCCTTTTTACTCTACCCGGCAGTGTTTTTACAGCATACTACTGAGAGACATTCATTTGATCCTGCATTCTGTCAAACTTGTTGTCTCTGCTCTCATTTACTGAGGGAGGCACAATCCTGTAGAATCGTTTTCACCGGAGTTACCCAATCGGTCTTTCTCCAAGGTAGCCCGGAAGAGCATAGGTCGTAATATTACCACAAGAGTATGCCAAGGCAAGGGGCCTGAGTAATACTATTCTGTGAAGGAGTTAGTGACTTGAGCAGCAGACTTAGATGGTAGTGTAGACACTTACCAAAAGGAACATTTTAGCAGCTGAATTACCTGAATCTACTTACCTTTCGAAAGGATTTTGGCAATGGACTGTGCCAGAGACGGCTTTTCAGCCACCATCAAAACAGTCTTCATCTTCAACCAGAAAACACCACAAACTCAGTCAGAATAGTGTCACGTGACGTGAACCGTGCAAAACATCACCACCGACTCCTCGTCAACTAGGTACATCCTGGGGAGATAAAAGTACAAACAGCATAAAGTTAAGCATGCCTTCAAATTACAAAGTAAATTAAAACTTATCTCCTCACTATGAAGTTAATCACATCTGAAAGAGTCAGTCCACAGCTAAGAGCTTCAGGTAAAAGTTCAGAATATTTATGAATTGTAAAACATTAATCTTCTTGGAGCTTCGTGCATTATCAGCAAACATTTATGTCAAACTGCACCAGCAACAATTTACAAAAGCACAGGGCCCTTATTTTTTTATCACTGGTAAGTCGCAGTGGATCTCAAAGTTCCCCAAAAGTGTATTAAAGGAAAAGCCCTTACCTTCAGCACCAACAGGCAATCTGCATAACTAAGTAGTGGAGGCTTTGTTCTATAAACTATTCGAAAGCTAGTGGTGGGTTTTGCAAACAGAGAAAACAAATGAAGGTTTGAAATGCTTATTGGGAAAGTTTGCTGTAGCTCTGAAAGGCCCCAGTGCTCAGCACATTAACCTGCATTTTAACTGAAAAGTTCACAAGTGCATTTCACTACAACATTCCAGTCCAGGGGAGAATGGAGATTAGACACTGTACAGACATGAGACTCCGAAGGATAGATTTTTAAGGTACGGAAGGGGTGTCAGAGGCATAGGCATTGAAAAACTTCTCTTGGCAGCCCCCGACATCGCCATAGCCATCTCGGATGGCTACAAGATCAACCGAAAGGACCGCGTCAACCAAACCGGAGGAGGAATCGCCATCATCTACAGGAACACCATCAACGTCACGTCCAACTCCGAAGATGCCCTCACCCCCCCCCCGAACACCTACACTTCCAGATCCACATCGACCCCAAGACCACCCTCAAAGGAACCCTCATCTACAGACCCCCGGGCCCACACACACAATTCAGTGAAGCCTTTGCCGACTTCATCAGCCCACACGCCCTCGCCTCATCAGACTACATCCTCCTAGGGGACCTGAACTTCCACCTGGAGAACAACAACGACAACAACACCACCACCACCCTGCTCGACAACCTCGGACTCAAGCAATTGGTGAACACCCCCACCCACTACGCCGGCCACACGCTCGACCCCGTCTTTTCTGCCAGCAGCCACGTTGCCTTCAGCCACTCAACTGGACTACACTGGACCGACCACAGCTGCATCCACTTCACCTTCAAGAAGACCACATCCCACCACCGCCCGCAACTGATCCCCCGTAGATGCTGGAACAAAATCACCGTAGACCAGCTAACCACATCACTGAACCAGAACCCACCCATCACCACCACGGACACCGACAACGCAGCCCGCAACCTCACATAGTGGATAGTCAATTGCGCCGACGCCCTTGCACCACTGAAGTACCCGCCAGGCAAGCCCGGCAACAGGAAAACAACATGGTTCACCCACGACCTCAAAGAATGAAAGAAATCCTGCAGATCCCTCGAGAAAACCTGGCGCCGCGAACAGACGACAGAAAACATGACAGCCCTCAAGAACGCCGCCCGCAAACACCACCAGTTGATCCGCACCACCAAGACATCTTTCAAAGAACGGCTGGACAACAACACACACAACAGCAAGGAACTCTTCAGCATCGTAAAAGAGCTCTCCAATCCCAACGCCAACAGCAACGACATCACACCGTCACAAGACCTCTGCAACTCCCTCGCCACGTTCTTTCACCGCAAGATCGCCGACATCCACAACAGCTTCGACACCAGACTCCGCCCCCAGCCACCGAACCAACGGCCCCTACAACCACCCTCAGCGCTTGGATTCCCATCAGCACCGAAGACACCGCCCACGCTATGAACACCATCCACTCCGGCTCTCCTTCCGACTCATGCCCTCACCACATCTTCAACAAAGCTGACACCATCATCGCTCCCCACCTACGGAACGTCATAAACAACTCCCTCGCGTCCGCCACCTTCCCAGAGAGCTGGAAGCACGCAGAGATCAACGCCCTACTGAAGAAACCCACAGCGGACCCCGAAGACCTCAAAAACTTCCGCCCCCATCTCTCTTCTTCCCTTCCCGGTGAAAGTGATCGAGAAGATCGTCAACAAACAGCTGACCGCATTCCTCGAAGCCAATGGGTCATTCGACCCATCCCAGTCCGGAGTTCGAGCCAACAACAGCACCGAGACCGCCCTCATCGCAGCCACCGACATCAGGACCCAACTCGACAACGGAGAAACCACCTCCCTCATTCTCCTAGACCTTTCAGCTGCCTTTGATACAGTCTGCCATCGCACCCTAATAACACGCCGGGATCCAAGGCAAAGCCCTGGACTGGATCACCTCTTTTCTCTCCGACAGAACCCAGCGAGTCCGTCTCTCTCCCTTTCGCTCCGCGGTCACCAAGATCATCTGGGCGTACCCCAAGGCTCATCGCTCAGCCCAACCCTCTTCAATATCTACATGAGCCCCCTCGCCACCATCGCACGCAAACACAACCTCAACATCATCTCATACGCCGACGACACCCAGCTGATACTTCCCTCACCAAAGACCCAGCCACCCGCCAAACTCAACCTCCAGGAGAGAATGAAAACCGTCACGTAATGGATGAAACTCCGCCGTCTGAAACTGAACTCTGACAAGACAGAGGTCCTCATCCTCGGACCATCCCCATCTGCCTGGGGCGACTCCTGGTGGCCCGCAGAACTAGGCACCGCACCGACACCCACTGACCACGCACGCAACCTGGGATTCATCCTTGACTCCTCTCTCATGATGACCAAGCAAGTCAACGCCATCTCATCTTCATGCTTCAACACCCTGCGCATGATCCGTAAGATCGTCCGGTGGATCCGTACCGAAACCAGAAAGACGGTCACCCAGGCCCTCGTCACCCACCGACTTGACTACAGGAACACCCTATATGCAGGAACCACAATCAAACTCCAGAAAAGACTCCAACGCATACAGACCGCATCCGCACGACTCATCCTCGACATCCCCCGCCACAGTCACATATCAGCCCACCTGAGAGACCTGCACTGGCTCCCCGTCAGCAAAAGGATCACGTTCAGGCTCCTCACCCACGCACACAAATCGCTCCACGACATAGGCCCCGAATACCTCAACAACCGCCTCACGTTCTACACTCCAACTCGCAAACTCCGCTCTGCCAGCCTCGCCACCATCCCACGAATCCGCAGAACCACCGCCGGGGGAAGATCATTCTCCTACCTGGCGACCAAGCGTGGAACTCCCTCCCCGCCCATCTACGTCTGACCCAGGACCACCTCACATTCAGGAAACACCTCAAGACCTGGCTTTTCAAGCAGTAGCGGCACCTCCCCCGTCCAGCGCCTTGAGACCCTCACGGGTGAGTAGCGCGCTTTACAAGTGGATTGATTGATTGATTGATTGGCTTATCACAATCATCAGATAGCCAGATGCTAGACAGGACTTAATCCAAGCAGGGCTGACAGACGTTTATCCATCTGACAGAGACATCTAGACGCAGATTCCTTAACTTTGAATTCACCCCAAGCGTCAGTCTGGATCTGGACAATTTTCAGCAGTACCTCTGCGTGCTGGGAGACGGTGCCATAGGGCTCGCGATGACGTGGACTCCAGTCATGACGTCAGTGGAGCCATAGAAGTCCCCTCTGGCACGCGGACATCAGTTTCTTCTTTTCTGCATTGCAATGCGGATCTGGAGAAGCGGTTCCTCAAGCCATTTTTGGCCTACTTCGACAGTTTTCTGTCATTAGGAAGAGTGTGCTCTTTTTTTCTCCATGTCGTCAGGCTTTAAGCCTTGTGAATCCTGTAGTCTGCAAATATCAGTTACAGACCCACATACGATTTATATGTGGTGTTTGGGAGAACTCCACGACACTGAAGATTGGGGCTCCTGTCAGAAGCTGAAACAGAAGGTGCTTAAAGAGCACTAGATGAAGTTGCTGGCGGCACGTATGTCAAGATCTTCAGAGACTTCCCGGCCTCGGTCTTTGTCGTCCCAGAAAGAGGTACGTTCGCGGGTTCGATCTAGAGGTCGATGCCGGTCTAGAGGACGTAGTTTTACAGAGACGTCAAAAGGTAAGAAGTGGTTGAAATTGCGGCATCCCCAAGTTTTACCGCGTGCAGACTCCATTGCCGCTCAATGGTTGAGGAGGCCTTGCGCAACTCTGCACCGCATCTCCCAGTCTTTCCAGGAGCCGAGGCATTGATGGAGCAGATGAGGGAGTATTATAACTCTTTATACCTTATCATTGGGACACCATCTCCTTTTAGAGTGGGGTGCTGTCAGAGGGGTCGACATCAGTGACTGTTGAGCCATCGGAGTCGTTGAGTTGGTGCCAATTGGCGGGCTCCTATTCGGCACAGGTATACAGTCCTTCGAGATTTCCACCTAGGGTGCAAGTTTTCGATCAGCTGGCTCCAACGCTGACAGCGGTGGCGGCACCGGATGAAGTCGGCTCTCCAACCGACGTCAAGGCATCACCTCCTCGATGTCGAATGTGGAGTCGACAATACAGACTGCGGTGAATGTGTTGTTGTTGGTTCCTTCGTAGGAGAAGACTTCTGAAAGTCACCTTGTGTCGACTGAGCCAGGGTTTTCAGACCAATTATGATGTTATTGCATCTCAGGTGGAGGAGGGTTGGATATTTGCCCTAGGAGAGACAAATGAGCTGGAATCTTCACCAGCTTCGGAGTAACTTTCTCTCCCTAGTCTTGCTACGGAGGCGATTTCCTCCTTCGCAGCTAAGCGAAGGAGAGTGGCTACAGTTTTGGCCTTGTCGCTACCTGCAGTGCAGAGGTCTGCCGACCCTCTGATTGAGGTTCTTTACCAAGGACAGACTAGGGAAGAACCTGTTCTTTCATACAGTGAGGCTTTGAATTCTATTTTGTATGGGGCTTGGGCCAAGCCTGAGTCAGGAGTCTCAGTGGATCAGGATATCGCTTACAGATATTTGCCTGCACCTGTGGACCCAGTTTATCTCCATAGACACCCTTCCACTCATAGCCTAGTGGTTCAGGCTTCAACATCTTCACATGATGTGGATTCTGCACCTATGACTCCAGTACATAAGGATTCTAGGGTTCAAGATGCATTTGGCAAACATTTTTGCTTCTGCCAGCTCTGCCTTGAGATCCACCAACACGTCCTGTGTGCTCGGGCGTTTTCCCCATGCTTTGTTGCAATCTCTTCCAAATAACATCCGTTCTGAGGTTGGTGGCTTGATAAGAGATGGTCAACAGGCAGCTAAGCTCTCAATTAGGTGTGGCATGGACACTACAGATTCTGTAGGTCAAGCCATGGCATTGGCAGTGTCGCTATGGCATCATGCTTGGTTGGAAGCTTCAGGTGTTTCGGAGGCTGTACAGTCGAGATTGGTCAATATGCCATTTGATGGTGCCCATGTCTTTGGGGTTCAGGCCGAGGCAGCATTAAGGCACCTCCGTGATAGGCGAAGGAATACAGAAGCGTAATGCCTCATTCTCTTTTGATATGCTCTTTGGCCTTTACTTGGAATGTATAGGTTTATGCAAGCTCTTTCTTTATCAAGGGTTAAGCATTGTAAGGGCATGGTCATGTCCATTTCTGGTGCACCAGGTGGTGTTCCTGCGAAGAGCAGATGTTTTAGTTTCAATAAAATTTGTATTAGTGTCTAAAGGAGAGAGTTATGTTCCCTTTTCGTCTTTTACCTCTGAGGATGGGCTTTAAGCTCAAAAGGTGTATTGAAAGAGAAGTGTGTTCCGGTTGGGAAGCTTATCTGTTCATGTGCTTCTTTGAAGCGGTTAGGCATGCTGAATTTGCATGGCTTATGACTTTTAATTTTTCTTTTGGAGACATATTGCTATGCAGGTTATGACACCTAGCACACAGGTTGTGTATCTGTTTTGCATATACTCCGATTTTCCTTGTCAAGATAATCAGTGCAGTCCTGTTTTGCTATTTAGGCCAACTGCATGTTCATTGTGGCTCTAAGTTTTGTATTCGTTCAAATGCTCAAACTCTTTGTTTCCTCCTTTATTTAAGGGTATATGTAATTCCTGTGTTCAGTTTTGGAACATGGTGGTTGTGTGAACTCTGTGTTTAAGTTATCTAAGTGGCAGTGTCTGAAAAGACTTTACCTTCAGGTTGTTTTTGATCATGCCTTACACTGTAGAATTTTTGACTTTCTTAAAAGCTTGTATTCTTCTTCATTTTCCTACAATGTTCTTGACATGCATTATTCTGTCTGGAGGTTTGATGTTACCGGTCTTCTTGAAGGCATTTGTTCCTGTGTGTGCTTTTTTCAAGTTTTTTTTTTTTAGGTAGTATCAATTTTTTAAGATACTTTTGTCAGACAGCATTTTCTTTATGCCAGTCACCTACGCTGTTTATTGATGGTGCGATATTCTTTTTGAGGATATATCCTAGTGTTGTGCGGCTGGTTTTTCAGTTCTGTTATTTGTTGTGCATACAGGGTATCTATAAGTGTGTGTATATGTGTTACATATGCTTGGATACATTTTGTGTATATATTTCAATAAGAAGGATATTTCTTTCCTAAAAATAAAAAAGAAGAGGAAGATTTAATTGTGGGATGAGATTGCCTCCCTTTTCACTGTTAATTTTGGTGTGTGATACATGATATTTATATCTTTACATATATGCATATTTTGGTGTATGGTTATGTGTTATTAATGTGGTGAAATTGATCAATATTTATAGCAGATTAAAATCTGTGTGGTTGCCATTCTTGCGTCTTTCCTATCATTATGTAAACCTTTGGGTGGTCATTTTGCCTAAAGAATATTTTTTCGTTCCAGTGATGGATTATTGTTCGTTTTTCTTGGTACCTGGGTTGTATCTCCAGACCTTGCAATGATGGTTTATTCAATTTGGTTTTAATGGAATGAGTTCTGGAAGTCATATGAACATGCACCGATTGAATTCGATTTATCTTACTTTTCTGATTCTGTACTTGGATATGTTAATCTCTTTGACTTGCTTGTCAAATAAAATTCTTGGAAAAAAAAAAAAAAAGGAATGAGTTCTGGAAGTCATTCTTTCTGGACTTATTGAGGCAGGTCTTCAAATATTTCTTTATTGATGTAAAGAATGCTGTGGCATGGCATTAGTTTTGTCCTTAGCCCTTCTGGTCTAGGAGTTGTCCTTCCTTTTGGGGGTTATTTACTAATCTCTGACTGTTGTCAGGTGTTCTTGCTCAGGGTTTTATCCTGTTCCCCTTAAGGCTCGGTTTTGCCATGCCTGCAGAGTTGTTTCTTCTTTATCTTGCCTGTGGTCGCTACCACAGTTTTTGTTAAGAGCCCAGGTTCTTTTTCTTCTGTTGCTATATTTGGTCTGTTTTTGGTAATGACGACTTGTTCTCTTGGAAAGCTTTTGTAGGATTATTTTGCAGACCTTCCTCTGGGTGGGTATAGCTATTGTATTTAATTCAGAGGTAAGGAATCTGTGGCTTGATGTCTCTATCAGATGCACAAGTTACTTACCTTCAGTACCATTATCTGGTAGAGACACACTCTAAATGCAGATTCCATAATGCCATGCCCATCCTCCCCACTCTGAGAACGACCTAGGAGGTAAGGGTTATACCCCTTTTCAGTACTGGTTTTATATACTGGTACCACGGTCTCAAGTAATGTTGCGACTCAATAGACCCATGGTCTTGCCACATATGTATGGTCTAGATCTTGCCATACCATCTATTTCCAATGTTGAGGGATCGGTAGAGTAGGGTTGATTTCTCTTTTACACTGGACTTAACACCAGTGAACAGTGTTTATTCATTTGGTTCTTTCTTTGAAAGTCTTTCTCTAATATTATAACTTGTATTGACATGGTCACTATCTCACGTAATGGTGTGATTGAACAAACAGCTTGGTGTTGTTTTTATAGGTTTTGTTGGATATTACCAGGTCATTCATTGCCATTAGAGAATGGTCTGTAGAGGAGAAGGTGTTTCCCTTGCGTGCTGGTTATTCACCAGAGTGCAAGGTTTTCACATAGCCCTGTGCTTCGTTGGTTCTTTTGGGGTTTTCTTTAAAATTCGTGTCTGGTATTTACAATCCATTTGATGTCCTTCTTTAATAATGTTTCAAAGATTTTTGATCTTTTTGGCACACTCTTTCCACAGCCAGTTTCTATAGTGGCTCCGCGTTCTGGCTCAGAAGATTTCATAGAAGAAACGGACGGCCGCGTGCCGGTGGGGACTTATATGTCTCAACTAACATCATGACCGTAGTCTAAATCATCGTGAAACCATATGGTGGCGTGCAGAGGTACCGATTAAACATTTCCGGATCCAATCTGACACCTGGGAAGAATTCAAAGTTAAGAAATCTGCGGCTAGGCAGTCTCTCTACTAGATAATACATTACCAAAAGGTAAGTAATGTGTTCTTCCAGGTCATCAGGGCTAAAGCACTGGACTCCTCCACCCCCAGCCTCGTGGAGGACCCGTCCGAGGCTGACACCCAACTAAGAGAGTGGATAGCCTCTTCCCTGGACAGTATTATCCCTCTAAAAAATCGTGAGATCAAAAATAGGATAAAGGGCCATGCCCTATGGTACACCTCGGAACTCCGTGACCTCCGCAGAGAGTGTAAAAAGGCTGAGAGACAGTGGAGGAAAGACTGGCTCCACAGTAATAAGGATACCTACAATAGCTCGGTAAAACGATACAAATCAGCCATAAAACTAGCTAAGGCCACATTCTATGACAACAGAATAAAAAATGCGACTAATTCTGCTAAAGAATCTTACCTTATAGCCAAGGAACTACTCAACATTCCTACAACATCGCCTGTTCTTACCCCTCCCCCGGACAGAAGCAAGGACCTAGCTACTTACTTCAATTCCAAAATTTTGTGGATTCTGGACTCCCTCCCCTTAATCAGCCCGCCCAAACAGGCTGATACGGACACCTGTACTAACAGCCCAAGGCTGATCTCCTTTAGACCAGTCTCCCTCACAGAGGTCACCGCCACGATGGCCAAATTGAAAAGTGGTTCCCCCCTTGATCCGGCCCCTGTCAGACTCTTAAAAACTGTGTCACCAAGCATAACCCCCACCATCAGGGATCTAATTAACACCTCCTTTCATCAAGGCTCGGTCCCCCCCAACTGGAAGAGCGCTGTCGTCAAGGCCCTGTTGAAAAAACCTCACGCAGACCCGGGCGACATGGCTAATTACAGACCCATTTCGCTCCTTCCCTGTATCAGCAAGATGGCTGAGAAATTGGCTAACGTGCAACTTTCCCAATTCCTTGAGACCAACAAAATTCTGCGTCAGTCTCAAACAGGATTTCGTCCGGGCCAGGGCACGGACACTGCCCTCCTCTCCGTCATCGAGGAGGCCAGATGTATCCTGGATTCAGGAGGATCAGTGGCAGTGATCCTCCTGGATCTCAGTGCCGCCTTTGACACGGTGGACCACCGTGTCCTCCTCCATCGCCTGGCCAGGGCAGGAATTGGGGGAACAGCATATGCATGGATTGAATCCTTTCTAGCCGGCCGTTCATTTCAGGTGTGGGACGGCAATTCTCGCTCTGACCCCTTCCCTCTCACATGTGGAGTACCCCAGGGGTCCTCGCTTAGTCCCACCCTGTTTAATGTTTACATGGCCCCCTTGGAAGATGTTGTGACCCCTTACGGGATAAAAATAGTAAACTATGCTGATGACACGCAACTTGTCGTTTCTCTTTCGCACCTTGACAAGCACCCAGATAATCTTTTGAACTGTCTGCAGGATATCCACACCTGGATGTGCGAATCCTCCCTGATGCTGAACGGTGCGAAAACCGAAATCATGCTCTTAGGCAACAAATGGTCTTCCATCCCCCCATCAGTGTGGCCGGATGCCTTCGGGAACATCCCCACGCCTAAGAAAGAAATTAAAACACTAGGCTTCTGGCTGGAGCAGGACCTCTCCATGAAGACCCAGGCAGCAAAGACCGCTGGAACATGCTTTGGCCTCCTGCGGTCAATCCGCAAGATTCTCCCACTCCTTCCCCCCCCATCAAGGAAACTATTGGTCCAGGGGCTGATACTAGCCCGGCTTGACTATGGGAACGCCGCCTACCTCGGAGCCCCTGATTTCACCCTGGCCAAGCTCCAACGTGCACAGAACGCCGCGGCAAGGCTCATTTTGAACCTCCCGCCTAGAGCCTCGTCCAAGCCGGCCCTCAAAGCTCTGCACTGGCTCCCTGTGCGCCAGCGTGTAGAGTTCAAGGCCCTGTGCATCACGCACAAACTTATAAACGGAGCTGGCCCGGCTGCCCTTAAAGACATGGTCATCCCCTACAAAGCCCCCAGAAATCTTCGCTCTGACAGCGAACACCTGGCCATAGTTCCTAAATTCAAGAAGTCGCGCACCGGTGGCCGCCGCTTCTCGGTCAACGCCTCTTCAAAATGGAACGCTCTCCCTCGCAACTTGCGTCTGGAACCCTGTCTCCCCCACTTTCGTAAAAAACTCAAAACCTTCCTTTTCCCCAAATAGCCCCCGCGGTCTTCCTCTCTAGGATCTCACAACTCGATAGCGCGGGGATGCCTTCGGGTCACCAGGCGCTCTACAAAACACAAAAATAAAATAAATAAATAAATCAGAACTGAAACCAGAAAAGACAGAAAGAAATCCTTCCCGTCTAACTGGGGATGAAGTCTAAACACAAGAGTAAAATCACCAAAATGGCAGGGGTAGCAAAAGTGACATCACATACCCATTAACCTTAATTACATCACAGGAAGCAACATCATAAGACCCCTGAATCTTTTCAGAAAGGCATATCACATGACCCCCAACATCCCAATTGAGGATCTGCATACTATCACAAAATAACATAATGTGCTGCTTTGCCTTACTTTTGCATCAAGTGGGCATTCTATGGCTTGGTCATATGGGAGGTGGGGGCGGGGGTTCCAATGCAACCACCTATGGATTTTGGCACAAATACCCATGAACAAACATTAGTAGGCAAGAATTTGCACCAAAATCTTAAGCCTCCTTGAGGCAGGTGTAACGCGGAGAATTTTTTTTATTTCTTCTTGTTTTTCTAGCTCTGCATGTTTGCCGCATTGTAAAGAGGAGAAAGCCTTAAAGCATAGTTTTTTTTACTGGCACATGGTTGCCAAAGTGTGCCATGGGACGCGAAGAGAAAAAATGCACCATATCTTTAGTGCAATGTTACCTTATGTCAAAGAACAGTACATCTGGGCTTCAAACTCCCTCACTACCTCTCACTTGACTGTCACTCGCACACATGCTTACACATACTGAAACATTGTCTTGCACATACAAACTCTCTCTCTCTTTCGCTTAAACACACACTAATCCGCAAGCATGCATACAACATACATTTAAAACCATTTTTACTTACCACAGCTGCCACCACAGGACCTAGTGTGCTCCATTTATTATTACTCTGGTAGTGAATAATAGATTATTCACAATTAGTATAACGAAAAACAGGCCGGCATGGGAATCTAAGGATTAAGGGCCACATGTAGAAAGGGTTTTTCTGGTCACAAACCCACCAATTGAAGGTGGGGGGGAGGGGATGGGCGGGGGCTATTTTGGAATTAGGATTTTTTTTTAAATTGGGTTAGAAAATATTACCAAACAGCAATTCAGAAGGGAGTGTAAAGGGCATCCCTTCAAAACTGTGATCCAGGAAGCTATGCAGCAATGGTTTGCGACCATAATTCCGATCACAAATCATTGATCAGATACAGACTCCTAAATTGGGGAGGTACGTTTCAAAAGGGAAAGAGTCTCCTTTGGGCCTATTCCCCTCTGGAAATCAGGGTGGCAACTTCGGGGGAAGTAGGAATGGACAACTTTCTTATCTCTTTGTGTTTGCTTTGTTCGCCCTTAGTTGGCAGGGTATGCCCAGACGTGAGTCCCTTGCTCACTTTGCCACTAGCTAGCCTGCCTGATGAAGGGTGTTTCCCCGAAACCGGTCCCAGGATGTTTCTTTCCGGTCCAGGGAATACCTGACTTGGCAGTCCGGGCTGGACTGTTCCCATGAGGAACAGGGCCAAAGGATCAAGACTGATTTGTATATGGATGGGTCTGAACTGGGGTGGCAAAGTGAGTTAAAGAACAATGATGGATTCAACCCAGATCTGTGACTGGGGGAGGGTGTCTGAAAAGTTTCAACACTCCGCCCATCATCTCCTTGCGTTTGCTTGAAAAAAATCCTATTGCATGAGCACTGGAGCTACGCAAATCGACAGAAAGGAGCAGCTCTTGTTCAAGGTATTTGTCACTTTTGTCTTTTAGCACAATTATGGACACAAGAACACACTTTGCAGCAAAAATATAGCACAACACACCAGATTTGTATTTCAGGTCATTTTTTCTAAAATGTAATGTGTTACGCAACGGAAAATGTTACAACTTTCTGTATACTGTACTAAATTTGCATTATGGCTGGGTCCAAACTGGAATGGCATGGTGAGCAAAAAAACGATGGATTTAGGCCCAGATCTCTGTACTGGGGTGAATGTATGACATTGTTCTGCATTCTGTCCATCAATTGTTCTTTTTACTGTACTAAATGTACCTTCCAGTCCTGTGCATGCCAGTGAACTTTTACTGATGCCAGATACTGGCCCAGCCTTACGGGCATCAAGTACCAAGCCAGACCCATTCCCACAGAGTATACATATGGTTTTCAAGACCTAGATACAACATCCTAAGAAGCAGTGGTTGTATTCCAGGCCCACCTCTGAGAAGTAATAAGAGATTGGCTCTTGAGAACAACTCATACCCATGGAATGGAAGATTCAATGGACCAGCCCAACCCCTTGGAAGCAAAGAGAGCTGTGCTCTGGGGGACAGCCCCTTTCCAGAGACCAGCAGGCATCCATGGTTACCTGAGCTCTATCACCACTGAGCAGCAGGTACGTGCAGGTAGCCAGATAAGCTGTTGTGTCTCTCATTATAGTGTGTATTAGCATTACTTTGTTAATTGGCTTAAATGTGCTTGTGGTAATATGAACTCATTGCATTCCAAATGCAATGAGGTGGTGGAATGTAGGGACGGTTGGAAGAGAAGTGAGTTGACTGTTGAAACCACTGAAGGAGCCGGTTGGGGTGTTGACAAAGATACTCATACCCACTACAAATCGCGCTGAGGCGCCTTTCCAACATCTTACATTAGAGACGAGCTGAGGGGCAATTACCTCACTTCTACACCCCAGCGTAGAAGAATAAAAGAAGTTTCGGAATTTGGTTTGGGGAACAACCTTTAAGGTTTGTACAGACCATAAACCTTTGAGAGAGGTTTGCATGAGAAAAGGGGTAGATTCTATTTCTTCTAGGATGAGGAGGTGGATCATATCTTTACAGGATTTACGTTTTGGCGTGGAATATCTACCGGGGAATCAGTCAGCAGTTTGGTTGTCCAATTTGGCAGAGAGGAAATGTGAGGCAAAGGTAAGCGATGGAGAGCAAAATGATTTGACTGAGAAGATAAATGTATGTGAAATAACAAATGGAGCTGTAACAGAAGAGAAATGGAAGGCAGAAATGTGTAAAGATGACATGTTGTGCAAAGTTGGGATGCGGCTGACACAAAAAACATTCATTCCCTATATAAATCCTAGTCACTGATAAAGGATGAACTAGCGGTTGACAAGGGTGTATTGTTGAGAGGCGCTAGACGTACTTTTCCTAATTCATTCAGCTGTAAAGTAGTTGCTTTAGTTCATAAAGGTCACATGGGAATTGTAAAGACAAAGGAGAGGCTTAGACTGAATTTTTGGTGGACTGCTATGGCTATTTAAATTGAGCGTGTTGTATGAGAGTGCATAGATTGCAACAACAGTGACAACATTTTAAATACAAGACAAATACCAATGGTGCCTAGGAAACGTCAGAGTCCTCCACATGATGAGGTAGCCATAGATATTATAGGGCCTTTGAAACAAAAACATCACAAGCATTTGCTAACTTTTTTGCTAGATCTTTACTCTCGATGGGCTGAGGTGGCTGAGTTTTCCCAATAGTATTCTGTCTGACCATGGGCCACAGTTTTGCTCAAGACAATTTGAAAAGTTTGTGAGAGTCTGGAATTACACATAAGAACAGCTCTATTGCCCATCCAGAAACAAATGAAGCTATTAAGAGGTTGAACAAAATATTGAAAGAAAGTATTCAATCGGCTATAGGTATATGTTGGAGACAGACACTGTAAGAGAAAAACAATGCATACAGAATGACTCCCACACTTCATGATAAAACCCCTTTTGAATTATTCAAAGGAAGAGCTCCCAATATGTTAATTTGTCCAGTGGTGATGAGTTGGGATAAGGGGTGAAATGTAATGGTTGGGTTGATTGGAGGGAAAAAAAGATTGATCTTCAAAAGAAACGTAAATGTTGTTTTGACAAAAGGAAAAATGCGCGTAAAAGGTCTATTTAGATTGGTAGGTAATCTGGTACAAAATCAGAGCACCTGTGAGTTGTGCAGGTGGTCCAAATTTACTTAAGTTGTTGAAGTGAAAAGGTTACTTAAAAAAGCTGTAAAAACAGATGATGGTAGAGGGTGGAACTTTTTTTATAATATAAGACATGCATTATGTAATTAGACTGGCTGGTCATGTGTGGTATACCTACTAGAAATAATGGACAGAACCAAGGCCACAGTATATTGAGTATATTGGTGCGAAGCCAAAATGGATTTGTAAGAACAATAACATGACTGGGTACCACTCCAAGAACCAAAAAAAAGAGCCAAAAAAAGAGGAAGGGCAACAACCCCTCCCAAGGGTGGAGAGCCCCAGAAACGCGAAAGTAGCGAAGTCATGAGGTAGGGGGATGCGTGGTTTACAAATGTTTGAATGTGGTCCCAGATGTTTTGGGATCGGCTGGTAGTGAGGCAGCACGGAGTAATACAGATCCAATTGCTCATCGCAATGGGCCAGATTTACCATCTACTCACCTATTCCCTCATATGCAGGCAACACGACATTTAGGGTTGACCAATGCCAAGGCAATAAGCTTTTTATTGTCATCTGGTAAGTCGGTCAGGTGACAAAGGAGCGCCAGACCCGGCGATGGACGCAATTGTGCCTGCAGCATGTCTGAGAGAGTGTAAAAGACAGCAGACCAGTGTACCACAATGGATGGGCAAAGTCAGGCTAAATGCAGGAAATCAGCCCACCCCGTGACATCTAGCATATTCGTCATGGTCCCTAAGTTTATATTTCTAGAGCTTGGACAGGGTGTAATTGATTTTGATGTATATAATGGACCTGTATAATTCGGGGGCAGAAGGTGAGCAGACCCAGTTCAGCTCAATCCCAGGGGAGCAGCATGTGAACAGACTTATCCCAGAGGGGCAGCAGGTGACCAGACCCACCTCGGTCCAATCCCAACGGGGATAGATGGTGACCTGACCCAATGCATCCCAATCCCAAGGAAGCAGCAGGTGACCAGACCTATCCCAGGGAGCAGAAGGTGACAAGGCCCAGCTCGGCCCAGTCCCAGGGAAGTATCAGGAAATCAGACCCATGTCAGGGGAGTAGCAGGTGACCAGACCCACCTCAAACCAATCCCATGAGTGCAGCATGTGTTCAGAACCATACCAGAGGGGCAGTAGGGGACCAGACCCACCTCCGCCCAATCCCAAAGGGGGCAGAAGGTGGCAAGACCAATCTCAGCCCAATCCCAGTGCAGCAGCAGGTGCCCAGACCCACCTCAGCCCAATCCCAGTGCAGCAACAGGGGACCAGACCCACCTCAGCCCAATCCCAGGGATGCAACAGGTGACCAGACAGTTTAGCCCAATCCCAGGGGTGCAGCAGGTGACCAGGCGCATCCCAAGGAACAGCACGCTAAAGCCAACCCCAGGGGAGCAGAAGGTGACCAGACCCAGCTTCAGACCCATCTCAGGGGCAGCAGGTGACCAGACCCAGCTTCAGGCCCATCCCAGGGGGCAGCAGGTGACCAGACCCAGCTTCAGACCCATCCAGTAGTCAGCAGGTGACCAGACCCAGCTTCAGACCCATCCCAGGGGGCAGCAGGTGACCAGACCCAGCTTCAGACCCATCCCAGGGGGCAGCAGGTGACCAGACCCAGCTTCAGACCCATCCCAGGGGGCAGCAGGTGACCAGACCCAGCTTCAGACCCATCCCAGGGGGCAGCAGGTGACCAGACCCAGCTTCAGACCCATCCCAGGGGGCAGCAGGTGACCAGACCCAGCTTCAGACCCATCCCAGGGGGCAGCAGGTGACCAGACCCATCCCAGGGGGCAGCAGGTCACCAGACCCAGCTTCAGACCCATCTCAGGGGGCAGCAGGTGATCACTCCCATCCTGCAGCTTAGCAGGTGTCCAGGCCCAGCTCTAGGGGTGCAGCTAGCAGTGGCACCCGTGACTGAGACCCACCCCAAGCCGCGCAGCAGTGGTTGCAGAGTGGCCGTTACATTTCAGCCCGCCCCCGCAGAGGTGTGTCCGGGAGGTGTTGTCTAAGCCTGCCCGCTAGGGGGCGACAAGGAGGTCCAAGAGAGCTGCCCTCCCCGGCTCGGACAGCTGTCCGCGGGGGCAGCCGGGCTCGCACTCACCGCGCTCGGGGCCTCCAGAGTTGGAGGAGGAGAGGAGGGACTTCCAGGCAGGAGGCAGGCCTCACCCGGGTACACAGGAGGGCACTCTGCAGCGGCAGCACAGGGGAACCTAGGCCCATGCAGCCATACAACAGGACGTGACGTGTAGTGACGGAGGTAGAGGCCGAGTGGCTCTTGGCGGCTGATGTTCCACAGAAGCAATTGGGAGAATGCGAGGCATGCCTTGCCAAGAGTCTGTGTGTTTCCCGGCTGCCTCTGGGCCGTCTCCTGCTGTCTGCCCACAGAGTAATAAACATTTTTTGCAAATACTAGAATGGTTATACAATAAACAGCATTGTGTGTGTACCGCCTACTACAGTGAAGTGTCAAAGTAGGTAATACGCAAGGCCAATTGAGTTTATATAAGTGATTTATTATAATTATAAAGACCCGCGGGTGCAGGACTGTTGAGGCAAACAGCTGGGGCTAGAATGACAACTGAATACAACGGAGACTGATAAATACGGTGACGTAGGCACCCGATGTCCAATGAGCAAGGGAATAGGAAGAGAATACAAGGAAAAGCTGGAACGCCAACCTTACAAATATAACGTGAACATTACATGTTACAACATCTCCCTTCCATCAAAAAGAGTGAATGAAATTAATACATTATAAAATCTCTAAACTTATTAGGCATCTGCACCACTCTTCCTGAACTAGTACTAGCAGAATCAACAGTGTTAGGATAAAACAATAACTCCTGCTCATCCTGCAAACTTTCACTTTCATTGGACATATTTACAGCAGAACTTTGGGAATTCAAATCTTGAAAGTTAGAAGAGGCACCTTTTAAACACAATTCTCTATTTGATCTTAATGCAACGTCAGCAGATTCTTTTCGCTGACACATTTCCCCATTGGGATTTGAACCGGGACACATTTCAGACTCTTTATCATTAACCTTATTCTCATCACTAGATGTCACCTCATACCAAAAACTATCAGAAAGTGATACAGTATTCTGATCTTTATAATCAGACATCAACTTCTTTTGAAAGTCTTTGATTTTGATTACATCACTTTTGTTCCTCCAACCCAATTCTGAAACACGAATTGCACCTCCTGATACCTCTACAACTTCACTAGGATCAAAGAATTTAGAATCTCCTTTCTGTTTTACAAATGGTTTTTTCACTAAGACCCAATCCCCTACAACAATGTCTTTATGAACAGCTTTATGCGTGTCATCATAGTATTTCTTGGATTTTAGTTGTTGCTTGCAGATAGAACTCTTGACTTTTAGACTATCATCATCCACAACTGTAAAGTCACTTTTCCCTTTTTGATGTACAGAAAACTTGGGTGATATAGTTGTGACGGCTTGTCTACCTCTCATAAGAAAGAAAGGAGAGAAATTGGTAACGTTATTGACAGTTCTGTTATACATATCCACTCTATCTTGAGTGAATTCAACAACTGATAGATTGTTTGCTAGGGCCATTTGAATACCATCTTTAATGAACCTGTTGACACGTTCAACTTGCCCATTGGATCTGGGGGAGTACAAAGGAGTCTTTTCTTGTGAAATTCGATTTTTCTTCAAAAATGTCATCATCAATTCTGATGTCAACTGTTTACCATTATCTGACACCAAAATTTGAGGTAAACCTTCGATAGTAAAAAGATGTTCTAAAAATTGAATAACACTCTTAGAATCTATATTGGGAACAAACTTGAAGTAGACCCATTTGCTGTAATAATCACAAACTACCATTAAAAACTTACATGAACTTTCTAAAGCATAAAAAGGGCCAGAGAAATCTATGGCAATTTTATTCCAAGAAGAAGATGGTATGTCCACTAATTGCAACTCCTGAACTCTGGACTTCCAACGTTTGTCGGAATTCAAACATGTGGCACAAGATTCTA
The DNA here is from genome assembly GCF_964261635.1 of Lissotriton helveticus. Lineage (NCBI taxonomy): Eukaryota > Metazoa > Chordata > Amphibia > Caudata > Salamandridae > Lissotriton > Lissotriton helveticus. The sequence goes on along the minus strand of NC_136072.1, from coordinate 1,133,722,539 downwards.
CAAATGAATTAACCTCAGAGTCCAAACCTGGCCACCAATAATATTGTTTAAGGGCTTTCTTGGTTAATGTAGATCCAAGGTGAGTTCTGTGAGCCTTTTGCAAAAGAATTCGTCTTACCTTAGGGGGGGGTACCAACAATTCACCTCTCATTATGAACCCGTCCTCGATGCTTAGATCATCTGCCACTTGTGCATACGTTCTCAGATCTGAACTCAAATTTCTTACAGGGGGCCAGCTACTGGAAATAAATAATTTGACTTTACTTAATACAGGGTCATCATTAAGCTGCGAAACCCAATCAGATTCCTCACAAATACTGGTAAATAGATTGCTACTGTTTACAAAAGAAACAACACATTCAGTGTCATCATTTTCCTTACACTCATCAACTTCAAGTGGAAGGCGTGATAAACAATCAGCTCTCACATTGCATTTTCCAGAAATATGTTTGATAGTGAAGTTATACTCTTGTAATTTTGACAGAATCCTGATTAATCTAGATGAAATTTTTCCATTCCCTCTGCCACAACCATCCATAAGAAAAGTGAGAGGCTTATGGTCTGTAACCAAGTCAAAACTTTTGCCCCATAAATACATTCTTAGTTTCTCAACTGCCCAGACACAAGCCAATGCTTCTCTTTCTATGGTGCTGTAGTGTCTTTCGGTTTCCTGTAACCTCCTAGAAATAAAAGCGATAGTATGACTTTCATTGCCAACCCTTTGTGAGAATACTGCTCCAATACCCACTGAACTAGCATCCACGGTTACAACATTATGACCTTCAGGATTGAATGGTTTCAAAGTTGGAGCATTAAGAATTGCATTTTTAATCATTTTAAAAGACTTATCTTGTTCTTCACCCCACAAAAATTTCTCACCTTTGCGCAACAATACACGTAGAGGTTCAACTATACCAGAGTAATTATCCACAAACCGCGAATAATATTCGCTAAGACCTAGAAATGATCTAAGAGCATCCTTATCGCATGGCCTTGGAGCATCAGTAATAGCTTTAACTAAATCAAGTTTGGGCCTAATACCTTCACAGCTTAACACGTGGCCTAAATATTCAACCTCCTCTTTTAAAAATTTACACTTGTCTTTAGATACAGTCATCCCTCTATTGAACAATTTACTTAAAACAGTATTCAATATTTCATTATGTTTTTCAACTGTTTTCGCATGTATAAGAACATCATCTTGGAATTTTTGTACTCCGTCAACTCCACTTAAAATAGCTTCCATCAATTTCTGGAATACACTGGCCGAAGAAGCCAACCCAAATGGGAGTCTTTTAAATCTGAAAGCACCCAAAGGAGTGATGAATGTGGTCAACTCCCTTGACACTTCTGATAACTGCACCTGATGATATGCAGACTTGAGGTCAATAATTGAAAAATATTTTGATCCACTAGTGGCTGCCAAAATCTCCTGTATATTTGGCAGAGGGAAACAATCAACAACAATATTTTTATTTAACGACCTCAAATCTGCACATAAACGAATTTCGCCATTTCTCTTTTTAATTAAAACAATAGCCGAAATCCATTCTGAGGAATTTGTTGGCTCAATTACATCTTCCTCGACCAGCTTGTTTAAGAGTTGTTGCAAATCAGATTTTACTGATAAAGGAACTGCCCTTACTTTATGTTTAACTGGTATTGCACCTTTCTTCAACTTAATTTCATGTTCGAAACCTTTAACACAACCAATTCTATTGTCAAACAAAGACTCATATTTGTTAAGAATATTATCCAAATCATCACTTACCACCGGACTTACCAAAGAAATAGAAGCTTGTACAAAATTCTCATCCAGAACAATAGGGTCCTCCGCACCTGGTTTAAGAATAATGCCCAGCTTAGCTAAATCCTTCCAACCTACGATGTCTTTTCCCTTTTCAGCCACATATATTTTGGTGGAAATTATCCTGCCTTTTATATTTAACAAGTCATAAAAATACCCGTATGCATTAATGTCAGACTCTCCGAATGCTTTGGCATATATATCAGTAGCAAACAGGTCTGTATCAGGCCAATATTTAGCGTATTTCACATCTGAAATGATAGTGATCGGAGATCCTGAATCTGCCATAATCTTTAACTCTACATCTCCAATGTGTGCCACACCTAATGGACCCTTAATATTTCCCGATTGGTCATCAATAGACAGAACAATATTGGCACACATATCCTCCTCAAAGTCATTAACATAACTTACTTTCACTTTCTGGAATCTTTGAGATCTGGAATTATTACAACATGAAGCGAAATGGCCAATTTTCATACATTTAGTGCACTTTCTACCTTGTGCTGGACATCCTTGAAAATCAGCTTTATGGTTCTTTGACCCACATCTATAACATATAATAACATTTGAATCAGTTCCCTTCCCATCTCTATTTCTTTTCTCATAAACAGGGTACTTTTGTTTTAAATCATTAACAACATACACATCAGCCCTTGAGTTTGAGGAAGCAGATAAAACTTTAGATGTCTGAAGAGATCTCTCAATCCCTTTGGCAATATCAATTGCCTCTTGTAAAGCAGGATTTTTACAAGACAACAGCCTCTCTTGAATTTTCTTTTCATGACAGTGAAACACGAACTGATCCCTAATATATATATCTACCATGTCATTATATTCGCATTTAGTTGCTAGAACACGCAAAGCACCAATATACTCCTCAACAGATTCATTCTCCTGTTGTTTACGCATAGTGAAATGATGACGTCCAATCATAATATTAGGCTCCTCTCCAAACTGCCTTTCCAAACGTTTGAGCGCCTCTTGGTATTCATCTAATGGTATAAACTGTCCCGGGGGTGGCTCATACTCAGGCAAACTATCGAAAATTTCTTGACCACTTGCTCCTAATAATCCAAACAAAATTGCCACCTTCCTCTCCGGATCATAATTCTTACCATCAATTGCGATTAAATAACTCTCAAAAGCCCTCAACCAGTTCTTCCATTTCATGCTTGGTTTCCCTGGATCATTCAAGAAAGGAGCTGGAGCACATATATTTGAATTTGAAGCCATTTCTGGAAGTTTATCTTGAACCTCTTTCTTAATAAGAAACGCTATTTTCAAAACTTACTATTACTCTAAAAAAATATATATTTTTTTTTTTTTTATATAAACCACTCACTAATTTCACAAAAATGATAATAAATATTCTAAATGTTAAGTTTATATTCATGAAAGAATGCTTATTGAAAAGAGAAATTCTAAACAGGTAAGATCCGTTTTTCTTTCAACAAGTAACCTAGATTCCTCTCATGAATAACGATGTTCTGAGAGAAAAATAACCTTTTTAGAAAACAAAATGGAGTCACGCTCCAAAGCGTAGGCTACGCGATGACATCAGCAAACAGCCCCAATGTCAGTTACAGCTGACAGGAATGCCTGGCCGATACACTGAACTGAAAATTCCAACGGCCGACGTTGAAATAGATCTGACCGTTGACAGTTCACAGCTGAGGAGAATGCTACTTGCTTCCTCGAAAACGCTGTCGAATATGAGAAATTCAGCACATCAGCACATGAAAGAAAATAGATGAAAGAATGAATTAGCGCTAGAAAAATCCTTAGGCAAAAATCGAAATATCGTAACTTGCCTTAAAGTAAATCTTAGAAGGTCGCCGAGTCTTGAGTCAAAGGAACCTCTTCCGCTTCCTAACTCGTACTCATATGAAAATTAAAAAAAATTAATTAGCATTGAATAACACGCCCCGAACAAAGAAATCTGAATAACTTGCCTCGAAAAGAATATTTTGAAGAAATGAGACGATCCTCTGTCACACACCGGCGGGTCTTGAACTTTTTTCGTATCCCGTCCTCGTCGCCATCTGAAGTGTCAAAGTAGGTAATACGCAAGGCCAATTGAGTTTATATAAGTGATTTATTATAATTATAAAGACCCGCGGGTGCAGGACTGTTGAGGCAAACAGCTGGGGCTAGAATGACAACTGAATACAACGGAGACTGATAAATACGGTGACGTAGGCACCCGATGTCCAATGAGCAAGGGAATAGGAAGAGAATACAAGGAAAAGCTGGAACGCCAACCTTACAAATATAACGTGAACATTACATGTTACAACATACAGTTAGCATCTTTGAGCTGACGTCACTAGAGCCCGCCCGCTTCGAGTAGCGTGGGTCTCAGCGGACTTCTCGTCTCTTTGGCCAATGAACAACCTGCGAGCTCTCCCTTCAACCAATCCTGACCCACTAGGAAGGTTCTCAGGCCTCGTTACCAATGAACAAGTGATAAGATCTTCCCAGCCAATCACGTGTCGGGAGGTCCTGACCAGTACAACGTTACCTGTCCTCCAGCTAGTAATCACGTGCTTTTTGTGTTCCTAAATCCTTGTGCTCTTCGTGCACGCCTCGCAGGGTATATATAATAAGTCGTCTAAGACGGAGTAATGATGAGATTTCAGCCTCACATAATGGACTATACACTAAGGCAAATCCTCTCAAATGGTCGCCCGAATGTTTCACGTGATATCAAGCACAAATTCCTCTAACAAAAGATTAAAACAAGAATATAGTACCACAAGTATATGTAGTAGACCTTTGTACTCTCTACCATTCCTATGTGACTCTTAGAGTTTATCCATTTGTATCTCTTCCTTCAGTGACTTTACAACTTGTACATTTGCAATTTTTTCTGTTTGTGTCTCTTCCTTGTGTGACTTTACAACTTGTACATTTGCAATTTTTTCTGTTTGTATCTTTTATGTAAATCATGTAATCCTAAATCCTTATGTATTGCAACTGGTACTTTTGTAAAGCGCTCTGACACCTTCAGGTAATATTCGCGCTATATAAAATCGCATTAAATAAAATAAATCTCCCCCCGAAATAACACACCATCTAAGTTACTGCCATGCACTATTTGTTGTACTCGCGTCTGATCTGAATCAAAACTTAAATTTATACATGATGCCCCGGTCAGGCTTCTGCCATACAATCCCAAATGAATCAGTATTTCTACACATCTCCGTTTACATGGCTCTCTGTTCAAAAACACTGCCTATTCAAAGCCTCATGCTTCTGCCATAAGGATATTTTTAAATATCTTCAGCCTATATTTACTCGCAGTTTGTGATCTACAACCTTTGCAAGAATGCTACGCTCTTCCACAGTTAACCTGGTTTCTGTTCCCGAGGCCTTTGGAGCACATTTGGGAGGCAGCTCTTCTCTTGTCTGCACAACTGTGGGCTGGAACCATTTGCCATTAGCCATTCATCCAGAACCGCACCTTCCTTGTAGCATGCATTAAAAAATTAAAATACAAACACACAGCCTCACCTCGCCTTATTCATACATTAAGCAGGTTTTAAAGAGGAATGTTCAGTCAGCCTCCAGGAGCTGACTCACCAGCCTGCCCAGGGCCTCATCATAGCATTGAGGATGGAGCGTTTTGCCTTAGGTTTTCACAATTCTGTATATGCCAAGTAAAAAAAGGGATTCTAAAAATAATTACAATGGGAATCTGTTCATCTCCTCCTGCTCTCCCTTGGAGAAATACAAATTGAAGTTTCAGAAGGGAAAGTTTGGGGGAAAAGAAGCTCTTTTAAGACTGATTCTGATCTCAAGCGGTAGAGTAAATGTAAATGTATTTGACTTATATAGCGCACGAATCACGCGAAGGTCTCAAGGCGCTTGCTTAGGGAACCCGTCCTGGTATTCCCCTGTGAGATACCCCGGCAGGGTATCCACAAGGTGAAAGCCAGGCATCCCGCCGCGAGGGGCCGTAGTGGAGATTAAGCAAGCTATTGCCCAGAGTCGCAGAGTGTGACCCCGTGAGTCGAGTAGGCACCGGAGCGAGAATTGTCGAGTCCGTGGAATTTTGAGCCCAAGACCCGCCGAGGCGGGGAATCGAACCCTGGTCCACGGCCGATCTCAGCTTCCGGGTTTGCCGCCTCTAACCACTGAGCCACGCTGAGTGTCACTCCCCCTTACACCATGTCTATCATTCAAATAAGACAATGTTTTTGTGGTCTTAGAGGATATATTGTTGTAGATATTTATGGAGTAAATTCACATTTCGGAGGCCTAACCAATTTATTGATTTAAGATTTCTAATTCAGGATTAAGCAAAAAACATAGGCCATCACATGTTTCGCGACTTACAACGTTAGTACGGTGCTTCTTCAGGGCCTGTTCATTATATAATCAAGATCAGAATTAATTACAAAAGGCCAGATGTCACATATTTAGTACCAATCAACATCAGACTAAGGGGAAAGCAGAAAAGAGAAAATAATAAAGATTGTTAGGAATGATAACATAGAAGATGAACAAAACATTTTGGTTTTACATTTATGAAATGAAAGAACATATTTGTAAAGAAAACGTCCAAACGTTTGCAAGACAAACTCAGTTCTCAAAAGCCAAGAGATATTACGCACAAAAATGTAACTAAAAGACTAGCAAATGTACAGAATACGTAAATATCATATAAAAAAATTATGAAATTAAATCAGTTGTGGCCAGATTCCCTTCTAGTAGCTGAAAAAAAACACATAGTGTTGCTATGCACTCAAAGTTGTATTGCACATATTTATAATCATATTTGTATTGCACATATTTATAATCATATTGATGAAATTATCAACATTAGTTAACATTATAATCCTACAATTCAAATAAAAACAAGCCATGCATACCTCACAAGTTAAAATCGCAATATTGATGAGCCCAATTATTTCATATAAGGCCTTTCAATAAATGATGAAGTGAGCCGCACATAATAAATAGAATACTATGGTAAAGTATGAAGTGGCATTTCAATTTTTTTTTTTAAGTTCATGTATTAGATCGGAGACACACTCTGGGCTAGGATCTTCATACCTGCTATTACATATCTTTAGTGATGGTGTGATTGTATGATAGTGTATTAATCAATTCAAAATGGACGTATTTAATCCTGTTGATGTTAAATACCGTGAAAGGGAAAATCAACATAAACAGAACACCCAATGTTATTTAGGCACAATTTAAAAAAAGTTTTAATCCTTGATATTGTCAATTCCTGTAACTATTATATTATGTGTTTATAACATTCTCACACTGTTGTCTATTCTGTATGTTGCCGATTATTACTTTGATAATTTCATACTATTTATGAGTTGGAGAACGAAAGTATAAAGCTAAAAAATCTGATATATAATACCAGGTAGCCGGTTCTTTGCTGCCTAATTCCTAACTAGACTTGTGAGCACTGCCTGATAAATTGTATCAGACGGGAGTGCGATAAACAATGTTGTCCAAGATATTTATGAAGTTGAAGGGAGGGGGAGGTAAAACAAATACCCTGTAAGATAAAAAAAATTAAGCCCTTAACAATGCATTCCTTAATTTTAGTAGCACATTTGATCACCACACTTTACAAAAAGATGCTTAGGTACATCTGTAGGGCATCCGCCTTTTCAGCATGGTCACCCCGTATTTTTTGCCATTTTATGGACTATATATTTTTGTTGGCTGTAAAACTCTGTGCATTTTAACCACTGCTAATCAGTGGTAAAAGGCATATTCTCCTTCTTTGAACATGGTGAAATTGGTAAACTCCTAATTGGTATATTTCACTTACATACAAGTACCTGGTATATGGTACAATGTGGCATTGTAAAACATGGCTTCAGACTTACTATTGAAGCCTGACTGCCAGTTTAAACACTGCAATTTGACCGGTTAAAATATACTGTTTTGACATATCAAAGCTGCCATTTTAAATAGTAATGTCACCCATTTGTAGGCCTTGTAGTCCACAAGGTAGGATGCATGGTGTTTAAAGGCTGAACATGTAGAAATTTAATGTTAACATGTCCTTACAGTGACTATCACCCAACAGCAATTTTTCACTGTTGCAGGCCTACTGGCCTATGTAGAAAACCAGAGTACAGATTAAAATCCTAATAATCTGTATCAGGAATAGGACTAGCTAGAAAAATAATTAAACAAGTATTTTCTATAGCTATTAAAAATCCAATTCAACGTTGAAGCTGGACTTTTATTAAATATTAAGGAAAATAATTTGTTTAAATTTACCTTTTCCCTATCTGAAGTTCCTGGAAGTTAATTTGCTCTTAAACTTCTCCCAGGCCGGGATTAGCATTTGAAAATATTTGTAAAAGGTGTGAAATGCTTCCTATGAGCAAACAATAGGCTAACTTGAATGAGTAGAGGTGACTTCCTGTACCTCACTGAATATGCAGGATGGGGAATGTGAGCATCCTTTTTGTCATTACAGCAACAGATCCTGCTTTAATTTTAAATCCTGATTGACAGGTCTGCTGGGTTTATATGTAACACGGGTCGCTTGAAAAGAAGGGAAGTAGGATGCCAAAACAATTCTTGTGTATCCTCAGTCTGGTTCCTGGAAAATCCTAATTTTGTTTTACCAGACATCTTTGTCTGGGTTTATTGTGGGTACAATGGATGCTCCAACCTGGATTTTAGTGTTAGATGAAGGAAGACACTAGGATTACTATAGTACTTCCCACACACACCCAGCTCTAAGAGCCCCAGTTTAGTGTGGCAGAAGACATTTGCCATCTTGGAAATGCTCAAGGTTGTATGCACAAATATTGGTAGGATTTTAACAGATAGTGGAATTCTTCATCCAAATTAAAACGATATTTGAAAAAAACCTCATTTAAAGATCCAAAATCTTTCTGTCTCCTAATTTAAGTTCTTGGTTGTCACATCTTATGTTTTTTCAGATTCGTTCTATTGCTGCAAATGTAATGCCTCGTATTGAGGACTGGCATTCTGAATCCCTGATGTGACTTGACATTGGATATTTGTTGTTAGTGGTTGTAAAATCACTTATGTGTTCTTCCATCTTGCCTTAAAAGGTCTGATGGTAATCTGCAAGCATTTTCAAATTCGCGAAATAAATGATATACTTACAATAATTCCCGTTACAGCTTGAGAATTCTTTAATGGGGTACCATCTTTTGTTATCTAAATCCCCAGAATATTGTTTGCTTACCATTATTATATGAACAGCAGGCACAAGACCACCTTTTAAAAAGTGGTAAGTCTGTAATGGTTTTGTCATGAGATATTTTGGAAATATGCCAGGCTGCCACTTGGAGAAATAAAAGCTTTGAAAGATTTTCCACATTTAAACATAAAATTAGGTTTAGGCTTAACTCACAAGAGGGCGTGTATGTGTTAAGTCTAGGTAGAGTGCAGCACATAAATCCAAGCAAATACTCCCTGCTTCTACTCAGCGCTTGGACGCTTTCGGGCAGCAAACGCGCTTTACAAGTACTTTTACAATTACAATTACAATTACAACAATACAGTGCACCTACCCGACAAAGGGCTTTAAGTACACAACACGTTTATGTATGTATAGTATTCCCCTTCAATGGAAAGTAAATGAACATAATGCTGCACAATACCAAGCACAATATTTAATACAGAGTGATGCTACATTGAGCTTCAGATCCTACTAAGGAAAAGGTCAGTTTCTAGCATGGCCAATGGACACAGCCAATCAGATGTCAGACGTAATAGAGTTATAAAACCAAAACCGATGGTTGTAAAAGGTTCAAACACACAAGAGGTGATGGGAGGAGCGCTTGCAAATTGTCTAACCAATGGCAGTCAAGCATTCCAACTTATCGTTCTTTTGCTTACCATGCCATCTCAGTCCGGAACCAGCCATATGCAAATCAGCCGTGACTCTGCTCCACATGGGAACAGTCCATTCCAAACTGCCAGACCAGGTCCTCACCAAACTGGAACACAGGCAACCTAGGACAGGTTTTGCCCTTATCAAGGCTCATCTGCTACTTACAGCTTGGTTCCAGTGGCATAGTGAGCACGGGCCTCACATATGGGCATACCATTGCCACTTAGGCTGGTATATCAAGCATAAAAAAGGAGACGGGAGGAATGCCTGCAATTTGTTTGACCACTAGCAAATGCCAGGGGTACCGTCCCAACCATTGTTCTTTTGCTCACCATTTCACCTCAGTTTAGACCCAGCCATATGGAGATTAGCCTTGACCCTACTCTTCTTGGGAACAATTCAGCCTGAGCTGCCAGGACAGATCCTCGCCAAACTCGAAGTCTTGGTTGTAAAAGATTCCCTCCAAAATGGGATCCCTTTAATCTCTCAAGTTACTTTTAAAGGATGTAGACAAACCTAAGGAGCACTAGGTGCTGGAAAACAAGGGGCACTACCTCAGAGTACATACACAGACGCGGGGAGTATGGCGGAGGCTCTCTTACTTTGTGGGCGCCGACTTGCACAAATGGACAACTGCCCAAGAGTATATGGGGCTCAGAGTGGACCACAAAGATCCAAGCGGGTGTCTTGCCAACTAGGTTCTGACCCTCTGTGCCTGGCAAGGCCAAGGGAGCAACAACAACAAATGATAAAAGTAATAAGATTTGGTGTAAAGGGTGTGCTGAGTCAGCTGCACATCAACTACATGTTTCATCTTTCCGGCAGCCCCACTTTGCCATTGTTGTGGGGTTCAGCAGATGTTCATGAACAGTAGTGCAAGGCGAGCTCACACTAAGCCTGGACGCACCGCTAAAATATTTTGGTGAATTGCAGCAGCACAAATGAAATATATAATAAGCGCCGCAGCGCAGCGCTTCAATCCGGGACACACCCGATTGAATCGGAGAGAGTGCGCAGGGACAGGGGGTGTGGCTGGCTGGTCTGCTGCACAGCTTGAGTGACAGCAGGCCAGCAGCACTGTGCATGAGGATTGTTGGCTTGCACCTAGCCCGAGCATGCGCGCTGGTAACCTGAGTAATAGAGAGACCGAGGGGGTGCTGCTTTAGCCGGGCCGCAGCAGCCCCCGGGGTGCCAGGGCGAGTAGTTAGTGTGCCCCCTAGCCAATCCTGGTGCTGCATGCAGCACCAGGATTGGCTGGTCCCACCGCGCAGAAGGCCAGGCAATCCATCATTGGATGCCGCGCGTGGGTGGTGGCAGCCACACTGCATACGGCCAAACATTGTGTGACTTCATGTGAAGTAATGCAGTGATTGGCCATTTTGGGACGCGCGCGCTGCTGGTGGTGTGACGTTCCTAATGTCTCGTGCACAGGCAGCAGTCAGCAGACTGACTTCAGCCTCACCGTCGCGAGTCAGACACGTGTGCACTGCAGGGTTGTTGTCACAGTCACCCATGCACTGGACCTCGAGTCGTGGTCAGGCCTGCCTGCTGGTCGTGATAGTGTGCGAGCCTGCGAGGAAGTCTCCAGACCAAGCCCCAGAGCCTGATGGAACATTTCACACACTCTGAGGTGAACCACACGGTCCATTAAGGGGTCCTCGTAAGAAACGCGTGGGGGGGGGTGAACCCGTAGCCATGCCACCCTGGCGCCGGCAGTAGTGAGGGTTCTGCTCTGCTGTTGATGTGTGAGAATCACTCGCTTGCTGTGTTTACTTTTTGTCTTGTTTTATAAATGATTATGAGTCACGGGAGTCGGGTCGGGACCTCGTGGTCACTAGGCCTGCTTGTCGTGAATAGTGTGCGAGGGAGTCTCCAATGCTGTCCACAAGGTGCTAACAAGCACAAGTGCTGCCGTGGAGCCAGGGCATAGTTGAGGACACGTGGTGGTGGCTAGGGCCCAGATTATACAAGATCGCTCAATCGCGGCGGCGGTAACTCAACTAAACTTGAGATGTTTTTCTCTAGAATATAATTCATATATTTAACAAGGACCCCCTGAATACACAGAAATGTAGTTCCTAGACCAGGGAAAACAAATGAGTGATATGTATCAATCTAGGCAACAACCATAGTAGACATAGGAAGGGACTGAGCTACAACAATAGTTTTTTGTTGGAAAAAATATACAATTTTATTCAAAAATATTAACACAACTATAGATTCATGTTATACAGTCAATTTAAATTTTAAAAGTGGCAAATATACCACAATAAAACATTCAAAGCATAAAAAATTCACATTCAATTAAGTGTATGAATATACAAATAGAAAAATATATAGACAAGGTGGCAAATTATATCTCAGATATAATTTGCCACCTTGTCTATATAAAAAACTATTGTTGTAGCTCAGTCCCTTCCTATGTCTACTATGGTTGTTGCCTAGATTGATACATATCACTCATTTCTCCAGAATATTACAGGATATAAAGACATGGAGTCCATGTCTCTATATCCTGTAATATTCATGGAGTCTACTCTCCAAGCCCCAGAGCCTGAGGGAACATTTTTCACACTTTGAGGTGAATCGCATGGTCCAGCAATACAAGGGGTCCTGACTGAGTCGTGAGAAACGCGCGGGGGGGGGGCGAACCCGTAGCCATGCCACAGAGTCCACAGACGATTTCAAAAAAGAAAACAGGACCCCCAACCTCTGCAACTAAGAACACCCTGTCTCAAAGCAATGATGTCACAGTTTATTTTCTTACATTCAAGTAAATAGAGGGGAAATACAAATTGATATTAGCGGTGCGACAGTATGTTCTCTGGTCGGGAACACAACTTTGGGAGCCAGATGTCATTATTGCCTGCGTATATAAAATAAAATGATTTCGCATCTGGACACCAGGCTGCAATGTATTTTGGTAATAAAGCCTGTGAGTTGTCATTTGAGGTACTGAAGAGGAACACTAGGCATTTTTTAACTGAAGTGGAGACTCCCTTTACTTCCAACCTCTCCATGGCCCTTCTCTTTTCCGGCAATAGGGTGGGAACAACCCATATGTTTGTGGAAGTTCAGATCATTGGGGCAGCGGGGGGAAAGAGTAGAGGTCAGACAATGGTGAGTCCACACCCTCTTGTTACACTTACATAACACTGATCATGTTAGCAGAGTGATTGTTTGCCAATTTGCCATGACACATCATGTTCACAATATTCACCACAGACCGGGATGTGTCTGATGCAGAATGATGCCAGATTCTTGACTGCAAGTTTACAAAGTTATGACTCTTGTTAAGGGGTCTGTTGACAAATTTAATAACACCCTCGAGACCAGGAGAAGAACATTTGATATTTCTTACAAAAATTACTGGCATTCCTTCTCAATGAATAATTACCTATTCAACACTGTGTGCATTGCTTTATTTCGCAGGGATGGGTGTTTGTTTGTGGATGTTAGCGTGTGCGGGGCGTTTGGGGGGTGTGAGTGTGTGTGTGGATTGATGTGTGGGTGTGTGTGAGTCTATGTATGTGTGTGCGTGTGTATGTTTGTGTAGCTCTGACAAACTTTCTTTATTTCTCTCACTTCAACTCATTTCCCTCGTTTTTGTACCTCGTTTTCTCAGAAACTGCTCTTAGATGAATCACCAGTTTCAGGCGTGCTACCTAGCTACCATGTGTTTTGCTAATTGGAGAGGTGTTATTGAGATGCACCGCCTTTTGGTTTGTTGTGGTCCAGTCGAGACAGCCTTTGGATACCTATTTTTGGGGGAACCTCTGTGCATAGTCTTAACCATTTCCTTCAGGTGAACAGAGAGTGCCTCTGTTCACCTGAAGGAAATAGCAAATTGTAGTATAATTATTTTGAATCCGACTGTGGCCTTATATCTTTCTAGATTCTTACATGAAGGAGGAAGCAATCACCTGGAGTTTAACAATGAGGGAAGAGGATGTAGCCTTACAACCAGAGCAGTTGACCGCGAAGCAGGGGAACCGGTTTCGAGACTCTGCAACAACGCTCAACATCCTGTGGTTCTGGGCAAATCATTTAATCTCCCCGTGCCTAACAAAAATAAATGTGTCCATCTGTAATGAAACTGGTGCTCATGTAAAGCGCTCTGATACCCAATGTCTCAGGTCTAGTTAGCGTTATATGAAACAAGAAATAGAAACATCAGTTGTTGGCCTATATATGGAGGTGCGTTGAAAGTCTGGCAGAGCTAGCCTATGTTTTGTGGTCCCAGTAGTGAAATAGCAGCAGGCGGCAGCGCAGAAGGTTAATGTGCCTGCTGCAAAGAACATGTACCTGATGCAGATCACAAAATGCATATGATGTAAATAGGTCAGTGAGTCACTGCTTTTGTCAGAGAGATCCTTTTGTTACTTGCAGTTTGTAAGTTAAAATCCTAACATACAACAGCGAGCTATTAACTGTCATCTAAGAGCTGCATGCAAACTGCAAGGAAAGAATTGGAGCGTTATGTTTTTTTCCCACAGTCTTTGTTGGATTTCCCTAGTGTTTCAAAAATAAATTGTTATCTTTTCATTTTCAGCACCTGGTACAGCCTGACAACCTGAAACATTACCACATTTTGGGGCAATTTTTCGGCAAACAAGAAGAGGACCCCAACCTCCTTTGCTGCTCTTTCACCCCGGCTACTACCCAGCAAGCACCCGTGTTAAAGGTAAGGAAACTGATGCTATATTTTTTTACATGGGAGTTAGGGCTATGTATGTGGTCACTCTCAAGGCCCTCAAGCAGTGAGTGTTTCAGTGCCTCCAGCAACCACTATGGCACAGTGAGGCAGGAGGCAGTAAGGCTGTATTTTTAGCAGTCTTATAGTCTGAATTCAGAGCATCTGAGCGTAATAGGACGGAATGTATGAAGCTCTGTGGTTATACTGAATACGCAGCTACCTATGTTATGCCATCTATTAATGTAATAACTGCACTTTCACAATTGCTTTTTTAACCTTCCTGCTTTCTCAAATTTGCTTGAAAATGCACGATTTTTCTTCTCTTTTTTCAAAATTTTCTCGGGGGGGTAACCCCCCCCCCCAACCCCTATTATGGGGTTCGGGCTCGCTCGCTCGCAACGGTGCAGTATGCAAATCAGTTTGCGCCTCACCACTTTCAAATGTCACCAGCCGCCCCTGGTTGAGAGGTACAGAAGACTCAGCTATTCCAGGCTCTTTGTAACTGCCAGAGTCTAACTCAATGACAGCAGGACAGGGAAGCAGAGGTTCAGCAACTATTTGAGTTGGTCCCTGTCAGGAGGAAGTGGCCAGAAATCAGACGCCACTCTCTGATTACAGTCCTGCAACAAGTGTGCAAGCTGCATGCTGCCTGGCAGCTTCCAGTTGTATCCACAAGGAGGGGGCAGCTGGGAGAGATGCAATGGTTAATCACTTCCGGTTCAAAGTGCCAGCCAGATTATCTCTACCCTTTTGGGATTGCTGGAATCTCTGCCCAATTTCAGGAGCTCTATGATTCTTCCGGGTGCAGATCTTGCACATGTATTCTCTCCATAATATCTGGGACCATGGGGACAGCAGGAGAAAATACAGGGGGAGGAGGGTGGGAGGGGAGGGTCGAGGGATCGCCCTATTCAGACTGCACTCATCCTATATCGGACAAACTCCATCATTACATTATGATAAATGCTTGTGACCATTTATGGGTATCCTCCAACTTGGGCGCAGCGGTAATATTCGTGATCCCTTGTAATTAAAAACACACTGATGACATCTGCATTGACCTGCATCCAGCAAGACCGAATCCTGTCAAGACCACCTCAGCCTTTCATTCTTACGATGTTGGAGAATTAGGTATCAATTAAGGGTAACACTCAGTTTTTGAAAACAGAGAGATGTCAAAACTGTGGTGTAAAGAGCAAAACAAAAAATAAGTTAGTGTTACTGCATCAGACCAGAACTATTACTGATTTTTTTTAAACTGCTTTTATTGCATTTTACAGCTACGAAATATTCCCTTTAGACCACCACCCACAAAATTACGAATCCACAAATCTTACTGTGCTGTGGCCCACACAGTATGCAATAATGTGACCACCCTGCTCAGTACACAATGTTGACTCTGCTGCGATGAGACAGGGATTGGGGAGGTTATCGGCCCTAAGCAGTGGCAGAGGAGCGTCGCCCCACTGCTGAAAGGCAGCAAATGAAATATAAAATGATAATAAAACTGTTTTTGTAATCATTTTATTTTCACTTACTCGGCGGAGTCCACCACAAAGGGCCATGCTCTGCGTCAGCAGCAGCCAAGCCCAGGAAGGAGGAGTGGTAGTTGCACTGTAAGTGCGCATGTCAGTTTGACTGGCCATCTTAGGACAGCCAACCAACATGCACACTTACATTTCTCCAACCAGCTGTCTTGCACGGGTGCGAAGAAAGGCACAGGCTTCCATCACTGAGCAGCATTTCAGCGCATTCAGACCAATCCAGCTGCTTCTTCCATGCATGAGAGCAGCATCTGGATTGGGTGGGGAGGGAAGCAGAGAAGTCCTGCCCCAAGGTTTAGTGGCAGCAGCCGCCGCTGCCCCAAGGTTTAGTAGCAGCAGCAGCCACCACTGCCCTAAAGGCCCTCTGGGAGAGCAGAAAATGTATCATCCCCTCCAGTAACCGACCCAATAGTGTTCGGGGAAGAAGAACTATTACTGATTTTAAATTGAGAAACGACAAAGGCACTCTTGGTTGATGCAAGTATTATGAGCAATGTTCCAGACAAAATAGCATTTAGCCTGCTGGAGTGCTCCTCGTCGACTGAAAAAATGCTAACTTTTTGCCTTTCATACTAACTTAGGGCCGTCTCTAGGACTTGCTTTACCTCATCTTATCAAATTGGTGTTCTTGGCCAAAGCGATTGCTTGTTCCACCTCTGAAATATATTGTAGAAAATTTAGAAAGGAGATATGAGCTTCCTCATTAACTACTGTGTCCCAGGGGGTCTGTTCCAATGAGAGATCGACTGAGATATTGGTCTGTACGCCGTAATCTGTTCAGAAATGGGCCCCACGTCATTAAATTGAGGCACAGCCTTCCTGTCCCGATCAACTGGGTGATAGGCCTACCTTCCTATCTCAACTGGGACATGGGCCTGCCATTCAAATGGGGGGTGGGACTTACTTTCTTGTTCATCTGGGAGGTGGGCCCACCTCACCTGTTTTTAAGTGGAAGTTGACCTCCCCTACCCTCTCAGTTGGAACAAGCATTGGCAAAGCCAATAGATCTCTGCAATGCCAGAGCTATAAGGCCTTGTCAATGTGAATGTCTTTTAGCCATGTTGTGTAGCAGCACATCTGCTGTTCAGTTCAGCATGACTGAAAGTCACTGAAAGCCCAGAATCAAAGGATGCTGAGCAAATGCCGAGTCTCTTCGCTATGAAGTGGCCTGTGCTGGCCGCATCATGCCATTTTTTTCAATTACTTTCAGCCATCCTGAACAGCAGATGTGCTGCTAGACAACATGGCTAAAAGACATTCACATTGACAAGGCTAATAGCTCGGGCATTGCCAAGATCTATTGGCTTTGCCAATGCTTGTTGAAGTTGACAGGGTGTTGCTGAACAAATGTGGAAGTGAGAAACCGTTGAGGAGCTTTGAAGTGAAGCGAGGATGTGGTGTCACAGCCAGAGAAGCCAATAGGGGAACTGGGGAACCAGGTACGAATATCTGTGTGGGCTGAACACTTTATGATTTTAGACAAATCACTTATGCTTCCCACTGCGTACAACAATGAATGTGCCATTGTGTAATGTAACTAGTGAGGAGTTAAAGCGCTGCAGTACCATTAGCTGGTGGTAGCATTATGGCAAGATGGAGGACGTAACAAACGCTA
The DNA here is from genome assembly GCF_964261635.1 of Lissotriton helveticus. Taxonomy (NCBI): domain Eukaryota; kingdom Metazoa; phylum Chordata; class Amphibia; order Caudata; family Salamandridae; genus Lissotriton; species Lissotriton helveticus. The sequence continues at coordinate 1,133,705,019 of NC_136072.1, read as the reverse complement.
CAATACCAGCAGCGACAAGGGAGGTAGTCGGGAGACGGCTCAAGCAGGGAAACAGGAGGGGATGGGGAGATGGACAGGCAATGACGGGAGAGGGTGGGGGTAAGCAACAATGTAGGGGTGAAAAAAAGACCTTAATTGAAGCAGGATTAGCAACAGAAAAGAAATTGTCTATATGGAATGTAACTGGTGAGCACTTAGAGCGCTCCAATACCATTGGCTTGTGCTATGGCAAGACGGAGGACAAAAGGAACGCACCAATACCATCGGATCGTGCAAAAATATAAAATAAAGTGCTGTTCATGTTTTAACAACTTTTTAAGAAAAAATTATGTACATGCGCATGCATTTTAGTGGTACGTGTGTGTGTGTGTACAGGCGGGACAGTCTAAAAACACAAGTACTCCTATGGAGTGCATGAAAACAAAGTTGTGCAAACCGGGAGCAGTGTAAGGAGACTTGGTCCATGCGCTAAGGGAGGGCCAAACACAAGAAGAGGGCATGCCGCCCGCATGCCACGACTAATGACATCAAAGAAAATTAGAGCGTTGCTGAAGTTTACCAATGGTAGGAGATGGGCAGCCTGTAAGCACACAGATAGACAGCAATATGTCTCTTCAAGACAGCGCATGCACTGTCATCTAGCCGAGACCTAAAAACAATAGATTTGGCACAGGCAAAACCTACTAGCTTTGCCAATGCTTGTTGTGCTTAGAAACAGGGAGATTAAGTGATTTATCTGCAATCACAAAATGTGGAACTGGGCCGAGGCTACAGAGATGATGTGGGGTCCTTTTGGGAAAGGATTTGGTGTAAGGGCCAGAGCTGCCTGCTATGAAGCTGATAAACTGGGTTGGAGTTTCAGCATCGGCTTAACATCCTTAATTTTGGGCTAATCTCTTAATTTCCCAGTGCCTACAAAAATAAATGTGTCCTAGTGTAAATGAACTGGTGCTAATGTAAATCACTCCAATACCTTAGGGTGGTATTGATGCTGTATGAAACTGCACAAAAAAAGTAACCGGTGCTAATGTAAAGCACCCAAATACCTTTGGGTGGTTTTGGCGCTATATAAAACTGCACACAAAAACAGAAAGAATCACAGTGTTGGGCTGGTTTACAGTAGTGAACATGAGGAAGTGCATCGCCAACCACATTAAAAGGACTAGTTTGCCATAGACACTGATGGGCAGGCAGACCTTTATGACATTTAGACTCAGCCTAATTCCTTTGAAGAGAATTCAAGTTAAGCAACAATGGTGCGCAGAAACACTTCACCGGTGAATGCGGAAAAAGTAATAATGTGTCCCGACGTGAGAAATTTGAAGAAATAGAGTCCCACCCTATGAAATGAGAAGCAACAAAATGAGACACAAACAGTTCAATTATTTCACACAGAGAATAGTGGGCATGCAATTACAGCAGAAGACACAGGTACTTTTGAAACTCTGACATGCCCTGTGATAATGCATACCTGATTCACTTGAGGTCTGATTTCCCAGTTATAAACACTATTCCCGAATGACTGCATGTGGTTTAAACATGCAAACACACCTTGTACCCACACGAGCTAGAAATAAACGGAGATCACATGTGGGGCAAGTAATAGCAGTTGTGCACACATACTTCAATCAGCTAGTCAGCTATATACTAACAAGACATTAAATGGCAGAACACCACTCACTAGAAGGAAACAGACTACAATGGGGTATTAAAGCAGTGGCGGGGTCAGGAGGGGGTGATCTGCGGATGGGGCAAGCACCGGGAGGTGCGCGGGAGCAAGCAGTGACGGAAGGGAAGAGGTGGGGGAAACGAAAAGCAGCAACCATGGGAGAAGTAGTGAGGTGATCTGTAGACTGGGCAAGCACCGGGAGGTGCGGGGAGCAAAGAGAGACAAGAGCGAAGAGGTGGGGTAAATGAAAAGCAGCAACAAAGGAGAAAAGCAGTGATGGGCAGTGGGTGAACAGTGGACAGAGCATGAAGGTGGGTGAGAAGGAGCTGGTAAAAGCATGAGGACCTGTGTAGAGTGCTGGAAAAAAAAGCAAAAAGTAGGTCCTAAAATGTAATAAAAACGGAAGCAGTGGATGTTTACAAGTACTTGGTCCATGCGCATAGGGGGAGGGTTAAACACAAGAAGAGGCATGACCATGCATGCCAGGAACAAATGGTGACAAAGAATATGAAACAGACAATGGAAAGAGCAAAAGGGAGGCCTGTGGGCGGGCTGAAGCGCACAGATTAAACCTTGCATGCGCTCTCTAGCCAAGACCTAACATGGACAAAGAGCTGGGCACAGGTCCCATCTGCCACACTCCCTCTATAAACACAACTGACATAGCCAACTCATTTGAAGCTGGGGAACCAGGTTTGAGACTGGCGGGAGGCTCAAGCATCCTGTGATTCTGTTCAAATCACCTAATCTCCTTGTCCCTAAAAAAAGAAAAATGAATCTGTTTGTCTGTAATGCAACCGGTGCTCATGTAAAGTGCTCTGATACCTTCGAGTGAAGACCAAATGGATGCTCTTCAATGAATATGTGGATGAGAAGAGGCTGTACGGACACAGACCTCCCCTCCCACGGAGAGAAGAACAGAGGGTTATTTTCCGACACATATCCCAAAGAAGAGAATGAAGAGCGGGGCTGATGAACAACCATGGAATGTCATTTGGTTCAGGGGAGGATCTAAGGGTGTGTGTTGCCACTTACAGCACCCCTGGCATTTGGTAAATCAATGTCCATCCCTACAAAGGCCATACATGTGATCCTAAGAATTGACCAAGCAGAGGTGTTAGGGAAGGTCCCCACTCCAGTTCTCCCATCGGGGGGCCAAGCCCTTTGAGTCCAAAGGGTGTTGCGCATCTGGCGCTTAGCATGCTGTGATTTTTAAGCCACTGCTTACTATATAATAAACGTGAAACTACAAGTCCCAGAATGCAACTGTTGGTGGCTGTAGTGTCGCACGTGACCCAGGTGAAACATGGCCTGTCCGCCGGTGTAAGAACGCTGATGGAGACGTCTCTAACATGCCATTAACGCTCTCACGGCCGAGCACCGCTCTCCGCGAGGAAGCGCGCGGCCCTCCAGGGACCGGCTTCCATTACATGTGGACAGGCAGCACTCCGCGGCTTCCGCCCGGAGACCATGACCGCGCGCTGGGGGAGGGTCGCTGGGCTTTAAATGCCCGGCTCCATTAAGGATGCACGTGAGAGTGCCCTGCGCGTCCTTCCGGCCGATGAGAGAGAGAGAGAGAGAGGTCGATGCTCCCGCCCTCCATCAGGACCACTCGGGGCTGCGGTGCCTGGCTCTCCCGGCTGGCCGCCGCGCATCCTCGGTGACTCACTGCCCCGTCCCGGAGGTTTCCCTCAGCCACACGTGCCTCGTTTTAATTATTAGCATGGCCTCAAAGCACTGTCACGTGCTTAAGAGTGTAGATTTGCAAAATTAATGGTGGGTCCAAGCTCAAGTGATCTGTATTTTAATATCAATTGGCAAGAGTTGTAGGTGTGGCGGCCGTACCGATTTGTGATATGAATGCAATTTGATCTATTCCTAAGAATGAACAACAAAGATGCATTTAAACTTTGTTTTTTATCTAGTAACATTTGCTCTGCTTCCAAGACATCCGTCAATGTCAAACAATAAGGCCTGGCAAATGGCTGTTTCCTCTTTCAACATGGAGATTGGTGTTCACTTTCTCTAATTGTTTAAGCAAATTAATTTTGTAAAGTGAACTACGTGACGATCACAATAGATGTAGTTTTTCCCAACACACATTAACATTTAAATACCTGTAAATCAACTCTACAAATGTTGCATACTGCATCAGCAGTCCGGAAAGCACAAATCAAGCACCATTTTTTGAAATTCTGAAGTGCATTGGAAACAAAGATTTTCATAGGGCCTAAATAAATCCAGACATATATTTCACGAAACCCTATTTCCACACGTTATCGTTTGCGTGCTCTTTATCAATAAAAACTATATCTGAGCCAGTGATCGAAGTGCATTAAAAAAGTATTTAATTTAATTTAATTGTGGGTTTATATAGCGCTAGGAATCGACTCCCAGAGGAGTATCTCCACGCTTCGACCGCTGGGGAACCCGTCCTGGCTCACCCTGAGAGATGGTCCCAGATGGGTATCTCTAAGGTGCGACCAAGCATCCCCGGCGATCTGGGGGGGCCGTTGTGAAGATGAGGCAAGCTGATGCCCAGAGTTGCCGTGTGTGGTCTCTGACTAGAGTAGGCACCGAGGCGAGAATTATCGAGTCCGCTGACCCTGGTCCACGACCCTGCCGCGTTGGGAATCGAACCCTGGTCCCGGGCCGTTCTCTGCTTACGGGTCTGCCGCCTCTAACCAGTGAGCCACACTTCTCCAAATGTGATGCTGTGCACAGTGTGGGTGGGGTGAAAAAGCGTGGGGGGGGTAAAGGGGTGGCTATAAGAACCAAAATATCTAACTTTTTTCAGTCTTTCACCTTCATGGATGTACATATAAAATAACACATAGCTTAAATGTAAAATAAATGCAAGTTAAGTTCATCAATGGGAAATGTACTATCGTTGTTAACCCCTCCCATGCTCGTGACGGAACCGTTCCGTAACGAGCCTCGGGTGGGCTGTGCTGGTGACGGAACTGTTCCGTCACGGCCCGCTCGCCACGCCTGTGCGGCGCGAATTCCGCACCAGCGCTGACGTTCTAAAGAGCGGGCGGGGCCGTGACGAAACCGTTCCGTCACAAGCACAGCTCACCCGAGGGCCGTGACGGAGCGGTTCCGTCACGAGTAGGGGAGCGCCGCGCAGCCGCCTCCCCCTTAGCGCTGCGGCGGAATAGCCGCCGCAATGAAGGGGTTAATGAAACCTCTTTTAGAGATCTGTGTCTGTAACCGGAGAGACACAGAATTGAATCTTGTTTAGAGCAGTGGAATATAGGGGGTAACAGAGGCCCTTGCAGCTCAGAGGCCTGTGCTACACGCCTTTAAAAAGCACACACTTCACAGCTTAGCTGGGAACTCCTTTCTAAAACCATAAAAATAAAAAAAATCTGTGTCACCAGGAACTGTTATGTTATGTTACATGGGTATTTGTATTTCGCACGTACACCAAGAGGTTCCTTGGCGCTGTGGAATGTCAGGTGAGTGCAGTTTAAGCCGGAAGCAGCTAATTATAGGCCAAGATAAATAGCCAGGTCTTCGGTTGTTCTCTGAACCGCAGATAGTCTCCCTCAAGCCTGAGGAAAGCAGGGAACGCATTCCAGATCATCAGACCTAGGAAAGAGAACCAAGTCCCGCTGATGCGTTTACGCCAAATCCTAGGCACCGTCAAAAGGTTCTGGTGCGTGGATCTCAAAGACCGCTTGGGAAGGTGTTTATTAATCAGCAAGACAATAAATCTTGGGCCGGTGTCTTGGATTGCTTTGAAGAGTATGCAACCAGCTTTCAACAAGGCTTGTTGCTCCACTGGAAGCCAGTGGAGGTCTTTAAGCAGGGGGTGATATGGCAGCATCTATCATTGAGATACATGATTCTTGCTGCTTGGTTTTAGATCATCTGCAGATGATGTCTCTGCAATTGTGGGAGTGCAATGTAGAGGACAATCCCATAATCAATTTTGGAGAGAATCAGGGCTGTGGCAATTTGAGTGATGGCCTTCTTGCTCAAAAAGCGTCTGATCTTGCGCAGTTTGCGCAATTGGACAAAGCATGCCGATGTCACTGAGCCAATTTGGGTGTTCATGGAGAGATCCGCATCAATGTGAAGACCCAGACTTTTTATGGCTGGTTTTGGAGTGGGTGGCACACCTACTTCAGGGGGCCAATAGGAGGGAGTCCAGTAGTCAAGTTTACTGTGGGGAACGATGATCTCGGTCTTTTCTGAATTTAACTTTAATTGGTTTTCATTCATCCACGTTTTAACGTGCAGCGTAGACCTCCTAACGAAGTCCTTAGATTCTGTGGAGTTGTCAAGGGTGAAGATAAGCTGCATGTCGTCAGCGTAGTTGAAGATCTTTACACCCACCTGCCGTAGACCCGAAATCAGGGGACGTATATAGATGTTGAACAGAATTGGCGAAAGGGAGGAGCCCTGAGAAGTGCCACAGTTCAGATCTACCGTTCTGGACTTAAAGGGCGATAGCCACACTGACTGTTTACGGTCCTCCCAAAAGGAGCCGAACCAGTCAAGTGCTGAGCCCCCAGGACCCGATGCGGCATTGCGATCCAACAGAATTTTGTGGTTCACGGTCTCAAATGCCGCAAACAGGTCAAGGAGGATCAGGGCCTGAGTGTGATCCACATCGGCCTGTCCCTTGAGGTCGTCCAGTACTGATAGAATCACTGCTTCGGTGAAGTGCGCAGGACAAAAGCCTGCCTGATGGTTGTCCAGGAATTTAGTAGTCTCCAGAAAAGAGCTGAGGCAAGTGGCCACATAGGTCTCCAACACTTTCGCCGGGAATGGTAGAAGAGAAATAGGTCTATAGTTCTCCAGTATATTGGGATCTATGCCTTGCTTTTTTTGAAGTGGGATGACCACTGCTTCTTTGAAAGCAAGCGGTACAATGCCAAGGTACAATGAGAGGTTCAGAAATTTAAGAAAAATATCTGGGAAGGACTGATAGATTGCTTTTGAGACGTTAATAACACAGTCCTCCTTAGGGGAGCCCGATTTGACCTTAACTACGAGGTCTAAAAAGCATTTCTTATCCATCAAGGGGAGGGAGTTGAGAGAGCATAAATTAGGATGGTCCCTTAAAAAAAGGAGTTCAGGTCATTGGAAAGTTCCTGGCTAGGAACTGTCAAGTCATTCCATTAATCAAAGCCAATACCGGCTTACGAGCTACCTTCACATTTGCAGAGTGACCAGTTGTGCATATTTACATTTCTTAAAGCCAGCATACACCCTGGCTTGTTTAGCTATCTGCCCGCCTTCGGTTTAACAACACAGGAGACTCTCTGCCTTACACTGCAGCTGGAGCATTTCAGCTCTCGGAATTAACCATCCGAGACGATTCTCTTTTCACAGAAAGTAGGGACACTGTTTTCTTTAAATTATGAAAAGTATGGTCATGCCGTGCACCTCCCATCCTGCGCAATTCGACCACTGGTCTGAGCAAATTTAGTTGCCATTTCCATGGTCAAAAGTGAAGCTCCTCTGTTAAAATATTGCTACAGCCAAGCCCTGTGTCTCACAGAAGCTAGTTGACTGTAACATCTGAGAAGAAAAGGGTTAAATTTAAGCAGTGAGATGAAATCCAGCAGTGCAGAAGGGCCTGTCTAATGTTAAAAGAGGCAAAGCTGCTCATTTGCTCAGCACTGGTGCCAAGGGCCTTCGTGCAAGCAACGACACAAACCCACAGCAGTGGTGACAACGGCCCACATGAAAGCAAAGACACAGACCCACAGCAGTGGTGCCAAGGGCCCTCGTGCAAGCAAGCACACGGAGCCACAGCTGCCGTGCCAATGGCCCTCCTGCAAGCGAGGACACAGACCCACAGCAGCGATGCCAAGGCCCCTTGTGCAAGCAAGGACAAGGACCCACAGCAGTGGTGCCAAGGGCCCTTGTGCAAGCAAGGACACGGACCCACAGCAGCGATGCCAAGGCCCCTTGTGCAAGCAAGGACACGGACCCACAGCAGTGATGCCAAGGACCCTTGTGCAAGCAAGGACACAGACCCACAGCAGTGGTGCCAAGGGCCCTCGTGCAAGCAAGCACACGGAGCCACAGCAGCCGTGCCAATGGCCCTCGTGCAAGTGAGGACACGGACCCACAGCATTGATGCCAAGGACCCTTGTGCAAGCAAGGACACAGACCCACAGCAGTGGTGCCAAGGGCCCTCGTGCAAGCAAGCACACGGAGCCACAGCAGCCGTGCCAATGGCCCTCGTGCAAGCAAGGACATGGACCCACAGCAGTGGTGCCAAGGCCCCTTGTGCAAGCAACGACACAAACCCACAGCAGTGGTGACAATGGCCCACATGAGAGCAAAGACACAGACCCACAGCAGTGGTGCCAAGGGCCCTCGTGCAAGCAAGCACACGGAGCCACAGCAGCTGTGCCAATGGCCCTCATGCAAGCGAGGACACGGAAACACAGCAGTGGTGCCAAGGGCCCTTGTGCAAGCAAGGACACGGACCCACAGCAGTGGTGCCAAGGACCCTTGTGCAAGCAAGTACACAGACCCACAGCAGTGGTGCCAAGGTCCCTTGTGCAAGCAAGGACACAGACCCACAGCAGTGGTGCCATGGGCCCTCGTGCAAGTAAGGACAGAGACCCACAGCAGTGGTGCCAAGGGCCCTCGTGCAAGCAAGCACACGGAGCCACAGCAGCCGTGCCAATGGCCCTCGTGCAAGTGAGGACACGGACCCACAGCAGTGATGCCAAGGACCCTTGTGCAAGCAAGGACACAGACCCACAGCAGTGGTGCCAAGGGCCCTCGTGCAAGCAAGCACACGGAGCCACAGCAGCCGTGCCAATGGCCCTCGTGCAAGCAAGGACATGGACCCACAGCAGTGGTGCCAAGGCCCCTTGTGCAAGCAATGACACAAACCCACAGCAGTGGTGACAATGGCCCACATGAGAGCAAAGACACAGACCCACAGCAGTGGTGCCAAGGGCCCTCGTGCAAGCAGGCACACGGAGCCACAGCATCCGTGCCAATGGCCCTCATGCAAGCGAGGACACGGAAACACAGCAGTGGTGCCAAGGGCCCTTGTGCAAGCAAGGACACGGACCCACAGCAGTGGTGCCAAGGACCCTTGTGCAAGCAAGTACACAGACCCACAGAAGTGGTGCCAAGGTCCCTTGTGCAAGCAAGGACACAGACCCACAGCAGTGGTGCCATGGGCCCTCGTGCAAGTAAGGACAGAGACCCACAGCAGTGGTGCCAAGGTCCCTGGTGCAAGCAAGGACACAGACCCACAGAAGTGGGGGCCCTCGTGCAAGCAAGGGGACAGACCCACAGCAGTGGTGCCAAGGACCCTCGTACAAGGAAGGATATGGACCCACATCACTGGTGCCAAGGACCCTTGTGCAAGCAAGGACACAGACCCACAGCAGTGGTGCCAAAGGCCCTCGTGCAAGCAAGGACAAGGACCCACAGCAGTGGTGCCAAGGTCCCTCGTGCAAGCAAGGACACAGACCCACAGCAGTGGTGCCATGGGCCCTCGTGCAAGTAAGGACAGAGACCCACAGCAGTGGGGGCCTTTGTACAAGCAAGGGGACAGACCCACAGCAGTGGTGCCAAGGTCCCTGGTGCAAGCAAGGACACAGACCCACAGCAGTGGTGCCATGGGCCATTGGGAAAGCAAGGACACAGAGCCACAGCAGTGGTGCCAAGGGCCCTCGTGCAAGCAAGGACACCGACCCACAGCAGTGGGGGCCCTCCTGCAAGCAAGGGGACAGACCCACAGCAGTGGTGCCAAGGGCCCTCGTGCAAGGAAGGACATGGACCCACAGTAATGGTGTCAAGGGCCCTCTAGGAAACAATTAAATGTACCCACAACCCCTGGGTTTGGCAGTGAAAAACAGCTATAATTGGGGTGAATGGGTCTCTAGACCATTGGGCTCCGGTGCCACTGCACATATTGCACTGTTATATATCACACAGAGTACACCTGGCTGATTGTGAGAAACAAAAAGGAAGGAATAGAAGTGGTGTAATGTCAGGGCAAAAAGAAATCAACACAGAAAGGAAGATGGGTTATTAATGAACGAAAAAATATTAATGTCTATGGAAAAGCAATCCTAACCATAACCACCTAGTGACGATCACCACTGTGTAACATTATATGGCATTCCATCTAAATTAATCTTTTTCCCATGTGTATTTTGTAACCTTTTAAATGATGAGAGTAATGTCTGGTTAACTTCAATCCCTTGTTATGCGCAATAATCAGGAGTGGAGTAGAGGGGTGTGACTACCGTTTCTCAGGCCATGCCTCTTCGCCCGTCCTTTCTGCCGTGATGTTTGGCTCTTGAAGTGTCGTTGACATCCTAATATCGGCTGTCGACATTTGCTCTAGCATATAAAGCTTGCATTTGAACTGGACTAGGCGGGGAGCCCAACATACAGTCGTGGGGCTTATGAGATGGTTTTTGTAATACAATATTGACTGTTTTTGGAGAAATCTTTTGCTGTTTGCATTACTTTGCGTAATTGACGGTGCGCCCCCTCGGCCTAATCGACATCCTTGCTTTCTGTTTCTCCTCAATATCTATGACTTTGAGGGACGCTGCCTTAACCCTTGATTTCGAGCATTCCAGTTAACCGTGATATAGATGAGGAACGACAATTGGACCGTTGCTCTGGATATTCTTTCGACTCCTCCCCCTTTGCTGCGATTGAACTCTAGTAAGACGAAACGCGTTGGCTGTATCACTGTGAAATTTGATGTTTATGAAGCAATAGAAAATTGATGTTTTTAAAGCAATAGAAAATTGGAATAAAAAAAAAATAATATATTTGTGTAGTATACAGATTATACATTTGTTCTCTCAGTTTTTGTAATTAATGTGTGTGCACCTGTGCTTTTGTTTCAAAAAGTCCCTGTAAACATTTCAATTCATATCACTGTCCCAGTCCCTCACTCCCTTCCGAACACCGTGACCATCCCAGCCCTTGTAAGACATCCTCTCGGTGTCACACTCCCACCCCACCACACTTTTGCCCTGTCACTCTGCCAGACCCTATTACCTTCCTGACTTTGTCATACTCCCAGTCCCTGTCACCCTTCCCGCCCCTGTCAGACGCCTGTTCCCTCCTTGTTACATTCCAGGCCCTGTTACCTTCCAATCCTATCACTTCAACCCCCAGTACCTTTCTGATACCTTCAGTCCTTTGGAAGATCACGAGGCACTGCAGGTCATGTTTAGTCTGTACGTGAAGTTATGTGTGGGGGAGCTGGTACAGGAGTGGTTAAGGGTTTTGAGAGTTAGGACAGAGGCTCTTATTCAGAGCTGGGTGTAGTTCCCAAGTGCTGAAATAGTAGGGGAGCTACAGGTCAGACTCGGGACCAAAGTGATTGCAAAGCTTTGTGCAAGCACTGGTACTGGAAAAGCAGATTCTGCAGTACCTGAGGATGGAGTTGCATCAGCAGAGCTGTCTTTTTGCGAGTTGCAGTACTAAAATAGCAGCTGATGCAGTATTGGCAGAGCTGTGTGTGGGTCCTAGTACTGGAAAAACAGGATGGAGCAGGTCAGTAATGAGGTGCATTCAGCACTGCATGTGGCGGTCTTCAATGAAATATGTCACGATGCAGCATATCGGAATGAAATATAGTATAGAAAAACAATGATGGATAGAATGCTTGAATTAATCTCATCCACTAGTCATTTCTAGGGGCCACAGCTCAGTCCACTGTTATCTTTCACACCATGCCACCTGAGTTTTGACCCAACCATATGCAAATCAGTTATGACCCTGCTCCAATAGGAACAGTCCTGCCTGAACTGCCAGGCCAGCTCCTCCCTAAACTGGTACACAAGCAACCCAGGGCCGGCACAGGTAACCAACCAAAAATAAACAGCAAGTGCCTGAGGGGGTAGGAGGGGCATGGAGAAAAAATGTTTCTTCAAAATAAGTTACAGTAGCAAGCGTACAACTTTGTTCACCAATTCACGTTTTCTACTGTAGTCTAGTTAATCTCTCCATATGGTGAGATCCGTCAGCTCAATGGGTTTGTGTGAGAAGCTAGGCTGGTATATGATTTCCACTAATGTAAGTGGGCAGCTTGCACCAGTACAGACAACCCTTATGGTGATTTAAGAGGTGTTAGACAACCCTAGAAAGCACTCTAAGTGGTAGCTGTGGAGAGCAGCCTTCAGCCTTAGTCGAGAAGGAGAGTAAAGCAGCTTCTTTTACCAGAATGCAATCTTATATGTATATATTAAGTGAAAAAGAACCACACAAGGCATTTATAAAATTTGTTATTTGTTATATAATACTCTCTAACACGTTTAAATGTCTTCTACCCAGAGATAAACACAATGCAATGCAGTACTTTGCATAGAAATACAGTAAATAGCACAGAAAACATAATCGACCCCAGGGGGGGACCAAACCATATACTAAGAAAGTGGTGTAAGAACCACGACTCAGGTCAAGACAATGTCGAAAGGATGTAGAAGTGCTGGGGAACCTAAGGAACCCCCCTGGTGAGTAAATAGGGACCCCACTTAGAGCGTGTGCAGTGTGGGAACACGACTGCGTGCTCCATACAAGTCTACGTGTAAGTCGCGGTTGGAATTTTAAAGATTAAGGACTCTTCCCAGTGGACCCTGAAGAAACCCTGTGGAAGACAGAAGGTTGAAGAGCCAACCCACCTGTGGATACCCTAGTACTTACGTTACCTACACCAGGCAAGCCGGATGCATAGGTGTGAAGTGGTGTCGGAAACCGCTGTCGAACCCAATGGAGGACTTCAGGAAAGTGCTGCTGCTGAAGAAAAAGTGGTACAAAAGGGGGTGATGATGGACGGAGCATCTGAACCAATCAAACATTCACACCCAGTCAAATGATCTGGGTTTAATCCATCACCGTTCTTTAGCCCACCGTGCCACCCCAGTTCAGACATGGCCATATGCAAATCAGTCTGACCCTGTGCCTCATGGTAACAGTCCAGCCCGAACTGCCAAGCCATGCCTTCCCTGGACCGGAAACAAGCTTCCTAGGACCGGTTTCTGGCATTTCAGCCGTCTTCAGCCAGGCTTGCTTGAATCCAGTGGCAAAATGAGCAAGGGGCTCAAGTCTGAGCATACCCTGCCAACTTATGGCGAACAAAGCGGTACAAAAGGGGGTGGTGATGGACGGAGCATCTGAACAAATCAAACACTCACACCCAGTCAAAAGATCTGGGTTTAATCCATCACCGTTCTTTAGCCCACTCTGCCACCCCAGTTCAGACATGGCCATATGCAAATCAGTCTGACCCTGTGCCTCATGGGAACAGTCCAGCCCGAACTGTCAAGCCATGCCTTCCCTGGACCGAAACAAGCTTCCTAGGACCGGTTTCTGGCATTTCAGCTGTCTTCAGCCAGGCTTGCTTGAATCCAGTGGCAAAGTGAGCAAGGGACTCACATCTGAGCATATCCTGCCAACTTATGGCGAACAAAGCGGTACAAAAGGGGGTGGTGATGGACGGAGCATCTGAACCAATCAAACACTCACACCCAGTCAAAAGATCTGGGGTTAATCCATCACCGTTCTTTAGCCCACTCTGCCACCCCAGTTCAGACATGGCCATATGCAAATCAGTCTGACCCTGTGCCTCATGGGAACAGTCCAGCCCGAACTGCCAAGCCATGCCTTCCCTGGACCGGAAACAAGCTTCCTAGGACCGGTTTCTGGCATTTCAGCCGTTTTCAGCCAGGCTTGCTTGAATCCGGTGGCAAAGTGAGCAAGGGACTCACGTCTGAGCAAAAGTCTGAGAAAAAGTGTCTGGTGGAATCCAAAGGTTTCGGACGATTTTGTTACAGGGGGCCGATATTGCCAACCCCTAGTAATAATAATAGCCCCAGGGGCCCAAAACCGGCCCCCAACCTAGCGGCCCACCGGGAAAACGCCTGTGCCCGCTACAGCCAGTCCGGCCCTGGTTGAGAAGTACCTGCAAGCAGAGGGGACAGAGTCTATGTCACTCAGGAGTGACCAGGAGATCTGGAATACGCACCAATGTAGGGAGTTGCAGGAGAGTTGACGGTGACCTTGACTCTGCAGCTGTGAGGACCAGGCAACGCTTAGCAAGACCAAGAGCCATGCAAAAGCTGTCCCACGTTGGTTGTTGAGTGTTGAGGGGCCGGCGGGAGCACCAACAAGCCTTGGCAAAAGCAACCCATGCAGAAGTCGAAAAAGGTGCAGTGTCGGGACCAGCAAGGTCCAGGGGACTCACCACAAGTAGGGGAGTCAGGGCAGCCCCGAGCACTTAGGGGAGCCCAAAATAAACAATGGTGACCCTCAAATGGACCCACAGGCCAGATGTACTGGAGTCGCGAGAGGACCTCAAGCAGCTCACCAAAAGATGCAGGCCACGATCCACACAATGCAGTGTGGCTGAAGATTCTGGTCACTGGAAATGCTTGAGGTTTGGTCTACTTGGAGCCTGAAGATCTTATTGGAAGGAAGTCAACAAACCTTTGCAACTGCAAGTTGACGCGGTGCACAGGGGTTCGGTTACTGCAATCCGCATGAGGGATACTGGCCTCAAACTTGGTAAGAGGGCAGGGCAGGCCAGGCCTCGGGAGCTGTGGAGAACCACCACCTGTATTGCAGAACCTTACTGAGTCTGGAGGAGCTGAGGATCAGCAGACCGGTTGACTTAGTTGCGGTGCCTCCAAATGAAGGGGAGTGACTGCTTCACTCCAAGGGAGATTCCTTCAGGTGTCTTTGATGCCCACCGGCCTTGAAAGGTTCCTGTATGGTGCACAGACACAGATGATGCAGCAGACAGGAAGGGGAAGGAAGTCAAGCCCAAACAAAGTCCAGAGTGCTCAGACGGTAGAAGAAGAAGTGGTGTCTGATCTGAATCTTGTCCCACAACGAATCTAGGGACCCACCCACAGGTAAGCCCTTAAGTACACATAGGAAAGGGTTGGGACCATTCTGGGGACCCTCTCAGGGGAGGCTCTGGACAGGGGGGAGGATACTCCCATGTCCTTTGTCCAGTTTCGCGCCAGAGAAGAGCAGGCGCAAATGGCTCCCAGGACTGTTTTGAACTGGACTATGCACAGGGACACCAAATGTGCCCCTCATGCAGACTTAGTGCCACTGGCAAGCACACCCACCCAGTCCCAATACACTAAATCCTGTCTGGGAGGTGGTCGCACCTCCCTGTGACAGGATGCCTATTGTTCTGCCTTCCCCTGCTCGAGCTTGTCTCAGCAGCAAGAAGGAAGAATCGTGTCTCTGGTCAGTAGAAACCATTTTGTACTGTCCAGGTCTAGAAGGCTGGCACCAGGAACACTAAGAGCCTAACGGAGGGCTCTTTCCAATGCTTGGAATCCTACCTCCCACAGTGTGGGAGGTATGATTCCAACATGTTTGATACCAAACATGATAGGATTTGTTGCAGCCGTTTTCGAGATGGCTATCGCGTAATTAGGCGGTGCCTCTCTATATAGTATATGGCTACTTCACTTACAACCCCGGAGAATGGACTCCGTAGGCTGTAGGGGTGTCCTACTCATACAGGGGCACCCTCACACTTAGAACCAAGCACTCTGCCTTCAGTATTGCAGAGGCCTGCTACAGGGGTGACTTATAGGATTTAAGTGCGGTGACCCTAGATATAGGAAACCTATATCTTTAGTAAGTGGTGTTAGCACCAACTTACACAGGCTGCAATGGCAGGCCTGTAGTTCCATTTTGACTGGTCTCCAATGGGTGGCATAATACATGCTTCAGCCCATTGGGGACCTTTGGGGTACCTATGCCATGGGTACCTTAGTATCATATACTAGGGACTGATAAGTGTACCCCAGTATCCAATCTGGGGTGTACCTAAGTACTGAACATAACAATTTAAAGGAGAAAGCAGATAGACTGGGGGACTGATTAGTAGGATCCCAGTCAGACTAGTCAATAACAGCTTAGCACCAGGCAAAACGTGGGGGTAACCATAAAAACAGCTCTTATTCTCGATCAGAAAAGCGTTCACACTCTACTTGAAAGCCATAGAGGCGGGGTTTGTGCATATCTTCAAAGGCAGTGAGTTCCATATCCTGGGAGTGCTACCAGTGCTTGTATCTCCAGCTGCAGAGTTCCATATCTTAAGAGCGCTACTGGTGTGAGTATCTCCGGAAACAGAGACTTCCATATCCTAGGAGCGCTACCATTGTGCCTATCTCTGGAGGCAGAGAGTTCCATATCCAGGGAGCGCTACCAGTGTGCGTATCTCCAGAGGCAGATGTTAAAATCTAGATTGCGACGTAAACATTATCGGCGCCATCTTGTCCCCTTTTAGCTCCAATGTGCGCGTAAGTAGCAGCCATTTTGAACGCCATGGCCTCTCTGCCCACTGCCGATAGCCAGCGCCTCTCTCTCCCTCTCTGACCCCGCCAGCATCCACCGCGCGCTGACAGCCCACGTTCTCACATGCTTGGGCCATAAACCACCCCTTCAGCGCGGCCCTGCCTCGGAGCCACATTCCGTACCCAACTAACACCTCCCTCCGTCCCTTTAATGATCACGCATCCTTTGATGAACCCCCTTCCTCTGTGCCCGATTGTCCCGCCCGATCCCAGGCCATCACCTAGCCCTGCGGACACAGTTTATTGCCCCTTACAGTAGGAAGCTGTCCTTCTTCAAAGAATCTATGACTGATAAAAGCCCCCACCCCATGAGATCCAATCAGCCGCACACATTCCGGGAGCCGGCGGGATGTCCAGCTGCGCGATAGTCATCACCTACTGAGATCGGGGTGGGACTTTTACTGTAAATATGTGTGGGAACGGGTTTGGAGCGGAGTTTCCGAGGATGCCTTTCTGTACATCAAAGTATCGACAAGAATGTGTTTTATGTAATAAAGTAATAAAACTGTGTATAAGAGGCCAGGCCTCAAGGATGCTTTTAGAGCACCTCGAGAAGATACCCTGTTGTCTGATCTGACGTGTGCTGCTCCGTCGGAATAAACTCCTGTTTCCTGCCTTCTGTCTCCAGCGCCTGCCTCTTTGTTTGGTAATCTCGAATGGTATGAGAGGCGGCTAACGCCGGGCAAATACTGAAGGGTTCTTGGTCGAATTCGGCCCTACCTTTCGACAATTGGCGTCCCAAACGTGGGGCCCATCAGCGACGCGTGGATCCAGTGGGAGAGGTCCCAACGACAGAGTGAACGACTGCAATGATCGAGAAGAGCTCCTGCCCGATAGACCCTCGTCTGGCAGCCGATCATCCGAACTTCACTGGTTCCGAGCAGACCTCTCTCGAGTGATCTACGGTCCTGACTGGGAACCATCAGGAGTGCCACAGCAATTACGGAGAATAGAGGACGATCGGGCGCTGGAAGCGGAAGACGAGAAACTGTCCATGCGGTCCGGGTAAGGTCGTGTAACACGACGAATTGCGAATTGATTGTTTGATTGTTTGAAAATACTAGTATTACTCATTTGATTGTTTCTGAGAGATTCTCTATCTGCAAACAAGCACAGAGTCGCAATACTCTGTTTAGTCTTTGCAGATAGTGAAGGGTAGGTAACGCAGGTTTTTGCCCCCATTGTAATCCGTCGTGCCTGCTTCCCTCTCCATTTGATTGATTGTTATCCAAGCATTTACTGTTTTGGAATTGGTTCTCTTTGGATCATTCTCTATTTGCAAACAAGCACAGAGTCGCAATACTCTGTTTAGTCTTTGCAGATAGTGAAGGATAGGTAACGCAGGCTTTTGCCCCCGTTGTAATCCGTCGTGCCTATTTCTTTTTTTTTTTTTTTGAAAACCTTTATTTGGAGAAACAAAGAGAAACATGCGCAGGCCCACAACCACCATGGCCGGCCGCAAAGCAGTCAGTTAAAAACAGGAGAAATGCATACCAATCGGCAAACAGGATATGTTAAAAGACTCCAGATACGGTTGCGGGGATTGTAACAAAGGATAGGAGGTTTTCGTTTTAAAGTTTAAAGAAGAGTAGGGGCCGCCACCACAAGGATGTAGCACCTCACATAAAAACCATAGGAAACAAGGGGGGCATACCCCAATGACGAACAGAGGCAGGCAATGACTATAGCGACTAAGCATTCAAGGCAACCGAGACGGTAATATCAAACAACAGGTCATGATACAATAAACAGCATTCCCAGATACCACCCCAGAAATCCCACCCCTAAGAAGGGAGAGATAGGGGCTTAAGAAGAGGCCCGAAAAAGAAATAAGGTGCAAGACCAAGGGACAGCCAGCCCTACGAAAGAGGAAAGAACCCTCCCAAAGCTAGAAAAGAGCGAAAGGGACCATAGAACAAAATAAACTAAAATAACAAACCCCCCCCACACCCGCCACCCTGCACCCCTGTGATGGCTACGGCCTAGCCCATAAACAGCGTGCCTGTCACCCCGAAACTGCCCCAAAGAAGGGAAAAAGTACAATAAGTACAAGAAATGGAGGAGGAGAGAATGAAACCACGAAGGTGATAAGGATTAGCGGAGGAAGAAGACAATCAACAGATATGTTCCCGGCCGCCCGCTCCCGGCCCCCGCACCCGATAATAACAGTAGATGCAACCAATGTCCCGCTCACACAACACTGTCCCAGCCATGTAAGGAATAGCGACCCAAGTAAGCAGCCTTAACCTTGCCCCCTGCGATCATGGTGGTCGATGGAGTCCAACAGTCCGGCCGGCGCCGCGGATGAGCGAGGCACCCGGAACGGCCAACACAGGATGAAAGGGCGCCCACAAAAGTCCACGCAAACCACCGTTGGAAGTCCGAGAATGATACAAACATGAACAAGGCAGCGCAACAGTATGTCGGAAACAGCCGGCCAGATCAACAACAATAGTCTCAGGAGGGGATGAAAAGTCACGCCACCAGCACACAAAGGAGATGGCAAACACGGTGCCCGGGGACGATATACCCGCCAGTGTATGGAACCACATACTCCAGACCTCTTCCGGGCCGTCGCGGTCGGCACTTCAGCAACATCAAAGCCGCAACCCACCAACATCTCAATAGGCACCTCGGCACGGAGATGATGTGGACTGGTGCAGAGTGCGGCGCAGTGTGTAGCACTTGGGGGCAACCACAGCCCGCCGGAGAAATAGCATCCAGCCGGCACTCCAGATCTCGCGTAGCAACGTACAAAGCCACTCGAACTGTCTCCAGAGCACTCAGGACAGCACCGGTCCCCAGCGGTGTCTCAGGAAGATAGGGTACCGCAGTGGCCTCCACACCAGGCTCACGGATGTATGGCGACTGAGGAAGCCGGTCGCCATTGTCACTTGCCTCCCATAGACCACCTCGCCGACTTTCCGCTAGCGACCACCGGGCCAGAGACATGGGGGCAACTGTTGACATCGCAGAACCGGCTTATTCACTTCCAACCAGCATCCGGACCCCCAAATAAGCTCCGAGGATACCGCTGTCGGGCGCTGAAGTGCAATGCAGAAAATGGCGTCTGTCACAGGCCGAGGCAACAAAGAAACCGTTCAGACCACTTCCAAGCCGGGCAATGATACAGAGTGTTTCCAGCAGATATAGTGTAGCCAGGCGTGCAAAAGCCCAGAGCGGAATGAGGCGCTGTGGCGACGAGCACAACGCGGCCGCCTCACACAAGCTGATCGGCTCCTCCTCCTCCGCGATGGCCGCTGCTGCTGTGGCCACGTCCGGCTGACTCCACAAACAAAGACCCGGTCCCACTGCCGCGCAGGGCCGGGAAAGGAGCGAGGACGATGCGCCGCTAATATTACACGGAATTTGCAGGGGGACACGCCGTCATGGGCAGGAGCGGTTCCCCATTCCAGTCGCTGGGTGAGAAGACAGGATAATGGACAGGATGATAGGGAAAAGCGCTAGGGTCGGCGGAGCCGAGAATCTAGGCGGCCATCTCGGTCCGTCTGGCCTATTTTTATCCCTCATTTGATTGATTGTTTGACCGAACATTGATCGTTCGGAATTGGTTCTCTTTGGGTTATTCTCTATTCACAAATAAGCACAGGGTCGCAATACTCTGTTTAGTCTTTGCGGATAGTGAAGGATAGGTAGTGCAGACTTTTGTCCCCTTTTTAACCCGTCATGCCTATCTTCGCCCCGTTTGTTGGTAGTTGGTTCAGCCCGGACCGCTTATTAGAGGTGAACCATCCGGCTCCACTGGAGGGCACCCCTAATAAGGACATATTTACTAAATATGGACTAGTCACCGTGGCTTATAGTAAGCTGTGGCATGAATACACGAGAAAGGATCAGGGAAGTCAGTGGCCACTGATAGGATACTTCGATAACGACAAAATAAACGCGCTGGAAACAGCCCTTTATAACAATAAGACAACACCCACTATGCTCGATAGCTTCGGCATGTGGCGCAAAGAAACAGAACAGCGAAAGAAGAGAAATGAGGTCAGGTTAGAAAAGGAATTACGCAAGGCAGCTCACCTGGCCGCTAACAAATTAAAGGAAGAAATAAAAGAAAGAGAGGAAACCAAGCTAAAACAAGATTCCGAATCATCAGGCCAGTGTCCCATCAGGACACCCTCTACACTTTACCCCGAGCTACCTTCGAAACAGCGAACGAACGACGATTTACTACTAGGTCCCCCGATCATCTACATGCCCCCTCCATATGCCCCTTCCCAACCCTTAGCACAGCACCCGCAACCCCCAACGACAGGCGAGAGAAGTGCCGGAGCCTCGGTCCTCATGGCCTCTGCGCCGACCGAGTCCCTTGCACTCAGCGCAGCACAAGCAGCAACTTCAGGTGATCCCGAAGCGGGGAGGAAAGACCCCGCGAGATCGAATAGATTAAGTAAGGACGAACGAGCTGGGATCGATAAGATCGTAAAGACACTGGTGGTGCGAAAGGAAAGTGAGGATTATATAACGGATATGTACCATACATATGCCAATAGCCACAGGCGACACTTTGTCGTACGCCTTTGTTACCATACCCTTAATGCCTACGAAGACCGCTACCAAGGAAAAGGCCCTGAAAACCTAACGACTCTGTATAGAAAAGTTGATGTCGGGGATGGGGACGAGTGTGATGTGACGAACCTCTTCACGCGTACGCTTGAAGTTTTCCGCCACCTCACGGAACTGAAACCAGAGACCAACACCACGACTCCTGCAGTGACTGAAGCCAGAGTAGAAAAAATTGACACTATGATGCCCATTAAGGAGGCCGCTCCCTATTAGGTCCCCCCACGAGGACAGGGAACACACGACGATATTAACCACCAAGATGCAAGAGGGAGGGTAGTTTACAACTGGGTTTACCAACCATGGGATCGGCAAGACATCCTGACTTGCCGAAAGTCCTTGCCTGATCTGCGAAAGAACCCCACAGCCTTCTATACAGAATTAGCCACCGCTTTGGGTTCGACGATTATGACCCTAGCGGATATCGATTTGTTTTTCGGGTTATGTCTGCCAGCTGATGTGTGGAAGCAAATCCGGAAAGTCGACCACCTTGAGCTGTTCGGACATACCTGGATACAACTCGGTGATGTAGACAAACAGCGAGAGCCGGGACAGAAACCTATGAAAGCCATCCTAGACCTACCAGATAAGATCGTGCAGAAATTAAAAACCTTAGTCCCAGAAAGGAAGGTGGACTGGTCGGTAGTAACGGCCTGTCGCCAGAAACCCCAGGAAGACGTATCAGAATACTTCTCCCGGTTTGAAACGGTGTTCTCCGATTACAGCGGCCAGGACATGACCACTGCAACCGGACATCATTTGTTTGTCCAGAACTATGTGAAAGGCCTGACACCAGAAGTCTCGCAGAAACTACAGACTAGCGAGAGTAGTTGGGTGGCCTCCAAGCCCGCAGCTATCCTTCAGATGGCTCAATACTATGAGCGACAGAAGAACGAGAACGATCAAGCGACTGAGAAAAAGAAAAAGGACTTGAAAGAGAGGGTAATGATTGCTCAGTTGCAAGGGGTGACTATAGGAAGGGAACAGTATAGAGGGAACTACCAGTCGAATGCTCCTAGAAATCCACCCCCTAGAGACCGCACACCCGCACCCGGCGCTCCACGAACAGACCTCGACGAGAACCAGTGTGCATTTTGCAAAGGATTTGGCCATTGGAAATCTCAATGTCCAGTTCTGCAAGAAGCACTCAGAAATAAAGACACGAGAGACGTAGCGGGCGGGCCGAGAAATAGAGGACAGGGACGAGGGCACACAAGCGACACCAACAATGACAGACCTGATAGACCGAACACGTTTGACCGTCCCCGACAGAATCAGTGCCAACAGTCTGACTGCGACAATGCCCACGGCTTTGCATAGGACTGCCAAGGGCAAGGAAGGGATCCAGTCGAGCTCTATGTTGACCAGCAAGGCCCTTATGTCACCGCTAAGGTCCTAGGTACGAAGTCTCAATTTCTGGTAGATACTGGTGCAACACGTAGTGCGTTGTCTAAACGATTGATTCCCAGGGCACCCTTGTCTGGCTCACATGTGACATCAATAGGTTTTGATGGAACGCCCTCCACTAATCCCTTGTCCACACCGATCTCTTTTAACTTGGACAATAACACCACTGACACGACGTTTTTGCTCTCCTCCAACACCCCCGACGCCATTATGGGATTTGACTTATTGAAACATTTTCGAGCTACTATTAGGTGTTCACAAGACGGAGTTCGAGTCATTCTGTACGACAACCCAACACTGCTCAGATCTTGTTGCACACAACGCATGTTTTCTATCACTGACACTGACTTGTCCTTGCTCGACACCCTACCTCTGTACCTATGGGCAAAGACTGACTCGGACGTAGGACGCATGATGATAGACCCTGTACACATAACTGTTCGACAGGACGCAGTACTCCCCAAACTCCCGCAGTATCGGATATCGCCCGAAGGCGAGAAGGCGTTGGTAAAAATCATCCAGTCCCTGGTAGATGCAGGGGTGGTGGAAGAAGTAGTTAGCAATGTTTGCAACAGCCCTATCCTACCCATTGTGAAGAAGCAGGGTGAGGGAGATGAAAAAGCGTACCGCTTCATCATCGACCTACGAGAAGTCAACAAAGTGGTTGTACCCCAGTACCCTGTAGTCTCAGACATCACCACCATTCTGACCCTGATTCCTTCCACTGCCACCACCTTCACGGTAATCGACCTCAAGAACGCATTCTTCTCATCCCCATTCACTCGGACAGCCGCTACCTTTTCGGCTTCACTTTAAAATCCCGCTCATACAGATTTTGCAGAGCACCCCAGGGCTACACTGAAAGTCCCAGCATCTACAGCCAGGCCCTCAAGAGACAGCTGGACGCAGTCCAATTGCCGGATGGAGTGGTGTTGATACAGTACGTCGATGATATCCTTTTGGCGGCCGACACCACTCCACTTGCAGTCACAGCCACCATCCAACTCCTGCACTTCCTCGCAGAAAATGGCCACAAGGTCTCCAAGAAGAAGTTGCAATTCTGCCAACCTCAAGTCCCTTACCTAGGCCACCTCTTGTCCAAAGACAGGAGAAAGCTCACACCCGATCGAATACAGGCTATTCTAGAGACCCCTATCCCTAAAACCCCGAAGCAAGTTCGTTCTTTGGTAGGCCTCACCTCCTTCTGCCGACAATGGTTGCCAAATTTCAGCCTCATTGTGAAACCACTACTTTCCCTACTGGCTAAAGATGTCCCCTTCCCGCTCCCTTGGACCCCTGAATGTCAATCCTCCTTCAAGGAACTACGAGACGCCCTTTGTTCAGCGCCCGTCCTAGGAACCCCTGATTATACAAAGCCCTTCTCTCTCTACACTCACGAAAGGGAGGGATGCGCTTTGTCTGTCCTGACTCAGTCCATTGGCCCCAAACAACGACCACGTGCCTATTTCTCTGCCACTCTTGACCCTGTAGCAAGAGCTTTGCCTGCCTGCCTTCGAGCAGTAGCCGCTGCTGCTGTCTCTATCCGACAAAGTGAGGGAATCGTACTCTCGAATTCCCTCACGGTACTAGTGCCTCATGCTGTTGACACCCTCCTAAACCAGACAAAGACACAACACCTGACCAGCGCGCGACTGACTGGGTACGAACTGACACTGCTCGCACCTCACATCACGCTGAAACGATGCACCACACTGAACCCAGCCACCTTGCTGCCTCTGCCTGAAAACGATCCCGATGTGCCCCCAATACATGACTGTGTGACCCTCACGGACGAACAGACTAGGAGTAGAGTAGACCTCCGAGACACTGCCTTCCCAAACCCTGACGGAGAGCTATGGGTAGACGGCTCTTGCATTAAACTCCCCGACGGCACCACCTCAGCTGCCTATGCAGTTACCACAGCCCGAACTGTAGTTGAAACCCCCCGCATCACGCAACGATCCGCCCAGGCGGCAGAACTGATTGCCCTCACACGAGCATGTATCCTAGCAAAGGGGACGACAGCAAACATTTACACGGACAGCCAGTATGCCTTCGGGGTGGTTCATCATTTTGGGCTCTTATGGAAGGAGAGGGGATTTCTGACATCTCATGGCACGCCCATCCTGCACGGAGATCTAGTCTCCGCTCTGACTGAAGCGGTTCTCCTCCCCAAACAACTTGCCGTAATCAAATGCCAAGCACACAAAAAGGTGACAGACATCATTGGACAGGGAAATACACTGGCCGACATCACTGCCCGAACCACAGCTGAGAACAGGACGACGACTCGCATGTACGTGACTAGGTCACAAGCAGAAAAATGGACGGACGCTAGGGAAACTATTAGGGACATCCAAATGGCCAGCTCACCACAAGAATTGACTGAATGGGTACGGGTGGGATTAAAGGATGATGATGGCTGCTGGCGGACAAAAGACACGAACAAATGTTTGCTACCCAACTCGTACCTGATCCCCATACTGACGATGGCCCATTCCCCTGCACACATAGGATCTGCCCCTGTGGCCGAACTTGTCTCCCGAGTTTGGCATAACGATAGAATTACAGACTCAGCCAAACGATTAGTCCAACAATGTCTAGTCTGCCTGCAACACAACCCTGGGAAAGGAACTGTCGTACCCCGGGGAGGGTTTGGGGTTCCCAACCATCCATTTGAAGTCCTACAGATGGACTATATCCAGTTAGAGAGATGTCAAGGACTGAAGTATGTACTTGTTGTTGTGTGCGCTTTTAGCAAATGGGTGGAAACCTACCCGACGCGTGACAACACTGCTATTGCCACTGCAAAAGTACTGCTGAAAGAGTTCTTCCCTCGCTACGGCCTTTGCCGTATTTTATGGAGTGACAATGGCCCCCATTTTGTAGCCGAGGTTATCCAGCTCATCCTGAAAGGACTGGGGGTACGGCAGAAATTCCACGCAGTTTTCCACCCCCAATCTGCTGGACTGGTCGAGCGGCACAATGCCACATTGAAACTAAAACTGGCGAAAATAGTGGCTACCACAGGACTAAAATGGCCAGATGCTCTCCCCCTAGCATTGCTGTCAATGCGTTCCACCCCCACCAAACACCACTTGACCCCTTACGAGGTCGTTTTCGGCCGGCCCATGAGTATCTGGTCCTCACCCAAACCGACATCTATTCACGACGTCCCGGACGTCCTAATGTCTGACTACCTGTATAACCTAACTAAAACTATGTCTGTTATTCATCATCAGGTGCTGCAGGCCATCCCCGATGCTTCCAGGGGCCCCGGGCACACCATCCGGCCTGGAGATTTCGTCCTGATTCGGAACTTCCAGCGGGAGAAGAGTCTGGAACCCCGCTGGACGGGCCCCTGGCAAGTCTTGATCACCACCCGAACAGCTCTTCGAGTGGAGGGGAAGCGAAATTGGCTGCATGCACATCATTGCAAGAAAATCTCTCCGGCCTTGACGTCGACCGAAGACGTGAACACCCAGGAAGAGCTCCTGGACAAAGACCGACCATCCCTGAGCTGCTACCCTGAAACAGAGACACTCGAATTGGCGAAATTCCCTGATCCCACTGTGCCATCCAGAGAAGGGTATAACCTGCGACGAAAGGAGGGAGCTTTGGCTAAGTAGACCACTGACTAAGTTATCATTCTCAGAGCGGCGGCCTAACACAACAAAGGCTGCCAGGAGAGAAACCAAACGAAGTCTGTGGTTCTGCCCACTACCGAGCACCTTGAAGATGATGGAAGCGCCTGATACGAAGATGATGGAAGCAACCAGACATCCGAAGACCCGCTACAGGAACCCGAAAACTGACAGTTTGCACAGCTCAAAGACTATTGCTCTTCTTATCACTCTTCTCTTTTGCCTCCTCCTCATGACTACCTTCTGGATCGTGGAAGAGAACACACCGGCTCATAAGACATTTCTAACGACTGCTCAACCTACCACCATGAAAGAACACTACCTAGTCTCTCTTTCACCTCAAATCCAAGAAAGGTGTAAGGAGTTCTGGAACAACTCCTTCGTACAGTTGCTGCACCAACACAACCTTGCTGCAAATGCCACGAATTGCTGGATCTATGGGTTGATACCACATGCCACCGGACATTCCATTCCCTTCATCCCTTCACCTTTCTCTGTTCATGGCTCCTGCCTTGCCTGGCTGATCCTCTTGCAAGAGAGCTACAGAGACAACGCCACTTCCAGCGAAACTATGTCACACTTTTATCATGGAGTCTGGCTGAACAAAACCGGGAGAGTTGCTGCTTGTTTTTGCCCTCTATCCTCCAATGCCTCTGTTCACATGGACATCCCCGCTAAAGAAATGGTGGAGATGCAAATATTCAACAATCCAGCCAGACCCACCTTCTCCTACCTCCGGAAACGAACAGCTGCCACCCTGACTGTGGCCCTGTCTGTCGTCAATGTCTCGGGCCTCGTATGCATCACAGGCCGTGGGACACAAATGGTGGGCCACAGCACTTGCCGCATCACCAGAACTTTGTACTCAACCGACCCACCCTCTTTTGTCACCTCTCCAAACATGTACTTCGTCTGTGGTACAAAAGCCTACACCTGGCTCCCAAAGGGCTGGGGAGGTACCTGCTACATTGCCTTCATCCTTCCTCCGACCTATGTGGCCCCGGCAAACCATCACCGACAAAAACGAGCAAAGGACATTGAGCAGGCCGACTCCACTGGAGCACAATTCTTGGATGCAATGAAGGGACTTGTTCCACTTTGGGGTCCGATGGTGAACAGTCGTGCCATTCGGCATTTGTCCCAGGCAGTCGAAACAACGATGAACATTACAGCTGGTATCCTCACAAACAATACAGCCGAGCTTCAGGCGGTCCGTCTGGTGGCTCTTCAAAACCGCCTTGTTCTAGATGTGGTTCTGGCGGACCGTGGAGGAGCATGCCGCATCATCGGGTCCAGCTGCTGTACCTACATACCAGACAATTCGCCCTCAGTCTACAAAGCCATTGAACACCTCCACAGACTCTCCTCAGAAGTTCAGCAGGAACAAGAAGGATGGTCGCTCGGGAGTTGGTTCTGGAGTACTGTAAAGGACTGGGGATGGAGGTTGCTCATGATTGTACTGATACCAGTCGTCGTAATATGAGGACTCTGCCTGGGTATTCAATGCTTGCCACCTCTGTGTTCACTATTTGCTAACTGTGTTTGCCCTAAGACTCCGAACTTTGAAGCTGAACGCATGAAAGCTTTGTATGTTGTAGAAATCCGTAATATGATGGGGATAGACATAAATTGACAAGCTAGCTAGATATGTTGAAAAGGGAGGACTGTTAAAATCTAGATTGCGACGTAAACATTATCGGCACCATCTTGTCCCCTTTTAGCTCCAATGTGCGCGTAAGTAGCAGCCATTTTGAACGCCATGGCCTCTCTGCCCACTGCCGATAGCCAGCGCCTCTCTCTCCCTCTCTGACCCCGCCAGCATCCCCCACGCGCTGACAGCCCACGTTCTCACATGCTTGGGCCATAAACCACCCCTTCAGCGCGGCCCTGCCTCGGAGCCACATTCCGTACCCAACTAACACCTCCCTCCGTCCCTTTAATGATCACGCATCCTTTGATGAACCCCCTTCCTCTGTGCCCGATTGTCCCGCCCGATCCCAGGCCATCACCTAGCCCTGCGGACACAGTTTATTGCCCCTTACAGTAGGAAGCTGTCCTTCTTCAAAGAATCTATGACTGATAAAAGCCCCCACCCCATGAGATCCGATCAGCCGCACACATTCCGGGAGCCGGCGGGATGTCCAGCTGCGCGATAGTCATCACCTACTGAGATCGGGGTGGGACTTTTACTGTAAATATGTGTGGGACGGGTTTGGAGCGGAGATTCCGAGGATGCCTTTCCGTACATCAAAGTATCGACAAGAATGTGTTTTATGTAATAAAGCAATAAACCTGTGTATAAGAGGCCAGGCCTCAAGGATGCTTTTAGAGCACCTCGAGAAGATACCCTGTTGTCTGATCTGACGTGTTCTGCTCCGTCGGAATAAACTCCTGTTTCCTGCCTTCTGTCTCCAGCGCCTGCCTCTTTGTTTGGTAATCTCGAATGGTATGAGAGGCGGCTAACACCGGGCAAATACTGAAGGGTTCTTGGTCGAATTCGGCCCTACCTTTCGACACAGAGAGTTCCATATCCCAGGAATGCAATCTGTGTGCTTATCTCCGGATGCAGAGTTCTATATCCTGGGATCACTACCAATGTGCGTATCTCCAAAGGCAGAGATTTCTGTATCCTGGGAGCGCTACCAGTGAAGGAGCGAGAGTACATTCTCTCTTTCTTAAATCTGGGGGGCTGTAAGAGTAGGGAGCTTGAGATTTTCGGTGAGCAGCAGCCTCTAGAGCTGGTGAGTTTACAGACCACGTATTTCAGGGTGTAACGCTTTGTATGTGATGCAAGCCCTCTTTTGAATATTGGGTGTTTCAATGGAAAGCAACTTGGCTATGATCAGAGACGCCCCTGATATAAGTCTGGCGGCTGCATTGAGCATGGCCTTTAGTGGAGCTAAGTGAATTATTGGATTATTGGCGTTCTGGTTGTACCACATTTAGGAAGCTGCCCCTGATATAAGTCTTTCGGCTGCATTGAGCATGGCCTTTAGTGGAGCTAAGTGAATTATTGGCGTTCTGGTTGTACCACATTTAGGAAGCTGGGCGTAAATATAAAATGCCTAACCTTTTGAAGTATTGTGAGTTGATCTGCTGAAGTATTGTGAGTTGATATTAGGTGTCCTTGATAGTGGAGTTAATGTTGACAATCATGTCCAGGTGTTTTTCTGGAGAGATTCTGAGATATTTAGTACAGTCAATGATTTTTGGGGTGCAGTCAAGAGCATTTAGCAGACCCCCCAGGATATCGCGATTTTGCAGTATGTGAAAAAAGTGAGAAATCAGCTCTATCCTGCTGCAATTTTACAAAGATGCCCACAAAATATTTTTATTGGGTCTTTTTTAATTACAAAGCTGAAGCAAAAGCTAGGTGAGGTAATGTGTATGCTGCAGGCGTGTCTCTTTAAAGAGCACAACCTCCCTCTTCTGATAAGAACCTAAACATTCCCTGCCTTATTGTAAATACTCCAAGATCATATCCTTAGGGTCTGCCCCATGTTCAAAGCTATGTTGCTGCCTAGCTCACCTCGTGCTTTATACGTAAATACATACATACGTACGTACATATATTGCCCAACATAGGGGTCACAAACAATGAGCTTGGACCACTACCGTTTGTTTTGGGGAGCTGACCCCCCAAGTGGCAGAGGGCACCTTGCCTCTGGGCTTTTATTTTACCATTAACTGAACTCTGTGAATTGCAATCTTGGTTCACTTCAGCTGCACAAATTGAACTAAAAGATCAGATTGCAATAATTTGAAAGTTAGTCTAGAATGTGTTGTTCTTGTGGGCACAAAGTCATCTGCTGCCCCTAGATGTGTTATTTTAAATGTTGCTGAAACACACTAACTTCAGCCAGAAGGTTGCTTCTAAGCACCTTAGAGTTTAACTCCTGACTAGTTCTCGCTGTGACTGCTGACTGGGGTAGTTGTGATGTGATCCAGAGACTGTGGTGAAACACATCTGAGTTATAACTAGGGCTCCCAGTTTAATGGTAATTATTTTTTGGACATTTCTATCTGTATTCATCCGTGGTTATTATGTGCTTAGTGCAAAAAGTTACGCTGTAATGGGTGTATTTCCTCATTTATTTAACCGACAAGTGGTTACTCACTTTTGAATGTCCAATGCATTTTACCTGCTTTCAGTACCATACAGTCATGGGAAACCATTTGCATTGTGAACATCTTAGACAGCTGCTATGGGTTGTCTCCTATCTCCATTTCTCTTTAATTTGGCACTTGAGCCTTTCTTGTCCAAGATTAGACAAAGTCCTTCAATCAATGGGTTTTCCTACAATGCTCAACATATTAAACTAGCTGCATATGCAGATGATGTCTTATTATTTATGTCTCAACCTTAATCCTCTCTTCTTGCATTCTCAGAAGAGTTTGTATCTTATAACTTGGTCTTTGGCTATAAACTAAATACTGACAAATGCGAAATGTTACCTTTAAATAAACATACTTTTAAACATGACTTCCCTTCCTCTAAGTTTATATGGAGACCTACTCAAATTAAATACCTGGATCTTCAATTCACTCCCTCTCTTGCTACTTCAGTTTCTATCAACTTAGATGTGTGCATTCAGAAAGTTGCTTCCTTAACTTCTAGATGGCATCCTTTGCACTTATCTTGGTGGGGCAGGCTGGATACAAATAAAATGATGTTAGTTCCTATTATTTTATTTACTATTTCTAATATTCTGTTAAATATTCTGGTTAAATCTTATAGCAAACTGTACTATAAATTATCGTCTTTTCTTTGGAATAACGAAAAATCTCGTATGTCCCGATCTAAATTGAAACATCTCAAAGTGGAGGGAGGTGTAAAATTTCTAGATTTTGCTAATTACCACAAAGCATTTCTTTTAAAGCAATCTGCTCATTCGATTCCTTCCTCTTCTTTATTCACTCCATTATGGGTTGACTTAGAACAAGAGTTTCTCTTTTCATTTTCTGAAATCATCAAGTTCACGCGCACATCTCGAAAGATATGTACTCGGATTGCTCACCATACAGGTAAATTGCTGAGTTCAGTCATTCCGTATCACCCTAGAAGCTTGGAAACTTTTTTGAATACTCCAATCTGGCATAATCGTTTGATACAACTAAATAATAGATCTATTTTTTTGGCCCTCTTTAAGAACTAAAGGGCAACTTTGGGTAAACAGTTGGAAGAAAATGATTCTTTTATTTCTTTTTCAGAGGCTTCCACATTGTTTGGTTTATCACCTGCTTCTCGTCCTAGATTTCTGCTCCTTCAAAATGTCATATTTCAGGCATACAATTCCTTTCAGATGGCTGCTCTTTTTAACTCATCGTCTTCCATCAATTTGATCAATATTCTTCTTATAAATCAAAAGGCCCCCTTCTATATATTGCCTCCTCCAACATACTATTAGTGATCGTCATAAATCCCCAGTCGAACTTGCTTGGGAAACTGACCTTCAAGTTACCATACCTGTCTCTACATGGAAACAGATTTGGATCAAGATTAGAAATTCCTCCCATGTAGCCAATACTACGCAAACTTTTTTTTTGTTTATAATAGACTTTTTACAACACCTGTTCTTCTTCATAGAATTCATTCCGATACTCCAGATACATGTTGGACAGGCTCTGCACAACAGGCTGACCGTAAACATTTATTTTTTACTTGTTCCTATGTCGCCACTCTCTGGCATCAAGTTTGGGATCAGATTAATTCCATATTTTGTTTAAATATACTCTACTCTATTTTAAATATTTTCCTAGGAAGTGTATCAGATGTGTGGGCTAATGTTTCATTTAATGTGTACATAATAGACCTTTTATTGGCAGTTGCTTTTCAACAAATCACTAAGCATTGGAAAGATTTCACGCAGTTATCGTCAAAAGCATGGTGGTTTGCTGTCTGTTATAATCATAGATTAGATACTGCATATATGCATCTTTTGCCTCTGATTTTGATACGGCAAGAATTGCGGTCACCAATTACTCTGTTTTTAGATGACTCTGCCAAAAGATTTCCTATACTTTCGCCTGCAGTTCAAGAAGTTCTTAAACCCCCTTCAGTCCCTACTTAACTGTATTGTTTTTCCTTATTTTGTTGTTACTGGTTGATTACATAGTTATACGTTTTTCTTGATCCTTGCAATCGGACATTATGCAGTGTGGTTTCATGTGTATTTCAGTCCTTCTCGCTCCAAGCCCCCTTATTTATTTATTTATTCATTTATTTAATTGATCAAGCTTTTTATTTTTTCATTCTCTAATGTTGTATTCATATGTACTTCAATGAATGTATTCCTTTTATGATTTTAATAAAGCTCTCTTTAGACTAAAAAAAAAGCTTAGACAGCTGCACTGCTGCAGTTATTTTAGTTTCGTTCGGCAGGGGAGTTAAAAAAATATAAAAGATTTTCTGTCGATCTGCACAGTTAAAGACCCAGCAGTCATGATTGATCGTTTTCTGTCTGTATTTATCTGTAAAAATCAGTAAAAACAGAAAACTGTAAACCTTAGTTTCAACGTCAAATCCAGCCCTGTCTCCCATGACCAACCGTGTGTGCCTCTGCAAATCACTTCATCTCCCAGTGCCTCCATTTCTTTATCTGCTAAAATATATTATATTGAAGGTATTTTTTGTTGCCTCACTCACTCCAAGGAGCAGCAGCATACTTTACAGAGAATATTTTTGTTGTAGCAGGGGCATCTCAAACATGAGGCGATGGACACGGGGGTGTGTGAGGTTCAGGTGGGGACAGATAGCAAGATGTTTTGAGGAAAGGAGGGGCTGTTTCATGCACTCAGGACAGCACAAGGCAGCATACTTTATTTGCTTTGATTTACACAGAACCACATAATGTTTTAGTGAAGTCCTAAAGCAGAAGTACTACTATTAATAATGATAAAATGTTTATATTTATCCTACAAACCAAAGACATAAAATAAGATATGTATTCAAAAATTCAACATTCATTCCCAAACTTAAGAACACGATTAAAAACAGGGTCAACAAATAGCATTGAGGTTACAGGTGATAATGTTAGCTCCTAGCCCGGGTATCAGTCCGAAGCACTACAAAACAACTGCGTGCCTATTGATCAAGAGATTTTGTACATTTAACATTGATCAAGAGATTGTGTACATTTAACATTGATCAGGAGATTTTGTACATTTAACATTGATCAAGAGAAAGTGTACATTCAACATTGATCAAGAGATTTTGTACATTTAACATTGATCAAGAGAATGTGTACATTTAACATTGATCAAGAGAATGTGTACATTTAACATTGATCTAGAGAATGTGTACATTTAACATTGATCTAGAGAATGTGTACATTTAACATTAATCAAGAGAATGTGTACATTTAACATTAATCAAGAGAATGTGTACATTTAAATGGACCACACTTGCAGTCTGAGCGCCTCAGTTCTAGTGCTTTGAAGTGTTCATAGAGCGACATGTTAACACTTTGCAAAACAAATAAACATATGTGTGAAAAGCAAATCCATGTATGTGTGAATCACGGGGAAGTCAGCACTTCAGGGTTTGGGGATTGTAACCCCCCTCCCCCCCCAGCCCTAAAGCCGCCTATCTCCCTTGCCAAGGACCCTTTCCCAGCAGCCATCAGGCGTCCAGCCACCAGTGCCTGGCAGGTGGCCTGTGCGCTTTTAAAAGGCAGAGACCTTCGAATAAAAAAGTTGTTATAAAAAAGGCAGAGCCCTCCAGCAAAGCTCCCGGGTGTCCTCGTTAGCATAGCGCGTGCACTTCATGCTGGTTTCTCTGACCTCGGGCGCTTGTAACCCGTCATTTTATTTGAATGTGCAGGGCACACACTCAAAAGGCAATTATTTCCAGGCACTAACACCATAATTAGTGTAAAAGAAAATATATAAGAGCAGTAAAGACAGAACCGCAAAAAACAGAAAATAAGATACAAATTTCAAATCTGATTAGTTACTGAAAATCATATTTTTTTAATCTTTCCTGAATAGTGTTCGTGTCTTTGACATCCGGGAGGCAGTCCGATCCGGACTTGCCGCGAATCTGCGCCTCCATTCCACCGGAGGTCACGGATTGGCTCATTAACTGAGGGACGGAAGCTCTATGGTGCCACAGACCGTGGGTGCTTCGCCGTCGGCGCATCTGCAAACATGGCAGTGCCACTCTGAAGATGGTGCAGTCCAGGGCACCCAGGTCAGGGCTGCTGCCAGAAGGTCGGATTCTCCCAGTTTGAGAACCATTCTTGCTGTCATGTTTAGCACTTGTTGCAGTCTAGCTGAAACAGGAGTCTGCCTGCTCCTACTACAAAATGCAGAACTACAAGTCCCAGAATGCAAAGGAAAAAAACCTGGACTGGATGAGCTACTCACACATGGGCCTGGGAAACTGGAACTCTGCCTCAGCACTTTCAACACCACTCACCCACATTGATGGGAGTTTGCAGGGCTGGGAGTTTGTGCCATAAAAACATTTAGTTTTTAGTTCATATCATTGAGAAACCTGTATCCTTTCAGCAACAAACGATTGACATAATATTTAGGCAAGCAGTGCACACATTCAAATTAGACTTTGGGAGGGAATCATGTACAATAGGACTGCCAAAGACCATATACATATCTAGAAAACTACACGCATCCCCTTAAGCTGTGCTTCAGGTACTGTCAGGCATGAAACATGCTAACGATAAAACAGTGTATCTAAATGGGGCTGAGGGGAGACGGGACTGGGAGAGTTGGTATGAGAGACGCGTTTCCCTTCAAGGTGGAGCCATGAGTGTTGCATCACTGAAGTCATCAGGATTGTGAAAGTTCAAAGAGCAGGCCTAGCAAATCAGCCCCGCCCATTCAGCAGGTGAGCGGCTCAGGTGTGCTATGCAGCTGGTGGGGCATTTCGGAGCACACTGTCGCAAATATCACTAGCGCATGAAGTGGTGGTGCACGGTCATTTGCTGGCAACACATTTTCCATCGATATGGCCACACAATTCACACTGACCTTTTTACTGATAAAACTATATAGCGCACAAAAGAGATTGTGTGGAAATCAGGTTTCAGAAAATATTTATCATTTGCACATCAACTAAAGTGTCTTGATTTGTTTTGATCCTATTGAAATCTTTGTTTCCATCACACTTCAGAATTTCAAAAAAATGTGTTTCATGTGTGCTCCTGGTATATTCTGAAATATTTGGACAGTTCATGTACAGAAATGTAAATGTTGTGTGATAGAAAAACTGACAGCATTACTCTGTGCTCCTGCAAGATTGTCAGATAGTTCACTTTACAAAATCCTACAACTGTGCAGTCAGAGAAAGAAAAGTAAACAACAATCTCCATGTTGAAATAATAAGTGGAAATTTGTCAGGACTGATATGTGAGCTCTGTCTTTAAATGTGCAGCAAATGTGACAAGATAAAAACAAAATTTAAAGGCATCTTTATTGCTTATCCACTTTCTGAACTCCAGTGCGCTTAATTCAGGGACACACGGTTAAGGGTTGGAGTCTTAGTGCGTTTTCAAAAGTAGAACGATAGGAAAGGGAGTGTAACTCATTTCTTTTGTTTGCCCTGAAGTTGGTGTATTTTGGCACTGTCTTGCACTTAACAAGCAATAAACAACATCATCCAGATGAGAGACCCCAGGGTATAGGAAACTCGTTTAAAAGTTTTACAACATGAAAATAAAAACATAGCGGCACAAACGGGCAGATGTTGCAACAATTCTGCTTAACAAAAATAAACATGCATAGAAATGTAAAAAATTTAACACACTCTCTAAAGTGTCAGCTTATTAGGCACATGGTCATGGCGCCTAAAGGTAAATTTCTTAAAATTTTGGAAGGCTCTAAAAACCCTTTTGTTTATATAGGCTTTGCCTGGAGCCATTGAACTTGTGGGTTGCTGTATAGAGTGTATTCGTTTGCTACCGCCAGGACACCCTTGGGTAATTGTGCGCTCCATATAAATAAAAAATAAATACATAAAATGATAAATGAATTTTTTTTCTAACCCACCACAGAGGTTAGCAGATATTCTGACAGTTCCACTCGTTCCTCCATTTAAACTTGCATTTTAACACAATAATACACATTTGTGTGTAGATATTAAACCTATACAGTTCTAATTTCTGACTTTAAGTTCCTGCAAAGTGAGTTTCACTATCTGCTTTAGGCGTGCAACACTTCTAATTTAAAATCATGCCCTTGGCTGGTATGGGCCAAATTCTGTTCCTTTTAACTGAATTAATGACATTGTTTAAGATACTTTCAAATGGCAAATGCAGAACCTTTTTTCTGTTGCAAACACAAAAATGCAATGAGCCAACAGGTTTGATTTATGAGGCCCTGACTTTTGGGGGCCAAGTTACAGAAAATCTGCACAAGTGCTAAAAAAACAAAAAAAGGCAAAACAGTTTGAGACATTTTTTTGCTGTGTATGTAATGGAGCAAACAGTATTTGCTTAACGGCAAATCATTGACTGCCAACACTTCACATTATTTTTACTGTTTTCTTCAAAATAAATTAAAACATTTCTTCCAGTAACATGAAAGATTGAACCATGTTTGAGGCAAAATCAGTTTGTTCCTTTTAATTTTTTACTATATAAGCAGCTAAAATAGTGCAAATTCTGTTTCCTTTTTCTTTTCAAAAAGGTTGTTCATGGGCTGGTGTTAGCCGAGTACATGATGAGTTCAAAATACCAATAAAATTAATAAAACCATAAAATTATGTGTTACTCATCTAAATAATTTACAAGCAATAGTTGTGCAATATTTGGTTTCTCAATTTTTTCTCCTTTCCTGCCCTTTTCCAAAAATCTTTCAGTAAATGGATATAACAAAATTTGTTTGCACCATTCCACATTAAAGAAGTAGCAAAATGAATGTATCAAGGTTTGCATTTTTTTGTTTTTGCACCAATGCAAATTTTCTGTAATATGGTCTCTAGCTCTCTCCCCCTTCCTTACAACACACCCCTTTGTCCGCTGTCCTCACCGCCCATTCGTGTTCTGCACAGTTGTAAATAAATCAAACACACTATTGTAATCCCCAAAGCGTTTTTGTAAATGCCCAACCACTGTGTGTGCCACCTACACCCGGGGAACATACTCTGCGGGTTACATAAAGCACTCCGCTGCCCCTTAAGGCTAGGTCCGCGAAACATAAAAACAAGCAATAAAATAAGGTCATTATTGAATGGTGGAATAACAAAGGAGCAAAGATGTAGTACTCTGTTCAGTAATCAGATAGTACAAACTCCCCAGCCACCACAATTCTGAAATCTCCTGTATATTTACTCCTACATTTGAGTTAGATTTAAAACTTTTATGAGATTCACAAAGAATTCCTCCTGGAAAACCATGACAGTCATAGATGTACAGAAGTACTCAAACTTTGAAAATTGTACTCATGCTGTTGCAAAAATGTGCAGCTAGACATGTAAAATGTTTAATTCTTTTCCCCTCTGTGGAGGAAGCTTTCCCCTCATGACATATGAATGTGTTGTCTTTCTTACCCTCGAAATGGACTTCCTGTTGCCTTTCATGGGAGTACATTTGTGTGTCTTTCCAGGCTGTGAAGGTACATGCAACATATTTGTGAATGTACTGGAAGACCCATTTACCTGACCCAACCCTAAATTTAATTGAATTTTACACTAAGAAAGGGGCTCAAGTGACTCTAGGAAGCAACAGTGATCGAACAAACAAAATCCACATAGATAAAGGATTTAAACATTTACATTTTTTTTACAAACAAAGTTGAATGTTTGTTACATTATTTCTTCTTTATTTGTTTATATGGTTATTTATTTGTGCACTGTAATAGTAG
Organism: Lissotriton helveticus; assembly: GCF_964261635.1. Taxonomy (NCBI): domain Eukaryota; kingdom Metazoa; phylum Chordata; class Amphibia; order Caudata; family Salamandridae; genus Lissotriton; species Lissotriton helveticus. The sequence continues at coordinate 1,133,667,547 of NC_136072.1, read as the reverse complement.
ATGGCTATTTACAATCGTAAACATTCTTCCATGACTCCAGGTGTGGAATTTACACGCACCTATTTTGCCCAAGATCACACTGTGCCTAAGTATGCCAACTGGGATTTCAATGTTTAGTTCTTGGATGAACGCGCAGTTCTTTTAATTGTTTCCAGTACTTTGGCTATAAGACTGGTCACTGCACACAGTGTGGGACACTGCGGGCACAGCGCGTGTTTTATCTTTCTAAATGTGGCGCCACTGCACCTTTCCACCGCTGAATCCTTTAAGGAGAAGACGCTGACTGACAAGTTACAAGCAGCTTTGAAAACCTACCCCGGGAGGTTGCTCGAGGTAACGCAGCTTCCGCCAGCAGATCTTTAAACATCTCGGCGAAATAAAACACAAGTGTGCGTGTCAACCGCTGTCATAGCTCAGCGGGTTAACGCAGCTGCTGCGCACATCTGGGCGACGCTTGCTGGGCAAAGGTTTACCCCTCGGAAGCTTCTCGTCTTCCAGAGAGCGACACGTGAACGTGCCTGAGCCTGGGTGTGATGCGTCGATTTTAAATCGATTTCTATAATATTTTCGTTCTGCGCGAGTGTGTTATGGGACACCGCATCCGATGCAGACAGAGCTAGTTAAAAACTAGTATTCTTGCAGTGTTTAATGCGGCTTTAAAAATGCACTTATTTGCCCATATCTCCTGTAGCAAATAGGAAATATCCCTATTTAATTTTGATTTTTCTCTCTGTGTTTTAAAATAAATATTTTTTTAGTGGGTATGTCTTGTACAGCGCCTTGTTAGACCTCCGCGGCTAAGGCTGCGTTTAATTCTAGCGCTCGAATGAATAAATACACACGTGTTACCCTCTGCATGATGCCTGGGTTTGATAGCCGCGGGATTCCGGGTGGGGGTGGGGGGGAGAGGGTCAATGTGCACGCCCTCGTTAATGGAAACAGCCACTAATTTCGAACTAATAACAATACACAGTGAATATTATAAATATAGTTTCAAGATACATTTGAACGAATGGACCCGTTCTCTTATAAGTCGAGGTTTGGGCTGCTTGCCCCTGCGGAGAAGCAATGGGGGTGTTCCTTCCACCTGCCCTCTCCTGCCCAGCCTTGCCTTTCCCTCTCCTGCGGGGGGGGGGGGGGGGGGGGGGGATCCCTGCGCATCTCTGCTGCTCCCTCCGTCTCCACCTGCCGACGGGTGACAGGAGCGCTGTGAAATCCGCCCCACCCCGCCTCCCCTCGGTCTCATCCGCCCGTTTCATCTCCGTTGGCCTTTCTTTCCTCTCGAGCGCTTTCACCACAGCGCTTCCTAACTTGGGAGGCATAAAGCGCTATATGAGGAACCAACATAAAAGAACATACATGCGAAATAGCGATATATGCAATTTAACGTGCTGGCTTTAATTATAGGTGTTAGACATTTGTAAAGATAGTTTTCTTAAGTTTGGGGATGTTTTGGGTGGAAAACGGTGACAACTTCGTTATAATTAAAAGTTGTTTTATTTTTATTTTAAATCAGTGGGTGACAAGTCCAGCAAAAAAGATTTTCTAGAGTAAAAAGCTTTATTTCTGCTTAATGTTTTGGTCTCTAAAAATGTATTTGTGGGAAATATCTTACACAGAAACGTTTGTTGCTGCGTTTTTATTGCAGGTAAACGTTTGCAAAACGGAGTAGTTTTGAAACTTTGTGAGGCTACAAAAAGTCAGTCATGCTTGTAAAACTTTGAGGGCGAAACTACAAATTCGAATAACCTCAGTTTCAATGTGTTCAAAATACTTTGGGCTTGTCCCTGTGATGGGGATTCCTCACAACAGCTAATGCAATACATCCTCTTCTGTAATTATTTTAGGTACGCCCAGAGACATTTTATTTCAACCACTTTTAACTTGCGTGAGGCACCGAAGCTGTGAACAGGCCCTGCACACATTACAATCATTAGATTTCCCCATCATCTGTGCCAGGGTGTGTGATTTCCTTAAAACAGCTGTTATGGCCAGGAGAACTATGGGCGAATAGCACTGCTCGCTATAATATGATCTTATTCTGATTTTAGATATTTACTGTACTTGATTAGTTCATATTTTATAGATGCACTTTATATGCATATATGCAAATTGTTTTAAAGAATTCATGTGTTGTAGTTTATTTTGTTGCAGAGGATTAGTTACTGGATCATTTATCTTATTAATTATGCAGAAGTTGATGGAGTTATTTGTTTTATAATCATTTAATTGCTCTGTATTGTTTTTGTCTTTTACAGCCACATGTGGCCGAATAAAGAAAGGAAAGAAAGTGTTCAAAATACACGTTTGTAACAAGGTCCAAGTATGGAGAAACACAATAGCCTTTCCATTGTAGGCATTTAGAAGCATTTTTTTATTCCAATCCAGTCTTTCTTCATTTTGGTCCGTGGACTATAAAAGAACATTCATAAATATATACAAAGTGTAAAAAAGCAGATTAAAAAGAGGTAAAACCCATATAAAACAAGATTGGGTTGTACTCACAGTTAAAAATCAATCAGTATGCAGTCCATTACTGGTTCCTAAAAAGACCTTTCGCGCCCACCACATGGAGCTTAAAAAACAGGATACAGCATAGACAATTGGCATTTGTCTGTTATATTTTAGGAGCCTAAATGCTTCTTCACAGTGTCGTGTACCTCGGTTCTTGCACAATTTTACCAGCCACCTGAGTCTAATGTTTTGATATACAAGACAAAAGAAGAATTCATGAAGTTCGGTCTCCTCTCTCCTACTGCAAGCTGGGCACCCCAAGACAGAACTGCTGAACCGTTTATTAGTGAATGCACGCAGAGGGAGAGATCCGTGCCTGAATTGTACATACAGTTTCCTAGCTAGAGCCGGTTGTATTTCATTTATTTATTGTTATGGAAAGATGTAAAGTGGCTCCATATCTGTGATACTTTCACCCATGACTTGCTTCTTAGTCAATACCACTCTGCATTCTGGGACGCTTATTAAGAAGCTCTTCTTAGTTATGGCAGGCTTTTTATCTCTCCAAGATGTACTAATATGTTGCGCCTGGCACACATACGTAACCCATGTAATACAAGTCATCACTATCTCGCAACTGGAACACACACTAGGAATAAACACAATAAGCACATCTGGGAGTCTCCTGCTGCTGGGCAGATAGCCTTGGCTGGCTGCCAACATCACCCAGCAAGAGCCCACTTGGCACCCCTGTTCCTACAGTACAGACACAGCTTCCAGGGTGCCCCTGGGCACGCAAGACATTTTCAGCCACTCCTGCTTTTTTAGCCAAGAGCATGTTGCATTCTGGAATGTGTAGGTTTACATTTAACACTTTAGGTGTGGGCTCAAAAATCCCAGCATGCAAAACACTGCAGGTTAGAACACCAGGACTGTCTACATATGTCACACAAAGAATGCAACCACTTACAGGCATGTAAAGACAGAAGATCCTCTATGCCTCCCCCGATTGGACAGCAGACCCCTTCATCTCTTAAAACCATGAACATGCCATGAAACTTAATTTACACAGTCAGAATCAAAATCTGACCCTGGTCAAGCTTGATGGATCTTCCAGATTTAAATTTTCTTTCACTTTTTGAATCTTTCAGATTTACTTTTTTTGTCCCTTAGTGAATCTTCCTGATTTAAAATTTCTTTCCCTTTTTGAATCCTTCAGATTGAACATTTCTGTCCCTTTCTGAATCTTACTTATATAAGTTTTCTGTCCCATTGTGAATCTTCCTTATTACAATTTTCTGTCTCTTTGTGAACCTTACGGATTTACATTTTCGGTCCGTTTGTGATATTGGTTATGTTGAATGGAAGCAGGATGGTCTCAGTTGCCCGCCCCAGGCAGCAGGCTGAGGTGCTAGATCAATTCCCACAGTGGATGTGCTGCAATTATTGTTACTTTTTCAAAGAGACAAGGGAACCCAAAGGTAATTCACTAGGGACCTTGGGCAGTAACGTATTATAAAGAACAGTGGTCCCTAGTTTTTCAGGGATCTGCAAAATGATAGGCATACACTAAATAGTGAGTATGTCCTTTGTCCAGCCGGACAGGATTTTATTAAGTAGGTATAAACAATATCACAAGGATTTTTTACAAAGTGGGCACGACCAGTAACCCACAAAGAACAAGACAAAACAAACGAAATTTAGGCAAAACGAACAAGGCGGTCTGTGTACTTGTAATTCAGTGAACAGACTTAATTATGTTTCAAAACACCATTGCACACATTTTTTCCACAATTCAGGTACATATGGTGTTAGTGTGTCGACGACGTTTCGATGCCGAAACTTAGATAAATGGCATCATCCTCAGGACAGAAAAAATTACATCCCCGCCAGCATGACACCATGGATGCCATTGAGCAACCGGCCAGGAACGAGAACTCGATCGGCACAGTCTCAGTTGCAAGAGGCGCTCCGCCCTGAATTGGCACCAGATCGAGCAACCCGCTCCCTCTCCTTGAACGTACAGCACCGGAATCCCGAAATCTGTCCTTAAAAAAGGCAAAATGTCATACGATTTCAAGACAAACATGATGTAATTTTTTCTGAGTTTCTGAGTTTATCTAAGTTTCGGCATTGAAACGTCGTCGACACACTAACACCATATGTACCTGAATTGTGGAAAAAATGTGTGCAATGGTGTTTTGAAACATAATTAAGTCTGTTCACTGAATTACAAGTACACAGACCTCCTTGTTTGTTTTGCCTAAATTTCGTTTGTTTTGTCTTGTTCTTTGTGGGTTACTGGTCGTGCCCACTTTGTAAAAAATCCTTGTGATATTGTTTATACCTACTTAATAAAATCCTGTCCGGCTGGACAAAGGACATACCCGCTATTTAGCAATTATTGTTACATCACTGAAGTTATAGCGATTGTGAAAAAATCAAGCATCAGACAAAAAACACAACTGTAGCAAATGTGCCACGTCCATTCAGCATGAGCAGGCAAAGGGTCTGGTACGTAGCTGGTGGTGCTTTTTGGAGCACTGAATAAGTAGCGCACTGTCGTTTACAGGCAGCACCAGCACATTTTCAGTTGAAAAGACCACTAAACTTGCAGAATTTTACTGGTAAAACTATTTAGTGCACAAATGATAATATGTGGAAATCACGTTTAGGCGAATATTTATCATTTGTGCATCACCAAACAAAGTATCTTGATTTGTTTTGATCATATTAAAATCTTTCTTTTCTTATCACTTCAGAATTACAAACAAATATACTCCATTTCTGCTTTCCTAATTGCTGATATATTTTCAAATATGTGAATAGTTCATTTACAGGAATTTAAATATTGCATTTTAGAAAAAAATGAGAGCCTTTCCTTTCCCTTCCTGTACCACAGCATGCTTTTCATCTAAGTCACTTTTTAAATTCTTCTCATTTTGCAGTCTGAGGGTAAACGTAAATTCCAGTTTCCAAATAAGCAGCAATTTGCTAGAATTCCCCTGTTGAAGCATCCCTGACAAAAGTTGGAGACTATATTGCTGAACTTTGTTGTAAGGGGCACAGCACAAGTGGTGATCCAAATGTAAATATTTTGAGTAAGAAAACTGTACATATTAACGCAAGAACTGAAGCAGCAAATATTCCTAATCCTAGTAAGAACTGTTCTAATGCCCAAACCACTCCCTTTGTTTACTTCCAATTTATGTTTTGTTTCCTGTTTTATTCCATTGTGTTTAGTTTTGGGTGTAATAAATATGTGTGGAACACTGATCACTGGATACTGAAATCTATTTAATTCAAGCACTAGCCGTGCTTGGGGTTTGTGTTTTCCTTTTATTTAACTATTTGTGAGACAGAAGACTTCTTGGTTTATCATAGTTTTGATTTTCTTTACTGCTTTTGTGAGAACAAGGTCTCCCTTGATTTAACAAATTTCATGTTTCTTTATTTTCTTCATTTGTTGTATTAAAATAATAATTAAAATACTTCATTTATCATTATATCTGTACATGCTGTAACTCCCCAATTCATTTCAGGCTATTATCCACAGTCCTTTTTCAGGGGTGTAGTTTCAATATAATAAATCAAAAAAGAAAGCGCAATCCCATTTTTGTGCTATACCCTAGCTATTTTAGAATAATAAACTAATTGTTCATGCATTATAAGTAATGTGGAAATTCACAACTGTACTAGTTTAAAGCAAAAACAATACATTTTTCTAATTTAGTATCATGTGTTGCCACTTGTACGGATGTATGACGGTACCACGCGTACTTTTACAACGCGTACCGTTACAACGCTACTTTTACCACGCAAGTCGTTACCACGACTTGCGTGGAGGGGCGCTGGATAGTACATTTTTTAATTTACTATTCCAACTCCAGTCCCCGTGGACTCTAGGGAAGGAGTTGGATAGTAAATTAAACTATTTACTATCCTGGAGCGCCCCCCAGCGCAAGTCGTGGTAACGACTTGCGTGGTAAAAGTAGCGTGGTAACAGTACCGCGATGTAAAAAATGCGTGCTAACCGTTGTATACCCACTTGTACACTATACAAGCGAGCGGTATTATTCAAGAGCATTCATGATTGTTTCTGCTTAATCTCGCTCATCTACAGCCTAAAACAATAAAGCAAGTACATATCCTCTGTTCTAACCTGTAAAAAAATCCTGGTCAAAGAGTCCATTTCTTAAGTGACCTGAGCTTTACTGAACAGAAATTTTACTGACCAATATGAGACACACTAGAAAGGCAATCATGAAAGCTTTGTTCAAGGCTAGCTAGTTTTTGCACGGTTTAAATGTCAAGAGGGGCACACTAACCCTAATCCTAGTTACCCAGTAGGACAGCCATGTAGACTTGAATAATTATTTTAGCAACTTAGGACTGGTGATGTTAAACAGTCACAATAGCAATGATCACTCAGTGCAAACAACTTTTTATTAGTAGTGCTGTTAACCCTCCTGCTGACTATATGTGCGGACATTTGTGCCTTCACTCATTGTTTGTTCTCATTCAAATTCTAGAGTGAGCGAGTAGTGGTCACCTGCCAATAAGGTACACATTGAAACTGCCCCAGAAAGTGGCATGGGCTAGGGTTAATAAATCAGAGAAAATAGGAGAGCTAATTATCAAAAGCATGACACATTTTAAATTGGGAAAAAGTATGCATTGAATTTAAGGCTGACCGAAGTTTCCTCTCACCACCCCCTTGAATATAAACTAAAAATAAATGCTGAATGGTCACTGGTCGGTGTTATAACATCAAGCTCCCTCTCACAGGGGTTCGCCTTCGACTGCAGAAAGGTTTATTGTAAAGAGTGAAGATCTTTAAGAACCTGTTTAAGAGGGGAATCTGAAAAAGTTTTTGCAAATATTAGTGCAGAGGTGAAAAGATACAATTACTGAGGGAAAAGATGAAAAGCTCTAGGGATCTGGATTCAGCCCAAATGGTTAGGACTCTCCAGTCAAATAATGCGAAACAATCCTGGTCTCTTAGGTCGCAAGAGCATCATTAGTCGGGATCAGCTATGGACCTTGTTTTTCAAACCAGCAGCGGGAAGCCCACCACGCCTCATTATACACAGCATGTGCAAACTCAATGATAACTGGTCCCACTGTTGGGGAAGCACTAACTTCCAGTGAATCTGAAATCGAAGGGATAGTTCTCAGCTTAAGATCTAGAACGTCCGCTGGCCCAAATGGCTTAAAAACTGTTGCCTACAAAAAGGACCTGGCACTTTGGGCAAAGTTATTGCATCCTCATGTTCAGCAAATTGTGGCTTTCAAACAAATCCCTGATAGTTAAGCTCATTAGCCGCTACATTAAAGGGGCCAAGTACTGACATCTCTCTGCTTGATGTTATTTCTACATTTTTGTGACAGTGTGCTACATTCTGTAGAAGATTGGAGCAAATGATCTTAACCTTATCCCTCGCGAACCAGCAGGTTTTAGAAAACAGCAACCAACCACTCATCACAATTTGTTTGGAATTATATTGTAAGCAAAATGCTTGCAGAAGTGGGTCTATGCTTTAGTTTTTGATTTAAATTACCGTTTGATAAAGTGACTATAACACCTAGTGGTCTAAGCTTATATGCACGGGGACTCATCGTGCTCTGACAGCACTTTTAGTTGAATTTCATACTAAAATTAGGGTTCAAGTGAAACTGAGCAGCAACTGTGATCGAACAAGCAAAATCCATTTACATAATGGATTAAAACAAAATTGGGTGTTGGCTCCATTGTTGTTTTCTTTAGTTATTGGTTTCTGTTTTATGATGATTACACATCACAACATATAAACAGGATTTCTTTTTACAAATAACAATACATTCTATAGGGAACGTATATAAGTGCTTGACTATTTGTCTAAATGTATAATTTTAAAAAAATCAACTAAAATGTGAATGCCCCAGCTTGTAAATACCAATACATGTGTGTACATATGGGTATTTATAATGTACAACTATCTTTAATGGGAAACAGCCTTTACAATGCGGACCTAATCACGTGTGCTGTTTCCCTGCAAGCTGAACAACGCTTGCCATTATCCACGCATATGCCTTAACCACGCATATGCATGGTTATGGCAGTCTGTGTTCTAGCTGTGTGAGCAGATGGGCGGGGAGAGGAACCAGATCGCAGCAGGAAGAAGGACCAGGTTGCATCTTGGCCAGTTGTCCTGGGGCTGGGGGAAGTGGTGGTACATTTTAGGGGTGGGGACTGGTTTTAGGGCTCAGGGCTGGGGACTGGAGGTTGGGGTAGTTTTTAGGGAAGTGGGGTAAATTTTAGCGCTCAGAGCAGGTGGAAAGGGGCAGTTCTGGGCTGGGGCAGTTCTTAGGACGGGGTGTTGGGGTAATAGTTTTGCACGGCGTGGGCGAGTTTTAGGGCTCAGGGTAATTAATATGGCGTGGGTGAGTATATTACAATTAGGGCTTCCGGTTTTATGGTATTTATTTCTTTACCATTTCCGTCTGTATTTATCCATATTTCTTCTTTTTTTACATTTTATCTGTATTTATCCACATTTATTTTTGTCACAGCAAAAGAAGATGCTGCAGCTAGTATTTTTTCTTATTTATGCGAGAGAGAGGCTATGGAGAGATTATAACGACTGCACGCACATAGAAAGTTACCAAACCAAACTGAAAACACTGAAAGGCAGAAAGCATTCTATTTCAAACAAAAAGTGTGCATTTACTGTACAGAATTCCAGGGAACGTTAAGCAAGTAACGTTAAGCACTGTATTCAAAGAGGGAGTGATGGGGGAGGCAGCCTCTCTTTTGGCAATATTTGAAATTTTTGTTATTGGGATGGCATCAAACTTTGTTACAAAATCTCTCTTGAAAGTTACCTGCTGCAACCCGTTCTAAACCTTCGTGATGCAAAGAGCCAGCGCAGCATTATTGAGGAAGATTAGAAAAGAAATAAAGGCATGAAAGCAAATGGGAAATTACTTCTGCAAGGCAACATTAAAGGAAAGAGACTGCGATCCAAACATATCGCTGGAGAGGGCGAGTTACACAGAAACAGCTGGCATTACACATGCAAACAATTTTTAAAAAAAGCAAGGAAGAATTTCATGTTTTTTTGAAACAGGGTGACAATAGCGGTATGTAATTTTTGTTTAATTCCTCAATGCCTGCCACCTGCAACCGAACATGCCGCTACCTTCTCTGCCTTGCGCCAATGATTGCCATTCACAGGCTACCTTATTGGCACTGACCCCAGAAGGACCCGCCAGATGATGCATAAAGCTTTCTATCAGTGAGCCGGCCTGCTAATGCACATATTAACACCTCGTACTCGCCAATTAGGCAATCTGATAGACACAGTGTTGTTTTAAACCTTAAGTACTCGCACTTCTTACTGCGACCCCTCCCCCTTAACGCTCCACACCTACTGCCATCTGCTGCCTTGTGTACCTTAGCAGTTCTCATAAATGGGCCCTAGTGGTGTAGATTACTAAGAGGGTAAACCTGGCAGGAGTGGGGCTACAGTGCACAGTTTTTTAGCATTTTCCCGTTTTTAACTTATAAATACAGACAATGGAAAATAATTTTCTGTCTGTATTTATATGTAAAATTCCGTTTACACGTAAAACCGGGAGCCTTAATTACAATGCAGGAGGGTTGAATTTTAGAACTCATGGCAAGGGGGCTGGTGTGGTATCTTTACCACACACATACATATACCAATCATGCCATTGCAACAAAATAAGTTGTAAAGGTATGCGTGGTAAAGATGCGCTCGTTGCAAAAACTGCGTTGTTAAGGCAGACATGGTTGTGTCATACAACCATCTTAAATAGCACATAACATTTCATAAGTGTAATGCTTGTGTTAAGGTGTCTTACTTTGTACACTTTTGCCTATATATTATATTGTGGTTATATATCTATATATGGTTCTGTATACTTACTGGAGGCACAAAGTAAAGAAATACAAATAAAGAATACATGATATATAGTTATAACCATATCCTTATGTATAAGTAGATCAATATCATAAGGTGACAGTGTATGCTTATGGGTTTATTTTTCTATAATAAGACATATCTGTCACAATGTGTAAAAATGAATATAGGAAATATATCTATAAATGCTTCACTATTCAAATATAGGGGGAACTGTAAACTTTATTTATCAACAGCAAAACATTGAATGCTTGAAACTGACTCATCCTAAACCTATTTGAAACTATCCCTCTACCTTCACTCCGACTCATCCCAAATTTGTCTTACTATGGACTCTCAAATAACTCTTTCCAAATTCTTCCCTCCTTTATCTTATTCATCCATATAACAGGTGCGCATTACTGCCATTCATAATAACAATATATATTTTCCCTCTACTACTTTCTCCCCCCCCCCCCCCCCCCCCACTACTGGTTTGCGGGAGCAGCCACAACTGCAATAGGCTGACTTTTAAATAACATTATAATCAAACATATGCCAAAGTAAAGAGAGTAATATAGGTCGTTCTTTGTTTTAATCAAATACACTGTGATTTATCTAGAACTCCACAGGTGGGCAAGGTTGTTTTAACACTAAGTTACTTCCTACTTTGTTATATAGGTAAGCTGGCCTTTGTACAGAAGATGGACATGATTTTTGAAAAATGTGAGGAATGGGTTTAGCAACATATTTAAGGGTCACCAAGAGGTGTGGGTTTAGAGGGCATTGGTCATGAAATTGGAATTATGCTCCCAACAAAGAATGATCGAATTCCATGTTTGAAATTCCTTGGGTCTTTAACCAGCTCTGGGAATAGTAGTCTGAAGTGTGATTGTTTTGAAGAACTGCTGCAAAACAAATTTATGTTGAGGGAAAGGATAATAAAAAATAGGTCTACATTGTCACAAACTAACGAAATGAGGTTTCTTTATCAAAGAATATGTGAAAGGACGGGATTTCAAATGAATAAGAACAATTTAAAATATTTGGCTATTAGGAGATCATATATGCTGGACAAAGCATTACAGCATCTAAAGTGACGCTGACTTTTATAATTCTATAAAAATAAAAAAAATCTCCTAGGTTAGTTGGCGCTATGGCAGTCAGCCTCAACTCGCAACGTCAAAGCAATTTGTTAAAGTTTCACTCTGGAATTTGATAGAACTGTACAATACAACCTTTTGTAGCAGCATTATCCTTTGCCAATGTGAAAGACAACACCCACTGGATTTAGCTCATTGACTGCATCTTTGTCCTTTTGCATTAGACACACGGAAGACCTACCTTGAACCGATAATTTACAAAGATAGAAAAAGAACTGTGCAAACGGTATTTGAATATTTGTTAGATTTGAGAACTGATCAAATTTTACTTTCTGTACCTTTATTTTTAACACAAGTAGGAAACGAATAGTAATTGTATTTTTAAACCTATTATGTCTGTATTTTTGACAGTGCAGTTTTAATAATTGTTTTTATTGATGTGAAGCAAACTAAACAATATTTTGATGAAAACAAATGCACTGCAGATCCTCCATGATAATCTTTTTGCACAGCAATCAAGGCACAAGCAGAAAGTATAGGGTATGTTAGCTTTTATTTTAGGTATTTGGTGCCGCACAGACCTATCTCTAAGGACTATCGAAGCGCATTGCATAAAAAACGCACTTCTGGTACAGCATCTTGGACACGAGATGCTGAAAAAATAATAATCCATTATTTGTAAAGCGTGAACATATCACTCCTTAAGGTTTCAAGGCGCTGAGGTCCATCGGGGCGATTAAGTGAGCTATTGCCCAGAGTCACATGATGCTGAGCTGCCGCCGGGGATCGAACCGTGAGCCACGCGCTCTGGAGTCAGCCACTGCACCACACCGCTCACCTTATGTGAGTATGCAGCCTGTTTTCAACCAGAGTACACAAGCCTGAATGTAATGGGAAGGAGGGTGGGAAAATATCTAAGAAAATACTAGACAACAGACTGTGCAATTCATTGTCACTTATTTTAATAATCTATATTTGCAATCTAGAAATTGTGTAACAAAGGTGAATGTACCCAGGATTACACCATTTTTAGAAATGTTCTAAATCTGGTATTAAAACTCTTGTCTGACAGCACACAGAAGTGGTTAACTTGTAAAATAAAAAGTGCTGGGTCTCTCCTCAGGAGGCTGTGCTAACAGGAGAAATGTGTTGGTGCAAATTTCTCCTGACTTGGCCTAATGGCTAGCGCTACCGATTTCGGAGCTGGGGAACTGGGTTTAAGTCTCGGCGTGGCTCAACATTCTGTGATTCTGGGGAAAATCACATGCCTTCCAAATGAGTGTGTCCTTAACTGGTGCTGTAAGCGGAGGATTAGGTGCCGATGCTGAGCACCGGCTCAAATTAAGCAATGGTACACGCATTTTTGATTTTCTTCCAATAATCTCAAATCACTACATGTAAGGTGTGAGCAGCTCAGTCGATTCTAAAAATGTAGTATTCATTAGTTGATGGTTGTATGTTTAGTGCAGGATTTACTTGTGTGTTGTTTTTGTGGGTGAAACCTCCTGATGTATGCCACAACTGCTTTGTGACTCGGTTTGCCACTCTGTGGCGTTTGTCATGCGGGATACTTTTAGTCTGTTCTGGTTTCATAGGGAACACCATTATGGGACTTGCAGTTTTACTTTCAAAACAAATACAGGCTGAAAAAGTACGAAAAGTGCTGGTGGTTCTGAAGTCAATACCAACTTATGCTAATAGCACCATATTGTGGAGTCTGTATAGTTTTCAGCACCCCAGCATGACACAAAGTTACATGCAACATCTTCAGCCAGTCATGAATTTTTAGCCAAAAACAAGTCACACTCTGGAAATTATAGTGTTGCTTGTAACAATATAAGTGTGGGCTTATAAACCTTCCACATAAGAACTTGCGTTTTTATAAAGTGCTTTGTTGATTTTGACTATCTCAGCACTGCACATAAAAAGTGACAGTGTCACCTAACTGAACGTATGTAATGGCATTGTGCTCACCTGCTGGGGTGGGAAACGGGACATGTGCACAGAAATAGGGGGCCTTCCTGCGAAAAAAAGCTGTACAGGTGTATGGGTTCCTACATGTGAAGTCGAAAAGAACTTTACACAGCTGTAGTGGGACCTGCCTGGGGGACAGACTTCTGAAGTAAAAGAACAGCTATACACAGTATAAATTGACGTGCCTATTGAAGTAAATGAGTGATGAGTGTAGAAATAAAGGCACATTAAAGTTTTTTGTTTTTTTAAGCATCTTTGCATTGGAATAAAGGGGCCTGTCTGAAAAGTAAGAGACCTGCACACAGGCACAGGGGGGCTACCTGGGAAGTAAAATAAAAGCTGTACAAATGAGTAAGAGGCTTGTCTGAGTGTAAAAGAGACCCATTCCAGGAATAAGGAAACTGAGAAGTAAAAGAGAACTGTACAAAAAATTAGGAGGAACTGCCCAGTAAGTAAAAGAAGAATCTACACAGAAAAAAGGGGACATACCTCTGAAGTGAAGGAGCAGATTTACACAGGAGGACTGGACCTCCCTTGAAAATAAAAGACCGATATAAGCAGAAATAGTGGGACCTACCTGGGAACTAAAGGAACTCGCTTGGTTTGCTAAATTGAAATGAATGAAGAGAAAACATATCTTCCCAAGTAGAGAAAGAAATATTACTCGTGCATAGTAACATATGACTAGTTTACACATGCAGGATTTTCAAGATTTCCAGGAATGCTAACAGATGTTTTTTGTGACTATTTAAAAGTCCAACACTTCTTCAAATTGAGCTGTTTGTCGAGGAGGTGGTTCTTGGAGACGTGAACTCAAGAACACATTTTATCAGAAGCATGAAACGCCGAGTCAGCCTTGCTAACATTCCATTGCCTGAATTTCGTTTACGAAGGCGCAAATGCAAGAAACAGCAGGCAACATATTATGCCCGGAGGGGACGAGGGTGGATTGGGGGGGGGGGGGGGGAGCTCGAAAAGCCTGTGGGACTAAAGAAAAGTCAATCACGAGCCAGGCTGTGCATGGAGAACACCCACCAGGACTCCGGCCGTACCGACGTGTCAAAATTAAGTCTCCCTGTTCCCCTACGGGGAAGTTCTCCTGTGTGTACATCCACGTCCTTTTCATTGTGAACGTCAAGAAACATAAGGTACAGAAACACACGACGACCAATCATTATCAACAGCTCAAGGGACCAAAAGTAATAACCGACTCCTCAAAAAGTAATAACGTTTTCATCAAAACTACATCCGCAATTAAAGAATTGTATAGTAGAATGTTAAACTCTTCAAACTTTAGTGCTGTTCTGTTCTATTCTATGTGTCTGCCTCGTCTACTTGCTCCCAGGTCGGATCTAACTGACTGCGGCTCGAGCTCACGTGAACGCAGCAGGAGCATTAGCCCACTGAGCAGTTTAACAACCACGTGCTGTGTTTAGATCGCGCTACGTTGCGGGTATCGCTATTAACGAAACCATGGCAGATTGCAGCAGCTGATGCAATAACCCGCTGAGTTATCTGGACGGATGACGCAGTGGCGCTCGGGAGGCGCGAGACGCTGGCATTTAAACCGCTGGGGGAGGGAGGGGCGCGAGGGTAGGGATTCTGGGACTTCTGATTGGATGGCCGAAGTCCCGCTCCTCCGAGCAGTCCCAGCGCCGCGAGTCAGAGGGCGGAGACGTATTTACGTAGTGGGCGGGGACCAAGAGGTGGAGCTGGCGCCAACACAGAGACGTCACACGTATCCTTTTACTGGACTGGAGCGGAAGTGCAGCTGCCTCACGAGCTCGAGGCGACAAACGGCAGCGTGCGTACATACCAGATCCCAGAATCACCGCTGCCTGCAGTCAGGGCCGGCCTTTCCCCAACCAGCGCCCTGGTCGAAACTCAATTTGATCCTTTATCTAACCGCCCCTCTCATTGGTGGTCCTGGTGGGGACCCCTTTGTGCTCACTGGGCAGTCGTGGCTGAATACCTCACACCGGCGACAGCCTGTTGGCGCCCCTTGTGACGCCTCACCGTAATCCCCTATTCAGTTGTTAAACTGAAGGGGAGGGGAGGGGAGGGCAGGGGGGCATCTAATCGGAGGTAGCTCGGGAGGTGATCTAGGTGTGCCTCTAACTTGTCACCCAGGACATGTACCTAGCTCGCGCACATGCCAAAAGACGACCTTGCCTGGCTGCAGGCAGTAAAGGCTTGGCTGTGGAAAAGAAGTGGAGTCACAGTGGTGAAGAGTCACTGTCCGCATACATGCCAGCATTTTAAAAGAAGGCTATTTAAAATATAATAATTAAGACTGTATTTTCCCATTGACTTCTCAAAATAGAGACTTTTTTTACTTAAAAAATCTGGAGTCTCCCGTCTGAGTTAGATCTGTTGGCTTGTATGATATATGTGTTTTTTCTGTAAAACATTGTGCCAAAGAAATTGGCAGCAGGCGCAAACATAATCTGTTTTGATTTTCTTAATAGTCACAAGAAATTTGTGTTTTAAAATACCTTGCAAGAGTTCAGGCACCTGTACAAACCAATTTTCAGGAGATGATAATGGTAAGCCAACTGTCAACCAATCAGTCATTTGTAAAGCGCACTACATACCTGCGAGGGTCTCAAGGCGCTGGAGGGGGGGTCCGCTACTGATCGGACAGCCAGGTCTTGAGCATCCTCCTGAAGGTCAGCAGGTCTTGGGTCTGTCGTAGGCTCAGTGGGAGGGTGTTCCATGTCTTGGCGGTGAGGTGGGAGCAGGATCTCCCCCCGGTGGTTGTACTTCGGATGCGCTGGACGGTGGCAAGTGAGAGGTCGGTGGAGCGTAGCTGGCGGTTGGGGATGTAGGAGAACCATCTGTTGAGGTAGGCTGGGCTGGTCTTGTGGAGTGCCTTGTGTGCATGGATGAGGAGCTTGAAGGATATCCTCTTACTGACGGGGAGCCAGTGCAGGTCCCTCAGGTGGGGGTGATGTGGCGTGGTACATCGAGGATCAGTCGTGCCGAGACGTTTGGGATGCGTTGTAGTCGTTCGATGAGCTTGGTCGGGGCTCCCGCGTAGAGAGCGTTTCCGTAGTCGAGTCTGCTGCTGACGAGGGCCTGGGTGACTGTCTTTCTTGTATCTGTCGGGATCCATCTGTAGATCTTGCGGAGCATGCGGAGGATGTTGAAGCAGGAGGAGGAGACGGCGTTGACCTGCTTGGTCATTGAGAGCGTTGAGTCGAGGATGATTCCCAGGTTGCGTGGGTGTCGGGGCTGTTCCCAGTGCCGTCGGCCACCAGGAGTCGTTCCAGGTTGAAGGGTTGGAGCCGAGGATGAGGACCTCCGTCTTGTCCGAGTTCAGCTTAAGGTGGCGACTTCCTTCATGGAGGTTGGCTTTGGCGGTGATGGGGTCATTGGTGAGGGAGAGGATCAGTTGAGTGTCTTAGGAGATTATGTTGAGGTCGTGCTGTCAGGCGACGCGTGCGAGCCGGGGCCATGTAAATGTTGAACAGCGTCGGGCTGAGGGAGGATCCCTGGGGTACGCCGCAGATGAGCTTCGTGAGCGGAAAGGGGGGAGGTGGACGCTCTGGGTTCTGCTCGAGAGGAAGGAAGTGGTCCATTCCAGAGCCTTGTCTCGGATCCCTGTGGCGTGGAGGCGTGCACGTAGTGTGCGGTGGCAGACGGTGTTGAAGGCGACGGAGAGGTCTAGGAGGATGAGTGCTGCAGTCTCGACGTTGTCCAACAGGGTCCTAATGTCATCAGTGGCGGCGATGAGGGCAGTCTCGGTGCTGTAGTTGCCTACGGGAACCCTGACTGGGAAGGGTCCAGGATTCTGTCTTCTTCGAGGAATCGGGTTAGCTGTCTGTTGACAATTTTCTCGATGACCTTGGCCGAGAAGGGGAGCAGAGAGATGGGCTGGAAGTTCTTGAGGTCTCTTGGGTCTGCCTTGGGTTTTTTCAGTAGGGCGTTGATCTCGGCGTGTTTCCAGCTCTCTGGGAAGGTCGCGGTCTCAAGGGAGAGAGTGATGATTTTGCGCAGGTTGGGTGCAATGGAGCTGCTTGCTTTGTTGAAAACGTGCGGGAAGGGATCTGACGGAGAGCCAAAGTGGATTGTGCTCATGGTCTTGATGGTGTCATCGATGCTCACTCTGACCCAGGCTAGCAGGGGGTCGTGGTAGATGGTGTGCAGAGGGTCTGTCGTATTGATGTCTGTTGGGTCTGTCTGGGTATTGAAGCTCTCGTGGATGCCTGCTATCTTGCGGTGGAAGAAGGTGGCGAGGGAGTCACACAGGGCTTGCGACAGCGGGATGTCGTTGGTGTTGCAGCTGGGGTTGGAGAGTTCCTTCACGATGTTGAAGAGCTCCTTACTATTGTGTGCGTTGTTGTCGAGGCGGTCTTTGAACGAGGTTCTCTTGGCAGCCCTGATGAGGTTGTGGTGGTTGCGGATGGCGTCCTTGTGTGCTGCGCGGTTGTCCGGAGTTTGTTCGCTGTACCACTTCTCTAGTTTCCGGCAGGCTTGCTTGGAGACTAGGAGTTCTGGGGTGAACCAGCTGGCCCTCTTGCTGGTGTCTCTGTGGGGGGGGGGTTTCTTCAGCGGGCGAGGGTGTTGGCGCAGTCATCGATCCAGCTTCTGAGGTTCTCGGCAGCGTCGTCGGTGTTGGAGGGTTCGGTGGGTGGGCTGAGAGCGAGGTTTGCATGTAGTTGGTCTTCGGTGATTTTGCTCCAGCAGCGGCGGGGGATCTGTTGGGTGCGGTGGTGTGTGGTGGGTTTCTGGAAGGTGAAGTGGATGCAGCGATGGTCGGTCTAGAGGAGTTCGGTGGTGTGGCTGATGGAGACGTGCGGACTTGAGGAGAAGACGGGGTCGAGCGTGTGGCCAGCAGAGTGGGTGGGCGTTGAGACAAGTTGCTTTAGTCCGAGGTTATTGATCAGGGTTGTGGCGTTGTTGTTGCTCTCAAGGTGAAAGTTCAGGTCTCGGAGGAGGATGTAGTTGGTGGAGGTCAGGGCGTGTGTGCTGATGAAGTCGGCGATGGAGTCGATGAACTTGGGGCAGGGTCCGGGGAGTCGGTAGACGAGGGTGCCTCTGAGGGTGGAGTTGGGGTCTGTGTGGATCTGGAAGTGCATATGTTCGGCGGTGCTGGGCGTGTCGGCGGTGCTAGTCGAGACCCTGATGCTGTTCTTGTGGACGATGGCGATTCCTCCTCCGACTCTGTTGGTGCGGTCTCTGCGGGTGATCTTGTGCGGAGGAGTCATTCAACCAGGTCTCTGTTAGGAAGGCGACGTCCGGGGATTTTGTGTCGAGCAAGTCCCAGAGCTCGACAGCGTGTTTGCGCACAGAGTGGGTGTTTAGTAGTATGCACCGCAGGTGGGTGCTGTCTTTTTTGGCGGGTGGTTCGTCGGTTCTGAGGCTGGTGTAGCTGCAGTTCCGGCAGGTGAAGGGACCATGTGTGCGTTTCGGGGCGGCCTTGAAGCACGTGTGGGTCCGTCCGAGGTTGAGAGCGTGGAGTGTGCTGGCATCGTGGCGGCGGTCGTAGTGGCGGGAGTGGGACCCAGTGGTTCTGGCGCTGGGCGCGGTCCAGGCACGGACGGGCGCAGACGGGCTTGCCCTGGACGCGCCAGCGCCCAGCATATGTGGGAGGGGGGGTGTTGAACTGTATTTTAAAATGACCCACATGACTCTATTTTGTGCTGCCATGCTCTTGGCAACCTGGTGAAGAATTGCTTTCCACGTCCCTGTTGAAACTTGCACAACCCTCCCCGCTCCTTGTGGTCCAGCCGATTCCGAGAAGCTGCCTGTGTGCCTCACTCCCCCCCCCCCCCCCCCCAGTTGTGCCAGAGACTCAGCCACATCCTGTCCATTGTTGGTAACTCAGCCTGTCACGAGCAACTCCTGTGCCCCGTGACCACACCAACTGATCGAGGAAGCACAAGGCTGTGCCCCGTGACCACACCAACTGATAGAGGAAGCACATAGCTGTGCCCCATGACCACACCAATTGGGCAAGGAAGCACGAGGCTGTGTACATTGTGCAATCAGGAACAGATGTCCCCTGGCCACGATTGCGCCACATAAGACTGACAAAGAACTTGTCTGATGAGGAACTTGTCAAAATGAGGAACTTTGTATTGTGCAAATGGACGTGGCTAGTGCTATAAATATGTGTGCGCTGCGGAGTAAAGCAGCAGTCTCCGTAGAATTGTCTTTGTACCATTCTGGAACCCTGTCCTTAGCTCGAGCTAATAAATAAGTTACTTCCCTCCACGGCTGGTTGTCCTGGTCTCTTTGGTAATGTATGATTCAAGCAAGAAGAACCCGTAGATTCTACGTGTCCCCTACACCGCTGGCTTCTACTCTCCTAGTGGGGAGGGGTCTCCAAAAAGCCGGTTCTACAGAGGAGCAGCTGGGAGGCAGGGACGGGGGCAGGGAATGGGCAGTCAGGGGACGGGTACGCAGCAGCGGAGGGGGAGGACGAAGGGAACAGAAGGCAAAAGGACACAAAATCGGGGGAAAAGAGTGGCACAGAAGGCAAAAAGGGCACAAAATCAGGGGGAAATGAGTGGCACAGAAGGCAAAAGGGCACAAAAATCGGGGGAAACGAGTGGCACACAAGGCAAAAAGGGCCCAAATCGGGGGAAAAGATTTGCACAGAAGGCAAAAGGGCACAAAATCCGGGGAAACGAGTGGCAGAGAAGGCAAAAGGGCACCAAATCAGGGGGGAAACGAGTGGCACAGAAGGCAAAAAGGGCACAAAATCGAGGGAAACGAGTGGCAGAAGGCAAAAGGGCACAAAATCGGGGGGAAACGAGTGGCACAGAAGGCAAAAACAAGGCAGAAACTAGTTGCACAGAAGGCAGAAAGGGCACAGAAATACAGGGGCGGTTACGAACAGAAGGCAAAAACAGGCAGAGAGACACAGGGCAGTGAGGGGAACAGAAGGAAGGACCGGGCAGAGAGACAGGGAACAGAGAGGGAAGCAGAGGGAGAAAAACGGGCAGAGACCACGTACAGGCAGCGGGGGGAGACAGACAACAGCAGCCACAGACGCAGCAATGAAACTACAGACAATACAATGAGGCAGTGAAATACAGGCAATGCAATGAAAGTAATGGAGAAAACAGGCAATACGATGAAGCAATGAGCGGAAGATGAAGCAAACCTACGGCCAACCACTGGCCACCTCGAACTTCCTCAGCAGCGGCAGCTGGGGCAGGGACACACACCGGCGGTGCTGTGCGGAGGGGGAGCGACCTACCTGGTAGGGTCAACTGTAGTGGTTAACACAGATTTTCAACAAACTTGTAGGAAGAAAATCACAATTGTTTTAAATACATGGAGGCTAATATTCTGCATATATCCTTTTTTGATCCTCATCCACAGCATCAATAAGGATAAAAAATTAACTTTTGAACATTTACATCATTCTGGAATATTCATAAATACACAGAACTTCAGCCATCTTCCTCCTTTTTTTGTTGCTGCAAATTAAATGTCCATTTTTTACTGTAGAATCAGTCTTGTTTTCCAATAATTCGCCTTGTCTATACCATCTCGCCTTTAAATATGTCCTGCAATAAAAAAAAATACATTTATAGTATAGGTTTTATTGCTGGGTGGGATACTATTAATCTACATGTCTGTGATAAATTCATGTTTCTCTTCCCACCAAGACTAGAAAATCTGCATTTTATGGCAGGGCACGGAAGCCAATATTATGCAAAGCTTTGCCATAACCTTGTCCACAGCACTCCCGGTTGGTTTAAAACAGGGGTCTCCAACCTTTTTTGTAATTGAAGCTATTTATGTTCAATGAAAATCGTCCCAAGTTAGTAACATTCTTTGTATTGTAATAGTAACCACATCATCCAAGATTATATTAGTGGCCACCCCATATAAGATTATCAGCAGTGATCACCTTAGTGCACAAGGCAAGTTTGCCACCAGTAATGTAAAAAAGGATTTGCCAATTTGGAATGCCTTTACATGGCTAATACATTACAGCCATAGCTGGAATGACCCTAGCACCAAGTAATATTAACAATGATTCTCCTCGGAGCGTGGCTTGGACTTCCATCATGGCGGCCATGATCTAGCAGAGCTCGGACCTGAACCCTACCGATCCGTCTATAATACAGATCTTTAATTGCCATCGAGCTCCCCTCTCCCGTCAAATCAACCATGTGAACAGTAGAGGCACCATCCCTGCCCCTGGGAGTCCTGGAGATACACTCCTGATGCTAGGCGACGTAGCAGGGCCTGCTGCACCGCTGTGATACATGGGGTAGTGGCCTGCCTTGTGCCACGTTGGCGAAACCCCCAATCTTTGGGCCCATCAGCTATGAGCGGACCCCTACCTGAGCCTCCACACCACCAGCATAGGTTAAGGGTCCCGATGGATAGGGGACTGGTGTGGCGACCCCAGAGGCTGGGGTAAGGGGAGGGCCTGGGATCCTGCAAGGACCCCTGTCTCCCTTCCCCTCCACGCCGGAGCATGTTGCAAGGGAGAGGGGTAGTCCTGCACCACTAGCCCACGGAGTGCCTCCTTCCCTGGGCTGGGACATTGCTCCTGTGCTGACGAGGCTCCTGCTGCCCAGGCCTGGCCTAGCTCCATAGGAGGCCCTGCGGCCCCACACTTCCACAGCTCATTGACTTCTGGCTGGGCCCATCCCTTGGCGTTGGATAGCTGTTCAGCCCCATTGCAGGCAATTCTTCTTCGGTGTGGGGCCACAGCGATTCTGCTGTGATGGGCAAAGAAAGACCTACCCGATCCTCTACATCACATATTCACATGGACCAATACACTACTGACCCCGAAAGGCCAGTCCGGAGGAGATAAATCTGTTTTTCCACCCAATGTCCTCACCGCTATCCTTCTAGCTATCCAAACTCTCAGGCTGTGGTGAATACGAAAATTGGAGAGGTGAAAATTGATGAAGCATTACTACGCCACGGTTGAAGATGATGTTTCCACTCTAATGGTCCAGGTCTCAATCCTGCCCTTTGAGATGGCGAAACTCCATAGACGCACAGAGGATGCGGAAAACCGATCCTGGCAGAACAACCTGTACCAAATAGGTGTTCCAGAGGGGACGAATGGCAACGCAACCAAATTGTAGCAGACTTCTTTGAGTAATGAATTAAATCCTGAGTGCCCTCCACATGCTTGTCCTCATGGTTTGTCATAGAGAGGGCACACTGAGTGCTTACTCCGTGACCCCCTCCTGGAGTCTCCCCCAGACCGATTATCCCTCATGAACTTAATTATAGGGATAGAGCTGCCACCCTTAGAGAGGCTCAAATACTTCGATGGGTGATACCAAAGTCCTCTTTTTTCCAGACTACACTCGGGAGGTGCAACAGCACCGACATTCCTACACAGAGGTGAAGCAGGAACTCAGTGCCATGGGACTTCAATATTGTTTATTATTTCCGGCTCGACTTCGTGTCGTCCATGCTAATGAGTCACACTTTTTCGATGATCCTGAGTTGTCTTGACTGTGGCCTACTGAAGACTCCCTGATTGGTGGCTCTGCTGCTTCCTTGTCGTGCCGTCCAGACTTTGCTGCCTCGCAGTATCTGGCATTGGCACCCAAGCCCGGCAGCCAATGCACTCGCTCCCAGAGGCGATGGAGAGCAGCATGCTTGGAGTCACCTCTGCGATCCCCTCAGATGTGGCCATCAACCCTATCTTTGCCTGTCACACATCCCAACTCTGAAGGAGAGGAGGGGGGTCCATATATCCATTGGCCTCCGAACATGCCATCGTCCGCACCAGCAACCTCCCATTCAGATACTGATCCCTCTCACAGTCCTGCAGTTTGACTGGTGCGGAGTTCTGTTGGCTAAATGGCTTCCCTGTTGCTTGTTCATGAACTATGGTCCTTGAGCAGCTAGCGAGGTATTCATATCTCTCCCTCTATTGATGCTTCCACTGGACAGAATGGTAGTTACCATTTTATCCTTCTGGAGAAGGGGTACTCTCCTTTGATGATTCCAATATGTTGTGTATGTTGTTTTTCTTGATGGGCTTTTTTCATAGGGCGACCTATTCTTCTGGGTTAAAAGTGTGGACTGGGGTGGGAGGTGGGGATTTCTATCCAAAGTGTTGGTGTTTTTAATAATCAATATGCATTGCATGTACGTTTATTACTTATCTTCCTTTTCAGGTTTTGGCACACACTGTCATACTCCCAGCAGTGAGTCTCTCATCACAACATCACGTGGCGCCTTGTTGGCACTCTTTCTGCTCCGCCTCTGGGCCCTGACATGCCCCTTCCCTAGATTGTCCACTGTATCTGATTACACTTGACCCCCATGATGGTGAATTTCCTAACATTGTCTACGAATGTTAATGGTCTCCTGGACTGAGTGAAACGCGCTGCGGTCCTCACCTTTGCCCACCGTCACCTTCCCGAAGTTCTCCTCCTTAATGAAACCCATTTGCTGGGGTATCGTTGACCCTGCCTAGCACGTAAGAGATACAACAGGGTTTTCCACACAAGGTGCACTCATGGGACTCAAGGAGTTGCTATCCTCTTGCGACGCTTGTTTCCCCTTACTGTCTCGATGTTACACGTGCCCCAAAGGGCCGCATTTTTGCTTTGACAGGAGCCTTAGAGGATCAGGGGATTACCTTATTATGGGTCTATTCTCCACACACAGTCCTTAATAGTTGCCTCCTGGACCTTTTTAAGCTCCTGAATTACCGCAGGATCTTACATTGATAGAGAGTGATTCCAATGCAATGCTTAATAGGAAGACCAACATAACCAGGCCTCTCACTGACTCTAGGCATACTGGGGCGCATTGCTTCGTGGACTGGACCACCGCCTTCGACCTCTGCAGTGCCTGGAGGGAATGGCACCTGAGAGTTCACCAATTTACATACACCTCCTCAGCTCATCACACTCAATCATGCATAGACTTGATCTTCCTACCTACCACCGATTGTCAGGCACTCTCACAAATTCAATATATTTGATCATTCTCTGCTTTGTCTTCGGATCGGACCCTCCAAACCTGGCCTACGCCCCATGTGGCATCTTAATGCTTGGTATCCACAGGATAAAACATTTATTTCAAGCCTTTAGCACTGAACTCCAAGCTTATTTTTGCACCAATGTGGGTTCAGAGGCGAAGATGGCCACCTTCCCAGAAGTTGTAATAGGGCACAGGAATGTGCTCACTCCTCCCACATAACTCAGTTGGATGCTTGCGCTCTCCTCTTGGAGAGGCGTCTAGCATCTGACCCTCAGGAAAACACCCCTCGACAGCTGGATCTCCATCATCACTGAAATCCATCATCACTCCCTTGAGGTTGCCAAGCATCTCTGATTTACCACAACTTCCCGGATTTATGGTTGGGAAGACAAAAATGGGAAACTGCTGTAGTGGCTGGCCTCTCGTCAGCAGGTGATTAGAATCATTCCTAAAATTTTAGATGACATTGGTCGCTTTTGCCTGGCCCTTCTAGAGGTCACGCAGGCTTTCGCTTACTACTATCAGCACTTATAAACGGCCCCAAAGGGAGGGATCTGAGTTTCTCGGATCATTTTCGGTCCCACTCCCACGCTTGTCTCCTGTCAAGGCACGAATGCTAGATAAACCTTTTACAGCCTAGGAGCTTGGAGAGGCCCTATCTGGGTTGGCATCAGGGAAAACCCCTGGACCAGACGGTTTCCGCACGGGATACTATACAGCAATTTGTGAAATATTTATCCCCTGCTGTCTTTGTATACAGAAGTGTGCCACATGGGCGCATTCCCTCCAGATTTGGACTTAGCCACCATAGTGGTGATCCCCAAGTCACAACTCCCTTCCACGTCATGTAAGGACTACTGTCTAATTTGGCGATGGCGAGGTTAACATTTTTGCCTCCATGTTGACGAATCGTCTCAAGCACGTTCTGGCCACATTGATTCATCTGGACCAGTGTGGCTTTATGCCGGCTCGTGGCAAAAGGCATTGCCTCCGTCTGCTTCATGTGGCCCTGGCTCACCTTCATGGCTTAACATCAGATCTGGCTCTCCTTCATTTCGACTTTGAAAAAGCCTTTGATACAATGGACTGGAGCTACCTTCAATTAGTGCTCTCACAAAACGGCATCGGGTCTCATTTTTGTGGCATGGTCCGTGCTCTATACTCCAACCCCATCGCACGGGTTCAGATTAATGGGGTCCTCTCTGCTCCCTTCCCCATAGGGCCGGGTTCCCTTGGCCCCTTCTAGAGACTGTTTTGACTGGCAGATAAGTATTCCCTTTTGTCGACTCAGTTTCAGATATTTAGGAATCTGGGTCACTTTACACCCGGAACTCACCTGGGCCCTTAACCTCCAGCCTTTGCTTCAGAGGGCCATGTCTGACCCGATTAGATGGCAAGCACTTCCTTTGAATGTTATGGGGCACATGCCTTATACAAAATGATGATTCTTCCAAGGTTTCTGTACCTCTTACAAAATTTACCAACCCACCTATCATAGATGTGGTTTCGACCTCTTGATGGGATGGCCACAACGTTTCTGCAGTATGGGTCTTGACCCTGTCTCACTTTCACACATTGTCAGCGGGGACCCTACGATGGAGGTCTATGGATGACTCATTTGTACTTTTATTATTTGGCCTCCCACCTTGTTATTCACGATCGGCTTAATAGGGGATGGTCTGACCCTCCCTACCGATTAGAATTGTCCCTGCTGGACTTACCGCACTTGCAGGCACTGCTATATGGCTCTCCACTCCCTTCCACCATGCTCAAGTAACTAAAGTGGTGTTCCTAGCCTGGAGAGCTGCACTTACACATGTGCAATGGGATGGCAAACTACACAACAGACTCCTTTCTGGCATGGCACATGGTTGCAGGAGGTGGCAAAACCTCACTGCTTTAAAACTTGGGATCTTATTGGCATCTTCCAACTGGGGGATCTGTGGTCCAGGACACACATTTGTTACTTTCTGGAACTTCAGGCTAAATACATCTTGGTAAATCTTCCCAATTTACAGATTTCTTTAACTCTGACATTCGCTTCACGCTCGTGCCCTGCGTTCTGATTCCTTGCACAAATTCAATCCTCTCGAGGCCAAGCTCCTAATGGGTAACTTAGACCAGGGCGGAATTTCCCAAATCTATCACACCCTGATAATCAGTTCGCCTGGCACGCTGTGCATCTTAGACTCCGATGAGATGGCTGGTTGGGTCCTAAAGAAGACGAGGATTGGCGCGATGCCCAGATGGCCAAAGGGAGCTCACTATTTCCACTTGTTTATGGTTAGTTCAAACATACTATCTTTACTATGCTTACCTCTCCTCGAACCGAATATACTGAGCGGGCATCTGCACTAGCTCCTCCTGCCCCCGCTGTGGTATGGATCCGGCGGATTCCTACCACATTGTATGGTCCTGCTCAGTTATTGCCACCTATTAGATAAGGGTGGCCCGGGATTTATTGGATGCCCTGGGAAAGGAAGTCCTCCTTTCTCCTTCGATGTTATTGTTGGAAGTGATTGAGGACTCTGGAGGCATGAGTGCTGAGCGATCATTCCTGGGTAAGGCTCTCCTGGTTACCCAGCGTGATATTGCCACCAGATGGATGTCACCCGTTCCTCCCACCTTGACAGGCATGCAACGTGGAGTAGATTGGTGTGTGCAACAGGAGAATGTGGTCTTTGAGGCAAGGGGCTGCCCCCACAAACATGGATGAGTGTGGGGGAAATGTTTGTGTCAATCCGTTTGAAATTATTGGTGGGGAGTAATCCGCATTAGGCTGCCTTCTAACATGATGTATGACTTGAGAGCCGCTGATTTGTATAAATGTCAACTCTTCTCCTGTATTGTAACTGATCTGTGTCAAATGTTTTATCATTGCCACTTAGGGTGGTTCTAAACCAATAAAAACATTTGTTTATCAAAAAAAAGAAAAATAATTCCCCTCCCTGCCAGGTGATTTATCGCTCACATACCAGCTATAAATATATTGGAAATTTCGACCATTTTTCTAAAAAACATTGGCTTTTGAGTTCAGAAAATACACAACTTTTTGTCTTGAATACATGCTTTTCAATTTTGGTATACATATATTAATTCAGCCAAGCAAAAGCTTCTAACGTTGTAGGTTGTATCTAAATTTATCAAACAGAGCAGCATCACTAGTTTCAAGGACAAGCTTCCCACAGCCACATTTTTATGTTTTTTAGTTCTCTAAAAACTACATTCAGGTCCCATAAACACTGCAGGCTGGGCTTATAAACACACTCTTTTAGTCTATCACCATACCAAAGCATTCTGTCCAACTGGAATACAGAATACACTGTACAGAATACACTGTGGGCCCCGGTGGGGGAGGACCATATACTAAGAAAGTGGTATAAGTACCACGACTCGGGTCAAGACAGTGTCGAGAGGATGCAGAAGTGCTGGGGACCCAAGGAACCACCCAAGGTGAAGAGATAGCGTGTGCATGCTCCTTACAATTCTATATGAAAGTTGCGGTTGGATTTTTAAAGACTAAGGACCCTTCCCAGTGGACCCTGAAGAAACCCTGTGGAAGATAGAAGGTTGGAGACCCACCCCACCCGTGGATACCCTAGTACCCACGTTACCTAGAGGGAAGCCGGGTGTATAGGTGTTAAATGGTGTCGGGAACCACCGTTGAACCCAATGAAGGACTTCAGGAAAGTGCCGCTGCGAAGAAGAGAAAGTGTCCGGTGGAATCCGAAGGTGAATTCAAGATCAGAGGTAGCTGCAAGCAGAGGGGACAGAGTCTATGTCACTCAGGAGGGACCAGGAGATGTGGAAGACGAATGCCTTCCGATGTCTGGTGTTGCAGGATGGATGGCGATGACCGTGACTCTGCAGCTGTGAGGACCAGGCAACGCTAAAGAAGCCCAGGAGTTGTCCTAGGAAGTATGTAGAGTGCTGAGGGGTCGGTGTCTGCTGGGAGAACCAACAAGCCTTGGCAAATGCAACCAATGCAGGCATTGAAGAAGGAGCAACGTCGGGACCAGCAAGGTCCAGGAGGACTCACCAAAAGCAGGTGAGTCAGGGCATGCCCCGAACAATCAGGGGAGCCCAAAAGAAGCAAAGGTGACCCTCAAATGGATCCATGGGCCAGAGGCACTGGAGTCGCGTGAGGACCTCAAGCAGCTCACCAAAAGATGCAGGCCATGATGCACAACGATGCAGTGGACTGAAGTTTCTGATCACTGGAGGTACTCGAGGTTAGAGGCTACTTAGAGCTCGAAGATCTTCTTGGAAGGAAGCCAACAAGCCTTTGCAACTGCAAGTTGACGGGGTGCACAGCGGTTTAGTTATTGCAATGCGCACGAGGGATACTTGCCTCAAACTTGGTGACAGGGCAGGCTTTGGTAGCTGTGGAAAACCACCACTTTTGTTGCAGAACCTTACGGAGTCCAGAGGAGCTCAGGATCAGCAGACCAGTAGACTTAGTCGCTGTGCCTGCAAATGCAGGGGAGTGACTCCTTCACTCCAAGGGAGATTCCTTAAGGTGTCTTTGATGCCCACAGGCCTTGGAAAGTTCCTGTATGGTGCACAGGCACAGACAATGCAGCAGATTGGAAGGGAGATGAAGTCGAGCCCAAGCGAAGTCCAGAGTGTCCAGACGGTAGAAGAAGAAGTGGTGTCTGATCTGAATATTGTCCTACGACGGATCTAGGGACCCATCCACAGGAAAACCCTTAAGTACCATAAGGAAAGGGTTGGGACGACTCAGGTAACCCTCCCAGGGGAGGGTTTGGACAGTGGGAGGTTATTCCCATGTCCTTTGTTCAATTTCGCACCAGAGTGGGAGCCAACAGCTCCCAGAACTGTTTTGCCCTGACAATGCATGGGGACACCAAATGTGCCCCTCGTGCAGACTGAGTGGCGTTGGCAAGCGCACCCACCCAGCCCCAATACACTAAATCCTGTCTGGGAGGTGGTCACACCTCCCTGTGACAGAATGCCTATTGTTCTGCCTTCCCCTGGTCGAGCTTGGCTCAGCAGCAGGAGGGCAGAATCGTGTCTCTGGTCGGCAGCAGCCATTTTGTGCTGTCCAGGTCAAGAAGGCTGGTACCGGGAGCATTGGGGGCCTAATGGAGGGCTTCTCCAGTGCTTGGAATTATACCTCCGACACCATTTACAGTGTGGGGGTATGATTCCAACATGTTTGATACCAAACATGATAGGATTCGTTGCAACCATTTTTTATATGGTCAATTGCATATTTGTGTCCCCCTCTATATGGTATATGGCTGCTTGACTGACAACCCTGGAGAATTGACTCAAGTACTCTATGATGCAAACTGGCAACTCTGTGTGCTTCCTTAATAACTTTGTGCCATAATCAACACATCGTCCAGATACACAATAAAACAAACACCCCAATAACTCAATGCAGCCATTACCTTTGTGAAACACCACAGAGCCAATGTCAGTCCCAGCAATCAAAGTGGATTTAAAAATGTGTGGCAACTATGATCCTGAGTGTAATGGGACTGGCATTAAAG
The DNA here is from genome assembly GCF_964261635.1 of Lissotriton helveticus. NCBI lineage: Eukaryota > Metazoa > Chordata > Amphibia > Caudata > Salamandridae > Lissotriton > Lissotriton helveticus. Next base: position 1,133,637,658 of record NC_136072.1, on the reverse strand, counting down.
CTGTGGCAAAAAAGAACAAAATATTCTGTAACTATTTTGTTGGTCTTTCACCTTAAGGTAGCGGCATATGAAATAAGAGACACCTTTACTGAAAAATAAATGCAAGTTAAAATACTTTACAATATGACACCTCTATTGGTTAATGCAATCATTGCCTGATGTCTGTCTGTATCCAAAGAGCCACGAGAATGAATCCTGGTTGTTGCAGCAGGAATAGAGTTTAGTTCTATGAGGTCCCAGCCTGTGACAGAAAGCACTGTGACTATGTAAATCGTTATTTGTAACTTGAATTACACGCAGCATGAGATGGCCAGACACAAAATGTGCAAAAAGATTTAGGTTTAAGATAAAAGAAAGTGCTTCCAAAATATAAATTTTAGTACTAGGCAGACTGTAGCTAGTGCAAACATTTTTAAAACTGTCCATTAAAGATACGCACTCTGGAACTCGGCGGGTATTACCTTAACAATACCTCTCAGAAATAACACATCTTTTTCATCATGAAGCTTGGAGTGGCTCCAATAATTAAAGCCTATATTGGCTTCCTAGCAGCTTTTTGTAGTTGCAGATTAACCAGTTGTAGACTTTTATATTTCTTTCAAGCAGTATGAACTCTGGCAAGAAGGCTTATTTCTTCTTTAGCTATTTGCAGCTCCCCTGGCTTCATAGCACAGGAGATTCCCTCCCTTCCACTTCAGCGGAGGCATCTCAACCCTCAAAATTAATCGTCCTATCTGGGTCATCTGTTAATAAAGAGCAGAGGAACTCTTTTTGTTAAATTAAAAAACTATGGGCAGGTAATGCCACAGAGATCCTGCCCATCTAGGCCTGGTCAGATGGAATGAAAAATGTAAGAACATCTAGACCTTTACTTGACCTTGAAATGTCAGATAGTCCTGAAGAATTATCACTGGTCTCTTACCCTTGTCCTTTTTCTCTCCCACAAAAATATTGTTCACAATACCTTGTGCTACACCTGCCAATTCTATAGCCCTTTTCTCCTACAAGACCTTTACCTCCTGATCCACCTTCTTTCTTTCTTGTTTTGAAAATCTCAAAGGTCTTGGTTTTCTATATGACTCGCTAAATCTCCAAAATCTATTCCATAACCATGTACCATTCCCAAAACCGAAGGATCCTTCCATCTTGTTAGAAGCCGGGAAAGTCTCCCATCCAGATTTATGTGGGTACATGAATTGTTTTTTACTGAACATACCTGATACTAATCTTGCCATAATAATTTGTTTTCTTAAACCTTTATTTTTCGGTTTTACACAACATAATACCTCAGTTGATGGAGTACAGTGTATAATGCATGAGAAGCTATACAGGAGATATAATTCTTGCGACCATCCAATATCATGTTTGGTTCACCGTAAAGCGTGACCCCTCCCTCCAAGCTCGTAGACAGGCTACCTTCACCCTTTTTAAGACTGAGTCACAACCCTCCATACATTTGAGTCATCCTCCCCTCTCCCACCAAAGGTTGGTGGAGTCAGTGTCTGCACATGGGTCTAGAAACATGTCACTTAAGTCCCACCATACCTGGAGATCCTCCTCCATTTTTTCATCTCGTCTACTCATTTTCGTGTGCATCTCCTCTGCTGGTGACCACTCCTGTATCTCCCTATGCCAGTGTCCAAGCTCAGGTGAATGCTGGCCCATCGGGTGATGGCAATTCTACATCTGGCCAATACCAGCGCCAACTACAGGAATTTGTAAGCCATCTTATGGCTCTTTGGCTGCTTAAGATGACCCAGTAGGCAATTCAAAGGTGTAGGTTCTATTTTGAGGTGAGTAGCCCTCTTTAAGTCAGTCACCACCAGAGTCTAGTAGGCCTACACTGTCTGGCATTGCTATAACAAATGTAATCCTTTTTATGAATAGTTTATTTTTATAATTAGAACAGAACAAACTATTCCTCAATGGTATCTCCAACTAATATTAACCTTGTGTCCGTAAACTAAATAAATTACTGAGGAAACAAATTTCCCCTCGTAATGACCCTGAAACACCAATATAATATAATAGTAGTTATTCCAAGCTATCAAAATGTCTGCTGTACTCACAAGGCCGGCTGGTCATTGCCAAGCTAAGACATGCTTTTGAAAATAAGGGCGCCTTGTCCCGAAATCTTTCCTTGCTTCAGCACACTTTATGCGCTTCTCCTGTTTGCCACCTATATTCTAAGGATGTACATGAGTCAGGGTGACATGAGCTTCTAAGAAGCCTGCACCAACCATTCTAGATATTTTTTAACTGTTTATGAGATGAGGGCACATGCTAACCGTCTCAGAACTAACTGCCATCAAACCGCGTGTAACCACACTAGCTCTCCCAACATAATGATATTTATTTTATTTATTTTGAAAGTTTTATAGAGCGCGGACAAGACCCTTGCAGGTATCAGAGCGCTTTACAGTCATTGTGTTTAAATAGATCAAAACATTAGAGATCGCAGGACCATAATAAATCGCGTCAACAAGCTTAACATACAAAAGGATATATCGAACATTCAAGATAAGCATGGCAATACAATTAGCATCAGAAAGTATAACATAGAAAAGGACAAATTAAACATGATGCAGAGCCGTGGCGGACTGTTAGGACGTGGTCGTACAGTAATGATACATACATATGAGGATATGTTTACGTGTAACTTGAATTACACGCAGCATAAGAAGGCCAAGCACAAAATATGCAAAAATATTTAGGTTTAAGATAAAAGAAAGTGCTTCCAAAATAAACAAAAAGTCTATATCTTAAGTCATTTCTAAATTCATGTAAAGCTTTTCAAGGAATAGCTATTAAAATCACCGTGGAACTAAAATAATATTCTAAGCTAAATCTGCCCTTCTCTCAACCTTTATGTAATGCTCTGTACCTTTAAATTTTAACACATTAAGGTTCATTCATAATTCACCAGCCCTGAGGTATAGTTATCTGTGCACGTCTGTGCACGAGCAGCAACAAAAAAATGGAGATTGGCAGCAGGTTGTGTTTTTATGAATGTTCCAGAATGTTGTAAGTGTTGTAATGTTAACGTTGTATCCTTCTTGCTGCTGTGAATGAGGAGCAACAAAGGAGATATGCATAACATTGGCCTTTATGCTTTGCTATAAAATAAATACACTTGCATTTTTTTGTTAATACCCATCGTTTTGAGAGTAAAAATAATGCAAAGGCATTAGTGGCTAGCCATTGGGAGAAACATGAATGTAATTTAAATCAAATTAACAATGGACACAGTTTAAATCAAGTAAAACTCCAAAATATTGGGAAAGATTTTCACACCACAGAAAGGTGGAGATTTGGAAAAAAATAGGTCAACAACAGTATTATTGGAGCTATTGTGTGTATACTCTTATTGTGTGTATACTCTACAACCAATAGGTCTTAATGATAAAATTGAACTTAAATGTTTTATTTGATTGTCAATGTTGGTATCAATCAATCAGGGGGTTTAGAGCATGCTACTCACCCGTGCGGGTCTCAAGGCGCTGGGGGTGGGGGTGGGGGTTAGGAGGCTTCAGCTCCAGTTCAGCCGAAGAGCCAGGTCTTGAGGCTCCTCCTGAAGGAGTGCACAGTAGGGGAGTGTCTGATGTTGACTGGGAGCTTGTTCAAGGCTTTGACTGCGCTGTAGGAGAAGGCTATTCCACCCGCTCTGTTAGGCAGATGTGCTGGTTTTCTGCCAGGGCGAGGTCGGCGGAGCGGAGGTTCCTTTTGGGTACGTGGAAGGAGACTCTTTCATTGAGGTATTTGGGTCCGATGTTGTGGAGGGATTTGTAGGCGTAGGGTTACTCTCTTCTTGACGCGGAGCCAGTGGAGGTTTCTCAGGTGTTGGTCAATGTGCTCATGTCGTGGGATTTCCGGGGCGATACTGGGCACGGTGTTCTGGATGGTCTGGAGTTTGCGTAGCAGGGATTTATTGATTCCAGCATAGAGGGTGTTTTCGTAGTCCAGTCTGCTTTTTATGAGTGCGTGGGTGACAGTCTTTCTGGCTTCGGGGGATCCACTTGAAGGTCTTGCAGAGGATGCAGAGGGTGTTGAAGCAGGTGGAGGTGACGGCGTTGATCTGTCGGGTCATGGTGAGGGAGGAGTCTAGTATGAAGCTGAGGTTCCGGGCATGGTCCGAGGGGTTTGGAGGGGGTGCTGAGGGCCACCAGGAGTTGTCCAATGCAGAGGGGGAGGGTCTGTGGCCACCAGGAGTTGTCCAATGCAGAGGGGGAGGGTCTGTGGAATAGAACTTCTGTTTTCTCTGAGTTGAGTTTCAGACAGCTGCTGCTCATCCAGGCTGCAACGTTTTTTCATTCCTTCTTGGAAGCTGAGTCTGGTGGTTTCGGGGTCTTTCATGAGAGAGAGGATAAACTGGAAGTCTATGCTGTCGGACGATGGTGGCGAGGAGGGCCATGTAGATGTTGAAGAGCGTGGGACTGATGGATGATCCTTGTGGTACTCCGCAGTTGATCTCTGTGGGTTCGGAGAGGAAAGGCGGGAGTCTGAACCTTTGGGGTCTGCCAGCGAGGAAGGAGCTGAGCCAGTCGAGGGCAGTTCCCTGTATTCCAGCGTCGTGGAGTCTGGCTGTGAGGGTGCGGTGGGAGACAGTGTTGAAGGCTTCGGAGAGGTCGAGTAAGATGAGGGCTGCAGTGTGGCCTTGGTCGAGGAGCGTGCGGGTGTCGTCTGTGGCAGCGCGGCGGGCGGTCTTGGTGCTGTGGTTGCTGCGGAATCCAAATTGGGAGGGTTTAAGGATATAGTTCTTTTCGATGAAGTTTGCCAGCTGGGCGTTGATGATCTTGTTGGTGACTCTGGCTGCGAAGGGAAGGAGAGAGATGGGTCGGTAGTTCTTCATGTATGTCGGGTCTGCAGAGGGTTCTTGAGGAGGGTCTTGACTTCTGCCTCTTTCCAGTCATCGGGGAAAGTGCCAGATTCGAAGGTGGCATTGATGGTGCATCGTAGCTGGGGCGCTATCGCTGTGCAGGCTCTGTGGAAGATGTGCAGAGGGGTCCGTGGGGGCTCCTGAGTGGGTGCTCTTCATGGTTGTGGTTGTATCTTCGGTGGAGACCGGGATCCAGGCGGTGATGGTGGGCCGGCTGTCGTCACTGGAGGGAAGGGTGGTTTCCGAGGTCTGCTTGCTGAAATTGTTGTAGAGGGCTTTGATTTTCAGGTGGAAGTAAGAGCCGAGCTTGTTGCTGAGGTCTTGGGAGGGGGTGACATCTGTGGCTTCGCTGTGGGGTTAGGTGAATTGCTGGATGATGTTGAAGAGTTCCTTTGAGTTGCTGGTGTTGGTGAGGATTTTGTTCCGGATGATGGTCTTCTTTGTGGATCTTATGCGTTGGTGGTAGTCTGTAATGGCGTTCTTGTAGATGGTCAGGTCTTCCGTTGTTTTGGTATTTCTCCATCATTTTTTGAGACGTCTGCAGCAGCATCTTGCTTCTTAGAGGTCGGTGGTGAACCGGGTGGCCTTGAGGGGGCGTTGTCTGTCGGTGGTGCGGAGGGGTGCGAGCTTGTCTGCGCAGTTGGTGATCCAGTGGTGTAGTTCCTTGGCTGCAGAGTTGTTGTCAGTCAAGGCGGTCGAGGCGGGGGAGGCTGAGGGTGAAAGTTGTATATTTGTATGAATGATGTTACAACTATAATGGTATTCCTTTCAGATGAATAGATGAAAGGATGGTGAGAATACATAAGGTATGAGTGGGATATGAACTACTTGCTAATATAGTTTGAATTACTTTGAATATTAGGGCCCAATACAATACATACAGTTAACATTCCCAGAGTTTTAATGAAGACATGTTGGTACCTATAAGGGGGTAAAGGCAAAAACAGAACAGAGGGTAGCAATCTTTGATAAAGGACACAGCATTGTTACTTAAAATAGTTTTCTACACCAAGAGAGAGCTCAGTGGAATACAGATTTCAAAGTGAGTATGACCTATGGTCTGTATAGGTTTATAATATGAATAGTAGTCATATAGAAACACATTTAGAATATTTGCATTACGTTTATTGATGGAAATAACTTGTTCTAGGCCTCATCTGATCTAAAGCTGTACATGATAGATTTGACCTGGCACCGAAAAAGGTACAACCTTTGATCCACATAAAGTTAGTGATGAGAGAATTGTAATTTGAAAATCCTCATTTTCTACCATGGAACGAGATCCTTAGTGCATCGGCTCCATTATAGATGCCTGATGTGCACTTTAAGCTCTGAACTTTATTTAGTAAGCCTGGTGTGGACTATGCCTCAAAATACAGACGCCGATGGGAGCCGCCATTGGTGACGTACATGTGAGTGAATGAGAACGTTCATGGTTTGTACTTCGGTAAGGATCAGCCCTTAACATAATATATAAAGAGACCATAAAGGATTAGTACAAATATTTGATCTTTACAATCCTCTACAGAACTTAACACTTGTAAAGCGCTCTGATACCCCTTGTCTCGGGTCAAGTTCGCGCTATATAAATCTAAAAAAAATAAAAAATAAACTCTTAGTCTCTTTTGTTGGAGTGCACACAAGTGAATAGGAACGTCAACATTTTGTTATAAAAAATTACCCCATTCTAGGATACTGCCTCAAATGAATAAAAGCGAGAGCGTGGCCCACCCGTGTTCACACACAAAGGTCCAGCTACAGAAATCCTATAAAAACAACAATGGAGTTATGACAAAATAGTGAGACAGTCTTAATATTGTATTTCTATTACAGTTTTATTCAACAGAAGCAAACTGTCTATGCGATGTGGGCAAACCAACTCTACCTATAATATGTAAATTGCTATACAAATGGCACTTGTGTTTATGTATTGAAATTGACTAAAATGTGTTTTTATGGGAGTTGAATAGAAATCAAGGTCGGTTGGATTGGAGCTTTAGAAACCATAAGTAATTGTGATCATTGGAAATATATGTCCGACGAGCTCATTATGTGCATTTAATGGATCTTTCAGAATGGCTGTGGTATTTAAGAATAAATATATTGTAATTGGCTGGAGCGTATAATAATCTCATAGTTTCCATTGTTTTCAGAATTCCCCTGATGAACGCACAGAGCACCAAATGCATTGAGATATGTTGAAGGATTTAATAGGCGCATAAATGAATTCTTGTATTAAAGGTGGAACAAATAAAGGAGAAATAAAAGAAATCAAAAGAATATATGAATTTTGAATAAAATACGATTGATCTGAAATATCATTTGAGAGGGGTGAGAGAATTCATAAACTGATTGAGTTCAACAAATGTAACTGCTCTGTGCCAGACTCCACTGTGAGTGTAACTGTGTGCAGTGCTCAAACAATACACAATATTATTTTCATTTACCACCAAAAGACAATGCTTTGTTTTTAATGATTTTTTAACGATTTCATGATTTAAATTAGTAAACTATGATCGAACTATTGAAATATCAAATGAAGTGAAAGGGAAGACATGATATTATTCAAAAGTTAATAACTCTGCCACAACATGACTTAACAAACATTAAAGAGAAGGCGGGACAGAATGCAAAGGGAGACAATTACACGAATTCGCAAAAACAAAGGGACTCTGATTTCCTGCAGGTATTCGGCGAGATATATTTGAATTGCAGCTCTGCTGCAGGCACTCAGAGCAGGAAGACCACAACTTTAGATGTTGTGCAGTCACTTGTTATGCGTCCGGTAGGTATTTGTCTTTAAAAACTGCAAATCCCCGCTCCTCAGAACTCAGTGCCCACTCCTCGCTATTAGTAGTGTATTGTATTGTAATTGTAGTTGCATTTGTGTAGTGCTTACTACCCCATATGAGGCGCCAAAACGCTTTTTTCGGCGAGTAGCACGCTACTTCGGGACCCACAGAGGATTAGTGTTGAATTAGTATAGTGAAACATGCAAGTACATTTTAAGTGGTGGATAGGTTAGTCAGTTATTTGGTGATCACCTCCTCTCCCTGGGAACCAAAACAGTACTCTAAGATTGGAAATTGACATCCAATCAATCAATCATTTGACTTTAGACAAATGGTGGGATCTGCTGTTCTCTGTCAGAGATGCTGACAACACTCTACATGCACAAATACACAGCACTTCCGGCCCCAGAGATCTCTGGGATACCTTCAACAAATACCTACAGGAGACTAAACCCCCATGAATGCACCTCTTAGATCACCTTCCTAGGGAGATGTCCGGAGTATACCTGGGCTGTTTGCCCTGACCCGCCTGGTTCTCCAGACGGGTGTCGTGAGCCCCGTCCATGTAGCCTATCTCTCTTCTTGCAATCCCCTCTTGAGGCTTCCTCTACACCTTCCCTCTCTCTCTGCTCAAGAGCCATCGAACCCTCCTCAATTTATGCCTCTGTTGGACGAGATCAATTTTTTGATATGTTTATTGCCATGTATATTCGAGACATGATACACTTGATATGCATTTGTTATGATACACACCTGAGATACTTGTATTTTTGCACTTGTGATAATAGACAACTGATGTTGCTGTCTCCAGGCGTGGCCCGTGCAAGTAAGGGCGGCAGGGTAAGGAGGGATTCGACATACGACGACGAGGGAAACTTAAATTAAAAAAGAGAAAACCATGGTTTTCTTTTTTTTTTTAAATTGAAGATTCCCTCATCATCATATGTGGAATCACCGCTCCTCCCCCGCCCACCGCTCTTACCTGCCCGGGCCACGCCTGGTTGCCTCTCTCATAACAGGAGTGTACTACCTATCTTTATAATGACTGCTCTTTTTGTTTTATTTAGTTTTATATAAAATAAAAAAAATCGGAACAAAAAATAACTTCAATAGGGAGGGAAAGGGTATGCTTAGTTCTGCCGTGCTGCTTGGCCCGGGTCCTCATGGGACGCGGGCCAAGCCAGAGCCAGCCATTCAGCTTGAGAAAGCCTTGCCCACCTCTCCTGGGGGAAGAGGAGAGTACCTTGGCTTCTCAGGGGATGTAATACTTTTATAGAGAGAGTAGCAGCCCATTTTAGTAGCAAACCAGTATTCTGGGCTAGTGAGTACTTGGGCATCCATCGTTCAATTTGAAGCCTTGGCTAGCAGTGGCTCTGTAGGGTCTTCTGCCTCAACCTCGTCTAACTGTTTTACCTTCTGCCTCATGGCGCTATAGGACCCTGGCAATGCTCCTTGTGGTTTTCTTGCTCGCCTTTCTTCTTTTTAGACTGTGCATTCTCATGTTCCTTCTTTGTGCATGTCCTAGAGTTCCCTGCTGCCCTAGCCATTTATCTGCTGCAGTATGTGAGTTATCTCCACAGAGGTCTCCTTATGGGGTCACAGCCAGCTGCTCTAAACTAGTATTTATTGGTTCCTGCCCATGACAGGCATTCAAATGTTTAATTTAGGGAATATCTATTTGTGCTTTATCATCCATTTAATTTGAAGTGCAATTATGCTGTCATCTTTGCATCCTCTCTGACTCCAAACACAAGGTGGTACATGTCAGGTTGGAGCTATGAGGAGAGTGGAACCGAACTGCAGGATTTCCTGAGAGGATCTTAGTATGAATTAAACTAGTTGAATGGTAAACAAGAACAAGCGTTGACAAAGCTAACTGTTGTGGCTTTTGTGGAGTGAAAAGATTTTTAATTCGACTGGCAAATGTTAGCGGCATAGCATTGACAGCATTGGTGCACACTTTGCTAGTATAATAGGTACACTACGAGAAACAGTGACTTTTCACAATCACATGTACACAATGTGAAGTAGTAGTGAACACACCCACACACACACTTTATATATGTATTATGGGTGAGCAGCAGCAGCAGCTTAATCTTCTCTAACACACAAAACAGTTACACAACTTTTAGTGGCCAAACGTCAAGTTTTCCCAACAAACTCACACAACAGGTACAACATGGTAAGCAGCAGTGAACACATGTTCGCAAACATACACTTACATCACAGGTACAGGCTGGCAAGCAACACTGCAGTCTTCCCCTAACACATAAAACAGTACAGCACATGCAACAGCTGCACTGCATACTTTCCTAACGTGCATATGCGCAAATACATATACAGTGGCGGCTGGCTTGTACCGAGGGTGGTTGGCAAAGGAGCGGACTGTGGAGGAAAAAAAACAAAAATTACCTGCCTCCGCGTGAGATTCTCCTCCCTCTGATGTCTTCCAGGAAGCGCCAGATGCAGGAAACTGCACTACCCAATCCTGGCACTGCTTTCACAGCATGAAAGCAGTGCCAGGATTGGACAGAGCAGGCTCTCCCAGCACTCCTAAGAGCACTGGAGGCCTGCGCTTTCTCTAACCCAGCTGTCTAAGACATCTGGGTTAGAGAACTTTAAAATGCGCATGTATGGCTGGCCGCCCCAAGACGGTCAGCCAAAGAGACATGCACATTTTGAAGTACATGAGCTCCCTGCTGCTGCCCCGCGCCATCCTGACACTCAGTTCGGGACTGGGTGCTGAAAAATAAAACAGTAATTAATAAACATTATTACCATTTTAATTTTCAGCTCTGGGGCTTGTGGGGCGACGCTCCTCCGCTGAAATGGAGGAGCCACCCCTGCCACCGTGACCTCAAAAGAAACGCATAAGGGTTAATCAAGCATGTCACCATAAGTCCAAGTAAAAGTAAAAATTAGGTGTTTAAACTCCATGCTTAGTCGGGAAACCAGATCCCGAGCACTGTAAGTGAATAATGAAACAAACTTACAGAATCCAAGTGTTGATCACGCTTACAAGACTCATACAGCCAGATTCATCAAAGTAAAATCGGCTCGCAAAGGGCCAGATTCTGAGAATCTGGCCCTTTGCGAGCGTTATTTTTGCATTTGGGATTCATCATCCCAAATGCAAAAATCGCAAATCTAGAACTCGCTAAATTGCGATTAATTGCATTTAAGGAATCTCAATTTGCGATTCCTTAAATGCAATTCATGAACCATTTGAAAATTGCGAATTCGCAATTTGGGGCCGCTATTTACCGCGAAGTATAACTACGTGGTAAATAGCGAAAACTTAGAAAAATGCACTTTAGTGCATTTTTCTAAGTTGTATGTTACACACACACATGTCCTTTGGACATGTGTGTGCGCAACACCAGTGTACATGACCATTTCAGGGGTGCTACAGGGTGTCCTTTGGACGCCCTGGCACCTTTGAAATCGCTTCCTTATTTGCGATTCGGTAATTGCTAATCGCAAATAAGGAATGACTCCCCAATCATTCCAATGGGCCTTTAGGCCCATAGGAATGAATAGGAAAGCCATTCCTTATTTGCGATTAGCAATTACCGAATCGCAAATAAGGAAGCAGTAGAAATCGCAAAAAATATTGCGATTTCTACATGCATCCCGTTTTGCGAGTCTTTAATAGCGATTCCTTAAAAATCGCTATTAAGGACTCGCAAAACGGGACATTGATGAATCTGGAGGTTTGATACAGGTATTGTTGAATTCAGCGGCATGCATTTTTTTTTACGCAGACTGTCATAGTTTCAGGTTTCTTTGTGGATTGTGAATATGTTTAAGTTGTCTTTGTTTGGTCTATTTATCAGGTCGGAACACTTCAACCGAACATTTGCAGACGTGCCAATCAAACCATAAGGTAGTTCATAACTCAGTTGGTAGGTTTCAACATTATGGTATCATTTCAGGATAGATTGTGTGGCAAGTAGATCCTTATTGTTAAAACGGAGATGTGTTACTATTAATTTGCAGCCATTTGAATTATGAGTATGTTGACAACACTTGGATTCTGTAAGTTTGTTTCATTATTCACTTACGGTGCTCGGGGTCTGGTTTCGGACTAAGCATGGTGTTGAAACACCTAATTTTTATTTTTACTCTGACTTATGGCGACATGCTTACTTAACCCTTATGTGTTTCTTTTGAGGTCACAGTGGCATGACTGTATCAGTTCTTTTTAATCTTTACCACACATTTTCTTAGAGTTCAACCATATCAAAGTCACAATCAGTAATGGAGTTTTGAATCATCACAGAGAAATAAAAGTCCACATTTGTAAAGCGCACAATCACCCGTAAGGGTCTCTAGGCGCTGGGGGGCCGTCGGGAAGATTAAGCGAGCTATTGCCCAGAGTCACATGGTGCTGGGCTAACCTGCCGCCGGAGCCGGGGATCGAACCGTGGTCCCCAGATTCCAGCGTCAGTCGCCCTGGCCGCGGCGCCACACCTCTTCCACAAATGCAAATGCATTTACTAGGATTGTTACGTAGTTAAAGGGCCAACTTGGTGTTTTCTGTTTCATTTCAGTTACATAAAACATCCCCTGAAGAAGGGCGTGCATCCCGAAATGCATTGGGCAGTTTGCTCTTTAATAAAGAGCTTGAAAGAAAAATTGTTGTTATTATTTGATTGTAATTTAGAATAACAATACATTACTAATACTATTGTTTATGGATATTAGAGGATTCTATGAATAATTTCAACAGTAAAAAAGGAAAATGTTGATAAATGTATGAAGAGGTTTGAGTATTTGATTGATATACTCTTTAGCAGTGCTCTCTGGGTCCAAGGAATCAGTGTTCTTGGCAGTATCTAACGAAATGATCCTTTCGCCAGGCCCAAACATTCCTTTGTAATACACACACATCACCACCAGAGTAGGCACTGAACAGGCCAAAGGGCAGGGTGCAGTGTATTTACAAAGGTGGAACCGTATTTTTAAGTTTTACATGTCCTGGTAGAGAAAAACTCTTAAATTCGTTTTTCACTACAGCAAACCATACCGCTCCCATAGGATAATATTGGAATACCTTTATTACATTTTTTATAAGTGTAATTTCCAAATGGGAAGAGATGACCCCTTAAAGTTTGGTGTCTCTGGAATCACAATTTAAAATTCTAACTTATGGTTATGTCAGATTTTAAATTGCAATTCTGAAATGGCACTTTTGGAAATTTGGCATTTTCTTGCCTTGCTTTTTGGTTTGGTGTCTGCAGGCTGTCTCTAATCACATGACTGGGTTTTGTTGGCAGTTGGGCTTTGTGTATTCTTACTAGGAAGCCACACACAATGAAGTGTTTAGGTCCGACTGAGTGCGACTGGCAGGATGGGAGGGAGAAGCTGGCCACAGACCCACATAAACTGAATAGGCTGTGTTCGGTCTCTACACAAAGAGCCTAACAACCCTGCATTGTCACTTCAGACATCTTGGAGCCATACCAGAGGAGGCAGACAATTCTGTGCACTTCTTTTTTTTTTAAATATATTTTTATTGATTATAACACAAGAGTGAAAATGTACATATCGGGTGTCATTTGGTGAAACATATTATAGCTGCGGACGGGCAAATGAATTGAAGAAATACATTACAATCATAAGCATCTGAAAAATATCAATACCAGCTGAGAGCTGAGGCAAAACAATATGATACAGATGACCATAAGCAAACCTTATCGGAACCCGCCCACCCGGAATACAGGATATACGAATTGGACATGCGACACCCAGATATGATGAACAAAAAGATCAGGAGAATATGCCACATCTCTTGTGAAGAAGGGAAAAGGGAATAGAAAGGTCATAGAACAAAATAAAGGAAAAATAACCCCCCCCCCACAACCCCCCACCCTGCACCCCTGCAGATGGCTACGACCTAACCCCACTAGCAGCGTGCCTGTCGCCCACTAAACTACACCCCAAGGAAGGGAAAAGCTGGAGGAGGAGATATGTTACAAAACGATACGGGCTCCCAGACTCCCTTCCCCCCGTACAGGAATAGTCACATCCATCTCGGGCGGTATCGACATAGGGCAAAACACACAGCCAGTACTTTCGGGCTCGCTCGCCACCATCTTAGGGTCGCAAAAATATTCCAAGTCTGACTTTCGCACAGGGTCCTCGGTAGCAATCGGAGCGTGCTCCGCGGGTAAGGCATCTTGGCTCACAACCAACAAAGGGTCGGAGTCCGGTCTCCGGCAGATGTGATCAGCCGTTACAACCATCCTCTGGAAGGTGGCGGTGACTCGTTTGTGGAGCTCCCCAATGGCGGCCATTATAGTGCGCAGCGACAGTGTAGTTTCAGCCCGCTCCATCGCCCCTCAGTGAGCGACCGGGTGGGTATCTGAATCCCGGAGGTCGACTTCTCCGGGGCACCAAGCAGAGCCAAAACAGATGACAATCGTGGGCACTTCAAAAGCACGATCTCAGCACCGTCGCCGCAAGCGAGGAACCAAGCCCATCAACCCCGGGAGCTCAACGGGGCGTCCGGGCAGCGGATCTCCGACCAAAACAGCCGATACGGTAAGCCGCCGTAGTTGCGAGATAAAGCTGCCACCAGATCACCATCCAAAACGGAGAGGAAAGACGCCACTTCGGGAGACCGGAACCACCCACGTCCCGCGGCCGATGTTGTTCAACTCCAGCCCGGCCGGGTGAGAACTCGAGGTCCCGGCTTCAACTCCAGGTTAGGCCGAGAAGGGCGCACGGCGTATCTTCATCATTTGAGCAGCTAGAAATTCCGGGATTGCACCTTTAGAGTCAGGCGAACTTCAGCTGCACGGGAGTCCGGTGGGAAATCAGGATGGGAGTCAGGATTCATGAGCATCCGGCGGAGGTCGGCGGAGCCGGGAGCTTATGCGGCCATCTTGGTTGCTAGCGTAGCTCCTCCTCCTCTGTGCACTTCTAAGCCACGGTCTAGAAGTTTCTTCCACCGTCCAGAACCAGGGCACCAGTGTAAAAAACAAGAACCTTGGACACCAACTCTTCAGTACACTTCTGGCCATGTGGATACTCTGCCAGTAAGAAGGACTGCTATGCTGCTGACAGGACTATCACTCTGTTGGACTGCGACTCTGAAGGAGCTAATGCGCTGATGTGCGGTCCTGCTGACCTGGGGAGGAAGAACTGGACCTGTAGCCCATCTTGAACCCAGGACTCCAGAGTGACTCCAATGGCTAGTCTGCTGGCCTCTGTACCTGAGCCTTCGGGTCATACAAATCTGCCCTACAGCTCTTAGACCCATACTCAGAGAGTTCATGACCCCGAAGTAATGCCCCTCAGGTCCTGGACCCTTGGTGTGGCTCAATGGACTCCTAAATGAGGCTTTTGGATTCTTTGCAACCGTGAACGGGCCTGTTCGCAGTGGAACCATGCAACTCATACCAAAAATCAGGGCGAGCCTCTGACAGCCCACCTCTTCGCACAGCAAGCATTGAAAACTACAGAGGACCACCAACGCGGGGCTCGAGCCTGCCCAACTGTGACGCACAGCCTGCTCCTCGTGTATCGCTGACCACCTTGCTCCCTGTGGGCCACTTCAACGTGAACAAGACTCTTGGTACAAAATTTGAGAAGGTAAACTTTCAGCAGGATTAATTTGGGACTGTATCCGAGCTGCGCTCCATCATGGTATGCCTGAACTTTTGCATTTGACCTGGTCCAGCATGTCCAGATAGCCCCAGTTGGTGCTTTATGCTTTTAGTCATAATATTGCAGTTTGTTCTTAAAAAATTCATCCCAATGGTGCTACTGGTTGGATTTTTGTCATTTTGATTGTGTTTTATTTATTAAATTAAGTTCTATTTTTCTAGCCTGCTATGGGATCTATTTGTGTGGTGTTTTCACTGTTTGAAGTGTTGCACAAATACTTTATACATTGCCTCTAAGTTAAGCCTGACAGCTCTGTGCCAGGCTACCAGGGGGTTGAGTACAGGTTAATTTGGGGTTTGCTTGTGCTTTACCCTGGCTCGGATTGAGGTTGCTGCTTAACGAGGGCTCACACCCCAGTCAACCAGTAACCCAATTTCTAACACTGGTGAACAGTGGTGAGGATAGGACTTGTGCTTGCGCAGTACCATACACTGATTTGGTGTGCGCTACCATCCAATATCTAAGACCAACTTGAGTTGTAAATTGTCCTTATCTGGTCATATTTTTCCTTCTTCCAAATTTGGTTCCTGCTTGACGTTTTGTGTGCTTGTGACTCTTGCCTGCCAAGATGGAGTTGGATATGGACACCATTACGAGCGACAGAATGGCCGACCTGAGAAAGTTGTGCTGGAGAGGGGACTGAAACTCCCTAAGGACTATCCAAAGTTTGAGTATCAGATAGCCCTTTGACCCTGGGAGGAGGTCCACAGAATGCAAGCTGCAGCACAGGAGGATGATGATGAAGAGGATCCACTGGATGAGGAGGAGAAACATTACTTGGCAATGGCTCCAGAGGAGAGGTGGTAGCAGACTGAGATGGAGTCCCTTGATAGATCGAATGCAGGAAGCAGTGTCTCCTCCCCTGCCCTGCCTCTTGAGGAGTTGAAGGACAGACAGGCAGAGAGGAACATGAGGCTGCAGCTGGTTCAAAGGGCTGAATGGGAGAAGAAAGCGGAGGCTGAAAGAGTCAGGATGAGACTGGAACAAAAGGGGTGCTGCTGGCCCTTTCAGCTTGAGTAAAAATGTGAGATACAGGCTCTTGCTACAAATTGGGATATTACCCCCAGGTGAAATACCCCAAGTTGCAATTCCAAGTGTATGCAGACCAGGAATTATCGGGTCCAAAAACTATGAATAGGAGAAACTGGACCTGTCAAAGTGGCGGCAGGTAGCAGCATTGTCGGGCTGCCGCTCATCCCCTGCAGGAGTTCAGGGGGAGCAGACAGTACTCCCCCAGACAAGCACAAGCATTCCTTGCATCTCTGCCCCCCCACCCCAAACTGGCAGTCTGGCTGGCACTTTCTGACACCTCAGATCACCATACTTCACCCAAATCAAGAAAACATTATCTGTAAGTTTCAGTGGTGTAGCAAGAGGAGTGTGTGTGTGTGTGTGGGGGGGAGGGTGCGGTCCACCCTGGGTGGCACACATTTTGGGGCAGTGGCCGCCAGCCAGTCCTTACTTGTGATAGCTGCAGGGTGGCAAATGCAGAAATCGCCAGCACCCCCTCATCTTACTTGCAGCCGCTGCAAACAGGGGATGCCACAGGATGCAAAAAGTCTAGCTACACCACTGGTAAAGTTTTTTTTTTTTTTTTAATGTTCAAACTGCTTTATTGCATAATTCGGAGAGTACACTGCTGTTGTCGCCTACAACCCGGAGGCTGGCAGCATCACGGCAAAAGAAATATGAAACGACAGTAGGTAGAGATATACACAGCCCTGAAACCGGCATCCCGGAGGCCCGGTGGCGACAAACCGTAGCAGTGAAGGATTGCCTGGTGGCGAGCATTAAAGAAGGAAGGGGGTAGGAAATGAAAATAGTGAAGCCAAGGAGTGGATTAGAGTAGGAGAAAGAGAAAAAAAAGGGGGGGGGGAAGGGGAGGGAGAAAGGGAGAGGAAATACGTACATTCTAGGATTTACTGCAGCAGAACAGGTTTTACATGTTTTTTTTTTTTCCCCCAGTTTTTGTCAATCCCCAACAGTGAACAATACAAGAAGGCCTCATACGCGCGTCTGGATGAGAAAAACCGGGTCTATATGGTTGCTTATGTGAGAGTACTCATAGGAAGTGACATGGCACCGCAGTAGCGGCCGTAGTGTTGGACAGTCATGAATAGAAATAGGAGAAGGCTCGTGTGCTGTGTCCCAAGGGAGTAATAGTATGTGGAATTGAGGGACCGTGATGTGCATCGAATGGTGAAGTAGCTTGTGTACGCGCCAAGTGTGAGGTCAATACCGATAGTAGAACTAGCGGGGGAGATGCGTCAGATCTGGGATGTAATATACGCATGTGTCGGGGACAGACGCCTCCCAGTTCCCGAGATGGATAGCCCAGTTAGTCATCCCCCAGCTGCTGCTCCGGGGCCACGTCGTCATCCCCCTGAGCAAGCAGGTAGGAAACGAGCGGGCTCCAGATGTCTTTCGGCCTGTTAGGGAGCGGTAACAATTCGGAATAAGTGATGTGTTGGGCCTGACAGTAAGTCATGTCCGAGATCCAGTCCTTAAACTTCGGTGCCCTGCCTCGGCCCCAGCGACATGCCACACGTCGCTTAGCTAAGAGCGGAGCAGTATCAATGAATTTCCTGCTGGCTTTCGGAATGTGCGGTGTGTGCCCCAGGAGTGTGAGAAGCGGCTCCGCTTCAATGGTGACCTTGGTCATCGCTGTAAGAGCAACGGTTACCTGTTGCCAGTACGTTTGAACACCACTGGTCAAGTTTCCGATAATTCCAAGTCTGACTTGTTATTCCCCATTTGGGGGAAAAACTCCTAATAGCCAGAGTATGATGCAGAGAAATCGGCCGATTCCAGAAATTCTGCCTGCCCCGGCTTTCCAGGTATCTCTTCACCGAAGTCCAGACAACTCAAAATGAGAGCCTTGTAAGAGAACTAGTACAGAGGCAAAGACACGTTTTTATTGTAACTAAAGTTGCAAACCTGAAGATCACACTTAATAAATGCAATAAAAGTACATTTATTACTAAGCTGAACTACTGTGCAGCATATTTAGAACATTGTGACACGAATGATAAGAAAAAACACAACCAGGTAGGGATGAAAGCAGTAGCCCTACCAGATGTCTCAAAAAGGACAGCACAAAAACTCTTTTTATACATACGCTGATTTTACTTTGTTAATTAGTTATAATAACGACCATTCGCCTAAAGCACAACTCGTTAGCCCTGGGACCAAATCTATTGTGTTTTTGCAGAGAAATAACGTTTTAAAGGCCTTGAGCTGTGGCCTGGATTGTCACAACTATTGCTGAATATCGCAATCACTGGGCAACTTAACGAGCACCCGCCTAAGGAAAAAACACTTTCACACCGGCCCATTGTATCTCAGGTGTGAATATAGCAAACACCCAAATTGGGACAAACTATACAATAACAGAGTTACTTGGATGAATGAAAGGCGCACGCCTTTTATTGCAAAGTAAATAAAGCATGCACTTGTAAATCACAAATCAGTTCTGCAGGATCGGGGAGCGGGTGACACGGATCACACAAGGCGCGTGCAAATCGGAGACAAGAAAGGGCGGTCTTTTTTAGGTCTTATATTTTTGGCGACGCTACTCCTTTAAATAGACGTTGTAAATACCTCTACCATCTCTTGATTCACGACCTGCCATACCAAAGGCTCCGGAATGCTGTGTTTTCAGAATTAAAAAGCAATCTTGATGGCGCAAAGCTAGTTTGTGGTTTGTAAACTACAGACGAGCTTCCCCCACACACAAGCCACTGGTATGCCCCAGCTGCATTCATGTGCAAATAGCTTTACAGGAACATTTTGTACTAGCACTGAGCGTGTGTGAGGGGCGGGGCTGTGGGGGGTGGATGCATGTTTGCATTATCCTAGAATGAGAAATGTGGTTTCTTTGAGAGAGAGAAACGGCCTGGCCACACCTCAACAGCCTCGAGAACATTCCTTCGTTGTGTGAAAACTGTAACGTTTATGTTCCACTAACGCAAGAGTGTGTCAAAACTTTTTAAGCACTTAAACCGTTGTGAAATCAAAATTGCGAAAACAAATCTGCAAACGTTTTGGGTGAAAACATTCTCAGCAAAAAACGCTTTCAATTCTCTCGCAAAATGTTTTTCGCAAAAACTTCCTTAAGCAAAATTTTGCGAAGCTTTGCTGGCCAAATTTCAGTTTTGGTCATCCCTGTCAACTCTTCGCATGAGCCACAAATTTAGTTGCAGCAACATAACATTTCGTTCAGAAATGTTGCACGTTTCATCTGTGAGGGTACACGGGTTAAGAAAGATTAGATGAGTTAAATATTGAGTGAATCTAATAGCTTGAACATGATAAAGTACGCCAATGTCTGGGTAAAATTTGCAAGGAGAATGTGTATCTCGAGAGCACAACATAGTAGGTTTATCTAAGGCTGCATCTGGTTTGGGCCTAGGTAGGAGGGTTACTATATACAGCTATACAGCAGAGTGGAAAGTTTTCCAGGAAGATTTTCTTTCAGCGCAGTTTTGATGTCCTGAAGTGAGTTTGACTCCCGAACGACCGGTGGTAAGGAGTTCCAATGGAAGGGACTTGCTTCTAACAGGCACACAAAATAGAAGAGGCACGTGGTGGTCAGGTGAGCTCTGCTTAGAGACTAGAATGTTGCACGATGGGGCATAACATTATAGCATCTCAGCAATCAATCAATCGTTTATATGGTGCAACATTATCTCCCAAGGGTATCTGGGCTCTGAGGTTACTGCGTCTGCGTCGAAAAGCCAGGTCTTGAGTCGCTTTCTGAAGTCTGCAGGGAGGGCGCTGTTCAGAGGTGGAGGGGGAGGTTCTTCCATGCTTTGAGGCGATATAGGAGAATGCGCAGTCCCTGCTGCGGGAGCAATGGATGCCGGGGGTGCGTGTGTGAGTGCGAGTGAAGTGGAGCGCAGGTGTCTTGAGGGAAGATGGAAATTCACTCGATGGTTAATGTAGGATGGTCCTTGTTTGTGGAGAGCTTTGTAGGCGCGTGTGAGCATCTTGAACAGGCTTCTTTTCTGGACAGGAAGCCAGTGGACGTTTCTGAGGTGAGGGGAGATGTGGGTATGCTTGGGGAGGCCCAGGATGAGTCTGGCTCCTGCATTATGTATTGTCTGGAGTCTTCTGAGGAGCTGGGTGGAGATACCGGTGTAGAGAGCATTGCCGTAGTCGAGGCGGCTGGTGACGAGGGCTTGTGTGACAGCTTTTCTGGTGTTTACTGGAATCCATCTGAAGATTTTGTAGAGCATGAGGAGGGTGTGGGAGCAGGAGGCAGCGACTGCATTGACTTGTCGTTTCATAGTCAGTTGGCTATCCAGGATGATGCGGAGGTTGCGTGCATGTCCGGTCTGTGTGGGTATTGGTCCAAGTTCTTCCAGTCACCAGCTGTGGTCCCATCTGAGATGCTTTATTGTATACTGGGATCATTCATTTCTATAATTCTGTGTTTCTGATAGTTATCAACCTTGCTTGGGGCAATAGGTGGAGGTGAGGTCAGGTCTTAGGGATTAAATAAGGTTGGGGGTTTCAATATTTAGAAACGTATCTAGCGAAGTGTAGGAGTTAATAGGTAAGTCAACTAGGAAACTACTGCAGTGATTTAGTCTGCTGTAAAGAGTGAGTAATGAGTAATTTGGCAGTTTTAGACGGAAATAATGAGTTGATTTTTTGCTTGTTAAGTAATTGGAATTGTATTGCCATGGCTCTATCGGTGATTCATCATCATAGAGTAGAAAACACAAATTATTTGCTTTTCAGTCAAAATTCTGTGACTCAGGAGAAAATGAGATAGCTTTGGAACGGTGTAGGGTTGGGGAACAATAACACTTCTGTTTTGGTGGAATTTAGCAGTGTTGGCTCTAGGCTACCCTGTAACGGATGGCGTTGAGACAGTAAGAGACGCATGCTTGGAGGTCGATTGTGAAATTTGCAAAGGAAAAGACCACCTGGATACTGGCACAGGGGTGCTATGAGTAGCTAAAGAAGGGCATATCACCAAATAAGATGGGTTATTGAGAAAATATATGTAAAATGAATAATTCTTTGGGGGGGGGGGGCTCTTCCTTGGAGAGCACTAGATACAAATATATTTGAGTCCTAGTTGAGTGCGAGCGCGTGGTCAGAAAAGATCGGAAGTAATCCTCATGTGCTACTCCAGTGATGCCAAGTGACAAAAGGCAGGTAAGAAATGAGGGATGGTCCACAGTATTGAAGGTAGTTGAAAGGTCTACGAAGAGAGACAGTTATGATAAGAAGTGTTAATGAAATGAGATTCATGGGTCAAAGTTGTTTCAGTATGATGGAGGGAATAAAAGCCGAATTGTAGGAGGTCCAGCAGGTCGTTAGAGGACGGGTATAGTGAAAAGTGATTGAAGACAAATATTTCAGAAAAGAAGGTACTATGAGGGCTGTGGCTGGCTTTTTTTAAATAGAGCTGGGAACAATTTGAAGCAAGGGAACAATTTGAAGCAAGGGAACAATTTGAAGCAAGGTGTGGGGGGTGGGGGCCCGTAGAGAGACTGAACAACCATTAAGAGGATTCCTGCTATTGGGTGCCCACTCCTTAAAGAGCCAGTCGCAAGCCAGGTGTGTGGCTCAGCTCGAGGTCCTCTTAGACCCGTGAGCTCAAAGTGAGCCAAGCTGCCATGTGGCTTCTGCATGCCACCCAGGTCTAACCGCATGCACCAAGAATGAAAGACAAAACATTAACCTTTCATATAAAATAAGAGAAAGAGATACCTATCACGTGGCTGAATTGCACAATGGGAAACCATAAATCCTGGCATCCCTGCTTGGCCAAAGTGTGTGATTCTAAGCAAATATTTTATCTTACTGTACTTCCTTTTTCTTCATTATCACATCTGATGGCAACTTGAAATTTGTGAGTTGATAATGTGAGCTCTCTCTTGTGTTTCATTGAATAGATTATAGTGTTGCTCCAGGTATTAGCTGGGTCTGGTAGCTTAGTGGACTAATGCATTCACTTCAGGGGCCTGTGTTTGACCTCATGGTCACCGGTTCAAATCTCAGCAGGTCCATTCAGCCTGTCATCCATCTGAGGTTGATAAAATGAGTACCATTGAGTTTGGTAACTATAAAAATCTGTTATTCAGCGCCTTGAGACTCATGGGTGATAAGTGCGCTTTACAAATACATGTGTTTTATGTTATGTTATAATAGAAATCTAGACAACATATAAGGTGAACATGACAACTGACTTGCCTCTTAGTTCACCGATAGCACGATCGTTAGATGGCTGGTGAGACATCAACGTTTCTAAGTTATTTTTTAAAAACCTGTCACTTTTAATAAATGCCTTTCAAAGCAGTGATATCATCTGATGTATTAAGGTGAAACGCTTTCACATATTAAATACGCTTTTATGAATTCTCTAGGTTTTATCATAATTCACAGGATGTGTATTGCACAATTTACATCTCAAATATTTCCATGGCCCTGCTCATGCACGGGCTCCTAGAGCCAAGCGGTGGCTCAGCTCTCCCCGTTAATTTGTAAGCTCATTCATTAATACTGCAGGTAATACCTTTCTGCCAAAAGTAATAAAGTTGTCAAACATGCTCAACTGTACCATAGGCATTGTGTACCTCATAAGGCAATCCTTCTTCTTCAGGTGTAAACTGTAGGACTTGCAGTTTGGCACGACAAATGGAGGCTAAGGCGGCGGCTACATTGTACCTTTCTTTTCGTGGTTCCAAACCCAAGTGGGATACCCTGAATATCAGTCAGAGGGCTCATCATAAACATTTATTATTATTATTATTATTATTATTATTATTATTGTATTACCAAAAGAGTATTACTTACTCTTTTCAGATTATTCTCTTCCACAGAATCCAAATGCCTTCTATGGGGTCTTGAACCCTTCTGTCAAACCTGTTACTAAACAAGCATTGTAAAAAGTTCTCTTGGAAGATATGTTAGCTTTGTCAAGTGTTTTGTTTACCTGTGATACAGCATACATTAACACAAATGCTCTGCAGCATAGGAGAAAGTTACAAAAAAATCACTATGATGTAGTCAACACTGGCCGTGTCACAGTGCTTCTTTTTTATTTTATTTTTTTACTTTCAACCATGCTGCACAGCAGGTGCACAGCTATACAACATGGCTAAAAAACAAAATTGCTTAAGTGAAATAGCTCTTGTGCATGCCCGAGCTTGTTGGGTTTTTTATTGTTATCTTTTTGGGTCTGGACGTCGGGTGGGGGTGGGGCGTAAAGCAACATGGTACAGGAGGGTGAGAAGACCAAGCAACAATATAGTCTTGCGCCATAGGTTTAATACATTTAAAAAAAATAGATAAAAATCGCTATAACGCAGCCAGCGCTGGCCGCATCATATTTTTTTTTTATGGTGGGTGGTGGTCAGCCAACACAGACCGCAGGAGGGGTTTGGGAGGGACAGGAGAAGCAACACAATGCTTGAGGGGGATGGGACAGATAGGGAACCAGCAAAAATGCAGGGCAAGCTATAACGACTGGGCAAGCTTGGAAAGCAAGGACAATGGGCCAAGCAATAACGACAACATGGAAATGAAAATGAAAGTACCTCCTACAGTGCAAGCAGTGGACGGACACACAATCCAACAATGAAGCAGTACTTGGGCTGAGCACAAGGGAAGGGTCAAACACGAAGAGGAAATTAAGCCGGCACCCACTGACCAGACAGAATCACGGAAATCAGAGTGAAGACTAAGAAAACTAATGGTAGCCGACTTGTGGGCTCTGAGCCCCCTGCAAGATTGCGAAATGTCTCACAAACGACAGAGCATGGACTGTTTCAGATGAGAGCTAAAATGTAATGTCGTTATCAGACTCACTGGGAATGGCATGGAGCCAATTTAAAACCCATCCAGCACTCCTCACTCCCCATGCCTAGAGGTCGGAGTGCGTTAAATTAAAATGGGGAGAAGGAAGAGTCTTTGATCCATTCAGCTTCTTTAATCTTAATATCAAAAAAATCAATGGGGGAAGGGATCACTTGTCCTGAGTAACCAGGGTTTGTTTGCTATTCGTTTCGGATACCGATAAAAAACCCTTATTCACGTACCAAGGCTCGAATGGCGGTGTATCTTGGTTCTCTGCCTCTTTGTTAGCAACGTGACAGCATCATCATCGGGTTTGATCATATGCTACCTTGTGGCTGAAACATGTTGACCTTTTTATGGACATTATACAGTGCGGAAGCCCCATAACTTCCCTTCCTACGCACGCCCAAATATTTTTAACTAAGCCTGTTTTCCAGACCCAATAAAAGTTCAGTCTGGCCATCCAAGCTTTTTATTAAGTACTTTTCACTCACATTTTCATCGCTACTGTACTAACCAGTGGTTCACCTCCGGGTGGAGGAAGCATATGATCAAACCCGATGACGATGCTGTCACGTTGCTAACAAAGAGGCGGAGAACCAAGATACACCGTCATTCGTGCCTTGGTACGTGAAGGAGGGTTTTTATCGGTATCCGAAACGAATAGCAAACAAACCCTGGTTACTCAGGACAAGTGATCCCTTCCCCCATTGATTTGTCAGAGGTCGGAGTGAGCAGTATCAATGGGGAATAATGTACCCATGCTGTTTTAATTTAACAAAACCAGTTCCCCCACTTTATGCTAAAATACAATTGTCCTGGAACAGTTCGAGAGTTGTGATACCTTGACTGAAAAGGAAAGGGATGGGGTCTCCTGTGCTGTTGATCCAAGGGAGGGAAAGAGAACTAAAGAAGAAACAAGCCTGCGCACCAGGATCCCTGAAACCTTAAAGACATTTAAATATGTGCAGTTGGTTAATCAGCAAATGTAAAGACTTCTTGAGATATTGAATTGGCTTTTAATTGATGGGAGTGATTTGGAGCTTCATGGTGACAAAGATTTATTAATCTGGGTGGAAATAAGAGTGTTATCAGCTGAGTTCTGGAGTGCATGCTTTTAAGGCATATTCATGAAAAAGGTTTGCACTGGATACAGTTGTTTGTATGTTACAAAAATCTATATTTTGAAAGTACTTGGTTTTACTTAAAACTTACATTTGTTGCCCATTTTGTGAAAGCCTATCTTATGCACTGTGTAATTAATTTTTTTTTAAATGGCACACAAGTTTTTATGTCACAGGCTGTCAGCGGGACAGGAGGGGGAAAGCAACAAGGGGTGAATGGGTAGAATGTGGGTGGGGCAAGCAACAATTGGGGCCCACGAGACAAGCAACAATGCAGGAGGAGAGAGGAAGGGGTGCATGTAAAAGTACCCCTAAAAGCAGTGAGAAGTGAACATTGAGCAAAGGAAGCAGTACTTGGACCATACTCCAGGGTGGGGACAAACACACAAAGAGGAAGTGAAGCCAGCACTAGCTGACCAAAGATAAGCAAGAAAATGAGTGATGAAGAAGCCAACTAATGGTAAGCAATTGACGTGCTTTAAGTCCCTTGTAATTAAACAAAATGTTTGCAGGCAACATCACATGCCTGTCTCCGGCAAGAACTAAAGTATAAGAGGTACGGTGGTGGGGGAAAGGGGTGAGGGCAAACTGTCAAAGAGGTGAAGGTACCTGCCAAACATACTTAAGTGCATAAAACAACCAACAGAACATGTAACAGTGCTATGGTGATGGCGGGAGAGTGTTTAAGGAATGGGAGAGGAAACACCCTTTATCTCAAGCCTTTACCACACAGGTAAGTATTTGTACCTTTACCAAAAACAATTTTTTTTAATAATGTACTTTCTATGTTAATTATTTTAAAAAAGTGATTTTAGGGTTTAGGGCGTCGGTAGAGGAAAAGGGAGATAAGGGTGACTTGAGAGTTCAGGGGTGGGTAGAAGTGAAGGGAGGTGAGCATGACTTGAGAGTTTGGGCTTGGCAGTGGTAAAGGTAAGTGAGTGTGACTTGAGGATTCAGGGGTGGGTTGAGGTAAAGGGAGGTGAGGGTGACTTTAGGGTTTAGGGGTGGGTAGAAGTAAAGGGAGATGAGGGTGAATTGAGGGCTCAGGGGAGGGTAGAGATAAAGGCAGGTTAGGGTGACTTGAAGGCTCTGTGGTGGGTAGAGGTAATAGGTGGTGAGGGGGACTTGAGGGGTTAGGTGTGGTTAGAGGTAAAGGTGAAGCATAAACATTTTGAAATCACTGTGTGTTTAATGATGAATAAAACATCCTCTACACTTTAAAAGAGGTAACTTACAAATAAGTGAACATGACACAGTGGCAAACCTTAAGTCAGGAAAAAAACATATTACATGGCAAAAGTCTTAAGCGCATAGAGTATGTTTATTCCTCCATCTTCAATTAAAGCAATAGGCAACAAAATGTATATTTCAGAAATTGGTCACATAATCACAAAAGTTGTTATTGCTTGTTTTTGCATTTAGCTCTTGGAAATACCAGGAAGCTCTAACTTCAACTCTGATGGTTTCAAGTTATCTTGCAAGCAAAAAGCAAACAAAGTAATATAATAGAGGGCGAGCAGCGCAGAAGAACACTAATCAAAAAAACAGTCAGTACTTGTTCTATAAGCAAGTGGATATAAGGAAAATATACCGAAACACTGGTCTCAAGACCCGCAAAATCACCATTACTTTCAAATGTACCAAATGGTTACTTTTATTACTGTCATAGTTTTACTTAAAAATATAAGTGACGACGCACTTAGTGTGTTGTGAGAAACATGCTCAGTTCTTTTATATATGTGATACACACGTGACAATCAGTGATCAAGAATGTGTATCAAAAAACAAGAACAACACGGCTGATTTCATCAGTATACAGTGGTAAGAAAAGGGTCCATAATGCTAGTCGACTTTTCGATCCCCTAGAAGGGCTTGGGGATCATCACCGGGACTCTCAACTTAAATGTGCAAGAGAAAAGAAGGGCAACTAAAAAAGAGAAAACAGTAGACCTCCATAATTAGAAAAGAAAGGGAACACGGAAAACGACTTACGTGTGAGGTTTAGTCGCAAAAAGGCCAGTTACATACAAACCAAGGATCAGGATAAAATTCCTTTGAAAAAGTAGGAGGGGCCTACCCTAAATATAGGGCAAATAATAAAGCTGGTAATGCTAGGAGAGGAGAATGTAGACACGAGGGGAGATGATAAAAAGATATATGGATAACTTAAGCCAGTAAGCTAGATATATCATATATGGAGATCAGAACAATCTTATCACCATTCCACTCTCTGCTGACCACCACTAAGGGTCCCCGTGGATCCAACATGTGTTTTCCACTTTAAATGCAAGGGATTTTCTGGCCATGATTACCACTTCCTGTGACCCCTGATATAAACACTGACTGCACCAAAAGATCACACTGGCCTCTATCACTGAATTTACAATTGTTGCCTATCAGATGTGCTTCCTAGAGCATATCCGCGTCAAGTTTATATCTATTAAGGAATTGCAAAACCACCCATCTATTCAACTGATGTTCCAATCCTTTTATGTTCCGTGGAAGTATCTTGAGGTTACTCTGTTTCTCAGCCATGTTTAACAAGCAGTTTACTTGCTTACAAATTAGTATGCATCTCCAGTAATGGTTCGCCCTATTACAACATAGCATTGAGGGCAGGGGAGGGGGCCCCCTAAGGTGGTGCATTTGCAAGGTGGCACCTTTCATTCTGTGACCTGACTCTATCGCATTGGTGCGAGGCCCCAAGTTGGAGGGCAGACTGCAGGGCCCTGGGCACCGATAGTTCTATAAAGCCGGTTCCTGAGACGGGTCACTATTGGGCTCTCCATTTTTGCCCTCATCCTCAGGATGAAAACAATAAATCTTAACTCTGCAGCAGTGCCGCCTTTCACTGCCTTTGGTGTTACTTCAAAGAGACTAATTATAGTTCTTTCACAGTCTCACCATTTCAGAACTGAAGTATTATCAATGTTGTACTACGAAGCCATGGTTGTTGCTTATTTATGTTGTGCAACTATCAACCATTGACGAAGCCTATAGTCCTGGCCTGTTGTAGGTGTAATGTTACTTGTTGCATTATATATCTGGATGCAATGTCAGAAGTAGCAAAATATCAGTATGGCGGCACACTAAGCTAAGCACAGATGTTCTGGTTATGTGCTATTCAGCCACAACCTTAAGTATATCTGCCACACCCCTTTGAGATACCTGCCTCCTGTCACATTCACCCTTTTGCAATCACGACACTGGAGTCGGGGGAGAAGATTACACGTCTTTCTTTATTCCCTGCCAGCTTCTCACTGGCTTACAAACTACCTCCCTATCCTGTTCCTGTTGCTGTCTCCTCCCATTCCTGTTTGCCTGCCCTGTCCTGAAGAGGGTCAGGCGAGACGACACAACATCTCCCCCTTTTGTACAAAGTCTCATCTTCCTTTATATTTCCTCGACTAGTCGCCGCGGTTTTCTGATCTGGAGCTGTGGGCGTCTCTCTCGCTCTGACGTTTGGACGGGATGTATTCCAGCACCGGCGATCCGCGTGGGACCGTGGCAGTTGCGGTCACTGCTGTCACTTTGGCTCGCCGAGTCACTTGAGCCTGGACTCGAGGACATCTCGTGGTTGCTGCGTAGGTTACATCTCTTGAAGTGCGATATGTTCCTCGTTATCTGCTTGTGGTCAGCCTTTGCCGTGATCATAGTTCCTTTCCTTTTAGTGACTTGTAGGGGAATATCCAGATAACGACTGTTTGCCTTGGCCCGCCGGTCGCCTCGAACTATCACCCAATCCCCTTCCTGGATGTCAGCTTCTTTAGCGTGTCTGCGCCGGTCGGCATATGTTTTCATTTTGAGTTTCTTCTCATGGTCCGTATCTACCAATGAGTTGTGATCAACTGTAATGGTTCGACGTTGGGGTGTAGTGTTTACCATCGGTAGGCGAGTGCGGGGCGCTCTTCCCAACATGACGGTGGCTGGGCACTGATTTGTAGTGCCGTGCGGCGTGGTCCGGTATGCCCTTAGTACTTCATTCAGTGATTGTTGGATGTCTCTATGTGTTAACTCAGCCTGCTGAATTGCTTTTTTGAGTGTCCCCATAAATCGTTCCACCATGCCATTGGCCTGAGGCCATAGTGGAGTGATTTTCTGGTGCTTGAAGTTGAGATGGGTCGCAAATTCTGTGAACTCATGGCCGTTGAATGGGGGCCCATTGTCAGATTTCACCCGTAGGGGAATGCCCCATGCTGCAAATATTTCATCTAGTACTGGGATGACCGTCGTTGCTCTGGTGGATGTTATTAGCTGTGCAAATGGGAATCGTGAATATTCGTCCATGACGACTATGATGTATTGTCCTGACTGCAGTGGTCCGAAGAAATCGACTGCAACTTGTTGCCATACCCCTTCTGGTAGCTCCGACATTTGGAGCGGTGCAGGTGGTTCCTCTCGGCTGACTAGCTGGCATGTCATGCAATCTTTCAAGGTCATTTCAACCATTTGATCTAATGTGGGGAACCATACGCGTTCTCTCAGGGACTTCTTTGTTGCGTTTATGCCTCTGTGGCCTTCGTGTGCCAAGTTGATGACTCCCTGGCGTAGCTTGTGTGGGATTACGATCCTCCCCCCTCTCAAGAGGAGCCCATTGTCACTGATGGAAAGTTCATCATGTACACGCTGGAAGGGCATGAGGTCATTAAGAAGCTGGTCCGAGTCCTGAGGCGAACGTCTCACATCCCTCCAGGAGTTGGTGCGAACGCGGGCCATGACCGCTTGCACACGAGGGTCACTCGTTGAAGCGTCTCAAATGGCTTCCAGGGGAACCGTGGGTGGACATGCTGCGTCAACAACAAAGTGGACGTAGTCGTCAGCAGCAGATGGATCAGCTCGAGCACCGACTAGGGGGGTGTCGTGACATAAAGTCAGCTGGGTTTTCAGCTTTCCCTGGTTTATGGATGATGGTGAAAACGTAATCCTGGAGGCGTAGGCCCCACCGTTCAATGCGCGGCGGCATTTTGGCATTGGGATTGCCAAAGATTGTAATGAGGGCTTGATGGTCCGTGATGATCGTGAAATGTTTGCCGTAAACAAAGAGATGGAAATGTTCGCACGCCCATACCACGGCCAGGCTTTCTTTTTCCGGTTGGGAGTATGCTTTTTCGGTGTCCGTGAGACTGCGGCTTGCGTACGCTATGATGTGGCGCTAGTCAGAGTTCTCACGGTATTGAGCCAATATGGCTCCCAGACCCACCGGGCTGGCATCGACTGTGATCTCGGTTTTCTTTTTGGTGTCAAAGTAGGCAAGATTTATGGCCGATCCAACGGCTCGTTTGATCACTGTGAATGCTTGATTACATGCGTCGGTCCATTCGAAAGGTTGACCCTGTCGTGTGAGTTCTCGCAGGGGGTAGCTGATCGTGGCGTAGTCGCGGATGTAGCGCGCGCAATAGCTCGCCATGCCGAGGAAAGAACGAAGATCACTCACGTCTCGGGGTGTCGGGGTGTCAGCGAGGGCAGTTACTTTTTCGGGGTCGGGCTTCATCCCCTCTTTGGAAAAGATGTGTCCGTAAAACTTCAGGGTGCTCTTGTGAAACTCGCATTTGCCGGCATTGAGAGTCAGATTTGCAGTCAGCAAAGCGTGGCAAACTCTGTCCAGAGTGGTGTCGTGCTCAGTTTGATCTTTGCCAAAGACGAGCAGGTCATCACTATAGTTAAAGGCGTTGGGGATGCCTTGAATGACTCATCGGATGGATTCCTGGAAGATCTCGGCAGCCGACGAAATGCCAAAGTTCAACCGTTTGTACCGGAAGAGGCCCTGATGCCTGGTAAACGTCGTGATGTATCTCGATTTTTCATGAAGCTCCAGCTGATGGTAACCTTTGTTGAGGTCGAGCTTGGAGAACACGGTGGCACCATTGAGTTTCGTGATCATATCACTGATGTGGGGTCCGGGGTGGCGCTCCCGCTCAATAGCAGTGTTGGGCGCCCGCATATCCACACACAGCTTGACCTTGTTATCCTGGCCCTTCTTGGGGACCACCACGACTGGTGACACCCACGGGGTAGGTCCTGATGTGCGCTCAATAATGTCTGTTTGCAGAAGATCCTGGAGCTCTTCGTCGATGGCTTGTTGTAAGTGGAAAGGCACCTTCCTATGGTGTTGAGCGATGGGTGTCACGCTTTCATCGATGTGTAGCTTCACCTTGAAGTGATTCAGTTTCCCCAGGCCTTTGAAGAGGTTCGGGAATTTCGCCACGATGTCGGGGGCGTCCTCGGTCATGTAGAGGAGCTCGACCAGTTTCAGCCGCTCTGCTGTGGGTAAGCTGAGCAGACAGTCCGCCACATCTGGTCCTTCTACCACGTGAATGTAGGCTGAGATTTTCCGGTCCTTGAATGTGAGGGTAGTGTGGAAGCGACCTAAACACGGTAGAGGTTTGCGTGACATCCATGTGAATATGCAAACAGCGGCGGGTTCCAACTTAGGTCGTTGTTTCATGTTGTGATATTCTAGAGCGCAGATGTAATTCAACGACGCTCCCGAGTTTAGGACAAACTTCGCTGGGTGGTCTCCTATCATGATGTCCAGTTTCGGGTATCGTTTCAGACGGTCCGGGTCCGCTACCATGCAGATATATTCATCACTGACTTGCGATGTGGACGTGTGTGACGAGGAGTCACTGGACGAAGTTCTGCGTGTCCGGTAGGATTCTGTCATGTGATGTCTGGATCGGTGAGAGCTTGTGGAACAACCTCATGAACTGTACGAGCGTGCTGATTGGAGGCTAGAGTTGGAGGAACTGGAAGAGCGTCCTTCCCTCCCTTTTATGGCACGCGCGTTGCGACCTTTGTCGAACGACCTGTGGGTTGACTGCTTGGCCTGACACACTATTTCGAAATGATTGTCTCTCCCGCAGCGATGGCATCGCTGACCCATTGCGGGACATTGCCCAGAGTGTGGGTAGTCTTGTCCACACCGGTAGCAAGCAGGCGCTGATTTGGTATGCGTGGTGTGTTGCGAATGTCGCCTGGAGGATGATCTCCGAGGAGGGTAGGATTGCTTGCTAGACTTGCGGGAATGCGTCGCGGGCCTGGTAGTTCTGTGCGACTGGACCCGGAGGGCGTGCTCTTTCCGGTCCGGCTTGTGGGTTTCCATTCGCTTGGCATGGCTTTCCGCCTGGTCGTTAATTCTTGTTAGTTCTTCGATCTGTTCCAGGGTGTATTGTTTTTTTAGAAGTCTCCGGCGGAGAGATTCAGATTGGCATCCATCGATAATGCGAAGAAGCAGAGCGTCCTCTGTTTTAAAGTTGTCAAAGTCACAGTATCGTGCCATCCGTTTGATGCACATGATGAAATCGCTCATGCATTCTTCTTTTTCCTGAGTGGCTAAGCTGAACGTGTAGCGCTCGTAATCTACATTGCGCTTGTGAAGGAATCGTCCGTCGAGGGCACCTTTCACCTCCTCATATGTAGCGGTCGTTGCATTTGGCAGTTCTTTGATAATTTGCGCTATGTCCTGGCCTATTAGGTTTCTTAAGGCCACTAGTTTTTGTTTGGGGTCTTGTACCAAGGACCCAGTCATGTAATCCTCGAAGTCTTCACTCCAGTTCTTCCACGCCGGCCCCATGCTGTTGCCCGTTGTCAGCGCTAGCGGTTGCGGTTGACGCATGAAGGGGGCTCCCATGGGTGCGTGAGGCACCAGGGCTGCGTTGGCCTGTGGAGCTGGACCTGCTGTGGCGTTCCCTCCGGATGTAATCTGTGGAGCTGGACCTGCTGTGGCGTTCCCTCAGGATGTACTATCAGGTCCGGTATTGGACATTTTGGAGACTGTTTCCGCCTTATTCTTGTGATTATTGGCTGTATTTCATAAGTTTGGATACTGTTTATTACTGTAGGCGTCTATTTATGTCCAACTGAGAGCCTTCCCGCTCTTTGTATAGGTTTAGAATCCTTTTTGTAAGTGACGCCTGACTCTAAGATGGCCACCGTTATTGGGTCGTGGGTTGCTGAATGGCAGGCGCCTGACTCAAAGATGGCCGCCGTAAGGGACGCTGTGTCTCTGGAGCCTTGCTGGCGTGCCGCCCACGTGCATGCTCACATTCTCAGCGGCGCGTCGATGGCGCTGCACTCACGCTCACTTGCTTCGATGCGTGGCACGCGACTCACCCCTGCCTCTCGCTGGGAACTGCGCTTCCTCACAGGCGGATGGGACGTTCGCGTCCTCGGGGGCACACCTCTCGGTCCGAGAAGGTTCGCGTGGCCGTCAGCGCGACGGGATGAGGTCTCTTCCTCCACACCACTGTTCCCAGGTGAGCGCGATGTCCCTTGGTGAGCTGGCACTAGTCCTGGCAGTTTCGGCGTCTGTCTTTGCTTTTCGCGGTCTTTTTTTTTTCTTCGATGCGCTCGACTGCAGACTCGCCTGTCGGGCCACTTAAATGGCTGGGTTGTGACTTCACTCGTGGGTATGCTCTATCCCACCCTCGTCGCCATTGTCACGTTCACCCTTTTGCAATCACGACACTGGAGTCGGGGGAGAAGATTACACGTCTTTCTTTATTCCCTGCCAGCTTCTCACTGGCTTACAAACTACCTCCCTATCCTGTTCCTGTTGCTGTCTCCTCCCATTCCTGTTTGCCTGCCCTGTCCTGAAGAGGGTCAGGCGAGACGACACGACACCTAATTCCCTCCACCACCCTCCTCCCCCTTTAATCCAAATTAAACCCTGGTGAGCAGGTATCAAAGTAGTCCATAAAAGAATCAATGAACAGAGGAAAGGAATAATAAAGTTCGGAATCCCCTTAACCTTACAATTTAAAAAAACAAATAATAGAAAACGGTACTTGTTCTCAGGCTGTGTTAATGTCCCCTTACTGATAAACAACAAAGACAGAAAAACAATGTAAAAAAGGACTAAACCATTCACAAAGTCCTATCTAAGCATCGCGCCGGCCCTTTGCAGAATCTTCGAATATGAACAACGGGCGGTAGTTTCATCTCAGAAGGGTGAGGAGAGGAGGGGAGGACATGTGCTCACAGGCCGGCCACTGCTCTGAAGCAATCACCAGTCAGATCCTGCCCTGCCTGAGGAAAGCCTGGCCAACGGTGGCGGGCTTTACCTTGATTGGCCTGCCTTGTAGGCATGGAGACGGCGCTAAGCAGCCCGCCCCTTCCTGCTGGAGCGTTGACTGACTGTCAGTGCTCGTGCAGCGTGGTGCGTTAACGGTCAGACGTGTGAGGTAATGAAGGGAACAGAGTGCAGCGCTCCTTCGCCTTCTCCATGGCCGCCCGAAGCTCAAGTTAACAAACGGGAATGTTGCGGTCCCGCAAAACCCATTGCTAGACTCCCGGGAAGGCGTGAAGTTCGCCACAGACAAGCTGAGGGCCGGGCATTAGCAGCCGCATGTAACCTGCCTGGCAGCCCTAGCTAGCCACGAAGGGTAAGGCGCTGCTCTGACTGAAAGGCTGTGGTGGGGGTGGGAGGGGATAACCTCATGGCGGGGGAAAGACAGTGGGCCTTAGGGTTGTCAAAGCAGCAAACTGGGTGGCAGCCTTTAAAAACACAGGCTCAGTATTAGATTATGAACATGCTCGTCACCCATGCAATTGCTAGGCATTTGAAATATAGAAGCACGTTCATAATGTGCAGCCAAAGCATGTTTCAATTACTTTTCCATAAAAATTATTCCAACATTTTAAAAGAGAAAAGTGCCAGATTAAAAAAAAATTATTAATTGGGAGAATGTATTTCTCCATTGATTTCTATAGAAGCCGGGACATTTTCAGGCGGGAGAGACCGCTTAAAAAACAAAATTTGCTTCAAAATCCGCGAGTCACCCGCCTGAATCGGGTTTATTGGCTTGTATGCACAAATACTTTCTTGAAGTAGTTTGCCCTCAGTGGCAGAAGGGTAGTGAAAAGACCGGTACAATCCTGTTTTGTAGCATAGCGTTTGCCCATGGCCTTCTTCGCCACTGCTGCTTGCGCCTAATTTCAGGAAATATGTCCTTTCCATTGAAAGGATGGCACTTCTAGCTAGTCTTTGCCTTTTTTTTGTTGCTATCTGCACATTTTTGCAGGGTTGCAAGTCCTAAGATGCAATTTGCTATGTTAGATGGTTAAAGTATCTTGGGAGAAAGCAATACAACTTTAATATGCATTGGATAAGTGTTTCAGAGGGAAGGCGACATGCTTTCAAGTTGTTCTTCTGGTTCATTGATATGTTATAGGCTTACTTACTGAGTTGTATTCAAATGGTGGTCACCTATTCACACGCAATGGGTGTTCAAGCAAGTGTACGTTGATGTACCGCACCTTTGTACCACCTGTAGGATACTTACCTGTGTTAATATTGAAATGCATGCATGTTACACTAAGCTAAAACAAAGATAGCAAAAAAATGCCAGCAGTGGCTAAAAGTGTGACCCACATGATAGCTCAACAGCTATCTGGGACGTTGTCTGGTCCCCTATCCATGCGTTTAATGCTGATGCACGGGCAGCCAATATCAGAGTTTCAACTCGATGCATTTACATGTCTTGATAGTCACACATGCAGGGCTACCTGTGGTGCAGCAGGCACAGTGGCACTTGGGGCCAGAGCTCCATGGGGCCATTGAACTCTTATAATTGTTGTACTTCACTACCCCCAACAACAGTCAAAGGTGCCATTTTCTTCACTTGTGCCAGGGAAACCTTGCTGTGCCACTGGGTAGGCCATGGTCCTCATCTGCATTTGGGGAAATGGTTTACTAATCAAGCATTAACTCTTCAGGACGTTAACATTGTTTTATGGCAATTTGTAGATCACTATAGTGCACAAAATGGATATTTTCTGATGTTACACTCAATCATACTCTATAGTGTCACTCAAAGTGCATTGAACTATCACACATAAGCGCACTAAAAACCGGGAAATTTCACACAGAAGTGAACTGATAACATTGCAGCTGTGCAAGTGACTATGATAGGGTTGCCACATTTCTAATTTTTACTAATGTCTTGAGGTTCTGAAAGGGCCAGGAGTTGCAGATGAATAGGAATGTATATAACACATATCTAGAGTGTCCTTTAAAAAACCAAATCTTTCTTTTTTGCTTTAATGCTAATTTGTAAATAAATACTTGCCAACATTTTCTGACCATAAAAAGGTACGATTTTTGGGGGTTTCAAAACTACCAATTAGTATAGTGATGACTTAACAGGAATTGACATTACCTCCTCGTCCCTCACTCGCTTTCCTTCATTACACATACGAGACATTCCTGCCTTACCAGACACCGATACCACGTGATTTAATTTTTTAAAATAAAAAGCCCCCCACCTGTTTTTCCCTTGTCTCACCTGACGTGAGATGTGTGTACAACGTGCCGGCCGTGTGCGGTCGTTTCGGGACTTATTCTTTTGGAGGGAACTGTCTTCCTACATTGTTGTTTGGGCATGGCAGCATGCTTGGCAGGGAGCCTTCCCTCGCTGCGTCTGAGTTTGCGGTGCGCTCTTGGCTGCAGAGCGGGCAGAGTCAATGACTGCGTCACCGGCTCGGCATGGCTGGGTCTGTACTTTCGGATTGAGAAGCGACAGCAGATGGGACAGCGCTGCTCCTCAGCTGTTTGTTTCTGGAATATAGGACACGGTAAGGGCCTCGAAAAAGGCTGTTTTTTTGTAATCAATTTGGCATTCCTTCATGAAATTTTGTGATTGGATGTTTGTTTTTCACGTTGGTTATTGGAGACTTTGGTTTCCGCTCAGTTTATGTCTGCTGTTCTGGTCGGTCCTTTGTGAAGGGTGTTATGCCTATAACTAGGTGTCTCTCCGCTGGGTTTTTTGTCTGTATGTCATTATGGTGGGGAAACGTGCATCCAAGCGAAGGCATGTACTGTCCTCTTCTTCTGACGATGATGAGCCCATTCCTCTCGCCGGAGTAGGTCCAGGGGTCCGGGGGATTCTTCTGCCCTACTCTTGGCTTCTGAGGTGCATGCTATGATTGAGGCTGCGGTGGCCCATGCACTGGAGTCCAAGGTTCTGTCCAAAAGCAGGGGCTCTCGTTGTGCGGTGGGTCCTGGGGATTCACCCTCTGACGACTCCTTGGCTTCTGAAAATAGCCGTCCTTCTACCTCCTCTGGGAAAGTTGTGTGTAGAGAGGAGGTTCTGGATATTCTTCAACATATCCAGGAGAACTTGGGATTTTTGCCTTTTTCTTCTTCTGAGGGGACAGACTGCATTTCCCCCCAGTATGTCAAATCCCCTGTTTTAGCTAAGCAGTTTCATGGTCATATTAAAGACTTGACAGCTGGTGAATTGCGTGACCTGGAACGCTTTTCGGTTCCACGCTTTTTGCAAAGCTGTACTCTTTGGAGGAGGGGGAGGATTCTCTTCCTCACTCTGTTAAGGTGGACGCCGTGTTTGCTACTCCGATTGGTTGTATATCGATCAATCCGGAGGATTTTTTTCCTAAGGATGCTACAGACAAGAAAGTTGATGGGGCTCTGAAGAAGGCTATCTCTGCGGAGAATTTGACTTTGAAGGCAGGTATCTACTCTGCTAATGCTGCTCAATCCTTGGTATTGGGCTTTGACAGACTACCCACTGCTATTCAGGAGGAGACTGATTGCCCTGGTTTACTGGTTCACATGGAGCAACAGGCAAAATTATTGGCAGACATCTCTTCGGCTGTCCTTAAATCTTCTGCCATGGCTTCTGGTTCCCTGATTCTGGCATATAGGAATCTGTGGATGTGAGACTGGAAGGCGGAGCTCTCCAAAAAGTCTGCTCTCCTTAAAATTCCATTTGAGGGTAAAATGCTGTTTGGGGAGCAGCTGGACAGCATGATTACCAAAGCTTTCAAAGATCGAAAGCATGCTCTGCCCTACAAGGGGAAGACTTCATCGTCTCCCTACTCCTGTCGTTTTTGGAATCATCCTTCCTCGTTCCTTTCATTCTTTCCGTCAGTCCTCCAAGCCCTTTTTGGACTGTCGGTGAAAGTTCCAGCCCAAGAAGGCCTCTTCCTTGGCAGGCGCCAAGGGTCAAGCTGATTCCTTCAAGCAGAAGTCCTGACAACGATTGGTGTCAGGGGGGTTCAGGCCTGTTCTGGACCTAAAGAGAGTTAATGGGTGGGTCAGGACCATTCACTTAAAGATGGTGACTTTACAGTCCATAATTCCGTTGGTTGGGGTAAAGGACTTTATGACATCGAATGACCTCCAGGACGCTTATCTACATGTTTCCATGGCATGGGAGCATTAGAAATGTCTGCGTTTTGCAATAGTTGACTGCCACTTCCAGTTTGCGGTGTTGCCATTCGGGCTGAAGTCCGCTCCACGGCTCTTTACCAAGCTGTTGGCTCCATTGGTCGCTTTGGCTCACAGTCAGGGGATTTTGCTCCATCCCTACTTAGAGGACTGGTTGGTTCACATTCATGTTGGCTATCAGTCACACGGGGGTGGTTCTGGACGTTTTGTAGGAGCACAGTTTTCTTACCAATGGGGAAAAATCCTGCCTTGTTCCGTCCCAGAGCCGTCTCTTTATTGGGGCAAGATTTAGAACGGATTTGGGGGTGGTCACGTTGCCCGAGGTTCGGGTGTCCAAGATCCAGTCTCACATTCTGGCTCTATTGTCCTAGCAGGTCCAGGTGGCGGCTCGTTGGCTCCAGTTTCAAGGGTATCTGGCAGCCACAGTGTTTCTGGTTCCATGGGCCCGGTTTCATTTACACAAGCTGATGGCTCACATTCTGGCGCAGTGGTCTCCCCATTGTACCCCCACTCTACTCCGATACCGGTGTCCCCTCAGATCAAGAAGGGTCTGGGTTACTGGCTGGTTTGGGATCATCTGCTACGGAGGTGTCTCTTTCCCCTCCAGCACCTTTAGTTGTCACCACAGACTCCAGCCTCTTCAGGTGGGAGGCCTGAACGGGGGTTCATCAGGCCAGGGGCCTCTGGTCCCACTCTCAGAGCAGGAGGTCTTCCAATTGGAGGGAGTTGGAGGCTGTTTGTTTGGCTCTGAGGGCCTTCTTGCGGTTGCTGAGGTGTTTGGTTGTCCTGCTAAGGACAGACATCACAACCATGGCTTATGTGAAAAGACAGGGGGGGGCAGGTCCCCTTCTCTGGCGGCAGAGAAGTTGTTCTGTTGGGCGGAGTCCCGTCTGTTGGCAATCTCAGTGATTCATATTCAAGGGGTGTCCAATTCTGTGGCCGATGCTCTCAGCAGAGCCATCCCGTCATCTGTGGATTTTTGTCTCCGTCAGGAGTTGTTTGTGGCGCTGAGGTGTTCCAGTGGTGAACCTTTTGCCAAGTGTAGGCAATGCCAAGGTTTCCAGATTTTGCCCCCGGTGTCAGGAGAGATCGGCTTGGGCTATGGACGTGCTCTCCTGCCCATGGCCTCGGGGTCTTCTGTATGCGTTCCCTCCCTTTCCGCTGCTTCTCCTATTCCTTCTGCGGGTCTGATCTTTGGTGGCGTCAGTAGTCCTGATGGCCCCGGCTTGATTTCCTCTTCTGGTGGAACTGAGGTCGGAGTTGGACTAGTTAATACCCCTGACTCCCTCATCTTTGATGATCCCTGTGTTACAGCAGGATGTTCTGTCCCAGATGCTCTTGGAGGCCTGGAGGTTGAACGCTTAGGCCTGCTGCCTAAGGGGGCTTCTGCAGGTTTGACCTCAACTCTGCAGGCGGCTAGGTGCTCCTCTACCAACAAATGTTACTTAAGGCACTGCTGTTCTTTCAGTAGGTGGTTTTGAGGTAAGGGTTTGGATCCTGCTTCCTCTACCTTGTTTGAGGTGATGTTGTTTCTCCAGGATGGGGCTTCTTTGGGGTTGGAGGTTGCCTCCCTTCATCTTCAGTGGGCTGCGGTTAAGGCTTTCTTGAGTTCTTGAGACAGTCTCTCTGATCCCGATGGTCTGATTGGACGGCTTTTCAAGGGGTTGCATAATGTTCTCACTGCACCTCTGAAGCACTTTCCGTCTTGGGATCTGTCTTTGGTTTTGGAGGACTTCATGTTGCCCCGTTTGATCCTCTGGTTTCTGTGGATTTACGTCTTTTAAGACCTTATTTTTGTGGCGATTTCTTCTGCTCTCCATTTAAGTGAACTGGGCGCTTTGTCTTTCAAGCATCCCTTTTGTAAGGTTTTTGATGACCGGATCATTTTGCAACCGGTCCTTTCCTTTCTTCCTATGGTGGATTCCCAGTTCCATCGGGACCAGAAATTGATCTTGCCTTCCTTTTTTGATTCTCCTTCCTTGGAATCTGTAGTGCAGCTGCACTTGTTGGATGTCAGGAGGGCTCTCCTGGTCTTTATGGAATGTGTTGCTTCCTTTCGTCTTTCAGATTCCTTTTTGTGAATTTTGGGTCTGTGAATCGGGGGTTGTGTCCTTCCACTTCTTCCTTGAGTCTATTATTATTATTATTATTATTATTATTATTATTTAGCATTTTTTTAGCACAGGGCTACCCTAAGGCATCCCAGCACTAGCGGCAAAAACAGGCAAAGAGAGGCGGTTACCAGTTAATCTTCTGGAAAAGCCAGGTTTTAAGCCCCTTCCTAAAAATGAGGTGGGAATTCTCTAAGCGCAAATGATGGGGAAGGGAGTCCCACACTTTCGCTGCGTTGTGGGTTCGGTCTCTGGTTTGCAGGTTTTGACTATGGGCATGGACCGAGACTGTAAAAGACAAGACCTGAGGCAAGTGTGAATAATCTAAAAGTAAGTATTTTTTTTAAACATATTTTATTGGTTATGCTGTAATACTTATACATTTGCGGTCATCAGTAAACGTGTGTCACATGTTACATGACTAACAGTGG
The DNA here is from genome assembly GCF_964261635.1 of Lissotriton helveticus. Lineage (NCBI taxonomy): Eukaryota > Metazoa > Chordata > Amphibia > Caudata > Salamandridae > Lissotriton > Lissotriton helveticus. The sequence goes on along the minus strand of NC_136072.1, from coordinate 1,133,596,647 downwards.
TTAGGTTACATTCTGTTTATCTGGGTATTCCAGGGATTATTTTGGCATCCCTAAGCTGTTAAATTCATTCGCACACCCTCTCCCCAACGCTCCCCCCACCCACGCACTGCAGGCCGTCTCAAGTCTTGCCTTCTAATATATTAAAAGGTAAGTATGTATAGATTTTTTATACCTAACTCTACAAATATGTTCATTGACAGCAAATATATATCTCATCAAGGTACATAGATGAGGTAAAAATAGTAAATCTATACTTCCCTCTATGCACTTACCTTTTCATAATGGTCGCTCAATATTTTATCCGCATTGCTAGTATACCACAATATTCTTGTACTCGATATTCAAGAGTACAATCGTGTTGAGGAATTTACTGGAGTCTACTGTTGTAACCTTAGCTTTGCGCCTTCCTCCTCCACTTCTGGATCTTTACAGCGTTCAGCCACAGCTAAGCAGTTGCTACATTCTCCCTTTTTCATTCCTACTCCCCTCTGCCACCTTTACTTTAGCCTTTCTTTCAAACTTCTCACTCAGCTCTAGCCTCTCTTTCTCACTTAAACTATTCTTTCCCTCCTTCGGCACTAGTTGATCAGTCACAATATTCACCCAACTTCACTCCAGGTCCCTTCCTTTTCCCCAAGTCTTCTTTCCAACTCTTCTTTCCTGGTTTCATCTTCCTTCACTATCCCTCATTTCTGCTTCTCTCTCCTGTCACACAAATCCCCCTCTCTTCACCAAGCTCTCCTTTCCCTTCTGAGCACGGCTACACTTTCCTTCACTTCCACTTTTTTCCGAGGCTTTACATGAGCACCAGTTGCGTTACACAACGATACATTCATTTTGTTAGGCACGGGGAAATTAAGTGATTTTCCCAGAATCACAGGATGTTGAGTGTCATTGCCGAGACTTGAACTCAGTTCCCCAGATGTGAAATCGTCCGCACTAGTTGTTAAACCACATCCTCTACCCAAACTTCACTATGTCGGCTTTTCCTTTCCTACTCATGTTCAGGTGCTGCTCTCCTTTCCAGTTTGCCCCGTTTCTTCTAAGTTCCACTGTCTTGTGTTTACAATCTTCTATCTCCCCTCTTTAGCCTAGCACTTCATTGAGAGATGCAGCTATCATTGGTACTGTAGGTGCCAAGGCACCGGGGCCCAGAACCTCGATACCTGCTGTATTTTACTAGCTCAGCAAGTCAATAGGGCCATTTTCTTTGCATGCACCAAGACCCATGGCATACTTGCTACGGATCTACTTTAATTCCTACAGCCCCATCTCAACTCGTAGCGCCAAACCTCCCCCTCCTTCACAGCCCATCCACCACCTTGACCTCAGTGTCCTGAAGAGAGTGGTTGACGATCTCTTGAGCAGCAAATTCCATGCCTTGGACGTAACGATTACGTCCAAGGCTGTGGCTCTCCGGTGCTAAGGACACTACCAGATGAGGTTAGTAACCCTCAACCTGTCCCCTCCCCTCTGGGGGCATAAAGCACACTAGACACCAGGGAATTCTTTTGGGTGAAAACATAGGGGTGGGGGATGCCCTAAATGGGCTTTATAATGCCCCCACCCATCCCAAAAATTGGCACAGTCTTTGCGCCCCAGGGGCGCAGATGGGGGCAATAGCCCCCGATCTGCTCCCCGGGGGCAGAAAGCACACTAGGCACCAGGGATTATTGCTTTTTGTTTTAAATAGAGGAGTGGGGGCTGCCCTCAATGAGCATGTCAGTGGCCCCACCCCCAACACAAAAGGAGCAGTCTTTCTGCCCCTCCTGGGAGGTGGATTGGGGTTATTACCCCCAATCTGCCCTCTCCCGGGGGGAGGAGGGGCGGCAGAGATCCCACTTGACACCAGGGATATTTTTCTTATCTAAAAGAGGGACAGTCTTTCTGCCCACCTTGAGGGGCAGATGGGGGTTATTACCCTGATCTGCCCCCAGGGGGGCAGAAAGCCTACTAGACACCAGGGATTTAAAATAAAAAAGATAGGTGTGGGCTACTCATAATGGGTGATGCCAATGCCCCCCCGGGGGAGCAGATGAGAGCAATAGCCCCTGATCTTTCCCCGGGGGCACAGAAAGCCTATTAGGCACCAGAGATATGTTTATGGGCATGTCAAGGAGCGACCCTTTAGGCAAGGGTTGCTCCGCTTATTTTTTTGTGAACGCATTTTGGCAGCTCCTGCTCCCCACTCCCCCTTTGGGGCAGATCAGCAATATTTTTAGGGTCATCTGTCCCCAAGGGGGCAGAAAACTACTAAACACTAGCTGTGTGTGTGTGTGTGTGTGTGTGAAAGAGTGTGAACTGGAGTACAGCTGATGGTCTATGTGTACTGGCATTTGGCTGGCTGTGTGTGATCCTGCATTTTGCTGGCGGTGTGTGTGGACTAGCGTTTGGCCGGCAGTGTGAGTGGGCTGTTGCTTGGCTAGCGGTCTGCGTGGATGGCACATGTCTGGAGTGTCGCTTGGCTGGTGATGTGTGTGGATGGCGTTTGGCTGGTTGTGTGTACTTGGATGGAGCTTGGCTGGTTGTGTACATGGATGGCACATGCCTGGCAGTGTGGCTTGCGTGAATCCTCCAGCGTTTTAATACTCAGAATCCCCTGCAAACCTTCAATTTAGCTAAAAAGTCACTTTCATCACATTTCTGCGTGGAAAGGTTGGGGGATCCCCATGTTGGCGCAAACTTCCCAACACCCATCGTTCCCCCTGGTCTCCTGGTAAAAATGAAACCCCACTTGTGTGGGTGCCCAAAGCAGAGAACCTAAAAACTTATAAAATCAAAAAAACTGAAGGGGTGGGGAGATGGTCCAAAAGGGCCGTTTTATTTTTGATAAGTTATTCTGCTTTTGGAACCCACACAAGTGAGGTATCATTTTTATCGGGAGACTGAGGGGACGACTGGGTGGTGGGAATTGTGTGCCAGTGATTTCATACCTTTGGCAGGCAGAAATGTGAGCAAAATGTTACTATTTAGCTAAATTTGAGGTTTGCAGGGGATTCTGGATAAAATAACATTGGGGGGGGATCCACTCAAGCCAGACCTCCCTGGACCCCCCCGGGTGTCTAATTTTCAGAAATGTCTGGGTTTAGTAGATTTCCCTTGATGGCCCGAGTCGGGTAAAAAAACGCAAGTGCTCCCAATCTATCACAGAACAACTTGTTTTTTTAAAGATGGCACCTACGTTTTTGGTCCCGGGCTCTGCGGCCATCTAAGGAAACCTACCAAACCCAGACATTTCTGAAAACTAGACATCCGGGGAGTCCAGGGAAGTATGGCTTCCCAACCATTTTTTACCCAAAATCCGCTGCAAACCTCAAATTTTGCTAAAGAAAACACATTTTCCTCACATTTTTGTGTGGAAAAGTTGAGGGATCACCAAGCCCACACAAATTTCCTACCCCCCAGCTCTCCCAATAAACATGCTACCTGGGTGGGCTACGGGCCTGCGACAGGGGAAGGGCCCAAAACGTATTGTAGAAACATCAAAAATGATCGATCACAAAACAAACTGGTTTTGCAACGGGGTTATCTGCGTTTTTGATCCCAGACTTGGTGGGTATCTAGGAAAACCTACCCAACCCAAACAGTTCTGAAAACTAGACACCCTGGGAGTTCAGGAAGGTGTGGCTTGCGTTGATCCCCCAGTGTTTTCGTACCCAGAATCGCCTGCAAACCTCACATTATGAACAAAATTACAATTTCCTCATATTTCTGTGTGGGATCACAGTGCCACTACACATTTCCTACCATCCAACATTCCCCTCGGTCTCCCAAGTTAAATGATACCTCACTTATGTGGGTGGGCTAAAGGCCAAAAACATAGATATTGAGGGGATAGCACAGCGAACTCTTAAGCGCTTTGTTTTATATTTACTTTCAGCAGTTCTGCATTGGACATCCAAACATGTAAGGTATTGTTTTTTAACGAATACCAAGGGAAATGCTGGGGGATAGAAAATTTGCGCGGGAGTGGCGATCCTAGGCAGAAATATAAGGAAAACATGATTTGTTTTCAGCTAAATTTGAGGTTTGCAGGGGATTCTGGGTAAGAAAACATTGGGGGATGAATGGAAGTCACACCTCCCTGGACTTCCCTGTGTGTCTAGTTTCCAGAAATACAAAGAGAATGACAATGATAAAGCAAAGGTGCTAGAACATACACAAATTCAGGAAAGTACAATAAACACTTGTAGAGTAGGTGTGCTCGATGGAAGCAAAGACACTGTCATCCCTATAGTGTCATGTATAGGGGGAGAAGACTCATCTATACAGACGAATTAAAAAATGCCCAGAGCACCACCATTTGGGTAAGAAAACATTAAGGGATCCATGCAAGCGATACATCCCTGGACTCCCCCCGGGTGTCTAGTTTTCAGAAATGTCTGGTTTTGGTAGGTTTCCCTAGATAGCCTTCGAGCGTGGGACCAAAAATGTGGTTGACTCCCTTGCAAAATATGGTTGTTTTGTGATAAATAATGTTGATGTCTCCACGATAGGTTTGTGAGTAAAATGTTTTTTTTTAATTTTGACTAAGTTTGAGATTTGTAAGCGATTCTGGGTAAAAGAACCTGGTGAGAGCCACACAAGTTCCCCGATCCTGGATTCCCCTGGATGTGTAGTTTTAAAAAATGTACAGGCTTGTTAGGTTTCTCTAGGTGCCGGCTAAGCTAGGGACCAAAATCCACAGCTAGGTTCATTGCAACTGGAACTGCACTGGAAAAATGTGATGTGTCCACGTTGCGTTTTGGGCTTTCCTGTTGCGGGCACTAGGCCTACCCGCACAAGTGAGGTTCTATTTTTATTGGCAGACTTGGGAAAATGCTGGGTGGGTGGAAGTTTGTGGCTCCCTGCAGATTCCAGAAGTTTCCATCACAGAAATGTGAGGAAAATGTGCTTTTTTCTGTTTCTCAAAGTTTGAGGTTTACAAGGGATTCTGGGTAACAGAACCTAGTGAGAGCCACACAAGTCCCTCCATCCTGGTTTTCCTTGGATATCTAGTTTTCAAATATGTACAGGGTTGCTAGGTTTCCCTAGGTGCCGGTGAGCAAGGGCCCAAAATCCACAGTTAGGCACATTGCGAAAAAAAGGGTCAGTTTTCATGGGTAAAATGTGATGTCAATGTTGCGTTTTGGGCAGCTTCCTATCGCAGACACTAGGCCTTCCCACACAAGTGAGGCAACATTTTTATCTGGAGACTTAGGGAAACACAGAATAGTAGAACAAGTGTTATTACTATTTGTCTTTTTAGCCATATCTGCCTTCCAAATGTAAGAAAGCGTGTAAAAAAAGAAGTCATTTTGAACAATACCCTCTAATTTGCATGCTAATATGGGTACACACAAATTCAGAGATGCACAAATAACCACTGCTTCTAAACTCTGTATCTTGTTCCAATTTCAGAAATACATAGTTTTCCTTGATACCGGTTTTTCACTCTTTATATTTTACCAAATGAATTACTGTATAGCCTGTACACAATGAAAAAACATTGGAAGGTGCAGCTCAGTTATTGACTCTGGGTATCTCAGATTCTAGTTGAACCTACAAGCCTCATATAACCCTGCAATTAGAATGGTCACGTGGACGTAAATATATCTAGCCTTCAAAAATCTGCCATACTTAACACCTTGACTGCTAAGGCAATTCCCGCTGGGGGCTGATATTTATGAAATCCCATTGTTCATGACGAGCTCACCTTGTCATGAGCACAGCTCCAGTGTGCCTCATGACGAGCTGACCTTGTCATGAGCATGGAACAGGTTAAAGAATGTACAGGTGAAAGTATAGGCACAAATGGCTGTTTTTTTCAACTAAATTTAAATATTTTATTTTAAGTGTTACTTTCCAGAGGAAAACCTTGACGGATCTACACAATTAACCCCTTGCTGAATTCAGAATGTAGTCTACTTTTCAGATATGAATAGCTTTCCGGGTTCCATTAAAGGTTTCACACCCTTTTCTACCACTAACTAGAAAGAGTTTGTAAGAACAAAAATAGGAAATATAGGCCATATCCCAGTAAAATGCCAAAACTGTGTAGAAAAGTTTGGTTTTCTGACAAAGTCTGCCTGTTTCTGAAAGCTGGGAAGATAGTGATTTTAGCACCACAAACTCTTTGTTGATACTATTTGCAGGGAAAAAACAGACGCTTTCTTCTGCAGCCCTTTTACCCAATTTTTTCCCCCAAAAAAGCAAATGTAGCTGCATTTTGACTAATAGTTCCCTCCAGGGGAATCCACAACACAAACCCCTGATTCCTTTAGAATTCTCAGGATGTTGGAAGAAAAGGATGCAAATTTGGTGTGGATACCTTATGTGGACAAAACGTTATGGGGGCCTAAGCACAAACTACCCTAAATAGTCAAAAAAGGGCGTAGCATGGGGGTGCGGGGGGAGGCCTGGCAGCAAAGGGGTCAAAACATCAAACCAGGATTTTTTAGAACACAGTCCTTCTAGGAGAACCCCACTTCTAAACACTGTTCTGTATGGCTGGAGTGTTATTTAGCACACAATGCCAGGTTTACAACAGTCTCTGAACATGCGGGAAGTGAAGGAGTGGACACATAAGAGTATGACTACAGAATCAATAAGCTTTAGAGACTCCCTTAAGCATGTCATGCTCCAAGCATGCCTTTAGAGAGCGAGCCCAATTCCCAGCCTGTGGTTGACAGTGTCTTTAAATTGTATTCTTCTGAAATTTGGCCATTATCTAATGTGTGTTAAATGCACATGTTAAAAGCTGCAGAGCTTTCAGCTTTTACCAGATTATATATCAGTATCTCATCTAGTACAAGCTTTTTTTCATGCTAGTGATGAGTTTATAATGGGACTAACAGAACTACAAGTCTCTAAAGGTAAAGCAAAAAGCTGGACTGGAACAGCCCTTTGTGTGGACTACAGAAACTAGACAGACCTTATCTTAAGAGGAGGCCAGTAGTCCCCAAATAAAATGTGCATCTTTAATCTCTCTCAAGTTATGACCAAAAGTAGTGGGAGTGCGTGATTTAAATTCAATAATTTCCCCAACTTGTACTGTCGTTTAGTTCCTAAAAATAAATAGGATCTGCGCGTTTGTTGGACAACAGAAACTAAGGACTTGGTACCAAGACTGGTTCCGTGCACCCCCGCAAGATATGTCAGTCTATAGACCAGCTAGCTCACAGTGCCACCATAGGCCCGCTAACCTTACCACGGAGCATATAGTTTCTGGCAACCATTGAACAAGTCAACCCTTGACCATTCAGGGATCGTGGCAACAATGCAGTACTTTTCATTCAGTCAGTCGTGCTCACTTCGTCTCAGAGAGATACACAGAATAAACGTTGGGAACGTTTTTCAATAAGCATTTATTAAACCAGCGTCATTCTAGTATTGAACAGGTTTGCTGCGAAAATCAATAGACCGAAGCTAACATAAGAGATTACAAGCACCAACAGAGAAGGTAGAATTCTATTCTGGTGATAAAACAGCTAATATATGTAGGCATAAAAACATGACTGTAATCAAGCGCACTTCTACGATGCGGACTCTACCGAAGTGTACCTAGCATTTATGTGGGTGTAAAGCAAAGCATCCCCTAGGAAAGAGCCAACCCATTACCTGATGGGAGAGAATGAAGGACCCCATCTTGGTCACGAGGGTCCTCATCACTGTCATTGCTGAACAGAATTCCAGTCCGCTGTTTGCTCGAGACCGTGGTAAAGGCGGGTGCAGAGGCTGAAGTGCAGTGTGGCGTTGCGGCTCCCTGGTTGTTTGCCACTGTGTACCGCACTGTGTGTGGGGGAGCGGCATTACCGCTAGCAATGACCCCTGCGTGTGGCCTCCCCTGCAGCCACATCGAAAAGCCACATCGAAGGGCCAGCCAGCCAAGCAAGTTAATTGTAAGAGGGAGCCGCGGGGGTCGAGTTTGCCAAGTGTTCGTTTTCTGCGGCTGGAGCCGCGAGTCTCCCCAGCGGCCCCCAGCACCTCCCAAGTCTCCTCAGAGCAGGAGCCACGTGAGACAACCCCAGCGCACCCGCGCAGGGGGTGTGAGTCTCGCCAGAGGCAGCAGGAGCTGTGTGAGACACCTGCAGCAGCAGGAGCTCGCTCGCAGGAGCCGCAAGTTCCTCCATCGTCGTTTGCATCTGCACCATTGGCGGTCAGTGAGGAATCCAGTCTTGGTTTTGCTGGCGATCGGAGAGAGCGGCGTGCACGCAATGGTGAGGTTTTGAGCGGCGAACGGAGCAGAGCACCTGGAGACCGCAGTGTATAGACCGTAGATTGCAGACCCCCTAACCGCTGCTAACTGCCGAGGAAGATTGCGAAGACTTGCGCTGAGTTGCGCGAGCAGCATCAGGCCAGCGAGAAACACAGGAAAAATTATCTGAAGTGCGCCATCCCTGCCCTGCATGTAGCTTGCACAGAGCTGTTCCAGAGCCGCTGTAGAGCTGTTGCAGGCACAACGAGACAGCGCGACCGGGCAGGAGTCCCAGAGGCTGCAGAGGGCGCAGTAGAGCAGTGAGTAAGGCTGTGGGGGCTGCAGCAGGACGGTAGCAGCTCGGGACTGAAAACCAGGGGGAACTGTGAGGAACCGCGAGGGCATTGGAGAACATTGGCAAATTGCAACAACCACTTAATTCTTCACCCCTCAGAAACTATTCCAGAAGCATAATGCGCCGAGTGCAGAAAGCTGAGAATCTGTCAGGCTGCTAGGCCGCGGCAGTCACAGCCTCTGTAGGCTTTTAGGCTCTCTGAGGCCGGGGAACCTGAGAAGCAACCTGATTTACCTCACGGCAGGGAGCTGACAAGGATCTAGCAAAGAGCTAGCAAGGAGCTCCCAGAGTCTTTTAGTGGTACAGTGGTACACCTGCAGTTCTGCATCCTGGCATCCTTGCGCCGCTGACATCGTCGCACCTTTGCATCTTGAGGACACACAGGAAGGACTGATTTGTCTACCATAAACGGCCTGAAGCACAGCAGGGGAAACACTGCTGCAAACTCGCCAGACCAGGCAAACCCAGGCAGACTCGGGCAGCGAACCCAGTATAAGTGAGTGTGGGAAAAGGGAAGGGTTGGGTGGGCTCAGCTAGCTCTACCCAACGATCCAATCCACCCTAACCCCCCGCCTCCTTCTTGGCCTTAGACCACAGACCCTCTGCTGTATACCGCTTGATAAGGGGGAGCCTCGACATTGGGTTTCGGACTTTGTGCTCTGGATACTGATTAACCGTTCACACCCCATCACATTTTTGACACCATACGATCAAATTCAATCTCAATCAGGGCGCCGGGGTATGACAACCAGCAGACGACTGAGGCCAAGCTAAAGTGGTTGCGGAACAGCTGACCTGTTGCATACAGGCTAAATTAGGTCCGGCAGAACCAGAGAGGCGTTGCCACCCAAGACAAGGGGGGGGGGGGGGAGGCAATAAGAAAAGTCAGCAAAGTGCTGAACCAAAACTAGCAACAATAGATCAGCAACCGAGTGAGACTACAGCACGGACGGGATTCAGTGGGGGTACAAGCTCCAGTCAACCAAATATCTATACGAAATTCAACTTCCTTAGGGACCCAGGGTGAGCCATTTTTTCGTGTACTGCATCTTTAAAAGGTCTGCAATCTCCGCTGTTACCAATGCAGACACAAGCTCTTATCGCAAGCGCAGAACCTAAAGAATCCAACGACAAAAGCAGGGCACTAGACCAACCAATTCAGGATCCACAGACCATGCTACAACAGCTAAGTGTGCAATTGCCAGAAACTACACTTCTAGTGGGCGCGCCTGGGAGATTAGGATATTCCCCAACAAAAATCAGACAACAGTGTAGTCATCAGGAGATTTCCACTGCAGACTACAGGCTACAAGAAACCTCTACACCACTACCACAATTAGATGCTAGGGGCGAGGACTGGGACAGCGGAAAAAAAAAGGCAGCGAGTGACATTAAAGAAGTATTAAGGAAAACAGACGCTGAGCAAATAAGCGTAATCAACTCCAGTCTCAGAAATAACACCTTGTCCAGAAGCTACAGCATTGTCATCATACCTCACAGACTTGTAAGACACTCTTATAAAAGAGCAAAATACTATGACCGACAAGCATTACTACAAGGTTCTAAACGGCCCAAAGAAGATCGAATAACATGTATCATCAATCATTCAACCCTCAATTTCAAAATTAGGAATGTCATAAATAAAAATTGGAAGATCTTAAATTATGATGACAATGCCCCACAGTTACCACCACCACTTCTGGCATATAGACGTAATAAGAACTTAAAAGACATGCTGGTTCACACGCGTCAAAGTAAGAACTCAGTATATGAGAATCAACGATCTATCACATGCCTACCCATGGTACTAGGCAACCATAGGTGTGGCTCTTGCCACGCCTGTGATGCAGCTATTGTATCGGATGTCATCTACAATGGGAAAGAAATAAAGTTACGTCATTTATCAAATTGTCGTAGTAGTAATGTCATATACAAATTATTTTGCAGTTGTGGATTAGCCTATATAGGAGAAACTGGGAGAGAATTCCGTGTACGCTTCAGCGAACATAAGTCTGCGATGTGAACTAATAAAGCGTTAGCACCATTGGTGCAACACTGCATAGACATGAATCACAATGAGAAAGAACTTAAATGGTCTATTCTCGAAAAAATTAAATTAAAACCAGGTCAGCAAATGGAAGTTACACGTAAAAAAACATGAAACGTTTTGGATTTTTCATTTAGACTCCGTGGTCTTAACGAGGAAATCAACTGGTATGTTACTAAATGATGATGCTCTGCGTCCTCATCAGTTTTCTGAAATGTATGTTCCCCTCTTTGTGGGTATTCAAGACTCATTATTTAATGTGACTGATAGAAGAGTAGTTCATAAGACTAATTGATATTGGGAGTAGGCTTACTGCTAATATTAATATATTCCAACTACAGTTCGTTGGTTGATTAATATGGGTTTGTCTTTTTGTACATTCGAAATTATGTACTTTGTAGGATATTATTTATTTTTTGATTCTTTGTCTCATTAATATATTTATTTGGTTCACCTTCACTTCTCCTTTTCTTTTTTTAGAAGTTTTTTGCACCATTTACTTTCGCTAAGTCGTCATTGTAGTATGTCTTCCATTTCTAGTGTTTAATCCGCTTGTTGGTCTCTTCCGGGTTACGGCCGATTAACGCGCGATTTCAGGGCAAGGACTTTGGTATATATAACACGCAGTTAACGGTCCCACTTCTCCCCGGTCCGATTGAATTTGGAGATGGACCGGCACATATGAGGGTTTAAACGCCGGGCAAGGTGAGTGAGAACATAAGCATGCGGGTTAACTATGCAAGTTAATGGCGTCTCGCGCTGCCGACCTATTTGCATCTTCTAGAGATTGCAGCGGTAACTTGGGACACATTTTCGGTTGAACTTGCCCCTATTAATACGGGTGGACGGAAGTTTTATCGCTGCCGATTTATTTGTATCTTTTAGAGACTGCAGCGTTCGCTTGGGACATATTTTTCGGTCGAATGTGCCTCTATTACTTTGGGTGGACAAAAGTTTTATCAAACTGTTCTCTTCACCAACGTACATACGCTCGAGTGGCAGACATGGCTAGGTGATTGTGCAGTGAGAAGGCACTATAGGTAATAAACGTTAGGATAATGCCTCATTACGATATATAGAAATAACATGCAGGAAGGCATGTCTCCATAAATATTCTTGGCTTGTTTATCTTATTGTCAGATATACCAATTGTTTGGCAATCCGCACGCTGTTCATCAATTTAGTGGGTTTGTGGATATCACCTTTATAGTAATTCTTGGTTATATTTGTTTTGTTAGGATACTGAAAGGAGCAACATGTCCCCTTTAAATGATAGGAAATAAATTTGGGATCAACGAGACTCTGTGCATAGTCCTTGAAGGTAGGTATCGTAGAAGCATTGTAGTTTACTAAGAATACATCAGTTTGTAGTACTTTTTACAACTAAGTTCCTAATTTTTATTTCTCAGCATTTGAAATAAGTCAAGTAACTCAGCGGAAGAAGAGAATTTATTAGTCTATGAGAGTACAGGACTCAGGCATAGAGTGGTAAGAGTTGGTCATTCTATGTAGATCATCCCTGTCCATTGTGTGATCTCTGTATATATTCAAGGCCTCCTTCTTAATTCTTTTACCTATAGACTGAAATACTGGATGATGTACAGATCGTGAATGTCTTGTCTCGAGATAGGTGTACTTCATTAGAATCCCTCCTGTATCTATGATATTTTGCGCATATATCAATGTGAGTATTTGCCAATATATTATCTAGAATAGCTATTGACCAAAGAGGTTATTCGGATGTTGAAATTAGATATAAAAGACCTCTGAGGACATTGACTATAGATTTTATCTCTCTCCTTTTCTTGCTTCTTCTTTGGATAGGTTCTTAATTAAATTACAGATGTAACTTTACACTATGGTGTTTTCCTCTTCCACACTGGTCGGTTCATAGGAATGTCTACCTGTTGTTCTCAACAATGATATGTGTTAACTTAGTTTTATATAATGTGGTGACAGTGTTATTCTTTGCACATTATAGATCCCCTGGATAATTGGGTGCTTTTATTAGAAGTGGTCCTGAAGAAGGTGGCCTTGAGCCGCCGAAACGCGCGTCGACCAAGTGCGGGGTCTCACATTGATCTTGGAGACTTGTATTCATGAATTAACTTCCTCTTTTTTTAAATGGTGTGGGAATGTATGCAGTTAGAGTGAAAATGTTGAGATTGTCATGAGTGTGTGTGTATGTTTTTCTTCTCTCCTCCAGGGGGTATGAATTATGTATAGTTTTCATGTATTTTATGTCTTTTCTATATTGGTTTTGTTTATATAAAAATATAAAAATGTGTTGTCTTTATAAAAAATAGCAATTTTTCAAGATATACAGAAATGTTATTGGATGCAAAGAAATAGGATATATATCTAATGTATTAAAAAAATAAATCATATATTTTTTTGAAGTAACTAAAGTCATTATTGTGGTTTCTGTCACCAATATTGAATTAGGATTTGAACGACTATTATATTTAACTCATGTATTAGATTAGGGTTTTTTATGGTATGCAGAAGCTACAGCACCTCCACTAAAAGATTGGACCTACAAAACATTAAGTCACCCATAAACCCCCCCCCCCCCCCCCCTCTGACCAAGGGTGTCATCTTATACAAAATGGAGGAACAGGAGCAAGAGCATGGACACCGGAACCAAACCAGAAAGAAGGGAGGACGTTTATGTCTTACCTGAATACACAGGAATGGGAGGACATGCTTGCAACCTATTCACCTAACAACGGACAGGAACGAAGGGTGGATTCCATCACCGAACTTTCTGTGAATGCACTCCCCACAGAACAATTCAAAAAGGGAGCAGACATGGCTAGGTGACCGCGAAAACAAATGAACAAAATGCAGGCGTTTGGGCTTCCCTATTGAATGCAATACAACTGGCCGTTAATACATTGCAATTTCAGTCTGACAAGATGGAGATCCAACTAACATTATTGAATACACTGGCAGTTTTTACTACCTGCATTGGCGAAAAATTGCGTAGTTTGAATGGTTTAATAACAAGAGCACAATCTAGCGCCCATCTTACATGCAACTGTGACCAGGTCATTGATAAACTATGTACCCTGCCCTAAATTCTAGGCAGCCTGGTAATGAATTTTAAAAGCGTTACAGCAGGAAAAACAACAAAGTGCCAGGACAATTTCAACCGCTCGGTGGTAACAACTAACGACCAAATAACCAGCAATCTGCACAGAGGAAATGTCACGGCGGGCACTGAGGAAAAGGGTAGTCCCGGAAACAGAGGATCACCAAAACTCAATGCTAAGCAACGCCGTCAATTGAAAAGGAAGGAGCGCAACCAAAAGCCCCACACAAAAGCAACTGCTTACTTCCCCATCTTCTCAGACCCAGCCAACAATTGCGATAACAACCCAGTTGATGTAAGCTCTGTAAAACAAGTACAACTGTCTCTAACCATCGCCTATCATTACCCAGACCAAGAGGAGGCTCTAGATCAGACTTCTGCAATTAGGGCAGAAGGGGATATGGGAGAAGACCACGGTCAAAGAGCTGCATCTAGGGCCACTATCGAATATAAAGAAGAAACAAAACTAGTTCGCACTACCAATCTTTCAGCAACAAACCTGGATAGTGGGCAAAACACTCAGCTAATACATCACCAGGAAACTCTGGGAGAGACAAGGTTTCCACCTAATAAATCTGCTCACCCACAAGAACGAAGGGGAGAAGCGTCCAACACCGAGGCCCAAAAGCTAATTAACACCAACCGCAAAAACATCATCATGAGCCCAAAGAACGGGCCCAGACGTGAAGCTGGTGGAACGACAGACTGGCCAGTCAGGGCAAACCAGGAGCCTTTGTTAAAAGAATCCAAAGGGCCTTCCTCATTGGCTAATGGTGGCTCCAGCTGGAAGTTCCTGGGTGAATGGACACAGCATGGGGGGCAAGAATCTAAACAAATCTCCCCTGCGTCAAGAAAACAGAAGTCCACTCCTAGAAACTCCATGGCTGAAGCACTAAGTATCAAGGCGGAAATACAGTCCAAAGATACAATTAGCAATCTATCCCAAACTGAACCGTCGGCCATAGCAAATATACAGCCGCCGGTGAAACATCCGTCACCAGGAAGATGTGGTTCTGGTGTTTTACCCTTTATATACCTCCAAGGGTTATCCGGACACACTAAATCGAGGTAACATCTTAAGATTAACGGCATCAATACCTAATCTTGCTGGTATAAGGACATCAGATTTACTCTCTATAGAGTTCATACAAACCACCAACCCTCAATGTCCAGAGGCCACAAAAACTGGGTCAATTTCAAAGCTGGGGCATAGATATCGCACCCTTTCAAAAACGAGCCTATCCATCGCCACTACTAAACAAGCCAAGCGCAGTACCAAAAAACACACCAAGTACACCTGAATTGTGTACTCGGAGGAGCACGGGGAAGATCTCGCCAACAGAGTGACAGCAGCTACAGGGACCGACACGAAAAAGTTCCATGGGCAGCTGCTAGAGTAAAACAAGGTTATAGAGGAGCATTGACCCGATAGACAAGACAGAAGCCACAGCAGAACAAAGGAGCCTCTTCTCAGACTATGCTCGCGGAATATAAACGGCTTGGCAACTGAAATAGACATCCCAGACTTCCTTTAGTGTGTAACAACTTTTGATGATATTGTTCTACAGGAGACCTGGCTGCTGGCTCCTCAGCACATTGAAGGCTATACCTGCTTCGCTACTCCAGCAATAAGGGTTGGCAGATTTGGCCATTGCTATGGGGGGATGGCAATTTACGTCTCCACCACAAGCATACCTTTAATAACCTGTATGGTTTCGCTGTCAAATGGAAAAGATTTTTTGCGTCATATTGAAAAGCTAACATAGGAGACTGATTTTCAAATAGTTGTCCTAGATATATCAAGCCTCTACATGAGCATAGCCCATCAGGATAGTCTGAGAGCAGTTCTCTCCTTTTTAAGTAAGCGATCACTAAAATTCACAGAACATAATTAGATGTTGATGCAGTTTATAGAATTTTGTCTAACAATGTTTTTTTCTTCCAGGACCAATGATACAGGCAGATTTCGGGATGGCCATGGGCACCCCATTGCCCCCAGATACGAGAATTTATTTGTGGGCTGATGGGAGAGGATATGGGAAGCAGTGGTCAGTATATACTTTGAGAAAAGTGAATTGCATCCCCAGAAAAGATCTATTAAGAGATGGATGCAAAGACACAAAGTAGACAGGAAAGGTTAGAATGATCACTTCCTTCTCGGAAAACGCCAGGGAACTGAGAAACATCCTACAGAAAAACTGGCGTACTCTGAAAATGGACCCAGTCATTGACCCGGATATACCTACAGCCCCTTTGGGTACCTTCAGAAAAGCCGGATACTTGAGATATCATTTAGTGTATAGCCACCATGAAAAACAGGGAGGCGTGCGACCTTTAAGGAACTTCAAGATTTCTTTCCCTGTGGCAAATGCAAGGCTTGTGTTAACAGCAGTAGAACTTTGTCCTACGAGGTACCAGGACTGAAAAAACATAGGGCAGTCACTAAATTCCTGACTTGCAA
This sequence comes from Lissotriton helveticus, assembly GCF_964261635.1. Taxonomy (NCBI): domain Eukaryota; kingdom Metazoa; phylum Chordata; class Amphibia; order Caudata; family Salamandridae; genus Lissotriton; species Lissotriton helveticus. The sequence goes on along the minus strand of NC_136072.1, from coordinate 1,133,580,514 downwards.
TACTGCCTATACAGTCTACGGTCTTGTGTGCCCATGTGGGCTGAGATAAATTGGTAGCACTATCCATTCTACCAAAATCCGTATTGGGGAACACATGAGGGCTATAGTCAAAAAAGACCCTACATATCCAGTAGTCAGACATTTTCAAAATATGCACCAAAGCAACACAGGGACCTCCTACGATACTATGGCATTGATCACGTACCGATGAATATTAGGGGAAGTGACAGAATTAATGTAATACTTTAATGGTCTACACGCTGTGATTGTATGATTTTGCGTATCGAACATGCCAAGATAGCGCCCATGAACGATATAACGAGTATGCAGCACTCTGAATGATGTCTTGAATATAACACGGCTGTATTGTTGCATGCGATTATATGCCATTGATATCTTTTTGCTCATTGTGAGCTATATCAGGCTCTCTTATGGTTTCGTCCAAATCTGAGTAAATTGGGAACAAAATGTCAAGATGGCGCTATTTATTTAATGAGACAGCCATGGCCAACTTTTATGTCTATTGCACTGTGAGATTTAAACTTGTTGTTTCCGGCACACCTGACAACATTGACAAAGGCGTTCGCCGAAACGCGTCTGGGTGTCTGCACACGTTGTTAAGAATAAACAACGGATGAACTCACTCCGCAAGTGCTTATTCCTTTGGGAAGAATAGGACTGGGAAAAAATATATATTTCAAACAAAGATGCCCTGAAGCATTAAGAGGTCACTTGACTGTGTTCTCCCATTTGGTATTGAAATGCAGCATATCATCTCGCTCCGACTCAAATTATCAAAGCCAACGCGTTTCGAGGACTTCTCTTCTTCCTGGGCTTGCATGGACAGCACATCAACAGCTCACAGTACTAAATGAACACGCCCACTGGGGGCCAGTATGCCAATAAAAAGTGCCGAAAATCAAATGATGTGATAATTTGAGGCCGAGCGAGATGACATGCTGCATTTCAATACCAAATGGGAGAACACAGTCGAGTGACCTCTTAATGCTTCAGGTTATATATATATATATATATATATATATATCTCCTCTCCCCGAACTCCGGTAACTGTTGTGACGCTGTCCCGGGCGGTCCGAGCTGGGACAACGAAAGTCCCTAATACGTTACAGCAGTCGTTTTTAGTTCAAAGGACTACTTGGATATATATATATATATATATATATATATATATATATATATATATATACACATATGTATGTATGTATGTATACGTGTGTGTGCGCATATATATATATATACATATATGCATATCAAATGTATATATATCAAAACCAAGGGTGTCCCCAGAAAGACATCACACCTGGGGGGTTACCGGTCAAACACCTCTGGCATATATATATATATATATGTATATGTGTTTGTTTCTATATAGTATAGGTGTATGTGTGTATATATATATATATATCTATATATCAAACTCTGTACTATAGTACCTTACATATGTTTGCTGCTTAAAGGCTAAAATGGCTAGATTGCATTGAGTCTTCATTCTAAAAAGAAGCCAATTACATAAAAATGTATCACTAATGGAAAGTGACAATACAAAATCTTTCCCAAACCTTTTTGAAAAGGGAAGGGAATATGAGACATGTTTAGCCATTAGGTTGTAAGGTGAAATATAGTAGGGGAAAAAATTGAACTGTGCCTTTAAAAACCTCACTGTACACCCTGTATCCCATCATGCCTCACAGATGACAGGTCACTTCATTTTTCTAGCTCATGGAGACTGGATCCTGGGGCACTGAATTCGTCCTTTTTGACTTAAAATCTTTGGAAAATGTTTCCAAACCCTTTTCCCGAGGAGTGCACCTAAATCTTTTACTGACAGAAAATATTTTCTTTTCTCATCAACAAGGCCTTCACTTTTTGTTATGTGCCCTTCCTGTTAAAAAATAGAAAGCCCAAACAGATCCTCACTCTGTATTGTTTGCCTTCCGGAAAACCACCATCCAAAGGCATGTATTCACTTCACTGTCCATAGATTTTTCAGGAGAACTCTTAAGTTCAGAGAGAGAATCTGGCTGCATGGCCTCCAACAAAGAAGACAAGATACAGCAGCTGGGCCATCAAAAGGTCTTGTGGAAGTTTTCTTCCAAAGTATTCTCCTCTTGCTGCAAGGACTCTGAGATGGAAATCCAGCGAGAGATACATTTAAAGGAAGAGTAGTTGCTTTTGTTCGATGTCGAGAACCGTGACGTTGAGGATGGAAAAGCTTACCAGTGTGCTCGCCATCAAAAGGTATGCTGTCAAGGAAGCCATCGAAGATGACTTCAAGACATCACTTGGTATTGAAGGAACTTGCAGTTTGTCGTCAAAGCACACTTTGCTGTTGACAGACCTTCACCTCTCACTGTCGAAACCTACTTCGAAGCCAAAAACAGTGCTGAAACCATGGCATCAAAAGGCAAACATTTGACATGGAAGCAAACGGCATACTCACCAGCCATTGAGTCTAGAACAAGCTCTCCACTATAAGTTAGATCCCAATTAACCTTGAATATAGCTCCACGCTTGCATCAGTGTTTACAACACAGGACTCTGCTGCATACATCAGACTGAATACTCTCACAAGCATTCACCATAATGAGTCACATTTGATATTTAGATCTCAGGTACTCCTCTCCCAGGAGATCAGCGTTGCCACATTTTTATTCCAGACACTCTTCTGTGCCTCTTACTACTTCTACAGGGCCCCTGAAAAACCCTAAACTTACAACTTTGCTGCATAGATCGCCACAAAGATTTGGGAGTCCAAGACGTCATTCTTCCAGATCAAAAAATAAATCTAGGAGAACATTAAAAATGAAATTGTTTCTTACCTGTAGGTGTAGTTTTGCAGGTTGAAGAATTTTCAGGATTCACACGCTATGCATTATTTCGCTATCTAGTAGTTGGGTCTCGAATTCTCCACTTTTTTGTATTCCTTCTATTTTAGTTTTTTTTGTCGTATGCCCTCCCCCGGAACTCCCACTCTTGCTCGCCATCTTCAGATTCTTTTTTCTTATTTCTTTGCCTGTTTTCTCCTTTCATATTATCAGTGGAGGTGCATGGGTCAACATGTAAATCCAGAAACATATTCGAGCTACAAAACGTGTTGATGTAGAACATTGTAGTGGTATTGTCTGTTTGAATCAATATTGTTCTCCCTAATAGCTCTTTCTGAAAGGCTAGGAACACTGTCTTTAGCTTCGAGACATTGAGATGCTGGACTGCATCTTGTTCATTCCAGACCCCTCAGACCTTGAGCGAACCCATATGAGCTCCCCAACCCATATGAGAAGCATCTGTTGTAAGGGTTACAGTTAAAGTTGGTTGTGCAAGTTTCTTTCCTTGTGTTATATCTCATTTGTTCCACACGCCATTTCCTCCTGTAGCTTCTGCTTGACAACCACTAGATCTTCACAAATTCCCATTGTTTGTGACTATGGGTTTTGTAGCTATTTTAGAGAATTAGTCTCATATGGAATCTCGCATACGGAATCAAAGGAATGCATGAAGCCATCAACCCCGATTTCCACACAGTCCTAACTGCCAGAGCATGCCCCTTCTGGTAAGGGGAATTTCCTGAAGTAGTGACACTGGTCTCGTCTTGCTGGGACATACCTTCCCTAGACCTGAACTGATGCTTGCTCCTAGAAATAAAAAATTCTTGGTCTGGACCTGGGGACAACTTTTCTGTGTTTAGAGAAACCCAGTGTGAAGAGTGTCCTCATCACTTGTTGTATATGCTCTTTGCATTTGCTGTGGGAGTCTCTTCTTGCTAACTGGTGATCCACATGGGGGATAACATGTATCCCTTGTCTTAAGTGTGCTGCCACTGCTGCTAGACACTTTGTAAATACTCTTGGAGCTGATTTTATTCCGAAGGCTAGTTCTCTGTAGTGGTAATGAATCTTGTTCACCACAAAAAAAGTATTTCTTGTGTTATGGATTCATTGGCAGACCTCAAAAAATCATTAAAATGTTACTAGACCTGCAGGTCTAGTGACTTAAATGATCTACTCAACCTATTTGTAATGCTCTTGGCCCATAAACTGGTTTCAAATAATGTGATTGCGGGTAAATATTTTATTCTACGTCAGGACACGGAGGCGAGGAATAGGCTTTTCGTTCCTTGTTTATTAAAACAGCAGCTATTTTAAAATGGAACAGAAACAACACCGAAGACTTCATATCCCACGAGTCTTCAGAAAAGCAACATATTCCAGAACATAGTCTCTAGCCAATCAGGCGTCTCCTGGCTCCATAACTGACATCGAGTCCTGCAGCACTTCCTCTTTCTTCGCTGCTGCAGCCTCATGTCAGTTAAGTACCTCACTTTCTCAGGGGGTTTTGGATCGCATGCTGCCTTGGTTTTTGGCACCTTTTCTTCATTCTAAGTCATTTATTGGGACTGTGTGCTGTTTTTATTATCCTGTGAAGCTTCTGCTTCTTCTGCGGCCGCGGGAACGGTTTTCCGCTCCTACGTGGCCGCATTAGTCAGTTTCACTTGCCGGCTTTGAGGGCGCTATGGTCTGCCGGCTATCAGAGGGAGCGCGCCTCTGCATCTGTCTTCAGACGCTCTTTGCTTAGCTGTGCCCGGGACGGAGTTTGCTTCAGTTTCGGGCTTTGCCGTGCGCCTCCATCCGTGTCTATTAAGCTCCTTGGCTACCTGGTGTTTTTGAACACCCCTCGTGAGATAAGACCTGCAGGTTCAGTAGCCTGCTGTAAAATCCTTCCCATGCATTCTTCTGTTTCTCTAGAGCCCGTGTAACAATAAGGGCGTTTACATGTTTCTGTGGAGCAGTGTCTCCTATCAGCCTATTACTGACAGCTTATTACTGCTGTACCTCAGTAGGTGGCCCCACCCTTATTAACATTTAATTCTCCCTTTTCATGGTCCCTTAACCTGGGTGTTCCCACCCATTACCATCAGCCCTCTGACCCGGTGTGTGGCCACCTTAGTTACCTGATACTCACCTCTTGTCCTCCATTTCTTCAGGACCACGTTGGTCATGGAGAAATTTGACGAATACTACGAGGAGGGTGAGGAGGATCAGCATTTCCCCATCACAGATGATTTTTGTGATGCTGTGGACGCCTCTATAGTCAAGGCGGTCTCAGAGGCGGTGGCCCCTCTTGAGAAGAAGTTCCTGGATCTGGCGCAGAAGTGTCTTCAACCCCTCCATGAGAGAGAGGAGCTTCCAGGGCCCTCGGACCCTCGACCCCCAAAGCAGGCCACCACTCCCCCCTCTGAGAAACCGCGCTAGCTCCCACATCCTGAAGAGGTGGATTTGGATGCGTTTGCCAGGTTAAAGCAGGTGTTCTTGGATACCAAGTCACAATCCACGCCTCTGGCCCCTTAGGATGTCCTTCCCCCAGGGGGGGGCGGGTGGTAGTGGCTTCACCACATCCCTCAAATGACTCCAAGGGCGGTTCGGACGGAGAATCCGACCATAGCCGACCATCTCCTTCACCGGCGCAGATTCCCCAACAGGCTTCTGAGGCAGTCCCGGATCCTCAATCGGATCTCTAGGACCCAGAGGATCTCCTCCATCCCAGAAAAACAGAATGGGACTGTAGGAGAGTAGGGTCTGCTTCCTATGGTCACCCCCACTTTTTGCTTTTGCTTTACTGGTTTTCGACTTAGATGTGGCTGTGGGCCTGCTAATCAGACTCACAGCCCAGATGCACTCTCTCTAAATTCACACCATGTACTCTAGGCACATCCACAATTGGGAACTGGTTCACCTTATCAGACCCTGTAGAAGTGTACCCTAGGTACTCAGGGCATAGGTGTAACCAAGGCCTACCAGGGGCTGCAGCATGTATTATGCCACCCCTGACTGGCCACTCAAACTGCCACAATTGGCTGATCACTCAGCTGGGGCAAGGTTGTGTAATCACCCCTTGCTTAGGTATAGTATTCCTATATCTACCCTTAAATATAAACACACAGTAACCTATAAGTCACTCCTATGGCAGGCCTTAACAATCCTGGAGGCAGAGTGCTTGGTTATGTGTGAGATGGTGCTCTAGCATGAGCTGAGCCTGTCTGCAGCTTGCGGAACCATGTCCTTATAGCTGTTCTATGATATCACCATACCATATACTCTTAAGTGCATTATAATCCTCGCGGTTGTATGCTAACTTTGGTTTGGCTTTATCTAAACATGTCGTGTAAGGTGTCATATGCTTTGGAATATTACCCCCTCGCCAATTCTGGCGACGGGGGTAGCATTCCACCCTTCTAGAGGGAGAAGACATGTTGTTGCTGACTATCCTGGTTAAAGTTAACCAGAGCCCCAGCGTCACAAAATGGACGCTGCTGCCACAGACACAAGTCTGACCTCCTGCTGCTGGGAGTCCTTCCAGTCACGAAGGTTTGGACAATAGGTTTCCTGCCTGGGGAGGTGTGAGCACCACCCGAGACAGGACTTCGTGTATTCGGACAGGGAGGGCTGAATAGAATGAGACACTGCCTGGGGCACACTAGGTGCTCCATGCATAGTCCAGTTCAAACTGGTGCTGGGGCACTCCAGCCCCAGCTCTGGCGCGAAACTGGACAAAGGAAAGGGGTTGTAACCACCCCCTTCCTGGTCCCACCCATAGGAGGGACCAAGACAGTAATTGAGCTCCTTTTAGTTGTATAAAGGTAGGAGCTGAACCCCAGGACCTTAGATTAATCCTGGAATCGACTTGAGATGAAACTCTGGACCCTTCGACATTCACCTGAGCTGAAGACTGAAGAATCTCCCTTGTGGCCAAGGAGTGACCACCCTGGGCAATCAGGCACCATCCAGCAACTCGACGGCTTGCTTTGTCCCCGTTCCCGCCAGAACCCAGGCAGACCTCGACTCCCGGACCTCTCTGATCCCACTGTACGACTCCAGCACAGCTGAGCCCCGTGGAAGGCGTCGGAACCCTTGGAACCAGGCAACTTGGAAAGTCTTCAACTTGCTAACAGCGCAGCTCCTGAGGCATCCTTGAAGCTGTGCCCTAGGGACTGAGACACCCCGACACCGAGCTCCACCTGCACCGAGGACCAGCCCTCCACACTCCACGAGATCTGCGTGGGGCCCTTCTGCTTGTGGTCTGCTCGACGCGTTGTCCCGGTTGCTGGCCAGTTGGCTAGTAGCCCTGTGACGACGATCCTTTTGAAAATCCATCGCTAGTCTGGTTGCTCCAGACTGGCCCTTGCTTCCCTGAAGAGGTGAAGTACCTCAGACCCTCCTGGTCAGCACCAGAAGCCTTTTGTGTATCCTGCGTGGGTTGCCTTTGCTTAGGCTTGTAGGCTCCGATCTTGAAGCCTACCCCTCCATCTGTGAGAACCTTCCTGGGACAGCTCCTCCGAAGCACCTGGTCGTCCTCGACGCCTCCTGGTCCGCGTGGCTGCAAAGACAAGCTTCACAACAGCACCTGATTGCTCCTCGACGACGTCTGGTTCCTTCCTGGTTCCACCCGGTCACTGGCTAGTGACCTAGACTCTGTCCCCTCTGCTTTCAGGTCTTCTTCAACTCCGATCCACCCTTGGATCCACCCGGACATCTTCCTCCTGGTCGCCTGCAGCATCTTCTTCCAAGGCTCCATAGGAATCAACGAGAAAACCCAACACACTTTGACACCTATGCACCCGCAGCCCTTGGATGAGGTAACACGAGTACTTCGGTGCTCCTCTAGGGATTGACTATCCTAGTGTCTAGTTTTGTTAGTTGTATCTTCCTATTTAGACCGGAAGTGTCCTAAATCTTCGTTACTTACCTTTTTAAGTTCCTATTGACTTTCTATTGACTCTCGCGTGAGTGTACTGACACTGCACGCGCCGCCTGTGGGCCTCCTAACCTAAGGTTCAGACAGCGTAGCCCCAGCGATTCTCTAGGCCCTAGGCCTTTCCTTTTCCCGAGTCGTGGTTCTTATACCACTTACTTAGTATATGGTTTTACGCGCCCCTAGGGCCTAACTGTAAATTGTGCTATTTAAAGTGTTTCTAAGAGTAACTTGTTATGTGCTTTTGCCTCTGACCTCATAAAGAGTTCAGAGGAGTGTGTTAGTAAATAAATACATATATATTTAATATATGTCCTGTGTGGTGTCCTTTCATTTGGTGTTCAAGGAGTTACATATGGTAAAACAGCTGGCTTTATACGCCCTCAAGAGTCTTAGCCTAAGACTGTTCTGTCTTCGCTACCACTAGGATAGCTGGTCTGTAAGGTTGACTTACAACCATCACCATAAGGGTTGTTTGGACTGGTGCAAGGTGCTCACTAGAATAGTGAACATAATATACCAGGCCAACTTCTCACATTGGTGTGCAGCGGTTGGGATTAGAGCTTGCTGTTGTTTTACCACTTGTAATCTTGAGATACCATCTGAAAGAGGTACATATAAAAATAAGTCTTGGTATACTTAACCCCTTCAGCGCGGATGACAAAGCCAGCTCGTCATTGGCGTTACCTGCGCTACGCGCATGACGAGCTGGCTTTGTTACGTAACGCGGGTTTTTTTGAAAACCCGCTACCGCGCATGCGGTTAAGTTCTACTGAACTTAGCTGTTGTAGAGTCTGGGCCTAGCACACCCTGACTACAACTCCTAGACAGGTTCTGTAGGAAAACACACAGTGTAGGTAGGTTCAACACCCCACCTCACTAGAAAACATGTCTCAGACAGTGAACCCCAGTGGTTCTCAGCCTGCAGAAGTAGATCCCTTGAGGACTGCTTCAAGATATGAAGCCTTAGCCTTCCAAGAATTGACACAATTGTGTACTTCTAGAAGGCTAAAACAGGGTTCACACCCTACAATCAAGTTCCTGATTGAGCTCTTAGAATAGTATGATGCTCAACAGCACCTGACTCGGGTGCTTCAGGTAGTGCAGAAGAAGTCCTTCCCTCCACAGAAGATACCACTGATACTATTGTGCCAGATGAAGAAGAAGAGGGGGTAGAAGAAGATGATTCTGATCCTGAGACAAACAGCCAGGTCCGAGTCAGAAGACTTAGTCAGGCTAACTTAAGCATACATGGGAGTCCGTATGGGCAGCCCTCATACAGACCTCCAAGTGGGCTTAACCAGAGGCAGAGAAGAGGGAGATCCCACTCCAGGGACTCTCTCCACTTTCAGGCTTCAAATGGCTCTCATGGCCTTGCTCAGAGAGGGATGACCTCCCCTCAGAGAAGGGAACATGAGGCAAAAATGAAAGAAGCTGCTCTTAGGATTGAGAGGCAGGAAGTTTAGGTTGCCTTGGCCAAACAGAAGCTTGCTCGTGCTAGAGAGCATAGAGAGAGTGGGTTAGAACCCACTGGTGGCAGCAATATCCCTAAGGATAAAGATAGGTCCTATGAAAGTAGACACCTAAGCAAGATTGTGCCCCCCTATAAAGAAGGGGATGACATCCACAAGTGGATTACTGCTTTGGAGAGGGCCTGCAAAGTGCAGCAGGTACCCCAAAGTCAGTGGGCAGCAATCGTATGGCTCTCCTTTTCTGAAAAAGGTAGAGATAAGCTCCTCACAGTTAGTGATGGGGATGCTAACAACTACTCTGTCCTGAAGAGTGCTCTGATTGATGGGTTTGGCCTAACCACTGAACAGTATAGGTTGATGTTCAGAGATACCCAGAAGACACAGACTCAGGACTGGACTGATTTTGTTGATTGTGCCACTAAGGCTCTGGAAGGATGGTTATTGGGAAGTGAAGTTAAGGACTATACAGGATTGTATAATTTGATCATGAGAGAGCAAATACTTAACAATTGTCAAAACCAGTTATTGCATCAATACCTGAATGACTCTGATCTGACCTCTCCCCAAGAATTTGGAAAGAAGGCAGACAAATGGGTCAGGGAACCAGGGAGTTGATCAGAAAAAGGCAGACCAGAAGGGTAATGAGCAGAAACAAAAAGACCAGAAGTCTTCACCAGGCCCCCAAAAGGCACAGGGGGAGGGTGGCTCCAAAAAGAACAAACAGAAACAAGAAGGTCCAAAGAAGCCCTGGTGTGGATACTGTAAGTCAGTCTCTCACTGGTTTAGTGAGTGCACCAAGAAGGGCACAGCACCAACCACCATTGCCCCTAAGGCAACTGTTACCCCCTAGTCCAGCTGTTAGTGGTGGTTCCCAGCAAAAGGGTGTAGTAGGGTTAACCCAGGGAACTGAGGTGGACTCTGGCCTAGTCAGAGTACCAACTCAGGCTGTTCTTGTCTGTGATGGAGACATAGCAATGTCCTCTACTGTAAGTCCCAGTAATCTGAGCAAGTACAGACAGATACCTTTTATTAATGACAAGATGGCTCAGGCCTACCAGTGTCACTATGGTGACACCTAACTTTGTGAACCCTGACCAAATCAAACTAGGTGAAACCTACCTAGTGACCAACGCTAGCAATGCCACTACCTTCCATAGTATTTTAGTTGTTAACTTCTCCTGGGGAGGGGTAACTGGCCTCAAAAGAGTTGTTGTGAGTTCAGACCTTCCAGTAAAGTGTCTGTTAGGTGATGATCTTGAAACCTCATGTTGGTCTGAGGTGGAGTATAGGACCCATGCAGAGATGCTGGGAATATCAGCACATGTCCTTGCTGTGACCAGGTCACAGGCCAAAAAGTGCTTACATGAACAAGTGCTGGATCTTGAAACAATAGACCAGACACTACCCAAGAGAAAGAGCAAGAGGGTTAAGGCAGTGCCTTCCCCCCTGCCTCAGGTTGAGGATCAGCCCTCCCAGGAGGATGATTCTGAGATCCAAGAGGGAACTATCCTAGAAGAGCTTGAGCCTGATCAGGTTGAGTTTCTTGGGACAGGGGGACCCTCAAGGGCAGATCTGAGGCAGGCTCAATTAGATTGTTTCTCTCTTGAACCCCTCAGACAGCAGGCTGCTGAGAATGCTCAAGGTACCCATAAAGTGTATTGGGATGATGGGCTCCTTTATTCAGAGCCTAGAGACCCCAAGTCTGGTGCTTCCAGGAGGTTGGTTATACCTCTGCAATTTAGGGGCTTCCTTCTTACCTTGGCCCATGATATTCCCCTAGCAGGACACTTGGGCCAGAACAAGACTTGGGACAGGCTTGTCCCTCACTTTCACTGGACCCATATGTCAGAAGATACCAAGGAGTTTTGTCGCTCCTGTGTTACCTGCCAAGCCAGTGGCAAATCAGGTGGCACAACAAAGGCCCCCCTCATACCTGTGGTGGGGGTACCCTTTGAGCGAGTGGGGATAGACATTGTAGGACCAATGGACCCCCAAACAGCATCTGGGCACAGATTTATACTGGTGGTAGTGGATCATGCCACCAGGTATCCAGAAGCTATTCCCCTGAGGACCACAACAGCTCCTGTTGTGGCAAGGGCCCTACTTGGAGTTTTCTCCAGAGTAGGGTTTCCAAAGGAGGTTGTCTCTGACAGAGGTGCAAACTTCATGTCAGGATATTTAACTGCAATGTGGAAGGAGTGTGGTGTCAACTGTAAGTTCACCACCCCCTATCACCCACAGTGTAATGGGCTTGTGGAGAGATTCAACAAGACCCTCAAAGGGATGATAAACGGGTTACCTGAAAAGCTGAGGCGAAGATGGGACATCCTTTTACCCTGCCTTCTGTTTGCTTACAGAGAGGTCCCACAAAAGGGGGTTGGCTACAGCCCTTTTGAGCTTTTGTTTGGGCGTCCTGTAAGAGGACCCCTATGTCTTATGAAGGAAGGATGGGAGTTACCTCTCAATAAGCCGAAACTTGACATAGTGGACTATGTACTTGGTCTCCGCTCCAGGATGGCTGAATATATGTAGAAGGCTTCCAAAAAATCTTGAGGCCAGCCAAGAACTTCAGAAAGTTTGGCATGACCAAAAGGCTGTGCTGACTGTGTACCAGCCAGGACAGAAAGTGTGGGTGTTGGAGCCAGTGGCCCCAGCAGCACTCCAGGACAAATGGTCTGGACCCCATACAATAGTTGAACAGAAGGTAGATGTCACCTATTTGGTGGACCTTGGGACTCCCAGAAGCCCCCACAGGGTGCTTCATGTCAACAGACTAAAAGCATTTGTCAACAGGGTAGACATGAGCCTGCTCATGGCTACAGATGGGGGGCAGGAGGAAGAGAGTGACCCTCTCCCAGACCTGATTACTCAGAACCCTGATAATGGATCAGTAGATGGTGTAGTCTTTGCAGACAGCCTCTCTGAACATCAGCAACAGGACTGCAGACAAGTTCTTCAGTCCTTCAGACATCTGTTTTCCCTGACCCCAAGTCAGACAAACTGGTGCACCCATGAGGGGGACACTGGTGACAGTCTGCCTGTCAAGAGTAAAATCTACAGGCAACCTGACCATGTCAGGGACTGCATTAGGACAGAGGTCCAAAAGATGTTGGAGCTAGGAGTTATTGAGCCCTCAGAGAGCCCTTGGGCCAGTCCAGTAGTCCTGGTGCCAAAACCTCACACCCAAGATGGTAAGAGAGAGATGAGGTTTTGTGTGGACTACAGAGGTCTCAATGCTGTCACTAGGACAGATGCCCACCCCATCCCCAGGGCAGATGAGCTCATTGATAGATTGGCTTCTGCCAAGTTCTTGAGCACATTTGACCTGACAGCAGGCTACTGGCAAATCAGGTTAAGCTGAGGATGCAAAAGCCAAGACAGCATTTTCAACCCCAGGAGGACATTATCAATTTGTGGTAATGCCCTTAGGTTTGAAGAATGCACCTGCCACTTTCCAAAGGCTGGTGAATCAAGTTCTCACAGGACTGGATGACTATTGTGCAGCTTATCTTGATGATATTGCTGTCTTTAGCTCCACCTGGAAGGATCACCTGGTCCACCTGAGGAATGTTTTAGAGGCCCTGCAAAAGGCAGGCTTCACTATCAAGGCCACAAAGTGCCAGATAGGGCAGAGCAAGGTTTTGTACCTGGGCCACCTGGTAGGTGGGGGTCAGGTTCAACCACTGGAGAGCAAGATCCAGACCATCAGAGACTGGACACCTCCAATCACCCAGACACAGGTCAACACTTTCTTGGGCCTGTCTGGGTACTACAGGAAGTTTGTGAAAAACTGTGGGTCCATTGTGACACCACTGAGGGCCAGATGTAGGTAGCCCTTTACCGGTCGGTAACGGCCGAAAATCGGTATTTTCGACCGTTCTCGACCGGTATTGAGCATTCTGGATGTAGGAGACAGAAAATCGGCCGATTCGGTAAATTTACCGAATCGGTAAAATACCGAATCGGAAAATTTACAGATTCGGTAAATTTACCGATTCGCTACGGGTAGCGAATCGGTAAATTTACCGAATCGGTAAATTAACCGATTCGGTAGTTTACCGAATCGGTAAATAAGAAGTGGTAAAAATGGATTTTGAGATGTAGGGAAGCACTGAAATACCGAATTTGCTTGAAATTCGGTATTTAAGAGTCGGTATTTACCATGGATTGGAATCGGGTGGTAAACAGGTGCAACCTATAAAAATGGACCCAAAATGCAATTCTTCTTGCACAATGGCGGCATTTTATGTCATTGCAAGACGGCTACAGGAGGAAGGAGAGAGGGAATGGCTGAGAGAGGAGCAGGTCTACAGAGAGAGGATAACCCTGTTCATGCTCACAGAGGCAGAGATCTTGCAAAGGTACAGGTTGGCCCCAGACACCATCTTGGACCTCATCAGGGACCTCCACCCACTGCTGGAGCACACTACCCCAAGGGCACACGCCATTCCACCCCACGTGCAGGTGCTGTGCAGCCTCCACCTGCTTGCGTCTGGGAGCTACCAGAGCGTGGTCACTGCGGTAGGTGGGGTGACACAGAGCAGCCTGTCAAGGTTTTTCCACAAATTCCTTGACTCCATGATACACAGGATGGAGCATTACATATCTTTTCCTGCAACCTGTGGAAAAGTAAATTTTGCCATGTTCTGTGTCCCTACGTCTCATCCATCATATGTTATGTGTGCATGACCAATATGCATATGTTATTCCCCATGTCCGATTAATGACGCAATTACAGTTGTGTCCACCTCTAGTATGCCAGTTTTCCAGTCCTCGTGAATACTACGAATATCAGGCCTATGTAAAGTTACGTTGCCACGTTTCTCAGTGTGCACGTTATTCCATTATAAAGTCCCCGTTTCCAGGCCTCAAAAGGGCCCGGACATTAGATTCAGCTCCTGTCTCCTGAAAGCCTCGCTAAGGAGCGATACAGCCCCCACCTGTATCCTCGACCCTTCACTTACTTCCTGCCTCGCAGTGCCCGGTGCAGCTTGGCTCTGCCTCTGAGTCTGCCAAAAGTATGTTATAGTTCCAGTTATCAGTTCAGTCCTCCTTCTCTGCATTCCTAAGCTACTGAACTGCATCAATAGTTCCCGTCATTATCTAGCCTATGCGGCTCCACGTTAGAGAAATACTGCATTTAATGGTCATTTAATATTCTTCATCACGCACTACATGTAGAATAATGCATGGTCCAGTCTTAGAGTCAAGTTAGCTTTTCCCCTCATGACTTCTAGTTTATATCAACATGTTCCCTAAACATCAGATACTAGATAGGGTTTAGGTACATGTCGCTCCGACCCTCCAGACTTTAGTCTCTGCTCCCAGCACAGAGTTCATAGCCCCCAGCTTCTCCTAGTAATACGTCATTGCCAGTTTACGCGCACCATTAGGTTAGAGGTCCCGGCTCCTTAGGTAGCCCCCTCCTATGTTTCCGCCCCATTCATGACATATTCTGTTACGTTTGCACCACATGTCTATGTATACGCCCAGTTACACCTACTTTTACTGTTATCTTTCGCGACTGCTACGCGTCACGCCTTCTGCTCCACCCACTGCTACGCCTACTGCAATATAATGCTATGTGTTTGCGCTATGTATATAAGTTCATGTATTGTTATTAAAAGTTAGCGCGCTCATCCCAGACCTGGCCCCAGCAGCTGCTGGGTCATCCTATGCAGGTTGTCCTGATCCTGTCCTTATGCTGTAATAAACCTGCAGAAACTCCTACTACCTCGAATCTTGACTCTTATTTATTGAGCTATCTGTTATGCTATATGCCTAGTCAAAAATAGGGTATTATTTATTTATTTACCACATAATGGCGCCCGAATAGGGACTTGCCCTTTCCCCACGCGTCGGTGAAGCCACGCCGACCCCCTGACCCTCTACAGTCGTGACGGAACTCTTCTGCGCAGTGGCAGATATTTCTGCTCAAGTATCCCTCAGGCCCACGGAGGAGACGGAGGAGGCGGTCCAGCATCCGAACGAGACGGTGGAGGAACGCGGCGAGTCCCGACCAGAGCCCAAGCCGAGAGTCCAAGGTCCGAGGTATCCGGAGGCCCACCCGTAACTGAAGTCCGAAGTCCGTCGTCGTCAGCCCAGTCCCGTCCGAGGCCTTCCGTTCTTGCTGCCCGGTGAGTACCATTGCTGGGGTAGTATCTAGACAGGACCAATCTAAATTGACTCCTGGTCCGTGGGTTGGTGGTGCCCAGACTCACAAACGAAGTGTTCACCTAGGTGGATACGGGTCTTGATGCGTCCCTTTATGGGACCGGTATGTTCCGTACTGTTTCAGCAGTGCATCCAGTAATTCTAGTCTGTTCCGTTCTCGAGAAATTCTGTTCTGTTTCTGTTCTCAGTATTCCAGGTAATATTCTGTTCGAACTGTTATGTTATGATATTGTTTAATGTATTTTCCAATGTCGTGGTATGCCTGAATTGTTTTCCCAATTGTTATTGTTCTTTGTGTATTGTATTGTGTTCCGATTCAAGTTTACAATGCCGCTCTTTTCCAAGTTACGTCAGTTAAAAACTAGAAAGGGTTTATTAGAAGAAGCAGTTCCTGTCCCGCCTAGGGACAGTCCAGGTCACTTTATGTATCAGAAACATGGCATAAGTGCCATATTGTATCTAGATTTATGGGTAGAGTATACCAAACAGTTAGAAGAAAAGTATAGATGGCCCGTATCGGGTACATGGGATGCCGAATGTATCATGCGAGTAGAAGAAGCATTATGGAAAAAGAAAGCCAGACAGTCACAGAAAGATGCCATCGAGTTATGGCGTAAGGAAGCGCATAGAAGAACCGAAAAGGAAGTCAGAAAGTCAGAGTTAAGTAGAGAATCCCAAGAACGAGCCCAAGAAAGAGAATTAATCGAGATAGGTGAACAAGTCAAAGCCGAACAGTCAGACAGACAGAGGCATGCCCTCATTAAGGGAATGTATCCTCTTCTTGCCGAGGGCTTGCCAAAAGCGACCCCAGAGACATCCAGTAATTTCCCGCCACCATTACTTCCGACCAAGCTACGTCACAAACCGACCGCAGCTGATATTTTTATTTCGTCCTACTTGGACGACACAGTCCCAGAATATGCAAATCCTGTTCGCGCTCCGCCAGTCCCTGTAAATCAGGCACTTCCCGCTCCTCCAGACACCGGAGTACCTGTTACGGTACCCCCGGTCCAGCCCGCCATACAAGTCCAGCCTACATTTCCATTTCCCACTCTGCCAGCACGAAGAATATCAGTAGACGATTCTAGTTTAGGGGCCGCAGGAGGAGGTCCTCCTCAAACCCCGCCGCCACACAAGCGTTTAACGTTAGCCGAATTACATGCACAAGCATCACAGCGTACGCCTAGGTATCAGTCTGTTGCAGAAATAAGAAAATCCCTTGCCGAATGTTGCTATGATCCAGTCCCAGGCGAGGATAATATGGTTTTATATTCATTCCGCGTAAGAAAGGTGGCCGAGTATCTAGTCACCCTACCAGATATGAAAGAAGATCTAGACAGAATATATCGTTTCATCCGTACAGGGGATGATCCAGAAAGTATTAGTGAGACCATGTCTCAAAGGAAAGCCGAGATCCAGCTCATGATATTAAAGTTCCTGATCAATTGTCTAATAAGAGAACAAGATTACCCGTCTAAAGATTCCGCCGAAATGAGAATCCTGACAAGGTGGAGTGATAATATAGCCGAGGGTAAGCACAAGACCGTCGGTGCTATGGAGAGTATGTACAAGAAAATCCGTAAAGAGATAATAAAGATACATGAACAACGTAAAGCAGCACAAGTAAGCGAGAAAGAAAGTATCTCTGATCCTGAAGAGGAAGACGAGAATCCCGCCAGAATAGCGTATGTAGGAAAATCTAGATTTCCAGATCGCCATTTACGCCTAGAACACAAGTCTATTTTTCATCATTCAGCACCAGAACAAGGTTCTCTAGAACAAGTATTCCAAGCTACCGATCATATTCTGAAATCACGAATCGGTTATAGTGAATTAAGTACCATGCATGAACAAGAACTAGCCCGATCAGCAGTCCGATGGATTACTGATTCTACCACTTTTCCAGACGAAATAGTGGCACAAATGTTCCTGAAAATGCCCCCAGCCGAGCAGCGACTGGTGGGTATGTATATGATTCAGCACCTCATTACTCTGTATGAGGGTCAACACTCTGATCCAGGTCCGTTACATGATATCCTGAACGAGTTACTCCAGTACAGATGGAGAGGTCTAGGTACCGATTTAATTAGTGTCATTCTAGAACAACGCCACAAATATAGAACGTTCTTGAACCCGCATTTTGTTCATGTCTCACCCCCAGAAAGTAAATCATTCTACATAGACCGACAGAATCCGTTACGAGAAGTCCACCCAGTCAGAGGGACGGGTGGCGAAATGCAACGAGTGTTTGTATACACTCCAATAACAAAGATGGAACTTCTTGAAATGAAGAAATTAATTCCCTGTCATGACAAAGATCCAGCGGGGTTCCATAGAGAATTAAAAGACATGCTCCGTATGGGAGAATATACTTACCCAGATATCATTAAAATGTTAAAGGTCCTGTTGCCCGCAGGGGTGTATGAAAAGTTAAAGGAAAAAGAATGGGAGGTGGGAGAGAAAAAGATCGATTGGACAGCTCTAGAAGCTGAAGACAAGGCACGAGTACCAGGTACCGGTCTTGGAGAGAAATGTAAAGAATTACCAGAATTATTGATTCAAGTTTTACCCCGATTATTGACAACGAGAAAAGAAGACTGGGATGCAATCTCAGCCTGTAAACAGAAACAAGATGAAGATATTAGTGATTTTTATTCTAGATTTGAAAAATGTTTCAGTATCAACAGTGGTCTCAAGACAAGTAGTGAGTCATACCCTCACCTTTTCGTTACTAAATTAGTCGAGAATTCAAGTCCACAAATTAAAAATCGAGTTTTGAAAGTCGAAAGCACCTGGCAAGCAAATACTCCGTCCCAGATGCTCCAGATGCTTCAGTACCACCAGAATAGAATCAGAGAAGAGCAAGAACACGAGAGAAAACGTATGAAAGACACGAAAATGAAAGTGCTAGTTGCACAATCTATTCCTCAAGACAGTCAGAAGAGGGGTCCGAATCAAGCCAGTCATCCTGCAGCTCCCGTTAAAGGGAACTGCAATTATTGTAAACAGCCAGGTCATTTTATAAACGAGTGTGCAGTTCTGAAACACAACATAGCTACTGGTAAGACTAAAGAAAGACCACGTCCGCCTAGACAGGAACAAGTTTCACAGATTCCTCAGTCACAGAATGCACAACAGACAGTTACAGCACCGCAGCCTATTGCTGCAACACAGCACGTTACATCGCAGATGTACCAGTATGCACAGTCCGAGTATCCAGAGTATCAGCCATATTCATGAAACATCCTAGAGAGGGAGGTAGGCTTGCCTCTCATCGAGATACCTGTAGATCAAGAAGGTCCCTATGTTCACAGTCAAGTATTAGGGAAAGACAGAAAGTTTTTGATCGATACAGGGGCAAGTAGGACCACAATTAGTCATGCCGAAGTTCCAGGGGCTCCGCTCTCAGGCTCAAGAAATGTTTCCCTTGGATTTTCAGGAAAACCCATTATAAATGAGATCTCAAAGCCAGTTACTCTAGAAGTAGGTCCATTGTCCCGCACTACTGATCTGTTACTTACTAAGTCATGTCCAGAAAATCTGTTAGGCATTAAGACACTGAAAGAATTAGGTGCAGTTATTTGCTGTTCCCCAGAGGGAATACGTCTGTTCCTACGTGACTTTAAGGGTCACTATGTATTACGAGATTTTGATCCGAGATTGTCTAATGTTCCGCAGCATCTATGGGCGCAAGGTCCAACTGATGTAGGTTACATGCAAATCACACCCTATCGTGTGACTCTCAAGCCAGGTGTAGTGTTACCACGAATCAGACAGTACAGATTGCCACCTGAGGCTGTAGCAGCCTTATCCAAAATTATTGACGAGCTCATTGTTCAAGGAGTAGTTGTAGAAACTGACTCCAACATATGTAATTCTCCGATCATTCCAGTCATGAAACGTACTGATCCAAATGCACCCCCAGTATATCGATTAGTGATTGATTTACGAGAGCTTAATAAATGTATTATTCCGCAGTACCCAGTTGTCCCAGACATTTCTTCCCTATTGACAGCCATTGATTCCGAAGCCATGTTCTTCACTGTCATAGACCTCAAGAATGCATTTTTTAGTGTTCCTATTCATCCAGACAGCCAGTTTCTTTTCGGATTTTGTTTAAATGGAAGGAGCTATATGTTTACACGCGCTCCTCAAGGTTTCACAGAAAGCCCTAGTATTTACAGTCAAGCACTTAAGAGACAACTAGACAACATTCACATGCCAACTGACACTGCCCTGCTCCAGTATGTCGATGATCTACTGATCACAGCCCGTTCTGAACGTGCATGCGAGCGAGCATCACTTACAGTCTTGTATTTTCTAGCCGAGATGGGGCACAAGGTGTCCCCTTCGAAGCTTCAATTCTGTGTCCAGCAAGTGGTATACTTAGGACACTTGCTGTCCAAGAGGGGTAGGCAGTTGACACCCGACCGTATCCAGTTAATAGCGAGTCTTCCCCAGCCCAGAACCCAGAAGGAGGTACGTGCCTTTATCGGCCTTACTTCTTATTGTAGACAATGGATTCCCCAGTATGCATTTCTAGCCAAGCCACTGATACAGTTAACGACACAGGAGGCAGCCGTATCGACTGTCCTCCCTTGGACATCTGAACACACACTTAGTTTCAACGAGTTAAAGAAAGCCCTATGCCAAGCTCCAGTTCTAGCTACACCGAACTACAGTAAGCCTTTTACACTTTTCGTTACTGAACGTGAAGGTACAGCATTATCTGTTCTCACACAAGATCAAGCAGGACAATACAAGCCCTGTGCTTATTTTTCAAGCACATTAGATCCAGTCGCCCAGGCGTTGCCTGTGTGCCTCAAGTCAGTTGCAGCCACAGCACTAGCTATCAGACAAAGTGATTCCATAGTTTTAGGACACTCTCTGACAGTACAAGTCCCACATTCAGCAGAAGTTCTTTTAAACCGAACACAAACTCAGCACTTGACAATTGCACGTTTAACAGGTTATGAATTGACTCTGTTCCAGCCACACATAGAAATTAGACGCTGCAACGTCCTGAATCCTGCTACACTGTTACCATCAGTCAGTTTGAACCCTGACCCACATGACTGTGTGGAAGTAGTTAACATTACGACAAAGCCAAGACAAGACCTGACAGACATTCCGTTACCAGATCCTGACCTGACACTTTATGTGGATGGTTCATGTATGAGAACTAGTACAGGAGAACTAGTCGCCGCGTATGCAGTGACTACTGACACCGAAGTTATTGAAACACACCGTATTGATACCCTGTCCGCTCAAGCAGCAGAGCTAGTCGCTCTGACACAAGCCTGTATACACGCCAAGAACCTGAAAGTTAATGTTTATACAGATTCACGTTACGCATTCGGAGTTGTACACGACTTCGGAGTGCTCTGGCAGGAGAGAGGTTTCATGACTTCTCATGGAACCAAGATTCAGCATGGTCTCCTTATTCAAGCTCTGTTAGATGCCATACATTTACCGACATCCATTGCTATCATGAAATGCAAAGCACATACGAAAGTTACTGACATTATTTCCCAAGGTAACGATCTAGCAGACCGCACAGCCAAGCTTACAGCACAGACTCCAGACATTCCAGTTAACATGACACACACTCCAGATCCGACTACATGTATGACAGTTAAGGACCCTACACGAGATGTCATAGATATCCAGTTACATGCTACTCCCGATGAAATCAAGAAATGGTCTGAACAAGGAGGGGTCCAGACAGATCAAGGATGGTTAACGAAGGGTAGAGCCACATGGTTTCTCCCCGACTCTATGGTTCAAGTCATTATTAATACCGCACATAGTCCAGCACATTTAGGAGAAAAAGCTATGTTAGACAGTATCCAGAACATTTGGTTCAACAAGCATTTACGAGCTGCAGCCAAGCAGAAAGTCCGTACCTGTATGATATGTTGTCAGTTTAATCCAGGTAAAAGTGTCCCGGTGGAACAAGGTGGATTCCAGCCCCCTGACCACCCTTTTGAGGTCCTCCAGATGGATTATATTCAAATGGAGCGATGTCGAGGTTTCAAGTATGTCCTTGTAGTAGTATGCGCTTTGTCCAGGTGGACAGAAGCATATCCAGTCCCAGATTACACAGCCGCGACCACTGCCAAGCAGTTGGTTCGTGAATTCTTCCCTAGATATGGACTCCCTAGAGTCGTATATTCTGATAACGGTCAGCCATTCTCCTCAGAGTTAATGAAGCATGTTTCCCTGTTGTTAGGGTACCAGTGGAAGTTCCATTGTGTACGCCATCCTGAAGCAGCCGGTCTAGTCGAGAGACATAATCAGACCCTGAAAATCCGTATTGCAAAAGTCTGTAAAGAAAAAGGTGTGGACTGGCTAGTAGCTCTGCCAGTTGCTCTATTTTATATGCGCATGGTCGCACATTCCAGATCATGTCTGTCCCCGTATGAGGTCGTATTCGGCCGCCCCCCTAACATGTGGGGTACTCCTAGACCCCGAAGTATTACCGATGTTTCATGTAATATGTTGACAGATTACCTAGCTTCCTTGACGTCTGCCCTCAACTCATGTCGTTCACAGGTTGCTGCCGCCTTTCCAGACAATACTGAGGTGGCACCGCATGAAATCGTTCCAGGTTCCCTTGTGATGGTCCGGAATTTTGACAGATCAAGTCCGCTGGAACCTCGTTGGAAGGAGCCACGTCAGGTCCTCTTGACCACCCGTACTGCCGTCAAGCTGGAAGGCAGGAAGGGGTGGGTCCACCTTTCTCATGTAAAACTTTTCAATGGATTGAAACCCGTTTCTAAAAACATTTCCAAGGAGTCCCAGGATTTTAAAGACTGCCGAAATATTGTTCCTAAGGACTGTCCCGCAAAAGACATTGTTACAACCCCTTCCCTGTTAGAGAAAACTCCGCAACAGGAGTATAAGCAAAAACTACGGTCTAGTAAGTCAGTCAGTTTGATTGTATAAGTCCTCCCCTAGGTGAAACGGTTAGATTGTTTCTGACATGTATAAAATAGACCCCCATAGTGAGAGAGTCAGTCTAAACTCAATCAAATGTATCGTTTTTCTAAGTTTCATATTATTCATCAGCCTAATGATTTCCTGCACCAGTTATGCATTTTTCCTGTATTTTCCAGTTTCTCATGTAAATAAGTCTGCTAATGCTACAGTAGAGCACACGTTTAGTGATCTGCCTCCTCACGAATATTCCTACCGCCTCGCTATGCGTAACAATTCATTTATCCGTATGTTACATTACTCACACCAGACCAGCAATGCCACTAATTGTTGGGTGTGTGGTCGACTCCCCCCTTTCCAGACATCAAAGGGAGTTCTGCCACTCTTTCCTTATCCATTCTCACATAATGGTTCGTGTGGAGCATGGTCCACGTTAACGTCATCCGCAACAGATATGTCTTTTCCTAACAGAACATGTTTTCCAGACAAGCAAGGTTTCCCCCACAGAACAGGTTTAGATCTAGAAAATGAAGTGTATAATTTAGGTAATTATTCGTCGAATTTCATGGTCCTGAATGTCCAGTCTGATACTACTCCAGACTCACCTGCTATTTCAGTACTACCAGTCAAAGGTGAATTATGTGTCCGTAGTTATGGTTCTGTACACGTAGGACATAGTGAATGTACTACTGTTATCAAGTATAGTGACAGTGGGAAATCTATTTTTAAAGCCTCACGTCATTCTTATTTTGTTTGTGGTCAAACCGCATATGTTCGTCTGCCCCTCGATTGGGAGGGAACCTGTTATATTGCCCTCCTACTGCCACCTGTTTTTCTAGCCCCACCTGACTACCATAGGAATTCCTTCCTAGTACACACTAGACACAAGAGAAATCTCCCGATTGTCGATTATACTGAAACCGCCGCAGAACAATTCATTGATATAGATAAAGGTGTTTTCCCTTATTTAGGTACAGTTGTAAATAGTAAGCTAATCCGTAGGTTAACAAGAACCCTTGAAGCTGTAGTAGATGAGACTGCCTCCGCTCTAGGTAACTTAACTGAAGAGCAATCCTTTATGAGAATTGTCGTTTTACAGAATCGTCTCGTCCTTGACGTCATACTGGCCGATAGGGGCGGGGCCTGTAGACTCATCGGATCTAGTTGTTGCGTTTTCATTCCAAATAACGCGCCGTCTGTTTATTCAGCTATAACCAGACTCCATAAAATTGCCCATCTGTTACATCAAGATCCAGGCACCTGGACATGGTCCGGTTGGTTCTGGAATATAATTTCCGCATGGGGAT
This sequence comes from Lissotriton helveticus, assembly GCF_964261635.1. NCBI lineage: Eukaryota > Metazoa > Chordata > Amphibia > Caudata > Salamandridae > Lissotriton > Lissotriton helveticus. The sequence goes on along the minus strand of NC_136072.1, from coordinate 1,133,556,855 downwards.
GGAAAGTCCTGTCCTTCCTAAGTATTGCAGTAGCGATCATATTTAGCTGCTGCCTCTGTATACAATGTGGCCCTGCGATTTGCAGCATGTGCGCTACCTCTTGTATTCCTAGTCCCAAGCCCCGTTCTAAATCCCGTTCCAAGACAATTCGAGACGAGCAAATGGTACTGTATGAAATGATAGACGGTATCATGAATATTGATGTTTCCTGATGGAAACGTAGTGACAAGGAGGGAATGTGGAAAAGTAAATTTTGCCATGTTCTGTGTCCCTACGTCTCATCCATCATATGTTATGTGTGCATGACCAATATGCATATGTTATTCCCCATGTCCGATTAATGACGCAATTACAGTTGTGTCCACCTCTAGTATGCCAGTTTTCCAGTCCTCGTGAATACTACGAATATCAGGCCTATGTAAAGTTACGTTGCCACGTTTCTCAGTGTGCACGTTATTCCATTATAAAGTCCCCGTTTCCAGGCCTCAAAAGGGCCCGGACATTAGATTCAGCTCCTGTCTCCTGAAAGCCTCGCTAAGGAGCGATACAGCCCCCACCTGTATCCTCGACCCTTCACTTACTTCCTGCCTCGCAGTGCCCGGTGCAGCTTGGCTCTGCCTCTGAGTCTGCCAAAAGTATGTTATAGTTCCAGTTATCAGTTCAGTCCTCCTTCTCTGCATTCCTAAGCTACTGAACTGCATCAATAGTTCCCGTCATTATCTAGCCTATGCGGCTCCACGTTAGAGAAATACTGCATTTAATGGTCATTTAATATTCTTCATCACGCACTACATGTAGAATAATGCATGGTCCAGTCTTAGAGTCAAGTTAGCTTTTCCCCTCATGACTTCTAGTTTATATCAACATGTTCCCTAAACATCAGATACTAGATAGGGTTTAGGTACATGTCGCTCCGACCCTCCAGACTTTAGTCTCTGCTCCCAGCACAGAGTTCATAGCCCCCAGCTTCTCCTAGTAATACGTCATTGCCAGTTTACGCGCACCATTAGGTTAGAGGTCCCGGCTCCTTAGGTAGCCCCCTCCTATGTTTCCGCCCCATTCATGACATATTCTGTTACGTTTGCACCACATGTCTATGTATACGCCCAGTTACACCTACTTTTACTGTTATCTTTCGCGACTGCTACGCGTCACGCCTTCTGCTCCACCCACTGCTACGCCTACTGCAATATAATGCTATGTGTTTGCGCTATGTATATAAGTTCATGTATTGTTATTAAAAGTTAGCGCGCTCATCCCAGACCTGGCCCCAGCAGCTGCTGGGTCATCCTATGCAGGTTGTCCTGATCCTGTCCTTATGCTGTAATAAACCTGCAGAAACTCCTACTACCTCGAATCTTGACTCTTATTTATTGAGCTATCTGTTATGCTATATGCCTAGTCAAAAATAGGGTATTATTTATTTATTTACCACATAATGGCGCCCGAATAGGGACTTGCCCTTTCCCCACGCGTCGGTGAAGCCACGCCGACCCCCTGACCCTCTACAGTCGTGACGGAACTCTTCTGCGCAGTGGCAGATATTTCTGCTCAAGTATCCCTCAGGCCCACGGAGGAGACGGAGGAGGCGGTCCAGCATCCGAACGAGACGGTGGAGGAACGCGGCGAGTCCCGACCAGAGCCCAAGCCGAGAGTCCAAGGTCCGAGGTATCCGGAGGCCCACCCGTAACTGAAGTCCGAAGTCCGTCGTCGTCAGCCCAGTCCCGTCCGAGGCCTTCCGTTCTTGCTGCCCGGTGAGTACCATTGCTGGGGTAGTATCTAGACAGGACCAATCTAAATTGACTCCTGGTCCGTGGGTTGGTGGTGCCCAGACTCACAAACGAAGTGTTCACCTAGGTGGATACGGGTCTTGATGCGTCCCTTTATGGGACCGGTATGTTCCGTACTGTTTCAGCAGTGCATCCAGTAATTCTAGTCTGTTCCGTTCTCGAGAAATTCTGTTCTGTTTCTGTTCTCAGTATTCCAGGTAATATTCTGTTCGAACTGTTATGTTATGATATTGTTTAATGTATTTTCCAATGTCGTGGTATGCCTGAATTGTTTTCCCAATTGTTATTGTTCTTTGTGTATTGTATTGTGTTCCGATTCAAGTTTACAATGCCGCTCTTTTCCAAGTTACGTCAGTTAAAAACTAGAAAGGGTTTATTAGAAGAAGCAGTTCCTGTCCCGCCTAGGGACAGTCCAGGTCACTTTATGTATCAGAAACATGGCATAAGTGCCATATTGTATCTAGATTTATGGGTAGAGTATACCAAACAGTTAGAAGAAAAGTATAGATGGCCCGTATCGGGTACATGGGATGCCGAATGTATCATGCGAGTAGAAGAAGCATTATGGAAAAAGAAAGCCAGACAGTCACAGAAAGATGCCATCGAGTTATGGCGTAAGGAAGCGCATAGAAGAACCGAAAAGGAAGTCAGAAAGTCAGAGTTAAGTAGAGAATCCCAAGAACGAGCCCAAGAAAGAGAATTAATCGAGATAGGTGAACAAGTCAAAGCCGAACAGTCAGACAGACAGAGGCATGCCCTCATTAAGGGAATGTATCCTCTTCTTGCCGAGGGCTTGCCAAAAGCGACCCCAGAGACATCCAGTAATTTCCCGCCACCATTACTTCCGACCAAGCTACGTCACAAACCGACCGCAGCTGATATTTTTATTTCGTCCTACTTGGACGACACAGTCCCAGAATATGCAAATCCTGTTCGCGCTCCGCCAGTCCCTGTAAATCAGGCACTTCCCGCTCCTCCAGACACCGGAGTACCTGTTACGGTACCCCCGGTCCAGCCCGCCATACAAGTCCAGCCTACATTTCCATTTCCCACTCTGCCAGCACGAAGAATATCAGTAGACGATTCTAGTTTAGGGGCCGCAGGAGGAGGTCCTCCTCAAACCCCGCCGCCACACAAGCGTTTAACGTTAGCCGAATTACATGCACAAGCATCACAGCGTACGCCTAGGTATCAGTCTGTTGCAGAAATAAGAAAATCCCTTGCCGAATGTTGCTATGATCCAGTCCCAGGCGAGGATAATATGGTTTTATATTCATTCCGCGTAAGAAAGGTGGCCGAGTATCTAGTCACCCTACCAGATATGAAAGAAGATCTAGACAGAATATATCGTTTCATCCGTACAGGGGATGATCCAGAAAGTATTAGTGAGACCATGTCTCAAAGGAAAGCCGAGATCCAGCTCATGATATTAAAGTTCCTGATCAATTGTCTAATAAGAGAACAAGATTACCCGTCTAAAGATTCCGCCGAAATGAGAATCCTGACAAGGTGGAGTGATAATATAGCCGAGGGTAAGCACAAGACCGTCGGTGCTATGGAGAGTATGTACAAGAAAATCCGTAAAGAGATAATAAAGATACACGAACAACGTAAAGCAGCACAAGTAAGCGAGAAAGAAAGTATCTCTGATCCTGAAGAGGAAGACGAGAATCCCGCCAGAATAGCGTATGTAGGAAAATCTAGATTTCCAGATCGCCATTTACGCCTAGAACACAAGTCTATTTTTCATCATTCAGCACCAGAACAAGGTTCTCTAGAACAAGTATTCCAAGCTACCGATCATATTCTGAAATCACGAATCGGTTATAGTGAATTAAGTACCATGCATGAACAAGAACTAGCCCGATCAGCAGTCCGATGGATTACTGATTCTACCACTTTTCCAGACGAAATAGTGGCACAAATGTTCCTGAAAATGCCCCCAGCCGAGCAGCGACTGGTGGGTATGTATATGATTCAGCACCTCATTACTCTGTATGAGGGTCAACACTCTGATCCAGGTCCGTTACATGATATCCTGAACGAGTTACTCCAGTACAGATGGAGAGGTCTAGGTACCGATTTAATTAGTGTCATTCTAGAACAACGCCACAAATATAGAACGTTCTTGAACCCGCATTTTGTTCATGTCTCACCCCCAGAAAGTAAATCATTCTACATAGACCGACAGAATCCGTTACGAGAAGTCCACCCAGTCAGAGGGACGGGTGGCGAAATGCAACGAGTGTTTGTATACACTCCAATAACAAAGATGGAACTTCTTGAAATGAAGAAATTAATTCCCTGTCATGACAAAGATCCAGCGGGGTTCCATAGAGAATTAAAAGACATGCTCGGGGGGAGGAGCCTAGCTCGCGACCGAGATGGCCGCGCTTTAGCTCGGCTCCGTTCGCCCGCCTGTGTTTTTCACATTTATCCTGCATTTATCCTGCCCCGGGAAGCCCTCCTTGCTGTGTGGTACTACTACGACGCACTGCAGGCACTTACCGCTTGTTCCGGTTGTCCTGGCTGCTGTGGGTCCGGTGCGGTGCCCCCGACCATTCCCGGGACTCGAGAGCGGACTGGCCTGGTTCTTCGTCCCGGCTCCTGGGCCGGATGCAGCCTGCGGGCTTGCCCTTCGGGGCGCACTTGAGGTGATCAGAGGGCCGCTGTTCGTGTGAACCGGAGGTTCCTGGCTGAGAGACTCCTGTGTGGCGGCGGCCTTGGATGGTGACGCTGCCCTTCATTATTGGGGTTCCTCGTGTGTTCAGCTTCCTCCCCCTTTGTTCTCCGGTCCGGCCATCTTGTTCTTTGCCGCCCGGACTCGGAGATCGGGACTGGCGACATTGGGGCGCCGGCGAATCCCCTTCTTCTGGTGGCCCCCCTTCCTGTCCGGGGTGTTCTTCTGCCTGTCGGCGGGACTTCATCTGCTTGACTGCCGCCCCGGCGGAGGTTGTTGGCCGCGCGGCCTGTTCGGGCTCTCAAGATGGCGACCAACCCCATTTGTTTGGGCCGGGCCCGGACGAGCACTGGGGGCCCGCCGCAAGGCCCGGGTGTCGGATACTGTGAAGGTTTTCCTGCACTTAAGGGGATCTTCAACATCCTGCTATCCTGGCGGCTCTCGGTGACCGCGCCACTCCTGGCTCCGGAGACGGTTCCTCACTGCGGGCCTCCCGGGCCCCCACGACCGGATGAGGCATTGATATCGCGGGGTGTGGCTGGTACTCTCCTGGCGGACTCGGTCCCGGCTGCCGCCCCGGAGGTGCGTAACCTGATGGCGCCTTCTCCTCCTGTGCTGCCTCCTCTGCCCTTGGCCCGGGAGCTGGATTTTGTTTTGCCGGACTTTCATGATTCTCCTGGTCCCTCTCAATCACCACCGCCCGATGACGTCTCCTGTGCCGGCCCGGATGGGTCGGTTTTTATGGATATATCCTTGGAACTGTGCCTGCATCGTTTGCTACAATCTGTGATTTTCCTGGATCTTCCGTGCTATTCTTCCTGTGACTTTTTTGGACTGCCGTTGGACTCTCCTGCTGCCTGCCTTCTGTTCTTTCTGGCAGGGTCCTCGTTGGATCGGACCCTTATTGCTTTGGATAAAAAGGGTCAGGGCTGATGAAAACTAACTCTTATATGCGGTAGCTCATGAACGGCTTGGATGATCTTTGTGTCCTGATATGGTTCTGTGTATCTGGTTAGTGCTCCTGGACTTTGGCCTGATACTCTTTGGCTTCCCGAGGACTTGGACCTTTAACCCGGGCGGGTGGATGGGTGCGTTTACTCCTGTCTTTGGCCCTCCCCCGTGTGTATGTTTGTGTGTCTTTACTCCTTTCTTTCCTTCCCTTCCTTCCCCCCCCCCTCTTTTTTTGTCTTTTAATTCCAACTTTTCTTGCTTCACTATATTTCGGGTTCTACTTAGGGCGACAGGCATGCTGCGGGGGGGGTAGGCCGTAGCCTTCTGCAGGGGTGCAGGGTGGGCTTAAGGGTGGGTGGGGGGGGTCTGTTTGTGTCGGGGGGTCTTTTTCCCCCCTTATTTTCCCCTTTTTTTGTTCTATGGCTCTTGTGTATTCACTTTTTCGGGACTCTGTCACCTCGTATCTCCCCCGGGGGTTTTCTGTCCTTCTTCTGGTGTGTGGCTGATTGTGGTTCGCTGCCTATTCTGGTATCGTGTTTCTGTTACATCGCATGCCGGTTTTATTGTCCTGTTTTTCCCCCTGGGGGTGCATGATCTGGCGAGTGTTCCTTTTGTTGTCTTTTTCTCCCTCTTTCCCTTTCTCCTTTATGGAGGTTCCCTTTTTCCGTTGGGGTGCGTATTGCGTAGTCTTTGTGATGGGGCTTTTTGATCACGTCTTCTTTGTTCGGGTAGGGGCGGAGGTGAGTGAGCTCGATTGACTGTTGCCACTGTCGCTATTTGATGGTCTGATTCTGTTTCTGTCCTTTGCTAGATTTGATTATATGCTTTCATTTTCTTACGTTGTGTCTATAAAATGGCGGCTTGCCACGGTCCCTCCCTTGTACTCTCATATACGGCCCGTTATTTCTTTGGTCCCCTCCCCGTGCTAGAAAATTAACCTTTATTATCCTGCTCTTGCTGAACGCTCGATGGTTTTTATTGCTTCACCAGTGCTCCTGATGTTATATCCTGTGCAGAACTTCTATTTGTATGCTGGTTATTTGACCATTCTGTTCTGGCCAGCCCGTGTGGTTGTAGGCCAGTATTTGTGAGCTTTCGTTGTTCAATAAAGGTTTTAAAAAAAAAAAAAAAAAAAAAAAGACATGCTCCGTATGGGAGAATATACTTACCCAGATATCATTAAAATGTTAAAGGTCCTGTTGCCCGCAGGGGTGTATGAAAAGTTAAAGGAAAAAGAATGGGAGGTGGGAGAGAAAAAGATCGATTGGACAGCTCTAGAAGCTGAAGACAAGGCACGAGTACCAGGTACCGGTCTTGGAGAGAAATGTAAAGAATTACCAGAATTATTGATTCAAGTTTTACCCCGATTATTGACAACGAGAAAAGAAGACTGGGATGCAATCTCAGCCTGTAAACAGAAACAAGATGAAGATATTAGTGATTTTTATTCTAGATTTGAAAAATGTTTCAGTATCAACAGTGGTCTCAAGACAAGTAGTGAGTCATACCCTCACCTTTTCGTTACTAAATTAGTCGAGAATTCAAGTCCACAAATTAAAAATCGAGTTTTGAAAGTCGAAAGCACCTGGCAAGCAAATACTCCGTCCCAGATGCTCCAGATGCTTCAGTACCACCAGAATAGAATCAGAGAAGAGCAAGAACACGAGAGAAAACGTATGAAAGACACGAAAATGAAAGTGCTAGTTGCACAATCTATTCCTCAAGACAGTCAGAAGAGGGGTCCGAATCAAGCCAGTCATCCTGCAGCTCCCGTTAAAGGGAACTGCAATTATTGTAAACAGCCAGGTCATTTTATAAACGAGTGTGCAGTTCTGAAACACAACATAGCTACTGGTAAGACTAAAGAAAGACCACGTCCGCCTAGACAGGAACAAGTTTCACAGATTCCTCAGTCACAGAATGCACAACAGACAGTTACAGCACCGCAGCCTATTGCTGCAACACAGCACGTTACATCGCAGATGTACCAGTATGCACAGTCCGAGTATCCAGAGTATCAGCCATATTCATGAAACAGCCTAGAGAGGGAGGTAGGCTTGCCTCTCATCGAGATACCTGTAGATCAAGAAGGTCCCTATGTTCACAGTCAAGTATTAGGGAAAGACAGAAAGTTTTTGATCGATACAGGGGCAAGTAGGACCACAATTAGTCATGCCGAAGTTCCAGGGGCTCCGCTCTCAGGCTCAAGAAATGTTTCCCTTGGATTTTCAGGAAAACCCATTATAAATGAGATCTCAAAGCCAGTTACTCTAGAAGTAGGTCCATTGTCCCGCACTACTGATCTGTTACTTACTAAGTCATGTCCAGAAAATCTGTTAGGCATTAAGACACTGAAAGAATTAGGTGCAGTTATTTGCTGTTCCCCAGAGGGAATACGTCTGTTCCTACGTGACTTTAAGGGTCACTATGTATTACGAGATTTTGATCCGAGATTGTCTAATGTTCCGCAGCATCTATGGGCGCAAGGTCCAACTGATGTAGGTTACATGCAAATCACACCCTATCGTGTGACTCTCAAGCCAGGTGTAGTGTTACCACGAATCAGACAGTACAGATTGCCACCTGAGGCTGTAGCAGCCTTATCCAAAATTATTGACGAGCTCATTGTTCAAGGAGTAGTTGTAGAAACTGACTCCAACATATGTAATTCTCCGATCATTCCAGTCATGAAACGTACTGATCCAAATGCACCCCCAGTATATCGATTAGTGATTGATTTACGAGAGCTTAATAAATGTATTATTCCGCAGTACCCAGTTGTCCCAGACATTTCTTCCCTATTGACAGCCATTGATTCCGAAGCCATGTTCTTCACTGTCATAGACCTCAAGAATGCATTTTTTAGTGTTCCTATTCATCCAGACAGCCAGTTTCTTTTCGGATTTTGTTTAAATGGAAGGAGCTATATGTTTACACGCGCTCCTCAAGGTTTCACAGAAAGCCCTAGTATTTACAGTCAAGCACTTAAGAGACAACTAGACAACATTCACATGCCAACTGACACTGCCCTGCTCCAGTATGTCGATGATCTACTGATCACAGCCCGTTCTGAATGTGCATGCGAGCGAGCATCACTTACAGTCTTGTATTTTCTAGCCGAGATGGGGCACAAGGTGTCCCCTTCGAAGCTTCAATTCTGTGTCCAGCAAGTGGTATACTTAGGACACTTGCTGTCCAAGAGGGGTAGGCAGTTGACACCCGACCGTATCCAGTTAATAGCGAGTCTTCCCCAGCCCAGAACCCAGAAGGAGGTACGTGCCTTTATCGGCCTTACTTCTTATTGTAGACAATGGATTCCCCAGTATGCATTTCTAGCCAAGCCACTGATACAGTTAACGACACAGGAGGCAGCCGTATCGACTGTCCTCCCTTGGACATCTGAACACACACTCAGTTTCAACGAGTTAAAGAAAGCCCTATGCCAAGCTCCAGTTCTAGCTACACCGAACTACAGTAAGCCTTTTACACTTTTCGTTACTGAACGTGAAGGTACAGCATTATCTGTTCTCACACAAGATCAAGCAGGACAATACAAGCCCTGTGCTTATTTTTCAAGCACATTAGATCCAGTCGCCCAGGCGTTGCCTGTGTGCCTCAAGTCAGTTGCAGCCACAGCACTAGCTATCAGACAAAGTGATTCCATAGTTTTAGGACACTCTCTGACAGTACAAGTCCCACATTCAGTAGAAGTTCTTTTAAACCGAACACAAACTCAGCACTTGACAATTGCACGTTTAACAGGTTATGAATTGACTCTGTTCCAGCCACACATAGAAATTAGACGCTGCAACGTCCTGAATCCTGCTACACTGTTACCATCAGTCAGTTTGAACCCTGACCCACATGACTGTGTGGAAGTAGTTAACATTACGACAAAGCCAAGACAAGACCTGACAGACATTCCGTTACCAGATCCTGACCTGACACTTTATGTGGATGGTTCATGTATGAGAACTAGTACAGGAGAACTAGTCGCCGCGTATGCAGTGACTACTGACACCGAAGTTATTGAAACACACCGTATTGATACCCTGTCCGCTCAAGCAGCAGAGCTAGTCGCTCTGACACAAGCCTGTATACACGCCAAGAACCTGAAAGTTAATGTTTATACAGATTCACGTTACGCATTCGGAGTTGTACACGACTTCAGAGTGCTCTGGCAGGAGAGAGGTTTCATGACTTCTCATGGAACCAAGATTCAGCATGGTCTCCTTATTCAAGCTCTGTTAGATGCCATACATTTACCGACATCCATTGCTATCATGAAATGCAAAGCACATACGAAAGTTACTGACATTATTTCCCAAGGTAACGATCTAGCAGACCGCACAGCCAAGCTTACAGCACAGACTCCAGACATTCCAGTTAACATGACACACACTCCAGGTCCGACTACATGTATGACAGTTAAGGACCCTACACGAGATGTCATAGATATCCAGTTACATGCTACTCCCGATGAAATCAAGAAATGGTCTGAACAAGGAGGGGTCCAGACAGATCAAGGATGGTTAACGAAGGGTAGAGCCACATGGTTTCTCCCCGACTCTATGGTTCAAGTCATTATTAATACCGCACATAGTCCAGCACATTTAGGAGAAAAAGCTATGTTAGACAGTATCCAGAACATTTGGTTCAACAAGCATTTACGAGCTGCAGCCAAGCAGAAAGTCCGTACCTGTATGATATGTTGTCAGTTTAATCCAGGTAAAAGTGTCCCGGTGGAACAAGGTGGATTCCAGCCCCCTGACCACCCTTTTGAGGTCCTCCAGATGGATTATATTCAAATGGAGCGATGTCGAGGTTTCAAGTATGTCCTTGTAGTAGTATGCGCTTTGTCCAGGTGGACAGAAGCATATCCAGTCCCAGATTACACAGCCGCGACCACTGCCAAGCAGTTGGTTCGTGAATTCTTCCCTAGATATGGACTCCCTAGAGTCGTATATTCTGATAACGGTCAGCCATTCTCCTCAGAGTTAATGAAGCATGTTTCCCTGTTGTTAGGGTACCAGTGGAAGTTCCATTGTGTACGCCATCCTGAAGCAGCCGGTCTAGTCGAGAGACATAATCAGACCCTGAAAATCCGTATTGCAAAAGTCTGTAAAGAAAAAGGTGTGGACTGGCTAGTAGCTCTGCCAGTTGCTCTATTTTATATGCGCATGGTCGCACATTCCAGATCAGGTCTGTCCCCGTATGAGGTCGTATTCGGCCGCCCCCCTAACATGTGGGGTACTCCTAGACCCCGAAGTATTACCGATGTTTCATGTAATATGTTGACAGATTACCTAGCTTCCTTGATGTCTGCCCTCAACTCATGTCGTTCACAGGTTGCTGCCGCCTTTCCAGACAATACTGAGGTGGCACCGCATGAAATCGTTCCAGGTTCCCTTGTGATGGTCCGGAATTTTGACAGATCAAGTCCGCTGGAACCTCGTTGGAAGGAGCCACGTCAGGTCCTCTTGACCACCCGTACTGCCGTCAAGCTGGAAGGCAGGAAGGGGTGGGTCCACCTTTCTCATGTAAAACTTTTCAATGGATTGAAACCCGTTTCTAAAAACATTTCCAAGGAGTCCCAGGATTTTAAAGACTGCCGAAATATTGTTCCTAAGGACTGTCCCGCAAAAGACATTGTTACAACCCCTTCCCTGTTAGAGAAAACTCCGCAACAGGAGTATAAGCAAAAACTACGGTCTAGTAAGTCAGTCAGTTTGATTGTATAAGTCCTCCCCTAGGTGAAACGGTTAGATTGTTTCTGACATGTATAAAATAGACCCCCATAGTGAGAGAGTCAGTCTAAACTCAATCAAATGTATCGTTTTTCTAAGTTTCATATTATTCATCAGCCTAATGATTTCCTGCACCAGTTATGCATTTTTCCTGTATTTTCCAGTTTCTCATGTAAATAAGTCTGCTAATGCTACAGTAGAGCACACGTTTAGTGATCTGCCTCCTCACGAATATTCCTACCGCCTCGCTATGCGTAACAATTCATTTATCCGTATGTTACATTACTCACACCAGACCAGCAATGCCACTAATTGTTGGGTGTGTGGTCGACTCCCCCCTTTCCAGACATCAAAGGGAGTTCTGCCACTCTTTCCTTATCCATTCTCACATAATGGTTCGTGTGGAGCATGGTCCACGTTAACGTCATCCGCAACAGATATGTCTTTTCCTAACAGTACATGTTTTCCAGACAAGCAAGGTTTCCCCCACAGAACAGGTTTAGATCTAGAAAATGAAGTGTATAATTTAGGTAATTATTCGTCGAATTTCATGGTCCTGAATGTCCAGTCTGATACTACTCCAGACTCACCTGCTATTTCAGTACTACCAGTCAAAGGTGAATTATGTGTCCGTAGTTATGGTTCTGTACACGTAGGACATAGTGAATGTACTACTGTTATCAAGTATAGTGACAGTGGGAAATCTATTTTTAAAGCCTCACGTCATTCTTATTTTGTTTGTGGTCAAACCGCATATGTTCGTCTGCCCCTCGATTGGGAGGGAACCTGTTATATTGCCCTCCTACTGCCACCTGTTTTTCTAGCCCCACCTGACTACCATAGGAATTCCTTCCTAGTACACACTAGACACAAGAGAAATCTCCCGATTGTCGATTATACTGAAACCGCCGCAGAACAATTCATTGATATAGATAAAGGTGTTTTCCCTTATTTAGGTACAGTTGTAAATAGTAAGCTAATCCGTAGGTTAACAAGAACCCTTGAAGCTGTAGTAGATGAGACTGCCTCCGCTCTAGGTAACTTAACTGAAGAGCAATCCTTTATGAGAATTGTCGTTTTACAGAATCGTCTCGTCCTTGACGTCATACTGGCCGATAGGGGCGGGGCCTGTAGACTCATCGGATCTAGTTGTTGCGTTTTCATTCCAAATAACGCGCCGTCTGTTTATTCAGCTATAACCAGACTCCATAAAATTGCCCATCTGTTACATCAAGATCCAGGCACCTGGACATGGTCCGGTTGGTTCTGGAATATAATTTCCGCATGGGGATGGAAAGTCCTGTCCTTCCTAAGTATTGCAGTAGCGATCATATTTAGCTGCTGCCTCTGTATACAATGTGGCCCTGCGATTTGCAGCATGTGCGCTACCTCTTGTATTCCTAGTCCCAAGCCCCGTTCTAAATCCCGTTCCAAGACAATTCGAGACGAGCAAATGGTACTGTATGAAATGATAGACGGTATCATGAATATTGATGTTTCCTGATGGAAACGTAGTGACAAGGAGGGAATGTGGAAAAGTAAATTTTGCCATGTTCTGTGTCCCTGCGTCTCATCCATCATATGTTATGTGTGCATGACCAATATGCATATGTTATTCCCCATGTCCGATTAATGACGCAATTACAGTTGTGTCCACCTCTAGTATGCCAGTTTTCCAGTCCTCGTGAATACTACGAATATCAGGCCTATGTAAAGTTACGTTGCCACGTTTCTCAGTGTGCACGTTATTCCATTATAAAGTCCCCGTTTCCAGGCCTCAAAAGGGCCCGGACATTAGATTCAGCTCCTGTCTCCTGAAAGCCTCGCTAAGGAGCGATACAGCCCCCACCTGTATCCTCGACCCTTCACTTACTTCCTGCCTCGCAGTGCCCGGTGCAGCTTGGCTCTGCCTCTGAGTCTGCCAAAAGTATGTTATAGTTCCAGTTATCAGTTCAGTCCTCCTTCTCTGCATTCCTAAGCTACTGAACTGCATCAATAGTTCCCGTCATTATCTAGCCTATGCGGCTCCACGTTAGAGAAATACTGCATTTAATGGTCATTTAATATTCTTCATCACGCACTACATGTAGAATAATGCATGGTCCAGTCTTAGAGTCAAGTTAGCTTTTCCCCTCATGACTTCTAGTTTATATCAACATGTTCCCTAAACATCAGATACTAGATAGGGTTTAGGTACATGTCGCTCCGACCCTCCAGACTTTAGTCTCTGCTCCCAGCACAGAGTTCATAGCCCCCAGCTTCTCCTAGTAATACGTCATTGCCAGTTTACGCGCACCATTAGGTTAGAGGTCCCGGCTCCTTAGGTAGCCCCCTCCTATGTTTCCGCCCCATTCATGACATATTCTGTTACGTTTGCACCACATGTCTATGTATACGCCCAGTTACACCTACTTTTACTGTTATCTTTCGCGACTGCTACGCGTCACGCCTTCTGCTCCACCCACTGCTACGCCTACTGCAATATAATGCTATGTGTTTGCGCTATGTATATAAGTTCATGTATTGTTATTAAAAGTTAGCGCGCTCATCCCAGACCTGGCCCCAGCAGCTGCTGGGTCATCCTATGCAGGTTGTCCTGATCCTGTCCTTATGCTGTAATAAACCTGCAGAAACTCCTACTACCTCGAATCTTGACTCTTATTTATTGAGCTATCTGTTATGCTATATGCCTAGTCAAAAATAGGGTATTATTTATTTATTTACCACAAACCCATGCTGAACTGGTCCAAACAAAAGCAGACTTCTACCAGATGGCACATTTCCCCAATATAATTGGCTGCATTGATGGCACGCACATTCCCATTTTTCCCCCTGCTGCCACCGAATATATATACAGGAATAGGAAGTCCACCCACACCATCAATGTGCAGGTGATCTGCAATGCAAAGTTTACCATCACTGACCTTGTGGCAAAATTCCCTGGGAGTACCCACGACTCCTATATATTTCAAAACAGTGGCATCTATGCACGGCTGACTGCAGGGGAATTTGGTGAAGGCTACCTCCTAGGTAAGACACAGTGTGCGACACCTATTACACCTATTGCAATAAGCAGTACATGTATGCATGTGAGTAAATTATTCCCTTTTCATTTTAGGAGACAGTGCATATGCCCTCCGCTCCTTCATACTCACCCCCTACCTCAACCCCTCAACACCCAGCCAAAGGAGATACAACTGGGCACACAAGAGCACACGCAATGTTGTTGAGAGAACATTTGGTATCTGGAAAAGCAGGTTTAGATGCTTGCACAAGAGCGGAGGTGCAAGGCAGTATATCCCCATCACCTGCTGTAAGATAATTGCTGCCTGTACTATGTTGCACAATCTTGCTGTTAAGAGGGGGACTGAGGTGGAGTTATCAGACTATGAGGATCATGACGACAACATTGCTGTGCCTGAAAGACAACCTGCTGGAGTGTCAACACCAAGTGATGGCAGATACAGACGTGAGGAAATAACACGCAACTATTTCTGAATAAGTGATGACACTGACAGCTATATTGAAAGCACAAGCTTCTGTTTAATTAGATTTTTTCAAGATATGTTAAAGAACAAAAGTGCAACAGTAAGCATTTGACAGCAATGCTCACAGTGAGCAAACACACTCAGACAGGTGTTGAATCCTCCCACCGTAGTTGTATATTGTTACTAGGCAGGTTGAAATGGCACAAATGTGCAAATAAAACTTTATTAACTATGATTCAAATGTCCAATGGTAGTAGGCCATAGTTACAACTGTTCATTTTCGGCCACGCTTTGCACTGGCAGGTGTCTGTGGCTCAGCCTGTTCACTGGGCGTTTGGCCTGTAGCCTCACCCTGTCGCCTGCTGTTCCTCCTTGGCTCTATGCCATGGTGGCTAGCTGTGCTGCTCCTACTGGTGCTAGCTTCAGTGTCAATAGCAGAACTTTGTGCACTTTGTGCATTGAGTAGGGCCTCCAGCGCACCGGTCATTCCGGCTATGCCCCTTGTCAACTGGTTGCTGTTATGAGTCAGGACTTCCTGACTATTGATGCTACGCCTGCATAGCAGGGATGTGGCTGTTGCCAGGCGGTGCATAGATTTCTCTGTTCTCTGTGCGCGCTGCTTCTCCCTGCGCCTTGATGTGATTTCAGAGTCCAGTTTTGAGCACAGTTGTTCCATGGATTGTGACATGTCATGGATGCCTGTTGCCATGCTTTTGTTAACCTCCACCAGCTCCCTGATGCCCTTGCCAATTTCCTGCATGTTGATGTTCAGGTTACGCATTTGTCTTTGACAGGACATGATGCCCTTGCCCTGCATCCTCTGAATCCTGACCATGGTTCCCTCCAGGCCCTGGAAGACGCTGGACCCCTCCCCACGTGCATCTACACTCCTCCCTTGTACTGTACTAGTGGTACTTAGTACAGGCTCTGTGCTGGGCTGCAGTGTGGCAGTGATGTCAGCTTGAGACAAGTTCTGTGAGTCTTCACCCACCATTTCATCAGCAGCTGTCTCCATTTCCAGCAGTGGGGAAACGACATGCCTCCTGCTAGGGTGTGCAGCAGGTGTATCTACTACAAGGGATGCAGGCATTTCTGGTGATGAGACCAATAGTGGTGACTGTGAAGGAATTGGGGAGCCCTACATTTGTTCACTGATGTCAGTTTCTTGGGAGGGTGGCTGCCCACTCGGAACACCTGTGTCCTGGGATGCACTGGGCCCTGGCTCCTGACTGTCATCCCTCTCGGGTGCCGTGCCTTCTGTCTCCTCAGACTGCCTTCTGGATGTGTGACCTGTGGACATATGAGCACATATCAGCTAGGTGCAAATGTGTCACAGCCAATACAATTAAACATATAACATTGCACTTTGTACATGCTGCCTGCCTTTCATTTTGTCTGCATTCATTTAAATAACTTGTTGGTTACAGTGCTGTGTGACATGGTCTTTCAATAACTGACTACGTGTACCATGATGCATTGCTACAGTTTTGCACAGACACCCTGGAACTGGGGTAACTTAGCTGCAAGGGGTGAGGGATGGATGGGGGTGTGAGGGGGATTGCTGTGCATGCACCTTACCTTTTTTTTTTTGCAGATTTCGCCGAGCTGTCCACTTCTCCCAGTCCATGGACGCTTTCAGCCTCCAGGGTTGCGGCTACCAGCTCCTCCAGGTCGGTGAGGGGGGGTGCAGTGTTCTTTCCTCCACCTGTTTTCAGGGCCTGTTTGTGGTGGTCAGCCAATTTTTTCTTTGTGAGGCTCCTTAGGTCATAGAACCTCTTTTTTAAATCTTCAGTGACTCTGGTGGTCACTCCCACTGCATTTACTTTCTCTAAGATTTCCAGCCAAATTTTCCTTTTTGCTGATTCTGGCACAGTAAGGGACTGCTTTCCAAAACGTCTGTGGTGTACCTTTACCACCTCCTCACCAAGGACCTGCAGCTCCATGCTACTGAATTTAAGCTTTCTTTTCCTTTCAGCCTGCTCTGTGTCCTTGCTGCTTTCCATGTTAAAGTTTTCAAAAAATCACAAGCTCTGTCTGCTGCTCCCAGTCTCTCTGCTCCAACTGCCTTTCCAGAACCTACTAATTAGTTGCAGCTGCCTGTGTAGCCACTTCCTAGTAGGAAGGGGGAGGGTGGTTGCACCTGATTGGCTGTTGTGTTAAGTTTCACTTTTGTTTGCTGTCCGATTCAGAAAATACCGATCGGTATTTACCGATCGGTATGTCCAATGCATTCCTATGGGCCTTTTGGCCCATAGGAATGCATTGGACATACCGATCGGTAAATACCGATTCGGTAAATACCGATTCGGTAAATACCGATTCGGTATTTTCCGAAAGTCCAATACCGAATTTTGCCGATTCGGTAAAAAATACCGATTTTTCCTCTACATCTCAATTACCGATTTTTAAATACCGAATCGGTAAAATTCGGTATTTAAGAATCGGTAAAATCAAATTACCTACATCTAGCCCCTAATGATTTAACTTCCAAAAAGATGCCAAAGAAAGTTCAGTGGACAGTTAGCTGTCAAAAGGCATTTGATGACCTGAAGCAGGCCATGTGTACTGCACCTATTCTGAAAAGTCCAGATTACTCCAAAGAGTTCATAGTCTAAACAGATGCTTCTGAGTTGGGTGTGGGAGCTGTACTTTCACAACTGAATATAGATGGTCAAGACCAGCCCATTGCTTTCATAAGCAGAAGGCTGACCCCTAGAGAGAAACGTTGGTCAGCTATAGAGAGGCCTTTGCTGTGGTTTGGGCCCTGAAGAAGCTGAGGCCATACTTGTTTGGCATTCACTTCAAGATTCAGACAGACCACAAGCCCCTCTTATGGTTAAATCAGATGAAGGGTGAACATCCCAAACTTCTTAGGTGGTCCATTTCCCTACAGGGGATGGATTTTACAGTGGAACATAGACCTGGGACTGACCATGCCAATGCAGATGGACTTTCCCAATATTTCCACTTAGAACATGAAGACTCAACTGGTCAAGGTTAGTTTAATGTCCCTAAATTTGGGGGGAGGGGGGTTGTGTAGGAGAGTAGGGTCTGCTTCCTATGGTCACCCCCACTTTTTGCTTTTGCTTTACTGGTTTTCGACTTAGATGTGGCCGTGGGCCTGCTAATCAGACCCACAGCCCAGATGCACTATCTCTAAATTCACACCATGTACTCTAGGTACATCCACAATTGGGAACTGGTTCACCTTATCAGACCCTGTAGAAGTGTACCCTAGGTACTCAGGGCATAGGTGTAACCAAGGCCTACCAGGGGCTGCAGCATGTATTATGCCACCCCTGACTGGCCACTCAAACTGACACAATTGGCTGATCACTCAGCTGGGGCAAGGTCGTGTAATCACCCCTTGCTTGGGTATAGTATTCCTATATCTGCCCTTAAATATAGACACACACTAACCTATAAGTCACTCCTATGGCAGGCCTTAACAATCCTGGAGGCAGAGTGCTTGGTTATGTGTGAGATGGTGCTCTAGCATGAGCTGAGCCTGTCTGCAGCTTGCGGAACCATGTCCTTATAGCTGTTCTATGATATTGCCATACCATATACTCTTAAGTGCATTATAATCCTCGCGGTTGTATGCTAACTTTGGTTTGGCTTTATCTAAACATGTCGTGTAAGGTGTCCTACGCTTTGGAATACTACCCCCTCGCCAATTCTGGCGACAGGGGTAGCATTCCACCCTTCTAGAGGGAGAAGACATGTTGTTGCTGACTATCCCGGTTAAAGTTAACCAGAGCCCCAGCGTCACAAAATGGACGCTGCTGCCACAGTCACAAGTCTGACCTCCTGCTGCTGGGAGTCCTTCCAGTCACGGAGGTTTGGACAATAGGTTTCCTGCCTGGAGAGGTGCGAGCACCACCCCAGACAGGACTTTGTGTATTGGGACAGGGAGGGCTGAATAGAATGAGACACTGCCTGGGGCACACTAGGTGCTCCATGCATAGTCCAGTTCAAACCGGTGCTGGGGCACTCCAGCCCCAGCTCTGGCACGAAACTGGACAAAGGAAAGGAGGTGTAACAACCCCCCTTCCTGGTCCCACCCATAGGAGGGACCAAGACAGTAATCCAGCCCCTTATAGTTGTATAAAGGTAGGAGCTGAACCCCAGGACTTTAGATTAATCCTGGAATCGACTTGAGACGAAACTCTGGACCCTTCGACATTCACCTGAGCTGAAGACTGAAGAATCTCCCTTGTGGCCAAGGAGTGACCACCCTGGGCAACGAGGCCCCATCCAGCAACTTGACAGCTTGCTTTGTCCCTGTTCCCGCCGGAACTCGAGCACAGAGCCTGAAAAGACCTCGACTCCAGGACCTCTCTGACCCCACTGCACGACTCGAGCACAGCTGAGCCCCGTGGAAGGCGTCGGAACCCGTGGAACCAGGCAACTTGGAAAGTCTTCCACTTGCTAACAGTGCAGCTCCTGAGGCATCCTCGAAGGTGTGCCCTGGGGACTGAGACACCCCGACACCGAACTCCACCTGCACCAAAGACCAGCCCTCCACACTCCACGAGATCTGCGTGGGGCCCTTCTGCTTGTGTTCTGCTCGACGCGTTGTCCCGGTTGCTGGCCAGTTGGCTAGTAGCCCTGTGACGACGATCCTTTTGAAAATCCATCACTGGTCTGGTTGCTCCAGACTGGCCCTTGCTTCCCTGAAGAGGAGAAGTACCTCAGACCCTCCTGGTCAGCACCAGAAGCCTTTTGTGTATCCTGCGTGGGTTGCCTTTGCTTAGGCTTGTTGGCTCCGATCTTGAAGTCGACCCCTCCATCTGCGAGAACCTTCGTGGGACAGCTCCTCTCCAGCACCTGGTCGTCCTCGACGCTTACTGGTCCGCGTGGCTGCAAAGACAAGCTTCACGACAGCACCTGATTGCTCCTCGACGACGTCTGGTTCCTTCCTGGTTCCACCCGGTCAGTGGCTAGTGACCTAGACTCTGTCCCCTCTGCTTTCAGGTCTTCTTCAACTCCAATCCACCCTCGGATCCACCCGGACATCTTCCTCCTGGTCGCCTGCAGCATCTTCTTCCAAGGCTCCATAGGAATCAACGAGAAAACCCGACACACTTTGACACCTATGCACCCGCAGCCCGTGGGTGAGGTAACACAAGCACTTCGGTGCTCCTGTAGGGATTGAATATCCTAGTATCTAGTTTTGTTAGTTGTAGCTTCCTATTTAGACCGGAAGTGTCCTAAATCTTCGTTACTTACCTTTTTAAGTTCCTATTGACTTTCTATTGACTCTCGCGTGAGTGTACTGACACTGCACGCGCCGCCTGTGGGCCTCCTACTCCTAACCTAAGTTTCAGATAGCGTAGCCCCAGCGATTCTCTAGGCTCTAGGCCTTTCCTTTTCCCGAGTCGTGGTTCTTATACCACTTACTTAGTATATGGTTTTACGCGCCCCTAGGGCCTAACTAAATTGTGCTATTTAAAGTGTTTCTAAGAGTAACTTGTTATGTGCTTTTGCCTCTGACCTCATAAAGAGTTCAGAGGAGTGTGTTAGTAAATAAATACATATATATTTTATATATATCCTGTGTGGTGTCCTTTCATTTGGTGTTCAAGGGGTTACATATGGTAAAACAGCTGGCTTTACACGCCCTCAAGAGTCTTTTAGCCTAAGACTGTTCTGTCCACCCTACCACTAGGATAGCTGGTCTATAAGGTTGACTTACAACCATCACCATCAGGGTTGTTTGGACTGGTGCAAGGTGCTCACTAGAATAGTGAACGTCATATACCAGGCCAACTTCTCACAGGGACCCATGTAAAAAAGTTGCCAAATACGTGGCGAGTAGGCTGCGGAAGACCCTGGACCAGGAGGTCCGCTCCCGCCTCAGGGCGGAGTGCCCTTGACCTTCCCTTGAAGGTAAGGTAGCTCACACTCCCAAAATAGACACTAGGATGGTGTCGTTCGTTACCAAGTATATCAAGGATCCTAAAAAGGGCATTGGCAGGTCCTGGCGGGCATGCAAGGACAAACTCCTGAACGTCAGGGGTCCATTGTTAAAAATGTTTGACATGGCTGAGGACGCCAAAGAATAGAGAGCCCTCATTCCCCCGGAGGTCTTGTCCAGTTGGGCTCAGCGTGCCATTATTTTTCTCGAAAACGCGAACTGCGCCGTCTCCACTGAGAGGCGCAGATCACTCTTTATCAAACTAGACCCAAAGCTGGGTGAGCTAGCCATTCCTGAAGCTTGTTAGGTGGCCCAAGGAGGGCGCTTTGGAGACCCTTTAGTGAAGGAGCTCAGCAAATTTGTCTCCACCTTTAACTCGCTGGACAAGGCCCTGTCCACGGGTAAGCGTATTTTTAACGCTCTGGTTTTCGGCGGGCCGGACGTGGTAGTGGGCGCTTGGCTGGCCAATCTCCGCAGACAGCCTCCGGCAGGGAACAGCAGTCACAGAGAGGACAGTGGCGGGACTCCTCTCGCTTCAGAGGTTTCTACCATACCAGAGGCTGCTCCCGGCGTAGAGGCCGGCCCAACGGAGCCCGGGTGGCGAACTTCCCCCACCCCATGGTAAGTTCTGGTCTTATCTCTTGTCGTGCTTTAGGGGGCAGACTGGCACTGTTTCTGGAGAATTGGCGTGCCCTGACAACAGACGCCTGGGTGTTACAGTCAGTACAAGGTTTCCACGTGGAGTTTACGGCTCTCCGGTCCAAGTTTCTCCCCCTGTCCCAATTGGGTTCTCTGGCAGGGAGGCTGCCTTGGTTCAGCAGGAGATCCAGGACCTCCTGGACAGAGGAGCGATCCGCCGTCCTTCCCCCCCCCCATCCCAGGGTATTCCTGAGCAATCTATTCCTGGTTTAGAAACAGTACGGGGGTCAGCGGACGGTCATAAATCTCAGGGAGTTCAATGAGTGGTTGGTGTACCGCCATTTCAAGATGGAGGGCATCCACCTACTCCGTGACCTTCTGCGCTCCAATGATTGGATGGTCTGCTTAGACCTCAAAGATGCTTGCCTGACGGTGCCTATTTTTCCACCTCACTCAACCTTCAAGTTCACCTCGGCCTGTCATCCGCACCGTGGTGTTTCACCAAGATCCTGCACCCGGTGGTGGAGAGGTTGCGAGGGATCAGGATGATTATATATCTGGACGACATGCTGTTCATGGCCCAATGTCCCCAAATTCTGTCCCAGCAGTTATGATTGGCAGTAGACCGCCTCCAGTCTTTGGCTTCATTATCAATTAGGCGAAGTCTTGCCTTCTTCCCACCCAATCTATAACGTTCCTTTACTTTGTAATACATTCTGTGGAAGCGACCTTGAGCCTCTTGTCCAGAAAAATGGCGAAGATCAGCCACAAGATCTGGTAAATCCTGCAAAGGCCCCAGACATCTCTGCGCAGCGTTGCCAGCGTGGTGGGGTTGCTCTCAGCCTTTATCCATGCCATTTTTCTGGGTCCTCTGCATTTCTGGGCCCTTCAGAGACTCAAAGTGTCTCACTTACACAGGGGTTTGACATACGCCCAACAGGTCCCTCTTTCCGA
Source organism: Lissotriton helveticus (assembly GCF_964261635.1). Lineage (NCBI taxonomy): Eukaryota > Metazoa > Chordata > Amphibia > Caudata > Salamandridae > Lissotriton > Lissotriton helveticus. The sequence continues at coordinate 1,133,534,686 of NC_136072.1, read as the reverse complement.
GGAGGCGAAAGAGGAGCTAAATTGTTGGCTCTCACATGGAGGCGTGGAACGGTCGCACCATCTTCAAAGCCCTTCCGGACCTGGTGATCAAGTTGGACGCCAGCAGTTACGTTTGGGGGGCATGATGTGGAGAGTTCCCCACTGGCAGAGGGTGGTCTGCCGAGGAGCAAGAATTGCCCATCTACTGCCTCGAGTTGATGGCAGGGTTGCTGGACAAAGGACAGGGCTCAATCCTGCATCCTCCTGAAAATGGACAACGTGGCGGCAGTCCGTTACATAAATTACCTGGGCGGGACTCGATCCAAGGCGCTGGCGGACCTAGCCAAGGAGTTCTGGGAGTATTGTCTGTCGCACCAGGCCTCGGTGACAGCAGAACATCTTCCGGCGGTGTCCAACCAGGTTGTGGACTGGCAGTCTGGCCATCTCTGAGACTCGAGCCTATGGAAACTCCCCCCCCCCCCCCAATGTTTCATGCCCTACAGGATCTGTGGGATCGTTCTTGATCGACCTTTTTGCATTGCGTCTGGACCATCAGCTTCCTTGGTACTTAAGTTGGAGACCGGACCCGGGGGTGACGGCCACGCATGTATTCCTTCAGGATTGGGGGTCAGAACGGGGCTAATCACCCGGTTTGGAGAACCAAAGCTTGGTTTCCAGTTCTGATGGAACTTTCTTGGGATTTACCAAACTGTCTATGCCCGCTCCTTCATATCCTGAGTGATCCTGTGGCAGTCCTCACCCTCTGATCATGAGCGACACCCTCTCGCCCACGGCTGATGGATTACCGGGATAGATGGACGGTCCCGGGAATTTCGAGAGAAGCTGCGGATCTCCTCTCTAGAGCCTGGTTGGATGGCACCATTAAACAATATAGGTCGGCCTCGTCTCGATGGATGGGTTGGTGCTTGAGACGGAGCCTGGATCGCTTGGGGTCAGACTTCGTCCATGTCCTGAATTTTCTTGCCCAACTGGCTTTTGAGGGCTTAGCCTACAGGAGGGTTAATACCTTCCGTTTCGCCATCTCAGCTGGTCATGCCGCAGTAGCTGGCCATCTAGTGGGGGAACACCCTTTGGTAATGAAACTTCTACGCGGCATCCTCCTTCTCTTCCTCCGGAACCAAGATACTCAGTCCTCTGGGATGTTAATAAGGTCCTGAACGTGTTCTCCACTTGGCCTAGTGACAAATACCTATCGCGTAAACAGTTGCTGGCCATGATGTTGTGCCTGGTGTCTTGCCGAAGAGTCTTGGATGTCAGCGCCCTGGATATTTTGGGGAGGTCCTTTACTCCGGAAGGAGTTACCATCCACGTATCACGGAGAACCGAGTGTCATTCAAGGGTCATTTCCTACCCAGCCTTTCCAGAAGTTCCCAAGCTCTGTGTGGTAAGATGTATCAAGGCAGAATGACAAATGAGTTACGTCCACACGGAGAGCGCCAACTGCTCATTGTTCTAAGGAAACCCTTTAGAGCAGTCTCTTCTCCAACCATTGCAAGACGGGTTCGTTGGGTGATGATCGAGGCCAGCATCGACACAAAGGTTTTCGATGCACACTCGGCCAAAGGCGCGATGGCCTAGAAAGCTTTTGCGCTAGGGGCCCATTTGGAGGACATCCTGAATGCAGCAAACTGGTCGTCAAATTCCACTTTTAAGAGGTTATACTTTAAACCGGTCTCCTCCATTGCGGCCCTAGTGGTGGATAAGCTTTAAACTAGCCTAATCCTCGCCTCCGTGTCCTGACATAGAATGAAAAATGTCCTAGCTTTCATAACAGAAAGTTTCAATTAGCCCACCGGTAGAACAATTTCTGAACCCACCTGGATTAGGAGACATATGTAATCATGTAAGTAAATCGTTTTCCTGCTTTAAGACCTTGGGCCTCATTTATGAGGCCGTGCGTCACTTTTACGCCACCGGTGCGTCACTTTTTGTGACGCACCAGCAGCGTAAAAAATGTGCCTTGTTGCACCATATTTACAAAGTGACGCATCTAGGTAGATGCGTCACTTTGTAAACCCCTGCGCTACATTATACTTATGCCAGGTATAATGTATGCAGGGGGGGCGTTCTGGCGCATAACAGGGTCATAGAAATGACGCAGTGAAATCTATAGGATTTCACTGAGCCACTTCTAGGACACAAATGCGTCAATTTCTTACGCCTGCCTCATAGCAGGCGTAAGACTTACGCAGACCCTTTCACATGGGGCTTGCCCCATGTGAAAGGACACATTGCTGGAGTTGCGTCACTTTTGTAACATACTCAAGCAATGCGTCACTTTTGCGCCATACAGATACGTCAGAAATACTGACGTATCTGTAACTCCTTGTGCCATGATGCGTCATACTGTAAATATGACGCATCATTGGTGTCGCAAGGAGGGCGCAGTGAAAAGTGACGCATCGCTGTTTTCACGCAGCGATGCGTCACTTTTCATAAATGAGGCCCTCTGTTTTTACGGTGTATGAGATGGTTTCCTGCACGCAGAAGGTTACGACTCCTTTCTTTATCCTTAGGTTCGGAGACGTCGAACCAGAGTAAAGACCTTCCACAGTCGGCTTTGTCACAGGAAGAAAGAGGGAGCACTACAGGACTTGTTGTCAGTTATGGAGCCAAGAGACGCCTGATTGGCTAGAGGCTCTATGTTCTGGAATGTGTTGCTTTTCTGAAGACTTGTGGGATATGAAGTCTTCGGTGTTGTTTCTGTTAATTTTTAAAATGGCTGCTGTTGTAATAAACAAGGAAAGAAAAGCCTAATCCTAGCCTCCATGTCCTTTATAGATTTGAAACTTTCCTTTACAAAAGCTAGACATTTTTCATTCATTGATACACCATTTTCTTCGTTATCATGCATGAGAGCACCTTCAAATGTATGAGTTCAGCATGTCTGCTGTACAAAAAACTCTTTTGTTTGATTTAATAGACTAAACTTTTTTCCATATATAATACAAATATAGCCAAATATAGCATACACATGACCCCTGACTTGCCTCTTAGTTAATTAACAGCAATGTCATCAGGGCGGGAGGTGCAATGTTTCTCAAATCATATTGAAAAACTATCACTTTTAATAAATACATAACTAAAGCATGAAGCGGTAGCACTGTCATTTGTATTCAACAGATTTTACATTGAAATGGTCACAAACTTTCCCACTGAAATGCAGCTTTACTGATAAAACTATATAGTGTACAAATAATAATGTTCAGAAATAGAGTTTCTGCAAATATGTGTTACTAGCAGCCCGTCCCGACGTTGTCTGGGTATAATTTGCTGCTGGCCAGTAGTATATTGTTTTGTAGGATTTCGTTTTGATAGCATTTCTTATCTGTGACAGGCCTGTGAAACACTCCGATTCACAGTGCATTGCTGATGCACTTAAGAGAGCGGATTCAGTAGTGTGTGAACTCAATTTTCCCTACTTTATTTTTACTTGCAATATTATAGAACACGAACTCAACAACATGGCATGAGCACAATTTACATTACAGAAGAACACATTCATTTGTGGTAGGGACGGGGAGACAAAGCGATTTGCCTGGAATCACAGGATGTTGAGCTGATGCCGAGATTCGAACGTAGCTCCCCAGCTCTAAAGTTCGCAATTCTAGAACTTGTGGCGGGAGGTGTGTCTAAAAGTGTATGTCGGTGCTAGCCATCAATGAGAGAGACCTGTGCATTTTTCAAATGGGTGGTGAAAAAATATGAGTATGTTGCTGGAGATGTGGGCCGCCGTGCCACCAATGTACTTACCGGGGGAGGGTATGTTATGTTATGTTACAACCGCACTTTTTGAGCGCACGGCTACCCAAAAAGGGTGTCCCGGCGCTTTAGCAAAGAGGCCTGAAACAGAACCAAGAAAACCCAGAAGCGGATAGACTATGGGCGCACAGGTTATACAGAGAAAAGGACGGTCTTAAGCTCCTTCCTAAAGGCCAGAAGGTTGTTAGCCTTGCGTAATGAAAGAGGGAGCTCATTCCAGAAATGGGCTGCCATAAACTGAAAGGACCGGCCTCCCATCCGCACTCGTTTGATCACTGGCACCTCCACTTTAGCCAAATCAGCAGATCTCAATTTCCTCCGAGGAACGTAGAAGGCAATACGCTTCCTGAGGTAGACAGGGCCAATAAGGTGGAGGGCTTTAAACGCCAGCGTAAGAATTTTAAACCTGATTCTGCTAGGCATAGGTAGCCAATGCAACCTGCCCCGCAACAAAGAGGCGCTGACTCTCCTCTGTAGGCCAAAAATTGCTCTGGCCGCCGAATTTTGGACAGTTTGCAATCTGGCCACCAGATATTTAGGCAGTCCTGCAAAAAGTGCGTTAGCATAATCCAGACGCGATCCTACAAGCGCTTGAACGATGTTCTTGCGGTACTGTAGGGAGAGCAGTGGGAGAAATTTTCTTAGCATCCTAAGGATGCCGAAGCATTTCCCCGCTAATCCCGTAATGTGTGGACGAAAGGAGAGATCGTCGTCCAACACAACTCCCAGATTTTTTACTTGGGAGGAAGGATTCTCAGGTGGAAACATGCCCGGGGGCCACCACGACTTCCAACCAGGGTCAGGGGCGCAGCCAAAAAAGAGCAGCTCGGACTTATCCGAGTTGCATTTAAGGCTCTGGTGTTGAAACCACGCAAAGACTGCACTCAAGCAGTCTTTAATTCTACCGCCGTCGAAAACCTCTCCCTTCCTGCAGGTAAACAGGAGCTGGGTGTCATCAGCGTATGAAATGACCCGGGCTCCAAATGCCTCCGCGACCTTCGCCAAAGGGGCCATATAAATGTTAAAAATGGTGGGGCTCAGGATAGACCCTTGAGGCACCCCCACCTCTAGCGAAGGCATTTCCGCGGAGAACGGTGGAGCCCAGATCACCTGTCGACGGTCGGCTAAGAAGGATTGAAACCAGTCCAACACCGTCCCCCGCAGTCCTATCTGCCTGAGTCTTGAGAGGAGGCCTGCGTGTGGGACGGTGTCGAAAGCCGCCGACAGGTCCAGCAAGACCAACATAGCCTTTCCCCCATGATCAAGCGTCTCCCTGATGGCGTCGGTCACCTCCACAAGAGCTGTCTCCGTGCTATAATTGGCACGGAAACCAGATTGGGAGTCATGCAGCAATTCGTTGTTCTCAATAAAGGTGGTAAGAGTATGCTGAACATGCTTCTCCGCCACCTTCGCCAGAGCAGGGAGGAGAGAGATTGGTCTATAGTTGGCCAGCTGCAAAGGGTCAAGCAGAGGTTTTTTGATCAGCGGGAGAATGAGAGCATGCTTCCACTCTCTAGGGACCACTCCGGAGCTCAGAGACATGTTAAGCAGGGGGTTCAGCAGGCTGTTTACAGCTGACGCCACATTGCTCAGGCATTTAGCCGGGCAAGCATCCAAGGGGGAACCTGATTTCAAACGGGAAAGCAACTCAAGCGAGGTTTCACAGGACAGCGGGGGAAAAGCCGATAAAGTGGGCCCGGACTCTGCTTCAGCAGATGACAAGAGCTTTTGATCGCTCCCCAAGGCCTCGGCAACCTTCAAAGGCCCCACCCTGACAAATGAATCCTGAATCTTCAAGATCTTAGCAACAAAGAAGTCAGCAAGCTGCCTGATCCACTCCTCCGTATGGGAGTGTACACGGGCGCCAGCAACAGGATCCACAAATTCCTTCACAATTCGGAATAGTTCCCGGCTCGTATTGTCAGCTTGGTCTATTCTACGCTCGAGATGGATCTTTTTGGCTTCGGCAATCTGTTGATGATATAGTTTTATAGCACCCCTGTACTTGATTTTCTCCTCAGGGTCGTTCTTGCGCCGCCAGAGTCTTTCCGCCTTTTTACAGTCTTGGCGCATTGTCCGTAAAGTGGAGGTAAACCAAGGAGCAGAGTCCTGGCAGGGAGCTATCCTGGCTGGCTTCCGAGGGGCAAGCTCCTCAAATCTTGCCTGAAGCCAGTCTTGAACTAACGACAGGTCGACTTCCAGGTTCCCTGTCAGAGTACAAGGATGTAAACAGAGTGCATCAGCGAGCATATCAGCTGTCACCAGGTGAAAGGCTCTTGATTGACAAGACCCATCCTTATGAGTTCTATGACTAGTCTGGCACTCAGATAGTAAAACAAAATTTATTAAAAAGTGATCAGTCCATAAGACCGGTAGAGGGAGGGACACCTTAATCGGCACTGTAGAAAAAATGAGGTCAAGCGTATGACCTTTTACATGGGTGGGACTATCAATAAAAGGGACAAGCCCAAGCATCTCGGTAATATCCCGTAATTTGGCCGCTTCGGCATCGGTTGCTGAGTCCATATGCAGATTTAAATCGCCCAGCAGCACACAATGCGCCGAGCGCCTACAGGGTACTGACAGCGCTGCCTGCAGATCCTCAAAGAACGAGCCAATAGGCCCTGGAGGTCTGTAAACAAGAATCCCGGTGCAGGTATGTGAGGCAGACAGATGGAGAATAAAACCAAGGGCTTCACATCCAGTGATGTTATCCACAGGGAAAGAGGAGCATTCCAAGGACTTATCGACAACCAGGGCCACTCCACCACCTCGACCTCCCGTTCTGTCCTTCCTTAAAATGGTATAGTTGGGGGGAAGGGCACTAGCAATGTCCGGTTCAGAGCCTGCCCCCAACCAAGTCTCGGTCAAAAAAAGACAGGAAATTTTGGAAAGTACAAGGAGGTCCCAGATCTCCACCGAATGACGCGCCAGGGATCTAGTATTCAGCAGGGCGCAGTGACATTCTAAGGGGGGAGAGGATGTGATACGGGTAGGTAGAGATAAATGACGCCAAGCACACACAGAACATCCTTTGCCCAGTTGACGACCGCCAGGGAAAAGAGATTTACAAACCCTCCCAAAAGGGCGTAGCGCCAATAAAGCGGCAGCACTGTAGGTAATCATCCTAGATTACCTACCCGGGACGCCAGAGTCCTGCCTCGCACGCCTCCGAGACGCGGACAAGCGCAGACGGGCAGGACTCTGGCACGACTCAGGCGCAGGGAAGGCGCACCGCTGCGCGTCACCGCTGCGCTAGTCAGGCGAGCTTTAAATAGCGTCGTCTCGGCGTCCCAGGTGACCTGGACGCTCAAAGATGGCGCTCGCACTACTTCCCTCTCAAAGATGGCGCTCAACCCAAACCCTCCCGGTAACCCGGATCCGCCCAACAGCGGTGGTGTTCACCAGAATTACTGTGCAGGTAAGGGCCAGAATGGACTAGTAGCAGGGAGGCAGGCTAAAACTAAAACTAGCAAAATCCAAAAAAACGAAGGTTTTTAAAATACTGGAGCAAACAAGCGCGCGACCAGCGCGGTCCAAAGCAAGGCGCCAAGAGAGATCTTGGCCTCAGGAACCCTAAGCAGGCTCACCTTGCAGCTGGCTCACCCTAAATAGCGTCGTCTCGGCGTCCCAGGTGACCTGGACGCTCAAAGATGGCGCTCGCACTACTTCCCTCTCAAAGATGGCGCTCAACCCAAACCCTCCCGGTAACCCGGATCCGCCCAACAGCGGTGGTGTTCACCAGAATTACTGTGCAGGTAAGGGCCAGAATGGACTAGTAGCAGGGAGGCAGGCTAAAAATAAAACTAGCAAAATCCAAAAAAACGAAGGTTTTTAAAATACTGGAGCAAACAAGCGCGCGACCAGCGCGGTCCAAAGCAAGGCGCCAAGAGAGATCTAGGCCTCAGGAACCCTAAGCAGGCTCACCTTGCAGCTGACTCGCCCTAAATAGCGTCGTCTCGGCGTCCCAGGTGACCTGGACGCTCAAAGATGGCGCTCGCACTACTTCCCTCTCAAAGATGGCGCTCAACCCAAACCCTCCCGGTAACCCGGATCCGCCCAACAGCGGTGGTGTTCACCAGAATTACTGTGCAGGTAAGGGCCAGAATGGACTAGTAGCAGGGAGGCAGGCTAAAAATAAAACTAGCAAAATCCAAAAAAACGAAGGTTTTTAAAATACTGGAGCAAACAAGCGCGCGACCAGCGCGGTCCAAAGCAAGGCGCCAAGAGAGATCTTGGCCTCAGGAACCCTAAGCAGGCTCACCTTGCAGCTGGCTCGCCCTAAATAGCGTCGTCTCGGCGTCCCAGGTGACCTGGACGCTCAAAGATGGCGCTCGCACTACTTCCCTCTCAAAGATGGCGCTCAACCCAAACCCTCCCGGTAACCCGGATCCGCCCAACAGCGGTGGTGTTCACCAGAATTACTGTGCAGGTAAGGGCCAGAATGGACTAGTTGCAGGGAGGCAGGCTAAAAATAAAACTAGCAAAATCCAAAAAAACAAAGGTTTTTAAAATACTGGAGCAAACAAGCGCGCGACCATCGCGGTCCAAAGCAAGGCGCCAAGAGAGATCTTGGCCTCAGGAACCCTAAGCAGGGTAAACACCTAGTATTCCGCAACTTTCTTTCCGCATACCATCACTCCGCATACTTTCATTACGAAAGTACCATGACTCCGCAATGCCATTATAACGCATGGCATTACATTTTATATGCTTTTACCATGCATACATTTACAATGACATTCGTTGTAAATGCATGAATGGTAAAAGCATGGTTTTAAAAAAAAATCTATACTACTATTATAAAGAGAGAACACAAACCTTTGAACCAGGTAAACTACAAAAGTAATGTACCAATCACTACACCCAACACACCATTTGAAAGGGGAGATGTTGCAGAAGGACATAGGCTATACATGTCTACACCATATATATTAAAAAACGCGAAAAGTGTTAAAGTAGTCCCTTGGGGGCGTGGGCGTCTCAAACAACAAATGTGGGCGTTTACAGGGCCATGCCAACTGCAAAGAACAAACATCGGCAAAGCTAATTCACAACACACTTACATAAGCACAGAGACAGCTGAAATGCGCTTTCACGGAATTTAGAACGCACGATATGCACACATAGAGCGGAAATGCACTTACACGGAATTTAGTTGGCAAATCACAACACATACAGCGGAAATGCCCTTTCAATAATTTATATACACACATTGAGCGCGGTATGAAAAATATAGTAAAACAACAGAGGTGCGCGCTATAACAAATATACACACATAGATTCGTTGCAGTTACCCAGACAACTTTGACGCCTTCCTCACATTACATTAAAAAGCGGCCGTGCCTTCCATCGACGAGGACTCTCAAATGACGTCACACAAGGGGCAGGGTTAATCGCAGAGTACACCAATCAGAATGCACAAAGAAAAACACACACGACTTCTGGTAAAAAAAATGAAAACTCCTCAACCATTGGACAACGACGTCACAGGGGGGTAAACAGGAAGAAAAGAAGCCGACATTTCTTCACTGAGAAACGCGATCGAGTGAACATTGATGAGACTTTCATCCTATATTAGGAACAACATAAAACACTCAAAAAAATACACACTGCCAGGACTTGCTCACAGAATTGCAAAAACGAAACGGAAACTGTATAAACAGGTCACATAAAACACTGAAAATAATACATAAATAACACAACTGGGCAAAATCACACGAACACTGCCAGGACTTGCCCACAGAATTCAAAAAACGAAACGGAAACTGTATTGAAGGGATAGAAAAAGGAAAACAAGGAAAGAGCCTTCCAAAAAAAAGCTTATTCATTCAACAGGTCACACAACACTTTCCTCCCACCTTGCAAACAACAGAAAATGATCAAAAAAATACATAACAATTACAAAAATAACACAACTGCCCATAATCACTTCAACAGTGCCAGGGCTTGCCCACACAATTGAGAAAAGGAAACGGAAACTTTATTGAAGCCATAAAAAACGTAAAGCAAGGAAAGAGCCTTCCAAAAAAAACAATCATCATTAAACAGGTCACATTTTGTAATTTTGAAACTCTGCCACTACTTCCAGCCATCCTAAAAATAAAAAATAAATATTAAAGGCATACAAAGACTGAAAAAAATACACTTTCAGCAACATAGCAATTCAAATCTGTGTTAGCACTACAACACTGACAGTACTTACAAGCACAATAACAACAAAAAGACAAAAATTAATTAGAGGGGGAAAAAAAAGGAAATACCCTTACACAAAGGGACACTCAAAAAGTACACCTTAAATTAATTATGTGTGGCGCAATAAAAGGATAAGGACCAAATCAACACACATTAGTATGCAAAACAATTTAAGCAAACCAACAGCGAACATCAACGTAACTACATTCCTCTCTCTTTTGTACAAAATGACTACACATACATTTCAATATGGTTAAGAGGAAAACACATCTTTCACGGACTACATATAAAAAACGCGCACACAGGAATAAGCGCATAAGACTGCCACAGACAAATAATGAAGAAACATTACATAACATCGATGCACCGTCAACATCAGATCTTTCACAAACAAACAATTCAACACAATCAAAACGCCATGATAACAGTACTCCACAGCCAACAACCTCTAATACCACACACACTAACAACACTAACAAAACCAACAAAGACAACACTCACACATTCATTCCCAATCAACCACATCACACACACAACATACAAAAACAGCAAACTTTCATGACTCCAACTATGCAATCACATCAAGAACAACACAGTACAACACATACACACTCTCAGGTCTGCATTCAACTACACCCCACTTCATGACTACTGCAACAATCCACATGTAAAAATTGGAGATATGGACAATGTCTGTACTCGCTGCAAGGCAGAACCTAAAGGCCTTTGCTGCTCATCAGGAAAAGTAATTCTTAACAACATTGAAGATCCACCGCCACTCATTAGACAACTACTGGATGGCACTCACACACTTTCAAATCATTTCTTAACAAACACACGCCGTTATAATACTCTATTCCAAATGACATCCTTTGATGCAAATGAAGTTAGGGAAGGAAATTTCATGCCGACATTTAAAATACAGGGACAGTTATACCACTTGATTGGAAGTATGCTTCCAATGGAAGGGAAAGCACCACAGTTCAAAAAAATATATTTCCTATCCCAACAGCAACAAATACACGCACGCTCACACATGGTGCCAAATTTGAACACAGACCGTATTCAACTACTACAAGACACATTGCACCATCATAACACATACATTCGTTCACTAAAGTACAACTATGAAATGAATTCACAAGAGGAAGATTTGCGCATTATTATACACGCTGATAAACCCCCACCAAATACACATGCAGGAAGAGTTAATGCACCAACTACCGATGAAGTTGCTGTTCTTTTAGTGAACGAGGACAAGGGGCCACGCGACATTGTATTACATACCCGAGAGGGAGTACTACGCAAAGTATCTGAATTACATAGATCCTATGATCCTTTGCAATACCCCATCCTATTCCCTAAAGGTGAAGATGGTTATTGTCTCAATATACCACAAAGAAACTCTGCAACAAACAAAACAGTTACATGCATGCAGTACTATGCCTATACTCTTATGGTTAGAAATACAACTTTCAATACCTTGCATTGGTTCCGCAATCTCTTCAATCAATACATTGTAGATATGATGGCCAAAATGATCACAGAAAGACTAGACTTTATCAGACACAATCAAAAACAACTACGCGCAGACAACTACATCAATTTAAAAGATGCAGTCAATCAAGATCACAACTTACAAGCTCAAGACATTGGACAGCACGTTATTTTACCAGCTACATTCACTGGATCACCAAGGTACATGCACGAAAATACACAAAATGCTATGACATACGTCAGGCACTATGGCAGACCGGATTTATTCATTACTTTCACATGCAATCCAGACTGGCAAGAAATTAAAGATCAATTGTTCCCCAAACAAAAAACATGCGATAGACATGACATTGTTGCACGGGTATTCAATTTGAAAGTAAAAACACTAATGAAACTATTAACACAACAAGGTATCTTTGGATCTGCTAAAGCTTACATATTAACTATTGAATGGCAAATGTCCACATACTATTATGGCTTGAACGAAAAATTGATGCAGATGACGTTGATCTCATTATCTCCGCTGAGCTGCCTGATCCTATTAACGATCCAAAACTATTTCTTACTGTCAAGAAAAACATGATACATGGTCCATGTGGTGAACACAACATTCTTTCACCGTGTATGAAAAACGGGATTTGCACTAAAAAATACCCACGCCATCTCATTAATGAAACAGAAACTGAGGTTAACGGCTACCCATTTACCGTAGGAGGAAAACCGAACATGGTGGACATACTGTCACAATGACGGTTAGAGGACAGGAAGTCACTGTCAATAATCAGTGGGTCGTTCCATATTCACCAGTACTGTGTCGCATTTTCAATGCTCACATTAATATTGAATACTGCCAATCTGTTAAAGCTATCAAATATATTTGCAAATACATTAACAAAGGCTCTGATCAAGCAACTGCTGCAATTGAAAACAAACACAATGAGATAGACATATCTAAATGGACGGTACATTAGCAGTTCGGAAGCGGTCTGGCGCATTCTAGAGTTTCACATTTATGAACGCCATCCCACTGTCACACATCTAGCTATGCATCTTGAAAATGGTCAAAGAGTATATTTCAATGACAAAACATTATGCATGAAGCACAGAACCCAACCCACACAACGCTTACTGCCTTCTTTAAATTGTGTCGACTTTGCAAAAACATTGCTATACCAAGAAGTTCCACAATACTATACATGGTCCAAATCTAATTTCACACGTAGAAAACGTGGCCAGCAAGTATTAGGACACCCTGGTGTAAAAAAAGACTCAGCTCTTGGTAGAATGTACACTATTCACCCAAACCAATCGGAGTGTTTCCACTTACGCATTCTTTTACAACATGTTCGCGGACCAACAGGGTTTCACAGTCTTTTAACTGTTAACGAACAACTAATGCCTACCTATCAAGCAGCATGTAAACAACTTGGACTCATTGAAGACGACCAACATTGGAAACATACGTTAGGTGATGCTGCACTTTCCCATTCCCCATCAAAGCTACGTGAATTGTTTGTTACTATTCTGCTGTTTTGTAACCCATCTGATCCTCTCACTTTATGGGACCAATACAAACAAGATTTGTGTGAAGATATACTACACAATAGGCGTCAAGAAACAAATGATGAATCAATACCAATGAGTAATGACATATTTAACCAGGGTCTCATACTAATTGAAGATTCGGTGTATGTACTAAGTGAAAAAACTTTAAAAGATTTCAAATTGCCGCAAACAAATAGAACTATACATACACCGTACAACCATACTGATTTTGAAAACTCTACAGAGAACCTACTGCAATACGTTGCACAACATTTGCCAAACTTAGTGCCAGATCAAACAATAGCATACAACACCATTGTTCAAAGTGTGGAAACAAAAGATGGAAAAATATTCTTCTTAGACGCACCAGGAGGGACTGGGAAAACTTACTTAATCAACCTAATACTTGCAAAAATACGCTCTTTAGGACTATTGGATCTGGCAGTTGCATCTTTTGGAATAGCTGCCACTTTGCTAACTGGAGGTAAAACAGCACACTCCACGTTTAAACTGCCTTTAACTGTTTCCATTGAAAATGAATCCACTTGCTCAGTACGCAAAAACGGACCCTTAGGCACCCTGCTTCAAAAAGTGTCTCTTATTATGTGGGACGAATGTACTATGACACACCGCGCACATATAGACGCCGTACACAGAACTCTACAAGACATTAGAAATTGTCTTAAATTAATGGTTGGGGTCACTTTTGTCTTTGCAGGTGACTTCCGTCAGACTCTTCCTGTTGTCCCACGTGCTGATATACTAAAAGCATGCTTAAAAGCATCACACCTATGGGACTCCGTACAAACTCTTACTTTACACACTAACATGAGAACACATTTAGGAGGTGGAGATAATCTCTTTGCTGATCTTCTACTACAAGTTGGTAATGGAGATTTACCCAACATAAATGATAACATTAATATTAAAAATGTAGGGACGGGGGGAGGAGCCTAGCTCGCGACCGAGATGGCCGCGCTTTAGCTCGGCTCCGTTCGCCCGCCTGTGTTTTTCACATTTATCCTGCATTTATCCTGCCCCGGGAAGCCCTCCTTGCTGTGTGGTACTACTACGACGCACTGCAGGCACTTACCGCTTGTTCCGGTTGTCCTGGCTGCTGTGGGTCCGGTGCGGTGCCCCCGACCATTCCCGGGACTCGAGAGCGGACTGGCCTGGTTCTTCGTCCCGGCTCCTGGGCCGGATGCAGCCTGCGGGCTTGCCCTTCGGGGCGCACTTGAGGTGATCAGAGGGCCGCTGTTCGTGTGAACCGGAGGTTCCTGGCTGAGAGACTCCTGTGTGGCGGCGGCCTTGGATGGTGACGCTGCCCTTCATTATTGGGGTTCCTCGTGTGTTCAGCTTCCTCCCCCTTTGTTCTCCGGTCCGGCCATCTTGTTCTTTGCCGCCCGGACTCGGAGATCGGGACTGGCGACATTGGGGCGCCGGCGAATCCCCTTCTTCTGGTGGCCCCCCTTCCTGTCCGGGGTGTTCTTCTGCCTGTCGGCGGGACTTCATCTGCTTGACTGCCGCCCCGGCGGAGGTTGTTGGCCGCGCGGCCTGTTCGGGCTCTCAAGATGGCGACCAACCCCATTTGTTTGGGCCGGGCCCGGACGAGCACTGGGGGCCCGCCGCAAGGCCCGGGTGTCGGATACTGTGAAGGTTTTCCTGCACTTAAGGGGATCTTCAACATCCTGCTATCCTGGCGGCTCTCGGTGGCCGCGCCACTCCTGGCTCCGGAGACGGTTCCTCACTGCGGGCCTCCCGGGCCCCCACGACCGAATGAGGCATTGATATCGCGGGGTGTGGCTGGTACTCTCCTGGCGGACTCGGTCCCGGCTGCCGCCCCGGAGGTGCGTAACCTGATGGCGCCTTCTTCTCCTGTGCTGCCTCCTCTGCCCTTGGCCTGGGAGCTGGATTTTGTTTTGCCGGACTTTCATGATTCTCCTGGTCCCTCTCCATCACCACCGCCCGATGACGTCTCCTGTGCCGGCCCGGATGGGTCGGTTTTTATGGATATATCCTTGGAACTGTGCCTGCATCGTTTGCTACAATCTGTGATTTTCCTGGATCTTCCGTGCTATTCTTCCTGTGACTTTTTTGGACTGCCGTTGGACTCTCCTGCTGCCTGCCTTCTGTTCTTTCTGGCAGGGTCCTCGTTGGATCGGACCCTTATTGCTTTGGATAAAAAGGGTCAGGGCTGATGAAAACTAACTCTTATATGCGGTAGCTCATGAACGGCTTGGATGATCTTTGTGTCCTGATATGGTTCTGTGTATCTGGTTAGTGCTCCTGGACTTTGGCCTGATACTCTTTGGCTTCCCGAGGACTTGGACCTTTAACCCGGGCGGGTGGATGGGTGCGTTTACTCCTGTCTTTGGCCCTCCCCCGTGTGTATGTTTGTATGTCTTTACTCCCTTCTTTCCTTCCCTTCCTTCCCCCCCCCCTTTTTTTGTCTTTTAATTCCAACCTTTCTTGCTTCACTATATTTCGGGTTCTACTTAGGGCGACAGGCACGCTGCGGGGGGGGTAGGCCGTAGCCTTCTGCAGCAGGGGTGCAGGGTGGGCTTAAGGGTGGGTGGGGGGGGTCTGTTTGTGTCGGGGGGTCTTTTCCCCCCTTATTTTCCCCTTTTTTGTTCTATGGCTCTTGTGTATTCACTTTTTCGGGACTCTGTCACCTCGTATCTCCCCCGGGGGTTTTCTGTCCTTCTTCTGGTGTGTGGCTGATTGTGGTTCGCTGCCTATTCTGGTATCGTGTTTCTGTTACATCGCATGCCGGTTTTATTGTCCTGTTTTTCCCCCTGGGGGTGCATGATCTGGCGAGTGTTCCTTTTGTTGTCTTTTTCTCCCTCTTTCCCTTTCTCCTTTATGGAGGTTCCCTTTTTCCGTTGGGGTGCGTATTGCGTAGTCTTTGTGATGGGGCTTTTTGACCACGTCTTCTTTGTTCGGGTAGGGGCGGAGGTGAGTGAGCTCGATTGACTGTTGCCACTGTCGCTATTTGATGGTCTGATTCTGTTTCTGTCCTTGCTAGATTTGATTATATGCTTTCATTTTCTTACGTTGTGTCTATAAAATGGCGGCTTGCCACGGTCCCTCCCTTGTACTCTTATATACGGCCCGTTATTTCTTTGGTCCCCTCCCCGTGCTAGAAAATTAACCTTTATTATCCTGCTCTTGCTGAACGCTCGATGGTTTTTATTGCTTCACCAGTGCTCCTGATGTTATATCCTGTGCAGAACTTCTTTTTGTATGCTGGTTATTTGACCATTCTGTTCTGGCCAGCCCGTGTGGTTGTAGGCCAATATCTGTGAGCTTTCGTTGTTCAATAAAGGTTTTTAAAAAAAAAAAATAAAAAAAAAAAAAAAAATGTAGGGACGCCTGTCTCGAACTTACAGGAACTCATACAACATGTATACCCAGACGTTCACAATATTATTAACAAAGACTACCAATGGATTTGTGAAAGAGCTATAGTTGCACCCAGAAACACAAGTGTCAACCACATCAATGAACACATACTACTTCAAATCCCAGGGGAAACAAAAGTATATAAATCTATTGACACAGTATTAGATACTAAATACGCAGTACATTATCCTCAAGAATTCCTAAACTCACTTAACCCTTCGGGACTTCCACCTCATGTACTCCAAATAAAAATTGGCATCCCAATCATCTTATTGCGAAACCTACATCCGCCAAATCTATGCAATGGAACCCGACTACAAGTTAAAAGTCTTTTACCTTATGTCATTAAAGCAACTGTTCTATCTGGCCCTGCTGCAGGCCAGTTAGCTCACATTCCACGCATACCCATGATACCTACAGATCTACCATTTCAATTTAAACGTTTGCAATTCCCGATTAATATTGCCTTTGCTTCTACCATTAACAAATCGCAAGGTCAAACATATAAAGTTATAGGCATCGACTTACGAGAAGACTGCTTCACTCATGGCCAGTTATATGTTGCACTCTCTCGCACCGGGAATGCGCAAAATCAATTTATTCTACATCCTCATTCAAATAAAACAAAAAATTTTGTTTACCGCAAAATCTTACAATAATGACATACTTCATCTGTAACAACATTACACACTTTACTTTTCAATCCCGGACAACGACGGGACGGGCTGCTAATGTTTGGATAAGGTAAGTATCTTTGTCTGCCCGGCACTTATGGTACAGCGGCAACGACTATTAAAACATATTTTTAACGAGCTAAATATCCGCTCCTGCAGACCAGCTGTAATAGGCTGGTTGGGAGGGAGTTCTATAATCATGGTGTGCCGGGGAACAAAATTCTTGGCAGAAGTGAAAAAACGTTTGGGTCAAGTAGAACAGGGGGAAGGTCAAGAAGCGAGACATCTTGGCCGCCTCGAAACTAAAGATTGAAAAAGTTCGTATGAACGCGCAAAAACATTCTGATAATCCAAGAAAGGGGGAGCACCTCTGGAAGAAACTTTTAAACATCGTTCTACATTAATCTTTTAACAAAGGAGAAAAATAAACCTAATTTTCCAAGCCACAATTAGTTGAAAGACCAACTGACAGTTGACCTTTTTCCTTGAACAGACAGCAAATGTGTCAAGACAAAAACAAGATTTAATGGCATCTTTATTGCTCATTTACTTTCTGAATGAACAGAACACATTTTCCTTTCCAGCCTAAGTTTACTCACCAGATGGGACTAGTAGGTACTAAAAATAGCTCTGATCATAATTGCGAGTGGGCGAGTAGATTTTTCGAGGCTTGATTTGGATGTGCAAGTAAGTGTATTTTAGATCTATAGTTGCTATGTAATCCCCTTTTTGCAATTGTTGAATGACTTCCTCTAAGGTTGTCATATTGAATTTTTGTGTCTTGTTGACTTGTTTATGAATATGAGGTCTAGAATTGGGCGTAGAGACCAGTCTACCTTTGGGATTAGGAAATATGTTGAGCAATTTCCTCTCTTGATTTCCTTCCTTGGTACCTTTTCTATTGCTCTTTTCCCCAGCAGTTCCTCTCTCCTTGAGTAAACGTGATGTTTCTTAATTTGAATGAACCTTTTTGTTTGGTCCCCTTGCTGGTGGTATCTTTGCCAATTTTATGCAATATCCAAACCGTATGACATTTAATAGCCAGTTGTCCGACATCATCTTCCTCCACTCCTGAAGGACGTTCTTTATTCTGCCTTTTGGGCGTTACCTGTGGTCTCTTCACGCTGTAGAACGAGGTCAACAGCTAGACACTCCAGAAGGTCAAACAGGCAGTTAAGATCTCGACAAAGAAGATTCCATCTTGGACAACCACCACTTGCCCATCAGTCAGCCATAGTCAAGGAGTTCGTCAGGCCCAACAGCGAGACCACAGACACTCCACCCTCCCAAAACCTCTGCAACAAACTGCACCTTTTTCCACCATAAGATTAGGCAGATCTACGACCACTTCGATGTCCTAGACCCTGCAACTATTCCCGCCACCACCACACGCAACCACGCCGCACACCAAAACAGACCGTACTCAGCTGTACCCCACTCACAAGGGAGAACACACTCAAGACCATGAAGAGCATCCATTCAGGAGCCCCGTTGGATTCTTGCCCATACCACATCTTCCACAGAGCAGCCGCCACCATCAACTGCTACATCGAAACCGCCACCTTTCCATATGACTGGAAACACCCCAGAAGATCAACCCCATGCTCAAGACTCCATCCTCAGACCCTTCAGATTCATCTACCTCCTCCCCTTCCCAACCAAGGTCATTGAGAAGACCATCAACGCCCAACTCTCTGAGTTCATCGAAGTAAACCACGTCCTAGACACCTCCCAATACGACTTCCAAAGCAACCACAGCATGGAGACCGCCCTACTCACTGCCACCGGCAACATCTGTTCCCTCCTCGACCGGGGCAAGACTGCAGTCCCCATCCTACTGGACCTCTTGACCACCTTCGACACAGTCTCCCACCACACCCTAAACACAAGACGCCGGCATCCACGACAAGGCACTGGACTGGACCCACTCCTTCCTCACCGGCAGAACACAATGAGTTAGACTACTCCCTTTCCTCTAAGAACCTACAGAGATCAGCTGCGGAGTGCCCCAGGGTTCATCCCTGAGCCCCACCCTCTTCAATGTCTACATGGCCCCCCTTGCAGACATCGTCGGAAGCCACAGACGCAACATAGTCTCCTATGCCGACATCTCCCAGCTGAACCTCTCCCTCGAAGCCACAACCGCCAGAACCAACTTCAACAGCTGACTGAAAGCTGTCGCCACTTGGATGAAATACAGCTGCCTCAAGCTCAACTCGGACAAGATCGAATACTCATCCTGGGTCCCACCCCTTCAGCCTGGGACGACTCCTGGTGGCCAGCCCCTTTGGGACCCCCTCCAATCAATCAATCAATCAATCATCAATCATTGTACTTATAAAGCGCGCTACTTACCCGTGAGGGTCTCAAGGTGCTGGGGGGGGGGGAGAGGGGGTGCCGCTAATGCTCGAAGCCCCAGGTCTTGAGGAGTCTTCTGAAGGTGAGCAGGTCTTGGGTCTGTCGTAGGTGGGTAGGGAGGGTGTTCCAGGTTTTGGTGGCAAGGAAGGAGAAGGATCTGCAGCAGGAGGTCGTTCGTTGGATGCAGGGGACATCGGCGAGGGCGAGGCTGGCGGAGCGGAGCCGGCAGGTGGGGGTGTAGAAGCTGAGTCTGCTGTTGAGGTAGGCTGGTCCAGTGTTGTGGAGTGCTTTGTGTGCGTGGGTGAATATTTCAAAGGTGATCCTCTTGTCGACGGGGAGCCAGTGTAGGTCTCTCCGGTGGGTGGTGATGTGGCTGCGGCGAGGGACGTTGAGGATCAGTCGGGCAGGCGTTTTGGATGCGTTGCAGTCGTTGCAGGTGTTTGTCCGGGATTCCTGCGTAGAGTGCGTTGCCGTAGTCCAACCTGCTGCTGATGAGGGCCTTTGTCACCGTTCTTGTTTCGGTGGGGATCCACTTGTAGATCCTGCAGAGCATGCGGAGGGTGTTGTAGCAGGAGGAGGAGACGGCGTTGACCTGCTTTGACATGGAGAGGGAGGAGTCGAGGATGATTCCTAGGTTGTGTGCGTGGTCGGTGGGTGTTGGTGCTGTTCCCAGTGTGATCGGCCACCAGGAGTCGTCCCAGGCTGAGGGGGTGGATCCGAGGATGAGGACCTCCATCTTGTCCGAGTTCAGCTTCAGTCGGCTGCCTCTCATCCATTCGGCGACGGCCGCTACTGCTCAAAGAGCCAAGTCTTGAGGAGTCTTCTGAAGGCGAGTAGGTTTTGGGTCTGCCGTAGGTGGGAAGGGTGGGTGTTCCAGGTCTTGGCGGCGAGGTAGGAGAAGGATCTTCTGCCGGAGGTTGTTCGTTGGATGCGGGGGACAGCGGCGAGGGCGAGACTGGCAGAGCGGAGCTGGCAGGTGGGGTGTAGAAGCTGAGTCTGCTGTTCAGGTAGGCTGGTCCGGCGTTGTGGAGTGCTTTGTGGGTGAGGAGGTTGAAGGTGATCCTCTTGTCAACGGGGAGCCAGTGTAGGACTCTCAGGTGGGTGGTGATGTCACTGCAGCGGGTGACGTTGACGATCAGTCGGGTGGAGGCGTTTTGGATGCGTTGTAGTTGTAGGCGTTTGGCTGAGATTCCTGTGTAGAGTGCGTTGCCGTAGTCCAGTCTACTGCTGACTAGGGCCTGTGTCCCCGTTCTTCTTGTTTCGGTCGGGGTACACTTGTAGATCCTGCAGAGCATGCGGAGGGTGTTGTGGCAGGAGGAGGAGTCGGCGTTGACCTGTTAAGACATGGAGATGGAGGAGTCGAGGATGAATCCTAGGTTACGTGCATGGTCGGTGGGTGTTGGTGCTGTTCCCAGTTTGGTCGGCCACCAGGAGTCGTCAAAGGCTGAGGGGGTGGGTCCAAGGATGAGTACCTCCGTCTTGTCCGAGTTTAGCTTCAGACGGCTGTTGCTCATCCAGTCGGCCTTTCATTCCCTCATGGAGGTTGGTTTTGGCGGTGTGCGGGTCCTTGGTGTGGGAAAGGATGAGCTGGGTGTCGTCGGCGTAGGAGATGATGTTGAGTTCGTGCTGGCGGGCGACGTGAGCGAGGGGGCACATGTAGATGTTGAACAGCGTCTGGCTGAGGGATGAGCCTTGGGGTACGCCGCAGATGATGTCGGTGGCTTCGGAGTGGAAGGGGGAAAGGCGGACGCTCTGGGTTCTGCCGGAGAGGAAAGATGTGGTCCAGTCCAGGGCCTTCTCTTGGATTCCGGCTTCTTGGAGGCGTGTCTTTAGTGTGCAGTGGCAGACCATGTTGAAGGTGGCTGATAGATCCAGGAGGATGAGGGCTGATGTTTCGCCGTTGTCTAGTTGGATCCTGACGTCGTCTGTGGCGGCGATGAGGGCTGTCTCGGTGCTGTGTTTTTTTCGAATCCGGACTGGGATTGGTCTAGGATGTCGTTGTCCTCGAGGTGGCAGGTCAGTTGTGTGTTGACTTGATTTTCTCGATAACCTTCGCAGGGAGATGGGCCGGAAATTCTTGGGGTCCGCCTTGGGCTTCTTGAGAAGGGCGTTGATTTTGGCGTGCTTCCAGCTTTCCGGGAACGGGAATGTAGCTGTCTCGAAGGAGATGTTGATTACTTTCCGTAGTTGGGGTGCGATGGCTGCGTCTGCTTTGTTGAATATGTGGTGTGGGCAGGGGTCTGACGGTGATCCTGAGTGGATGGAGTTCATGATCTTGCGTGTTTCGTCGTTGTTGATGTTGGTCCAGGAGGTCAGGCGGTTGATGCAGGTGGTATTCGTAGGGGGAGTGGAGTCTGATGTTGTCCGGGTGGTCGTGGTGGTGTTGAAACTGTCGTGGATGTCAGCGATCTTGCGGTGGAAGAAGGTGGCTAGCGAGTCGCACAGTTCTTGTGAGGGCGGAATGTCGTTTGCGCTGGGGTTGGAGAGTTTCTTCACGATGCTGAAGAGCTATTTGCTGTCGTGTGCGTTGTTGTCCAGGCGGGTTTTGAAGGACGATCTCTTGGCTAATCTGATGGGATGGTGATGTCTGCGGGTGGCGTCCTGGTGGGCTGCGTGGCTGTCCAGTGTTCGTTCGTTGAGCCATTTCTTCTCCAATTTCCGGCATACTCGTTTGGAGGTCTGGAGTTCTTCGGTGAACCAGGTGGCTTTCTTGCTGGTGCGGCTGTTGGAGGGTTTCTTGAGCGGGGTGAGGGTGTTGGTGCAGTCGTTGATCCACTGTCTGAGGTTGCGGGCGGCGATGTCTGGGTTGGTGGGGTCAGTGGGTGGGTTCTGGGCGAGGGTGGTGGCCAGCTGGGCTTCGGTGACTTTGTTCCAGCAGCGGTGGGGCAGCTGTTGGGTGTGTGGTGTGCTTCTTGTAGGTGAAATGGGTGCAGCGGTGATCCGTCCAGTGGAGTCCGGTGATGCGGTCGAAGGAGACGTGGGTGCTTGTGGAGAAGATGGGGTCAAGCGTGTGACCACGCATGCAACAGTGGCATCATCATCATGCTGGACTCATCGCTCTCAATGAACCGCCAAATCAACGCAGTTTCCTCAGCCTGCTTCTGCAAACTACGCATGCTTCGAAAAATATTCAGATGGATCCCCACAAAACCCATAAAGACTGTCACCTAGGAGGAGGAGCTACGCAAGCATCCAAGATGGCCGCATAAGCTCCCGGCTCCGTCGACCTCCCTCGCTGGCGGACTTATCCTGAACTTTATCCTGACCTCCCGCCAGACTCCCGTGTGTCTGAATGGTTGCTGAGCCCATAGGGGCAATCCCGGAGTTTTTATCGCCTTTATTGACGAAGTTACACCGTCTTTCATTTTTGGGCTTCCTCCAGTGTGTAAGCCGGGACCTCGAGTACTGACCCAGCCGGGTTTCAGTTGAACAACATCGGCCGCGGGTGCCCGGCAGAGTCCGGTCTCATCGGAGTGGAACATATTCTCTATCCCGGTGGTGGTTTTCGGTCCCTGCGAATACTGGATGAACAGCGACGAGACGTGGTTGCCGCGGTGGGTGGGGGCCAGGTCACGGGACCCTGCTGCAGCCCTCGGGGTCCGCGGGTGGGGCCCCCGCTCTCAGCAGTGGTGTAATGGTCGCCAAGCCTGTGAGTCGCCAGTCGCTTCCGTCCACTCCGCGCCTGTTGGTTTCCCCGGAGTAGCCGGCCTCCAGGGCTGAAGATCTGCTTTTCTATCGCCCACGCGGGGATGGATCGGACGATGTGTGGACCGTCCCTTCGGACCGTAATGGCCGCCATCGGGGCTCTTCGCTTGCAAATGGAGGCTGCTCTCCACAATTTGACTGCACGCCTCGAGACTGTTTGTTTGGGACCGGACTCCAGCCTTGTGTTAGACCTGAAACATACGCTTACCCCCGTGACGCTTGATCTACCTCGAGAGGAGAACCCCGACTATGATCTGAACCTGGTGCCGATTGTGCCCGCACGATTACAGCGCTACGTTACTGGAGCCCCTGAACACCTAGCAAGATCGGCAAAGTCGTCGCCCGCACAGGACGCACTTCTTCCTTCTCTTCTGCAGACCACCACTACTATTTTTTGGATTGACTTTCGTGTATCTGATTAACTTCGAGACTTAACCTTTTTGACTCTTTTTGGCTATATTGATCTCCTTTTTCAACAACACTTTGACTCTTTTGTTATTATATTGGTTCTACTGGATGGGGTTTGTGCAATGGATCGTAAGGGCCAGGGCTGAATTTGACTTGGATTCGGTACGGTGGGAGAGAGAGGTGTGGCGCCGCGGCCAGGGCGACTGACGCTGGAATCTGGGGACCACGGTTCGATCCCCGGCTCCGGCGGCAGGTTAGCCCAGCACCATGTGACTCTGGGCAATAGCTCGCTTAATCTTCCCGACGGCCCCCAGCGCCTAGAGACCCTTATGGGTGATTGTGCACTTTACAAATGTGGACTTTACTTACTTTACGGTGACTTTCTTTTGGCTCAGCTGGGTTGTTTCTGTGGGAGTGAGGGCCAGATGGAATTCTTATTGTCTGGGTTTGGTGTGACTTCTATGATCGAAAAGGGATTTGCTGTCTCTGTGGTGTCGGGGGCTGGGCGGGACGGTCTTTTCTCTGTCGGTGGCTCCCCTATTGGTTTGCCTATTAGAATGTTATAACTTGCTTAATACCGCGGTAGGGGATGTCTGCTTTTGGCGGGGGGGAGGGGAGTCCGGGAGCCCGAATCGTTTTGTGATACATCTCCTCCTCCATCTTTTCCCTTCCCTGGGGTGTAGTTTAGGGGCGACAGGCACGCTGCTAGTGGGGTTAGGTCGTAGCCATCCACAGGGGTGCAGGGCGGGGGGTTGGTGTTTTTTTTTTTTTTTCCTTTATTGTGTTCTATGACCTTTCTATTTCCCTTTTCCCTTCTTCACAAGAGATGCGGCATCTTCTCCTGATCTTTTTGTCTCTCATATCCGGGTGTCGAATTTCCAATCTGCATATCCTGTATCCCTGGTGGGCGGGTTCTGATGAGGTTTGCTTATGGTTATCTGTATCGTATTGTTTTGCCTCAGCTCTAAGCTGGTATTGATATTTTTCGGATGCCTATAATTGTACTGTATTTCCTCAATTCATTCGCCCGTTCACCGCTGTACTATGTACCACCAAATGACACCCGGTATGTACATTTTTACTCTTGTGTTATAATCAATAAAAATAATTACAAAAAAAAAAAGACTGTCACCTACGCACTTATCACCAGCAGACTCGACTCGGCTTCGCACTCTATGCCGGCGACACCCAGAAACCGCTCAAGAAACTACAAAACGATCAACACTCTGCTGCCAGACTGGTTCTCTACATCCTCAGCCACATCACGCAACACCTCCGACAACTCCACTGGCTCCCAGTCAACAAGAGAATCGCCTACAAGCTCCTCACACATGCCTACAAAGCTGTCCACAACATAGGACCAGCATACATGAAGCACCACCTTGGATTCCACGTACTTGCCAGAAAACTTCATTTGACCCAACGCGGCTTAGCTTCTGTCCCACAAGACCAGAAACGGAGTTAGTTCATTCTCCTACCTCACCGCCAAGACCTGAAACACCCTGCTCCTCCACCTCAGGCAATCCGTGTGACTGATTCAATTCAAGTAGGACCTCAAGACCTGGCTCTTCGAATAATCCTCCACATCCAGAGGGGCCGGCAGCCCCCCCAGCACCTTGAGACCCTCATGGGTGAAAAATCACACTTTACACAAACCCCTGATTGATTGAATGAGTCAGCAGTTATTCACCTACTCTGACAGATACACCTCCGGCAGGAGTTTCTCCAATAGATGAAATACTTACCTTTAACAAGGTTTTAATAAGAGGGGCAGCAAAACAAAATATTGATATACCTACCCCTACTACGTTATCATCTGTTATCTTTGAGACGTTCCATCACATGAGCACAGCCATTACTTCCTTTAGTTCCCGACCTGTTGGAACCTGCAATGCAATTCTTTCTTACGCCTGCATCAGGGAAGTCTGCTCCAGCTCGACTTATTAAAAAATATAGTCCACCTGACCAGGATCCAGTGTTCCTTATTGCAGACTCTCCTCCCGATTCTGTGATTGTAGCAGCAGCAAAAAAAATTCACAGTATTGCTGCTTCCTCTTCCGTTCACCGGATAAAGAAAGCAAACAAATAGGTGCGATGAAGGTTGCCAGTGCTTCTGTCCTGTTGGGAGATATGATAGATCTTTGTGGGATTCGCTACAAAGATTTACGGAGAAACTTTAAAAAAAAGACAGACAAAACTCAGGAGATTTTAAATGAAGGTGACCTGGTATCAAATCATGACCTCTATAATCATGTATATGTAGCGTGTGGTATGGGCTCTGTGAGGGACTCCTGCCTCATTTTGGATCCATCCCATCTTGTTTCTCTCTAGAATTTTGTTATCTGTTTTAATGTATCTTCCTTCGTGACCTCTTGTAAAGCACTCTGATACCCTCTTTGGGTCTTGTTTGGGTTATATAAAACTTTATAAATAAATTGTTGTTTTTTTTATATATAAAATAGGTGCAGGTGCTGACATTCCGGATCTTGCTGCTCATGGGTATTGTCATGGGATCTGTGTACATAGAACATCTTGGGTCAGACTAAATGGACTCAAAGCAGAAGCACCGCATTGCATTCTGAATGCCATTTTTGGGTAACACACTCTGTGGGTCCCTGGCAGATGATAAGATGTCCAAAATGAAGATAGAAATGGACACCTTAAAGGCTGCTGGTCTTGAGAAGCTGAAGGAATATCGTAGGAGATACAGAGCCTTCAATAGGAGGTATTTTCCGTAGAGGGTTAAAAAAAACCCTCTCTGGTCTCACAAACAGCAGCTGCACAGACTATCCAATCATCCTCGAAAACCCTCCAGAGGGACTGGAACCTAGCACCAACAATCTCCTTCTGCAGGAAAACCTCCGGCTAAACAATGAGCCTTTTTTTCCTCTTTCTGTCAGTCACAGAACTTGGCAGTGGTTCCACGCTTCAGGCTGAGTAGAACTGGCGGTCGCTCCTTTCGAGTACTGGCAGCGAAGTGGTGGAACCTCCTCCCTTCTGAGACTCGGGCAATTGATGACCTTCTCCAGTTTAGACACGCTATCAAAACCTTATTGTTTGTCTAAATTTAGGTTCTTCTCTGCGCCAGACTGATGTTGTGTTGTGTTTGCCTTCTCATAGCGCCAGGATGCCCCTTTGCTGGGGCAGCTGTTGCGCTGTACAAATAATAATAACATAACATAACATAACTCGGGAGGGCAGTATTGTCAAGCCTCTAGAAAAGTGGCATCTAACAACAGACCGATTGGGTCTTGAATATTGTTCAGAATGGATACCCTCTTTGCTTCAGGTCGCCCTTCTCCTTCGGTTCCACCAACCAAAACATTAGCTCATCAGAAAGACCTGGTGCAAAAGGAAGTCAACAATCTGTTGCAGAACCATGCTGTGAAGGGAGTTCCTCACTACCAGAGAGGATTGGAAATGTGTTCTCAATGTTTTTGGGTGCAAAAAAGGACCAAAAGAAGAAATCAAATTCATTTGCGATCTTCGAGTACTATAAAAGTACGTAAAGAAAGAAAAATCCAGAATGTTGGCGTTACACCAGATCTACCCACAACTACACCAAGGAGACTGGATGTGTTCAATATACCTCTAATATACCTTCTTTCATATTCCAACAGCAAAATATCAAAAGTTTCTACTATTTGTAGTAGGCTCTCAACTTTACCAATATAAAATCCTACCTTTCAGACCAAAGTCAGATCCTCATACAAATGTCTGGCCTTCATCTCAGCCCATCTAAGGAAACAAAAAACTCTGCATCAGGTCTTACCTGGACAGCTGGCTGTTAAAGGCATATGAACAAAGGAGGCATTGGAACATCTCCAGTTTTGCCTAAAAACACTAACTACTTTGGGCCTTCAAGTAGTTCATGTAAAGCTCTCTGATACCTCCGGGTCTAGTTAGCGCTACATAAAACTCCACACAAAAAAAAGTAAATCTCAGAAAATCTACAACCTACCCAGTACAAAAGATACAATACCTGGGAGCAATACTGGATACACAGTCCGCAGAAGTGTATCCTTTGGAGGAGAGGTTCTCAATCTGTCTAAAGTGTCACAATCTACTACAAACTAATCATACAATGGCAAGACAGATCTCATCCCTACTGAGTTCTATGACTTCTTGCATCGTCCTGGTTCCACATGAAAGACTTTACATTAGACATTTGCAACATTGCCTAGAGGACCAATGGAATCTGTTCTTGGACCACTGAGAAAACAAACAACTGGAGAACCTTTTCTTAGGAAAACTGTTCCATCAGGATCTGTCAGTTCAAACATTGATCACAGAAGCATCTCAGATGGGACACTTTCACACCCAAGGGGTATGGTTGGACTAAAAAAAGACTTATTATATCAATCTTCTTACATGGAGTGCTGTTTATCTACTACATAACAATGTTTTACCTGAACTAGTTGGGAGGAACTCACTCGACTCTGCTATTTCTCGAAGCTCAAGCCATATGGAAATGGTTGATAGCCAGGAATTTAATGATAACAGCTATCCACCTTTCAGGTGTTCAGAAGGTACAAGCAGATTCACTCAGCTGACTGTTCAAAGAAAACCATGAATGGATTCTGCACGAAGAGGTATTGGAAGAAGTCTTTCAAGACTGGGGCTCCTCACAAATAGATTTGTTTGCGGATGCAAACAACAGACAGAAAATGCCAAGACTACGCATCTAGAGTCTACCAACCAGGGTCAAAAGGGAATGCACTTTTGATAGACTGGTCAGGGAAATTTCTCTATGCGTTTACCTCAAATCTTCTCATACAGACTGTTCTCATCAAATTCTACAAGTCCAAAACCAGAATGTTAATGATAGCACAAGAGTGGTGGCTCACGGATGATCCTCACCTGTTAGAGCGATGACACAAGAGATTGCCATGCAGAATGGATCTCCTGTACTAATTTGGGGGCCAGATCCTACACCAATCTTCCATCACTGAACTTGACTACTTGGCCTACAACAATTACATACCCCTAATGTGTGCTTCTTACCTATAGCAGATATAATAAGGAAAACCCTGCTGGGGGTCTCCCCATAACGTAAGTAGCCCATAGGATAACTGTTGCACTTTAAGTGAGCTACTCGCATGAAAGAAATTGGTTTCCCGCCTTCCGGGCAGTCCTCAGCGAAGTTCGACCTGTGGATGTGAGTGCATGAGGGGCTTCTCAGTGACCCCCACCGCGCAGGGGCGGAAACTCTCCCCAGGGTGACTTGACCTACAGTCTTCCTAGGGATCTTGCTCTTCCCCTCCGTCCCGATGGATGAAGTAGATAGGATCCTCATCCGCTCTCTCTGGCCCTGTGGGAGATTCCAGTGGACATGGACAGCCTCCGCCAGTTCACTACCGAGGTGATCGTGGAGTCAGTGGTGCAGTGCCTGCACGTGATCAACCCTGCCGTGGGTAATGGGATCAGCCATGTGCTGCCCCCTGGCATGTCTGCACGATTCTGCATTGGAATAAGCCTCGCCCAGGCAGTAGTGAGCCAGATATCAGACGACTCCTCATCTTCCTGGTAGAGAAACTTCCCCGAGACGCTGCGGAGGACACTTACCAACCCGCAGGTAAATCAGGAGTGCTACAAAGAGCCATTGCCGCCCGCATCAAAGCCCAGCTCTCACTGCCCTGGGCGCCACCACCCTGCCGGACTCCAAGCCTCCAGCTAGCTCAGGGTTCAAGCCGAAAACAACGCTTCTATGTCCAGCCTCTGGTCCTTGTGAGTGAAAACGACGAAACTGGTCAAAAGATCTGTCCACAGCTAAAAGAGTATTATCAGTAGTACCTGCTGCCTCTGTGTGACCAGCCTACCCAACCAGCCTTCTTAGTTGCATCCTTACTGGAGAGGAATACGGCCAAACTGAAAGCCTTGTGTCGCGTCTCTCTGCTGAGGAGTACCGTTCACGGAAGCGCCAGCGCCTGCAGAAGCGGGTGCAAGAGCAGCTCCGTCAGTGCTCTCAGCACCTAACAGAGACCCAACAAACCTCAGGCTCCTCCCTTGACCTCGCCGGCGTGCTTAAATCCTTTGAAACCAGTGGTGAAGATGCCCTAACCAAGAGGTCTCGCTTTACTCACACTGAAAAGTTCACATTTAAACAGGAGGCGGAGAGACTCGCCAGTCAGCTGCAGGCGTTGGCAGACAGTCTACCATCAAGCAAGAAGAATGAACAGGACATCTTGGCCGAGCAGCAGCAAGAGGTGGAGACTCTACAGCAGCAGCTGGACGGGCTGACAGCGAAGATCGAGGAAGTGGGTTCAGACATACGAAAACTAAACCTCAGCATGGCACAGGTGGATGATGAGATAAAACAACCACAGATGGGCTCGGAGGACAGTGTGCTGAAGATTTAAAAGCAAGCCCTAGACTTGCTGCCAGAGGCAGAAAATATACTTGTTAAATTACAAGTGGTGGTGGAGAGCAGCGCACAAAGGATTGTTCATCTCGCCAGCCAGTGGAAGAAGCAGCGAGTGCCTCTGATTGAACAGCATTGGGAGCTTAAGAAGCTTCACCACAGAGAGCTGGAATCTTCTTGCAGGTTTGCAAACATTAAAGAG
This sequence comes from Lissotriton helveticus, assembly GCF_964261635.1. Lineage (NCBI taxonomy): Eukaryota > Metazoa > Chordata > Amphibia > Caudata > Salamandridae > Lissotriton > Lissotriton helveticus. The sequence continues at coordinate 1,133,504,577 of NC_136072.1, read as the reverse complement.
CTTCACGATTGAATCCGGGGTGGTGCTGTCGAAGCCAAGCGTAAAGAGGAGCTTCACAGACAGCTGATCGCGGAGTATGAGAGCCTCCCAAAGGATGTCGAGAGCAGCGTACACCCAGCGCATCCTGGAGATCGCGGGCAACATAAAGAAGCAGAAAGAGGAAATCTTAACCCTTTCCGCGCTAATGACAAAGCCAGCTCGTCATGGGCGTTACCTGCGCTACGCGGATGACGAGCTGGCTTTGTCATAAACAGCGCTTTTCAAATTTCAGCGCACAGCGGGAAAACCCGCTAGTGCGCATGCGGTTAAAGATCCTCTCGGACACCAAGGCTTTGAAGAAGGAGATTAATGGCCTAACTAACTGGGAAGCTGGAAAGGACGTTTGCTGTGACCGATGAGCTGGTCTTTAAGGATGCCAAGCAGGATGAATCTGTGAGGATAGCTTACAAGTACCCGTCGGCTCTACACGAGAACTGTCTCCAACTGATCTAACCCATTGAGGATACAGGAACCATCATGAGAGAAATATTTGACCTGGAGGAGCAGATTGAGACCAGGCAGTGACATGTGCAGACCATTAAGGAATGCCAGATTTTATACTGCCGGTGCTGTGGTACTGAACGCTCCTGCAGGAGTCCATTCATATTGAAGAGTCGCATGAGGCCTCTTTCTCACCAATTCAGAGGCAGATTCTTTGCTTAAACGTGTGGCCCTGACTATTGCACATTGCCTGGTCTCTCGGGCTGTCTCTCACTGCCTCTGCACACTTGTACCCCCTCAGACAGAGCCCGACTGCGTCTTGAATGGGCACAGGGTTCCACAATTGGACTAACTGTGGCGCACCCGAGTGCCAGATGTGATTGATTATATGATCTGCACAAATATTAAATCGAGATCTTCATACCTGCTATAAAAAAAAAAGAAAGATTGGTTTCCAATTTAATTGGTAATTCTCTTGATTGTTCATAATGAATTGTATAAGAGTTATTTTTTAAAAAGTGATGCTTTTTTAATTGTTTTGTACTATACTTTTATTGTAACAATCAAATATGTTTCGTGGACAGCTCTTGTAGTTGGTAGTTTATTCATCAAGTTACATCTTAGTAAGTTCCAATGCAAGCTTCTCCAGGAGCAACCTCCTGGCAACTCAGCCCATCTTCTCCAACTGCCCTCCTTAACGTACAAAAACATTCATAACATTCCAAATTACTTCATATTGTCTGAGCATCAAGGCAGAGAACAAGGGCAAGGAGAATGCATTACTTAACAAGCAGATTACTACATTTATGTTACCTAAACATAACAAATAAAGTTATGATTGATTGACTGAATGACTCTTGAATTGCTCCAAAATGATCATCTAGGTCTTCCACAAGACTTGCATTGACATACTGTGAGAGGCTAAAAAGACCTTCCACAAGAATGTCATATGCATTTGAGTGGAAGGGGTTTTTCTTATGGTGTATCCAGAACAGCTACAATCCAGCTTTGTGTCAGAAGAAGTCATTATACCTTACCGACTTCATCTGGCAAGGTCTGGTTTACAATTTTCTTCTGGCGGCTTTAGAAAATCTCCACCACAAACCTCTTTCATTAGAATACCTGTAATTAAATCTTAGAAGGATTAAGAAGGTATTCCCTCTGGTTAAGTCACAGTCTCCATCTTGGGAATTTAACATTGTCTTCTCCAAATGAATAGGAACCCCCCACCCCTCTGTCTCCATTCATAAAGCCGCTTTAAAAATCTTACATGGAGAGCGGCTTTCTTACTAGCTATTAAATCAGCTCGCAGAGTGAGTGAAGTTCAAGGGTTATGCACTGTTGAACCATATGCTGTGTTCTATGGCAATAGAGTGGTAATAAGAACTCATCCCAGTTTTCTTCCTAAGGTGGTTTCAGGATTTCATATTAATCAAACCATTTCATTACCTACATTTTTTCCAAATACATCAACTCCAGCAGAGAAGTTTCTACTTTCTCTTTATGTTAAGAGTCCTGACAGTTTATCTAGACTTTACTGAGCTTTAAGAAAAATCTGACAGTCTTTTCATTAATTATGGTCCAGTAAGAAAAGACTTACCATCATCAAAACAATCCATTTCTAGATGCATATTCTTCTGTATATTTTTTCATACCAACTCGCTAAGAAGAAACTATCTGCTAAGCCTAAAACACCTTCCACAAAGGGCAACTATATCTCTTCATAGAATTGTTCCCATTTCAGAAATATGTAAAGCTGCTACTTGGAGATCTGGACATACCTTTACTAGACACTACTATCTAGATTCAGATTCCAGAACGGATACTTCTTTGAGGAACATCGTCTGGTAATTGGTGCAGTATTTAATGTCTGTTGAGGGGTTGGCTTCCTATTCCATTCAGTGCTTACAACTACTGATGAGGATTCCCTGGAAGAGAAGGAAAAGTTACCCACCTGTAATAACAGTTCTCTTCCAGGGGAATCATCATTAAAGTCATAAGCAACCCTCTCACCTTCCCGGACAGGAACTATTACAGATCTAAGATATTGTTTAACCCAGAATTCCTAATTCCCGTAAGAATGACATGACCTAACTGTCACCTGTGAGACCTGATAGGATACAGGGAGTCCTGTGAAGTTTTTAAAGGCACAGTGCCAGTTTTTCCTTCCCTACCATACTTTGCATTGCAAACTATTTGCTACCAATGTCTCACATTCCCTTTCCTTTTCTTTTAAAAAAAGGTTTATGAAACATTTTCTATGGTCACTTTTCATTAGTGACGCATTTCTCTTAAGTGTCTTCTTTTTAAAATGAAGAAAACTTTATTCAATCTGGCCATTTTTAGCCTTTCTTTAGGCTGAAAGCATATATGTGCGGTTTTATTGTACAAAGTTTGTAATACATAAATGTATAATTTTAAAAGTGCTCCAGGATCCCCGCTCATGGGTGGGTCTGTTCAGTGCTCTTGTCTTTAATGAGTATTCTCCTGTAAGAGAACTAGGTTTACAAGTGAGTAACTTTTCCTTCTGGGGGGTGCGAGCAGTAAAGATGTTGTGACAGCAACAGATTGAAGGTAAACTTCTGTACACTGTACAAAGGACTCCACAACAAGAGCAAATAGAAGCATTGATTTGGGGAAGCCCTGGCTTGTGCTCCTAGTCAAAATATGGAGAATCGCATGGTGCTGTTTACTTTCACCTTTTGCTCCACAGTTTTCTCTACTAGATATTGAGTCTCAAGCCAGCTGGGTGCTGTCTTTGATACATGGCCATACATTTTCCAGTAATGTGGCAATAATCATTGCGGAAAGATGCAATTCTCTATTTAGGAGAGTGATAGGTCAGTAACAACCACATAGCTTTGGGTAGTTTAGGGTTTAAGAACCAGGACCATTGTAGATTGCGTTAAAACATCTGTCAAATGTTCTATCAACAGGTCTTGATAAGCCTTTAAAATAACGGCTGTAAAGCCATCTGGGACAGGGACCTTATTGATTGAAAGTTTTTCTGTGTCTCCAAAAATGTCTGTGAGGTGATAGATTCCTCCAGCTTTTTTGAGGACTGACAAACCTTTGCTGTGGAAAAAAGTATCTGCCCAGTAAGTATCAATACCAGGGCTCACAGGTTCATTGTTGTAATAAAGCGTAGAATAATAGTTGTAAAATATAGCACACAACTCATCAGTGCAAGCTTCACAGCAGTTAAGCATTATAATCTTTTCAATAAAATTAATTGCATTTCTGGGTTACCTTCAATTTATAGGCTAAATGCTGGTTTGTCTTTTTCCCCTTTTCATAGTATCGCTGGCCTGTTTATAACATTCTTAGGCCGTATCGCCTAATAGTGCTCAAGTTCCCCCCATTCATAGAATAAAGCCTATTTCTTCATCTTGTTATTTCATATGTTTAGTTTGTGTATCAAACATTTCTTTTTTAATTTGGCTCATTCTAAATAATGTGGCGGCATATGTATGAAACCTTTATTGCGGTCACAAAAGGCCGATTCGCAGAATCCCAACAGACCCCTTCCCCTTTGTGAATTTTGATTCAAATATTTTATTAAGGGACCACTACCTGCTCTTAAAAAGTGAAACTATATCATTTAATTTTATTTTTTGAAGCACAAGCCATTTTAATTTAAGAAAAATGTGCTGCATTTAAAAGAAAATGCTTTATTAAATAGCAATCACAGACTTGGTGGTTTGCTAACGCCATTAGACCACCATCCCAGTGATGGCTGCCATTCCCAATGGGTCGCAAACTGCAACCTACCTCAATATTCATGAGGTAGGTCGATTTGCGACCCACTAGGAATCACTAAATAAAACTCAGTGTTACATATATTAGGGCTAGTGATTTCCTAATTGCGATTCACAGAGAATCTGTGAGACTGCCAAAGTCTCAAAAGACATCACTGAGGACATCATCCAGAGAGTGTGTTTCATAAATGTTTCTGAGACTTGAAGATGTATACTAAGCTACTGCATAAGTTAAATTACTATTCTTTCTTTACTAGTAATTAGTCATACTATTTCTAGGATATGTCATCTGAATGGCTGTGTGAATGTGTGTGAGTGGATGTCTGAGTGGCTCTATGGGTGTAAGAGTGGCTATATGGATGTGTTAGCAGGTAGGAGAGTATATGTATGGGTGAGTCAGGTAGGAAGTGGCTGTAATGGAGAGTCAGTGGGTGTTTGAGTTGCTGTATGGATGAGTGAGTAGCTGTGTGAGTGGCTGCATGTGTGTAAGAGTGGCTGTGGGTATCTAGATTGGTGAGGGAGTGGATGTGTGAGTGGCTATATGGGTGAGTGAGTAACTGTTTCAGTCTGTGTATAGGGTCCTGGGGTGTCTGAGTGTATGTGTGAGTGGGTTTCTGAGTGAGTCAGTGAATGCATCAATCTACCTGCTTGGCAGTGTCATTGTATGTATGAGTGAATGTTGGGTTGTCTGAGTGACTGCATGTATGTATGAGTCAGTGAATGCATCAATGTATGCTTGCATGTGTCAGTGTATGTATGAGTGAGTCCCGGGGTGCCTGAGTGTCTGTATGACTCAATGTGACACTGAATGCATCATTGAATGTTTGAGCGCACCAGTGAATGTATCAGTGTGTGCTTGGGTGTGTCAATATATGTATGAGTGTGTGGAGGTTGTATAAGTGTATGCCTGGGTGCTTCAGTGTATAAGTTTATGTTTAGATGTTTATAAAGCGCTTGAATGCCGAAGCGTCTTGGTGCTGAAATGTGAGGGTAGAAGTCAGCTAACTTCCTACCACCCACACAACATACAACAGTGTCTAACTGGTTGTATAACTGTATGCATCAGTGTGTGCCTGGATGTGTTACTCTATGCACCATTGTGTGCCTGGGTGCCTTACTGTATGATTTAGTGTGTACCTGGGTCTGTGAGTGTATGCATGAGGGTGTTACTGGGTGTGCACATCTGTCTCTGTGTGCGTGTGTCGGTGAATACATAAGTGTGAGGTTGGGTATACCAATGTATACTATCAGCGTGCATGGATGTGTCAGTATCTGTAACAGAGTGTACTTGAGTTTATCACTGTATGTAAACAGGGGGGAAGCAAGATGGCGGCCGCTTAGGTGGTGGACTGCGGCATGCTGACCTGTGACCAGTAAAATATGGACTGACCTGAGAGCAGTAGATGACTGTGGGTGCACGGGTACCTCTGGAGGCTGCCCGCGGCTGGTGTTAAATTCTTGGTGGCTTGACAGTATTGCGGCGGCTCGCTGCTGCACCTTAGATCACTCTGGCTGGGCTGCTTACGCCGTGTCTTCTGCGGTGATATTGGCACCTTCACCGATGGAGCCAAAAACTGCTGCTGGAGCCTTGAAGGCGAAGAGTGCTCGTTCCTCCGCACAGGCTGCTCAGGGCTCGGCTGAGTTGCTGAGTGAGAGCATGGGGGGCCGACTCCGAGGCCCTGTCGCCGCGCTCTGTCTCCGCAAGACCAGGAACTCCCTCAAGAAAACAGAGGAAGAGGCGGAGCTGCAGGGCACACCTGGCCGGCTGGCCCCAAGGTTGCTGATCTTCTTCGAGGATCGGCTGCTAAGCAGGAGCCGCACTCGCAGCGGCAAGGAGCTACAGAATGCAGGGAGATGGAATGCCTTAATGTTAGTCCTGGATCTGCCAAAGCACATTTGTTAAAAAATTCCCTCAAGGGTGGATCCCCCGGAAGGAAGCTGACAGCTGAGCTCTCCAACCAACATCAAGGGGAAGGTATGCTGGCAACTTTACACTTTTTTTTCTCGGGCGCCAGCAAGGGGGAGGATAAAGAAAAGGGGGCTCTGCCTCCTCAATAACTGTATCTAATGAGATGCTCAGAACAGCAGCTGGTCCCCCAGTGCCTGATGTAAAAGTTGCTCCCAGCCCAGCTTTACCGGCTCCTCCAATCCTGCCCCATTTGATCCTCCCACTCTTAACAATCAGGAGTTAGTAATCCAGGGGGGAGTAACCATCAGGTTCTACACAGTTAGGGTTACACCCAGGCCCGGACTGGCCGTTGCGGGCACCGGGCAATCCCCCGGTGCGCCGCACGGGTGGGGGGCCGGTTTGGGGCCGCTGGGGGCTGGTTTTTGTTACAGGACCGTTTTTGTAGCATAGCTGCAAAAACGTCCCTATAACACAATCAGCATAAAACCGGCCCTGGCAAAGAGCTCGGCGGCACCTCCAACCCCCGAGTGGGGAGGGGGTTGGCTGGCCGAGAACTTTGTCAGGGCCGGTTGTGGTTCCCAGTCCGGCCCTGGTTACACCCTGGATGGGATGAGATTGATAAGTGTGACCCTGAAAAGGATCCAAGCAACTGCTTTTCTTCGTTATTGGATGGGGCTGATTGGCCTGTGTACGGTTCTGTTACCTCCTCAGAGTTTAGCGATCCTGATAACAATAGCGATCCTAAAGAGGGCACAGGGGACTGGGCCCTGACAGCCCATAAGATGGGTAAGAAGGTCATCCAGCGTATCTCAGGGGCAGGTATCTCACTTGGGACTATACATCCACGGAGCACCTTACCGGCTCTCCTCCACGGACTGTACAGGGTGCCGGAGCCCTGGCTCCCCCCTGTCAAGTACCTACACCAGAACTTTAGCTTTCCACAGGACCAGATGATTTTTCCTCAATCCCCAACTCCACTACTGCGAACAGTTCAAGCTCACATGCAGCAGAGAGGGGGGAAGGATATTGGGAAGAAAAGATAGACTGCCACTGCTTCACCTCTTCTGGACTTGATCGCAAGATATGCTCCTTGTAGTCTCCTGTAACAAAGAACATCATGTAGCCACTATAACAGAACTCTGACATTCTAATAATTAACTTTCCTTTGTTACCTGTCCATTCTCAGTGGTTAGCTGCTCTCTTGTATTTTTATTGGATCTAATTGTTTTGCCCTGGTACTTCTCACTTCTGGTATGGTGTTATACTCCTGTAGATTTCTGTATGTCAACAGTGCTCTGCTCATAAAAGCCTAAAATATTTATATATATTTCTTATCTTTTCTCGCAGATAATTACAGTTCTTTTCCTTTATCATCTTCTTGTCTTTCAGAAGAGCGAACCGTTACTGCCAACGGTAAGTACAATTATGTGTATATATATATATATATATCATGTGAACAAGGGCTGCAAAGCACGAAACGCGTCATGTTTTGGTTGACAATGGGAAAAAGCTGGTGAAATAAAAACACTTACCCGAATGCTGTGGTCTGTCTCCTGCTTCGCCGGTCCTGTTGGATTGGAGGTGGTCGTTTGGAGTTACTGTCGATATATATATATATATATATATATATATATATATATATATATCGTCGCACATGGCTCACTCCAAGGCTCCCGGGCGCTCTTAGGTGGTGCATCAGAAGGGCGGCAGAGCCTGGCCGCGATTTAATCGTTTTGGGGTTTCCCCGAAGGGCAGTTTTTCTTCGTGCACTCCAAGACTAACACAAATGATATCCAGCCAGTATCTGTAGTTGGGTTATTTTTTAACAGCAAGCCAGCAGCATCTTCCTTACGCGTTTCAGTCTCACCAGAGACCTTGCTCACAGTACTGTTAGCGAACCACAACAAGTTTTTTTCAGTGAAATAAATAAAGTGCAACATACAACGTGACATCATTTCCTGGTCCCATATGGGGAATTTTTGAGAATAAAAAGAATCTGTTTGAGAGAAGAATGGATCAAACATCAAAAACAAGCCACAACTAGATTTGAAAAAAGAAAGTACAATCCCGGAACCATCAAAGCTGCTCTAAATCGAACACTGTCACTAAACAGAACAGAATTACTAAAAGAAAAACCAGTGGAAGAAAACAATGACAAGAAAATACGACTAATTACCACATACTCCACAGCGAACCAACATCATTTGTGTTAGCCTGGGAGTGCACAAAGAAAAACTGCCCTTTGGGGAAACCACAAAACGATATATATATATATATAGATATATATATATATATATATATATATCTATATATATATATAGATATATATATATATATATATATATATATATATCTATATATATATATAGATCAAGAAACAACTTCTCTAGATAGAGCGACTTTCTTTAGTACTGGATGTAATATAGGTTGACTGGCTCCAGCAAAAAGACTCTATTCTGTGCCCAAGTCTTTTTAGTCTTATATCCTGAAATCTCCTCCAATTAAACGTAGCTATAACTTGCTAAATCTTTTGAAATGTCTCTAGATGAAACGTCCTCTTTGGAACATGCAGTAAGAAGGTGACGCTTCACGGAAATGTCTATTCTTGCTTTCTTTCAAAAAATATTGTGATTCTATGAAATTCTTAGTACTACTGAATATAGCAACTTACTTGAAGGAATATTTCTTGGAATAGATACTTCTGTGATTTCCCTGGCGATGTTTACTCACGACCTGGAACTGCAATTCTTCTCAGGAAACAAAACTAACTCACCAACTCGAAGAAATTGCTATCTTGAAAACCTTTTCTCTCAGATTACACCTCTCTCTCTCGAAATTCTGACTACTCTCGAAACTGAGGGCAGCGGAAACCAGAAACGCTACCGCTCTTCAAAATACTTCAGTTGAAGTGCGCAGGGCTCAACGAGAGCGAGCACAAGCACAGCTGCGGTGGAAATTCAGCCCCTACACCAGACCGGCAACCTGATCTCCAATCTCGAGCGGCCAACTTGGAATTCCGCCGCTGTGGAGAACGTAGGTATCGGAGCCAGAATGAAACAAGATTTAATGAAATAACTGCGAAGTTTAGAGTAATAGTTCCTGTGCATCTTACAGCTAGCATGAGACTGATTTAGGACTCTAGTGGTTTTAACCCGGCCAATCCTGACAGTACCCCTCACAAAAGCCCCCCTCTCATTCTCCTTGGGCTTATTAGGATGAGTCCTATAACATTCTCTAACCAACCTAGGGGCATAAAGATTAGTCTTAGGTTCCAATGTTCTCTCTTCTGGGCCAACACCTTTCCAGTCCACTAAATAGTACAACTCTCCCTTCTTAAATCTTGAATCCATTTTACCTCAAACGCTTCTTCAGACTGAATTTGAACAGAAGTTGGTGGCCCCTTTAATCTCAAATTAGATGGATTATTTTTAAGTAGAGAAGCGTGAAAAACAGAATCTATTCTTAACCTAGAAGAGAGACGAATCTTCACACTTACTGGATTCACCATTCTCTCTACCTGAAAAAGACCAATGAATCTAGGCATCTTACAGCTAGCATGACACTGATTTAGGACTCTAGTCGTTTTAACCTGGCCAATCCTGACACCCCCATATTGGACGCCATCTATCATGCAACTCTAATGCACCGGGAAGAAACATGCCAAAACAGTTGCAAAGCCCAGTCTGCATTATGGAAGGTTCAAGGGGTGGGCAGGAAGTTAAACAAGGCATTTAACTCCATTGGGGAACGCCTGACAGACCTCGAAGCAAGAATCACCACGACAGAGACAGATCTGGCAGTTACATGGGTTCAAACGGAGGCGCACGAGTCTCAGTTGATCGACATACAATGGAAGCTGGAGGATCACGAGAATCACCAGAGGCGCAACAATCTACGCTTGCTAGGGGTTCCTGAAGGAGTTGAGGGGTCGGACACCCGGGCCTATGTGGTGGAACTATTACGTGCTGCCCTCCCGGGAACTAACCGGTTAGAACTGGACATAAGAAGTCCAGCGGGCCCACAGGGTACCATTCGCATTGAGGCATCCACTTAAAGACGATGCCAAGCCACGGGTCATTCTTGTGTATTTCAGGAACTTTCTCTAAAGGCCGGCAATTTTTGAGAAAGCTAGGCCCAAAACAAAGAGATCTAGTGTGGGTATCTCATTTTTTGTGTGACCAGATTTCTGTCACACTACAGTTGAGAGACACTGGAAGCTGCGGCAGATGACAAAACCTTTTCAGGACAATAATGCACAGGCTTACTTAGCTAACCCAGCTCGTTTAAAAGTGGTTTGGGGGGCAAACTAGATTTTTTTTGTCAGAAATTAAGGCAAAGGAGTTCCTTGACGATCTAAAACCATGAGAAAATGTTAAGATTAGGAGCAATACGTTGTCAACTCACGCTCACAGTCAGAATTATGACGCTGAAGCGATGGTGGGATCAGAGTAGAAATGTGGCCTTTTATCTTCTTAGTTTTTTCTTTTTTTTGCTTATTAACCGTCCTTCCTTTTCCTTGTTTTTTTCTTTATTTTCATTCTTCTCATGTCAGTAGGAAATTACTGTATAAATTGCACAATTTACGGGTCATGCGTGCTGCACCCATCTCGCACAGACTGCATCGCAGTCTGATAGCTTCTGTGGGTTGCGGGGGAATTGGTGGGACAGGGGGGTTCTTTGGGGGGAGATCGGAAGTAGGGGTGCTCGGGTGGAGGGTAGGTAAAGGTGAGGGAGTAAAACAAAAATCTTAGCCGGAGATGGAATTGATGGTATTGTGATTAGCACAGAACGGTCTTACTTCCTATTTAACTAAGCTGCGGTTAGGAACACTAAGCTGTTATCGACGGTCCAAATGGGTAAAACAATTATTTGTTCAGTAAATGTGGGTGGGCTGAATGATCCTGAAATTGTGTGCCTACAGGAAACACATATTCCCTGGGGCAAAAGGGGATTGATGGTTATAAGGGGATATAATCTGCTGATCTGTACCTCTCAGAACTCTAATATCAAACGTAAGTTATCAGATGCTCAGGGATTGTGGGCATTGGTTGAGCTTGAGGCAGGACGTACAGTGTGCACAATATATGGGTCGAACCAGGATGACCCAGAAATACTTGAGGATCTCGAGGTGGATCTGGCAACCTGGCCACACCCCTTGGTTATCTGCGGGGACCTCAATATACATCAAACTGCTGAGACCCAGCAAGCCCGGCAGTATCAGGGGAAAAAGCCTAGAGTATACAGAGCCCTGCACTCCCTCATGGACAGCCATGGTCTGACGGATATATGGAATATTAAGCACCCAAGTAATCCGGGATATACCAATTATTCCTGCCCTCATACAAAACATGTTAGACTTGATTACTTTTTAATAACATCAGGTCTTATTAGCAAGGCTGACATCAGGAAGCTTCTGAGGTTGGTCTCAGAACGTAACCCGCTGATTCTCGAGGTAAAGGTCCAGGTGGCTAGTAAACGCAGTCATGAGTGGACATTTGATAGGAACCTCTTGCGGAATCCAGCTTATGATGTGCATATTAAGAAATAGACGCAGGAGTTTCTTGACACTAATAGATGCAGCACCTCAAGGGTTATGGTCTGGGACGCCCTCAAGACTGGCCTGAGTACAAACTCAGCTTAAGATCATTTCTTTAAAAACCGAAATTAATAACACCCTTACCCAAAGATCGTCCAAAGAATATCAGTCGTACAAAAATGATTCATATGAGTATGGAGAAACAGTTGGGAGAAGGCTTACGCTTCGTACGCGGCAGAAAATAGCCAGAAGCTTGATATCTTCAATTAAGAGGGACGGGCAAATCTATTCAGAGACAAGAGACATACTCTGTGTGTTTCGAGAATACTATCAGCAATTATATAGGGAAAATAGCGGGGCGTCCTTGGATATTTCTCTAGCAGTGACAGAGGCGGAACTGGGGGCTACCCTTGACCAATCCAGTAGGAGTGAGTTAGAAGCAGATGGGACACTTGAAGAGGTCCTAGCGGCTTTACACAATTTACCCTCGGGGAAAGCAGCCGGTCCCGCTAAAATCTCTCTAGAATTATACAAGGTGCTAAAAGCCCTGCGAGCCCCCATGCTTTTGGACCTGTTTTTGGAGATACAACACAACAGCCGCCAACCAGAGTCCTGGAAAGGCACAGATATTACTATATTCCCGAAGAAGGGTGAACCTGTGATAATCTGGCCTCATATAAACCGATTTCTTTGATTTATCCTGATACAAAGATCTACTCCACAATCTTTGTCGGTTGGTTGGGGAGGGTCATAGTACATCTGGTTTCACCATGGCAGCACAGCTTCATTGCAGGCAGGGGGACAACTGACAACATTAGGCGGGCTATAACCTTGTTTGACATCACTGCCAAGACAGGGGGGCAGATGGCTAGGATCCTCCTGGATGCAGAGAAGGCTTTTGATCGGGTGACTTCAAGATTCTTACGGGGGATGCTCGAGTTAAAGGGCTTTGGTCCCCGAATAATCACTGCCATAAAAGTTATGTATTTTAATCCATGGGCACTGTTTCAGCTAATGGGGGGAGTAATTCGAAAATATAGTGGTGTCAAGGGCGACTAGGCAGGGGTGTCCCTGCTCTCCCATCCTGTTTGTGCTCTATATAAACGCGATGATAGAGAAGATCTTAAACAACCAAGGGATAAGTCCAATTATTAGCGAAGGGTTTGAGACCAAGATGTTAGCATATGCTGACGATATTACCATTGCAACCACCAACCCCGCAGGAGCAATCCGGGAAGTTGTAACCATTGCTGAAAGGTTTGGGCAAGCTTCTGGATATTCCCTAAATGAAGGAAAAACAAAAGTCATCTGCACTGTAAATCTGGCCTTTGAAGAACCTCGGTATGTAGACACAGCTGTGTATCTGGGAATCCACATAAGCCAAAGGTAGATACTATAGGCAAGATTAACTTTGATCTGCTGTTAAACACAATGGGCCCGATTCACAGAACTAACTTAAGACAAAATCCTAAACTTACTACTTTTGGTATTCACAGAAGTTAGGATTTTGTCTTAAATTTGTCTTAAGACAGACTTAAGACAAAATCCTAACTTAAGTCTGTCTTAAGTCTGTCTTAAGACAAACTTAAGACAAAATCCTAACTTCTGTGAATACCAAAAGTAGTAAGTTTAGGATTTTGTCTTAAGTTAGTTCTGTGAATCGGCCCCAATATCCACAGACCTGAAATGTATAAACGGGCTACATCTATCTGTTATTCGCAGGAGTAATGTCCTAAAGATAACAATGCTTCCCAAGGTTTTATATCTCTTTCGGTCAATCCCAGTGGCAATGTAGCAATTTTAAGAACATTGGAATCCATCTTTGCTAATTTTATTTGGCAATACGGGAAGGTGAGGCGGTCTTTAAAATATGTGTCTCTTCCACAGGGTTGGGGTGGGCTGTCCGTACCAAACATAACATTTTATTATTGGGCAGCCCTTCTGCAGCAAATGCATATTTTATTTACAATAGGTAATGATGACCAGACAGATCAGGAAAGTCAGTGGACCCTCCTGTCAATATATGAACTGGCTCTTGGGAAAAAGGCAGTTGGGCTGCTGCAGCGGCAGTTAGAGCAGAGCTACTACAAGAAAGACAGATTTTCAGGTGGTACACAACGCCGGGAAAATAAGGAGCAAAGTTTGCAAAGCTATGATGATCCCGACCGTTTGCCGATATACACCTCTGTGGTGATCCTCCTTTTTCCCGCCCCTTTTCTATGATGGTATGGGAAGACGGTGGGAACAGCATGGTTTGACAATGATAGGAGATTTCTACCTATTAGATGAGTTCTGCCCTTTTACCCATCTGCAGCAAGGGGTTTGAATTTCCAATAATAACTATTTGAAATATGTGCAAATCAGGGAATTTCTTACCACTTCCAGGCCAGTTATATCCCTAGATAAATAACGTTTAGTGGAGGCAATTGTTCAGACTGACTACAGAAAAAAGTAAATTTATGGTGTATTGATCGATAAATTGCCGGATGATCTTGAGAAAACGGAGGCAAATTGGGCAAGGAAACTAGGTAACCCCAATGCTGATCTAGATATGGCACTGGCACTAGCAGCAAAAATCCTCTCATCAACAAGTCTGAAGGCGAAACACTATAAAACGCTTTCTGATCTGTATTTTACCCCCGCCAAGCTGTTTGATTCGGGCAAAAGATCAGATGACAAATGCCCAAGATGTGTGGAAGGTCCAGCCACACTAGTCCATATGTTCTATGACTGTGCCAGACTACTTCCTCTCAAAAATGGGCTGGCGCATTTCTGGGAAGGGCTGCTTGAGAGCAGGATTACTTTGAGCTCCATGTTGATGATGTTGGGCCACGATAGCAGCAGCGACCTGGGCGCTACCCAGATGTATTTTGTATTTGTCTGTGTAGCTGTAGTCAGGATAATAATTGCCGCAAGATGGAAGGAATCGGAGCCCCCACCTTTCGGATCTGGTTAAGACTTTGTTGTGGATTCACAACCAAGAGCCGGCTTTATTTGTATATAGTGGCAAGCAGGCCAGGAAGCTGGGGGGAAAAATCTGGTGACCTATTATGAATTGGAAGAACAACACCGACTGCCTTACTAATCAACTAGCCAACTGTCTGTAATTATGCTAGTATTAATGTATGATGATAAAATGTTTCATTATGGTGTTCTTATTGCAATGGTATAAATGACATGTATTTATATTTTGTATGACTTTTTATATATATTTCTATATATGATTGGTATCCATCTCGGAACCATTTGTAATATGAATTTCTCTGGGTAACTACAAATAAAAAAATAAAAGAGTTTGTCACTGTATGCAACGACGTCTGCCTTCCTGCTTTGTAGGATGTATTAGAAAGGAGAAAGATGTAATTAGTCACCTACATTGCTGCAATACATCTTTCAAATGATCTGTGGTAAAAGAGAGAACACATAAATAGAAGTTATTGTTACATGTTATAAATATGGATAGCAAAGATCAGATTTCTGCAAAAGAAATGTTAATAATAAAACATCACACAGCTACAACATTGTAAAGCAATTATACATTGAATTATTTGAAGATCTAATTTTCCCTTTTTTGCTGTTTGCAGCTTTCATACTTGTACATTGCAAACGATATACTGCATGAAGCTTCATCCTTGAACTGCGGGGAAAAAACAATAATTCAGATTGTAGGGGAAAAAAATAATTGCACAGTATGGCATTATAAGTAAGTGACACTATGTATTGTACTCATTTAACTATAGCTACTGAAGTAATTTTAAGTAACACATCAGAAAAAAATTAAATGTTATGATTTTGCAAGTAGTCCATTACCTGAAATAGATGTAATGCCTACTGAAATTTTGAAGTTCGGTTTAACACCTTGGCTGCTAGGGAGATTTTCATGCTGTGCTGCATATCCCGATTTTGCATTGTTCATGACGAGCTCAGCTCGTCATAAGCACACGATCAGTGTACTGCATGACGAGCTCAGCTCGTCATGAGCAGCGAAGGGGTTAAAGACAGATGATGCCTTAAACACTAATAATCCATGAACAACAAACATTGCATAACACATTTCAAACAGTAATCCTCTTTAGAACTTTGGTTGAAGAAAGAAGAGGTATGAATTTGGAAGGTTGAAAGGCAGTTTTTGTATTAATGTAAGCTTGCTACCATTGGATTCCGTCCATCCACTTGCTCTTCTTAAATACACAGTATAGTGTCCTGAAGTTATATGAAGTCCTTTGTGGAAGAAGATAGCCACTGTAGTGTACGTTCTTCCAGAAATTGAAATTTGTCCTGCTTTGAAGTTTGTAATTTCCGTTTCCATTTTAGATTAATCTGCTCTGCATTGTTTTAGAATTAGTATAATGTATTTCCCAGTTCTCTGTATCTGCAACGTAGACATAATAATAATAATAATTACTATTTGTAAAGCTCGAACATATCACCCCTTAAGGTTTCAAGGCACTGGGGGCCGTTGAGGAGATTAAGTGAGCAATTGCCCAGAGTCACATAATGCTGATCTGCAGCCTGTGCTGGGGGTCGAACCATGAGCCATGCTCTCTGGAGTCAGACGCTCCGGCCGATGCACCACACCTCCCCCAGACAGACAATCTGATCTGCAATTTGGGCAGGTCATATTTTGGCTAGCCTTTTTGATCCGACTGTCAAAAGGCACAGTTTTAGAATATGGTACTGTTAAGTAGAGAAATCGTTCAGAATTGATTTGAGTGGTACAAGCAAACTTCACATTCATGGTTCCATTTGTAACTCAGTCCAAAGTAGGGCCATATGTATCAACATACCCTTTAGCGATTTCTTAATAGCAATTTTTAAGGAATCGCTATATAGAAATTGCAAAATGGTATGTATGTAGAAAATCGCAATTTTTTAGCGATTTCTAAAAATTCCTTAATTGCGATTAGCAAATTGCTAATCGCAATTAAGGAATAATTTCCCATTCATTCCTATGGGCCAGGAGGCCCATAGGAATGAATGGGAAATTATTCTCAATTTGCAATTCGCAATTTGCTAATCGCAAATTGAGAATAATTTCAAGGATGCAGGGGTGTCCAAAGGACACCCTGTTGCACCCCTGATATAAACATGGGTGCACATGTGGTGCACATACATGCCCTAAGGGCATGTATGTGCATCACATGGCACTTTGAAAAATGCCAAAATGTGCATTTTGCAAGGAAATCGCAATTTACCACCAACTAGAAGTTGGTGGTAATTTGCGATTCCTTAAGGGCATTTTGAAAATTATTTTTGCTTCATACATTTCATTTAAGGAATCACAAATTTTGCGATTCCTTAAATGCAATTGCAAAATAAGGAATGGCAAATTTTGCGATTCCTTATTTTGCACCCAAATCCTTTCATACATACCATTTTGCGAAAATGGGTTCGCAAACGCCGAAATTCTGCGAATTTCGGCATTTGCGAACCCTTTTGGCCTTGATACATATGGCCCTAAGTCATCAATATTTAAAACTTCTACTAAAACTCCAAGTATGACCATTATAAATTTGTGTGTGTTTTCTTGAGTATTCAGAGTAAACATTAATGATTCACTAGATATATCTAAATGGTCTCTAAAGCCTGAAGTAGAATGTATTTCACTTCTGTCATTGAGTAAACATTGGAACAAACAAAACAGTGCAGAACACAACCTCTTATCTAAGTGTTGTCGAATTTCATTTACAAGATGTAAATGAAATAGTACACTGAGAACAACATTTGCATAGCAGTTGACACCTGAACTTTTTTCTAACAGGTATCCTACAATATCTCCCTAATTTTCCACTTTTTCCTTCTTAACGCCGTCTTCCTAGTCTTCCGCTGATGACAGATTATGTGTTTCTCATAAGTATATTACTATTCTAACAGATATACTCTCTTACACAGCTTGCATCAGCACTTTCGTACCATCAAAATCAACTATGACCAAACCTGACAATGTTCTAATTCGAGATAATGCTACATATGATACACCTTCTTTAAATGCTGTACTTCCAATACAATATTATTTAAAACTGTGTCTACAATAAAACTTTGACATTTATGGATAGTTATCGCATATGCCATAGACAATGGAAACTGTTACCGTCGCACATATAAGTCCTTCACAAGCAAAAAATGTACATTACATCGGCCAATCTGTTTCACATCATCAATCTGATCAAATGTTATAGCTAGGCACTTAACATCATCCTAATTTGGAAATGTAATTACATCAATAAC
Organism: Lissotriton helveticus; assembly: GCF_964261635.1. Classification (NCBI taxonomy): domain Eukaryota; kingdom Metazoa; phylum Chordata; class Amphibia; order Caudata; family Salamandridae; genus Lissotriton; species Lissotriton helveticus. The sequence goes on along the minus strand of NC_136072.1, from coordinate 1,133,486,666 downwards.
TTTTCCCATAGCACCATTTACCAACCCTTCGTCCGCGTTTAAAGTATGCCGCAAAATTACTCAACACTTTTTACACGTGTAAACACTTTTTTAATCCTGCAGTCCATAACACAGACTACTCCAAAGAATCCAATTTTACTTATAGTTTCTTGGTTAGTAGTATTTTTACTCCCTTATACTCCATGTTATCGATAGCTGTAATTTCCTAAATATCTTCTTTCTCCAGTTTCAGTAATTGTTCATTGAAGCACTCTTGCAGTGAAGGCCTTACACAGACTACGGATTTGGCTTTTTCAATGAAACTGTATAATGATTCTGCTGCTGTTCTCTCAGATGAAAATAGTTTCTTGGTAAGTCTACTTTCCAAAGCATGTTTCATCTCTTTCGTCAGAACTTTAATGTCCTTTAGGATATTTCCATATTCCATATCAGATGCCTGACGCATATTTTTAACTAGTTCCTTGTATTCGAAGTTTAGCCAAATAATTACATTGCCAGTACTTCCCAAAGAGTTTCTTTTTTTTTTTTCTTTTTTGTAAAACAATTTTTATTGCAGATAATAATGCAAACATTACAGGTATTTCTCATGTAAGAGCATGCGGGATCTCAAAATAATCAAGTCTCTGCAATATAATTTTCCACATCATCGCGATTCGTGGTCTGGGGCTGGGTGGTAGTTGTCACACCAATTGCTTCCCCTTCATCACTACTCAATGGCGTATCTGATGATCAACCGCTGTCTGCTTTTAACTTTACTTTCCCCCCTCCACCAACCCCCCCTTCCAGCATCCGGTCCGTTCAAACTGTTAGGTCGGTGGCAATGGAATGTTGCAACCCCCCTCCCCACCTTCCGTACCCTCCCCCCACCCACGGTGGTCAATGGTGTCTCGTGTCTGGGTTGTCGCATGTTGAAGTGTGTTGGTGACCTGCGGAGTCTGGAGATGTCTAAGGAGTGTGTGTGTCCATGGTGGGAGCTATGGCGGGTATCACCTCCCCGGGTTCCCCAGGGTCCTCAGCTTCATCTTCTCCCTCGCTCTCTACTGTGTTATCCCTAAGTGTCTGGACTAGAGTTTCCCAAGCTAGTGCCGCTTCCTGGGCCTTCTCGTCAGGCCCCCGTCGAGCCAGTTGATATCTGATCGTGCTCTCCGCCGCCGCCCATTTCTGGAACTCAGTCAGCCATTTCCTATGTGTCGGCGCTGCCTTCGCTTTCCATCCCCTAGTGAGTTCCCTCTTCGCAAGGAGTAGGCCCATGTCTATAAATTTGCTTGTCAGTTTATTCTTACGTGTGTGCGGAAACCAGTGTAGGAGTGTAGTCGCACTATCGTAGTGTAGCTCCCTCTCTGTGACCGCGTTCATGGTATCGCCCACATCCCTCCAGAAGTCCTGTAAGTGTGGGCAGTCCCTCAGCATGTGCAGTAAGTCTGCGTCCAACCGTGCGCATCTAGGACACGCTGCATCCTCTGCTCCAAAGTATTGCGCTATTTTGTGCGGAGTGAGATAAGCCCTATGAAGGATGTAGAGCTGTATTAACTGGAACCGAGCGTTCCTGGTGCTCTTCTTGGGCCTCTGAACCAACTGGGCCCACGTCGTATCCGGGATCTCCCTCTGCAGGTCAGTCTCCCATTGGGTTTTTAAGCGCGTAAGGGGTCGTAAGGTGCTCTCGAGTATTCTGGAGTGTAGGCACGTGACTGCCTTGACCGTGCCTGCGGCCATCATCACATACTGACACGGTGGCGACGTCGTGGGTTCACACAGCCCCTCGCCCCAGTGCGCTTGGATCCCTCGTACCACCGCCGCGTGTAGCAAATAGTCACCTCTCGGAAGGTCGAATTGTTCCTGTAAGGATTGATACGGCGCGAGTACCCCGTCAGTGAAGAGGTCTCCCACCATCTGTAAGCCAGCCTCCTCCCAACTCTGAAGGCTCGACCAGTCGCCTCCATGCGGCAGTGCCGTGAGCATACCCAGTGGAATTTCGGGTGCGTACGGGTGACCGGTGCCCGCGCGCTTATGCACGCGGTTCCAGCAGAGCCTCAATGTCCGCTCCTCCTGAGATAAGTCTCTGAGTGCTAGCTTCTGCTGCAGGGTGATGTATGCTAGCACATGGCGAGGGGTGCCAGTGTCCCTTTCCTGCTCCGGACCCCGGTATACCCTTGCCACTTCCTGTGTGAGGAATTGCAGCTGGGCGGCCAAATAATAATACTCGAAATCAGGGACCGCGAGTCCGCCCTCGTTCTTCGGGCGGGTCAGGGTCGCCAAGGCTATCCTCCGCCTGCCAGCCCCCCACAGAAAGGACACTACCTGGGATCTTAGCCGTCGAAATACGGCACTTGGAATCCACACTGGCAAGGTTCGAAAGAAGTACAGTAACCGCGGCAGGGCGATCATTTTTAGCAACGAGACCCGGCCTGTCATTGACAGCGGGAGGGTGGCCCAGAAAAGCATGTTACCCTGCAGTGCTCGGATGCAACGGTAGATATTGCCTTCTAGCAAATCTGCGGGTTCGTGGTAAATGTACACCCCTAGGTAGGGCAAACAGGCCGGCTCCCAGCGGGGCTCGGGACGGGTCATGGGGCACCTCTCCGCTTTCCGGAGGGGAAAGAGGCAAGTCTTCGCCCAGTTCACCTTCAGGCCCGATACATCTCCGAAACGCGCCAACAGGTCTTCCGCCCCCACCACTGCCTCTTCGGCATTCTCCAGGAACAGTAGGAGGTCGTCCGCATATAATGATATGTAATGACGGGTCCCGTCCACCTCCAGTCCTTGGTAGGAGTCACCTTTCCTAGCTAGTGCTGCCAGCGGCTCTATCGCGAGGGCGAACAGCAAGGGAGAGAGTGCACACCCTTGTCTAGTGCCCCTAAGCACTGCATATTTATCCGATATCAACGCTCCTATTCGCACCCTAGCGCCCACTGACGCATACAGCACCTCCGTCCACCGCACGTACTCATCCCCAATGCCGAAGCTTCGCAGCACTTTGTACAAGTAGCCCCATTCCAGGCTGTCGAAGGCTTTTTCTATGTCGATCGCCATCACCACCGGGGCCTTGGCGGTCGGAGGAGGATCCGCTACGAGCCTCAGCAACCTACGGATGTTGTGAGACGTATTCCTAGTGGGGATAAAGCCCGACTGATCCTTGTGAACCAAGTCTTGCACGTGGGCCATCAGCCTGGTGGCCAGGACAGTGCTCAAGATTTTATAGTCCGTCGTGAGCATCGACAGTGGTCTGTACGATGCCGGGTCAGAGCTGGTCCTATGCGGCTTGAGCAAGGGGATCATGAGCGCCTCGCGCATCGAACAGGGCAATTCCCCCCTCTCTTTCGCCTCGTTATATATGATTTGGAGCCGTGGGGCTAGGATATCAATGTATTTACCATAGAACTCGACGGGCAGGCCGTCCACTCCCGGCGTTTTCCCGCGCGCCATTTTCTTTATGGCCCCCCTAATTTCCGCTAGGTCAATCGGGCCCCCAAGGGCTTCCGCTTGGTCCGGTTCTAGGCACGGCAAGTGTATCTCAGACAACAAGTTCTCTAATATCTCGGTTCGGTCCGCTGGGCTTCCCCTATACAGTCGCTCGTAGTACGCTTTAAAGCATTGTAAAATGTCTGGCTGGGTGTAACACTTGGTGCCGTACGCATCAATCAGGGACAATATTGGAGCAGCACCCCTATTGGGGTTTGCCAACCAGGCTAGGAGCGTCCCCGTCTTATCTCCCTCAGCGAGCGCTTTGGTTAAGTATGTTTTGTGATCAAAACAGCGAAGGCGCTCCACCTCTACCGCCAGCGCTTCCCGCGCCGAGCATACGCTATCCTGCATGTCGGGGTGGTTGGGCCGTCGCTTCTCCACCTCCCGCAAGGCTTGCTCGGCCTTGGCCACATCTTCTACCAGTGTTCGCCGCACCCCCGCGAACTTCCCTATACAATGCCCCCTTACTACCACCTTGAGCGCGTCCCATTCCACCGCCCTGGAAGAGGCCGTCCCCTCATTTTCGGCAAAGTAGTGGGTGATTCTATCTTCCAACGCTCCGCTGAACGGCGGATCGTCCAAAGTGTCCGGATGAAGCCGCCACGTCGGAATTGGTGAAACCACATTCATCCAGGCAAAGGTAAGAAGTAGGGGGTTGTGGTCCGAGATCGTGCGTGCTAGATATTCAGTACGGGCAACCATTGGGAACACCGACTGGGAGCAGAGGAACGTGTCAATGCGCACGTGGAGGTCGTGTATACCCGAATAAAAGGAGTAATCCCTTGCAGTGGGGTGTTGGGCGCGCCATGCATCCGTCAGGTCCCACAGCCCCTGCCAGTTTGATCTGTGTTTTGCCAGTCTGTGAACTGGGGATGCGTGTAGTGGTGGGTGCGACCTATCGAGGGTGGCATCTGCCACGGAGTTGAGATCCCCCCCCAGTAGCACTGAACCTGTTAAATAGGAGGCTAGCTGTTTGGTCAGTCTATTGAAGTACGATGCTTGCTCTACATTTGGCGCATAGGCGCTGCAAAGTGTCAACTGACGCCCCCGAAGCAAACCCTCAACCGCCACATACCTCCCTTCCGGGTCTACTGTGTGCCTAGTAACTTGAAAGGGAACCCCCGCCCGGATCCAAAGAAGTGTTCCCCTGGCAAACGCCGAGTACGTGGTGTGGAATAAGTGCCCCCTCCATCTCCTCTGCAGTGCGGTGCCCTCCTTCTTAGTTAAGTGGGTCTCTTGGAGGAAGGCAATGTGTATCCCCCTGCGAACCAGGTAGGCGTGTACCTTGTGTCTCTTAGTCATGGAATTTAGTCCCCGCACATTCCAGGACACACACTTCAACGAACCCATGTCAGCCATCACCCCAGTCAGCGCAGGTTAGATCAATAAATTTCCGCTTCCGGACACCAGACATCTTCCCACCACTTCCCATCCCCACCCCCCCGCCCAACTTCCCAACCCCAAGTGCACCTCGAGTCACCCCAACTACTCCAGGTCCCCCCTCCCCCAGAACAGGACCCAACTGCGAAGCTGAGGCACCCATCCAAACTAGTGAGCAAACGTGCTCACGTAAACTTGTAGTCCGCAGTAATCACCACGGAGGCCTTATGGGCCCTGTGGTGCGTGAGCTGGCTACTGAACCTCTCAAGCCTCGGTCCCAGGTCCCTCTGCCCCACAATACTCAATGCGACTTATAAAAGGAAAGTCTCACAGTAGTCTGTTCCAATATCCATGGGGGGCGCCGCCTCCAGGTTCTCTTCACTCAGAGGCCGCGGACAGCTGTCAGGGTTCAACGATTTCCCCCGACGTCTGGGGGGTGATCTTCGGGCCCCTAGCCCCCTCCAGTCCCGAGAAGTCAGTGTCCGATCCCGTGGCCAGGGCCTCAGAGGCCGATTCTCTTGCCGAGTGGACCGACGCCGTTCCCGACACCTCTTTAACCGCCTGTAGCGCAGCTCTCCGTTCTTCCTCAGTTTGCGACGTAGAAGGCTTCTTGGATCCCCGGTTGCGCCCCCGGAGTCTTCTCGACCGCCTGATCGCATGATTCTGGTGCTCCTCCTCGGCCCGAAAGCGAGCCCCATCCGTGCCCGCCTTGTAGGTGTCCCACCAGGCCCAGGCATCCGCCGGAGATTCAAAGAACAACGCCTTATCGTCTACTATCACACGTAGCTTGGCCGGGAACAGCAGGGAGTATTGCAGACCCTCGGTACGTAGCTCCTTTTTGATGGTTAGGAAGGAGGCTCGCTGTTTTTGGGTTTCAAATGTATAGTCTGGGAACAGCGTGACGTTACTATTGTCCACTTGAAATGGGCCCGCTTCCCTGGCCCGCTGAAGGAGCCAGTCTCTGTCTTTATAATGGAGCAATTTGATAACCACCGGTCGCGGCGGGAGACCCTGGCGTGGGGGTCGGGAAGGCACGCGGTGCGCCCTCTCAAGTGTGAAGAAGGGAGATAAGCCCTCCGGGGCAACCACGGTTTTGAACCAGTCAGTCAGGTAGCCCACCATGTCCGTGCCTTCTTTTTTTTCCGGCAGGCCAACCAGGCGTACGTTATTCCGCCGACTGCGGTTTTCAGCGTCCTCCGCTCTCTTCTCCAGGGCCTGTATCCGCTCCATCGCTTCCGTGAGTCGTCCCTCCATCGATTTGTGGGCCGGCACGACATCTTGTAGGGCAACTTCCGTGGCCTTGACCCTGTCTTGTAGCTTCGCATGATCTGCGCGCAGGTGCCCCAGCCCCGTCGCTACTTGACCAATATCGTGTTGTAGGGCCTCCTTCGTGGCAGCAATGGCGTCTAGAATCCGGTCCTGCATCAGCTGGAGCTCCGTGGGGGGTTGCGGGGAGTCGTCTGGCGCTTCCGTGGCTGGGCTCCCGTCCCCTTTGGGTCCTCTAGGCTTACCCATCCTGCACTTCCCAGCAATTCAGGGCCCTCCGGGTGGTCCGGCGTCAACGACGTCTCCCGCAGTAGGCCGCTGCTAGCCCCAATGCAGTCTCGCAACCAGCCGTCGTCGGGCGGAGAGCCGGGTCTTTGGGGGCCGTGCGGCAGAGATCAGAATTGGCGCCAGTGAACCGTTATGGCACATCCGCTTCTCCCGGTAGCCAGGCGCCAGGGGTCTGCACTGGGGTCCACCAGCCGGCCCCGCCTGCCGGTCAGCAGTCCGTGGAGCTCCCCTCAGCGGTACAGCAGCGCCACTGACCCGGAGCCACCCTCCACCCAGGGATCACCACCGGGTGCCAGAGGTGGGGTGGAAAGCGTAGGATCCACAGGGCCCCAGCGGGCGTATTTCTCCCTCCGGTCCCGATTCCCCGCTTCCCTCGGGTCTAGGGCCGATTCAATGCCCCTCCGTCGCGGAGACAGTTGCACCCTGCACGGTCGGTCCGGGTTGGGCCACCGCCCAAGCAAGTCGCAGGCCCCGTCGTCGGGCTATAATGTGTCCCCCTGAGCAGGGTCGTGCTTCCTCCGGGCAGCCTCCACTCACAGTGTCCATGGATGGTCCTCCCAAAGCAGGCCTGTAGTGTCACGGCCGCTTCCGGGGGTATTGCGCCGGTGTAGGGCTCAGAGGCGCCCACAGGGATCACAGGCCTCAAAGCCGGGGCCTCGAGTAAGCCCCCTCGCTGTTGTGGGCGGAGCTCCGCTAGAACCCCACTCCCGGGCGGACCTCGCACCGATCACAGGATCTGCCGCCGCTCCAGGGGGCCGCCGCCGCCGCTCTCCACCAGACCCGCACTCCACTGTGCCCCACGCTGTGGCCTCAGGACCTCCGGAGCGGGCACGTCTCTACTCCGCAGTGGCAGCGATGCAGGGAGCCGCCATCTTGTCCCCAGCCGTCTCGGGAACCTCTCACCCCTCAGCGTCCGGTATATTCGGCGTAGCGGCGCTCCGACCCCACCGGAACAGACCTGTGGGTTGGCTCCGGGATCGACCCGATTTCCACGGGGATCCCGGGTCTAAATCAGGATGAAAGGCGGATTACAGGGCTGAGGGTCGGGAGCCTCGCTAGGCTGCGACCGTGTCCATCGGCTGCTAGCCACGCCCTCCCCCCAAAGAGTTTCTTGTTTCATTTTTTTTTTGTAAAACAATTTTTATTGCAGGGTTAGATAAAAACATGCAGTTACACAGTGAGCTCCACACAGTTCAGTAGCAATCTGTCATAGTCGTTTCTCAGTTTCATGATACACAGCCCTTCAGCCCACATCCCGGAGGCAGGGCGGCGTTATTTCACCACATTAATCATTTCGTGGATCAAGAGCGATCCTAGTGTAAGCTCAACAGGAGCACCTTGCTCTGCTTTTATTTATGTAGTGCATCACCACCCCGTTGGGCTGAACGTGATGTATGTAACCCTCTCTAGAAATCCTGATCTGAGACCCCTCCCTAAAGAGTTTCTTGTTTCATTATGGAGAAGTGTCCTATAAACAGGCTGTCCTTTCATGGGGTAATTTGCAGTAGTTCACCAAAGACAATTAAATGTTTTCCTCCAAATAGCACTCATACTCAGTTCTTAAAATCTCCCTCGGTTTCAGGTCCGCCTCCTGTTTCTCACACCTTAGGGATGCCGGTGCACAGCCCTTCGAGGGTCCCACATTCAGCTTCTGGTCTGCTAAATCTGATGTCAGCGTTGGGGTCTTATCTGCCAGCTCTGATAGTTTTCCCTTCCGAGGACCATGGTTGTAGAAGTACTACAGAATGTGTGATGCATCCCCCTCTCATTTCGGACATGGTTCCACCCCCTCTGCAGACTAGCTGGTTAGTTGACTTGGGTGATGCCAGTGACTTAGAATCTCTTCCAACCTCCTGTCTCCTCCTAGTTTGGCTACGGTAGCGAGTTCCACTCTGGCAGACCTGTTCAATCAAGTTTCAGTTGTATTGGACTTACAACTTCCTTCTGTGGAATTGTCAACGGGCCCTTTACTTGGCTTTCTACATCCTGACCAGTCTAACGTACAGTCTGTCCTTCCTTATAGAGACTGTTTTTTCGAGGTACTATTGGGTACTTTGGCTTAGACTGAGACAGGCCTCCCTTTGGATTGCTCTGTTTCCCACAGGCTTCAGCCGACCCAGGAGGATCCCTCCTGTCTCCTTAGATGTTCATCTAATCAGAGCTTTGTGATACAGGCTGCTTTAGCCACACAACATATTGATTTCATTCCTCCTGTCCCTTCTGCACGAGAGGCCAGTAAATTTGACGCTAGTGGTACGTGTATTTTGTCTTCTACTTGCTCTCCCTGCGATCTCTGAACACTTCAGTCAATCAATCAATCAAAGTACTTGTAGAGTGCACTACTTACCCGTGAGGGTCTCAAGGCACTGAAGGAAGGGGGGAGCTGCTACTGTTCGAAGAGCCAGGTCTTGAGGAGCCTTCTGAAGGTGAGTAGGTCCTGGGTCTGCCGTAGGTGGGTCGGGAGGGTGTTCCAGTTTTGGCGGCGAGGTAGGAGAAAGATCTGCCGCCGATGGTCTTTCGTTGGATGCGGGGGACAGCGGCGGTGGCGAGACTAGCGGAGCTGGTGGGTGGGAGTGTAGAAGTTGACTCTGCTGTTCAGGTAGGCTGGTCCTGCATTGTGTATGTAGTGCTTTCTGTGCGTGGGTGAGGAGCTTGAAGGTGATCCTCTTGTCTATGGGGAGCCAGTGTGGGTCTCTTAGGTGGGGGGTGATGTGGCTGCGGCGGGGGATGTTGAGGATTAGTCAGTCGGAGGCGTTTTGAATTTGTTGTACTTGACGCGGTGTTGTTGAGTTGAGGTGTTTGGCTGGGATTCCTGCGTAGAGAGCGTTGCCGTAGTCCAGCCTGCTGCTGACGAGTGCCTGTGTCACTGTTCTTCTTATTTCGGTTGGTATCCATTTGTAGATCCTGCGGAACATGCGGAGGGTGTTGTAGCAGGAGACGGCGCTGACCTGCTTTGCCATGGAGAGGGAGGAGTCGAGGACGAACCCTAGGTTGCGTGCGTTGTCGGTGGGTGTCAGTGCTGTTCCCAGCGTGGTCGGCCACCAGGAGTCGTTCCAGGCCGAGGGGGTGGGTCCGAGGATGAGGACATCTGTCTTGTCCGAGTTCAGCTTCAGACGGCTGTTCCTCATCCAATCGGGGATGGCCTTCAATCCCTCGTGGAGGTTGGTTTTGGCGGTGTGTGGGTCCTTGGTGAGGGAGAGGATGAGCTGGGTGTCGTCGGCGTAGGAGATGATGTTGAGGTCATTTTGGTGGGCTATTTGTGCAAGGGGGGCCATGTAGACATTGAACAGCGTCGGGCTGAGGGAAGAGCCCAGGGGATGCCGCAGATGATGTCGGTGGCTTCGGATTGGAAGGGTGGGAGGCGGACGCTCTGGGTTCTGCTGGAGAGGAAGGACATGGTCCATACCGGCTTCTTGGAGGCGTGTCTTTAGAGTGCGGTGGCAGACCGCGTCGAAGGCGGCTGACAGGTTCAGGAGGATTAGGGCTCATGTTTTGCAATTGTCTAGGCGATGAGGGCTGTCTCGGTGCTGTGGTTTCGTCTGAATCCGGACTGGGAGGGGTCTAAGATGTTGTTGTCTTCGAGGTGGCAGGCCAGTTGCATGTTGACTATTTTTTCAATGACCTTTGCCTGGAACGGGAGAAGGGAGATGGGCTGGAAGTTCTTGAGATCCTTGGGGTCCGGTTTAGGTTTCTTGAGGAGGGCGCTGATTACGGCGCGCTTCCAGTTTTCTGGGAATCTGGCTGTTTCGAAGGAGATGTTGATGACCTTTCGTAGTTGGGGTGCGATGACTGCGTCTGCTTTGTTGAATACGTGGTGAGGGCACGGGTCTGACGGGGATCCTGAATGGATGGAGTTCATGACCTTGCGTGTCACGTCGTCGTTGACGTTGGCCCAGGAGGTCAGACGGCTGGTGTGGGTGGTGTTCGCAGGGGGGGGTGGAGTCTGGCGTAGTCTGGCAGTCGTGGTGTTGAAGCTGTCATGGATGTCAGCGATCTTGCCATGAAAGAAGGTGGCCAGTGAGTCGCACAGTTCTTGTGAGGGCGGGATGTCATTGGTATTGGAGCTGGGGATGGAGAGTTCCTTCACGATGCTGTTGAGTGTGTGAAGGAGGATCTCTTTGCTAGTCTGATGAGGTGGGGGTGTCTGCGGGTGGCGTCCTTGTGAGCTGCATGGCTGTCCGGTGTGCATTTGTGGAGCCATTTCTTCTCCAGTGTTCGGCATGTGCGTTTGGAGTTCTGGAGCTAGACGGTGAACTAGGTGGCTTTCTTGCTGGTGTGACTGTTGGAGGGTTTCTTGAGCGGTGCAAGGGTGTTGGCGCAGTCGTTGATCCACTGTCTGAGGATGCAGGCGGCGGCATCTGGGTCGGGTGGGTCAATGGGTGGGTTCAGGGCGAGGGTGGAGGTCAGCTGGTCTTTGGTGACTTTGCTCCAGCGGCAGTGGGGCAACAGTTGGGTACGGTGGTGCGTGGTTTCTTTCTTGAAGGTGAAGTGGATGCAGCGGTGGTCGGTCCAATGGAGCTCGGTGGTATGGTGGTATGTGACTTGGGTGCTAGTGGAGAAGATGGGGTCCAGTGTGTGTCCGGGGGCGTGGGTGGGTGCAGTGACGAGTTGTTTGAGGCGAGGTTGTCGATCAGGGTGGTGGAGTTGGTGTCGTTGTTGTTCTCGAGGTGGAAGTTCAGATCCCCGAGGAGGATATAGTCCGTGGAGGCGAGTGCGTGGGTGCTGGCGAGGTCGGCAATGGAGTCTCTGAACTGTGCCCGGGGTCCAGGGGGCCTCTAGATGAGTGTTACTCTAAGGGTGGTGTTGGGGTCGGTGTGGATCCGGAAGTGCAGGTGTTTGGCGCTGTTGAGGATGTCGTCCGCGTGGGTGGAGACCTTGAGGGTGGACTTGTGGAAGATGGCTATTCTTCCTCCGATTCCGTTGGTGTGATCCCTACGGGTGATCTTGTAGCCGTCTGGGATGGCTATGGCGATGTCGGGCGCCGAGCAGTCGTTCCACCACGTCTCGGTCAAGAAGGCGACGTCTGGGGTGGTGGTGTCGAGCAGGTTCCAGAGCTCAACGGCGTGTTTACGTGCGGAGCGGGTGTTGAGGAGTATGCAGCAAAGGTGGTTGGGTCCGGTCCTAGGGGTATTGGTGGCTCTGTCACAGGTAAAACTTCAGCTGCGGCAGGAGAACGGTCCGTGGGTGCGATTCGGGGCGGCCTGGAAGCAGTGGTGGTTTCGGCCGGTGTTGAGGGCGTGGAGGGTGCTGGCGTTGTAGCGGAGTCTGGTGGAGTGGTGATTGCGGGGTCCAGAGATTCTGGCGCTGCCGCGGTCCAGGCGTGGATGGGCGCAGATGGGCTTGCCTCTGGCGCGGCCGCTGCGCGGACGCGCTGCGGCCACCAATTAAGGCGAGGTGGGAGGGAGGAGCAGCTGGGAGGCGGAAGCGTGGCGGGGTGGGATACTGAAAGAAATGGGTTGTGGCCACAGGGGAGCAGCGGCGGGGGCAAAGGCAAGGGGTCCAGAAGCGAAGGGGGGGTACGGCTGGAAAACAGGGGGCATAGAGGGACAGACAAAAGGCAATGAGCCCGAAAAACAGTACAAAACAAAACAGTATCACAAAATTACAAGAGTGGCTGAGCCAGCAGAGCTGCTCAGCGCAGAAGAGCAGCGGCGAACTCAGGAGGCAGGAAGCAGCAGGGGGGAAGGCACGGGCACAACTGGTGGAGCTGTGCAGCGTGGGGAGCGACCTGGCCTGCAAGCAGGGTCAGGGGTTGCTCTCACCACTGCGCAGCGGCTACCATTTAAGGCGAGGTGGGAGGGAGGAGCTGCTGGGAGGCGGGAGCAGGGCGGGTGGGATACAAAAAGAAAAGGGGGCGTGGCCGTAGGGGAGCAGAGGGGGCAGTGGGGGGCAAAGGTGAGGGGTCCAGAAGCGAAGGGGGGGGTGCGGCTAGAAAACAGGGGGCACAGAGGGACAAACAAAGGGCAATGAGCCCGAAAAACAGTACAAAACAAAACAGTATCACAAAATTACAAGAGTGGCAGAGCCAGCAGAGCTTCTCAGCGCAGCAGAGGAGCGGCAAACTCACGAGGCAGGAGGCAGCAGGAAGGAAGGCACGGGCACAACAGGTGGAGCTGTGCGGCGTGGGGAGCGTGGGGAGCGACCTGGCCTGCAAACAGGGTCAGGGGTCGCTCTCACCACCGCGCAGCAGCCACCATTTAAGACGAGGTGGGAGGGAGGAGCAGGCGGGAGTGGGATAAGGAAAGAAAAGGGTGCGTGGTTGCAGGGGAGCAGCGGTGGGAGCGGGGGCAAAGGCGAGGGGTCCAGAAGCAAAGGTAGGGGTGTGGATTGAAAACAGGGGGCACAGAGGGACAGACAAAGGGCAATGAGCCTGAAAAACAGTACAAAACAAAAGAGTATCACAAAATTACAATAGTGGCAGAGCCAGCAGAGCTTCTCAGCGCAGCAGAGCAGCGGCGAACTCATGAGGTAGGAGGCAGCAGGGGATAGGCACGAGCACAACTGGTGGAGCTGTGCGGCGTGGGGAGCGACCTGGCCTGCAAGCGGTGTCAGTTGGACACCTCTTGCCCTCCCTTCTGGAGGAAGCCTGGAATACTCTTGTTCCATTGGTTCGAGATGGGCAACACGCTGCCACACTTGACATCCGCTATGGTATGGATATCACTGATTCAGTTGGCCGGGCTCTGGACTCTTCCATAGCCCTACATTGGCGTGCATGTTTGTGTACTTACAGGTTTTCAGAGGCTGTGAAAAGTACTCTGATTGACATGCCTTTTGATGGCACCTCGCATTTAGATGCGCTTTCCGACTCAACTTTACACCCGTTCAGAAATAGTCATGGTGGTGCAGAGTCTTAACTCTGTTGTACTGGGTTTGTCGGGACAAATCTTTTCCCCTTGTTTCAGCTCTCATCAACCTTCTTAGGGTGGAGCATTTCTCTCCCTTCTAGAGTTACACCTGGTGTGGTGTTCCTGCTTGCTGCAGGTGCTGTTCTTTTAATTATTCTGTCAGTGACATATTTAGTTTCTAGCCCTCTGGTAGATATCTTACTTTGCAGCCCCATGGGGCCTATTCTTACAGGTTCCTTTTGCCGCTTGATTTTTCTACCCGAGTACTTAGTCTGTCGGGTATTCTGTTAGGTTGTGCAAATGCACTAAAGCCTTGTTCTCTGTTTTTCGGGGACCTTATTTTGTATGCCTTAGGGGCATCTTGTGAGCTACCTATACCAATATGGTACATTATAACGCAATGCATTACTGTAGTGTAGTTCCTATATTCCCAATAGGCTCTGCGCATTGGAATAGAATTTCCTATAGATTTGACGTAGGACTGAAGTCGACTTGGTCTCTACTGAATATACTAGACGTGATTGTGAGTACCAGCTAGCTAAGAGATCACTAGAAACTTTCTCGAATACACAAGAAGGGATTAGTTTCTGATAACCGCATAAACATGACAACTTTGTTTCCCAAGAATAAGAAATCTATCTCTAGAGTCGCAGAAACAATAGATAGTTATTTTACTCAATCGTGCATGCTTCGTTTCACCAGAGAGGCAGAGAAAATAGAGAGACAGTCGTTTTCAATAAAAGAGTATTTATTGAACAGTCTTCTTTCTCATGCAGAGGAAATGAACTGCTACAATCGTAATACTGGTTGCAAAGTACAATGCGTACAGTACGAAGAGTATTATAAAATAGTACTGTAAAAGCATGATATGGTTTCTAAGCCATAAAATACATAGAATACATACATTAATAAATAAAGACTACAAGTACTCAACTGGTGCTTCTAAATTACGCCTACCCCGGTGTACCTAACCTAGGTCTAGTACAAGGGAAGAAGTAAGTGAGGTGTAGCTTAGTTTCAGTATTCTTTTACCAAGAATCTATTCCAAGAATTCTCTAAGGGTCTAATCAGCTCCGTACCTTGGTTTAGAATGAAGGAGGTCTGGTATCTCTCTCTCAGGACTCTATTTCCTAACAACCGGCAAGGGTAGGTTGGAAACACTGGAGCTGATTTTCTCGGCAAGAGAAAAGACAGCGTCTCTCTCAGTGCGTCTGCTAGAGGGTCGTCTTCCTTCGCACTTGCTGTAGCAGAGCGTCAGGCAAGTAGATAGTCGAACTGCTCCAAACCACCGTGTGTCTGTTTGGGCAAGTGTGGGCATATTTATACCTTGAAGGTGCCGAGTTTGACGTAAGGTTGGATATAATAACGTCATCAAAGACTTAGTTCTTTTAAAACTCCATGAGTTCTTGGATAAATCAATATTCATGCAGGGGGGAAGTTCCTGACTGCTGAAGGCGGGTTTTTCCAAGAAATCGTTCAAGATTTTCGGAACTAGTGGAAGTAGCCAAGCCGTATTAGGACTACTAAAGCTATGTCTTAATATGGTTATGATTTCTAGGCCTATATAAGGATAGGGTGATTTATACCTATATATGGGCATGAATCGGGAAAATTACACTTGGGTCCTAAAACACTATACAACACCCACTCCACGTATTATGTCTAATATTACTAAATTCGTAAGCATCTAAACCATAACATAAGCATGTGTTCACAATCCTATCCCACAATACACAAAATGCATTTGATAAGGTTGCACACGAAAAACGAGCATTTGTATAGTACGCAATAGGCGTCATTCAAAACATGAAGTATGGTGTTGGCAAAGCTAACTGAATGAACCATGTAATGACATTCATGAAACGGCTCTAAGTGTACAGAAAAAAGTCGAGACCATTCCATAGCAGAATATATATAAACTGTTATTGTTATTTTCAGTGGACAATGTCTAATACTGTCTCTAGGAAGTGTTGAATTTCTTGTTCTCTAAGAATAGTTTTACTTTAATCAGATTACTTTGTGCCAAAAAAAAATGTTTTAAGTTCTTTGGGAAAAAGTCAAAATCAGCCGTAGAAAATAAAGTTCCAAAGCTTTGGAATGATTGTTATAAAAAGTGAAGGCCAAATTTAGAGTTCATGGAACGCTGTGTGCAGATTTCAAAAGTTATTCTCGGTGTCAGGAGAAAACATCAAATATTCTAAGCTAGCAAAGTAATCGTCTACCACAGTAGGTGAAAGTGAAACTACTTCATCAAGCAGATCAATTGTGCACAGATCAGAAGCATCGCCGTCAGCGTCAGTTGCCGCGTTAGCAATGTTCATATCAGATGGTACCTGTGTGCCTGTTGTTCCTCGTATCTCACTTACAGTTGGATTTGATGGTGAGATCTCAATGAACGCCGTCATCAGGATTGGTAGCCGTTGGGGGCAACACAACACGTGAGCAGTTACCGTACCCAGTAATGCGTCTGCATCCGTTAGCACAACCGATGGTAGTGTTAGACAGACATCTAAAACACATTCTTCTCCACAAAGCAGGCATCGTAGAACAGGTAAGATGCAATCTTGCCAGATTGGTCTGAACGAAAGAAACCAAGTGGTATTCAGATCTCTTAAACGAGCCAAGCCAAGAATCTGTGTAATCCTGTCACGATACCGCATGGCTAGGAGAGCTTGTTCCATGGTAGTCTGGGTATCGTCGGTGACTGGACTTGCCATATCGGAGCAGGATAAACAAAAATAGAATTCCTGCTACGAGTCCCAAAATGAGAGGCAGGCCGCCGAACACAGAGTGCATGAAATTTTGAAAAATGCTGAGGACTGCTTCAAAGGGTGCTAACAGTCCCGAAAAAATCGTCTTAAATACATGTGCAATACCACTGGTATCAGACATGTTTAAAATTTGACCTAACATTTCTGCGAAATGTACTGGGCAGTTGGTTGATAATAATGCATGTATCTCTGCAGAAGTCCTTGCAACTTGCAGATCATATGTTTCTCTAGACGAGGTCAGTGGCACAGTTTTTTGCAAAAGAATGACATTCATTCTGCTTAAAGTATCAATTCGTATAGAAGAGATATTCAGTGAAGACCATAACGCCGACTCCCTGTCTGTCTTGCTTTTTGGATACAATACTTGCATACAACAAGTGACGCTGACTGACACACTAACTAGATACGCTTTTCCTGGCAACATGCCACAACAGCTGTGATCATTGAGCATAACGTAGCTGCCATTGGAAAGCTGCCTGAAAAGTGGTTTTATCACTGCTGCTGGTGAACCGTGCAGGTGGCACGAGAGGTTACTTGAAGAACCTTCGCAGGCTCCGTGTAGATTAATACCGTCGCATAAAAGTGTACCGCTTAGTGAGTTTTTACAGTTTTTAGTACTAAGAAATACCTCCTTTCCCCCACTCCAACATTTGTGTGTGTATGGTAAATTCCAGGTTGACTTAATGTATCCTTTACCCAACCTTTCATACAGGCCTGCTGGTATATGCTGTAGACAATACTGAAATTGGAAAATTGTCACTGGTATCGTGATGGTGCCATGTATTATCCATTCTACGACTGGTTTCTCAGAAACAGTTAATGGTAATCTTTCCAGTTTTTCAATGCTCAGCACCGTCTAGTCTGCTCCTCTTTGTGCCAAAGAGATTTGTTTATTTGTAAGGTTAAAGACAGTAAACAATGACGTGGTGTTGATTAGACGCCATGGCACGTAGCCTGAACGGAGATTTTGTAACATCCAGCCTAGCAGCATTATAGAACGCAATTGAGACTGGCCATTTTGTAACATTAGCAAGTCCTGCTCTATTATGTCAATGGCAGATGATACAATGCTGTCCAAAGAATAAATTCTGGAGGACAGAGTTGTTAACCCATTGTCCACTACAGAGAGAGCTTTCTCTAAATTAATACAATCAATTTCTTGTATCTTTTCTGCAGTTTCCATTTGCGTGATTTTCCATGCTTCATTGTAAGCAGAATATATACCGTCGTATATGAAACTTTTTTGACGTTGTTTACGAGGCCCTAGTAAGAAGTCTCGCGAGTCAACGCCTTCTTTAAGTAAAGTTAATTGTTGTTTAATTTCAGGAAGTGTGGATTTCTGTAGCCACTCAAGGTATAGTTTTCCTACACTGTATGTGGTAACTATCCCTGAATGTTGTCTCTGGCAGAATCTTGGATCTGGCCTGTTCATTTTGAACCCTTGTGTTTTGTTCAGGAATATATCTTGACAGTTATTCGTGTCTGTGGGCCAGATTAACCATTTTTTCCAATCAGGATTAGTTCTGTTTAGTTTTCAAATCTGTTTTACGTCTACCTCCTCATCTGTAGTATCATTACTGTCAGGTGTGGCTTTAGGTATGGACGGTTTGTTCAAATCTTTTATCTTAGCTAGGCCAAGACAAGATGTTTGTTGAATAGTGTCATTTAAAAACATTATTTGTTCTGGGATAATGCAGGCTCTGAATAAGGCTTCTAAACCTTGCACCTGCCAGTCTTTTGTGCCCCAAACAGTTTTTGTCTCAATGTTGTCTTTCCAAAAGTTAAAACCTAATGTAGACAGCTGAGGATAAAAGTTTGCAGAATAAATTTGTTTAGTATTGGTCAACATGTTTTTCATTCCTGTCTTATTCACATTTTTTAAATAAAACTGTTTCTGGATTTGTGACATTAAAACCTGAGAAGTATGGAAACTTTTCATAAAATGTTTTTGAGCTGCCCTTTGGCGGCGTTGGACAATGTTCCCATGGATTATAAGTAAAAACATTTCTAGGGTTTGCAGATTTGTGCAAGTAATGGTGACCATAATGATTAAAACAATACATTTGTTCATAATCTGATGAACCTTCTAAGTATTCATGTTTTGTGAATTTAGCTGACATTTCTAAATCTATCATCATATTATTAACACTTTCAAAGTCCCAATCATCAGAAAATGTGCTGGGTGAGACAAAGTCACTCAAAGAAACCTTAAACTGTTGTGGAATCTTCAACAGCTCCACGGGGCCATAAATGTCATCATCAGTTGAGTCCCATGCTATACCACCAGGTATAGGAACGGCTGTGATGTTCACTGATGACAGGTCTCTTCGTTCACAATGAGATGATTTGTAAGGTTGCAGGAGCAAGTTGATGTTCTTACTTGCTGTGTCCATTGTACTGTATTTTCCATTTATCATTTTTCCCAAACTTAAAACAAGAATGAGCCAGAGCAGGAGAAAAAGTACACATAACACAATCCAAAATTCAACCCATGGTGAAACTAGATATGTTTTTCCAAGTCAATGAAAGAGTTCTGTTCTTTTTTCTTTGAAAGTTTTATTTGCTGGCATAGTTTCAGGTTCACTGGGATCCTCAGAAAATGTATCAAAGTTGATAAAATAGCCAGAGGCAGTTCTGTCAATTGTTGGGATTGCATCCCGATTTTTCGGAATCGCTGGAGCTGTTTCTTCCTATGTCATATTTGTATAGTCAGAGGCTATATCATTGTAGACTGGTGTTTCTTGGCGAACTGTTATTTGGGTCTCAAGAGGTACACGTTCCATGGCTTTGTTGCATAGTCCTTCTTTTCTTACTGTAGGATTATCAAAGGTGATTAGTCTTTCAGTTTGAACCTCTTGGATAGTAGCCAGATTTGGTCGTCTGCTACTTCTTGGGAGTCCACTGGGCCTACTACTTATTATCGGCCACATGATGTGGTTTGACCAGGTCAATGGACACGATTCTGTTCTCCCTTTTTCCAGCAAGGGGCGGTAGTAACACTGATCTCGTTCCAAGGATTGCTAAGACAGGTACTGCTTTTCTGTAAGAAGGCCCAAATTCCTTCTGACTAGATCCCCAATCTTTGGAATCCAGACAGGCCTTGCTGGGACAGGTGACTTTTCATCAGTAGTCGTTGGCTTTTGTGTTGTGTTACTCAGACTTCTTCTTGTTTCATTTAAGTCCTGTAAAACAGCCAAACGGTCTTTGATATCAAAGGGTGTCTGTTTCACCACTGAAGTTTGACAATCAAGATCCTGGGTGAGCATTCTAGTACCAAATAGTAATTCATATGGAGTGATTCCCCCCAGAGAATTTCTTGGCAGAATATTAAGACTATGTTGGACACTTATTAGATGTTTGACCCACCTGTCACCTGAACCTAATACCCTAGCTGTTATAGATTGCTTTATGTCACGGCTTTTTCTTTCCACTACCGCATTTCCCTCAGGATGGAATGGACTTGAGTACCGTAATGGAACGCCCAAGCTAACCATGGCCTCTTTGTAAGCTTGAGAGCTAAACGCAGGACCCTGGTCAGAATGTAGCGTGCCGATTGCGTATGTGCCGATAAAGACACGCAAATCTTTTATAACAGTTTTGGCCCCAGCCGCGCGCTGGGGCCATATCCAAATGAATCTTGTGCGACCATGATATATTTATAGTTGCCATCCCTTGTAAGGGATCACAGTGGTCCAGGTAAACACACGCTGCAAATGGTTTAACTGAAACCAGAAGGGGCGTCTGCGCAGGTTGTTTCACTGTAGAAACTTTCATTTTTTTGGCAGATTTCACATTCTAGAACATAGTTTCTAGCTTGTTTCCTCATGTGCGGCCACCAATATCTCTGTTTTAATAATGATACTGTGGCGGAAACTCCTGCGTGTGCAGAGGCGAGTCCTTCGTGTGCTGCTAAGATTAGTCCTAACCTATGTTCCATGTTTGGGATTGCCCTATCCCCCACTCCAGGGATTAGAGCAAAGGGAGCATTATTTGCATCAGTTATATAGCAGTACTTTACTGGAAAGCCTTTTGGGAGTGTCTTACCACTGTCTTTTACTGAAGCGGTGACAGCTTGCATTATTTCGCTGTCTATTTTTGTTTTTGAACGAGTGATTGCAGCTACGGAAGCCGTTTGCACAGCTGCCTTCGCGGCCTCATCAGCCAATGAATTCCCTGCAACGTGAACGGCATCACGCTGATGACTCAGTGTATGAATCACGTGAGTCTTTTGTAGTTCTTTCTGTATTAGAACTACTTGTTCCCAAAGTAGTTTATGCTTAATTGTGCCACCTTTTGCATCTTTGAAACCGTTTTGAACCCAGTTCTGCAGATATTCATTGTAAGACTGGACGCAGTAATACGAATCGCACACTATAAGTGTGGGGAATTTGCGATCAGTATTTTCCAGCGCCATCTTGAAAGCCTGTAGTTCAGCTCACTGAGCTGTACAGTCCCCGAGTGACTGAGTTTTAGTGACCATAGGTCAAAATTTACCTTCACGCCAGCGACCTTTAACAATCGCGCACGCAGCACTATAGGCTTGTTTACCCCCTTTTGCGGGCTGTGCTGATCCGTCTGTATAGATTATACATCCATAATGTTCTAGAGGCAGAATTTCAGTTGGCAGAGGACATTCTAGTTCGTATTGTAGAAATTCTTGTGTTTTCAAATAGGGGTCAAAAACGTATTCAACGTCTGTTGCAGCAAGCGAATTAACCCATTGTATCCATCTTGGATATGGAGCTTTTGCATTTGGAATGCTTGCCTTTGTTACCGCCTCTAAGGCTGGTATAGGTGTAACGATTTTAATGCGCTTCCACTGTGCGGGGGCTCTCTCTTTTGCTACAGCAGTCTGAACCGCTGTCAGAATTTTTTCTGTTGAAGTAAATTTCATTTCGGCTCTCAAGACTCAGTACCTGAAATTCTTGGATTCCGTAGGGACGTCAGACTGAAAGTTCGAAGCTAATCTCCCAACTCCCCAACTCCCCTGAACCAGATCACTCTGGTCTCAGAGGCGCGGGGGAAAGGGGAAGTGGAAGAAAAAACAGAGAGACTGCCACACTGGTGTCTTCACCTCTTCTTCTTCTGAGAGGAAGGCTACACCTGAAATAATTAACAAACAATTACTACGTTCTTACAATTGTGAATTCTGGTTTAACATGTAAATCACCCTTACTCAACACCTTACTTTACCTGTATGAGTGTGGACATTAGCATCTCTCTTGATATATAAGATTGACATATCCTGAAACTGGAATTCAAAAGGTTTAGGTTGAAAGTACTTAAGTAAGTTCACTTCAGCAGACTAAAGGTGGTAAGCAAAAATATATATATATATATATTTCTATCTACGTCTGGAACTTGAATGGCTGTTGTCCTCGGGTTCTGACTGAATTACCAACTGAACTACAGGGAATAAATCTGAAGTCAAATCCTGGTAGGTGCCAAGGAACAAGTCTGGAAGAATGCGCCAAGAAATCAAGGTCTGGTCCTCAATTTTTGTCTCTTCCTCAAAGTCTTGAAATGAATAGTTCTGGAATGAGGCTCAGTATATAGCCTGACTGAAAACTCCAAGAAACTAGCTGGTTTATAGTTGCTTGTAAATACCCTCTTGCTGCAGATAGAACTGAAATTGGAAAGTTCTTACCGAGAAGAATGACAAGGAAGTAACTGGAGCCCACAAGTTATATTTTGAAAGCTGGACACCTGCTGCTTCCGCTGCCGCTGACCTGCTGCGGGGAATACAACTGACTCGAGGGCTAAGTGTCGCTTCCGCTGCCGCTGACTTGCTGCGGGGAATTCAAATGGACTCGAGGGCTAAGTGTCACTCGGACTCTGACAGAAAAGCGGGAGTCAGAGGAGTGAGAGGGGATATACGGGGAAAGATGACCAGAATTTGCATTACTATTGCCAAGAAAAGCGATACCAAAAGGAGAGAGAGCACAGAGCTAACGTCTCTCAGAATTGCCGGTTGAAGTGCGCAGTGGAACGCTCACTTGCGCTCCACATACACAAGGAAGCGCGAGGAGCAAAACACTAGAGCGCTAACCACTCAAGCGTTCTGAAGACCTGGGAATCGCTTCTAACATCTTGGAGTGGAATCTCGCAACTAACTCCCTCCAACTGGCTGGAAAGTCAGGAATTTTGGTAACCTTTTGGACCTTGCAGGAAGATGCTGAGGGCGGGTTTTGGGATGCTAATACTCCATTCCTGACAGTACCCCCCACCAAAACCACCTCCTTAGGTTTCTGTGGATGAGTTTTATGGAATTCCCTCACAAATCTTGGGGAATGAACGTTTGAACTGGGTTCCCAAGACCTTTCCTCAGGACCATAACCCTTCCAGTCAACCAAATAAAACACCTGACCTCTCTTAATCTTGGAGTCTAGAATTCTCTTGACTTCAAATTCTTCAGCTGATTGAACGTGAATTGGGGCTAATTTGGAGGATTTCGTCGGATCAAAGACACATGAAAAGTTGGGTGCATCTTTAAGGTTTTAGGCAAACTTAGCCTAACACTCACTGGATTTATCATTCGAACCACTGTAAATGGACCCACAAATCTAGGTTGAAACTTTCGGTTTCCTCTCAATCGCATATGACGAGTTGAGACCCAAACTTGATCCCCCGGTTCAAAAACTGGTCCCACTTTACGACTCTTGTCTGCTTGACTTTTGTACACTGCTATTGTCTTAGCAAGATTCTCAGAAGCTAACTGATATGCTTGTTGCAATTTCTGAACTATCTCCCCTGCTGCCGGAACCTCCACTTCTACTTGACCCACCAACATATTGGGATGCCTGCCATAATTTAAAAAGAAGGGGGAGAAACCTGTAGCTGAGTGTACGGAGTTATTGTACGCACACTCTGCAGTACTAAGTAAGGAAGGCCACTCTCCAGCTTGTTCCAATAGGTACAATCGAAGATATTGCTCTAGGTCTTGATTTACTCTCTCAGTCTGCCCATCAGTTTCTGGATGATAACTGGTGGACAAACGAGAATCAATTCCCAACCCTCTCAAGAAAGATCTCCAGAAGCGAGACCCAAATTGTGATCCTCGATCAGAAATGACCACCTTAGGAATTCCATGTAATTTTACCACATGCTGAATAAACAAGGTAGCCAATTGCGTCGCATCTGGAAGACCTTAAAGGGGGACAAAATGGCTCACCTTGGTGAAATGATCGACCACCACCCAAATGACTGAATCCCCTTGACTAGATGGCAACTCCACAATAAAATCCATGGACACAGTATGCCATGGATAAGGGGGAACTGGCAAAGGCATGAGAAGACCATGAGATGGTTGTCTGAGACTTTTCCCTTTTAAACATAGTTCGCAAGTGGCAACATACTGTCTCACCTCAGCGTCCATGCCCGGCCAATCAAAATTTCGCTTCAAGAGCTCCAATGTCTTAGTTATTCCTTTGTGCCCAGCCAATTGCTGATTGTGAAACAGGCCAATAGTCTCTTCTTGTAACTTTGCTCCAGGAACAAATATTTTCCCTTGAATAAACGGTTTTCCATCCTTCACAACTCGATCTGGTCCCTCTGATTCCCAATTCAAGTAGTTCTCTTTCTGAAATTCTTCCTTGATTTTTCCTTCCAACTCACCGACCACAGAAACTGCCACAATGTTTTCTTTGGGAATAATAAACTCCTCTGACTTAGACTCCGGTTTTATTTCTGGATCTTCTTCCGGATTCAAACGAGAAAGTGCATCAGCCTTTCTGTTCACCACCCCAGGTTTGTAAGTTAAAACAAAGTCAAAATCTGCTAAGAAAAGAGACCATCTAAGTTGCCGTGGGGGCAAGGTTCGAGCAGACTTCAAAAACTACAAATTTCGATGATCAGTAAAGACCGTGACCACATGTCTTGCTCCCAGTAAATAATGTCGGCATTCTTGAAACGCTTCTTTCACCGCTAATAGCTCTCTGTCAGCAATGGAATAGTTGATCTCTGCTGAAGATAACTTCCGAGAATGATAAGCCACTGGATGAAGCTGTCCTGTGCTCTTGTGACGCTGTGAGAGTACTCCTCCAATGGCCCGGTTTGATGCATCTGCTTCAACAAAAAATGGTTCCTTAGGGTCTGGACGCTGAAGAATAGGAGCTGTGATAAAGGATTTTTTTAGGAATTGAAATGCTTCCTCAGTAATTGGCCCCCACACAAACTTTTCATTCTTTCTGAGCAAACGTGTGATCGGCCTAACCTTTTCTGAAAAGTTTTGGATGAAACGTCGATAGAAGTTGGCAAACCCCAAAAAGCTTTGAACTTCTTTTACAGTTCTTGGTGTGGGCCAATCCTTGATTGCCTTAAATTTTGAATCGTCCATGTACACTCCCTGAGGAGAAAGGATGAACCCCAGAAATTCTACTCTGGAGGAGTGAAATACACATTTCTCTAACTTGACAAAAAGTTGATTCTCCATCAAACATTTCAGGATGGCTCGTACATGAGAAATATGTTCTTCAACATCTTTGGAAAAAATCAAAATATCGTCTATGTAGACAACAGCGAACCGATCCAAAAACTTCCGAAGAATGTCGTTTACAAAATGCTGGAAGGCAGCAGGAGCATTGCACAGACCAAAAGGCATCACCTGGTACTCAAATAGTCCAAATCTAGTTCGAAACGCCGTTTTCCACTCATCCCCTTCCGCCATCCGAACCAAATGATAAGCCCCTCTTAAATCTAGTTTGGTGTAGATGTGGGCATCCTTCACCTGATCCAGAAGCTCGGAAATGAGTGGTAATGGGTAATGGTTCTTCTTAGTAACCAGATTTAAAGCCCTATAGTCTATACAAGTTCTCAAACTCTTGTCCTTCTTGGGAATAAAAAATAGAGGAGAGGAAACTGGAGACTGAGAAGGTCTGATGAAACCATTAGCCAAATTCTGATCTAGATATTCCTTCAAGTGTAGATTCTCGGACTCAGATAGGGCATAGATCTGACTACATGGCAAAGACGCTCCAGGCTCTAACTCAATCCTGCAATCATACTCCCGATGAGGGGGGAGTTTTTGTGCTTCTTTTTCATCAAAAAACGATTTCAAGTCTTGATATTCTTTCGGAATTACGGGGATTTCCACTGTACATACCATCTGAGGTTGATTTGCCAAACAATAAGAGTTCAACGATCTTTTCTCCTTATAGATTGCATGAAAAAAATGTTCCAGGCAATAGTCTGAACTCAACTCTACTGTGCGCTTAGCCCAGTCAATCTTAGGATTGTGCTCAGTGAGCCAGGGCAGCCCTAAGATCAGTTGAAATTGTGGGGCATCAATTAGATTGAAACTAATGCTACTACGATGTTCTCCAGGACCCAAAACGGTGATTTCCTCTGTATCAAAAGAAATTGGGCCTGAAGAAAGGGGGGTACCATCAACTGCTCGTACTGGTTCAGGTTTGGACTTCTTTATAAACTGGATACCCAGGCTTCTAGCAAACAAGAGGTCACAAAAATTACCCGTGGCTCCAGAATCGATCATGATTGCCACCGTAGCGAATTTTGCTTCTCCAAAAGAAATTTGACATGAGAGAATGAGATGAAGGGCAGAGGGCTGCAAGGTATTGGCTAAACTTTGCGGATTGGGAGTTGTCTTCAATTCAGCTTCCACCAGATCAACTCCGTCTACTGGTGAAGCCTGTATTTTACCCATGGGGCAGTCTTAGGACGTCTTGGACACTCTTTCAAAAAATGGCCGGAACCACCACAATACATGCACAACTTCCCTACACGTCTCTTTTCTCTTTCTTCTTTGCTGAGTGGTCCTCGGACGGTGCATTGGTTCTTCTACTGAAGCCTCTTCCTTAGTCTTTCCAAAATCAGAACGCATTCGGTGAAACCTAGGTGGAATTGGTCGGGTTTCCTTCCGACGCTCTGTACGTCTTTCTGTTAGTCTCTGATCAATTTGAAGAACTAAATCAATCAATTCCGATACTTCAGTGGGCCTCTTTGGAATCTGAGCCAAATCATCCTTTAATTCGTCCCTCAACCCTTGATTGAAGATGGCAGCTCTTTTGGCCTCAGGCCATTTCGTTTCCACAATCTATTTATTATACTGAGCTAAATAGGCCACTAACTCTCTGTTCCCTTGCTTCAAATCCAACAGCTCATTGTCAGTTGACTGGGATATTGCTCTTCGATCAAAAATTCGTAAAAATTCAGTTTTGAAATTTTCAAAATTATATAACACTGGATCATTGGTGGACACCAAAGGCATGGACCACGCCGCGGCATCTCCACTCAAGTAAGACAGCATGAACGCCACTTTTGATTGGTCCTCTTTAAAAATTATGGGCTTGCACAGGACATGTAAGGAACATTGAGTGACAAATACCTGAGCCTTATTCGGGTCTCCCAGAAACCTCTCTGGTGGGGCCAACGGAATGGTAGGAGACATGGCATGCACTACCTGAGTGGTAAGTTCCGAGGAAGATGGAGAAGGACTAAAGGTTTGGGATCTCTGACCCCCAAAATTGGGACTAGGCCTAGTGGAGAGTTCATTGAGGCGTTGACGCAGATAACTAGTCTCTTGGTTGGATTTTCTAACCTCCTCCCTAGTCTCACTCAACTGTTTAAGTAAACCTTCCAAGACTGAACCCAAAGCCTTTAAATCTAAACCTTCTGCCATGACGCCCAGACGGAAGGCAACTGCTGGCACTTCAATCTGTCAAGACTCAGTACCTGAAATTCCTGGATTCCGTAGGGACGTCAGACTGAAAGTTCGAAGCTAATCTCCCAACTCCCCAACTCCCCTGAACCAGACCACTCTGGTCTCAGAGGCGCGGGGGAAAGGGGTAGTGGAAGAAAAAACAGAGAGACTGCCACACTGGTGTCTTCACCTCTTCTTCTTCTGAGAGGAAGGCTACACCTGAAATAATTAACAAACAAATACTACGTTCTTACAATTGTGACTTCTGGTTTAACATGTAAATCACCCTTACTCAACACCTTCCTTTACCTGTATGAGTGTGGACATTAGCCTCTCTCTTGATATATAAGATTGACATATCCTGAAACTGGAATTCAAAAGGTTTAGGTTGAAAGTAAGTTCACTTCAGCAGACTAAAGGTGGTAAGCAAAAATATATATATATATATTTCTATCTACGTCTGGAACTTGAATGGCTGTTGTCCTCTGGTTCTGACTGAATTACCAACTGAACTACAGGGAATAAATCTGAAGTCAAATCCTGGTAGGCGCCAAGGAACAAGTCTGGAAGAATGCGCCAAGAAATCAAGGTCTGGTCCTCAATTTTTGTCTCTTCCTCAAAGTCTTGAAATGAATTGTTCTGGAATGAGGCTCAGTATATAGCCTGACTGAAAACTCCAAGAAACTAGCTGGCTTATAGTTGCTTGTAAATACCCTCTTGCTGCAGATAGAACTGAAACTGGAAAGTTCTTACCGAGAAGAATGACAAGGAAGTAACTGGAGCCCACAAGTTATATTTTGAAAGCTGGACACCTGCTGCTTCCGCTGCCACTGACCTGCTGCGGGCAATACAACTGACTCGAGGGCTAAGTGTCGCTTCCGCTGCCGCTGAATTGCTGCGGGGAATTCAAATGGACTCGAGGGCTAATATTCACTCGGAGTCTGACGGAAAAGCGGGAGTCAGAGGAGTGAGAGGGGATATACGGGGAAAGATGACCAGAATTTGCATTACTATTGCCAAGAAAAGCGATACCGAAAGGAGAGAGAGCGCGGAGCTACCGTCTCTCAGAATTGCTGGTTGAAGTGCGCAGTCGAACGCTCACTCGCGCTCCACATACACAAGGAAGCGCGAGGAGAAAACACTAGAGCGCTAACCACTCAAGCGTTCTGTAGACCTGGGAATCGCTTCTGACATCTTGGAGTGGAATCTCGTAACTGACTCCCTCCAACTGGCTGGAAAATCAGGAATTTTGGTAACCTTTTGGACCTTGCAGGAAGATGCTGAGGGCGGGTTTTGGGCTGCTAATACTCCATTCCTGACATCGGCTTGTGTGCACAAGTGTGATTTATAAGCTATTGGTACCTTTTCACCTTCGTTAAAGGTTAGGTTTGTGAATCCGCATCTCCCTGGGATGATTCGGATCACAAGATTGCGCACGTTGTCGCGTGTTTGTAACTGTGTTTTTGCTAACATGTCAGTTTGTACTGAATGCAAAATTTCTGTGTGTTCTTGAGTCCAATTGGTTGATTTGAAATCAGGTTTTATTAGTTCGTAGAGAGGTCTAAGCCTTTCTGTGTAATTTAGAACATACGTTCTTCCAAAATTCAGGAAACCTACAATTGACTGTAAGTTCTTCAGCGTTTTTGGAGGTTGAAGCAGCGCACATTTCTCTAGAAAGTTGGCTGACAGGCTTTTGCCTTCACTTGATAACTCGTATCCTAAGAATAGGACGTTGAGGTGGGCAATTCGTGATTTCTTAAAATTGAATTTGTACCCTTCAGAAGCGAACCCAAGTATTATGGTGTTCACTGTTTTCAAGTGCACATCCAAATCATCGTTTGTAAGATAGATGTCATCGACATAAGATAATGCCTCATCATCATACGTTTGTAGTAACTCTGTTACTCTGGCTGAAAATAAACCTGCAAAAACACTGGGAGTGAAGGGTCCTAGGGGAAGTTTACCGACCCACGCCTGCTATAGCCCCTAATACCAGTAATACACCAACATAAAATAGCAGTGAGTCAAAATAATCAGTCAAAAAACTTTTTTGCATGTATCAGGATAGCTATACAGAGCAGAGTGTGAACAATGATCTACCCTGTGGAAATATCATCCACGTGTGTGAATTCCCATCAGTCAACTCACGAGACCGCCCTTCATCATTTGGGACCGTCACATATTGGAAAGACAAGTCTCCACAATAGATTGGCAGATATATTGAGCCTAATCTATGTCTCCAATGTCAAAAAGAGAGCTGTCTCTGGATGACTGGATAGCAGTGCAGGAAAATAGTGAAAGTGTATCAATAAGTGATGAAGAAAAAAGGAGAATTAAGATTGGGTAGAGACAGGGGAAAACAAATTTATTCAGTACCCCCGCAATCCCAAAGTCTAAAAATCAGTGCAAAAGTAGTATAATGTTATAACTACTAGTATCTTAGGTCGACATGTTTCTGCAGACTATCGGAGCCAGGTGGTCTCCTGCTGCTTCCTCAGGACCCTTGTATGCTACTGCTAAGATATAAGAATAATATCACCTTAGACGTGATCTGATACCATCTTCCTGGCTTCATGGTACAATCGTCAGGAGTGACACACCAGATACATGCAAGAAAAATTACAAAGAAGAAACATGGCCCCATTAATGTATGCCCGAATTGTATATTAAATACCAATTCGTTCGTTGGCTTGTCTACTGCCAACTGCTACGCACAGTAAATACTTGTATTAGCGTGTTTCCTCACCTTGTTGGCAGGAAGGCAAAGCCCCACCTCACCTGGCTGCAGCTCAGGTACATGGAGCACCGCTCTGGCGGAGGGAATAAAAAGGATTTTTTTACACCATGAGAGTGCTAATCCTATCAACTGTAACATGTAATCTGTCTAGCGTACACAACCAGTAAAAACCGATATTGTTCCTGACTATTTAGTATTTGACCAAATCATGTCCTGGCTGATCACTAGGACTTGTAGATCGTGACACCTTAATTACTAAGCAGCAGATACTCATCACAGGGGTTTGCGATGTCGCCACGCCGCTATCTCTCAATTATAACTCAAGCGGTACGTTTTGGTAATCAGACATCTACCCCCATCCAATACTCATCACAGGGGTTGTAGATGTCTCAGTTTTAACTCAAGCAGTACATTCAGATAATCAGTCATGCACGCCCGACCAATGGAGCTTATCAAACAGCCTAAGGTCTCTATCCATCGGGCTAGAACTATCTCCAGGCTACCTTGCGCGCTGAGTGTTAAGCGCTTAATCAACATGCTGCCATGCGCGTTGAGTACCAACCTCTCCGTCGGTACCCCTGGCGTCCCTCTGGGCTGTCTCTGGGGAGGTACCGGCGCACCGAGGGATCATCGGATAAGTTGATTCTGAGCACGGCGGCGCGATGACGTCATCATTGTGGGCTAAGCTAGGAATGCCGAGGATGTAGTTCAGCCGGCATCCGATTATGGTTATTAAAGTTTTAATAAAGATTACGCTGTGGTTATGTTGTCAACCCTTTCGAAAGGCCTATCACCTTAGTGTATAGTCGTAAATAGGTATCTATGATTCAAAAAGAGTGTATTCATTAGAGACCCCTCATTTTCATTCTTATACGGAACATTATTTATAACACATAGTCGTGTTAGGTTAATTCAAAGCGCAACTACGCTGTGGCATATGATGTCACCCTCGCTAGAACCATGTTCGTGACACATAGTCAAGTGGAAGTTATTTCAAAGCGCGGCTTCGCAGTGTGGCCGAGCTGGGAATGCCGGGTAGTGTAGTTCAACCGGCATCCGTTTGTAGTATAGTGATTTATTTAAATAATTACGCTGTACATACAATGCCAACCCTATCAGAAGAACTCCCTCATTAACTGATGGTTAGAAAGAGTGTTCGATTGTACCCTTCAAACATCATCATTATTCAGGACAATGGTGTGTGATATGTACTAAGGTAATACCCATATATTGTAATAACTGCATGGTATTAGAGGGACATCCAAGGGATGTCTTCATTCAGCCCACTTTTGTCCGTTTTCAATCTAAACACCCATTTTTGTTCGCGCCTGAACAGAAAGGTAGAGACATCTACCCCAGAGGGAATAAGTGGTTGGTCTAGTACTGTCCAGTGGAGATCCGTGGGTTGGTGTCGGGCTTCCAGAAAGTGATTAGTTAGTCTAGTAGCCTGTTTGGAACACCTAACAGAACTCTTGTGTTCCGAGATTCTAACCTTTACTTTTCTTGTCGTCATCCCTACATATCTTTTATTGCAGGGGCAAGTAATCAGATAAATTAAATTCATGCTGCTACAGTTGGTAAACCTTCTTAGCTGCCAGGGACGGTCAGTGCCTATATCAATGAATAAGGTCTTCGTCGTTTTAGGGCAAGCAGCACAGCTGCCGCATGGGTGGTGACCAGTGACAGCTGGCATATCCCAGAGTGTACCAACAGATCGAGGGATGGTGTTTTTAGGTCTGGTGTGTATCAGTTGATCCCTCAGAGTCTGTCCTCTTTTGAACGCAAACAGATCGTCCTCTTCTTTCGGATTTCTGCGAGGAAGTCTGAAAGGTACGAGAGGAACATATATCAATATCTTGATATCTATCAGGTTTTCTCAAATGATCCCTATTTCTAAGGTTATATCTCTTTTCAGAGGGCTCCTGTTGAGGAGACCTTCCTCTGGACTGGGAACGCTTCTCTCTAGGAAGTGTCTGTTTAGTTTTTTCCCACTTCTTCTAAGGAGTAGTGAGATTATTTTTAATAAAAACTTTTTCAGGATTTTCAGTTAGTTGGGGTTTTACTGGTTT
Organism: Lissotriton helveticus; assembly: GCF_964261635.1. Lineage (NCBI taxonomy): Eukaryota > Metazoa > Chordata > Amphibia > Caudata > Salamandridae > Lissotriton > Lissotriton helveticus. Next base: position 1,133,455,188 of record NC_136072.1, on the reverse strand, counting down.
CCCACCCAAACTATCTCTACCTAGTTCTTCATAGGATTTTTCAATAATTCTGGCAAGCTCATATGGTTTCTCAGTAATATCTGTTTCTTTTAGTTTTGGCGGTTCGCCACGGATGCTGCTTCACCTTTAATGTTGGCTAATAGTATAGCCGAGACCTGTTTGAAATCTTTCAGTAACTTCATACCAAGATTTAAAGCAGGCTCTGGTCCATATTCATTTTGAATCTGTCTTAGGACGTCTGGTATTACCGCCATAGACGGAACACCATGTGTTTTTGTGTAGATTGAAGCAAAGACTGTACCCCAAGTGTTGCAGTCCTCTACGTGTGGTGCAATCCCCATTGGTAAACAGATTTTCAGAATCCTGTGTTTCTCATGAGGTGTACTATCAGGGAATACTGCCTCTATTTGAGTAATTTTTGAGCTAACCAGAATGGAATTTGTTCCCATTTTGCGGGTAATTTACCAATGACTGACTGTATAGTCTGTGGTGTCATTTTGGTTGTGTTCCCCTGATGAGGGGTGTACTGTGGAATCCTTATAGTAGGTTGGACTGTTAAAGTCCGCATGACATATTGAACCGATTGTCTATGTATTTTAATTAGCTGTTTTAGCCGAGCTAATAATTCTGGACCTGTCATTCTTTCAATGTCAGGATGTGGTGTATAGCTGGCTAGTACCGGCCATGTTGCTCCTGGTCTACCTAGTGGGTCGAGCCTGGTAATGTGATTTTGATGTTGTAGGGCGCCATCAAACCAGAGCTGATGCTCTTGGTAAGTTAGTGGAATTTCAACGTCCTCGAAAGGAACGTATTCCGCTGGAAGTTCTTCTACCTTGTAGTAGTGGAACTCGTGTGTTACTGCTTTTGCTGCAGGAAACAAAATCCATGAATAGAATACCTCTGTCTGCCGATATTCATGTGCCTCTATAACAAATATTACTTTACGACCTCTTGATGATACTCCATTTTCTATAAGTTTTATAGTGATTGTTTTCCTTATATTTGCTGGGATGAGCATAGCATCCGCGTCATTTTGTTGGAGATTTCTGTCGTCTAAGACTGCCTGAGCTGCTGCTGCAGCTCTCTCCCTTTCGTCGTCACTCTCCGTCATTTTGTTGACCGAAAGTTTGCAGAGCAAGTTTCAAGGGAACAAAGATTAGGTGTACAATATTTTGGAACACTGTATCCTTCAACGTTGAACAAACCAAAAACTAATACATAGGATTATTCGTCCTACTCAGTTATGGTGGATTTTTTATCCTTTAACCCACTCCAGACATCTATTGGAGTATTTTACGGGAAAAGGGGGTCTGTGTGAAAAGCACGACTGAGTTACTTTAGTATCTAGCGTTAAATTATCACCTTACCAAACGTTGGGCGCCATGTAGTGTAGTTCCTATATTCCCAATAGGCTCTGCGCATTGGAATAGTATATCCTATAGATTTGACGTAGGACTGAAGTCGACTAGGTCTCTACTGAAGTCTATAAGAGCGGTTTAAGGTCCTATCACAGTCAGATTAGGAAATCGAAAAGAGATTACTATAACAGGAGGATTGACTGTTCAGAGAACACATCTAAAGAGCTTTTTATGATTTTGAAGGAACTCTCTGCCCCTCTAGCGAGTTCAGGGGAAGTCCCCCCCTCGACAAAGTCATGCAATGAGATAGCAGACTTCTTTGTAGGGAAGGTAGAAAAGATCTACGCATCTTTTCAGATAAACTCAGAACCCACAAATTCGCCAGATCCTAGCTGTGAGAAACAGGCAATGAAAAAACTTAGGGAGTTTGTGGTCCCCCGAGCAGAGGAGCTAATTAACATTTTACTGGATATTCACTCTGGCTCCCCCTTGGATGCGGTCCCAGCGAGGATTCTTCGCAGTCATCTTCCCCAGGTAACGGAGCACATAGGTAACATGGCCTCACTTTCCTTCCGTGAATGTTTAGTTCCGGACAAATGGAAATTGGCCCAAGTTGTCCCGATAAAAAAGAAAGCCCACATCAGCATGACACAACTCGACAACCTTAGACCAATCTCCCTCCTTCCCTATTGTGCGAAGGTAGTAGAGAAATTGGTTAACCGACAGCTGGTGAGCTTTGTGGAGGAAAATAAGCTCCTCCACTCGTCTCAGTCGGGATTCAGGGCCAAACATTCGACGGAGACCGCCCTTCTTCTATCCACGGAACTGTTGCGGAGTAGGGCTGATGAGGGTCACACGGCCGCACTGGTCCTATTGGACTTAAGTGCGGCGTTCGACACCATATCACATTCCGTATTACTGGACCGTCTAAATGAGAAGGGAATAACCGGTCCTGCTCACGAGTGGTTGGTCTCCTTCCTTAAGAACAGGAGATTTCAAGTGCACTGCCCACCATGCAAATCCAGTATAAGATGTCTTAGACAAGGGGTTCCACAGGGCTTGATTCTGAGCCCCACGTTATTCAATCTGTACATGGAACCCCTTGCCAAACTGGTGGAGTCATATGGTGTTGCCATTGTCTCTTATGCAGACGATACACAACTGGTGATCAACTTGTCCCGTGATCCAGTTGTGGATGCTGAGAATTTCTCGGCCTGCTTGGTGGCACTTGATGGGTGGATGAAGTAGAATTATCTCCGCCTCAGTGGTAATAAGACGGAAGTTCTTATCGTTGGTCCCTGTCCTTCCATCTGGACATCCGCTTGGTGGCCCGTAGAACTGGGCTCTGTCCCTGCCCCGGTGGACACAGTCAAAAACCTCGGCATACTTCTTGATTCTAATCTAGCTTACACTAATCATGTTGACAATGTTGCCGGCAAATGCTATGGCATTTTGAAGGTCCTGAGGAAAATCCTTGACCTACTGCCTCCCAGCACCAGAAAAACAATGGTTCATGCCTTGGTCACTTCCCATTTGGATTATGGGAACTCCCTCCTATGTGGACTCAGCAAAAAAGGCCTACTGCAGTTGCAACGCGTCCAGAACGCAGCTGCTAGGCTTGTCCTGAACCTCCCTAGGAGGGCCTCTGGGAAACATGCATTGCGTTCCCTGCATTGGTTGCCAATTAAGGAACGCATTAAGTTTAAAACTATGTGCATTACCCATCGCATAGCTCACAAAAAGGCACCTTCATATCTCCAGGATTTGCTTCCTATCTATCGTCCTTCGCGCCTTCTTAGGTCGATGGGCAGCATGCTATTAGTGGTTCCTCGGATCCACAGAGCAAGGATGGGAGGACGGTCCTTTAGACTCCTGGCCAGTAAAGACTGGAATGACCTGCCCATCGAATGGAGGATGGAACCATCTGAAGCTAGGTTCAGACAGAGGTTGAAAACCCATCTTTTCCCCAAGGCTTAATTAGTTTAGTTTTCTCTCCCGGCCCTAGTGCTCCTCCTCTTTGAGCTAGGCTGATATGATGATTAGTGGGATTTTCAGCGCGGGACGCACTGTTCCTTGTGCAACCATGCGCTTAACAAATGTCATTAATAATAATATACTAGACTTAATTGTGAGTGCCAGCTAGCTCAGAGATCACTAGACACTTTCTCGAATACACAAGAAGGGATTCGTTTCTGAAAACCGCATAAACATGACAACTTTGTTTCCCAAGAATGAGAAATCTTATCTCTAGAGTCGCGGAAACAGTAGATAGTTATTTCACTCAGTCAACCGTGCATGCTTCATTTCACCAGAGGTGCAGAGAAAATAGAGAGACAGGCGTTTTCAATAAAAGAGTATTTATTGAACAGTCTTCTTTCTCATGCAGAGGAAATTAACTGCTACAATCGTAACACTGGTTGCAAAGTACAATACGTACAGTACGAAGAGTATTATAAAATAATACTGTAGAAGCATGATATGGCTTCTAAGCCATAAAATACATAGAATACATACATTAATCAATAAAGACTAAAAGTACTCAACTGGTGCTTCTAAAATACGCCTACCCCGGTGTACCTAACCTAAGTCTAGTACAAGGGAAGAATTAAGTGAGGTATAGCATAGTTTCAGTATTCTTTTGCCAAGAATCTATTCCAAGAATTCTCTAAGGGTCTAATCAGCTCCGTACATTGGTTTAGAATGAAGGAGGTCTGGTATCTCTCTCTCAGGACTCGATTTCCCAACAACCGGCAAGGGTAGGTTGGAAACACTGGAGCTGGATTTCTCGGCAAGAGAAAAGACAGCGTCTCTCTCAGTGCGTCTGCTGGAGGGTCGGCTTCCTTCGGCACTTGCTGTAGCAGGGCGTCGGGCAAGTAGATATTCGAACTGCTCCAAACCACAGTGTGTCTGTTTGGGCAAGTGTGGGCATATTTATACCTTGAAGGTGCCGAGTTTGACGTAAGGTTGGACATAATAACGTCATCAAAGACTTAGTTCTTTGAAAACTCCATGAGTTCTTGGATAAATCAATATTCATGCAGGGGGAAGTCCCTGACTGCTGAACGTGGGTTTTTCCAAGAAATCGTAGATTTTCGGAACTAGTGGAAGTAGCCAAGCCGTATTAGGACTACTTAAGCTATGTCTAATATGGTTATGATTTCTGTGCCTATATAAGGATAGGGTGATTTATACCTATATATGGGCATGAATCGGGAAAATTGCACTAGGGTCCTAAAACACTATACAACATTACATTGCATGCTTTTACAAAGTGGTCATTACAACGACCGCGTTGTTAGTGTGCGATGCATTTACATCGCAAGTCATTACAATGACTTGCACTAGGGGGCGCTCTGGACTTAGGAATAGTATTATTTACTATTCCTACTCCAGTTTGCGCAACAGTAGGGAACGTGTTGGAATTCATTTCCAATACCTCAGCGCCCCCTAGTGCAAGTTGTTGTAATGACTTGCAATGGAGATGCATCATGTACTAACAACGCGGTCATTGGAACGACTGCGTTGTAATAGTACAGCAATGTAATGACAGTGTTGTAAATGCTGTTTCCCAACTATACACTTGGTATCCCTTATAGATACTTTGACTTCATCTTTTCTCTTCTCCTTATGTCCATATGTGCAATAAGTATACCACAGGTAGGCAGACTCTTGACCTGGGTACCGTTTTCTTTTACAAACCCTTCTTATAATTTATTGTGCCCGTGCTGATGTTAATCTTCATCACTTTGGTGTTCTTTGTATCTGTTTTTACCCTTTTGGTGTTCTACCTACCTAATGAGGTCACAGCCACTACTGTTGCTTCCTGCAGGGGAGGTTTAAACACCTACCATCGTATCCCTGGGGTGGCTGTTGCATCTGCTCCCCAGGCACCCAGTCCCTTTGGTTGTTGGATCCATGTCTTCGTATCCTTCTTTCACAGGAGGCTGGGTTTCCCTTTTTTCCTGTATCTTCATTTCTCCTCGTGGATGGAGAAACTGTTCTCTTCCGCACAGCTCTGTATGCCACTCCCGCCTTTTGTTATGTCATTTTTCTATGTGGCGGATTACTTTACCCGTTTTCCATCCTGCCTTTGGGAGGAGACCCCTACCTGTGGATTACTACCTGTATCTTAAGTTTCTCTTCCAGGGGACCCTCATCAAAGTCATAAGCACATGAATATTCCCGCCCATTCGCGGGACTACGGAAACATATATCATATATGTGAAAACCATATATGCCGCTCTATATATATGTATATATATATATATAAAAACATACAATGCAGCCTTTCTTAGATATGCTGAACAATAAAACTGGCACCGTGCCTTTATGGCAGCCATGACCCCTAGCTCCCATCATGCCTCAGGGGTGACAGTTAGGTCAGTTGTTCTTTCCGGCTCCTTCTGACAGGACCCTGGTTACTACAGCTCTACTTTTTTCTGATTTTTGTCAGAAAATACTCTCAATTTTTAGGTTAAACCTTTTTCCTTTCGACATCTTTTCAGTGTTGAAGTGTTTTACCAACTGTTTTTGAAGGGTTTGGGCATTTTTTCCACACAGAAATGCCTTCCCCTTTTGATCCTTGCCCCTCCTGTGGCAAAAAGAAGGCAAAAACAGACTCTCATTCTGTCTGTATTTTATGCTTGCCTTCTGATCATGATCCACACACCTGCCAGCATTGCCAGCTACTGTCCAAAAGAACTTTGAAGGTCAGAGAGAGGATTCGCCTCTATGGGCTAGCAGAGAGGAGAAGATCTTCCTTCAGAGGCAGGTCACCGCTGAAGAAGAAGAAGGAGAGAGCATCCACAAGTAAGATCTCAGTGTGCTCTCCATCGGGCTTGGTGCCTCGAATTCCTTCTTCAGCGCCGAAAACATAGACGAAAAGACCATTGATGGCGGGCTCGCCGTCGAGAGAAGGAGTAGTTTCTGTCCTGTAACTCCAGTTCTGTAGTAGGGGTATCTCTGTTATAGTCATAATCTAGTGAATAGTCCCGCCCATGTGCGTGGACCCCGGAGCAATCAAAAATAATCTCTTACAGTGTCAAAAATGCAGAAATGCATAGACACTTAAGAGAGAATTTAAAGACAGATAATGCAGCCAAAAAAGGCTACACTGTCCAGTACTTCAACTAGAAATTCCACCACAAAATCCACAAAACAGCAAAGCCTGTACAGATTTCCCTTGCTTAACAGCAAAATCCCTCAGGAATGATAGAGAGAAGAACCTGGACAGACAAGCCCCATAGGCTGCCATTATGTGGCTTAAATAGGATACTGTGCCTTTAAGGAACCTTCCAGAACCTTCTCCCAGTATCCCAGAATGCATAGCAGGTCCAACTTAGTTTCAGTTCTTTTTGAAGGCGTAAAAAACGCCAGACCTGTAGCATTATGTACCAGAAAAAACTCTCCACCGGGGAGGCGGGAGGGCGCTTATGACTATAACAGAGATACCCCTACTACACAACTGGAGTTACAGGACAGAAACTACTCCTTCTGTAGTAGGGGATCTCTGTGTATAGTCATAATCTAGTGAATAGAATGGCAAGCCCATCCCCACACCAAGCGGCGATGGAGAATAAAAAACTACGCCACTAATGTGCGAACAGATTCCGCAGCGAAGCCTGCCCAACCTGAGCGTCTGCCCTGGCATCAGTGTCCAGGCAGTAATGCTTAGCAAAGGTATGGACTGACTTCCAAGTGGCCGCCTTGCAGATCTCTGCAAAGGGAACATTACGAAGCATAGCTGTCGTGGCAGCTTTACCTCTGGTGGAATGAGCCTTAGGTTTACCCCCTAAGGTCTTATTAGCTTTGCAGTAACACAATTGTATGCAGGACACAATCCACCTCGAGATGGACTGTTTAGAGGTAGCAAGACCTGTCCTGACTGAGCCATAATTAATGAACAATTGGTCTGACCTACGAATATCTTTAGTCTTATCAAGATAAAACTTCAGCACCCTCCTCACATCCAGGGAATGCAAAGACCTTTCCGCTGGAGATGAAGGATTCTGAAAGAACGTAGGTAACGTGATAGTCTGGTTGATATGAAAATCAGAAACAACCTTGGGAAGAAATTTAGGGTGAGTACGCATAACAACCTTAGCAGCATGAAATACAGTATAAAGTTCTTGACAACACAATGCCTGAATCTCACTCACCCAGCGGGCCGATGTAATGGCCACGAGGAACGCCGCCTTCCAGGACAGGTGCTGCAACGAAGCCTTATGAATGGGTTCAAAAGGCTCCTTCATCAGTCTGGACAGCACCACATTCAGGTCCCACGAAGGCGAAGGAAGCCTGACAGGAGGGAATACTTTCTTCAAGCCTTCCAAAAAATCTTTGATCACAGGGATCTGGAAAAAGGAAGTCTGTGAAGGGCCTTTCCTGTAGGCAGTCAAAGCAGCCAGATGAACCTTAATGGAATGAACATTAAGGCCCGACTGCGCCAGATGTAGCAGATATGGAAGGATGATATCTTCCTTGCATGTCGTAGGGTCATAGTTCTTAGACTTGCACCAGATGCAAAACCTCTTCCACTTGAAAGCATAAGAAGTCCTAGTGGAAGGTCGCTTAGCCTCCTTCAGTATGTCCATACAATCCTCTGGGAGATTCAGATGGCCATATTGCACTATTTCAGGAGCCATGCCGCCAAACTCAAAGACGAGAGGTTGGGGTGCACCATCCGCCCCCCGAACTTCGTGAGAAGGTCCGGCCTGCACGGCAGCTTCATGTGAGGAAGGAGAGACCGGTGAAGCAGGTCCGTGAACCACCACTGTCTGGGCCATTCCGGGGCAATCAGAATCATTCTCGCCCTGGATTGGGACAGCTTGATGAGAACCGTCAGAATCAGGGGAATGGGTGGAAAAGCGTACAGAAAGCTGTTCGACCAGTTGATCCATAACGCGTTCCCCAGCGTCCCTGGCTGGTAGTACCTGGAGGCGAAGTCTCGGCATTTTCTGTTTTCGGCGGTGGCGAACAGATCCACGTCTGGAGTTCCCCACCTTGCGAAGACTTCTCCCAGAACTTCGTCGCTTATGACCCATTCGTGGTTTTCCTGAATGAGTCTGCTCAGTTCGTCTGTTTGTGCATTCTGCACACCTGGCAGATGGGTGGCCGTTATCGTCAGCCCTCGAGCCAGCAGCCAGTGCCAGATCGCCTGCGCCTCCTGCGACAGAGTGCGCGATCTCGAGCCCCCCTGCTTGTTGAGGTAATACATCGTTGTCGTGTTGTCCGTCTGAACAAGCAGAGAGTTGGTCTGAAAGGAGGGGTGAAAAGCCTTCAGAGCCAAGCGAACAGCTCTGAGTTCCAGGAAATTGATGTGGTACGTGGACTCCATCTGGGACCACGTCCCTTGAATCTGTAGGTCTCCGGAGTGCGCTCCCCAGCCCTGGAGAGAAGCATCCGTCACGACAGTCTGTGTGGGAATGTCCTTGTGGAAGGGAACCCCTCTGAGGAGATTCTCCTTCGAGCACCACCACTTCAGAGACTGAAGAGCATGCAGAGACAGTCGTATCTTGTCGTCCCAAGATCCTCTCCTCTGGTCCCATTGATCCTCCAAGCACTCCTGCAGCGGTCTCATGTGCAGCCGCGCATGTGGCGTCAGGAAGATACACGAGGCCATCGATCCCAGCAGAGAAGACACCGTCCTCACTGTCGTGGATGGAGCAGACATGAGAGCCTGAGCCTTCCGAAGGAGTGATAAACGTCGCTCTTCCGAAGGAGACACGCTTGCTGACAGCGTATTGATGGAGGCCCCCAAGTACTGGATGCACTGGACCGGAATCGGGACAGACTTGGACATGTTGATGTGCAACCCCAGCTTGTTCAAGAGAACGCACGTCTTCTGGAAGTGTGCTTGGGCTTCCGAGAAGGAGGAGGCCTTGATCAACCAATCGTCCAGGTACGGGTAGACAAACACCTTGTTTTTCCGCAGGTGTGCCGCTACCACTGCCATGCATTTCGAGAATGTCCTGGGTGCAGACTTCAGCCCGAAGGGCAGCACCGTGTACTGATAGTGATTGGTGCCGACTTGAAAGCGCAGAAACTTCCTGTGTTTGCATGCAATGGGCACGTGGAAGTATGCGTCCTGTAGATCTATGGCACACAGCCAATCTCCTCGTTGCAGCTGAGGGTAGATTTGATGCAACGACAGCATGCGAAACTTTTCTCTGCGAATCCACTTGTTTGCCTGTCGCAAATCCAGAATGGGCCTGAACTCGTTTTTGTCCTTCTTGCGGACAAGAAAGAACCGAGAGTAAAGACCTCTTCCTCTTTGAGACAGAGGTACGTCTTCTATCGCCCTTTTCCTTAGCAGAATGTCTGCCTCCGCCTGAAGCTCGCGCAGTTGACACTGCGAGCTGACGGGAGGAATCGATGGAAGAGGGCTGGTGAAACGCAGACTGTATCCATTGCAAACAATATTCAGCACCCACTTGTCCTGAGTAATTTTTCTCCACTCTGCCAGAAAAAATTGAACGCTTCCCCCCACCGGAGCGGGTAACGGACGAGGGGGAAGTAACCGCTCAGGGTCGAGACCCGGCCGGGCCCTTAGACGCGGTAGAGGACTGCTGTCCACCTCTACCCCTCTGACGCTTCTGGAAGGGTCGTCTGTATTGCTGCTGCTGTTGCTGCTGCTGATGGTGTCCGGTGGACTGCCCCCTTCCACGACCCTGCGACCCGAACCGCCGTTGGAACTGGCGGTAGGGTTTCTTTTCCTTAGGCTTCTCCAAGCCCACCGCCGTCAGGGTCTCCGCCTCGGCCTTCATCCTGGCCATCTCGTCATCCGCGTGTTTTCCGAAGAGGGTATCTCCGGAAAACGGGAGATTCGCCACACGTTGTTGTGCTTTCAGTTTCAGCGACGTCAACCTGAGCCAAGCATGGGGTCTCTGGTTAATCCCGTGGCAGTATCCGTGCGCCGACAGCAAGGAGATATCCGCCGCGGCGCTGATGGCCTGGTTAGGGACCAGCATCCCCTCCTGGACGATCTCCATGAAGTCCTCTCTGGGGTCTCGAGGAACGAGGTCCACAAACTGCTCCATTGAGTCCCACAGTGCACGGTCGTATCGTCCCAACAACGCCGAATCACTGGCAGCCTTCATTGACGAGGAGGATGTACCACACGCTTTCCGACCAGCAGAGTCGATCCAGCGGCTCTCCTTGTCCGGAGGCACCGTGGATGCAGGAGAGGTGGCATGAAGCTTCCGTGCCGCCGTCACAATGACCGAATCCGGCGCCGGGTCCTTTCTCAAGAAGGCTGGATCCGAGTCCGGAGCTCTATATTTCTTGAGGAGCCTGGAAGGCGCAGACTTCACAACCGCCGGTGTCAGGAAGAGCTGTTCAGCCGGCTCTAGGAGCCCCGGCACCAAAGGCAGTAGGGGGCGAGACATGTGTTTCTTATGTAATGTCTCAAAGATCACAGAAGTCGAAGGTGTAGGCGCTTCAACTTTGATCCCCAACTTCGCCGCTCCATGCAGGAGAACCTCTTGGAATGTGCCTATATCGTCTATCGGGGACACCCTAGTCTCCGGCGAATCAGACAGCGTGGGCGAGTAAGAACGGGTCCCAGATGCAGAGCGTGACCTGGACCGATGCCTCCTATGGCGATGCCTGGATCTCGATGAAGATCCGCGTCCACTCCTAGACTTGTCCCTTCGCCCCGAGCGAGACCTCGATCTCTTGGGCCTGGGACGTTCTGTCGTCCTCCCCGGTTCAGGAGTCCTAGGCTTCGGCTTCGATTTAGGAGTCTTCTTCGGGGGCGTCGGAAACTTGGGCATTGACACCGGCCGAGGTGGAACCGGGGGTGGGGGAGTCACCGGAAGCGGGGCCTGTGGAGCCGGTCGAGGAGGCAACGGAGGAGGGGTCGGAGCCTTCGGAGGCGGACCCCTTGGTAAAGGAGGCAGGGAAGGAGGCGTAGAAGGCTTCTTCGGGGTATATACCTCGGAATACGCCGTTCCTGGCGAGCCATCATCCTGTCCGGATTGTGGGGAGCCCCCCACAGTCCTGGGCCTGTCTTTTCGACCTCCTGACGCCGAAGATCGGTGCCCAGACGACGAACCTGGGTCCTTAGACGTCGAACGGCCCTTCGGCGTCGACCGCTTCTCACTCCTCGACGTCGAACGGTGGCGACGTCTCGACGTCGACCCCGACCAGATGGACGAGCCACGAAATCTTGACGACGGGCGATGGTGCCTCGACGGCGACCTCGACCTCTTCGTATGTCTCGACGTCGACCTCTTGGATCGTCTCGACGTCGACCTCTTGGATCGTCTCGACATCCGACCTCTTTGAATGTCTCGACGTCGACGTCTTCAGCGCCGGAGACTTCTTCCGTCTCGACGGCGGCCTCGACGACGAGGATCCCCTCGACGACGATGTCCTTGACGGCGAACGGCGGTGTCGCCTCGACGGCGAGCGCCGACGCCGGGTCCTCCGATGTCGACCACTCGACGCCGACGGCGACGACGAGGAGATCGACACCGGCTTCGACGGCGGCCGGAACACGTCCCTCGACGTCGACGGGCGACGTTTTCTCAACCCAGAGCCCTGGGGAGACCGGGAACTGGCCGTGGACCTCCCTCTCGACGTCGTGGTCATCGCAACTGACCCAGACGGAGATCTTGGGCACGGGCTGGACTTCCTGCCCCTGGGGAGCCCCCCCAGAGGCCTCAGCATGGGCAGAAGGAGCCCCTCCTGACCCACCTCGTGCCTTTAATCTTCTTTCTTCAAGTCCCTGAAGTCTGATTTTTCTCCTGTCCTTCAGGGTCCTTCCAGAGAAGCCTCTGCAGATCACACAATCCTCAGGGATGTGGGAAGAGGGAAGGCAGAGAATGCAGACCTCATGGGGGTCTGACTTGGCCTTCTTCCTGGAGCACTCCGGGCATTTGTCAAATAATGCAGGCATTATGGACAGCAAAAGAGTGTAGAAATCCAGGAAGAAAGGCACCAAAGTACTTTAAAAGTACAGAAATCCAATTTAGTGTAAAAAACACCAACAAAACCCTTAAAAGGGAGAGCTCAATGCTCCAGGGTCCTGCTTGCAGGAGCCGGAAAAAAGAACTGAAACTAAGTTGGACCTGCTATGCATTCTGGGATACTGGGAGAAGGTTCTGGAAGGTTCCTTAAAGGCACAGTATCCTATTTAAGCCACATAATGGCAGCCTATGGGGCTTGTCTGTCCAGGTTCTTCTCTCTATCATTCCTGAGGGATTTTGCTGTTAAGCAAGGGAAATCTGTACAGGCTTTGCTGTTTTGTGGATTTTGTGGTGGAATTTCTAGTTGAAGTACTGGACAGTGTAGCCTTTTTTGGCTGCATTATCTGTCTTTAAATTCTCTCTTAAGTGTCTATGCATTTCTGCATTATTTGACACTGTAAGAGATTATTTTTGATTGCTCCGGGGTCCACGCACATGGGCGGGACTATTCACTAGATTATGACTATACACAGAGATCCCCTACTACAGAACACCGGTCATCGTCAAAGATCACACGTACGTTGATCCCTCCGCATCAACGTCGAGGCAGCGATCTCCATTGAGGCGGGCTCGTCCAACGTCGAGAGACAGGTCTCCGTCGTCGCCATCAAGGCATGCTTCGTCGTCGCTGGGTCACCGGCGATCGACGTCGAAGCGTAGATCTCTGTCGGCGTCAACCAGGCGACTGTCGACGTTGAGTCAAGCTCCGCCGTTACAGGTTTATCAGCGACCGGCGTCCAAGCAAACATACCTCCCAGGCAGCGTTTGACGTCAAGACAGGTACCATCACCTCTGTCGGCGTCGAGGCGACGTTCGGCGTCGAGGTCTAGAACACCTCCAGTGTCACATTCGACGCCGAAGCCAAGAAAGTCGACGTCAACTTCAAGAGATCGTTCGACGTCGAGGAGGATTTCTCCATCGAACTGGTCATTGGGGAGATCACAGGATTGCTCACCCTCAAGAGCAAGGTCTATAGGCTCTAGGCATTTGGCGTCACTCCACTCAATGTCGAGACGTTCAGAAAGGTCGACGTCGAGGAGGCATTCAGGATCCAGAGTCTCTCCCATTATGGTGACGCAGAGCAGATCAACGTCAAGGCACTCCCCAGCGATGTCTCATCGCTCATCGCGACGGAGTTCGTGCTCTAGAACCCATGGGCCCTCTTCGCATTCCATCAGAAGTTCCCCATAGAAAATTGCGTCATCTCGCAGCACTTCCATTCATTCTCAAGAGCCTGCAGGTTCACCACCAAGGAGTTCTCCGAGGAGGCAGAGATCCCCCTTGGTACATCTCTCTCCCAGATGGCTGCAACCTCTACATCACTAGAAATCAGCATCGGCAGGTCTTACTCAAAGGGCGGCTGAATACTCGAGCCCATTGCATAGATTTCCTTTGCAGCGCTTGGTGCAAGAAGTGGACAAGACATCTAACAGTCGCACCAGAGAGCACCGGGCCAGATCCCCTAATCGCAGGTCAGCACATGGCCATCGCAAAAGGTGGTATACATCATCTTGGTCATCATCCTCAACTTACTCTTCTGAGAGGGATTACTCTCCTACCCTCACAGATAGACCGCCTAGCAGAGTGTCACCCATTGACGACGTGAACACTTTCCATGATGTGCTTACCATGGGGGCACAGAAGTTGGGCATTACCATGTCCACTACTCAGACGACTACGTTCATTAGCTTTGAGACGCTACATCAAAGATCTGTGTCAAGACCGCTGCTCCCCTTGGTACCGGGAGTCATCGAACCAGTAATGGACGTATTTCTAGCTTCAGCTGCAGCAAAAACAGCTCCTGCATGTATCATAAAGAAATACAACCCAGCTGCATCGGATCATCTATTCCTGAGATCAGATCCACACCCTGATTCTGTTATAATTGCAGCAGCTAAGAAAACACACTCAGTTGCATCTTCTTCCTCCGCTCCTCACGATATGGAGAGTAAAGCTCAAGACTCTTGGGGGAGGAAAGCATGTGGCTCGGCGGCTTCCTCTTTACAGGTTTCCAATGCTGCAGCCCTGTTGGGGCGATACGACAGATCCCTGTGGGATTCTTTGGATCATTTTAAAGAGAAGCTTCCAAAGTAAGATCAGCAGGACTTCTCGGAGATTATTCAAGAAGGCGCTCTGGTGTCCAACCAAGTGATAAGCACAGCAGCTGATGGAGTATCTCTGGCGGCTCATTCATATTCACATGGCATATGTGCAGGTCATTCATCTTGGTTACGCCTCACTGCATTAAAGCCTGATGCACAGCAGTGCATGTTGAATCTCCCTTTTTCAGGTACTTCTCTGTTTGGGGCCCATACAGACGAGGAGATGGGGAGAATGAAGGCCGAATTGGACACTTTGAAGGCGGTGGGCCTAGAGAAAAAGAAAGTGTTCAGGTAGCTATACAGGCTCTATAATCGTAAAGGTAACCAACAGAGGGTTCAAACCCCTCAATGGTCACAAAGCAAGAAGGGGAAATCCTAATATCAGGGCCAACGCTCCTCAAGGTGAAGAGGAGGACACCAGCAACAATCCTCGTCCACAACATAGACCACAGGAAAGCAATGAGTCAATGCTTCCTCTAGCACCGTATCGCACACCAGTGGGAGGAAGTATAACACACTATGTTCAAGAGTGGCGCAGAATAACGAAAGATCAATGGGTGCTAAGTATACTAGACAATGGATACGCGATACGTTTTTGTGCCGCTCCAAGAGACTCTCTTCCGGTAAAATCTCGACAGCATCATCTGGACCTCCTACGTCAGGAAGTGTCGACCCTTCTTGAAAAACAAGCAATAGAAGAGGTCCCCCCAACGCAGAGAGGGAAGGGAATCTATTCAAGATACTTCCTTGTCCAGAAAAAAGATCAACCGAACAAGTTCAGGCCCATCTTAGATCTGCAGATTCTGAACAAATACATCAAAAAAGAAAAATTTTGGATGCTGTCTCTTCATCAAATTTTTCCACACTTGAAGAAAGGCGATTGGATGTGTTCAGTGGACCTTTAGGATGCATACTTCCACATCCCGATCACAGCACGTCATCGCATATTCCTACTTTTCACGGTAGGAAAAGACCATTACCAATTCAAAGTCTCACTCTTCGGTCTAAAGTCAGCTCCAAGGGTATTCACAAAATGCATGGCAGTTGTAGCGGCCACTTTACATCGCCAAGGCCTACACATCTATCCATACCTAGACGATTGGCTACTAAAGGAATAATCTCCTCTCAAGGTGCAGGAACACCTTCTCATCTGTATGAACCTCCTTCAACGTTTGGGTCTGCATGTCAATCTGGACAAATCGATCCTTCAACCGACCCAGCCGCTCCACTATCTGGGGGCCAATATCAACTCCATCCTAGGAAAAGTGTTTCCTTCGGCAGAAAGACAGTCATCAATGAGGGTCAAAGGCAACATCATCCTCCAAACTCCTCTGCCATCGGTAAGACATGTGGGTTCTCTGCTGGGCTCAGTGGCCTCCTGCATCTTCCTCATACCCAACGCCAGGTTGAGGATGAGGCCACTTCAACAAGAACTAGAAGACAAATGGAATCAGTCCTTGGGTCAATGGAACGACCGGATTCTACTATCCCCCATTGCGAATAAGTCCATTCTCTGGTGGATGCATCCACTGAATCTCATGGTGGGAGTTCCCTTTCACCAACCTCTGCCAGTGCAATCCCTGATTACGGACGCTTCTCTTCAGGGCTGGGGTGCACATCTAGGTCCACTTCAGACACAGGGCAGATGGACCCCCAATGAGCAAACTTATCAACATGCTGGAACTGCGGGCAGTTCACTTGGCTCTCAAGGCTTTTCATCCTTCCATACAGTTAGAATCAATATTGGTTCAAACAGACAACACAACCATCACATACTATTTAAACAAACAAGGTGGAACACGCTCTCGTGCTCTCTCTCGAAGCCCAAGCGATTTGGCACTGGCTGCTGGCCAGGAACCTATCGATCACGGCAGCCCATCTGCTAGGGGAGCAGAATGTTCGAGCAGACTCCCACAGTCGTCACTTCCAAGGGCAAGAAGAATGGGTGCTCAACGACGACGTGGTGGCAGACATTTTTCAGCAGTGGGGTCATCCCTGCATCGACCTCTTCGCAGACGAAGAAAACAAAAAATGCCACACCTTCGCATCCAGGTTTTACCGACCAGGAACGAGGGGGAATGCACTTTTGATAAACTGGTCAGGGACATTTGCATACGCCTTTCCACCCTCCCTCTCATTCCGAAGGTAGTGGCAAAACTTCTGCGATCCAGAATGAAGATGATCCTAATAGCACCCGACTAACCTCGCCAATGGTGGTATCCGGATCTGTTGCAGCTGTCAATCCGCCCGCATAGGAGGCTTCTATGCAGGCCGGACCTTCTTACCAAGATGGGGAGAATATCTTTCACCTCAGCCTTCCCTCGCTCAGCCTGACAGCATGGCTCCTGAAGTCCTGCAGTATGGACATCTAAACCTTTCTCTAGACTGCATGGACATTTTACGGGAGTCAAAGAGACCTTCCACAAGAACATTGTACTCTCTGAAGCGGAAAGGTCTCTGCATTCGCTGGACCTCTAGAGGGTTCTCAAGTTTTATTTGGAAGCCACAAAATCCATGAGAAAGTCTGACCAATTGTTTGTGGATCATGGCTCTGTTAGAACGGGCTTTCCAGCTTCTAAGCAAACCATCTCAAGATGGATAGTGTCTTGTATAAGGTTATCTTACCAGTTGGCAAATAAACCTTTGTTCGCTTCTCCTAAGGCTCACTCCACTAGGGGCAAAGCGGCAACAGTAGCTTTCCTACACAATGTACCAATGGCCGAGATTTGCAAAGCGGCAACTTAGAAATCGGTCCAGACATTTACCAGGCATTACTGCCTGGATTCAGACTCCAGAGCAGATACCCAAGTGGGCCAAGCTTCCTATGTCGGAATAGTTCTCTGTTTACTTGCCTGCAGGATGAGGGGATGGGCTTGCTATTGTATTCATGTGCTTATGACTATTGATGAGGATCCTCTGGAAGAGAAGGATTAGTTATTTACCTGTAATCCTAGTTCTCTTCCAGGGGTATCCTCGTCAAAGTCATAAGCAGCCCACCCGCCTCCCCGGGCAAGTGAACATGATACATACATCTGTTTCTAAAATGGTCTGCAGTTATCCGCAAAGAACAACTGACCTAACTGTCACCCCTGAGGCATTATGGGAGCTAGGGGTCATGGTTGCCTTAAAGGCACGGTGCCAGTTTTATTGTTACTGATTATGTGGGTTAGCTTTTCAGCTTTCTACACTGATGTTTTCTCTACAATGCAGCCTATGTGCTGACAATATTTTTCACTTTCCTTGCAGGATTACCTTTTCTGCTGTATAATTAAGCAGTTTTCAAAGGCTTTTTTTCTCCCTGCTTTATTGGAATGTATTTATATGCAAAGACTTCTCTTGCAGCATTGTTTAGCATTTCTAAGGAAGGCTACATTGTATGTTTTATATATATATATATATATATATATATATATATATATATATATATATATATATACATATATATATATATATATATATATATATATATATATATATATATATATATATATATATATATATATATATATACTTATGACTTTGATTCCTTCCGCCTCCTCTCCCTCCAGCAAGAAAGTCACGGCACCACAGCAGATAAGTTATTCATTAAGTTTTATTTCTTAAAACACCATGTGCAAAAGTGCAAAATACAGGACGGCCTACGCGTTTCGGCTACACTTAGCCTTCAACTGGACCATAGAGTCCCAGGGCGTCTAGAGTGGTTTTAAAGTGTATGTTTGCAAGTACCCTTTTCTATGTCCTTAAAACACTAGACAGATAACCTTTCTCTCACACAATGGACTAGTCACAGCGATAGGCAAGCTACAACGAGTGCAGAATTTCGCGGCCAAGTTAGCACTTTCCCGTCGACGTTTTGACTCATCTTCCGCAGCACTTAGAGACTTGCATTGGCTTCCCATCCCTCAGCGGATTGAGTTCAAAGCTTTATGCCTGGTTTTCCGGGCCTTGCATGGATCGGGACCGTTGCCCTTACAGGAGATGTTCTCCTGGTACACCCCACCAGATCTCTCCGATCGGCCTCTGCCTATTTGGCTGTTGTTCCCAAGATTCGGAGAAAGCGAATGGGTGGCCGCTCCTTTGGCTTCACGGCAATTTAAGTTATGGAATGACCTGCCACTGTCGCTCAGATGCTCAGGAGACCTTCTTTCTTTTAAAAAAGAATTAAAAACACACCTGTTCCCTAGGTCAGGGTAGTCTTTTTTGCTGATACCGCATTGACTGTGCTTCAGGATCTGATTGATCACAGCGCCAGGATGCCCGTCGGGTGACAGAAGCGCTCTACAAGTGTGTTATACATACATACATACATACATACATACTAGTGTTGCCACCATTTTACCGCTGTTATTTTATGTATTCATTTTCAATTCTATTTCCATATCAAGTTCGCATGAAAGGTAATGTACTCTTTTCAAAACGAAAATAGTTATCACTGTATCAATTCATATAATATGTAAAGTACATTAATTAAACAATGTGATAAAGTGAAAACATTTTTCTGAGTTTCTATCCATGGAATTTCAAGAATTTACAAAATTTACAAGAAATATGCAAAAATTATACAAAAAATTTATATATATATATATATACCATTTGTAAGAATATGCTCTTATTTAACTGACGTCAATATTTATGAAAGAAAAACTTTTTTTACGAGTTTTCTAAAAACGGGTATACATTTCATAGGTAGGTAGTTTTGCAAGTAGTCACCCAAGTTCTCAGACAGGTCTGTTATCACCTTCAATTGTAATGTACAAAAAACATCATCAAGAAGTCGCGTAAAAGAGACATAATTTTTCTCTCAACTATCTGATTTCTCAAGAGTGCTACATGCTATCTACAAACCCCTTCATTTTATCTCAATTTTTACTAATGTTTTGTGTATATATATGATGACAATGTGGAAAAAAGGGGGGAAAGTCCATATTTACATCCTATGTTACAACTATCCATACATCGCTGGCGGAATTGTTTCGGATTATTCACAATCATTAAGGGTTGTAAGTTTGTGAGTTCGTGCTGACATTATTACTGATATTTATATTGGTATTTACACTGCTATTTACAAATATACATATAGTTCTGCATCCAGATTGTGTCCATGTGGGTGCTTCGTACCCATCGCCATGATCATTCTTGACTCCATTTTCCGCAACTTCAATGTCCGATCACCCCCTCTCTCTGCAGATTTTATAATTTTAAGGCCGGAGTACTGTAGTTTATTACAATCGCCCTGGTCACATTCATTGAAGTGCTTGGCCATTGGGTAATTATGGTAGATGTTTTTGATTGCACGAAGATGTTGCAAAATTCTTAATTTCAATTTGTTGATTGTGCTCCCTATATAATGCTTCCCACATGGGCACGTCAGTCTGTAAATTACATATTGGGATTCACTAGTAATGTGATCTATGATTTTTTCTCCCATTTAGCAGTCTGTACTCTGTAATGTTCGCACCATGGTCACAAGCCTTACATTTCCTGCATTTCCAAAATCCAGGAGTGTTGAACCAAGATGTTACTTTGGGTTGTTTAATCTCAAGATGGCTCTGGGTTAAGATATCTCTTAAGGAAGCTGTTTTCCTATAGGTGATACAAGGATAAGATGTTATATTGTCTTTTAGGGTCTCATCTAGTAAAAGATATATATACTTATATATATATATATATATACTTATATATAGAGCGGCATATATGGTTTTCACATATATGATATATGTTTCAGGGGTCCCGGGCATGGGCGGGAATATTCAAGTGCTTATGACTTTGATGTGGATACCCCTGGAAGAGAACTAGGATTACAGGTAAATAACTACTCTTTCTGTGGCGTGTTGGTCATGTTTCTCACCTGCTTCTCAAGCCTCCATGAGTTGGACAATGTGTGTTTGTCTACATCAACTATGTGTTGCCCTTAGTGTCCGTCGGCCCTTTTGTTTGACCATGGCAGTTGTCTTATTCTTTGTCATGGTGGACTTCCCCCTGCTGTTTATTCTCGTTTCACCTGTTACCGCCAGCTGGCACCCTTCCTCAGTCTGCGGCGTTGGTTCTTGAACGGTTAACATTCTTTTCCTGTAGTGGGCAATACCCTCCACTTTCTACTCTTAGGTGGCATTGTGTTGCTGTGTTTCAGCGTTGTCTTTCTGTATCCACCTCAGTTACTTTCTTGACTTTATCTTTATGGCGGTAGGATGTATTATCTCTGACCTCCCTTGATTATATCTGTTCCTGGAGGACCCTTCATTCCTCAACTTCTCGTCCTCCCGTTTACTGGTGAAGGATGTGGGTTACCTTCAGTGGAGTGGATATACTTTTGCTTAACCTGTATGACTTGTGTGTCTACCATAATTTCTATGTTTTTTTATGCATATTTATCCTTATATACATTTAGCTTTGGATGTATATATCTCTGCATGTATATACCGATCTCTCGTAGTTGTCTTTTACTTCTGGTAGAGGAGTCCCACAGGGGTCAGTACTCTCTCCACAACTTTTCAACATCTACATGGAGCCCCTCACTACAATTCTAAGGAACTCCAACATCCCCTTTCACCTCTATACGGACGACACACAACTCTACCTGGAAACCACTTCGATCGCAGACATCCACAGACTAAATGACACACTCACAGAGGTCCAACACTGGCTCTCATCCAACCTCCTCAAACTTAATGAAGAAAAGACAGAAGTGCTCCTCATCTCAAACAAAAGTGAAAATCCCCAAATACTCGAATGGCTCAAAGCCTTAAACGCCCTCAATGTTCCTTTTGTTCCTACAACCTCCGTCAAATCACTGGGGATCACTCTGGACCCAAAACTGGACATGAAAGAACACATCTCTAAAACTGCCAAAAGTGCTTTCCTTAACCTGAAACTTCTTTACAAACTTAAACCCTTCCTCCCCTTGATAGACCTGAAACAGGCCACTCAGGCACTGGTACTCTCCAGGATTGACTATGGCATTGCTACTCTGACTGGAACAGCCAAATCTCATCTAGGTCCTTTGACTGCTACCCTGAATGCAGCAGCTAGAATGGTCACGGGAACTAAGAAATATGAGCACATCACCCGGCTCTCAAGGACCTGAAATGGCTTCCTATTAACCTTCAAGCCAACTTCCGCACAGTCTGCCTCACACACAAAGCCCTGCATACAGGTAAACCGGAATATCTGGCCAATAAACTCAAGAGAGCCGGTCAGTCCAGGACCCTCAGAAGCTCCAACACGCTACTACTCATACCTCTGAAATCACAGAAACGCAAAAGATCTAACAGGTCCTTTGCGGGAAATGCTCCTAAGATATGGAACTCTATCCCCCCCACATCAGGATGACCGCCTCCTTCCTGAAATTCAAGACACTACTCAAAACCTTCTTTCTTGAGCCGGCTGGATCGTAACGAGAACCACCGTCTGACTTTGATAGTTCACTATCTCTTTGGTCCTAGCGAGAACCTGATGACTCTCGTTGATCTCCGCCATGTCACCCTCATGCTGACACTGTATAGACTTTTACTTGCTACCATGCTTTCCCATACTTTCCCTACCCTGCTTCGACCTACCTGTTATGTTGATGCTTATTTGTATCCGTTGTGAAGCGCTCTGATACCTTCGGGTCTAGCTAGCGCTATACAAAACTTAAATAAATAAATATCTATATACATCACTACGCAGCCTGTCCCATATGGTATGGTAAAAAGTTGCCTCTTGGTGACAGCCACCTAGCCATATTGTATCCTGTCCGGCACCCATTTTTGCTAAAGTGACCCCAGTGAGATATGTCCTATGTAGTATTTTTAACTGGATCAAACAGAGATGAAGAGTGATAGCCGCCTCCCTTGGGGACATTAGTGCTATTTGCCAATTCTCATCTTCAATATGCCCCACGTCAGCTTGCCACCTGTCTCGGAGAGTGTGGAATGGGTCTGGCAGAATATTACATAATTTTCGGTACGTTAATGATATAGCTTTGTTTAAGATCGGTTCAGAGAGCAGCCTATCTTCTAAAGGGGACGATTCTGGTAAGGTACCTAAATCCGGGAGTACTGTTGTGAGTGCTTGACGGACCTACAGATAACGAAAAACCTCCTCTTGAGCTAAATCATACTTCTCCCCCAACTCCTCAAAAGTGAGGATTTTGCCATTTTTTTACCAGAAGGCCTATGGTGGATATTCCAATTGTGTCCCATTTATCAAATCCTGGTTGGTGGCACAAAAGTCCTAGTTTTTTAGTAGACCACAATGGCGTGGCCTTGGTCAGCACTTCAGTCCAACCAAGACGTCTAGTCGCCAGTCGCTAGATTTCCACCGTGTGAGCCGTCGGGCCAGGTACCCCCTTTCCTGACTTTCGTATACTGGGCTCCTTCGTTCGCTTCTGATATCTATCCAACATGTATGCAGAATCTATCGGGGAGCGATATATCCAGTGATTCACTACCACCAGCTGCGAGGCCCAATAGTAAAGTCGCATATCAGGAAGGGCAATCCCTCCATCATACCACCCCTTGGTTAGTTTATTTAGCGTTATACGAGCACTCCTCCAATCAATCAATCAATCAATCAATCAGAGTACTTGTAAAGCGTGCTACTTACCCGTGAGGGTCTCAAGGCGCTGAGGGGATGGGGTGCCGCTACTGCTCGAAGAGCCAGGTCTTGAGGAGTCTTCTGAAGGCGAGTAGGTCTTGGGTCTGCCGTAGGTGGGTAGGGAGGGTGTTCCAGGTGTTGGCGGCGAGGTAGGAGAAGGATCTGTTGCCGGAGGTTGTTCGTTGGATGCGGGGGACAGCGGCGAGGGCGAGACTGGCGGAGATGAGCTGGCGGGTGGGGGTGTAGAAGCTGAGTCTGCTGTTCAGGTAGGCTGGTCCGGCGTTGTGGAGTGCTTTGTGTGCATGGGTGAGGAGCTTGAAGGTGATCCTCTTATCGACGGGGAGCCAGTGTAGGACTCTCAGGTGGGGGGTGATGTGGCTGCGGCGGGGGACGTTGACGATCGGTCGGGCAGAGGCGTTTTGGATGCGTTGTAGTTCTCGTAGGTGTTTGGCTGGGATTCCTGCGTAGAGTGTGTTACCGTAGTCCAGTCTGCTGCTGACTAGGGCCTGTGTCACCATTCTTCTGTTTCAGTTGGGGTCCACTTGTAGATCCTGCGGAGCATGTGGAGGGTGTTGTAGCAGGAGGAGGAGACGGCGTTGACCTGTTTAGACATGGAGAGGGAGGAGTCGAGGATGAATCCTAGGTTGCGTGCATGGTCGGTGGGTGTTGCTGCTGTTCCCAGTGTGGTCGGCCACCAGGAGTCGTCCCAGGCTGAGGGGGTGGGTCCGAGGATGAGTACCTCCGTCTTGTCCGAGTATAGCTTCAGACAGCTGTTGCTCATCCAGTCGGCGACGGCCTTCATTCCCTCGTGGAGGTTGGTTTTGGCGGTGTGCGGGTCCTTGGTGAGGGAGAGGATGAGCTGGGTGTCGTCGGTGTAGGAGATGATGTTGAGGTCGTGTTGGCAGGCCACTTGGATGGATAACTCGTAACACTATGTTTATCTGCCGTGCAGACTGTGTTAACATCTAAGCAAGCACTTTATCGTTTTTCAATCATTTGCATGACACAGTTATGACGTACACAAATATTTTCTATTATTATTGATCAAGGGTGTGGATCCTCATTGAGATTTATGTTTAATTTAGATTTCCCCTGAAGAAGTGCACGACTGTGCACGAAATACATTGGGAATGCCTTCAGGAATGCTTGTTTAATGAAATAACAGAAATGATTTACAACTAAATGGATTGGATACATTAAACCAATGTAAAGTCTAAATAAAGAAAATCATATTTGCGCAAAACTTTGAAGATTGAATATTTTGGAGATACAATCAGCATCAAATTACACAACCGCCCCCAGCGGCTAACAGTGAGCCCAGAGGGTTGCCCACTAAGCATAGAGGGTGCAATTTTCCAGTATTCAAGTTACACTCCAAGGATCAGAGAGTGAAACCTCCGTGGCACACCACAGAATTACAAACTTCACAACTAGCAGCTTGTGCGCAGCCAGAACATTATGCATTTTTCCTAACCAGTCTGACCCCAGGACTGCAGCACAGAAATCATCGAAAAACAGACATGTCTTCCTATGATGAAATAACTCGATTGACAGATATGCGAGCAGATACATTCGCATTTGGCGAAGAAGATGTTTCCAAGATCTATGCCTTAATCAATGAGGACACTACACCCACCTTAAACAAACGGAATAAAGAAAACAACTTACGTCAATTATTATATCTCATGAAATGTGAAATCAATCAAAGGCTTCGCGCCAGCACACTTATAAAGTATCACCGCGCACAACGAATTCCAAGAGGGCTGAGGGTCCCTTTGAAACCTTTATTATGCAAAAACAACTCTAATTTTGTAGAACGGTGGTATGCTATACTGAATAAGTGTTCGCTAGATTTGATATTACTCATAATAGAGGAACTTTCCAAAGTACTTGAAGATCTCCAGAAAGAAATCACACAAACAAAATCAGAACTCCAAGAAATAATGGAAAATGATGACTGGCAGAAAACTTTGGAAGATATGAATACCCAGCTAGAAAAATACACAGAAGAAATCAACTTGCGGAAAATCCTTAAATATAAAAGAGATACTATCGACTATAAAATGGGAGAAGTCTACTCATGGGCAGAAATATATGCTAAAAGACGACAGAACAGACCATATAACACTAACACTGAAACTGAAACCTCATCTTCAGAGGGTGAATCCAGAATTTCAACGCAAAAAAAATTGACGGAAAAAGCGTCTACTTCCACTGCACAAACACTAACTACTGAACGGATTTACACCAAATCCCAAAAAGGGCTCTTTGTGGACCCAGGACTACCTCTCAACCAAATTGGGTTTAATTCCGTCCAGCAGTTCGGGCTGTATTCATGTCTAAAATCACTACGCACTTTTTTTTACCCCCTCCCCTTTTTCTCGTCCCCCTTCTTGACGGATCACCCCGAAACTTTCCATCCACGACTAGAATCAGGTCTCTTTTTTAGGGAACATTTTGTGAAGATTTGTCAAACGGCCCCAAAGTTATAAGCCAGCAAAAAATGCTTTTGCTATGGAAACTAGGTCCTAACTAGAACTACCTACTGGCAACCGCCAGTAGGTAATATATCTCCTCATAGTGGGAATAGCCACTGTGTATAATTAGCCTCACTTTCCATTGAAAGGCCTTTTCTGATTTGCCTTTATGTTTTACACCATGGACATTTAGCACCAAATTTGGCAATGTCATGGCGCAGTCAGCTTAGTGTTGGCATACCAATTTTCTTGCAAGTTCAAGCGGGGGGAGGTAAGATAAGGGATGGGTTAAAAAAAGATGTATTTTCGAAACTCCATTAGGACTTTGCTGGTGCCTATTGCCCAAACCTCTGAACGGATTTACTTCAGACTTGGCATGAAAGTAGAACTTTACTAATAAAGTGTGCTTTTGTTGATTTGATGTAAATCTGCAGATGTTTTTGAGATATAAGCATTTAGAAAGTTGCAGAGCAAGCTTTACAGGGTTAACACGTTTGTGTATCTGTTTCATTTGGGATTTGGGGATCTTTTGAGGGTACAGAAAAAAAGGGATTTGAGTAGCCAAGGGAGCCTGGTTTCTTATTGCCCCTTTCAGAACTATGCTTCAAAAGTTGTAACTGTGGATCTGAGCAAACGGAAAAATATTTCTCTTGCAGCGCACATTTCAGATGCAGGGCACGATCTTAAATTTTTTTTTTTTATTAAAATGAAATTTTAAAAAAAAGTAAAATTGTCACGGGATTCATGGTTCATATCTGGGAATCTCAAATCTCTGACACTTAAAATGTATAATGGCATCCAAGTTCCATGGTGATGAGACAGATACCATGGACCCTGGCTGCCATTTTAGTTTGTCAGAGAATAGCGAATTCGAGAGAGGAATAGTAAACAGCAGGCAAGTTTCATATCCTGGTTACATCTCTGACTTACGGTAATCGCTTTTGGTGGGAAAGCTTGCCCTGAGTTCACAGTAATGGGGCAGGGTGATAGCTGTGGAATTGCACACCCTATTTTGAATTCAAGATTCTCAAAAACAATTTCAAAAATAAATAAGAAGACCTGGCCAAAGTCCAAACTCTAACTGCCAGCCCTTACGTACATTGGGGATTAGGTGCCCGAGGTGAGTTACGTACCGCACGTGCGTGGAAATAAACTGCATTATAAAATACAATGAAATTAACTGAAAAACCCACAGTTATAAACTGAGTTGTGGTTCTGTCGTAAACGTGCAAAACCACTGAAATTTGCCAGTTATGGTTACCAACCCACATAATACAAGCCATAACCTGCACTGTTGACATACTCAAAAATAATTTGTCAGTGGTACAGCAACAAAGAAAATGGCTGATACAGAATAAAATAATTGCATGGTAATTCTTATTCCTCCACTGAGGGACTAGTAGGATAATCTCAAAAAGATTGGAATCCCAGATGAGAAATCTTGGTGCTTTTAAACTGAAAACAAAATATACACTCTTTTCAGTTTAAACTTAGGTAGATGAGTGTCAGAGTAAAACGCTCTGGTACTCTATGGATAGGTGATACTGAATGCAGATGCTTGATATCTGTCTCTTGATGTACGGCAGGAAAATCCAGTCGGGAATCCAGTTTTCAGGTGTGGATGGAAGCAGGCAACCCTTGGTAAGGCCTGCTGGTCCACAATTAACCTGAGGAGCTTTTTTGCCCTGGGAAAAAACGTTCATCTGGAGAGAGAAACTGCGTAGCAGGGCGTTCCCTTCCGGTGCTGCACCACATACTCTGAATATGAGTTGTGAAGAGGTGCATTCTGTGTCAGGACCTGGAGGTGAGGATTAGGCTATCCTTTCTTCATTTATTTTGCATAACAATCATGTTATCAATAAACATAACAAAAAAGGACTTCATTTCCCATGTTCCCAGAGAAAACCATGAAGTTCTAACAAAAACAAGTCCATCAAATCAGGTGCCTCCAGCCTCAGTAAATGGAGTTGTCCCTCATTCATCTTCCTTCGCTGCTGGCAGCCGTGTCAGATGAGTGCTGGGCTCGGTACCCTTTTTCTTACTTCTGTTGTATTGTGTATGCTTGTTTATTGCTATTTTCAGGCATGAGTGAATGGGAAGTCTCTGCTTCACTTGCGCGGCCGCGGGAATGCTCTGTTGCTTCTCTGTAGGTGCTCCTGGTTCAGTTTCCCTGTCAGGGAACCAGAGCCGAGGTGTGCGGCGGTCTGCCTGCTGCTAGAGGTGGCACACCTCTGTAGTGTTGCTGCCAGTGGGGTGTACCACTGCAGCACACGCCCCCTCCCACTATTTCCTAAATGTTTCCCCCTGAGACGTGCAGGGGTTTTGGTATCCCCCAGACGTGAGCGTGGAGACGCTACTTAGTTAATAAACAGCCCAGGGCCCTGGGCGTGGTCAGTACGTTACTAGCCACTAACGGTAACGCATGTGTCCTGTGTCCTTAATCTGTAGGCCCCAACTAGGACATTACATTGGCGACGAGGGTGGGATATCCCCTTCCCACCGCGTGCCCTGCCACACCGTGACCCTGCCGGTCACCCACGTGTACCCGCTGCCCCGCAGCGCGCCTCCTTGCTGGTGGTGCTCCTCCCTGCCTTCCGAGGCCGCCCGCAGCCTCGGCGACGTTTCCGGCCCTCACCTGGCCCGCCTCTACCTCGGCGGAGGGGAGTCCAGCGCCGCCTCGCCACCCCAGAAGACGTCCTGCCTGCCGGCAGCTGCCTGCGTTGCCTTCCGGTGCCTCCGCGGGGCCTCCGCCCCCCTTCCAGGTACGGGCCGCTGCCTGCCCGCTCCACACGGCTGCCCCTGCGCCCTGCCTCAGTCTCGCTCCTGCTGCCCTGGGCCCGCGCACACCGCCTCTTTCACCGCCGGGCCCGCACATCAACCCATCGGGCCCGCGCATGCGCAGTGGACACCCGGCGGCGCACCCTCACGCATCTCGCGTGTCATCGGCCCGGTGAGGCTGCCATTCCTCACGCTTCTGGCGGAACGGGGCCCGCCTGTGCCCCAGGGGTGCCTGCTCCTCCCTGCTGTGCCTGGGTGGCCCGAAGAGACCTGCCTCTGCCCGCCGGTGCTGTGAGTGTGCCCCGCCTGGCCTTTCTGCCGCCAACATGGCCAATGTGCCCCCCCTGGAGCCGTTTTCCATCACCGGTACGCCGCCCTCCCAAGCATCTCGGTGGAAGAAGTGGGTGGAACGGCTTGAGACCTACTTTATTGCAGCTGATATCGCAGTGGCAAGACGCCGAGCAATGCTCCTACACCTAGGAGGGGAGGCAATCCACGACATCTCCAAAGACATCACGGAAGGCGACCCGCCCCACACGTACGTCACCCTGCGTGACGCCATTACAAGATACTTCGAACCTTTCACCAGCGCAGACTACGAACGCTTCCTGCTCCGACAAGCGCGCCAACTCCCTGAGGAGTCTGTTGATGTGTTCTACGCGCGTCTTAAGAAATTGTACGCTCCCGGACGCGGAAGACGAAATTCGCGCCCAATTCATTCAAGGGTGCGCCTCTCTGAAGCTGAGGGAGAGAGTACTCGAAACGGACGCCATGCCCATGCGCGACATCCTCACTTTAGGACGGTCCAAAGAGCTCTCCAAAGCCCGAGCGGCCCACATGGAGCCGGATCCTGCCGTCAAAATCAAGTCGGAGCCAGTGTGCGCAGTCAAGACACAACGCCCAGATGGCCGGCCGAGGCCTCAGAAGACCGCTCAGCCCCATCACTCCCAGTCCACCCGTGATCGGACCTGCATGTGGTGTGGTGGTGCCACTCCGCACAAAGGAGCCTGCCCAGCTCAAGGTAAAATCTGCAGTGCGTGCGGCAAAGCCAACCACTTTGCAAGCGTCTGTTTGTCGTCTCCGCGGAAGAAGCTCAGCGGCCCACCCAGGAGGGCGCGACAGGTGGCGCCACTTCCAGACACGTCACCTGGCAGCGACATGGACCACGACGACGAAGATGCCGCGTCTGTCCACGTGGTGCGCATGCTTAACACCCTGTCTGCCGCATCATCATCCGAACCGATGTGCACTGTCCAAGTCCATGACCAGGCAATCAGAGCCCTCATCGACACCGGAGCGACGATAAACCTCATGGCGGCCAGTGTGTACCGAGACCTGGTGGACGCTCCCGCTCTTCACCCCACCAGAGTGCAGGTTTTCGCCTACGGGACTCGGCGCCCTCTACGCCTGTGCGGAGTATTCAGAACAACCATATCCCATGATGCCAGGCAACTGCAGACGAAGGTCTATGTGTCCCAAGAAGGGTCAGGGTTCCTCCTTGGCTGCAAGACGGCACGTGAACTCGGACTCATACACTTTGCCCTTACAGTACAAGCTCAAGGCCTGGATCATCTGGTCACTGAACACTCCTCGCTGTTTGAGGGCATCGGATGTCTCCGAGGGCCCCCCGTCCAGCTCCACATTGACCAATCAGTGGCCCCTGTAGCCCTCCGACACAGGCGGATCGCGTTCCACCTCCGGCCCAAGGTTGAAGCCGAACTGAGAATGCTAGAACAAGCAGGGATCATCGAACGAGTGACCGGGCCCACCCCGTGGGTGTCCCCCATCGTGGTGGCGAAAAAACCGAAGCAGCCCGATGCGGTAAGGATA
This sequence comes from Lissotriton helveticus, assembly GCF_964261635.1. Taxonomy (NCBI): domain Eukaryota; kingdom Metazoa; phylum Chordata; class Amphibia; order Caudata; family Salamandridae; genus Lissotriton; species Lissotriton helveticus. The sequence goes on along the minus strand of NC_136072.1, from coordinate 1,133,425,096 downwards.
TGTGTGGATATGCGACTTCCCAACCTGGCCATTAAAAGGGAACGTCATCTGACGCCGACCATTGATGACATCATCGGGGAGCTCGCAGGGTCCAAGTGGCTCTCCAAAATGGACCTGAGATCAGGATACCATCAGATCCCGCTTCACCCAGACTCGCGCCCGATCACGACGTTCTCCACACATGCTGGCCTGTGGAGGTACACGAGACTCAATTTCGGCATATCAAGCGCCGCCGAAGTGTTTCAGAACATTCTTCACAACGTCCTTCAAGGTCTCGACGGGGTACTAAACGTGAGCGACGATATCCTGGTGCATGCCCCGACTTTGGATGAACACATCCGGCGCGTCCACGCAGTATTCGACCGTCTAAAGGAGAGAGGACTGACTCTTCACAAGGACAAATGCGAGTTCCTGCGAAAAGACATAAGCTTCTTCGGATACAAATTCTCCGATCAAGGAGTAGGCCCGGACCCAGAGAAAGTCCAGGACATCCACAACGCGCCCGCACCCACCTCAGTAACCGCAGTCCGCAGTTTTTTGGGCATGGTGACCTACTGTGGGCGTTTCATAAAGGACCTATCCGACTTAACTGGACCACTCCGCGATCTCACAAAATCCAACACCACCTGGACGTGGGGTCCGGAGCAACAAGAGTCGTTTGTGAACACGAAAGCAGCCCTCTCAGCCGACACGACGCTAGTGTATTTCAACCCCCAAAACGAATCACAACTGCTTGTGGACGCCAGCCCCACTGGTCTAGGCGCCGTCCTATCACAGCGTCAACCATGCGGGGAGTGGGCCCCCGTTGCGTACGCCAGCCGCACCCTCACACCCACCGAACAACGCTACTCCCAAATAGAGCGGGAGGCCATTGCAATTCTGTGGGGGTGCCGCCACTTTCACATTTACCTCTATGGACATCCCTTTTCCGTGGTTACTGATCACAAGCCCCTCATACCCCTCTTCCAAGGCTCTTCCTCTCGCCCTCCCCCAAGGATCGAGAAGTGGGTGCTGCAGTTGCAGGAGTTCCAATTTACAGTGGAGTACCGGCCAGGCTCGCGCAATCCTGCAGACTACTTGTCAAGGCACGCCCGACCTGTTTCTGACGCGGAGGCAGCCGAAGCAGCAGACACTGAAGAGTACGTCCGATTGATCGTCGAAAGGTCAAGACCACGTCCCATGTCCCTGGACGAGGTGTCAAGAGCCACTAAGGACGATGATTGTCTCCAGATCGCGATCCATGCCATAGAGTGCGGAGACTGGAAGGCGCTCCAGAGCCCGGCATCCTTCCGCACATCGGATGCTCAGGTCATCCTGAAGGCCCTTAATCAAGTCCGACACGAACTGTCCGTATCCGCCGAAGGATGCCTCCTGAGAGGCCCTCGCCTGGTGCTGCCCTGCAGCCTGACCCAACAAGCCGCGGTCCTAGCACACGGATCGCACCAGGGAATCGTCAAGTCCAAAAACAGGCTCCGAAGCAAGGTGTGGTTTCCGGGGCTCGACAAAGCCGTGGAAGAAGTGATCCACAGATGTCCAGTGTGTCTAGCGACGAGCCTCCCAAACCCTCCGGCGCCAATAGTGACCGAGGAAGGCCCCACATCCCCGTGGGTGCGAGCGAGTGCAGACTTCGGTAGCCTCCCTGGGGGCAAGTACATGCTTGTCGTGGTGGATGACTTCTCCCGATACCCGGAAGTAGAGATTGTGTCGTCAACCGCAGCGGGGGAAGTGATACCGAAATTCGAAAAGATACTAGCCACCCACGGGCTTATGAAAGAAATCCGCACTGACAACGGACCCCCTTTTAACGGCAGCGAATTCACGGACTATCTTCAAGGCCAAGGTATCAAACACAGACGGATCACGCCCAGGTGGCCTCAGGCTAATGGAGAGGTCGAACGCCTAATGAGGACTTTGAACAAGACAATACAAATTGCGGTCGCCGACGGCCAATGCCTGGAGCTAGCCATCTACCAGTTCCTCAGAGAGTACCGTTTGACCCCACATTGCACTACAGGAATCTCTCCAAGCCGACTCTCCTTCAATAGAGTCGTGGTGGACACCATCCCGCACCACCCCGCGTGGGAGCTCGCCCCTCACCCGAAGAACCGGTCCATGGAACAGCGCACCAAAACCAATCAAGAGGCGTCCCGACGTAGACGAGCAACAGACAGTCCAATACAAGTCGGGGATAAGGTTCTGGTGAAAGACCGCCACCCTGGAGGGAAGTTCCGCATGCCCTTTGAACTGGACTCATGGACTGTGACGGAGGTAAATGGAACCATGGTTACAGCTACCAGAAACGGTGAATCCGTCACTAGAAATGTCTCATTTTTCAAGCAAGTGCCTGAGGAGAGCATAGACTGTGACCAAGATGAGTGGTACCCGACCCCTCCGTATCGGCCCTCAAGCTCTGTGGAAACCGGCGCTGCAGCAAGCCAAGCGGAGGACACTGCCCCGAGCGTCCATGTCACGCAGAGACCCGTGGAAGATTCCACTGCCCACGAAGCCAGAGACTCTGAAGAATCACCTGCAGCCACAGGAGAAAGCCGAAGCCAAACAAGATACAGCCTGCGTCCGTGCCCAAAGCCTTCCCAGAGGTATCGCGACTTCGTGGCACAGTGCTGGCGCTGAGCTGATCGAGATGGCTGACCCCGCCGAGAAATAAAGTAAGACTGTTCTGTTTTGGTTTTTGAAATGTTATAGCGTATTGCCAGTTAAGCAGAGACTGAACCAGAGACAGTTGGAGAACTATTGTATGGATGCTGTCATCCCCATACCACAACACGGTCGCTGACCGGATTAGACTTTGAGCATCTGAATGTTTTGTTTCTTTCTGTTTTTCATCCCTAGGTAAAGGAGGAATGTAGTGTTGCTGCCAGTGGGGTGTACCAATGCAGCACATGCCCCCTCCCACTATTTCCTAAATGTTTCCCCCTGAGACGTGCAGGGGTTTTGGTATCCCCCAGACGTGAGCGTGGAGACGCTACTTAGTTAATAAACAGCCCAGGGCCCTGGGCGTGGTCAGTACGTTACTAGCCACTAACGGTGACGCATGTGTCCTGTGTCCTTAATCTGTAGGCCCCAACTAGGACATTACAACCTCTAACGTCAGCCTCAAGACGCGTTCGCCTAAGTGCGGAGCATAGGGCGCGTCAGTTGCAGTTATTGGCAAGCGCCCCCTCCCGCGTTTCCCATTGCTGTGTGCAAGTGCCCCGACGGCCTGGAGCAGTGACATCCTCAAGGGGAGGACCGGCAGGCATACTAATCCTGTGGGTCAGCAGAAGTGGCCCAGGCTGTATACTTCTTGTGTTGCTCATGCATACTCTAAGGGTGATTGGTCTGCCTCGTCCTAGTTCCATTAATAGGACTGCATTGACTCTACAGAGCCTTTCTGCTAGAAACCTTCCCCCATTGCTAGAGCATTTAAAGATGCGGACCCTGGGTTATTAACACCTTTACCGGGGCTGTAGACTCCAAAGTTAGCGAAGACCTCAAAAGGTCTGTGGCTTATACTGCTAATTCTATGCAAGATAAGGGGACCCCTTCTAGGCAAGAACTTTTGAGGTCAGGGAGAAGAGAGAAAAACAATAATTCAATCTAAGAGCGCTCCCTCGTGACCTATATTTCTTTTATCTAATTGAAAATGAATTCAACATGGGCTGAAGTAGAGCTGAACAATAACAAAATCTAAAAGCATAATCATATTTATAACTTTAACTTTAACTTTACTTTATTCGAAACAAAATTTCATAAAAGTACAAATGTTCAGCATATGAACATAATGCTGACCACAAACATAAAACAAGGAAAAACTATACATGAAAAAATGTCAGACAACGGGTAAAAGTTTTGACCTGATATACCATGCAGTCGCCACATATTTGGCCACCCCACAAACAATATACATTGAAGTAGCATTAGTTCGAATGACACGCATAGCTTTTCTATGGTCCCTCACCCCTAGCTCCCTACAAACAGGTTTCAACCATTTTGCTCTTGGTTGTTTGTAAGCAGCACATGCGAAAAGGAAGTGGCCCAACGATTCTTTCGGGCAGGAACAACCGGGACATTTTAGGTCAGTTCCTCTACGTCCCTTCCACCCTTCCTTGAATGAATTGAGAGGTAAAATACCATATCTAAATTTCAAAAACAGCGTTCTGTCGCGAGAAACCTGGATAAAATCCAGGAATGGCTCTAGCTTTCTAAGAGGCTTGTGGTCAAGGAAGATGTTAGTTAAGCGACCCCAGTTTGGGTTCCTGAGTTCTTTAGCCACAATCCAATCCCAATAAAGTTTTTTAACAATTAGTTTTGGTGGTGGCGTTTGTGAAATCCAACTATTCTCCAGACCTATAGATATCACCAGCTTCTTTAAATTGTTGAGCCATTTAATTTTATTAGCTACATTCAAACTAATCAGCTCATCCAGAACCAGGGCATAGTTAAAAAGTTCAGGGGTCCTTCTAAGCTGAACCCAAAATAACAAGGGGCGAATTTGGACCAAATCAGAAATCGATTTTTTACCCAGATCTAAAAATAATGGTTTCAGGGGGGACGATAAAGGTAGCGAAACTATATCCCTAATAAACTTGTTTTCCGCCACAACCAATGTTTTAGTGTTTTCCGCACCCCACAATTCTGAACCATATGCTGCCGCTGCCAATGCTTTCCCTTCATAGACTGCCAAAGTAGGAGCTATGGGTCTACTAGTAGATAGTCGCTGATTCTTAGATATTACTCCTGATACCCTTTTGAGATTTAAAACCATTTTAGCGATATGGGAAGACCAACTCAAGTTGTTCTTAAGTCTTACTCCGAGGTAATCAAATTCTTCTACCACCTCCAGTGGAGTGCCATTCAACGAGAGGTTTACCCTCCTATGTTTCTTTTTGGCGGTCAACACCATCAGCTTTGTTTTTGAGGTATTTACTGACAAACCCCTGTCTTTACAAAAATGCAAAAACGATCAAGCAATTTTTGCAAGCCCATGGGGGATTTCGAGATGAGAAGAGTGTCATCGGCAAAGAGGAGGGTAGGTGTTTTCACTCCTGCAAGGACGGGGGCATCAGCAGGGTCCTCCCTCAAATGGTCCACCACCCCATTTATAAAAAGGGAGAACAAGGTTGGAGCCATCACACATCCCTGTCTCACTCCCCTATTAACCGGAATCTTCTCTGTCAGTTGGCTCTGGGTTCCCCAACGAATCCTAGCATAATTCCCCTCATGGAGTTTAATAATAAGTTGTAAGAGGTAACTAGGAAAACCCATATCAGATAAAACCGACCAGAGCTTGGCCCGTGGGATGACATCAAAAGCTGTCTTCAAGTCTATGAAAGCCAGGTATAGACTGCCCTTGGCAATTAGCACTGACTTCCAACAGACTGCACAAAATCGAAAGACCTGGTCTATTGCACCTACATTACATCTAAACCCTGCCTGAAAATGGGACAAAATGCCTTTATCCACAAGCCAAGATTCTGTTCGGTTTATGATGACCCTGCCAACCACCTTCTGGATAATGTCTATCAGACTTATCGGTCTGTAATTGGCAGGGTCATCCCTTTCACCCTTTTTATATATGGCTATAACCTCAGCACCTTTCCAGGAATCTGGAACAGGGTAACCAGACTGTATCAAATTCATCAGGCATGTTATATACTTTGCCCAAACTTTAGGATCATACTTTAACATATCCCCTGGAAGACCATCTTGACCAGGGGCCTTCCCGGGTAGTAATTTCGAGATAGCATCTTGGACTTCACGCTGGGAAAATAAGTCTGTCTTGGGAATTGGATGTACACAAGACATGCTTTGGGGGATAATGACTGGTAGTGATGTCAAGCTTTCCAAGCTATCCTCACAGTATAGTTTTAAAAAATGGGAATACCATTGCTGTTCGGTTATATGGTTTAAAATGGGTCCTGCACCCCTTCTTTCTAGAGCGTTAATTAATTTCCAAAAGATAACAGTGTTTTTCCCACAGGCTGCTGCCTTCAGCTGCTGCCAATGCTCTTCCTCCCAATCTCTCTTTGCTGTTTTTATACTATTTGAATAATCTTTCCTGGCCAGCTGGACAGCCACAGAATCCTTACTTTTTATTGCTTTTGTAATTGCTTTCCTTTTAATTCTACAGTTTATCGTGTACCACGGATTACTCTTAAAGTGGACACCGTTAGAACGAGATTTCGCCCTAGGCTTCTTACAAAAAAGGGCTCCTAATTTAATTATTAAATTGTTGTAAGAGGCCGATAAACTGGGTTCAGCCAAATTGACAAACGGTGGGGCTAAGGCTGTCAATCTGCTTGTTTCTTCTAGAACCAATTCTTTAATATTTTGGAGCTTCCCCTCATCACATTTGACCACATTCCATTTTAGCTTCCGGTTATCATTTGTAGGGAAAACCTCTTTAGTAATCAGCTCCGTTTTCCCTCTAGTATCGCGGCCTCTTACCCAATGAATTTGCATACATAAAGGGTTGTGGTCACTATAGGAAGACTGCCTGACCTCCATGTCAATTACGTCAGGCCAAGATTGTTCATCTAAGAGGATGTAGTCAATACGAGAGGGGCATCCCAGCCTATTAAAGGTCATGGCTCCCTCGCGATCTGACCTTGTGCGGCCATTGAGAGCCAATAAATTGTGATCTAGCACCAGGGCATTCAGCTGGATAGCTCTTGATGACCATTTCTTAATGGGGGTAAGCATTAAGGGGGGTATGATCTGTCTACCATCCTCTATATTAGACCCCAATACTTCTTCATCATCTAGCGGTTCAAAAGTGCAGTTAAAATCCCCCCCAACTAGAATTTTGGATCTGGTGGGGAGGTTTGATAGCCTCGCATCCAACAAGTCTAATATTGGGGACGCGAGCCCACCCTGAAGGCCTCTAGCATAAATACAAAAAATTTCATAACTATAGCCCCCTGGATGATTTTTTAGAGTAATATGCAAGATGTCATTTGAAACATATTTGTTAGAAATAACAGTACAGTTCAAAGACACTTTTACCCAAATATGTAAGCCACCAGAGGGGCGCCCTTTCCCCAACGAAACTGCTGGAACGTAAAAGGTTGAATAACCATTTATGTATTGTGGGGATAGGCACCAGGTTTCTTGAAACATGCATATATCAAAGGTGTTAATAAAATCATTCCAATCAGGGTTGGCCAAATTTTTCTTTAAACCTGCTATATTCCATGACAATATGTTAATAGAGGAGGAGGGTGCCGTAGATTCCATAGGTCCTATAGTAACTAAGTCTAGCGTATGCTTTCCGACTGGAACCCGGGATTCAGTATCATCTGTACCTTCGCTAGAGGAACCTGTAGTAACTACTCTTTCTACGGTCGATTTTACTTGATCCCCAGGCGAAACCTGCACCTCCCAACTTCCCGATCGCTCAATGGTCTGGGTAGGGAGTCAATCGACTTCCTCCAGACCATTGAAACGATTATAACACGGAATAGGATAATCAAGCTCGGGGCCCAACCATCCCTCTTTAAACCAATTGCCACCATTAAGGGGTCTACCTCCCCCCCCTTCGGAATTCTTGCCAATCTCCGTTTGCGTCCCCTCCCCAATTATGAGAACGTTGTTTCCTATAATTTTCGGGTCTCCTCCTACCACTATCTTGGAATGGAGCCCTCAACCAACTCCATCTATTATCATATTTCCCCGTGGGCATGTAGAAATATGACAAAGGTTTAACAGTAATCTCCGTATCGTTATTACAGCGAGACCCAGAGCAAATACATTCTACTAAACGTGGGTCTTCAAATGTAATCACAACACAGTCTCCCTGGAGATGTTTCTTTTTCTCTCCTACCCAGGGCGCTCTCTCCACCATAAGCATTTTTTTATTAACATTAGGAGGGGGAGGGAAATTCCTATCCAGCCAGTGGCAGACTTTATTTTTAAGAGCCCAAAACGGTTCGGAGGTGGCTGGTGTAAGCTCTGGAACACCCGTGAGTACTATCACGAACGGGCAGGCGTCCGATGGTAAACTAATATTCCGCCGTGCCCTTGGTGTCTCCGACTGGGGAGGGGGTGGAACAGCGGTTAAAACAGATGAACCTGCTTTTTCCAGAGGTTTTGTGGCGACTGTAGAAGCTGGCTTGGAGACCACTTTACTAGCCTTTTGCACAGTTGATGCAGTGGGATATTTCTTGGTTAATTGGTTAGGTACTGGCAAAAGGTTCTTGGCTATAGACAAAAGATTTCCTGATGGACCAGGATCATTCTTCTGGGTCACTTGAATAGATTTTTCCCCCTTGCGGTTTAGGTCCTTGCATATAATCTGAAGATGGTGTTCTATACCCTGGAGTCTAGTCTCCAAGGGCAAGAGCAAGGACCTAATAAGTGCCGCTAGAGAGTCAAAAAATGGGGCATTCTCATCCTCTGCACCCTCTAAGGATTCATCAGAACTACCATTGTCAAGAATGCTAGCCAAACTTGTATCTGAGGCTGATACATCTGGTATGCCTAGAGGTAGGGGTGGGATTCACGCTGGGGCCTCACAGTGCCTTCTGAGGCTCCCATACTTATCCCCACCTCCTGTAAACCATTGCCCACACAAGCTGAATTCCCCATACAGGACAATATATTCTGGTTAGTAAGCATGGGCGTAAAATCCGCTCCGCTCGCGGATTTTTCGGATTTTCGGCAAATCCGCAATCCGCGAACGCTCGCGAATTTGTCGAAAATCCGTGAATCCGCTCGCGGCGGATTTTTTGCTTGGTTGCGGCGCGCGGCGTGGTGCACGGCGTTCACTTTCCGTCATTTTAGCGTTTGCCGAGTTGTTTTTCTTTGCGAGTGACGCGCCATTTTAGATCTTGCTGCGTGTTCCCGCGGGAGTTTGTCGCCCGCGAATACGTACTCGCGGCTTGCCACCTTGCACAGCACACCTCGCGAGAGTTCGCAATTGCGAACATGTAGTTGCGGCGGAAAGGAACAATCTCGCACTCGCGAAATAGAGATTTTGCAATTTCGCACAAGAAAATCACCAGCAAACAGGATAAACCTTCAGAAAATTATGATTTTTATCAGAATCACTCCTCAGGTTGACATTTGCATGGCCTTTTTTTTGCAAGGAGTCCATTTTGGGGGGGGGGGGAGGAAGGAAGTGCCCCACAGTCTCCAACTTCCTGTTCCTGTCCAGCAGGCTCCTCCCAGTGCTTTGTCCATCTCCTGGTCACTTTCATTTGGATCTGGAGCTGGAAGGATTACTTTTTGTGGGTGCTGCTGGATATTTGGATTTGAGGCCTTTTTGACTGTCTTTGGATCACTTTTGGATTAGAAATCAACTTTCACAAGTAAGTTTGTTTGGGGCATTACAGTTGCTGCAAGTACAATTTTGGAACTTTTTCAGAAAATTAAATAAATTATATTGTGGGTAGCCACAGTATCCAGTAGGACCAGGGTTGGTTATGGGTGCATGATACAACTGTTTTGTTGAATTTAAACACCATTGAGGCCATGGATGGGCTGGGATTGTGCAGATTTTATTGTTTTTTGTCGTTTTTTTGGGCCTGCTGGTGTGGCCCTTTGCCCAGGGGTGGTGAGTGTTGCATGGGCCTAGTCTTTCTGTGGGGTGTCTTCTTGAATTTAAACATAATTGAGGCCATGGATGGGCTGGGATTGTGCTTATTTTATTGTTTTTTGTCGTTTTTGGGGGGCTGCTGGTGTGGCCTTTTGCTTGCCCAGGGGTGGTGGTGGTGCATGGACTGAGTGTGCCTGTGGTGTTGTCTCACTCTCTTTGATGTAAACATCATGGATGGCATTGGATTGTGGTGATTTCTGGCTGTTTTTCTGTTTTTTGGGGGTGTACTGTTGATGTGGTCTGGCCATGTGGGTGGTGGTGGTGGCCATCTTGAGTGCTGGCTGGTACAGGCAACATGTGCTTGGGGTGTAAGGGGGCCATTTTGAGGAGAGGCAGTGTCTGAGGCCTGCACTTATTTTGCCTACTTTTCATCCCTTATGCCCAGGGGTAGTGAGTGTTGCATGGGCCTAGTGTTTCTGAGGGGTGTCTTCTTGAATTTAAACACCATTGAGGCCATGGATGGGCTGGGATTGTGCAGATTTTATTGTTTTTTGTCGTTTTTTTGGGCCTGCTGGTGTGGCCCTTTGCCCAGGGGTGGTGAGTGTTGCATGGGCCTAGTCTTTCTGTGGGGTGTCTTCTTGAATTTAAACACCATTGAGGCCATGGATGGGCTGGGATTGTGCAGATTTTATTGTTTTTTGTCGTTTTTTTGGGCCTGCTGGTGTGGCCCTTTGCCCAGGGGTGGTGAGTGTTGCATGGGCCTAGTCTTTCTGTGGGGTGTCTTCTTGAATTTAAACATAATTGAGGCCATGGATGGGCTGGGATTGTGCTTATTTTATTGTTTTTTGTCGTTTTTGGGGGGCTGCTGGTGTGGCCTTTTGCTTGCCCAGGGGTGGTGGTGGTGCATGGACTGAGTGTGCCTGTGGTGTTGTCTCACTCTCTTTGATGTAAACATCATGGATGGCATTGGATTGTGGTGATTTCTGGCTGTTTTTCTGTTTTTTGGGGGTGTACTGTTGATGTGGACTGGCCATGTGGGTGGTGGTGGTGGCCATCTTGAGTGCTGGCTGGTACAGGCAACATGTGCTTGGGGTGTAAGGGGGCCATTTTGAGGAGAGGCAGTGTCTGAGGCCTGCACTTATTTTGCCTACTTTTCATCCCTTATGCCCAGGGGTAGTGAGTGTTGCATGGGCCTAGTGTTTCTGAGGGGTGTCTTCTTGAATTTAAACACCATTGAGGCCATGGATGGGCTGGGATTGTGCAGATTTTATTGTTTTTTGTCGTTTTTTTGGGCCTGCTGGTGTGGCCCTTTGCCCAGGGGTGGTGAGTGTTGCATGGGCCTAGTCTTTCTGTGGGGTGTCTTCTTGAATTTAAACACCATTGAGGCCATGGATGGGCTGGGATTGTGCAGATTTTATTGTTTTTTGTCGTTTTTTTGGGCCTGCTGGTGTGGCCCTTTGCCCAGGGGTGGTGAGTGTTGCATGGGCCTAGTCTTTCTGTGGGGTGTCTTCTTGAATTTAAACATAATTGAGGCCATGGATGGGCTGGGATTGTGCTTATTTTATTGTTTTTTGTCGTTTTTGGGGGGCTGCTGGTGTGGCCTTTTGCTTGCCCAGGGGTGGTGGTGGTGCATGGACTGAGTGTGCCTGTGGTGTTGTCTCACTCTCTTTGATGTAAACATCATGGATGGCATTGGATTGTGGTGATTTCTGGCTGTTTTTCTGTTTTTTGGGGGTGTACTGTTGATGTGGACTGGCCATGTGGGTGGTGGTGGTGGCCATCTTGAGTGCTGGCTGGTACAGGCAACATGTGCTTGGGGTGTAAGGGGGCCATTTTGAGGAGAGGCAGTGTCTGAGGCCTGCACTTATTTTGCCTACTTTTCATCCCTTATGCCCAGGGGTAGTGAGTGTTGCATGGGCCTAGTGTTTCTGAGGGGTGTCTTCTTGAATTTAAACACCATTGAGGCCATGGATGGGCTGGGATTGTGCAGATTTTATTGTTTTTTGTCGTTTTTTTGGGCCTGCTGGTGTGGCCCTTTGCCCAGGGGTGGTGAGTGTTGCATGGGCCTAGTCTTTCTGTGGGGTGTCTTCTTGAATTTAAACACCATTGAGGCCATGGATGGGCTGGGATTGTGCAGATTTTATTGTTTTTTGTCGTTTTTTTGGGCCTGCTGGTGTGGCCCTTTGCCCAGGGGTGGTGAGTGTTGCATGGGCCTAGTCTTTCTGTGGGGTGTCTTCTTGAATTTAAACACCATTGAGGCCATGGATGGGCTGGGATTGTGCAGATTTTATTGTTTTTTGTCGTTTTTTTGGGCCTGCTGGTGTGGCCCTTTGCCCAGGGGTGGTGAGTGTTGCATGGGCCTAGTCTTTCTGTGGGGTGTCTTCTTGAATTTAAACATAATTGAGGCCATGGATGGGCTGGGATTGTGCTTATTTTATTGTTTTTTGTCATTTTTGGGGGGCTGCTGGTGTGGCCTTTTGCTTGCCCAGGGGTGGTGGTGGTGCATGGACTGAGTGTGCCTGTGGTGTTGTCTCACTCTTTTTGATGTAAACATCATGGATGGCATTGGATTGTGGTGATTTCTGGCAGTTTTTCTGTTTTTTGGGGGTGTACTGTTGATGTGGACTGGCCATGTGGGTGGTGGTGGTGGCCATCTTGAGTGCTGGCTGGTACAGGCAACATGTGCTTGGGGTGTAAGGGGGCCATTTTGAGGAGAGGCAGTGTCTGAGGCCTGCACTTATTTTGCCTACTTTTCATCCCTTATGCCCAGGGGTAGTGAGTGTTGCATGGGCCTAGTGTTTCTGAGGGGTGTCTTCTTGAATTTAAACACCATTGAGGTCATGGATGGACTGGGAATGTGCAGATTTTATTGGTTTTTGTCGTTTTTTTGGGCCTGCTGGTGTGGCCCTTTGCCCAGGGGTGGTGAGTGTTGCATGGGCCTAGTCTTTCTGTGGGGTGTCTTCTTGAATTTAAACACCATTGAGGCCATGGATGGGCTGGGATTGTGCAGATTTTATTGTTTTTTGTCGTTTTTTTGGGCCTGCTGGTGTGGCCCTTTGCCCAGGGGTGGTGAGTGTTGCATGGGCCTAGTCTTTCTGTGGGGTGTCTTCTTGAATTTAAACATAATTGAGGCCATGGATGGGCTGGGATTGTGCTTATTTTATTGTTTTTTGTCGTTTTTGGGGGGCTGCTGGTGTGGCCTTTTGCTTGCCCAGGGGTGGTGGTGGTGCATGGACTGAGTGTGCCTGTGGTGTTGTCTCACTCTCTTTGATGTAAACATCATGGATGGCATTGGATTGTGGTGATTTCTGGCTGTTTTTCTGTTTTTTGGGGGTGTACTGTTGATGTGGACTGGCCATGTGGGTGGTGGTGGTGGCCATCTTGAGTGCTGGCTGGTACAGGCAACATGTGCTTGGGGTGTAAGGGGGCCATTTTGAGGAGAGGCAGTGTCTGAGGCCTGCACTTATTTTGCCTACTTTTCATCCCTTATGCCCAGGGGTAGTGAGTGTTGCATACTTGCATGTCCCTAGTCTTTCTGTGGGGTGTCTTCAATGTAAACATCATGGATGGCATGGGATTGTGCTCATTTTTCTGTGTTTTGTCGATTTTTTGGGGTGTATAACTGAACTGATGTTCCTCTGTCTTCCATTGCTTTTAGGTGCACAAGAAGACTCAATAGAACCACCAGTGCCAGGAAGAAGTCCTGCAGCGGTGTGTGCAGCATAACGTCACGCGACGTCACGTCTGGACACAGAACCCTCTGCAACTCGTGCAACTGCTGCCTGCTGACCTGCTCTGAAGAAGATGGCCCCAAAAAAAGTAACCCGTAGCTCCTCTAGCAAGAAAGGTGCCAGTAAGGAGCAGAAGAAGCAAGTTACCAAGGACACTGGTGTGCCGCCCGCCCCTTTTTTTGTGAGTAAAAAAAAAAGTATGCCTGCAGCAGCTGCAGCGGGATCTGCTGGGGACCAAGCTGGCAGCAGCACCCCCGCTCCATTGGGCTCAGTGCCACCACCACCACCACGCCAACTTAAGTCCAAGCCCTTGAGTGCTGCAGAGGCAGCCAGTATACTTCTTCAATCACCATCGACCAGTGATGTTGGCTCATCGCAAGAAAGCAGCAGCAATGTCCCTCAATCAACACAGGTTGTTGTAGCTCATCTGACGAGTGTTGAACAACCACAGCGGCAACAACAATCACATGTGCAAGTACAAGCCCAAGTACATGTGGAAGGAGAGGCAGCGCAAGGAGATGCGCATGCAGAGGTGCATGGAGGGTCACAACAAGTGCCCACAATAGTTGTTCCTCCCGAAGTAGGGGCACATCAGGAAATCGACAATCAAGGCGAGGTATCATTTGAGGAAGCCACTCCTCCTGATGATCCTTCATTGTCTTCCACAACCCTAGCAAGGAAGAGATCAAGGGTGGTGTCTACATCCTCTTCAAGCACACCTCCTTCTGATGATACGGATCAAACTTGGGAACCAGCACCACAGCCGTCTGAGAGTGAGGCACACCATGATCCAACAAAGGTACTTAAGCGTAAAAGGAAGCTCGTCCAAAGTCTCAGACTTATGGAGTGTGATGAGGCTCAACAAGAAGTGGCGGATACTGCTGCTGATGAAGACTCTGCCAACGACGACCCAGTCATCATAAAGGTCACTGCAGCCCCAGCGGGCATGCAGCAAACAGACATTTTGACCCTAGCCCGAAGAGCTGCTGCGCGTGATGATGATGATGATGATGTTGTCGATGAGGAGGCAGTGGAAACACCACAATCATTGGAGTTAAGTAGTACACCAACTCGTCCCGCTTCCATATTTCTTTCTGGCAAGAAGAGACCTGCGTCAACCTCGACCTTAATTAGTGGCGGTGAAAGTGGAAAACGTACAAAAGTTGGCCAATCCAGATCCTCCACTTCATCTGGCATTAGCTTCATGACCACCACCACCACCAGTATCGCCGCCTCCTCCAGGTCCCACAGACACTTCAAGTCCCCAGTTTGGGACTTCTTTACTGTTTGTCCCAAAAATCCAAGGTTTGCCATTTGTACCCTTTGTAAGCTTGCAGTTAGTCGTGGTAAGCCAGGTAGCAACTATGGTACCGGCGGCCAGAGTGGTCATCTTGACAGAAAGCACGGTGTCCAATGGTTTGCGCACCTAGCTGCGATCAAGAAAGGCCAAAATCAAGGAAACGTTGATGTTTCATCTGATGTTGACGAGCAGGAAGAAGACGTGTCAAACACTTCCCTTACACCCAGTACCCCTCTCAGCAGCACACCCAATGTGAGGCACACTAAGAGTGTTGGAGCGAGTGAGACACCAACGCACAAAAGTTCACCAGCGAGCAAAATTGGGTCAACGAAGTCATTATCAGCCCGTAAATGCTTGGTCCAGGCCAACATTAGAACAATGCTTACTTCAGACGTGCCATATGAACGCAACCACCCACTGACGCGTCTGTATAACACTAAGCTGGCTAAAATGCTAGCTGTGGACCTTCTACCTTTTTCTTTTGTAGAAGCGGTAGGTTTTCTTGAATTAGTTGCAACGCTCTGCCCTAAATGGAAGGTTCCGAGCCGGTTCTATTTTGCCAGAGTTGCGGTTCCAGCACTACATGAAGATGTGCTGCAGGCGATTGGGGCAGCTTTGCAGAAGAGTGCTGTTCACACAATACATCTGACAACAGACATGTGGACCAGTGGCCCAGGCGATGATTACATGTGCATCACTGCACACTGGGTCTCTTTTTCAGGTGTTATAGCAAAGCTAAACGCAGGTGTTGACCCGGACCAAGTTTTCAAAGCTGCTCGGAAACATGCAACACTAGCCATGTTTGCCTTGGAGAAAAGTCACACAGCAGAAAACCTTTTGGAAGAGTTTGACAAAAAGGTGTTGTCAATGCTATCCCCCCTAAAACGCAAGATTGGTTATGTTTCCACGGATAATGGCGCCAATGTAGTTAAGGCCATGTCACAGGGTCACCATGTTAGAGTGCCGTGTTTGGCGCACTGTATCAACCTGGTAGTTCAAAAATTCTTGAGTGATAAAGAGAGTCCAGCGTTCGAGGTAATGGCCACCTGCCGCAAAATGTGCAACCATTTCAGCCATTCTTTTAAGGCCCGGAAGCATCTGCGGAGACTGCTACTTCAACGTGGAATGCCAGTGAAAGCACTCATCCAGGAGGTGGCAACACGTTGGAACTCAACCTTCTACATGCTTGAGCGTCTGCATGAGCAGTATACGGTACTCGATCACTATTTCTTGACAGAGGCTACATCTCAGAAGGAGGACCTGCGGATGAGTAAGGCGCAATGGGCCATAGTTAAAAGCCTGACAGACATGCTTCGTCCTTTTGAGTTCTTCACGCGTGCAGTCAGCCAGGAGGACTGTAATTTGGGAAAAGCTATCCCATTGTTGTGCATACTGGAGCACCAACTGATGGCGGTTTCTTCTGAGTTTGAAAAAGATGAAAAAAAAAAAAACCATTTCATTTTGTCTGAGAAATTATTACATCGCCTACGTGGTGATGAACGTCTTAAAAACATCAACTCAGATCAGCATTACATTTGTGCTACTATTCTGGATCCACGCTACAAAAAGGCGCTGGCAGACAACGCATTCTTTCCTTTCGCTGATGCAGATGTTCAAAAGTACAAACATTGGTTAGCCTGGTCAGCCAAGAGGTTTGAAAAAGAACGGCAGGTTATTGAAGGAGAAGCCAGTACATCAGCATCAGCATCAGCAGGCCATCCGCAGTCACAAGAATCCACTTCTGCACCTGTGGCTGGGGCACAAGTGACCTCTCAGCCGTTAAAGACACCGGCAACTGGATCATCTGCACCACACACAATGACAACACTAACAGTGGCTGGGGAGGAGGATTGGCTAAGTTTGATGGGGTATGGTTCTCTAAAAAATGTCACAGGCACAGCAAAAAGTAAGCAAAGTGGAGGAACAGTTGATGACCTTGAGTCGATGGTGCAGGACTATCTGAATGACTCAACAGTGGTCTTTCTTAATGAGGAGCCATTGCAGTATTGGCATGGCAAAAAACAATTGTGGCCACAGCTCTACAACCTGGCTATAAACTATTTGTCTTGCCCACTCGCAAGTGTGTCTTCTGAACGTGTTTTCAGTGCTGCTGGTGGCATTGTAACTGCCAAACGGAGCCGCCTATCGCCCAAAAATGTGGAGCGGCTGACAATGATCAAGATGAATCAGCACCTCATACCACCAGATTACAAAGTGCGAGAAAGCACGCCACATGAAGACGATGAGGACAGCAACGTAGATGAGGGGATTTTTTCTCTGTTCGGTGCCACTGACCTCATCCAGCCTGAATTCGCAGAGTATGATGACGAAATCTTGTTCTTATTCCCTGACACCGAGCCCTGAAAATGAGACAATCAATCAAGAACTTTCTTTTTCGTCCTTATTCACTTTTATTCCTGTGTGCTTTGTGTCTCTCTTTCTTTGTTTTGCACAGTTAATTTAATTCAAACTTTAATCACCTAATCCCAAAAACAAGACCATCATCAGAACTGTCTTCACTTGTTTGCTTATTGATTTGAAGGTGCCGCAGTCTACATTCCTCAGGTTCACAAGTTCTGAAGAACATGCTCCTCTATCCTCCTCCTCCAGACTGCGATTTCCCTCCAAGCAGAGTGCTGGATTACGCACAATGAAGAAAGACTCAGCACTTGTGGGGGTGTTGTACTTCTTTGCGGGTGAGTTGACGGTTTTGGGCCCATTGCTGTGAAGCTCTAATAATGGACAAAAGTGTTTTGGACCAAATATGAGGTGGAAATTTCTTGCCGTTTTTGCTGACTTGCTTGCCTTTGAGGTGCTCTTTGGCGGGGTTCCGGGGGTTTGTGTGTAATTTTTGGTGTCTGTCGAAGCACTGCTGCGACAGTCTAATCTTGATTGCATTTGCTTTTCAGGAAATCCGTGGTGGAAAACAGGAGTTATGATGATTGATGATGACCTAGCTGCACAGCGCGTTACTTTGGACCGAAGGCCGAGAGATATTGTAAGTATGAGATTTAGCTTTTTCGCTGTTTGGGGGTGTTGTCGGGTGTTTTTTTGCGGGTGGGTTGGCGCCGGCGGGTCTTGCCTGGGGCATTCCTGGGAAGGTCTAATACCGGATACAAGTGTTTTGGACAAAATCCATAAGGAACAGCCTTTTTTTTGCCATTTCTTCAGACATCTTGCTCAATGTAGCGTTTTGGGGGGCTTCCTGCTGTTCGTGGGTGGGTTGCGGCCGGGGTCTCTGTCGAAGCACTGCTGCGACAGTCTAATCTTGATTGCATTTGCTTTTCAGGAAATCCGTGGTGGAAAACAGGAGTTATGATGATTGATGATGATGACGACCTAGCTGCACAGCGCCGCGTTTGGACCGAAGGCCGAGAGACATTGTAAGTATGAGATTTAGCTTTTTCGCTGTTTGGTGGTGTTGTGTCGCGTGTTTTTTTGCGGGTGGGTTGGCGCCGGCGGGTCTTGCCTGGGGCATTCCTGGGAAGGTCTAATACCGGATACAAGTGTTTTGGACAAAATCCATAAGGAACAGCCTTTTTTTTGCCATTTCTTCAGACATCTTGCTCAATGTAGCGTTTTGGGGGGCTTCCTGCTGTTCGTGGGTGGGTTGCGGCCGGGGTCTCTGTCGAAGCACTGCTGCGACAGTCTAATCTTGATTGCATTTGCTTTTCAGGAAATCCGTGGTGGAAAACAGGAGTTATGATGATTGATGATGATGATGACGACCTAGCTGCACAGCGCCGCGTTTGGACCGAAGGCCGAGAGACATTGTAAGTATGAGATTTAGCTTTTTCGCTGTTTGGTGGTGTTGTGTCGGGTGTTTTTTTGCGGGTGGGTTGGCGGGTCTTGCCTGGGGCATTCCTGGGAAGGTCTAATACCGGCTAGAAGTTAGTTGGACAAAATCCATAAGGAAACACCAGTTTTGGCACTTTGTAAGTTAGGGTTCGTTAGGGTTAGCCCTAGCAGCAGGATTGCATGTGTTTAGGGGGGTTCTATTGCAACGCGGTTCTGTTGTTGTAGAGCACTGTTGGAGCGATGCTGGCTATGGATACTTTTGCTTGCAGGCAAGTGGTTTGAATACAATCCACGGTCTGTATTTGGGTCTACTGTTACTTTCAAAGTACGTTTTGTAACCATTTTTCTGCTAGGCATCGTTTTTGGAGATATGATTGGGTTCTTCTACATTTTTGCGACTGGCTTTAGTAAGGGTATTGGTGGGAGCATTGCTGGGAAGGTCAAATTTTGTTCTAAAACACAGTAGTACAGCCACCTTGAGGGGAAAGATCCGCTATAATATTTTGGCCATACTTATTGATCCTTAGAAAGGTGACTCAGACAGAGCACGCAATTTCAAAAATATTGTACTGTCTATTAGGGAAATCAAAGTGTGACTTTTTGAACCACACAGCGTACATACCTTTTATTTATTTATCAGTGGTATTGTAATAGCACTTCCTGTTTTCCGTTCAATAATTACAGGCCGGGTTTCAGTCAACATCCGCCAGGCAGGCAGTGGACAGGGTGTCTCTTCTGTCAGTGGTCACCACCACATTGATGGACGAAGCGTCAGCTGGAATGGAGGAGTGCCGCCAATAAGAGGAATTGTTTGCTGCATGCAACTTACTTACCAATTTCAACAGGACAACTCCAACAACATACGCAATACAGATACAGTATCCATTGTTGTCTTTTATTCTATGAGTGTGACTGCATGTGCTTACCTTTACTTTGTAACCAAAGATTGTCTGTAAACTCTGTATCTTCAATTATTGTTTGTCCATGCTCTGCTTTTTTTTTCTTCTCTCAACAAAACCTACCCAAAAAGAAACCCCCATTCCCATCCATTTTACAAACCCTAACCCTCTTCCCCCGGGCTGTGTTGTTTTGCTTGATGTCTGACTAAAATGACATCAATAATTCCACACACTTGCTGGGGAGGATAAGGTGATAGCAGCAACAGGCTGGTGAAGGAATACGAGGATATCTTCTAGACTTACTCAGCTTCAGTACTATATCTTCTAGTAGTAGTAGCCAATGTCAAATAAATTCAACGCAAGTACTAGTTATACTTGCAATACTTTACCATTTGTTAGGCTACATTATGGCACTGTTCTAGTGTACTGTCACCTGCTATTTTCTCGATCGTACCGTAACCGTTGTAATGCTACAGTAAGGAGTACAAACAAGGTTTCGTTTTCTTTTTTTCCATAGGCATGCAACTGCCACTGTGTCACACCACTAGTAACACCGCAATGAGGAAATGTCACCCGCCCAGGAATGACAACGTTAATCCCCATTTCACCTGGAGCCAGCCCTGGGCCTAGCCCTAATTTCTAACACAAATTACAGGTAAGATAAGCGTTTGGTGGGAGGTAGTATAATGGAGTATTATTTCGGAGTAGACAAGAGTTTGACGGTTGTACTACTAAAGTCCTACGACTGTTCAGGAAAACAAAGTTACTGTTACACCCCCGCCCCCCACCCACCAGACTGAAAAGCAGTAAAAAACAGGTATGGTCAGATAAAGTAGTTGAAAAATATATTTATTTATCCCTAACAAAATAATCTCCCTCACCCACCCTAACCCCAACGATTGTCTCTGAAACGTCCCAAAACGATCCCAACTCCCAAATCCCACCCCCCAAAAGTCTATAAAAAAAGGGCAAGGGACACTCCACTACTGGAGGGTGCTGGTGCTGGTGCATGATGCGGCATGGGCATCATACTCCTTGCGGAGGGTGGCAAGCTCGGAGCGGAGGCCCTTAACCAAGGTCTTATACCTCAGGACCTCCTGCTCCAGGTTGGACATGCGGACTCGTAGGCGGTGTTGGCGTTCCTTGCAGCTCCTGTGGGGGGCAGCTGGTGTTTCGGGTGCTTGGCGGTGGCGGTCGGCTTTCTTAGCCCGGCTCGGTCCCGCTGGTTTAGTCACGGAGGAGGATGCAGTCGAAGATGTTGCCCCGCTCGACTGCGTGTCCTCCTCCTCCTCCAGGGCCACCAGCCGCCGATACT